>NC_083426.1:41866993-43176911 GCF_020745735.1 Hemiscyllium ocellatum
AGGTTTGTGCACTGTTCATACCACAGACCATTTCTGATTTGCAGAAAGTATCTGAGCATTTAGTTCCCATGTGTTGACAACAGTTTGTCTGCCTTTCTTCAGCTGATAATATGCTGTTTGTTGGTTAGACTGATGCATGAAAGATGGTAACTGCAAAGTAACAGTGGCCAGACAATAAAACAGACTGTTGCATTTATAAAGGGGAGAGAAGAAACTTGCTTTCTCCTGCATACCTTGTTTTCCCCCTCCCTTCTGCTCATCTAAGGTTCATCCCTATTTAGCAAACAATAGTTATGAATATTTTGGATTTCCTAATTGCTTGGCCTTCCTACGTATATATACTCTAATCTAGAGTTTTGAACTGAGATGATGTTCTAAGATTCCTAGTATGGATGCACATTCTAGACAAACTGTATTAAGTGTACTTACTGAAAAAAAGTTAGGTTCATTAAAACTCATACCTTTTCTCATAGCATAGCATTAAAACTCATAACACAACCATCTGATGAAGGAGCAGTGCTCAAAAAGCTAGTGCTTCCAAATAAGCCTCTTGGGCTATAACCTGGTATTGTGTGAATTTTAACTTTGTATACCCCGGTCCAACACCAGCATCTCCAAATCATAACCTCAAAGGAAGTCAAAAGAAAACTTATACACAGATAGCTGTGGTTTGTGTCACCATCTTGTCTTAAATGGACAAGGGGATGTGTAAACCGTTCAATTATCCCTTCAATGCAGCTTTTAACTCTAGTTAATTTAGTTAACACTGGCCTGCTGAACCTTTGAATGTCCTTTTGACATCCGTAAACATCTCAAGGCTGATTTGATATTTCATTGACTATGTACTGTGGCAAACACCTTACAACATGCTTCTGCACAAGGAGATCCTTTTTGAAGACTTTATAAAAATGTCTCCAAGGGACATGTGATACGATGCAGGGTAAACCTTCCTGCAGAATTTTAAATCAGCAACACAGAAAAGATTTATCCCATGCAGTAATCTGTAAAAATTTGAGTGGCCAAGAACTATTTGAAGCATAACAGAGAATAATTAACTAACCACTATTTACAATTTCTTGCTCTAACCTATCTTTTACCTTCCCTTGTATAATACTAGTCCAATAAAATTCCCAATTAAGATTTATGAAAGAACACTTCTTATCTCAAAATCAGGTAGCTTTTGTTCTGTTATTCGGATCTTCTTGTGTTGTTTTTTCTTCTTCTTAGGAATTTATGCGTCACAGGTGACTGATCGAAAGGTTACTTTTAGGACAGCTATTTTCAGGCACTCTGCTTACATGCTGGGCTTGTCAGTTCTCCTGTCAACTGTTCAATTTTTCCCAGTCTTACACCATCAAAGCACAGGATTTGCTTTTATGATTGTCAATATACTAAATTCAAACTGGATTGGAGTTTGATATTTTTGGGGGTATAATTTAAACTGACTGAATTCGAATTTGTTTCCAGACAATGAGCTAATCGAGTTGTTTGAGCAAGTGTTACATTGTTGCCTCAGTGGGAACACTTGGTGCTGTGTCCGTAGTTCTGCTGCCTTTAACTCTCTTATAGTATACCCACATCTTCATAACACATGTTAAAAGTGTCCCCTAATTTGTGTTTTGTCACATTTCTGTAATATTTGTAGAACACCAATAACGTGTCTGCTATAAGTTCTGTTGCCTTTAAGCGTGCAAGATATTTAGGATATCCATGGTGATATATGCCAATAGTTTTCCTTTGTTCATTCAATATGATCTATTCCTGCCTTTTTCTGGTTTGGCAAAATAGCAAGTTTGCATGTGTTTAGTAACTGTTTGTCCTTTATCAAATGGTGTAGTTTAAGGAAAAAGCCACTTTCTTCACACTTGTTTCTACTTAGGTTCATTTGGGACATGACTCAAAAAAAAAGTACCAGTACCAAGACATTAAAGTCCCTGTGTAGTGACAAGCCTGCAGGGTCATGTACATATATACTATACAGGATTAATTTCGCAACCTTTGCAATGTATGTTGCTCACCTTTTCTTGTTCTGGTTTGTGTCTCGTATTCATGAGTGGGCTTCAGCATTGAACACTCGTGAGCTTTCAACTTCAGTTTTTAAAACCAATGAGTCTAAGCCTATTTTTCACCTAATATCAGAATGAGCAGGATAAACCAGGAAATTAAATGTTTTTATATCGGTGCATTTGTAGTTGGAAAGGTATGGGCTAATCTGAGATATTCTGCATTTTGAGTTATAAAAGGTAGATTATGCCTGATTTATTAACTTGAATATTCTTTTCAAAATGTTAGTGTGCAAAATAGAAAAGTTTTGTGGATGTTTGTGAATTTTCAGAAAGTGTTTGCTAAGTTGCAGCATATTGAAAGCTAAGACATTGATATTAGAGACAATGTAATTCTATAAGTAGCTGGAAAGCAGAAAACCAAAATGATGTTTTGGATTGGCTTTATACGGCTGGTGCCTTCTGAGATCTGTTTTGGGCTTTCTAGATTTACATGTTGGCACTCTGAGGAAGTTTGGCAACAATTTGAAATTTAACTAAAATGGGAAACTGCTGAAAAATCCAGAAATATTGTTCTCAAAATGAACATTGAGAAAGAAATATGAAATAGTAAATTTGGAAAAGAGAATAGTGAAAAGAATTTGGTGGGGAATGATAAGAGCCTTAAGATATTTTGGTATGTACTTGCAAATACCTGGAAAGTTGAAAATACAGATCAGTGGGTTTTTTTTGTGACTTTATGCAATGGACAGTGATCCACTTGTACAAATTCATCATTAGTATTTTCTAAGATACTGGAAACCTCCTGTGCTGAAAACTCACTTACTTTGAGTGTCTAGCAGTTTACATAAAATAATTGAATGACATTCAAGCACTGGTGAGCAGAGGGCGAAACAATTTCTTTTCTGATTTGAGGGTTGCTTGAGATTTTCTAATGGATTGCTTTATGGTTTACAGAGACTATAGTTCAGTCTCAATGACTCTTTCAGACATTTGTCCTTCGTGGAAGGAAATCTGCCATCCTTCCTCAGTCTGGCTGACGTATGGCTTCAGGCCCACAGCAATGTGCTTCATGAATCTTAACTGCACTCTGAAATGGTTTAGCAAGCTTGTCTGTTCAAGCACAATTAGGATGGGTAGCATATGCTGACCTTGGCAGCAATACTCAGATCCCATGAAAATAAATAAAAAGCTAATTTAATTAGGTGATGCAGTCAGATAATGGCAATGTCTTCTGTATTAGTATTCACTGGGGAAAGTTAGACACTCTCAGGAACAGGGTTAGAAGGTTTCATCAAAAAAAGTCAGTACTATACAACTCATCTTTAAATGTAAATCCACAGCACTAATTTCTTCTTCATGTAGATTTTATTTCTAGAAAAATCTACATAAAATGCATGGAAATTAGCCCATGCTTTTCCAAAATGTTTACTAATTAGAAATTTAACGTTAGGTTATTAAGGGTAGGTCCTGCATGACTATTTGAATTAAATTATTTTCAGGAAATTAGTGTGTAGGGAATTTTTAGAACCAGAGAAGTATGTAATTTATTCAATCACAGAATTAGGGTGTCGCTGGCTAGCTAGCATTTATTGCCCATCCCTAATTGCCCCGAGGGCAGTTCAGAGCCAACCACATTGTTGTCTGTCTGGAGTCACATGTAGGCCAGACCAGGTAAGGATGGCAGTTTCCTTCTCTGGTGGGTTTTTTCCCCCAACAATTGGCAATGGGCTCATGGTCATCATCAGATTGTTAGTATTGAAATCAAATTCCACCATCTGCTATGGTGGGATTTGAAGCTGGATCCCTAGAACATAATCCAGAGACCCAGATAAAGAGTCCAGCGATACTGCCACTAGGCCATTGCGTCCCTCTTAAATTGGTGAAAGACAACTGGCATAAGTTGTGACAAAACCTTTTTCAAAATAACTAACATACAAATCTTCTTAAAACTCGGTAACTAACATACAGTCTCCTGAACTACCTTAAACACCATTACAGATTGGAGAGGGCATAACTAATAGGTTTCCACGCATATTAAGAAATCCGGAACACCTTAACCAGACAGTTGTTACCTCGTCATCTGGACTCAACGTTACCTTGCTCTCTCTTTATGGATGCTGTCTTACTGGCTATAGTCTCCAGTATTTGTTGTTTTCAGTACAGGTTCCAGCATCTGCTGTAAATTTTTTGTTTTGGATTTTAAATCTCAGATTTAAAATTTGCATTGCTCATTATGTAGGATCCACAAAATAATTTTGGCAAGTACAACAGCCCCTCAATATATGCTGTCTTAATCTAGATATTACACATTGCTTTGCAAGAATTTCATTATTTTATTACCTCTCCAAACCCAGTTAGCCCATTTGTTAACAAGTTTAAAGCCATTCTCTTTCTCCCTTGCCATCTTCCTGTACACGCACAGCTATCTTTCAGTCACCGGTTAGCACCCTACTGTCACATACTTTCTTAACTGCTGCTCCATTCATGTGTATTGCTGCTAGGCTCATGTCAGCAGCAAGCACATGCTGAATAGCTCTGCACCAATTCTTTTTCATTTTATCGGGAAAATGTTTTTTGGGTTTTTCCTAGGTTTGTCATTTGGGGATGGTTTTGCCTACCACCCTTCTGTATTCTATTTTGATTTGTTTTGTGTTTCTTCTCTTTACTACGTCTTGAGTCTGACTGAAGCATGCCACCCACCCAAATGCAGCCACCAGCAAAACAAAAGCGAAGTCTACACAAACTTGATACATAAACAAATATAACCTCTTACTAATGTTAATGGATTGGTTATTCTGTGAGCAATCAAGTGAACCCAGTGGGGTAGTTGACTCCATTACGTTTTTAGATTGCATTATTTTTCTATACCTTTTATGTTAGATGGACACAAAATATTTAGGTACTTTGAATCAGCATTCTTCATGTTGGAATTGAATCCCCTTTGAATGATTTAGTTTCAGACATTGCCACACTATGTAACAAATGTTGAGGAAATCCAAATATCCACTTAGTTCAATATGAACTTGAGCACAACTGCAAAACTGAGCATTCTGGTCAAAATAGCTAATATTTACTGATCCATTTTTAATAATTGTGATTTAATGGTGGTCTGTGCAAATGTGTCATTTTTACTGTTTGCACTGAATTGTATTTGAGGATGTGCTGCATTGTGTTCAAGTGGTCTATTTAGTTTTTTTTCTCCTCTTCATTCATCTCAACCTTGATGAAATATAATTTCCTTGGTGCTTATTAATTTCCTTTTGACAAAAAATATCTGTAATTTTGAATCATCATTCATGTTGCCTAAAGGTTGTGCATGCACACAACCTCAAACATAATTGAGATTCTGCTTTCCCAAGCATATCTTGGTTGTTTGAGTGAAGTGACAGTTTAGCTAACCATCTGCTGACCTTTTGGCTCTTTAGAAAATGTGAAGGGTAGATGATATGAAAGACTTCCTTATGCAGTATCCTGTGAAAGCCCTAAGTGAAATGATACTGTTCAATTGTGTTCCTTATTGATTGATTGATGTTTTGCGACCTAGTTGTTAGATTTCAGTATAGTTAATGAAAAAGATTGCACTGATGTCAAGTAGAATAGTATTCGTGTGGATTTGGTGTGCTTTCCTTTTTGAAACCAAGTAAAGCTGATCTATTACACATCTGATTATCTTGCAGTTGACACCAAATTTAGAAAGTAGATATTCATCAGCGTGGACTTCCTTTAGTATTATTGTGGTGGTAAGATGATGGTCAGTGAAATTCCTTTTGTGCTAATCTCTTGTGCCTTCTGATTAAGACTTCAATTATCCATTGCAGCTTAATACTGTGTACTTGACAATAACTACCCAAAGAATTGATGTTTACAATATGTAAATGCCGAATTAGACTTTGACTTTTATGCTTTTTTTTTGCCATACCATCATACTTGGAGCAAATGACAGTTTTGCTCCGTCTAAACCAGAGTGGATAGAGGGGAGCCAGTAGATGTGGTGTTTGCACTTCCAGAAAGCTTTTGACAAGATACATTACAAAAAGTTGTCATAGATAAGAGCCTTCGGTATTGGACTAAGTACATTGGCATGGAAAGAGAATTGGCTAATGGGCAGGAAACAGTGAGGTTCTTTTTCACGTTGGTGACCTGTGACCATTGGGGTTCCACGGAGATCACTGGGAACTGTTTACAATATATATCTTATGACTTGCAGGAAGGATGCATATGTACTCTTGTCAGAATTTCAGACAGCGCAAAAATAAGTGGAAATGTGGGGTGCAAACAGAGGTACTGATAGGTTAAATAAGTGGGCAAAATGTTAGCAAATGGAGTCTAATGTGGGAGAATAAGAAGTTAATTTTGGAAGAGAGAACAAAAGAGCAGTATCATTTAAATGGAGAAAAGCTGCAGGTTGCTGTGACACAAAGGGACTTTGATACTTGTACATGAAACACAAAGTTAGCACACAAGTTCAGCTAATCAGGAAGATTAATGGAATGTTAGCCCTTATTTCAAGGAGGTCAGATTATAAGAGAAGGGAAGTCCAACTGCAACTTCACAAGGTGCTGGTGATACCACATCTGGAGTGCTGTGAGCAATATTGCTCCTGTTATTTAATATTTAATTGAAAGCGGTTCAGACAATGTTCACTAACATGATAACTGGTATGGAGGATTTGTTTAGGAGCAAAGATTAAACAGATTGAGACTCTACTCATCAGAATTCCAGGATATAGATGCTAAAAGGGGTGGTTGGGGGAAGAGAAAAGTAAAGTGGCCTTTTTGATTAGGGATAACATTGCAGTTGTACTTAAAGGATTTTTCTTGGAATACATCCAGTGAAATTGTTTGGATGGAACTGAGAAATCAGAAAGGGATGGTCACATTATTGGGATTGTATTATAGGCTCCCCAGCAGTCAGTGGGAAATTGAGAAGCAAATTTCTAAGGAGATCTCAGATATCTATAAGTAAATTGGGTTGCAATGGTTGAAGACTTTAACTGTCCAAAAATAGACTGGAACTGCTAAGTTGCTAAAGGCTTCGATGGAGAGGAATTTAAGTGTGTATAAGAAAATTTTCATCAGTATGTGGTTGAACATATTAGAGAAGGAGCAAAACCTCTCCTTCCCTTGAAAAATAAGGAAGTGCAAGTTATTGAGGTGTCAGTGGGCAAGCACTTTGGGGCCAGTGATCATGATTCTATTAGTTTTAAAATTGTGATGGAAAAAGATAGACTGGATCTAAAAGTTGAAGTTTTGAATTGGAAGAAGGTCAATCTTGACAGTGTTAGGCAAGAAAAGCTAATTGGGAGAGACTATGGAGGCAAAGTGGCTCAGAGATTAGCACTGCTGCCCCACTGCGCCAGAGACCCGGGTTCAATTCCAGCCTTGGGTGACTGTCTGTCTATGTGGAGTTTGCACGTTCTCTGGGTCTGTGTGGGCTTCCTCCAGATGCTCCGGTTTCTTCCCATAGTCGAAAGATATGCAGGTTAGGGAGTTGGCCATGCTGAATTGCCCATTATGTTCAAGGATGTGTAGGTTAGGTGCATTAGTCAGGGGAAATATAGAGTAATAAGGTGAGGGAATGGGTCTGGATGGGTTACTCTTTGGAGGGTTGGTGGGGACCTGATGGGCCAAATGGCCTGTTTCCACACTATAGGGTTTATGATTTGCGGATAAATGGGTGTTTGGAAAGTGGGAGGTCTTCAAAAATGAGATAACAAGAGTCCAGATGCAGTATGTTCCTCTTAGTGTGAAGGGCAAAGCTGATACATGGAGGGAATGCTGGTCAAGACAGGAGGAGGCATATGGCCAGTATAGACAGCTGGGATTGAGTGAATCTCTTGGAGTATAAGGGCAAAATCAGGAGACGAAAAAGAGAATGTGAGAGGATTTAGTAAAATAGGGATAAGGAGAATCTAAAGAGATTTAGAGCAAAAGAGTAACTGAAATGTGTGGAACTGCAGGAGATGGGCCATATACTAAGCGAGTATTTCGTGTCTGTCTTTACTGTGGGAAAGGATATGGAAGCTAGAGAACTTGGAGAAATAAATAGTGATCTCTTAGTGTCCATACTACAGAGGAAGTGGTGCTGGATGTCTTAAAAGCATAAGGTGGTTAATACTCCAGGACTTGATCAGGTGTATCCCAGAGTTTTGTGGGAACCTGGATTGAGATTTCTGAGATAGTTGAATCATTGATAGCAACGGATGAAGTGCTAGAAGGCTGGGGAGTGATTAATGTGTCATTATTTAAGAAAGGTTGTATGGAAAAGCTAGGGAACAATAGACCGATCAGCTTGACATCGGTGGTGGGTACATTGTTGGAGGGGATTCTGAGGTACAGACTCTACGTGTGTTTTGAAAGGCAACGACTGATTAGCAATAGTCAACATGGCTTTGTACATGGGAATTTATGCCTCGCTTGATCTTTTTGAAGTAAGGAAGAGGATTGATGAAGTCAGAGTGGTGGATGTTGTCCATATGGACTTAAAAGTGTTGGACAAGGTTCCACATGGTTGACTAATTAACATGGTGAGATCCCATGGAATACAGGGAGAACTAACCATTTGGATACAAAATTGGTTTCAAAGGAGATGTTGGAGGGTTGTTTTCTGGACTAGATGCCTGTGACCAGCAATGTGCTGCGAGGCTTGCTGCTGGGTCCATTGCTTTTTGTCATTTATACAAATGATTTGGATGTGAATGTAGGAGGTATGGCTAGTAGGTTTGCAGATGACACCGAAGTTGGAGCTGTAGTGGTAAGTTAAGAAGGTTACTTCAGAGTATATCTCCCTTGGTCAGATTGGCCAATGGGGGAAGGATTTTTGTTGGAGTTAAATCCAGATAAATGTGTGAGGTGTTACATTTTGGTAAGGCAAATCAGGGCAGGCATCTACACTCATTGGCAGGGCCCTGGGAAGTGTTGCTGAACAGAGACTTTGGGGTGCTAGTTAATGGTTCCTTGAAGGTGAAGTCGTGGGTAGATAGGGTAGTGAAGAATGCATTTGGAACATTTTGCCTTTATTGACCAGTGCATTGAATGTAGGAGTTGGGATAGCATGTTATGGCTGTACAGGGCATCGGTTAGACCACTTTTGGAATACTGCATTCAATTCTGGTCTCCCTGCTATGGGAAAGAGGTTATTAAACTTTGAAAGAGTTCAGCAAAGTTTAACTCGGATGTTGCAGGTACTGAAAGGTTTAAGCTTTAAGGAGAGGCTGAATAGGCTGGACTGTCAGAGGTTCAGGGGTGACCTTTACAGAGATTTTATAAAATCATGAGGGTATGGGTAGGGTGCATAGCAAAGGTGAGGGGAAAGATATAAAAGGGAACTAAGGGTCATATTTTTCATGCAGAGGGTGGTGCATGTATAGAATGAGCTGCCACAGGAAGTGATGGAGGTTGGTACAGTTACAACATTTAAAAGGCATCTGAATGGCTAGATGAATAGGAAGAGTTTAGAGGGATATGGGACTAGATGAATTTAAGATATCTGGTTGGCATGAATGAGAGGAGACCTTGCTGAAACATAGGATTCTTAAGGGGCTTGGCAGGGTAAATGCTGACAGGATGTTTCCCCACCTGGGAGTTTAGGACGAGCAAGCATTGTCTCCGAATGAAGGGGTGCCAATTTAAGACTGAGATGAGGAACTTCGTCTGAGGGTTGTCTCTCCTTGGAACGTTTTGCCACACAAATGTGGGGACAGAGTTCTTGCATTTAATGCTGAGAGAGATTTTTGATTATGGTTAAAGCTTATGGCAAGGGCAGAAAGTGGGCATGAGAAATGTCAGATCAGCCATGATTGAATTGAATGGCGGAGGTTTTCAAGGTGGGTTAGGGTGTTTGGCGAATGGCCTACTCCTGTTCCTCTATTTCTTAGTCATAAGTATTCTGATTTGCCGGCATCTTGAGAGAAAAATGTAGAGTTGATATTTCATGGATTAGGGTTCTGATTGTTAGTGCATTAAACATAGTGGCCTTTCACATTCAGTGAGACTTCCAACACTTATAAATTTTACATGCAAAATCTGCATACCATGAATTATGGGATTCTCCTATTCTTTGGCCTAAGCATTTTTATGGTACCGCATTTCCCTTAGAATTTTCTTCATACGGGGTGTTTAGGTATAATGTGCATTTGTCAACCCAAAATGGCTATAACATGATTGCCAGATTGTGGACAGTTTCTACTGAACGGGTATCGCAATTTTCTATAGAACAGGGTTACAGAAAAACGCTATTGCCACATTATAGCAGAACAACCTGTAGTCCAAAATCACGTTGCTGTTTATATTAAGTGGTTGGAAATAAACTTGGGTATTTGGTGATTATGGTTTAGTTGACAGTTTACTATTTGATTTACGCCCTTGGGGAAATTATGACCCAGATTTTGCTTAAAAAAAAAAGTTTTCTATGAAAGGCAAATCTTGCTCTTTGTTATTTCTTAAATCTTTTTGATTTTTGATGTGATTTACTTGATCCCAAAAGCCCTGTTGCTCTTGCTATGCACCAGCTTGATCGTCTAGTGACTTTGTAGCCAAAAGTTTTTAAATTCTGGGCTCTCAAAAAATCCAATTAAGATCTAGCTCCATGTCATTTTTCCAAATATTGTCTCTCAATTTGAGAGTCAACTGTTAGCTCACCCCCAAATTATCAGTCAATACTTTACCATATGCTTATGCTGCTTATAGAAGAAGATCATGCAATAGTCAAGTCCATGCCACGTCTCTCTATAGAAAAATTCACTCAGTTTCATCCCTGTAGTGTAACAATTTATTTTATTTGTGACTATTCAGTTTCCCTTTGAACTGTTGCTTCCACCTCCAACAACTATTTCGGCAGGACGTTCCAGGTTAATATCAACCTGCGTAATAAATATAAAAGCTGTTCCTTAATTCCTATTGCGTCTCTTGTATCCACGTCACTTAGTCCTTGTAATCATCAACAAATGAGATGAGCTTTTGTGAGTACCTTTATTCAAATATGTCATAATCTTATACATCTGTTTTAAATGCTTCGAAGATGATAACCTAGTCTTCTCCAATCTAATCATCATGCTAAATTCCCTGAAACCATTCTAAAATATTCTAGATCCCACTCCCTGTATTTTCTCTCTTCACTGTATTGACATTACCATGTTTTGCTTTTTTGAGCAGTGCAAGAGTTCGAGCTATCTAATATCACTGCAGAAGAAAATGTATATTATAACATCTTGAATTGGTCCTTCACTGTCCAGGATGTCTATTGTCTTGAGTATAATGATCAAATGCTATGAAAGTAAAGCGGGTCAATGTGTTCAAGATTGTGTAGAAAGATAAAAGCAATGGATCTCTCAATACCTTTTTCTTTACAATTTGAAATCTGATTTATTTGCTTGGCCATTAAGTTCACAACAGAAACAGCTTGCAAGTTGCTCATTTATTTTTACATGTACTACCCTTTCAATTATTAAATTTATGATAAATCCTCTTATTTGAATATACTGAATTGCATATGCAACTTGACTAGCCAGAGTACTATTCTCCTGTTGCAGATATACTTAATTTCTGAATTAGTTTGTCTCAGCAGTGGAAGAAGGCTAATTGCTACTTGTGCTGGACTTGAAGCATAGTGACCACAGTTTGCAGCAAAAAAGCTTGTGGGTTTTTTAGTTTTGTACAGTAATATTTTTCAGTAAATTGAACTTTTGGTTCACTGCAATTGGAAATGAATTCTAAATGTTGGCCATGTCTTTGGCCATTCATCTAACAAGCGAAGTTAAAAAGAAAGTACAGCTTGCTTTGAATAACCTTTTTTTGAAGTACAGTTGTATTGGCCCTTCAGATATGGATGAATATATTTACACAATGCTTTCAGTTTCTCTCAGGTGTCTGCTGAACATCATGATTTGATATGCATATCTTCTTACTTACATCGATAAGGTGTCTCAAAATTGATAACTTCTAGTTAATTAAATACCTTATTCCCTTAACAAATCAGTACTGGCTTTTGTTAGTATGTCCCAAGTGGTTATTGATTCCTCCTTCCTAATATGGTTATTCAAAAATTGGCATTTAAAACCTCTACTTTTTTTAAAAAACAATTTCTGTTTTTACATGGGTTGATGTAGAAAATTTGAGGGAAAAATGAATGAGTTAGTAAATACAGTGGTAGAAAAGTAATAATTTCAATGACATGACCATTAACTTGAACTGCTTTGCAATCATTTGACTTAATTTTCCTACATCCCTATTCAGATTAGTACAATCTACATTGAGTTAATACGGTTTGTTTTTATCTGAAAAATGGCACGTTCCAAAATCCAGCACAGCCTTCAGCCCGAGGCGGCCAGATTTGAGAATGAGCTGTATTAATTTTGTCCTGAATATAATTTTTAGTGGTTTTTATGCCTCCAGTATTAAAATGACTGGTCTGTCATTGCTGGGCTTTTCATTTTGTTGAATGAAGGTGTAACACTTGCAATTCCCAATCCTCTGGCATAACTTCAGTCTGAGGAAGCTCCTTTGCAATTTGAGCATTTACCTCCAAATTCTTGGAGGTGTCTTATCAATTTTGAATTGACAACTTATCCAGTGCCACAACTGCTTCATTGTTAAATCATGCAAGTGTATTGATCACCTCCTTTTACTATGATTTGTGTAGCATCTTCTTTGGTAAAGAATGGTGAAATGTATCATTCATATTCCTGCTACACCCTCTGCTTCTATGCATAAATTCTTTTTTATTGGTAGCAAAACAGAACTTGCTGGGAGTGGCCCAGAGGGTGACATTGAGAGTCCAGAGAGAAAAGCAGTTGGGCAAACCAAAGATAAGGTAAAGGTCAGCCTGGGAATATCAATAGCTGCTAATGGGGGCTGTTAGTGGCTGGCAAAGGCTGCTACTAGGAACAACCCAATATGATGGCAGGGCCTGGTTTGTGGGATTGAGGTAAGGACATGGAGGAGATGCTTATGACCTAAAAAGACCAAACTTGATGATTGAATCCAGAAGGCTGTGGAGTCCCCCAAGTGCAAGAGCGGTGCTTGAACGCTGCAGCAAGCCTGAGATGGTGATCTTGGTCAGAGATCAGTGTTGAAGTGGCAAGCAATAGGAAGCCCAGTCACTTTCATGGGTGTAATTAGATGTTCACAAAGTGGTGCTCAATCTCCATTTTGTCTCACCAGTGTAGAGCAGTCTATGTTGTAAGCACTGAATGCAGGAGACTAGATTGAATGAAATACAAGTAAATTAATGCTTCGCCTAGAAGATGTGTTTGGGACCTTGGAGAGTGAAGAGGGAGGAAGTAAATGGGTTAGGTGTTGCATCTTCTGTGATTGCATAGGAAGGTGCTGTGGGAAGGTGTTGGGAGAAGAGGAGGGGGGAACCAAAGTAACCTGAAGGGAGCAGTTTCTGTGGAAGGCTGACCAAAGAAGGGAGATGAATGTATCTGCTGATGGTATCGTGCTGGAGGTAGCAGAAATGGCAACTAAATGGTCCTTTCGATGTGGTAGCAAGTGGGGTGGTAAATGAGGACCCAGAGGAACCCTATCACAGCTGTGGGAGGGAAGAGAGGCCAAAGTGTAGAAGGTAGGTCAGACATGACTGAGGGCCCTGTGACTATAATGGTAGGGAATCCTCAAATTGAGAAAGGAGTTGGACTGATCGGAGGCTCCCTTTGTTGAATTTGGCATAATCAGAACAGATGTGATGTAGACTGAGGAAATGGGAGAATGGAATGGAGTCTTTACATGAATCAGGGTGTGAGGGTGTGAAGTCAAAGCAGCTGTAGTTGGTGAGTGTATACTAGATATAATAGACCAGCCTATCTCCAGAAATGTCAAGGAAGGTGAGGGAGGAGTGAGAGATGGGTCAAGTAAAGGTGAGGGCAAGGCAGAAATTGGAAGCAAAATGGGTAAAATTTTTCAAATCCGGAGAGGGGAAGTGTCACTGATGGTCTTATTGTGCCAGAGACAGTTTTTTTTTCTTGATCTTTATTCATTTGTGGGATGTGGGCATCGCTAGCTGACCACTTATTACCTGTTCCTAGTTGCCCTTGAGAAGGTGTTAGTGAGCTGCTGCCTTGAACCACTACATTCCAACTGCTGTGAGTTGACCCATCACACCATAAGGGAGGGAATTCCAGGCTATTGGCCTAGCAACTGTGACGTAGCAACAATATATTTCCAAGTCAGTGTGGTGAGTGACTTGGAGAGGAACCTGCAGGCGGTGATGGTGTTCCTTTGTATCTGCTGCCCTTGACCTTCTGGCTGGAAGCGGTCGTGGGTTTAGAAGGTGCTGTCTGAAGATCTTGGGTGCATTTCTGCATTGCATCTTGTTCATGATACACACAACTGTTACTGAATGTCAGTGGTGGAGGAAGTGATGCTAGTCAAGCCTGTTGCTTTGTTCTGGATAGCGTTTAGCTCCTGGTGGTGTTGGAGCTGTACCCATCCAGACAGGCCATTCTTATTGTTGACTTGTGCCTTATAAATAGTGGGCAGGCTTTGGAGAACCAGGAGGTACGTTACTTGCTACAGATTCTATGCATCTGATTTGCGCTTGTAGCCATTCTGTTGATGTTTCCAGTCCACTTGAGTTTCTGGGCAATGGTCTACCCCTCCACTACCCCCGGATGTTGATTGTGTGAGATTCTGTGATAGTAAGCCATTGAATGTCAAGGGGCGGTGGTTAGATTGTCTCTTATTGGTGATGATCATAGCCTGGCATTTGTGTGACATGAATGTTACTTGCCACTTGTCAGCCCAAGCCTGAATATTGTCTAGATTTTGTTGCATTTGAACATGAATTGCAATAGTCTCTGAGTCGTAGTGAATGGTACTGAGTATTGTGCAGTAATCAGTGAACATCCCCACTTCTGGCCTTATGGAGGGAAAGTCATTGATGAAGCAGCTGAAGATAGTTGGGCCTAGGACACTACCCTGAGAAATTCTTGCAGAGATGTCTTGGAGCTGAGATGACTGACCTTCAACAACCATGACAATCTTTCCTGTATGTCAAGTATGACTCCAGCTAGCAGAGAGTTTGCTCCCTGGTTCCCAATGTTTCCAGTTTTGCTAGGGCTCCTTGATGCCACATTCGTTTGAATGCAGTCTTGATGTCCACGGTTATCACACTCACCTCACCTTTGGAATTCAGCAGTTTTATCCATGTTTAAGCCAAGGCTGTAATGAGGTCAGGTGTTGTGATCCTGGCAGAACCCAAACGGGGCAACAGTGAGTAAGTTATTGCTGAGCAGGTGCTGCTTGATAGCACTGATGACATCTTCCATCACTTTACTAATGTTCAAGAGTAGAGCGAAGGGTGGAAATTGATCGAATTGGATTTGTCCAGCTGTATTTGTACAGGAAATAGCTGGGTAATTTGATTGGGAGAATCGCTCAGCTCTGTCAATCACTTGCTGCTTATGCTGTTGGCATGCAGGTACCCCTGTTCAGTAGCTTCACCAGGTTGACATCTCATATTTTAGTTATGCCTGGTGCTTCATACATCCTCCTGTACTTTCTGTGGAACCAGGATTGATCCCCTGGCTTGATGGTAATGGTCGAGTGGGGGAAATGCTGGGCCATGTGTTTGTAGTTTGTGCTGGAATACAGTTCTGTTGATAATCCACAGTGCCTCAATGATGTCCAGTCTTGAGTTGCTCAATCTGTTCAAGGCTTGTTCCATATGGCTTGGTGATAATACTCTCCAACACAATGAAGGTTACTCTTGATGTAAGGCGAGAGTTCATCTCCACAGGTACTGTGTGGTGGTCACTTTTATCGATACTGTCATGGACAGATCCATCAACAGTAGCCAGATTGAAAAGGATGAGTTGAAATATATTTTTCCCTCTAGGTTCCCTCACCACCTGTAGACCCAGTCTTCAGCTATGCTTTTTTGGACCTGACCAGTTCGATTTAGTAGTACTGTTGCTGAGGCAGTCTTGGTGCAGCCATTTGAATCTCCCACCTAGGATATGTTTTGTGCCCTTGCATTCCTCGGTGCTTCCTCCAAGTGCTGTTCAACATGGAGGAGGATTGACTGATCAGCAGAGGAAGGATCATATATGATAATTAGGAGATTTCCTTGTCCATGTTTATCCTGAAATCATGAAATTTCAAGGGGTCTGAAATCAATGTTGAGGACTTCCAGGGCAACTCCCTGACTGTATACTCCTATGTCGCTACTTCTGGGCCTGCCCTGCTGGTGGGACAGGACATGTCCAGGGATGGTAATGATGTCTGGGATGTTGTCTGTAAGTTTTTTGATTCCATGAGTCTGACTGCTGGCTGTTGTTTGACCAGTCTATGAACTAGCTCTTCCAGTTTTGGCACTAACTCCTAGATGTTAGTAAGGAGGACTTTGCAGAGTCAGTAGGGTAGCTTCTGCTGTTGTCTTTCTGGTGCCTAGGTCTCTGCCAGGTGATATATCTGGTTTCATTTATTTGATAAAACTGAAGCGATTGATAGAGCTGAATGGTTTGTTAGGACATTGAGGGTAATTGAGATGTTCCACATATCCCACAAAAAGACACTGGTGTAACTGAGACCACACCGTTCCCCTGAAAGAAGTGGGAGGAGTTAAGAGAAGTTGTTTAAAATAAGGATGTGCTCTGCCAGGCAGAGGAGGATGGGAATGGTTAAGATATTCTTTTCCAGGAACAAGTGGATAGCCCTGAGACCATCCTGATGTGGCATAGACATGTAAAGGAATTGCATGTCGATGGTAAGGAGAAGGCAGCTAGAGCCCATGAGTTGGAAATTCTGAAACTGATATAAAGTGTTAGGTTACAGGATCCTTAGTAGCTTCTCCTGTACTTCAGCTCTCACTCTGTCTCTTCCCTAAAACAGCAATAGGGTTTCCCTGGGTCCTCACTTATCACCACACCAGCATCCACATCCAAAGGATCATTAGCTGCCATTTCCACTACCTCCAGTGGGATGCTGCCATTAGATACACATTCCCCTCTCCTTTATTGTTAGTATTCTGGAAAGACTGTTTTCCTCCCCCAAGCTGTTTTAGTCCACTCCTCCTCCACTCCCAACACCTCCCCCCACCCCCACGGGCACCTTTCCATACAATCGCAGAAAATGCATCATCTGCCTGTTCACTTCCTCATTGCTCTCTCACGCCCCAGACCCCTCTTCCAGGCGAATCAGTGATTTTCTTGCACTTCGTTTAATCTAGTCTAATTATCTGCCACTCACAATATGGTCTGTTCTATATTAGGGAGATGAAAAGTAGACTTAATGACCACTTCGCAGCGCACCTGTGTTCTGTTCACAAAAATGACTGAGCTTCCTATTGCCTGCCACTTCAACGCACTACCCTATTTCCTGGCCAACATCACTGCTTCAGGCCTGCTGCCGTGCTCCAGTAAACCTTAGAGCAAGGTGGAAGAACAGCTCTCGTTTTCTGGTTGGGGATTCTGCAGCTTTCAGGATTTAATATTGAGTTCAATAATTTTAAGGCTAGAGCACCTTCTCCCATATCCTGACTCCAACAAACATGGGCAGCTACCACACCCATCCTACTGTCAGCCACTAATAGTCCTCATTAGCAGTGTTGATTCTCCCAGGCTGATCTTTATCCCCAACTGTTTTTCTTTCTCTCTGAACTCCACTTCCACTTATTGTTTCCACATGCCACCCTTACCACCACCACTTGAAGAGCCTACAGATGTAGAAAAAGAGAGAATGGTTACAGTAAAATAGTCCCACCAGTTTAGCTGAGTATCAATTTTTTTAAATTTACATGTTCTTTTAAATGCTGAAAACAAATTTTCCTTTGCATCATAGAGGAAGGTGTTGTGCAGGAAACTGAGGACGTTTTCAGGAGTTACGTCTTCTTCCGGTACCAATCGGAGAGAGAAGAAGGAGCAAATGTCCCAGAGGATCCGGAGATAATTGAGATGCAGCAGCCTCCTGAAAAGTAGGATATTTGTCTCATATAATATCAATTTAAAAGTAGTGTTTAAGCAGACACATGACTAACATTTGTTCTCAGTTTTTTAAGTGAGGGCCTTTTGTGAGAGGAGAGTAAAAGTCATTATAGATGAATATGTTGTCTTCACTCATAGTCTTTTGTGCACAAATGTTTCTGGGAATCTTTGCATGAAATATCCTAAAAGCTTCAGAATAGCTTACTAAAAAAAAATGAGAAGAAGTGTGGAGTTTTGCATCACCAAGCATGCCACTTTCCCCATTCATTAAATTTATTTCCATCTTGGCTATTTTACCTCAGTATCTCGGTTTTGTGGCTTTATAAGTAGTTGTGATCTTCCTTTTGTTTTTGTTGTTTCTGTCTTCCTTCCCTCAAGTACTCCAACTCTTGTGGGCCGGCAGCTTGCTCTTATCGGAGATGACATCAATCGTAGATATGATTTAGAGTTCCACAATCTGCTATCAACCTTGCCGCTCAATGCAGGAAATGCTTATGACTACTTCCGGAAAATAGCTGATGGGTAAGGAGCAAGTTGATAAACTGAATTGTGAAAACAAACTATTTGTAAAGGTTCCTGGGTTGTACAGAAGACCGTTTTCAAGAGTGTTTCATGTGGAGGCAGTTGGTTTTAAATAAAACTTAATGCTTTTAATTTGATTAATCTAGAAGAATGTTACTGAGCTAATTGGGTTTCAACTAGCCAGTTAAGATGTGTAGCTAAAATATGACACCATTTGGGCTGGGGGCAAGAAGGGAAGAGAGGATGTTGGAAAGAGTGGCACAAAAAACTTCAGGAATTGTAATTGAGTTGTGGCAAAATATAGCAGTGCCATCAAGATTTGTAAATACTCTTGTACTAAAGTCACTTCACTAATACTGTGCTGCTTGAGTAGATAGTGGAATTTAGATGTTTAATGATGACCCATGAAACCATTGTCGTTCATCAGAAACACACATCAGGTTCAATAATGTCCTGTAGGAAAGGTAACTGCCATCCTTACTTGATCTAGCCTCCATCTCACTCCAGACTCTTAGAAAATGGCTGAGTCTCAACTGCCCTTGGGCACTTAGGGATGGGCAATAAGCATTGGTCTAACCAGTGACGCTAACATCATTTAAATTAACGTGTACTAAATGTTTATTAAATATGTACTAGATGTCACTGTCTTAATGCAATATGCATGCATGGATCTTTCAGTTTATAGATTAGATTAGATTACTTACAGTGTGGAAACAGGCCCTTCGGCCCAACAAGTCCACACCGACCCGCCGAAGCGCAACCCACCCATACCCCTACATATACCCCTTACCTAACACTATGGGCAATTTAGCATGGCCAATTCACCTGACCCGCACATCTTTGGACTGTGGGAGGAAACCCGGAGGACCCGGAGGAAACCCACACAGACACGGGGAGAACGTGCAAACTCCACACAGTCAGTCGCCTGAGGCGGGAATTGAACCCAGGTCTCTGGTGCTGTGAGGCAGCAGTGCTACCACTGTGCCACCGTGCCGCCCTATAATTTAACATTCTTTTTCAGTTTTGGCAAATTCATTCCCAAACTCTGTTTATATCCCCAACATTATTTTGGCTTCCGTTTATGAGTAGGGCATGAAATGCTAGAAGTACTGACATGTTCGAGAAGCAATTGTCTAAGGTGAACTAAAGTTTAAGGTCCTCTGTTCAAAAATGTACAAATGTTAATGTTGTGTTGAAGTGTCTCATTTCTACATTGCCAACTGACTTGCATTTTGCCTACTCTGCTTAGCTCCATAAATTATTGCTACTGTAGCTTCTGTTTCCTAGTCTACAATATATATTTTGTTTTGTTTTTTTTTCATGCATTTTCATGCAGACAGTGGTGTGTATGTATATGGAATAAGCTGCCAAAGGAAGTGGTGGAGGCTGGTACAATTACATTTAAAAGGCCTCTGGATGGGTGTATGAATAGGAAGAGTTTAGAGATATGTGGGCCAAATGCTGGCAAATGGGATTAGGGCAGATTGGGATGTCTGGTCAACACTGATTTGGAACAAAAAATCTATTCCCATGCTGACTCTCTCCCTGTAGATTAATTCTTATTCAGTTGGTCTTTGTAATGTACCTTGAATATTAGCATAAAATGTCAGATGCACCTGCTTTTTCTTCTCGTTCACAATTTCTCATTTGGGGCATGGTGTAGATATTTAAACAAATTCAGTAGTTTGAAAAAGTCACAAATTGAGAAGTACCAAAAGATGTCCACTGCAGTTAACTATTCCAGTTCAAATAATTGCTAAACGATTTGTATTGGTCGTTGACACTTAATCAATTTTTGGAGTAGTATATGTTGATTTCTATAATCTCTGCTGTAGCCAACAAACACTGCCTGCTTATAATTTCCAAATTAGACCTGCTGAAAGGACACTAGAAGTTGAAACTTTGTCATGCACTCTTTAGAGTAAGATGTAATAAACAAACTTGAAAGTAGAGAAACCCAAATAGATGGTGTCGTTCTGGGAACCCATTTAGGTCCAGTTTTTTGCTGGCATCCTTGCTGCTTATCATTAGAAGTTTATCTCTAGAGATACTATTAACCTTCCACCCCTGGATGACACCTGATTATGCTGATGACATGTTTGTTTGGATTAGGTTAGGGATTCCCTGCAGTGTGGAAACGAGCCATTTGACCCAATGAGTCCACACCGACCCTCCGAAGAGTAACCCACCCAGACCCAATTATCTTTTGGCCCTGACGAATGCGCCTAACACTGTGGGCAACCTAGCAGGCTGATCCACCTGACCTGCATGTCTTTGGATTGTGGGAGGAAACCCATGCAGACACTGGAAGAATGTATGGATCTTTCCGTTTATAATTTAACATTCTTTTTCATTCCCAAATTGTACTTTTATCCCCGACATTGTTTTGGCTTCCATTTATGAGTAGGGTATGAAATGCTATAAGTACTGACATGTTCGAGAAGCAATTGTCTCAGTCCACACAGGCAGGAATCAAACCCAGGTCTCTGCTGCTGTGAGGCAGCAGTGCCAACCACTGAGCCACCTCGCCACGATCTTGTGCAAACCCGTATTATAAAAAAAAGCATGCTTTAGAACAATACTTAGTGTTGGCGATATAATTGCATTACAGCCAAAACGTTTAAAACGTTTGTGCTTTAGAAACAGTGTCCCCAGTTTATCAATTACATTGTAACAAAGTTGCGCTAACCAAGCATGTTACAGCAGAACGATCTGTACATAAAATAAGGTGTCAATTACTTAAGTAGGTAAAAGGAAGTATTGTCGTTTTTTTCAAAAAATGGCTAGAGGCAGCAAAACTCTGCATTCCCATAGAAATGCTTTGACGACTCCTCATCTACCTATCTGTTGAGTATGCAAATTGACAGTGAAATGTTTGTGCTGGATTTCCAAGCAGGATCCTCTTCTCATGCAGTATAAAATTGTCTCTTTCTCCAAATCTCTCTCTCGCAGCCTTGTTCTGATGGGTGCAAAATGATAACTTTCAACTACTTGTCTCCTTTTAGCCACGTTTAAGTTCTGTACTACCATGTGCTTATTTCAAATTATCTACTCAATGACATTGTTTTAACATGGAAGTAAAACATACCTGAATTTCGAACCAGTTTAAAATGTCAGTGAAATGAAATCCTTTCTCTATAATTGTCAAAATAATGGTTGTAAACATTTTAGAGGCTCACCCCAGGTGTGAACCAGTTTTCTAAAAATCATTAAAGACATCTGTTTTGAATTGTTTCTTGGGTTAGCTAATATCAATGAGAATGGGAGAGGTGTTGCAAATTGACTGCTTACACAACAATAACCTGGAGTGAGGTGGGGTATTGAAGATGTTTGTTAACCATAACCCATGTTTGTATTCAGGGAAATGAAGCAAAGGTTGTATGCACCAGAGTTCAGTGATCCATCTGAATGGTAGGACAGTGACGAAATGGGCTACCGCTAAACTTGGTTTCTAAACACTAAGAAAAACAGTTAGCTTTCTTCAAAAATTGTTACTGATGCTTACTGTTCATATCTTGTCTAATTGACTTTCCTGTCCTTTATTTCTGCTTTCCTTTGGATGCTGGACTATAGAGTCTTAACTATAGCTTGATTATTACTGCTTTTCAACAGCAAAAGGGCAGGTAAACACATTCTCATTTTGCTTCGTAATCATTTTCCAAACTTTCTTTTATCTTTTAAGATTACTTAAAACAAATAAACCTCTGATCATAGTTAAATTAAGTTGTCAACGTGCAACGTTTTTTAAAAAAAAAAGTCCTGGAAAGAATTCCGACAAATCTATTCACTAAAATGATGTCATAGCAAGTGATTCAGAAATGCACATTGTGTTGCACTTCCTTCCAAGCTGTTAAGTGGTTTCTGTTTGGTTGTATTTGATATTAGCCTGACTAACTGCAGTAGATGATTGCCATTGTTTTGTCTAAAGTGCTAGTAACAAATGTGACTGTAAAATATGTTTAACCTTTAGTATTTGAAGTTCAAGAGCATTTGAGAGTTCTTCTTAAATGGTAGTAATTCTTTTTGCGTCGGAATTGTTGTGGCAGTATACACTTTTAGACATTGTAATTTGGAGGTATGGATAGTGATTGTAGTGGCTCCAACTTTCAGATCAGCCAGTGATGGAAAAGAGCTCCTGCATTTATTGCCTACCATTGGCATGTGTTTGTATGCAACCTGTTTTCCTGTACTATGAATGCACCTTCTTTGTTCATCAAGTCCTATAATGGGTCTAGAGTCAAGAGTTCTGCCGCAAGAGGTAAAGGAGCTGAAAAAAAATTGGCAACTCTAGTCTGTCTTGTATTAAGTTTGGAAGTGAATTTCACTCAAAGTATCGGGAAAGTTTATTTTAAATCAACATCTCAAAGATTAGATGTTAACTGCTGCAATTTCTCAAATTACTGGATTTGCCGTCATGCTATAATATTGTTAAACTTAAAGTGCTTACTCAAGCACGACTTTAAAATTTGGAAGATATTGAGTGACAATTGATTGACTTGAAACACTGAAATTTGTTGCAAAACAGATTTTACAGATAGATGACTACATTTCAAGTGCACACCCAATACTTTTAAGATTGTTTCTGCCCACTGTCCACTGTATAGAAATTTCTTTACGTCTTCCCATGTAATTCTTTCTATCACTTTAATTTGATGTTCCATGGTTACTGACCTCTTTGTCAGAGAAATTGGTTCTTCATGTTCAGTTTCCAATTTATTCAAAATTTTCCATACCTTCAATTAAATCTCTGTTCTTCTTCCAGAGAAAACTACCTAATCTATACCGTTATATATTTCATCATTGCTAAAATTCTACATTCCTGGCAAGATCCTCCTGAATCTCCTCTGTACCCTGCCTAATGTGAACACATCATTTCTGTAATGCAATGAGCAGAACCATACATAATATTATACCTAACTAGTGTTTCATGCAATTCTTGTAAAATCTCCTTGCTCTTGTACTTAAACAAATTTCTGAAGTACTAATTTATATTTTGCCTCCATTTTTTTTCCCAATCATTTACCCACAACAGCAGTTAGGCTGACTAGCTTACAACTATTATCATTTCCTCCCTTTTTGAACAGTAATATATTAGCAGTCCTCCACTATACGCATATACCTAGTGAGCACTAAATTTAAGTGATGGTTCGAGACTGTTATTCGCTGGTATCATATAGCAATCTGGAATGGGTTTTTGTCTCTGAATAGTGTTGTACCCACTGGCGAAGATGTCAAACCCTTCTAATATTTCCTTTCCCCCTCTCTTTATTCCATCCAGTGTTTCAAATCATGAACTCCAGTGTTGTCTTTGCCCTTTTTATGAAGACAAACACATTATTCATGGAGAATGATGCTTATGTTTTCTATTTCAACATGTTAATTTTTTTATCTCTAATTGACCTTACTCTTGTTCCTTAGTTATTCTCCTGCCCTTTAGGTATCTGTAAAATCTGTGTTTCCAATCAATGTACCTGTCCCGATTTTGCTCCACGCTTTCTATTTTCAAAACATTTTGCTTCATTGAGCTGTAGTATCTGAAATTAACGTTCCTTTTATTTGCTTTATCTTATTCTGTTTGACATCAAAGAAGTTTGGATCATTTTTATTTCAGTGATTGTTTGGAGCCCTCCCTTCCTCCAGGAATGTCACTGG
Source organism: Hemiscyllium ocellatum (assembly GCF_020745735.1). Classification (NCBI taxonomy): domain Eukaryota; kingdom Metazoa; phylum Chordata; class Chondrichthyes; order Orectolobiformes; family Hemiscylliidae; genus Hemiscyllium; species Hemiscyllium ocellatum. Next base: position 41,891,093 of record NC_083426.1, read on the forward strand.
CCAATAATCTAGAAACTCCGGATGGTGTTCTGAGGTCATGGTTTGGATCCTGCCATAGAAGTTGGTTAAATTTGAATTTGATTTAAAAACCTGGAATTGAAAACACTATTCCAATGATTACCATGTAACCACTGTTCATTATTGAACCAGATACGTTTTTTAAAAAAATGTCTTTTTAATGAAGGAAATCAGCCATCCTTACCTTGTCTGGCCTACATGTAACTCCATACCCACAGAAATGTGGGCAAACGCTCCAGGAGAATTAGCCCTCACTTATTCAATCTCTCCCTATAGCTCAAATCCTCCAACCTTAGCAACATCTTCATAAATCTTTTTTGAACCCTTTCAAATTTCACAAATCCTTCCAACACAAAGGAGACCAGAATTGCAGCAATATTCCGAAAGTTGCCTAAACAATGTCCTGTACAGTTGCCACATTACCTCCCAATTCATGTACCCAATACTCTGACCAATGAAGGAAAGCATACCAAACGCCACCTTTACTATCCTATCTACCTGTGACTCCACTTTCAAGGAGCTATGTACCTGCACTCCAAGGTTTCTTTGTTCAGCAACAGCCTCTAGGACCTTACCATTAAGTGTAGAAGTCGTAAGATTTGCTTTCCCAAAACGCAGCACCTTGCGTTTATCTAAATTAAACTCCATGTGCATCTCAGCCCATTGGCTTATCTGATCAAGATCCCGTTGTAATCTGAGAACCTTTTTCACTGTCCACTACACCTCCAATTTTGGTGTCATCTGCAAACTTACTAATGATACCTCTTATGCTCACATCCAAATCATTTATGTAAATGACAAAAAGTAGTGGACTCAGCACTGATCCTTGAGGCACTCCACTGGTCACAGGCCTCCAATCTGAAAAATAACCCTCCAACACCACCACCCTCTGTCTTCTACCTTTTGAGCCAGTTCTGTATCCAAATGGCTAGTTCTCCCTGTATTCCATGCGATCTAACATTGCTAAGCAGTGTCGCGTTGGGAACCTTGTCGAACACCTTAGTGAAGTCCATACAGATCACGTATACTGCTCTGCTCGCAACAATCCTCTTTGTTACTTCAAAAAAAAACTCAATCAAGTTTGTGGCACATGATTTCCCATGAACAAAGCAATGTTGACTATCCCTAATCAATCCTAGTCTTTCAAAATACATGTACATCCTGTCCCTCAGGATTACACTGACGTCAGGCTCACTGGTCTATAGTCTCTGGCTTGTCCTTCCCACCTTTCTGAATAGTGGCACCACATTAGCCAGCATCCAGTCTTCTGGCACCTTACCTGTGACTGTCGATAATACAAATATATCAGCAAGAGGCCCAGCATTCATTCCCTAGCTTCCCACAAGAGTTCTAGGGTACATCTGATCAGATTCTGGGGATTTATCCACTTTTATGCGTTTCAAGACATCCAGCACTTCCTCCTCTATTATGGGCATTTTTCAAGGTGTCCCCATCTATTTCCCTACATTCTAATCTTCCATGTCCTTTTCCACAGTCAACACTGATGCAAAATACTCGTTTAGTGTCTGCCTCATCTGCTGCTCCTCACAAAGGCCACCTTGCTGAACTTTGAGGGACCTTATTTTCTTCCTAGTTACCCTTTTGTCCTTAATATATTTGTAAAACCCCTTTGGATTTTCCTTAATTCTATTTGCCCAAAGCTATCTCATGTCTCCTTTTTGCCCTCCTGATTTCCTGCTTAAGTATACTCCTACTGCCTTTATACTCTTCCAAAGGATTCACTTGATCTACCTGTCTTTATCTGACATATGCTTCCTTCTTTTTCTTAACCAAACCCTCAATTTCTTTAATCATCTAGCATTCTCTATACCTACCAGCCTTCCCTTTCACCCTAACAGGAATATACTTTCCCTGGACTCTCGTTATCTCATTTCTGAAGGCTTCCCATTTGTCAGCCTCCATTTACTTGTGAACATCTGCTTCTTATCAGCTTTTGAAAGTTCTTGCCTAATACCATCAAAATTGGCCTTTCTCCAATTTGAAACTTCAACTTTTAGATCTAGTCTATCTTTTTCCATCACTATTTTAAAACTAATAGAGTTATGGTCACTGGCCCCACTGACACCTCAGTCACCTGCCCTGAATTATTTCCCAAGAGTAGGTCAAAGTTTGCACCTTCTCTAGTAAGTATGTCCACATACTGAATCAGATAATTTACTTCTATATGCTTAACAAATTCTTCTCCATTTAAACCCTTACCACTATGGCAGTCCCAGTCTATGTTTGGAAAGTTAAAATCCCCTACCATAAGTGGAAAGTTTGTGATTTTGATAAGGGATAGCATTACAGTTGTACCGAGGGAGGATATTCCCAGAAAAACATCCAGGCAAGTTATTTGGGTGGAACTGAGAAATAAGAAAGGGATGATCACCGTATTGGGATTGTATTATAGACCTCCTAATAGTCATAGGGAAACTGAAAAACAAACTTGTATGGAGATCTCAGCTATCTGAAAGAATAATAGAGTGGTTATGAGAGGTGATTTTAACTTTCCAAAAATTGACTGGACTGCCATATGCAATCTGTTGACATAAGTAATAACAGATGCTATAAAAGTGTAAATATTAGACCACTGTCATGTTTTCAAATAAGGTCAACATGAATTTTCATTGTATATTAAAAATGTTTTCTCATTAATCCATATTTGCAAATATTTTGAAAATTGTTCTTTTCCTTTATAGGCTTTTTGAAAGTGGCATAAATTGGGGCCGTGTGATAGCTCTTTTAGGATTTGGCTATCGAATGGCCATTTATGTCTTCCAGAAGGGTATGAAGGGATTCCTCAGTCAAATCGCAAAATTCATTGCAGAGTTTGTATTAAAAAATAGAATTGCACGATGGATTGCAGCACAAGGAGGCTGGGTAAGTGCACAGCAGTAGGTTGCTGGTTTTCTGATTTCAGTTTTTGGTTAGATAGGGCATTAAGTGCACTGAGCATTTTTTTTTGTCTGTAGTGTGGTTCTTTTCATGTTCCTGATGCACTTCAGTAAGTGCCTTTTCCCCAAATAATCATTCTTCATGCCTTGACAGTTGTGTCAAAAGGTACTTCATATCTTAATTTACTCCAGTTTTCCTAATAGCGACGCAAACAGCCCTTTCCAACTCTTTTCTAGCTTTGACCCACAAATTTTGAGGCCTATTTTAAGAATCTTTGTTAGTTAAGCAATATTGATCTTAAGAACTTGAGTATCTGTACATATCAGTTACTCATTTAAAAAAAACTGTCAGCTCTTGAGAAAAGAAATTTTTTTTGTTTTTAAAGAGGAAAGATTTTTTTGACACCTAAAACTTTTCAATTTGGTTAGAAACTGACTGCTTTAAGATTAAAGGGTAAAGAATTTTCCAGATTCATTCCCTTTTTAAATTAAGTCACTGTTAAATATGCTTGGATGTCTCTTTATGCAATTCTAAGTTTTTAAAGGAAACTGAGAACTCTAGACATCTTTATTTTTTGTGTTAAATGCATGATATAAATGCAAATTGTAATTTGTGGGTTTGACTGTTATACTGAAATATAAAGGTGATAAAGTGTTTTGACAGACCAATTCTTATTCTTTTTCTTGAAGTCTCCTTAGTGAAATTGAAACTGAAAAGCTAGGTTTCTGGTTGGAATTTCTTAATTTGAGTTGCCAAGTATGTCATACATCTTCTGAAGTGCATCTCTTGTAGGTTTTAGGGAAATTAGAAATTGTGGTCAAGACAGGAGTATAGTGTGGCTGTAATACCAGCTTCATAGACTGAAACCTAATAAAATTTGAGCCATCCTGACATGCAGGAGAGCTGGCTATGGTTTCTTTTAAACAGCAGTCAACTTTGGCCTGTACCAGGTTATCACCTGAGTAGTTAACTGAACTGAACTCTGGGAAAGCAATGCCATTTGGACATTGTGCTATGAGTATGGCGAGTTCTACTGAAGTATGCCATGTTAATTCTGTCATTTAGAACTCTGGAGGAAAGCTGCTGTCAAAGGTTGCTCATGATTAAATTACATGAGGGAAGGACTAATTGAACTTTTAGAAGAGAGTAGAGAAGGACTTTGACTGTATGTGGTATCACTTGCATGTTAAGAGAGCTGGCTGAAAAACCCAAGATTTACCTTTGTGTTGGGTATTAAAGTTTCGTTTTGGTTTATTTTGATGAATACAATTGGCCTGATAATTTAGCCACAAGTTGCAATGGTTTTGAATGAACAAAATTACTATACAGAGCTAGAATAGCAAAACAATTATATCTTTTCAACTTGTACCCTGATCTCCAGAATTAACAAAAGATAAAAATGGGTAACAGAAACTATGTTAAATACCCTACAGAGTATGTTATATAGCAAATGTAGTCAACATAGATCCCTTGGATTTCTCAGCACACTGGGCCATCAGTCTCATTAACAGATTACGTGGGATTACAGTCCTGCACTTTTTTGATTTGGAATTCCCTCGAGCTGCTCTGCTGTGGACTGCTTCCTCATTTGGTGGTTCTTGTCTTTTCCTGTGACATCACTCCCTGCTCTGGAAACTGCTCTCCAGTGCCTACTCACTGGCACAATTACAGGTTGTCAGCAGACGGCTAACTTCACTAAGCTAGTACTGTCCTCTAGGTTTCCCCTAGCTTTCGTCATTATTTGCCGTGCCAACTAAATACCACTTGTGACTTTCCTCCTCTATCACCTCTACTAAGCTATTCATGGCAAGTTGACCAATTCAGTTGGCTTCACAGACATGCTGCTGTTCCAACCACAGATATCTTCCAAGTTTCCATGGCTTTTTCTAACCTCAGTGTTCACCTGCACCTTTTAGCTTGAGGGACTTCTGATTCCAACTGCTCAAAGCCTGCAACAGCTGCACATTTTTCAGAACAGAACCCCTCCTCGCTTCAGTTGACCATCAAACACTGCTCTTTCTCCTATGTCGTTACTACAGGGAAGCTATCAAAAGGCTTCTTGGAGTTCTTCCTGAATTCCAACAATTCAGAGCTACTGTCCTTCAGCCTCTATCTCAGCAGCATTTCTTCTGAGTCATTAACTTATCAGGGGACTCCTCTTTTATGGTTGTCCCATGTCCATGACTAGGCTTTCGCATTTGTTTCCAGTCCTGTGGTCAGGTTTTTGCATGCTCCACAACCTTGCAAGATGGATAGGTCCTTCCATTGGTTAAAAGAAACTGAGCAGAATACAGATGGATTTTCCTGCTTTACATATACATAAGCATGCCCAGGGTCATAACATGTCTTTTGGTGATTTTCGTTTGTTGCAGTGAAAGTTGTTTCTTGTTCACTTCCATTGGGATCATTTGGGAAGTTTGTTTTTGTTGTTATTGGTCTCCATGGCTTTCTAGAATAAGTCAGAACTTAAATATTAGTTGAGTTGTTCATCTGTTAGTTGTCCTGCACATTCCATTAACGCTAGGTTCCTATGCTTGTTTCAAGTGCTGTGCTTACAAAGCGAATGGGTGAATGGAATAAGCTATCAAACCAGGTCCTTTGGATAAGAAGTTAACATGTTTAATTTTTTGTCAGGTTCTGATGGCCTTTTTGCAATAGTATATTTTTGTTCGGTGCAGTTCACTTTTCTTAAGTTTTATTGACCCATGTTTTCTGATAACATAATTTTTGAAGTGTTGGTGGAAGTTGTGCATCGTCACCCTACAGAATCCACACTGTAACCGACTTGGAAATTGGCTGGAAAATTGGACATGGCAATGGGTAATCCCTCTGAGCTTTGAGCCAACCAAACGTATTCATTTAAATCTGAGAATTTGAAAGACACCATTGCAGTTAAAGAAACAATTACTCTGGAAAAGTTAAACTACTTAAATATCTAGTCTAAATCCTGAGTAATTATTCAATGTCTCCAGCGCTGTCTCCACTACCCTGGGAACTAACTCTTCTCCATTCTCTATACTTGGCAACCTTTTCCATTATTCTGCTGTCCGATCTGGTGTCCCCCAAACTACTCCCCGACTGGACCTGATATTTCTTACCAGCTCTGACCTATTCTATGCACTCCATCATTTACCTGGCACCCTGGCTGCCATATGCCTTGGTGCCTTGCCTTCACCCTTAGACAATTGGCAGCTTCTGACAATGGGTGTTTGTGATGCTGGGCTATTAAATTTCAGAATCTGGCAACTGACTGGTGTGCAAAAAGTGCACGTGTTTCCCTTCCCCCAGCTTTTTTACACGATAGTGGCCTGTCAGACTGCAAGTATGGCTCTGTATTTCTGAACGAGCCCTGATTAGAACCTCCTGCTAAAAATTCAGAAGTCTATTTGGTTCGTAAAGGTAAGGGAGTGAAGTGACAATCTGCATGACTTTGGGCCTGATTTTCCAAGATGCATTGTTTGTTTTCATTATGGGCAAAATGTGTCCCATGTGCCTTGCCAGTTTAGTTCAGAATTTATCCAGTTGGAGTTCTTGATCTCTAAGTTGTCTTTTGTGGTGTTATGGAAACTTATTCTATACTATCTCGTCTCCTGCCTCTATTTAAAAATAATCAGTACAAATTCTGTAAAAGGCTATCTATTTAATATATCTTCTTTTCTTTCAACAGGTTGCAGCTCTGGAATTGGATAATATCTATATCAAATGGATGCTTGGGATTCTGGCTATAGTGTTGGTTGGTGTATTTGTGGTCCACAAGTTTTACAAATCTTAGTTGGAGGATATTCGCTAGAGCAGGCCTCTAGCCCTGGACTATAAAAAATAGAGATTCTTTTAGCAGCAGTTTACGTCTACGTAATTGTGAAGACTTTGCTACTGATAATGAATGGGAGATACTTAACCAGAAATTTCAACTGCTATCAAATTGCCAAATTCATTATGAAAGGATATTGATTCTCAGACTGATTTTGTGCAGGACAGTTTTAAGTTCAGCCACACTCCTCCACATTGTAACTTTGTAACTCGCTTTAAGGCCATGTTGGCAAACTACCCTGGTTTTCATCTCCTCTTCTGAATCTTGTTCCTGTAGGAACAGCATTGGATGCTGAGACACAAACTATAACCAATAAATGGTGTATTACAATTGTTTAAAGATTGAAAAATGTGATGAATGGAAATTTTAGCCGTTATTTAGAAATTCAAAGGCAAATTACTCCATTCATTTTGTTTTTGTATGCGTGAAGAGTTTGTTTTTGTTTTAGCAGAACGGATTGTTCCTTGCTTAACACTTGAAGATGATCTTTGGGGCTCTCAGTAAGAGCACTTACATACTATCCTTTCCAAAATACTTCTCACTGATGCACTTTTTGTATGACTCCTGTACTGTACATGAATTGTTGCATTTGAGGTGACAACCCATACTGTACACAGCCGAAATCAAATTCAGCTTTCAAAAATGACTAAGAATGCAGCTGTTGCTAAGCTTAGAAGTCTTTGTCTTTCGTAGAATTGCATGTACAGGTGTCTCTGGCATCAGAATTGTGTGCCTCCAGCAATGTCTGTTATGAATTAGGTATGTGTAATATGGTTTGAAATTGCATAGTATTTCAGGAGTAATAACAGTCTGAATGTCTGAAGACTGATGAATGGTGCTGCTGAGATTAAAGTTTGTGACCTTAAAGGCTGTGTGTATGAAATCTGGGGGCTGGGGGTTGCTAAGATAAATTCTAAGTTTTTTTTAATAAGTACCTCTGCATGATATGTTTTTATGCAGATTTGAGACTTTGATTGCAGATATTATAATGTAAAGGGAGAACTTTAACCTGTGGGCTTTGAACAGTTGATATTGCAACAATTTTCATTACTAACATTTGAATAGTACTTGTGGTCTTACACTTTATCATTAGGAGCTTATCAAATAAAAAGCACAGTTGCAAAGGGAAGGCAGCTTTCATTTTGGGCTGACAGGAGGGGAGAAAAACTGCATAGCAGAATGTAGATTGAAATGTTCATAGTTTGTGGTGTGGTTGAAGCTGTACCAAGGAACAAAAACTATATAATAATGAGATATAGGACTGAGAAAATAAAATTTGGAACAGAAAACTCCAAGGGATAAAAATGATCTGGGGCTGAAGTGCTCAGAAATTGAAAATTAAAATGAGGTAAGTGATATGAATAAAGTTGAGATTAACTTCAATAATAATCAGCTTTCAAAATTAAAGATTGGAAATTAATTTTGAAAATCTACTTGACAGTATCTATTGGAAACTCAGCAACTTGTTCAATAATAGTCCAAAATGTTTCTGATCCTGGAAATTACTTACTAATTTTAGAATTTGGTTAGATTTTGCGTTAGTTTATATGCAGCTTAGGTCTGAGCTGTGTTATAGAGTTTTTTTTACATTCTCAATGTTGTGAGAAATCCTGCATTTTCAAAATGCAGGTTTATTCTGACATTTGTTTCACTTGAAGGATGATCTTGGTGGGTATTCTAAGAAAGAGCAATCTAAAGCTTAATCTTGGGACTAGTATTTGATCTCTCCAAATTTTCCTGTTGTGGAATAGTAACATGTAATGGCATGTTGCACTCCTTTAGTTCCTAGGATGTTTTTTATTAAAATAAATCATTTGAAACCTCATACCAGCAGCTGTGTATTCTAGTGTAGTTGTCTCTGTTTGAACACTGTACATGGCAAGGGTTTATGGCTGCTTTGGTCAAAACACTATATATAATCCAAGCCTATAGATGTGGAGTACTGTTTGAACAACCAAGACGACAAAGAAATGGCATTTCCCTGATAAAAGGTACTTGCTGTTATCTATCAAGAAATCATTTCAATTGATTGAAAATCTATTTCTCCAAAACTATTTGATTCTTATATTTAATCTAATTTTTCATCCTGCTCCAAGTAGCAACTGTGACCTCTGACATAGCTCCAGTTATATCTGTGGCATCTTTGAAAGCTGTGACATTAGCTGCTGACACCAGAAATTTTGCTGTTCTCTTGGGGTACTTTTTTAAAAAAATCTGTGTACTAATGATTAAGCAGTGATGCCTCTGTTTTAATAGCCATGCTGTCTATTGTCATAACACCAGTTGGTAACATTTGGTTACTCAATTTATACTTGAAGTAGAAGCCTCCAGATTTGCCCTATTGGGAGGACGTGAGGTCTTTTTAGCTCCTTGAATTACCTTAGTAATTAAGTGTCTTTTGATGTGCCACAAAACTGTGGGGACTAGAGGTCCAGAGTTCTGTGTGTAATCTGTTGGTCTGTGCTAGATTAATTTGGTATAATGTTTAACCCTTACCCATCATGTAAATATTCTCTCTGCCTGTCATCTCGCACATTAATGTTTATGGACTCATTTTTGTAACAACTGAATAAATAGTTCTCATAATCTTGTAGAGAAAAATTGGAAAATTCATTTTTACCAATTATGAGGCATCTTTTGAAACAGAATGTCAAACTTAGCATTTCAGGAATACTAGTTCTTTACCTGGGCAAAGTTCTGGTTATTTTTGTTTGGTCATGGAGTGTTTCCTTGGCTAGAAATTTCAGTACTTTAGAGTTTTAAATTCCATTCAAAATCTAATGTTTCCAGAGTGAAAAAGAAAGATATTACACAGACAATCCTATGGTGTTAAATGATCAGGTAAACTGTGACTTATCTGATTTCCTAACAAATTAGTGTAGCTGAATATTTCAGTTTACTGAATTTTGATGTTAAACAAAACATACATTAGGCATTTATTACAGTGTGATTCCAACAGAGGTAGTCTATATAATAGCTGAGCACTCTGTTTTACTGGCCTGCTCAGTGGATTTCAATATTGGCTGGACTACACTAGAAAGCCTTGGGTCCAATTAATTTGTGCTGAACTAACTGATCTCTGGCAAGCCAGTAACAAGGATATTGCCATCTGATACTATGTCTTTTGGTTTGAGAATTGATCAGCTGCATCCATATGCCTGGGCAGATCCAGCTTGAACTTTGGCAGACTGTAGATCCACTTCTGGTTCCACCCATTTCCCATAACTGTTAAATAGCTTGCTAATGCATGTAAAGCATAATATTCCAAAATTGCTTAATGTCTGTCTCAGATCCCACTCTGTTGTATGTGATGCGAATGATTTGAACAGACTTCAAAAGATTTTAATCAAAATTCATGAGGTAAGGTGTAAAGTTTTATAGTGGGACCATGTAGCTAAAGGTAACAGCTTGAAATGTTACCTCTAATATTAAAATTTCAGATTATTGGCTCTTTAAAAATGTGATACATATTTCTGTTGTTTTCATGAATGATCTAGGCTTGTTTTTTTTTGTCTAAAACATAAGCACCAATTGCAGTGCCACGTTCTTCTCTCAAAGACTTTGTGACTTGCAATAAATAACAATTGTAATTGACTTTGACATACAGACAGGCTTGCTTTATGTAGAGTGATCCTGATCAAAAACCTAGGTTTTAACAAGAATTATGAAATGTGGTTTTCCATTAAATTATAATATCAGTTTTTCAGGGGAGTTGTTTTTAAAAAAATACTCATTAGGTTCACTGGATTAAAATTAGATCCCCTTGTAGGCTGACAAAGGGAATGGCATCAGCTTTTCTGAGACCTTGTTCTTTTCTGGACGGCTTGGAACCAACTGGAAATCTTTGATTTACCAGTTTAGTTGTGCTTAGTGTAGTTTTTCCTTTTAGGACTGCATAAACACTGATCCCTAGCAGTAAAATATGCTGGAAATTTGCTCCAAGCTTCTGCCTGGTGTACAAAGGCATCATTTAAAAATGTGATGATAACCGCCATCTAAATTTATTTTTATCTTGTTTTGATTTGGTTCTCTTCATGAAATGTTTCTATTAATGTAGTACAATTTAAATCTGATTATTTTCAATGTTCCTCAACTTGCATTGCACAGTGGCTGTTCGGACAATCTTCCCCTTCCTCAGCTGGAAAAAAAGTGTAAATTAATTTACACACAATATTTCTGCTGTGATGGTTTTTGGGCAGGACCAAAAGATTCAAATAGAAATAATCATTTAAGAAAAACATGAAGTTATTGCATTTGGCTTAATGTATTTTTGTATAAGATGTTTCTCCTCCTACATATTCGTTAGAAGGTTAAAGAAGCAGATTTACTTCAATCCTTATTTTCTTCTGTAGATATTGATTATATTGTATTGCTGGCCCAGTAGAAATATTGACCAAAGTGACAATCATGGGCGGCTCTTGTAATGAACCAGAAAGGGGTATTATTTCAGTTTTTCTGAAAACACTTGCCTTTATTTTGCACAGCTACAGTTAGTATCATGGTATGCCACAATATAATGCATTTTTGTATGTAGCACTATTATTACGTTGTATTGTTTTGAAAAACTCTAGCTTTTTTATACTTTACGTTCTGCTGGTCTAATATGAGTAAAAGTGAACTGACCGATGTACTTTTCTTACTAAAGATTACTTGCGACCTTTCAGTAGCTAGTAACTTTTGAAATTTCCTTAAAATGTCCTTTTTAAACTTAAGAATGCATGTGATGTTGCATGAGAATGTTCTCTTAATCTAATGTGAATTAAAACTGATCAACTGTGATGCTTTTTTTACTCATTCCTTGTTGCTTTGTGTTGGAGAAGAAAGAAGCAAGCGGCAGTTGTATATTTGTGCAGGAAATAAAGCCATGCATCTGCAACAATGCTGTGTTTTTTTTTAACCTTGAAAAATTTCCATATAGTCATAAGACAATTGGTGCTAATATGTAATTTCTGTGAAGACCTGCACTTTGAACGTCATCTTGCACCCCAAACTCTATCCATACCAGGGCTAAGTAATAGATAAAGCAGAGTTGCTTGAAAATCTACAACAATCAAAAATGACACAATAGGAACAAACAAAATTGGAAAGTGCATTGTTGTGTAATGCTTCCCTGAAGAGACTGTTTGTTTAGTCTGGTTGATGCACGGACACACTGCTGAATTCTCCTCTTTCTCCCAACCACCCCCCCGCCACTTCTTTATTTCTTTTGTGACTTTTGCGGTTCTGTCAAATCGAAAACAGGCTGTGTTCGCGTTTTCTACCGTTGTCTTGGGCCACTTGTAATTTCTACTGTTTCTAACAGCACTTAATGAAGTATTTACACTGAGAAATACATTTATGGTTAATTGACTTCAAAATGAATGCATCATACAATGTAACATCTTGACTGACTAATAAGAAGCCTCCTTACATAATTGTTTTCTGGTGAACCACATAATCTGAAAATTGTATCAAGATACAATAAGGATTATGTATTTTGTACTTTAAAAAATTAGATTGTTTTCCGTGTGTGACATTGAGCATAAAATTAGAAAGATGCACCAGTCCATTAAGGCATAATTATAAATGCCATTAGTTTCATTCCTTTTTTTCCTTTCTTGTTTTTGTTTCTTTTGTGTTGTATCAAAGTTCACCTTTTCTGTAGTAGTGGAAGGCTGTTGCAAGGGCATGTGGCAGCAGCATGGTGGATGAGGATGGCCATAGCAGCCCATGCCTTTATCGAAGGTGTCATTGTCAGTGGGTCTGGTTAGTTCTCCTGGCAGCGGTTTCAGGAGTGGCAGTATAGTGATTTCAGTTGGTTCCTTGTGGCTATGGCAGCTTCAGCATTGATGCCTTCATGGGTCCAGGCTGTGCAGTGACGCAGTGGCTTCAGCAGTGGCTGCATGGTGGGTTCGGTCCTGAAATCCTTGCTTTGGTGACCTCAGGCAGCTTTAGTGACAGCATCCTGTGGATACTATAAACCTAGGAGCCATGAAGGGAACAAAAGATGAAATTTGTCCGAACTTTATTTTAATTATTTTTATAATTTTTGCAATTAAAATGGCACTAAATCGTGATAATTTGTACACATCTTAATGTATTTTCATAAATACATGTGACAGTAAATTGTGATTTTATTCCTTAATCTCCTGATGATTCATCATGGTTTAGAAGTTTTGTGATGAAAATTATCTGGTCACTTTGCCATCTGATGCTAATTTATTAATCCCAATTTCATGGCGTTTTTCATAAATGGGATTATGGGCGGATGGAGCAATGAACATCTAAAATTAGATTCTACATATAATGGCACATTTATTATTCCTGCACTTGTCAGTGTTTAACATCTAAAACATTGGAGTAAATTTGCAGACCACTTTTTCTTTTCTGGAACTGGGGTGTGGAAAGTTAGACAGTTGAGCATGTCGGGTATCTGCCGGGAGGATATTTTGGTATTGCCCACAATTTTTAAATTGACTATGGAGAGCTTGATCCTGACCTTTACCAGGGACTAATGTTAATTTCTGATTTCTAATTCCTATGGAGACCTAGCTGAGTCATTACCTGTGTCCTATTTTCTCCATATCAGGAAATCGAGGGAAAACTGAACAGGTTACACGGTGAAACATTTCCGTTTGGTTGACCTGTTCAGTTCTGATTAATGGACTTCACTTAATCTATCCACAGATGTTGAACTTGTCTAATTTTCCTTATTGTTTCAGATTTCCAGCATCTGTAGTATGTGATTTTTGTACAGAGATAATGAGTTTGGGTTTCCAAAATTATTTATGGCATTTTGATTTCACAACCAAAGCTCCATGTAAAAGTTGATTTTTAAAAAAATTCTTGTTTTCGCACACGGCCCTTGAAGCTTTGCATCTTATTGATCAGTTTTCTGAAGGTATGATTAACTGGCTAGACTTCTCTAATGTTTTAAGCTTTGAATTTTCTGGTCCTGCTAAAGTAATACCAGTGTGCAATGCAGCTCAAAAAGGCATTATAAGTAAGAGTTTTAAGGGGTTTTTTGTCTATATATAATCGTGAAGAGTGATAAATGTACAAGGTAGATCCTCCACCTTCCCTATTTGAAAAATAACCCAGCTTTCAGGCCTTGTTCTATTTATAAAGTGCAAGTGTTTGGGTGGATGAGCATTATAACTTCAGGAAGCTGTAGTGGATATCAATTGTAATGTGTGCATTATAGTACTTACAAATGAGGAACAAGAATAGATCAGTAACCTCATGAGTGATCCAGATTATAGGGTCTGAAAATAGTAGGTACAATAAACCACTGCTTCTGTAAGAAAGTAATAGTGTTAAGGGTTTAGATGGAGAAGAATTTAAGTGCGTACAAGACGATTTTCTGATTCAGTATGTGGATGTATCTACTAGAGAAGGTGTAAACCTTGACTGACTTTTGGGAAATAAGGCAGGGCAGGTGACTGGGGTGTCAATGGGGGGAGCACTTTGGGGCCAGCGACCATAGTTCTATTCGATTTAAAATAATGATGGAAAAGGATAGACCAAATCTAACAGTTGAAGTTCTAAATTGGAGAAAGGCAGATTTTGACGGTATTAGGCAAGAACTTTCGAAAGCTGATTGGGGGGCAGTTGTTCGCAGGTAAAGGGACGGCTGGAAAATGGGAAGCCTTCAGAAATGAGATAACAAGAATCCAAAGAAAATATATTCCTGTTAGGGTGAAAGGAAAGGCTGGTAGGTATAGGGAATGAAATGCTGGATGACTAAAGAAATTGCGGGTTTGATTATGAAAAAGAAGGAAGCATATGTAAGGTATAGACCGAATAGATCGAGTGAGTCCTTAGAAGAGTATAAAGAAAGTAGGAGTATACTTAAGAGGGAAATCAGGAGGGCAAAAAGACATGAGATAGCTTTGGCAAATAGAATTAAGGACCTGAGAAGTGACAGATGGAGTTTAATTCAGATAAATGTGAGGTGCTGCATTTTGGGAAAGCAGGACTTATACATTAAATGGTAAGGTCCTAGGGAATGTTGCTGAACAAAGCAACCTTGGAGTGCAGGTTCATAGCTCCTTGAAAGTGGAGTCGCAGGTAGATAAGATAGTGAAGAAGGCATTTGGTATGCTTTACTGGTCAGAGTATTGAGTACAGGAGTTGGGAGGCCATGTTGCAGCTGTACAAGACATTGGTTAGGCCACTGTTGGAATATTGCGTGCAATTCTGATCTCCTTTCTATTGGATATATGCTGTGAAACTTGAAAGGGTTCAGAAAATTTACAAGGATGTTGCCAGGGTTGGAGGAATTGAAGTATAGGGAGAGGCTGAACAGGCTGGGGCTGTTTTCCCTGGAGCATCGGAGGCTGAGGGGTGACCTTATAGAGGTTTACAAAATTATGTAGGGCATGGATAGGGTAAATAGACAAAGTCTTTTCCCTGGGTTGGAGGAGTCCAGGGCTAGAGGACACAGGTTTAGGGTGAGAGGGAAAAGATATGAAAGAGACCTAAGGTACAACTTTTTCACACAGAGGGGGCTGCGTGTATGGAATGAGCTGCCAGAGGAAGTGGTGGAGGCTGGTACAATTGCAACATTTAAGAGGCATTTGGATAGGTATATGAATAGGAAGGGTTTGGAGGGATATGGGCCGGGTGCTGGCAGGTGGGACGAGGTTGGATTGGGATATCTGGACGGGTTGGACCAAAGGGTCTGTTTCCATGCTGTACATCTCTATGATTCTAATAGTCAGTTTGCAATTTGGCATATCCTGGGCATCGAAAAGAACTATTCCTACAAACCTATATCCTATAAACCAAGATTTATCCGATAAACCAAAAACTTGTGTGTATGGACCTAACAGTATTCAGCATGTTTAGAGGAATGGACAACATCAGTTGTACTCACTGATGATTCCTTTTTGCCTCGATAATCCACTTTTGTTCATAAGGGGAACTTCTTGGAGTGGATTCAAAGCTAATCATTTCTGTTCTGGGTTCACAACTGTTTACAGTGTATGTTAATAACTTGAAAGAAGGAAGCAAAGATACTTTAGCCAAATCTGCAGATTAGATGACAATAAGTGTCAAGGTAGGTTACAAGAGGGATATAAACATTTTAAAGAGATATTGGTAAGTGGGCAAAAATATTAGCAAATAGTGCATAATGTGGGAAAAATGTGAAGTCTGGAAGGGAGAACAAAAGGATAGTATTTAAATGTAAAAAACTGCAGAAAGCTGCAACACAAAAGGACTCGATGGTACTTGTGCGAGAAACACAAAGCTAACACCCAGGTGCAGCAGGTAATCAGGAAGGCTAATGGAATATTATCCCTTATTTTAACAGCATTGCATTGTAAGAGTGGGGAAGTCACTGAAATTGTAGAAGAGGCTGGTGAGACTACATCTGGAGAGTGACTGGGAGCAAGTCTGAACCACTTATTTAAGAAAAAAATATTGGATGTAGTTTCGAGAAGATTCACTGGGGTGATCTGATATGGAGAGATTATCTTATGAGCAAAGGTTAAACAGGTTGGATCTCTACTCATTGGAGATTGAGGGGTCATCTTATTAAAGTATACAGGATTTTTAAGAGAGTTGTTAGGATAAATGTCGAGAGCTGTGGAGGCAAAATCCTTGTGTATATTTAAGGATGAGATAAGATTCTTGATTAATAAAGTTGGATAACGTGGGATTTAGGGAGACCTGGCCAGTTGAATACAAAATTAGCTTTATGATAGGAGACAGGATGTGGTGGTGGGGGGTTGTTTTTCAGACTGGAGGCCTGTGACCGGTGGTGTTTCATAGGGACCAATACTAAGCCCATTTTCATTTATATAAACTATTTGGGTGAGAATTTAGGAGATTTGGTTAGTAAGTTTGCAAATAACACCAAAATTGATGGTACAGTGGAGAGTGAAGAAGGTTATCTAAATTGCAAAGAGATCTTGATTTAATTCAGTCAATGGGCTGAGGAGTGGCAGATGGAGTTTAATTTGGATAAATGTGAGCTATTGCATTTTTGGTAAAACAAACAATGGCGGGGATTATACAATTAATGATTGTTATAGAAGATTGACCCATGGCTTAAGGTATGTGATTCTTTGAATTTCCATCACTGGTAGACAGGGAGGTTAGGAAGGCATGCCTTCATTGCTCAGACCTTTGAGTATAGGAGTTGAGATGCCATAGGACATTGACCCCTCTTCTGGAGTTCTGTGTACAGTTGTGATCACCCTGCTACAGGAAGGATATTGTTAAATTGGAGAAAATATTTACCAGGAAATTACTGGCAATGAAGGGTTTGAGTTATAAAAATAGGCTGGAGCCTTTTCCTCTGGAGCATAGAAGGTTGAGGGGTGCCCTTATAGAAGCTTAAAATCATGAAGGATGGAGGGTGAATAACAAGGGTTTTATTTTCCCCTTAGGTGCGGGAGGTCACAACCAGAGGGCATATTTTTAAGGTGAGGAGAAAGTTTTTAGAAATGGCGTGAGGGGCAACCTTTTTACAGTGGTTTGTGTGTGGAATGTCTTGCCAGAGGAAGTAATGGATGTAGTTAAAACATTTAAAAGACATTTGGATAAGTAAGTAAATAGGGGAGTTTTGGAGGGATATGGGCCAAGCGCAGGCAGGTGGGACTACTTTGTTTAGGCAATGTGGTTAGCATTGACTAGTTGGAGTGAAGGGCCGGTTTCTGTGCTGTATGACTCTGACTAGGGGAATTGAGGGTTACAGGGAAAACTCAGCAAAGTGGACATGAGGAGAGTTGGGTCAGCCATGAACAGTAGGGCATGCTCAAATGGCCACATGGCTTACTCCTGATTCTGTGTTTGTGGTTTTGTAGAGTATTAACTGTTCAGAATTATAGTTACAACAATCTTGAAGTAAAATCAAATCAAGAATCTGCATTGAAAAGCTGAAAATAGTTTGCATCAAAATCCAGACTGAATCATCTCCAGAACTTCCTCTTGTCCTGATAAGTTCATCCAATGGTTTTAATTCAATCGTCATTAGCTG
Source organism: Hemiscyllium ocellatum (assembly GCF_020745735.1). Taxonomy (NCBI): domain Eukaryota; kingdom Metazoa; phylum Chordata; class Chondrichthyes; order Orectolobiformes; family Hemiscylliidae; genus Hemiscyllium; species Hemiscyllium ocellatum. The sequence continues at coordinate 41,908,786 of NC_083426.1, forward strand.
AGCTAAGCTGGGGCAGAGTTAGGGATACTTGACTTAGTTTGAGAGAATGAGTAAAGGAGTGATGAGTTTAAACTCCTGACTACTGTTTACTGGTTTTTGCTTGAATCTCAGACATGCAGGATCCTACAATCCTAACTGATGTTACTACTGTACAAGTCAGATTTCAGACTGAGAATTGGCTTGATAGATTTTTAAATGTCGAGTTTTGAGAAGATTTGTAGCTCAGGTTGAGGTCCTGGATGTAAGTTTGGTCACTGAGCTGGAAGATTCACTTTCAGATGTTTTGTCATCATACTAGGTAACATCTTCAGTGAGTCTTCGAAGCTCACTCAGGATGTTACTAGTAAGTGGACGAAACATCTGAAAATGAACCTTCCAACTCAGCGAGCAAACCTGCATCCATTTTAATTATATTTAATCATGAAACCCCCTATTTTTAACAATAAATCAGAAATTTATTATGGAAAAGAAATGATGAAATAGAATAAGCTATTAGAATATATTGCCATTTGAAAGGAACAGTTTTTTTTAAAACCCGTCAATTCCAGCACTCTTACTTTACAGCACTCAAAAATAGTTCCCTCATCAATCACATCTCTAGGTAAATCTTGTTCCTTTTGATTCCTGGTCTTAACAGTTTTGATAGTCTTTTATTTGACTAGTCACATAACTGAGCTTAGATTTTCTTAATTCAAATAATCGATTCAGGGATCTATTCAAATACTTCACTGGAGCTTGTAAGCTAAAACCCTTTCGCTGAAGTACTCTGTTCCTTAACTGTTCTGAAATATCTCCTTTCTTCGGATGAAACTGTGTTCTTAGGTATAACTCCACCCGAACTTCTGCAAACTGAAACCCAAAAGATTTCCAAACTAGGATCAGTTCTGCTATAATGTGGAAGATCCATTCTTGTGCAATCCCATATTATAAGAACATCGCGTAATAACTTCGCCATTTAAACTAGTGGGGCCAGAATAGTGTTATAACCAATATACACTTTTAAAAGTTCATGCTTTAGAAAGTGTTCCCAGTTCATCATTTGCATTTAAAAAAACATATTATAGCAAAACTACCTGTATGGGTTTTTCCAGGCACAAAATGTTCTCTCTCTCTCTCGCGCACTCGCTCTCACTCTCTCTGTTGTTGACTTTTTCTTAATTTGAGGATGACACGACTCTTATGTTGTGAGTTTCTGCCTTGACTTTTCATGTGACTGAACAGACCTGCAAATCTTTTGAGTATATGGTACAGTACATCTTGTGAAGTAGTGGAATCCAGAATGCAGGATTTGCTCCTTTTTCTTGCCTTCTCTGTCACCCCTCTGTCTCATCATTAAGGTGTTCGGACTCAAAATATGGCGCAGTTTGATGGTCAAGTCACCATTTTGGACAATCAGTGATAAGCTCTTTGCTGCCATTAATTTCAATGGTGCTGTGCTTCAGAGAATGTTCCCCAGTATCTTTATAGTGTTTACTTTGTTCTCTCCTGGAGCACTGGCCTCCTGGCAGTAGATGAAATGGGAATTTGTAGAAACACTTTTAGCCATCTGGTCACTTAACAATTCATCGTCGGTGATATTACGAGAGTTTGGCCGAACTGCTCGTGATGCTGTCTTCAAGAAAGACACAAGCTTTTGTTCAATGATCCTCCCATTGTACCTGGACAATGGATTAATGGCAATAAAGAGTGCTGGAATAATTCCACCAGGAATGCCTTTACCACATTTACTGAATCCGATGGGAGAATCAAAGGTATTCCAGGTGGAAATATTCCAGCACTCTTTATTGCCATTGCTACATTATCCAGCTATCATTGCAGGGCTGGAGTGTGGTGACAGCAACTCTGTACATTAGAACTTTTGGTGGAGGTCTCTGCTCTCAAATACTCGCTGTATTTTTATAGGAAGTTGAACAGGCACAACTAATCTGGCATTGGATCTCTTTGTCAGTAGTGTCCTTTTGAGAGTTGGTGATTGGGTTCAGTGGCCTGCGTGTTCAAGCAATGCCTGTGCAGTGTTGCTGCCAGATCTTTTTTATGCTAGTAGGGCCACCTCATGGTACCAAAAATTGGTGGTAGGTACCACACAAAATAGAGAGGAAGGAAGAACCATCAGGTTGTAAGATAATTTATGCAACTGCTTATTCGGACAAACCTCAATCCATCATAATAAGTTTTTCCAGGGATTTTTATCTCCACTATTCTTTGAGTCGATTCTACCTGAAGAAATTTCTGATATCCTTAACTGGCGCTCTGCCCCTTTGACCTGCACTTATTGGAAGCATTTCCGCATGATTTTCCTATTCTGTACCTCATTTGCTTCTAGAAGATCACATCTTAACGAGGTCAATAAGCTTTGTATGGTCAGGAGGGAGAGATTCCATTCAGAGCGAGTATAATGTACAAGGTTTTTTAACAGGATAATTGAAGCCCAGGATCTGGGGCCCAGCACAAGAGTGACATAATAGGAAAACCATAAATTCATTGGCTGGTAAGAGCTAATAATTTGAATATCTGTTATTGGTTACTTTAAGATTGAAGGAAATATTTACAGGTTACAAACTAAAAGACCAGAATATTTTTTTAAAGAATAAAATTAAGAACTAAGTCATTAAAATAGAGGTGCCAGGCCAAAGAATGTGTTGTACCTGCAAGATGTGGGAGCTGGTGAATCCCATTGTGGTTCATAGTGACCGCATCTGTAGCAGGTGTTGGTTGCCTGAGGAACTCCCAGCTCAGAACTGATGTGACTTATTCCAAGTAATGCAAGATGGCGGTGGAGTAGGATTCCTCAGCTGGAATTCATCTGCTCTGTCACTTTTTTTTTCTCTTTTCGTATTTCTATTTTTGCTTTCATTTCACCTCCTCTCCTTGAACCTTCAGTGAAGTCATTGCTAATTCCCAGCCTTGAGATCTTCGAGGTTAAGCCCTGTGTGGACTCCCAGCCTCGAGAGCATAGTCTGAAGCCAAGATGCCGGCACAGTCGGTGTCGACGGAGACTGGAGGTGAGGCCCAATGCGGCCTGGAGGCAAGGTGTTGGAAGGGCTGTTTTTCTGAACTTCATATTACTGTTTCTTTTTACTTTATTTTTGTATCTACAATGGTGTGAAGGTCTGTAATGTTGGACTTTCTAATTTATTTATTTTTCTAATTTATTTTCCTAAGAGAATTTATACTTCAGAACCTGTACCTAGATATCTTTTGTCCCTAAGATGGCACTGTAACTGGCACCTTGTAAACTTTTCACTATGCTTATGCGAGTGCATTTGACAATAAACCTAATTCTAATTCTAAATCACGTTAGGGAGAGGCAGGGTTACCTGTGCACACGGTTTCAGGCTGCAATTACACTCATGAGATTAACTTCCTCTAATTCGGTCAGTGGTCAGGGACAGGATGCTGTGACTGCAAGCAAGGCACGTAGAATGATTCAGGAGGTAGTGCTGAAGGCGCCTCCGCTCTTCAGGTTTTAGGTTCTTGCTCCTAATGTGGATGAGAGTGAGTGCTGTATGGAGAATGAACAAATTGACCATTACACCATGGTACAGAGAGCCATTCAAGACGGTGTCAAAAGGTGAAATGTAGTTGTAATTGGGGACAGTATAGTCAGGGGAATAGGAAGGGTTCTACATGGCCAGGATTGAGTGTCCAGAAGGCTTTGTTGATAGCCTGATTGATTACTAGGTGCAGGATGTCTCACCTGGGCTGCAGAAGAACTTGGAGTGAAAGGGGAAACATCCTATTGTCATAACCAACAATATGGTTGAAACAGGTTCTTAGCGAATATGAGCAGCCAGGGGCTTTTTAAAAAAAAAACAAAGATGATAATCTCTGGATTATTACCTGATCCACAAGCAAATTGCCACAGAGTCAACAAGGTTAAAGAAGTGAATGTGTGGCTCAAAGATTGGTGTGGGAGAAATGGGTTCAAATTCATGGGCAAATGGCAGAAGGAGGGAGCTGTTCTGATGGGACAGGCTCCACCTGAATTATGTTGGGGCCAGAGTCCTGGTGAATCTCTAAAAGTAGGGCTACAAATAGGATACTAAACTAAATAGTCAAGTGCGGGATCAGTTAAATGGAAAATTGTGGAAAACATTAACAAAGGGGAGAGCTCAGCAGAGGTTGTTTAGAGTTTCCAGGACAAGTAATAGGACAGAGAGTATGGAAAAGGTGGGAATCTAACTTCAGGCACAGCAAATAAAGAGATAACAATGACAAGGGGAATGCAGTGAATGCAGGACTGAGGCTGTTGTACTTAAATGCACGCAGTATACAAAACCATGTAAATGAGCTTGGAGAGCAGATTTGATATTGGCAGGTATGATGTGATGTGTAATTTGCAAAGATAACTACAAAGAGGAGCTGGACAGAGTTGATTGGAAAGGAGGCTTACCAGGAAAAATGATGGAGTAGCAATGGCAGGAGAGACAGGTAGTGTTGAGGAAGTGGGATGATTGCAGAAGGACTTAGACTGGCTAAGAGAGTGGACAAGGAAGTGGTAGATGGAATACAATGTGGGAATGTGAGAGGTTATACATTTCAGCAGTAAGAATAGAGGGGTAGACTATTTTCTAAATGGGGAAAAGCTTCAGAAATGTGAAGCACAAACGAACTTGGGAGTCCTTGTTCTGGATTCTCAATGTTAAATGCAGGTTTGGTTGGTGTTGAGGAAGACAAATGCAATATTAGCATTCATTTCAAGACGGCTAGAATACAAGAGCAGAAATATACTGCTGATGCTACATAAAATTCTGGTCAGACCACATTTTGAATATAGCGAACAGTTTTGCACCCTGTATCTAAGGAAAGATGTGCTAGAATTGGAGGGGGTTCAAAGAAGGTTTACAAAAATGATCCCGGGGATGACGGGCTTGTCATTTGGTCCTCGGAGTGTTGCTGAACAAAGAGACCTTGGAGTGCAGGTTCATAATTCTTTGAAAGTAGAGTTGTAGGTAGATAGGATAGTGAAGAAGGCATTTGGTATGCTTCTCTTTATTGGTCAGAGCATTGACTGTAGGAATTGGGAGGTCATGTTGCGGCTGTACAGGACATTGGTTAGGCCACTGTTGGAATATGGGTCAAAATTAGAGTAGTGCTGGAAAAGCACAGCCGGTCAGGCAGCATCAGAGGAATGAAGGGCTTTGGCCCGAAACATCGATTTTCCTGGTCCTCAGATGCTGCCTGACCTGTGCTTTTCCAGCACTACTCTAATTTTGACTCTAATCTCCAGCATCTGCAGTACCCACTTATGCCACTGTTGGAATATTGCATGCAGTTCTGGTCTCCTTCCTATCAAAACCTGTTGTTAAACTTGAAAGGGTTCAGAAAAAAACTTAAAGATGTTGCCAGGAGCTAAAGGAAGAAGCTGAACAGGCTGGGGCTGTTTTCCCTGGAATATCGGAGGCTGAGGGATGACCTCCTAGAGGTTTATAAAATCACGAGGGGCATGGATAGGATAAATTGACACGGTCTTTTCTCTGGGGTGTGGGAGTCCAGAACTAGAGAGCATAGGTTTAGGGTGAGAAGGGCAATGTATAAAAGGGACTTGCGAGGCAACATTTTCTCACAGAGGGTGATGCGTGTATGGAACGAGTTGCCAGAAGAAGTGGTGGCGGCTGGTACAATTAGGATTTAAAATGCATCTGGATGGGTATATAAATAGGAAAGGTTTAGTTGGATATGAGCCAAGTGCTAGCAAATGGGATTAGATTAGTTTAGGACATCTGGTCGGCATGGACGGGTTGGACCAAAGGGTCTGTTTTCGTGCTCTGTGTGAGGAGCAGTAGAGACTCTGGGTTTACACTTAATGGAGTTTAGAAGGATGATGGGGGATCGGATTGAAACTTATAGAATTTTGAGAGGCCTAAATAGAGTGGGTGTGGAGGAGATGTTTCCACTAATTAGAGAGACTAGGACCTGAGGGCACAGCTTTTGAGTAAAGGAACTGAGATGAGGAGGATTTTCTAGAACCAGAAGGTGGTTAATCTGTGGAATTCATTGCTGCAGAGGGCTTTGTAACCCAAATCATTGAGTGTGTTTAATACATAGGTTGTTGTTTAATAAGGGGGGACGTCAAGGGTTATGGGGAGAAGGCAGGAGAATGGTGGGATAAACTGGGTGCGTGAATGGCCAAATTCTTCCACTATATCTTATGGTCTTATGATCTCAGAACTCCTTTTTTTGATTCAAAAACTTTAGTCCCTCTGTTTTTCCTTATTGATTGGGCACATTAAATGTTGAATCTAAGATAGAGGTTGCTTTCAATCTAAGAGCCACTTTGCCCTCCAGTGTGCTGAACTTCTTGATGCCTGTCCACATTCTTGCTTCCAGTTTATGTCAGGCAGCAGTGATGCAATTCAAGTCCCAAAAGAATAAATATTGACGCGTTGTTACATGACTGTGGTTAGAACAACAAATACTGGAGTAGTTTGAAGGCATTCAATTGAAGTGTAATTTTGAGTTATTTTATGAATTCTTCACCCATTCTCCCCCCGTCTTGTAGTTCCCAGTAGATCATGCTGGTTCCTGCTGGTTCTGACTTCCTGCCAATTGCACACTAATTCAATGCTTTGTTCAGAATGCTACGTTGTGACTTGTCTATTTCTCTCTCTTCAAACCAAAGCAGAAGTCTTATTAACTTAATCTCACACCTTCCACTGGAATCTCATTTCTTTTTGTTTTTGCAACATGGTCCTTACAGCTATGAAATTGCAAAGCAATATGGCAATATCAGTTTCACTTTATTTTTGGAGCATTATTTATGTGGTTTTCTTATTTTTGAACTTAAGCTAAAAATAAATGCTGTGGCAAGAATGATTCATCATGTTATCGTATCAGTGCGGGTGTTAGTACACAAACCTGCTACATTCCTGATAATGCATCCAAGAAGGCAATAACAGGCCCAGCAAAGCTCCTTTCGGAAGAATCTGTGGTTATTTATTCATATGGTTCTGCAACATTAGAGGACAGGGTTCCTTTTCCCTTTAATAGCCGGTGATGAGGACCTAATGTTACTTGGGGCTGGCACATAACATCACATCACATTCAAATGGGGGAGGGAGTCACATTGATTAAACAGTTGTGTTTGGACGAAGATAATTCTACTCCTGAATAGACATGGAAAGCTGAAAAATGATTAGGATTGTTGAGGAGTACAGTTGATAAGAAATACAAGCAAATTGGCAAAAGTAGACTTATATAATCAAGAAGTGGAGAGGACCATTGTAGGCTAGGTGGATTAGCCATGGGAAATGCAAGCTTACAGTAGGGGAATGGGTCTGGGTGGCATGTTCTTCGTAGGGCAGTGTAGACCCAATGGGCAGAATGGCCTGCTTCCACACTGTAGAGATTCTATAACTATATGAGATGTTGTGGTTGAGGGCATGGCCATGCATATGGCTGACGGTTTATAGGGAGGAAGACACTTGAGAAGAAGAAACATCTGGACTTAAACTGGTAAATTGTTGAAAGTGATTATAAAAGATAGAATTTATGGACATTTAGACAGGCAAAAATTATTTGGGGTAGCCAGCATGGTTTTGTGCAAGGAGATTTATGTCTCTCAAACTTGATTGAGTGTTTTGAGAAAGTTACTAAAAAGGTTGATGGCAGAGCAGTAGATATTGTCTACACAGACTTTAGTAAAGCCTTTTACAAGGTTCTACATGACACACTAATTAGTAACATTAGGTCACATGGGATTCAGGGTGAGCTTGCTAATTGGATACATAATTGGCTGATTGGCAGGAGACACAGTCATGGTAGAGGGTTACGTTTTGGAGTGGAGGTCTTTCACCAGCAGTGTTTCACGGGGATCAGTTCTAGGTCCTCTTTTGTTGTTTTATATGAATGGTTTGGATGAGAAGATGGAAGGCATGGTTATTAAGTTTGTGGATGACACCAAAATTGGTGGCATAGAAGACAGTGAAAAAGATTTTCTCAGATCACAAAAGGATCTTGATCAAGTGGGTCAATGGACTGAAATGGCAGATGGAGTTCAATCTAGTTTAAATGCAAGACATTGCGTTTTAGTACTACAAACAAGGGTCGGGCTTATAGAATTAATGGTAGTGTTGTAGAACTGAGGGAATTAGGGATGCAGGAACATAATTCATTAAAGTTTGCCTCACATATAAACAGGATGATTACCTTCATTGCTTAGTTCTTTGAGTTGGGACGTTATGTTGAGGTTGTACGGGACATTGTTGATACCTCTTCTAGAATACTGTGTCCAGTTCTGGTCATCCAGCTAAGGGAAGGATATTAAGCTGGAAAGGGTTCAGAAGAGGTTTACTGAGATGTTGCCTGGTATGGAAGGTTTGAGTTATAAAGAAAGCCTGGATAGGCTGGGACTTTTTTCACTGGAGTGTAGGAGGTTGAGAGGTGATTTGATAGAAGTTTGTAAAATAATGAGAGTTATAGATAGAGTTGGTGGTAGTTGTCTTTTCCCTAAGATGGGGGATTTCAAGACTAGGGGGCTCATTTTTAAGGTGAGAGGAGAGAGATTTGGAAAAGAAATGAGGCAGATTTTTTACAGAGTGGATAGTGTGTGGAATGAACTTCCTGAGGAAGTGATGGATGCAGGCACAATTACAACATTTAAAATACATTTGGACAATGAATAGGAAAGATTTGGGGGGATATGGGCCAGGAGCAGGCAGATGGGCTGAGTTTAGTTTTGGATTATGTTTGGCATGGACTGGTTGGAACCGAAGGGTCTGTTTCAGTGCTGTGTGATTGTATGACAAGGGGAGTGAAGTAGAAGGCAACGAGGTGCTCAAAGGAATGGAAAGTACCAGATGAGTATTGTTGCGGGGAGGAAGTGTTAAGCTGTGCTCTGTACTGTTTATTCTTTCATGGTATTTTGGTGTTGCTAACAAGATCAGCATTTATTGCCCATGAGAAGTGTCCTTTGTGAAGTGCTGCAGTCCATGTAGGGGGACCCACAATGCTGTCAGGATTTTGACTAAGTGGCATTGAAGGAATGGTGATCTACTTCTACATCAGCATGGGGTGTAACTTGCAGCTACACTTGTCCTTCTATATGTTAGATGTTGCAGGTTTGAATGGTGCTGTCGGAAGAGGGTTGATGTGAGTCTTGATGATGCCTTGCAGTTTGAATGTGGTATGTTGTTGCAATTGTAGTTCTGAAATACTATTCCGTTGGCATAAGAGAATAAAGAAGTCATGCTTGAGAGAATAGGAACTGTTAAGAAATAGAAAAACAAATTTTTCAAATTACCTAATGCTAATTTTGATTCTGCATTCAAAACTGAAAGCAAGTTTGCATCGACATCAGACAAGGCTGAATCATGTCTCCTGCTCCTTCATGGCATGACAAATGCTATCACATAGAACAAAACAAAGAACCATGGCGCTCAGAAACAAAAACAGGAAGTTTTGGAGAAAGGTAGCAGGTCTGGCAGCAACAAGGGAGAGAAAAAGAAAGCAGAATCAATATTCCGAGTCCAGTGTCAGAAGGTTTATTTGAGTGTTAAACAAAGTTTAAGTTCAGCCAGTGAGTGATGCATCTCACAGAGCACAAAGGTGCCAATTCAATCAACTACCAGTTTTGTTAGTTGAGCTAAGCTACAGGAAATGTGTAGATATTTCCATCACTCCAACAGTTCCTGGATTAAAAAGGGAATTTCAACACTAACTGCCATTATGAGTTTGCTTGAAGTGTACACAGGCAGGCATGTTGCCAATTGTTAAATTATTTGGCTAACTCCAGTATCACATTAGCCCTCTTGTAGTGGATTAGGACTGAAATGAAAACAGTCAGTAACTCCTACTTTGCATTTTCTATCACTTTGGTTTGGTTATGTCCTCAGGCATTGTACATTGTAGGACCTGCAAGAGTAGGGAGTGAGTTGCTGACACTGAGGGATTTTTTCAGAGCCCACAAGAATGGGAAACATGGTGTACAGAGAGACCGAATTAGGTGGGAGGCAAAGTTTTGCTTTCTGATGCTGGCTTGAGATACAGAGATGAGGCATTGTTTGTCAAGCCTCACATCAGCTTGTGTTGTGTTCATATTTGTACATAGAACATTTCAGAGCAGATCATTTTCGCCAATCTGAAGCCTATCTATCCTACACTCTTCCTTTTCCATTTGTAATATATTTACTTGCAATAAACTTAATTTTTGAAACATTTTCTTCCAATTTCAATAAAAACTCCATGGCACACAAGAATCTCCCAGTTCACAGTCATTAAAAGATGTGCACCAGTTGCCTTGGTGCAGTGCGGTCAGAGGTCAATTTTTTTTTTGTTTAACCTTACAGAATAAGGCAGGGGACAGAAAAGCATCAGCTTATTTACATGTGAAATTTAAATGCAAATAACACTTAGCCTGTGACTGTCTGTGTCCTTAGTTGGTCTTGCGTTAATCGCAGTGGAGTTCATAGAATCCCTGCAGTGTGGAAGCAAGCCATTTGGTCCACACTGACCCTCCAAAGACCATCCCACTCAGATCCACCTCCCCACCCTATCCCTGTAACCCTGCATTGCCTATGGCTAACCCATCTAGCCTGCACCTGATGAAGAGCTTATGCCCAAAACACCGATTCTCCTGTTCCTCAGATGTTGCCTGATCTGCTGTGCTTTCCCAGCAACACACACTCCACTCTAATCTCTCACAGCTGCAGTCCTCACTTTTTCTCCCACCTAGCCTGCACAGCCCTGTACGCTATGGGCAATTTAGAATGGCCAATCCATCTAACCTGCATACCTTTTGGATTGTTGGAGGAAACCAGAGCACCCGGAAAAACCCACACAGACACTAGGAGAATGTACAAACTCCACACAGACAGTCGCCCAAGCCTGGATTGAACCCAAGGCCACTATGCCACCCCAAGTCTAATGCACCTGGTATTCCCAGATGGTCCTCCATCCAAATACTAACTAGGCCTGAGTCTGCTTAGCTTTCAAGATCAGACAAGATCATGGTTTTCAGATTAGTATGGCCATCGCCAGTTGAAAAGGGAACATTTGGTCATGATGCTGATCCTCTTGCCAGACTATATGAGGCACATCTCTCTACCCTGGAGGCTCCCTGCCTTCAGTCCTGATGAAGGGCTTTTGCCTGAAACATTGATTTTCCCGCTCCTCGGATGCTGTCGGACTGGCTGTGCTTTTCCAGCACCACTCGAATGCAGACTCTGATTTCCAGCATCTGCAGTCCTTACTTGTGCCTACTTTAATAGCTTTGCCAACTAATGGAGGTTTCACCATGTGATTGCGTGCGTCTCAATGTACACTGTTGGCACTTTACATTTTATCTGTAACTGCTGTGACTAAGCTTCAAATTAGGATGGGGCAGCATTAAAAATCATTTTTGTATGAGTCACTGATTGTTTGAAGACCCAATAGCACTGGAGATCTAGCATGCCCTGAGTGACAATGTTTATGTTAAATCTCTTGACTTTGAAGACTTTGTCCCCTGATTTACAGAACCTTGAGTTTGGCATTATTTCAGTCTTTGCACAGCAAAGTTTTAAAATTACTGTTTTGAAACTAGTGGTCTCCCTGTTAGGACAGAGATGAGATTTTCCTTTCCCCTGAGAGTTTTGTGACATCGGAACTTTGTGCCCCAGATGGCTTTGGAGATAGGACTTTGATGTTTTTAAGCCAGAGGTAAATAAATTTTCATTAGGTAAGGGAACAAAATGTGCACTGAGGTTAGATGATGTGGAATTTGAAAGCAGCAGGTCAACCGTGATTTCAATGAATAGTAGAGAAGGTTTGAGGGGCTGAATGGCCTGTCTTTGCTCTTATTTTCTACATCCATATATTTTTTGCAGTCAGTATTTTGAAAACCTGGAATACATTTTACCTTTATCTATTTTTCCAGTAAAATATGATTTCAACTTGGGCTTTCTTTGAAACTTTGTGCGACAAATTCTGTAGTCAAACTTCCTGTAGTACTCTGATCCTAAATGCTGTGTTGCCTGGAGATTATAGTTAGGCCTCCAGTATAAAGCTCCAGTGGTTCAGGATAACTGACTAGGTACCAAACCAGTACTAAGGATATTTGCTCTCTTCTTTTCAATACTTTTCCTCTAAGTGGTAGCAAACACACAGGAATGGTTCTTTTATCCAATCATGGGCTGAGGCATCATTGTCCAGGCCAGCATTTATTGTCCACCCCAGAGATCACTTTAAAGTCAACCACATTGCTGTGGGACTAGGGTCATATGTAGGCCAAACTAGGTAAGGATGGCTGTTTCCTTCCCTAAAGGTTATTAGTGAACCAGATGCGTTTTTCATAACGCTTGATCATGGTCACCATCATACTCTTAATTCTAGATTTTTATTGAATTTAAATTCTGCCATATCATGGTGGGATTCGAACCCGGGTTCCCAGAACATCACTGGGTGTCTGGATTAACAATCCATTGCTAATAACACGAGACCATCACCCTCCCCAATCCCCCTCCCATTATTGGAAAAATCTCGCAATTATATCACAGTTTTAATGTAGTAAATCTCAGGAGGGTTATTAAAAATAAAAATAATACTGCAGAAGTGGAGCTTGACTGACTGATCAAAGCAATAGGCTTTACATATTGCATTAAAGGGGGAAGGATTGGAGAGGTTTAGAGAAAAGACTATAAAGATTAGAGCCTAAACAGTTGAGTTTTATGTGATGGAGCAAATAAAATCAGGGAAATGAGAAAATGCTTAATATAGAGAGCACAAAGGATCACAGGACTAAAGCAGAAATGAAATCATGACAGGAGAAGTTTCGATTGAACATTGTCACCGCATGAAAAGGAATGTGTTAATAATTCATAAATATCAGACAGTATCATCTGACTCACTATGACTAAGATCTCACCTGATCCACTGGAGGATGTAATATTCTAGCCTGTCACATTCTAACCACCACATACCACATTGCAGATGTCACACTTTATTTCAGATGAAAAACAATATTAAATTAGAAAAACAAAAATAAGTCAATCGTTGCCTGGAGCTTGTATTTTATAAACACATTCTATTCTAGAACGTTCCTCGGCCATCTATTAAATCAGCTGGAGTTTTCAGAGTTGTTATTTATTTCATGTCAATTAAGACCTAGTGGCTATTCAGAACTCGAGCTCTACCTTAGTGGGGAAATATATGGATATATCGACCTGTTTCCCGAATCATCAACTGTATTTAGTAAAGATTGTAAAGTAGGAGACATAGTAGATAGGTAGCATAGCACCTAATCATTGGAGATACCTCCCCTCTGTATCAGCTACTTGCCAACAGCAAACCTTGCTGGATTACACCAGAGGGCAGAAGGGGCAAATGCAGGATCTGTGGTGGGATGTCAATTCCGCTCATTAATGAAACATTGATTACCACTATCCCTGAGGCTCAAACAATATAATGATGGTTATTGCCAGGGAAGTAAGAGAAAAGAATTAGGGTGAAGTGGAATATTCTTGAAGAGGAATTCTCCAAGTCTTAGAAAACATAACATAAAGGTGGATAAATTTGTAGGAACTGATCAAGTGTACCCAAGATGTTGTGGGAAGTAAGGGAGGAAATTGAGGAACCCCTGGTAGAAATATTTGTATCATCTATAAACACAGGTGAAGTACCAGATTAATGGATGGTGGTTAATATTGTATCTTTGTTTAAGAACGGCTGAGGAGGGAAGCCTAGAAACCATAAACCTGTGAATCTAACATCAGTAGTGGATAAGTTTTTGGAGTTGATTCTGAAAGATAGGATTTATATAGATTTGGAGAGACGAGGATTGATTCAGGGTAGTCAGCATGGTTTTGTGCAAGGAAAACTTGATTGAGTTTTTAAATGAAGTAACCAATATGATTGATGAGGGCAGAGCGGTAGACATTGTTTACTTAGACTTTAGTAAAGCCTTTGACAAGGTTCTGTATGGTAGACAAATTAGTAAAATTAAATCACATGGGATTCAAGATGAGCTTGAATTGGATACAAAGTTGGCTTCATGTAGGAGACAGAGGGTAGTGGTGGAGGGTTGTTTTTTTAGACTGGAGGCCTGTGACCAACATTGTTCCATTGGGATCATTATTGGGTCCAATTTTGTTTGTCATTTATATAAATGATTTGGGTGAGAATTTAGGAGGCATGGTTAGTGGTATAGTGGACAATGAGTAAGGTCATCTAAGATTACAAAGTAGGGTGATACGATGGCTCAGTGGTTAGCACTGCTGCCTAACAGCGTCAAGGACTCGGGTTCAATTCCCGCCTCGGGCAACTGTCTGTGTAGAGTTTGCACATTCTCTCCGTGCCTGCATGGGTTTCCTCCGGGTGCTCCTGTTTCCTTCCACAGTCTAAAGATGTGCGGTTAGGTGAATTGGCCATGCTAAATTTCCTGTAGTATTAGGTGCAGGGGTAAATATAGGGGCATGGGTCTGGGTGGGTTGCTCTTCAGAGGGTTGGTGTGGAATAGTTAGGCTGAAGGGCCTGTTTCTACACTGTAGTGAATCTAATCTAATCTAAAGAAGCCTTGATCAATGGGCTGAGGAGTGGCAAATGAAGTTTAATTTGAATAAAATGAACAAGGGCAGAACTTATACAATTAACGGTAGGGTCTGAGGTGAAACCTGCTTTCACTGCTTAGATATTTGAGGTTCGGAGTTGGGACATCATGTTGAGATGGTACAGGAAGTTGGTGAGGTCTCTGCTGGCATACTGTGTGTCATTCTCGTCACCCTGCTATTGACAGGATATTATTAAATTAGAGAGGGTTCAGAAAAAATTTACCAGGATGTTATTGATAATGGAGGACTTGAGTTAGGCTTGATAGGCTAGGACTTTTTTCACTGGAGCATAGAAGGTTGAGGTGTATAAAATCATGAGCGGCATAGATAAGGTGAATGACAAGGGACTTTTGTCTTGGATGGGAGTGTTTAAAACTAGGGGATGTATTTAATAAGAAGAAAGATTTAATAAGGATATAAGGGGCAACTTTTTTTACACAATGGTTCATGTGTGGAATGAACTGCCAGAGAAAGAGAGAGATGCTGGTACATCTACAACATTTAAAAGATATTTGGATGAGTACATGAAGAAAAAAAGGTTTGCAGGGAGATGAGCTAAGTGCAGGCACGTGAGACTAGTTTAGTTTGGCAACATGGTCAGCGTGGATTGGTTGGACCATAGTGGGTATTTCCATGCTGTGTGATTTTATGCTGCAAGTGGAATATGGATCAACTCTGGACAGGGACCTCCATTTATAAACAGAAAGCACTCCAGGCTAGTGTAGCAATAACCGAAATGGTCAATGGAAAGTTAGCTTTCAGTTTAAGTGGACTGGAATGCAAAAGGCTGAACCATATAGTTTTATTTTGTCTTATTTCAAAACATGTCAGCTTTTGTGGAGTGATTCATGTTGTGAGGATGAGTGAGTTACCTCATTAACTTGCCTCATTAATTATCTTCCCGCTCGAATGGCAGGTATCACATCTGATTTCCACTCCATTTCACCACACTCCTTTCTCAGAACATCTCACCACTTATCACACATTTGCCCTCAGACCAGGACCTACAGACTCTGGGAAATGGGATAGTACAGAGGAGTGTCATCCTGTTCCTCAAAGGACTGGCAGAGGAGGCTGAGACACCTCACCATGCCAGGCAGAATGGAGATCATCAACCAGGTCAGTGCCATCTTGAAGATGTTGAGGATTGGGTTGCACTACTGCAAGGAAGTGCATGACCCTCTCTTCCCCACCAGGGTGAGAACCATACTCTGCTACCCCACCCTCACTCTATCTGTTCCATTGTACTCCCCTCCTACCAAGGCTCCTCCTCTGATATCCTCTTCATTGCATGCCACCCCTTCCCTCACTTATTCTTGTTATACCCAGCCATACTGTGTCCTCACTCTCTCGGAACCTCTCAATCCCATTTTCCCACCTGCGTCAGCAAAAACAGACATGCCATCCACTTGTGTCTTACTCATCCACCTCCTTACCAATGCTGTAGCGCTGGGTGGATATGCCAGTGTTTTATATCCTCACCCTTTTATAAGGAGAGAATCCTTCCCCTTGCCAGAGGGGACTGGGATTGCCTAGTGCGAATCCAAAGACATCCATTCCAAAAATCTGAGTAAGTACCACTTGTTGCTGCACTGAAACACTGACAGTAACCAGGTGCTCAGTGTCATGCTTTAAGTACCACAGGTAATCAATGGCCACGACACCTTCTGCAAGTGATGTCTTATTGGAGCAGCCAACATCCAAAGTTCATCAGCAGAGAGCAGTTTGTCTCCTCCATGGGGCAGTGTCCAGGAAACATCAACAAGGCATCCTGAACTTACCCCCTCCATGAGCTCAGATACTTTTTTTTTCTTTATTCATTCATGGGATGAGGGCATTGCTAGTCAGGCAGCATTTATTGTCCATCCCTAATTGCCCAGAGGGCAAATAAGAGTCAACCACACTTTGTGGGTGTGGAGTTAATGAAGACCCAGGTAAAGATGGCAGTTTCCTTCCCTCAAGGACATTAATGTCCCAGATGGGTTTTTCCCTGACATTGGCAATAATTTCATGGTTATCACTAAAGTCTTATTTCCAGATCATTATTGCATTCAAATTCCACTATCTGCCATGGCAGGATTCAAACCCAGACCTCCAGAATATTACCATGGTCTCTGGGTTAATAGTCCTAGCGGAAACATTGAAAGGTCATCACCACTCCCTGAGGTGATACTCAATGAACACCTTGTAGCCATCTTCCTGACACCTCAATTCACTTCCCCCAATCATTGTCAATATACCTGCAGCTGTTTTCTTGAATGTTGCCACTTCCCATATGCTTCAAAGCTACTGCACATGGCACTGCCACTTGCTTTTAGTATCAGCATTAACATATTACTGAGACATTACCCTCACCTGCTGTTGTGCCTATCCGTGAAACCCACAGGTCTCACTCTTCCCTGGATCATCACCCAAACCTTATGTATGGGCTTACACCTACATACCTGTTCTTCCCTCCCTCATTTATTTCAGTCAACGGCGGTGACGGGGCTTGCATGCCTCACACACTCAGCCACCTGACCTTCCAGTGCCAGCCTGAACCTTCCAGTGCCAGTCACCCATGTCCTTGATGATGACAGACCTGCCTTCCAACCTGGCCCCTAGGGAGGCAAAGAGCAGATCGTGACCCACTCCCTGGATCACAGAAGTGAGCCCTGCCCTGTGCACTACCACCCTAACCAGATGTCTCACCATGGCTGAAGCCTGGGGTGGGTGTTGGTGGTACCGAAGGCTACCTTTGACAAACCGTGCTGCTTGCCTGCTAACTCAGCTGACTGGTGCCCCCATGGACTTCACAGTGGGCTACTTCCCTAATATCGTTTGGACATATCCCACTGCTTGGCATGAATGCTGCTGCCACATGCCGCAGGTGGTGGATTGGTGTGGCGCACTGATATACAACATTGACATGTGCCCTGGACTAAGGACTGATGCACAGCACGACCACCCGCCTGGTTCTCTGACTGTGCCAATTGTTACTGCAAGTCCAAGGTCTCATGCCATGGGCATAAAGTAGGCACCAAGGGAATATACACTGAGAGAGCAAGGAAGTGTGCTGTGGACTGGTCACTGTGTGGTAATCGTACCCGATGTTACTGTACACTGCTACTCGCTGGTGTGCAATGCTCAATAAGGCTGATCTTGTGGTGGGCACTGTCAGTGCATTGGAGAGATACAAGGATAGTGACAACAGCTCCCTGAAAGTCGGGTACAAGTGCCTGTGGTGCATTTGGCAAGGGTGCTCATTGATCTTGTCCTGCCCTGCTGTTTGCTATGACCAAGGTGGGGATGTTGTTTGGAGGAGGGGTGTGACATGAAGCCACTGAGCACCCATTCTCATTTTCATGTCGGGTAGTCCCGATGACCAATGAGTTTGACAACTTTGGTATGATCACACCTGGAATATTAATGTAGAGAATTGGGCTGTCAGCAAGGAATATAACAATCGTTAATCCCCGTCAAGTTGCAGTTCGCTGCTCCCTAATGAAACTCTCTGCACACTGCTCATGAAAAGCTTTAAATGTAGGGTAAGAGTAACTTGATGCCAAGATCCACCTTATTACACTCATTATAGGATTCTGCCACATACTTCACCATAGTCCATGCCACTCAGATCCTTGTAAATTTCTACCGGAAGAGGAGGAAGTTGTTTCATTTGGTCAGGTCCCACATGGGCAATTGTTTTGGACACCCAACCTCCAGAAAAGTGAATTGATCTGGAAGGGGATTCTATTCTATTCTGGCACGTGTCTATTCTATCGACTAGTGAAACTTATCACTTTTATCCTTACAATTTCTCATATTTCCAAGTTGTATGCAATGTGAAAATTGAAATTACACCCTTTGCACTCAAGTCTAAGTCTTTCATAAGTATCAAGCAAAGCAGTAGTCCTAGAACCAACTTCTTGGAAACAACGATATGTTTCGAAAAAACAACATTCACCACTACTCTCCATTTCTTGACCTTCTGTCAACTTTGAGTCCATGCTGCCCCCATGGCCTTCAACTTTACTGGCAATCTATCAATCACCTTTTGGAAGTCCATTTGCAAACACATCAATCCCATTTCTCTCAGCAATCCTATCTATTGTTAACTAAACAAAAGGTTGTCTCAAATTGCCTAAGCACAATTTTACAAATCTTTGACTGTTTTCCTAATTAATCCACACTTATCTAAAATTCTAGTTTTGCCCAGGATTATCGTTTCTAATATTTTCTTTTTACGGAGGCTAAATTACCCTTTGGTTGCTGTTTGTCCTTACACCTTTTTTTGAATAAGCATTCACATTTCTCTGAACCTCTGGCATTTGAGGAGGATTAAGGATTATGGCTTTGCAGTTCCCACCCGTTTCTCAGCATCTTTAGATGCATCCATTTGGTCCCATTAACTATCAGTACAAACAGTCTTTATAGTTCTACCTACGTGTCAATGTTTCACCCTCTTAATGATCTGAATTTACATTATGACTTGAGTAACTTCTTGCTTGGTATAGGCAGAAGGAAAGTAGTTACGTAGATGTATTCTTACTCCTTCAAAAAAAACTAAAGAACTGCGGATGCTGTAAATCAGAAATAAAAACAGAAATTGCTGGAAACGCTCAGCAGGTCAGGCTGAAAGAATTCAGAGTTTTGTGGAGAGAAATCAGAGTTAACGTTTCAGGTGAAGTGCACTCTCTGATCCACTGTGGGCCCAGTAACAGCCAAAGGATACAGTTTGTCTTGTCCAGAATCCAGTTGTGCTTGGGTTACTGTTTAGACATTCGCAGCCAGCCCTCCCACAATGTGTGAGACAGAGAATTAACTCTGGAAGCTCATTGCAGACTACATCTCCGGAACTGGGGAGTAATGTGGCGCACTTTCACAATGTGACTTCTCAAAGCATCCTCTTTGTAGGGAGGTAAAATAAAGCAAATTTACGTACTGAGAAATAATAGGTCAGTCAGCATCTGTAGAAAAAGAAAGAATTCATGTACCTGGTCTGTTCTTCACCCGCCTTCCAGGCACTTTGCTGTCTCCTGTGAAGGATCTGATTATTTGTTTAAAAACTGAAAGAACTGCAGATGCTGGAAATCAGAAACAAAAACTGAAATTACTGGAACAGCTCAGCAAGTCTGGCAACATCTGTGGAGCGAAATCAGAGTTAACGTTTCAGGTCCACTGCTTGCTGCAGTGCTCCAGAGCTGCTCAGTGCAACTGGAAGAACAGCACCTCATTTTCCACTTGGGAACTCTCCGGGACTAAATATCAAGTTCAACAAGTTTTGGGCTTGAAGCACCTCCTCCCATATCCTTAGCCCCACCCCCACATCACCAAATCTTGTGGTCTGCTATTATACACTGTATTTACATATTAATGAATTGAAACCTGCAACCCATTCTAAAATATGAAAGATTTAACAGCAATCTAGATTTGTTCAATATATTGTGTCAGTTATATGACACTATGATCTTGTGCTATGAATTCTTTGTATTATGATCCTGCCCCACTAGGTACCTGACGAAGGAGCAGTGCTCTGAAAGCTTGTACTTCCAAATAAACCTGTTGGACTATAACCTGGTGTTGTGTGATTTATTTAAACTGTTATTATGGACTAGGCCAGACCACTCAAAACATTCTTAATCAGGCAGCCCAAACCATAACTTTGCAATTTGTTTTGGTAAGTGTACAGTGAACATTACCAGGAGTGAGTTGTGAGGTTGACTACCAGATTTTTAAAACAGACAAAAAGTTATTCACAAAATTACAGAATGAAACACAACGAACAGAATAAAGAATACCTACAGAACTCAGCCGATCCAAACTAGACTTAACTATGCTGTTCTGAATATGCACAACAGTCCCAATAAACAAGCCCCTTAACCCGCAGTAAAAATGAAACAAAGGCTTACAAGTCGAAGTTATCAGGGTAGAAGGAGAGAGAGTCTAGCGGCCTGTTTCCACACAGCCCACGGCTGCACTGACTCTAACTTAACTTCAGTTTTCAGGACTGACCACTCCCCTTTCATTATACAGGTCACTTCTAAAACATAAGCTTTGGCCTAAGGTCTCATTGATTTTATAGAAACAAAAAGGCCTCTCAATACCCTTTTATCTCTGTACCAAACCAGTCGTTTCAGAGCCCAGAGTGCTTTGCCACCCCTCTGAAAAAAATCAAGGATGCAGTATCCATGAGAAAAGAACAGCTTTAAGAAAAAGGACCAGTTTTGTGACACTTTGTCCAACCCAGTCCAACACCGGCTCCTCCACATCATGGCTACCATTGACACCACTAACTGCTGGCTCAAAGTGGAGAGGACCTCCAAGAAGATCACACATATCAACGCAGACATCAAGTTTCTGCAGAAATGCAGGAAAGCAGGAAAGATCCCAAAAGGATTATGGATCACGAACTCAAGTCAACCTACAACACAGACTATGCTGAGAGACTTTGCCCTCACTTCTCTCACAAGGTCCTCAATCATCCACAGTCCAAAGATGTGCAGGTCAGGTGAATTGGCCATGCTAAATTGCAGTGTTAGGTAAAAGGGTAAATGTAGAGGAATGGTGGGTTGCGCTTAGGTGGGTCGGTGTGGACTAGTTGGGACAAAGGGCCTGTTTCCACACTGTAAGTAATCTAATCTAACCTAATCTAATCTAATCTAATCTCGTGCACCAACTCTACAGCAGGCGCCATAACCTTGAAATCAAGATAGCATCCACACTCTCAGCTTGAGCTTAACATACAGCAGTACAGTTACGAGAAACTGCCAAGCAGACAAGGTGACGGACTTACATCACGTAAACGCACACCAAGATCAAGAAACTGGAGAAATTTTGTCATCACCACCAGCAGTAGCCAAGCCTTCCCACCACAGGGAAATTGATCATCAACTTATCGGACCACACCCTTCAACCATAAGAGATTGAAGTTCTCAGCTGAGGGCTCAATTTCTACTGCACCATGAAAATGGACCCATTGGTCTTGCAGCAGACAAGGAGGAATTCATCGGATGAATGAGATTCAGGGAATTCTCCCAAGATGTCAGCTGTGATGCCACTGAGCCAACTGACAATCCAGAAAAGTCTTCAGAGAGATCCGTAGAGGAGCGACCAAAGAAGGGGTCGATTTGAACCCCACCGGAGGGCTGCTGCCAAGGGTAGTCAACCTCACAACTCACTCCTGGTAATGTTCACTGTACACTTAACAAGGGGACATAAATTTAAGGTGAAGGGTGGAAGGTATAGGGGGGATGTCAGGGGTAGGTTCTTCACCCAGAGAGTGGCGGGGGCATGGAATACGCTGCCTCTGGGAGTGACAGAGTCAGAATCATTGGTGACCTTTAAGCGGCAATTGGATAGGTACATGGATAGGTGCTTAAGCTAGGACAAATGTTCAGCACAACATCGTGGGCTGAAGGGCCTGTTCTGTGCTGTATTGTTCTATGTTCGATGTTCTATGCCCTTGGCCTGACATGTATGCTCAAACCGTCAGGAAATGAGTGAATGTCATATTTTTCAACTGCACCCACAAGTACGGCAAAACATCCCCCAAACACAATGCACGCTCCCATGCTCTCAAAACCAATCACAACATCATCATCATCAGATCAGCAGATAAAGGAGGAGCCATCGTCATTCAGAAAAGAGAGATTACTGCAAGGAAGTGTACTAACCAGGAACAGGCAACTACCAGCTGATCCGACCAAACAGCACACCCGTGAACT
Organism: Hemiscyllium ocellatum; assembly: GCF_020745735.1. Taxonomy (NCBI): domain Eukaryota; kingdom Metazoa; phylum Chordata; class Chondrichthyes; order Orectolobiformes; family Hemiscylliidae; genus Hemiscyllium; species Hemiscyllium ocellatum. The sequence goes on from NC_083426.1 coordinate 41,931,011, forward strand.
TAACACATTGATCAAGACTTTTGATCCAGCCCTTCAGAGTACCCTACGCACTCTCATCCCACATACTTCTCACGTAGGGGACTTCTACTACCTTTCAAAGATATACAAGACCAACACACTGGGACACCCCATCATATCAGGCAAAGGGATATGTGAGAACCTCTCTGGCTATGTTGAAGGCATCTTGAAACCCATTGTATAGGGGACACCCAGCTTCAGTCGCGACACTACAGATTTCTTACAGAAATACAGCACCTTCAGACCAGTCGAACCAGGAACATTCCTCGTTACAACGGACGTTTTGGCACTCTACACCAGCAGCCCCCACGATGCACAGCATCACTGCAATAGCCTCCGTCTTCAATATCAACAACTGCCAATCTCCAAACACCATCCTGCAACTCATCTGCTTCACCCTCGACCACAACATCTTCACCTTTGACAACCGGTTCTTCAACCAGACACACGGAACAGCCATGGGGATGAAATTTGCACCCCAATATACCAACATTTTCATACACAAGTTCGAACAAGACTTCTTTGCTGCACAGGACCTCCAACCAACACCAGACATATTGACGATATTTTCTTTCTCTGGACCCATGACGAGGAGTCACTGAAACAACTACACAGTGATATCAACAAGTTTAATCCCACCATCAGACGTAACATGGACTACTCTTTAGTATCTGTCTCATTCTTAGACACATACATCTCCATCAAGGGTGAGCACCTCAGTACCTCACTTTACTGTAAACCCACAGATAAACTCACAATGCTACACTTCCAGCTTCCACCCTAAACATATTATAACAGCCATCCCCTATGGACAAGCCCAACACATACAGAGGATCTGTTCAGATGTGGAGGAACTTGACAGGCACCTGGAAGTACTCAGGGATGCCCTCATAAGAACAAGGTACAATGCTCAACTCATCGACCGCCAGTTCAGATGCACCACAGCGTGAAACTGTAATGACCCCCTCAGGAGACAGACATGGGTTACGATGATCAGGTACCCTTTGTTGTCCAGTACTTCCCGGGAGTGGAGAAACTACAACATGTTCTTCGCAGCCTCCAACACATTGAGGATGAGCACCTCACCAAACCCTTCCCTACGCTTCCACTTCTCATCTTTAAACAACCGCCAAACCTTAAACAGATCATTGTTTACAGCAAACTGCCCAGCTTTCAGGACAACATTGACCATAAACACATTAATGAATTGAAACCTGCAACCCATTCTAAAAGATAAAAGATTTAACAGCAATCTAGGTTTGTTCAACATATTGTATCAGTTGCATGACACTATGATGTTATGCTATAAATTCTGTGTCTTATGATCCTGCCCCACTAGCTACTTGATGAAGGAGCAGTGCTGGGAAATCTAGTGCTTCCAAATAAACCTGTTGGACTATAACCTGGTGTTGTGTGAATTTTAACACACCCCATTTTTAACCACTCAAAGTCCCCATTAGCAACTATTTGTTCTTCCAGGCTGACCCTTATCCACTCTTTTGTTCAACTGTTCTGTTTCACTGGGGTCAATCCCCAACCATTGTTTACTCCTTACTCCTCCCCTCATCATATCTTCTGCATAAAAAACAACTTTTTCCTAGCGACCATTAGTTTTGAGGAAGGGTTTCTGGACCTGAAACATCAACTATGATTTTTTATTCACAGTTGCTGCCAGACTAGCTGAGCTTTTCCAGTAATTTCTGTTTTTGTCTCTGATTCTTTGTTTACTCATTTGAGGTTGGGTTCATTGTGCTTTGCTTAACATTTGAGTGAAGTTAGGGATAATTTTAGTATTTATTTTAAGGCTGACATTCTGACGCATCCTGAGGTAGTGCAAGTTTATTATGTGCTGTAAGTATAGTAATTAACACATTCTCTGAAACTGGAGGTAGAAGACCTCAGAAGCAATAAGGTTGAGAACAATGTGCTATAAGATTCTTCACAGTCTACACGTCTGTAGATTACAAAAGAACAGTTTGATGGCTTTTCTTATCGGGCTAATTTCTCAGGTACTGTCAGTGGCAGAATTATTATAATCCAATACTGTGCTACAAGGTGATACATCAAATATTATCTCATTATTGAATTTTCACAGATTTTTGCAAACTGTTGGTTGATCTTTCTTTGTAAGACCATAAGACATAGGAGTGGAAGTAAGGCCATTGAGCCCATCGGGTCCACTCCGCCATTCAATCATGACTGATGGGCATTTCAACGCCACTTACCCACACTCTCCCCATAGCCCTTAATTCCTTGCAAGATCAAGAATTTATCAATCTCTGCCTTGAAGACATTTAACGTCCCGGCCTTCACTGTGCTCCGTGGCAATGAGTCCCACAGACCCACCACTTTCTGGCTGAAGAAATGTCTCCTCATTTCCGTTCTAAATTGACCCCCTTTAATTCTAAGGCTATGCCCACAGGTCCTAGTATCCCCATCTGACAGAAACAAATTCCCAGTGTCCACCATCTCTAAGCCATGAATTACCATGTAAGTTTATATTAATCTCCCCTCAATCTTCTAAACTCTAATGAATACAATGCCAGGATCCTCAGCTGTTCATCATATGTTAGGCCTACCACTCCAGGGATCATCCGTGTGAACCTCCGCTGGGCACGCTCCAGTGCCAGTATGTCCTTCCTGAGGTGTGGGGCCCAAAACTGGACACAGTATTCTAAATGGGGCCTAACTAGAACTTTATCAAATCTCAGTAGCACATCGCTGCTTTCACATTCCAACCCTCTTGAGATAAATGACAACATTACATTTGCTTTCTTAACCACGGACTCAACCTGTAAGTCAACCTTTAGAGAATCCTGGACTACCATTCCCAGATCCCTTTGAACTTTGGCTTTAGGAATTTTCTCACCGTTTAGAAAATATTCCATGCCTGTATTCTTTTTTCCAAAGTGCAAGACCTCGCATTTGCTCACATTGAATTTCATCAGCCATTTCTTGAACCACTCTCCTAAACTGTCTAGATTTTCCTGCAGCCTCCCCACCTCCTCAGAGCTACCTGCCTGTCCACCTAACTTTGTATCATTGATGAACTTTTCAGAATGCCCCCAGTCCCTTCATCCAGATCATTAATATATAAAGTGAACATCTGCAGCCCCAACACTGAACCCTGCGGGACACCACTTGTCACTAGCTACCATTCCAAAAAAGAACCTTTTATCCCAATTCCCTGCCTTCTGTCAGGCAGCCAATGCTCAATCCATGCCAGTAACCCACCTCAAACACCATGGCCCCTCACCTAACTCAGCAGCCTGCCATCAGGCAGCTTATCAAAGGCCTTTTGGAAGTCTAGGTAGATAACATCCATCAGGTTTCCCTGGTCTAACCTACTTTTTACCTCTTTAAAGAATTCTAACAGGTTTGTCAGGCACGACCTCCCCTTACTAAATCCATGCTGACTTGTACTAATCTGACCCTGCACTTCCAAGAATTTAGAAATCTCAACCTTAAACGATGGATTCTAGAATTTTACCTACAACCGAGGTTACGCTAATCGACCTATAATTTTCCATCTTTTATCTTGATCCTTTCTTGAACATGGGGGTTACAGCAGCGATTTATATAAATAACTCTCCCAGTGCTTCAGATCAATTCAATCTCTGTCTTCCTTTCTGGTCCATATCTCTATTATCAGCAAAGATTAGTTGTTTGACTGGGTGTGGATAAATCACCAGGAAACAACATAATCTGAAAGCTGTTACTTTGTCAGATGATGAAAGCCTTATCAATGAAATACCAGACTGAATGTATCTATCACACATACGCTGACACAAAGGACAACTCATTAACAAATCAAAAATCCATTGCATTAATGACCACGATCTACAGGGTCTAGCACATGGGGTTTAAAGGGAAAATGAACCTGTTTGAAATTCCTGCGTAAACTATATAAGTTCATATTCCAGATGCTCAGTGTCACACTGCTCCCTTAAAATGCCAGGGACCTGCTTTGATTCCAGCCTCGAGTGACTGTCTGTGTGGAGTTTGCACATTCTCCCTGTGTCTGCGTGGGTTTCCTCCGGGTGCTCCGATTTCCTCTCACAATCCAAAAACGTGCAGGTCAGGTGAATTGGCCATGCTAAATTGTCCACAGTGTTCAGGGATTGGTAGATTAAATGCATTAATCATGGGTTAAATGCAGGGAAATGGGTCTGGGTGGGTTAATCTTTGGAGGGTTGGGGTGGACGTGTTGGGCCGAAGGGCCTGTTTCCACACTGTAGGGATTCTATGCTCATTAATATTTGGTACTTAAACAAGCCAGTCCAAAGAAGAATGAGAGCATGATGATAAAAGTCAGGACTGATCCATAAATTTATAAAGGACCACTGGAATCCCTTAAAAATTGAGACTGTTTCTTAGTACCTTCAGTGTTTGTTGCAGAGAATAATCTTTCTATGTTGAATGATGAATACCCAATGCAAATATTAATACTGTTTCATTTCAGATATAATCAATCTTCCAATCCCAGGTCTGTCATTGATTATTACCTTCATATCTGTTCACCAAATTAAGATAGAGCTGATATTTCAATCCATAATCTGTATAACCTGCTAAAGGAGTCACCAAGTCAAATTGCATAACTCATTTTCTCATGAAAATAGAACCTTTGCATTGTCAATGTCTAAATAGATATTTCATATCAAAAGCCCATAAGAGATATTAAACATACTTTCTTGATATGTTTAGATTCCATGCACAGCCAGGTTTCCCTCTATGTCCTAAACTGCGTTGGATAACCCTAATACAGTTAATACACTGTCACAGCCCTAGTTTCCAAGCCTCCATCCGTACTAGTTTTACTACTAAAGTACACACTCATGGGTAAATGGAAAGCTCACCACGTTTCCATAATGAATAGTTGAGTCACGACAGCTGGCAAGACCCAAACAAATTAACTTATTTCTTTTCCGTAGAATCTTTCACAAGTCAGCATGTCCCAAAATGATGTACTACCGGTGAAGTACTTTTGAAGGATCATCACCATTACAATGCAGAAAACATTACACAACAAGGTTCAATCTCTGTCAACCTAAAGTCAATCTTGTTTCAGCCTATAGTCCAAATTGTGCTCATTCAGGTTGGACAGCACAACATGTTAATGACCAGAAAAATCAAAAGAACTGTGAATGCTGTAAATCTAAGACAAAAACAGAAGAAAAATCAGAGTTCACATTTTGAATCCTCAGTGACCCTTCCTCAGAACTGGATCTGAAACGTTAACTGTGATTTCTCTTCACAGATGCTGCCAGACCCGCTGAGCTTTTCCAGCAACTTCTATTTTTGTTTCAGTTCATGACCACAATTAGCCTCAGAGACTCAGGGTTAGGAAGGCAAAAACCATCTGAGTTTTTCACTCAGGTTGACTCATCCAGTGGCCCTTGCTTCAACCATATGTGTGTGGGAACTGAGATGGGGGAAAGGAGCAGATTTAATTCACCAATAGTTACTCCACATTTTAATGTTCCCAAACAAGGTTTATGTACAAATAATGGTCACTGGGTACAAAAGGCAACTGGAATTGAACCTCAGCAAAATGTCTCAGTGCTTGAGAGAGGAAAGGGATTGGAATGAGGATATATAGAAAGAGATTGACTAAGCGAAGCCTAGAACAGGTGCTCTGTCTCAGATTATTACAGGTGAACTGTCTTGGAATACTGCAGTTGTACTCTCTCAGAGGAATATGGATACTCTGTCTCAGACCCTCAATATGTGATTCTGGCAACTGAAGTATTGCTGTATGACAGGCACTGAAGAACCCATTACTGGTGCATAGTGTTTGTGTTGAGAACCTTTAACCCCAACTAGAGGAGATTTTATTGCACAGGTGAGTACAAAGTCACAAAGCATAAGGGTAGTGTTTGCTCATGTGGAATCAAGTGGCAATAATTGTAAATGTCTCAACATGATAAAAATGCAGTTGATAAACTGAAATGATGGATTAAAAAAATCTTATTTAGCACGTAGCAATAACAACTTTTAGTGTAATCAATTTATTTTAGTTACTGACATTAACTTGAAGAGTTCTTTTGGAATTGCTCTGATAGCTTACAATTTATTTAACAGACATTAGTCAATCCCAGTTCTGATCAAAAAATAAATATTTATCTTCAGATCAGATAGCAGTAATTGGATGGGGAGGGGAGAAATTAATGTGTCAATATTGCTTTATGTTTCATAACTCGCATTGTGACATAGATTGTACATTATTAACACGGTATATTAGATCATGAGAATATTTAATATCCAAATTAGTTCAGGTTGATAATTCCCTCAACAACAGAACTAAGTAAATAGTGTGAATGGAATTGAGGATATGCATGAAAGCCTTGAAAATAAAATTATTAAATACTTTTATAGAACAGCATAACTGGAGTAGTTCATCTCACGTCCTACCTGGATGGTTAGATCTGTTTCCTGAATCTGTCCATCAAGTTGTCTTTTTACACCTGCAGAGTTTTCACCCAGATAGTGTGAACCCTCTACTAAAGCAGCCAGCTTATGTCAGGTAGTGAGTGTTGTGTTGAAGTTTTGAACTTCTCATGTGCCAAAGTCTCATGGAGATTTAAAGGAATTGAAGCGGGGCTTTCGAATGAAACAGCAATTGTGAGGTGAAAATGATTCGTGGTCTTCAAGCTTAGAATGTGCAAAAGCAGCTAAACAATTTTATTGCAAACGTATGAGTCACATGGCTTGTTCCAGTAAACAATACCATAAACAGATGCCCTGAGGACAGCCTGGTGAATGTTTAGTGCTTAGCAACCACTTTTGATCCAAGTCTGTCTGGACAGATACTCAGTGTTGACATTTTTTCTATAACTAAAAACAATACATTCCATCAAGGCAAGGTATCTTTAGATCGCAAGTTGATGTTTATGTAAAAAATTTTAGTTCCTTCTGTAACAGGAATGAATTGTGTTCGATTGTGATAGTGGCCTCCATCCCTTCTTAATTAGATTACATGATGGTGTTTATCCTGTGTCACTGCTGTGATATCATTAATTTTGGTCCCTTTCTAATCATCCTTTTAAACAGAAGAAGAGGAAAGTCAGTTGAAAATTTCAGAATAGATATTTGTAGATTTTTATGAGGGAAGGATAATGAGGGATACAGGACCAAAGTGGATGTTTAGAATTAAAATAGAGATTAACCATTGTCTATGTGAATAATAGAGGGAATGTAGTGAAAGTGTTGTCTTTCAGTAGTTTGCATTCATGCATCGACGTTATAGATGAACAGCAATATTTGTAGATGAGCAGGGAAACTTTCTCCAGCACTCTAACAATGTTAATTTCTCAGTAAACATCATCTGGACAGTTATCTGCTCATTTATTTTGTCACTGTTTGTGAGATATTGCTGTGCACAAATTGGTTACTGCAAATTTCTCAAAATTCTAACACTGATAACAGTTCAAAAGTGTGTCTTTGGCTTTAAAATGCTAGGGGTGTCCTGAGATTTTTTAAGTTGCTACACATAAGAACACAAAAACCTAAGAACTTGGAGCAGGAGGAGGCAATTCGGCCCATTAAGCCTGCTCCACCATGGCTGATCTCATAGAGTCACAGAGATGTACAGCGTGGAAACAGACCCTTCGGTCCAACCCGTCCATGCCAACCAGATATCCCAACCCAATCTAGTCCCACCTGCCAGCACCTGGCCCATATCCCTCCAAACCCTTCCTATTCATATACCCATCCAAATGCCTCTTAAATGTTGCAATTGTATCAACCTCTACCACTTCCTCTGGCAGTTCATTCCATACACGTACCACCCTCTGTGTGAAAAAGTTGCCCCTTAGGTCTCTTTTATATCTTTCCCCTCTCACCCTAAACCTATGCCCTCTAGTTTTGGACCCCCCGACCCTAGGGAAAAGACTTTGTCTATTTATCTTATCCATGCCCCTCATAATTTTGTAAACCTCTATAAGGTCACCTCTCAGCCTCCGACGCTCCAGGGAAAACAACTCCAGCCTGTTCAGTCTCTCAATAGCTCAAATTCTCCAACTATGGCAACGTCCTAGTAAATCTTTTCTGAACCCTTTCAAGTTTCACAACATCTTTCTGATATGAAGGAGATCAGAATTGCATGCAATATTCCAACAGTGGCCTAACCAATGTCCTGTACAACTACAACATGACCTCCCAACTCCTGTACTCAGTACTCTGACCAATAAAAGAATGCATACCAAATGCTTTATTCACTATCCTATCTATCTGCGGCTTCACTCTCAAGGAGCTATGAACGTGCACTCCAAGGTCTCTTTGTTCAGCAACACTCATCTTCGCCTCAACTCCACTTTCCTGGCCTTTCAACCCATTGTTCATAAAATCTTGTCTATTTCCTCCTTAAATTTACTCAGTGTTGCAGTGTGGGGCAGTGAATTCCACAAATTCATGACTGATACTCTCTCTTTAAACTGTTTTTCTAGGGCCTTCTTTCTTGTACTGGCTTGAAAAGGCTGTAGTACATGTCACACCCATGTTACTTCTTCCACTGAGATTTCTTGAGTCCATCCTCAGGTAAAAAGTCTCCATTTCTCATGTGCAGTCTGATCTAACTTTAAGGAGCCTTGAGTCTGAAACTGAGAGGCCTAAGTAGCACAAACAAATAGCATCAGTTCATTTTTTTTTAATCAATTTCAAATTTTAACTCAAAATTCATACCATTTTATGTATCTTGTGCTATAAGTAGAAACAGGAACTGGGACAGAAATAGTATTAAGTCAAAAGGAGAAAGATTTTAAAAAGACATAGGGCAATTCTTTTACACAGTGAGTGGTTTGTGTGTGAAATGAACTTCCAGAGGAATTGGTGGATGTGGGTACAGTTACAATGTTAAAACGACATTTGGATAAGTACATGAATAAGAAATGTTTGGAGGGAAATGGGCCAAGTGCAGGTAGGTCGGACTGGATTAATTTGGAATTATGGTCGGCATGGACTGGTTGGACCAAAAGGTCTGTTTCCATGTTGTATGACTCTGTGTTAGGACTAGATAGCTCAAAGCACAGTAACCAATGGTGCAAAATCATGGATGTGCAAGATGTCAGACTGACAGGAGTGCAGAGGTGATTAAACAGAAATGGAGGGGCCAGGTTATGGATGGATTTAGAAACAAAGGTGAGAATTTCAAAGTTAATGATAAAATGCAATACAGTTGTAATATTAACAGGAAACAAATCAATAATAAATAGAACATTTTTAAAAACACTTTTACAAGAATGTGCAGGAGGAAGAAATTATGATTAAATGAAACATGATAGAAGCATGAGATAGAAAAGCAAATCACAACAGATGCCAGATACCGTGAAGTAAAATAGAAGGTACTGGAATTATTCAACAGATCAGGCAGCATCTGTGAAGAGAACTAACACTTCAGGTTGTGATGGTTCTTCATCAGAAACATCACAGATACTGCCTCACCAGCTGAGTACTACCAGCATTTTCTGTTAATATTTTCACACATTGTGGGAGTTCTGCAAATTGGTTGGTACTGCCACCCAATGTCCAAAAGCAGAAGGGCCTGTTAATGTCAATGGGGAACAAATTCTGGGAGTGTTTCAGGCACTGCTTAGTGAAGATTGTAATATCGCACTAACAAAAATCGAAGAACGATTTCCAGGGGTTTCATGAGTAGAAGTACAATGGTATGACACTAAGACACAAACCTATGTTCAGTTCTTGATTTATATTGAGATGAATGCTTTCAGATGAAGAACAAGTTAGAACATAGTTTGAAGCATAATCAGGACCCCTTGAGTTGCTGGAGGCTTATATCAAGAGTCCCTGATTCTGATTACCATCTGGATGACATCGACTGAATACAGATGACAAGAGGAACAGGATCAGGCAGAACAGTGATGTTGAACAGTCATAGAGCCATGCAGCATGGAAACAGACCCTTTGATCCAAGCAGTCCATGCTGAACATTATCCCAAACTAAATTAGTCCCACCTCCCTGCTCCTGGCCCATATCCTTTCAAACCTTTCCTATTCATATATCCATCCCAGTGTCTTTTAGACACTGCAATTGTACCTGATCAGGAAGTTCATTCCACACCCAAACCACCTTCTGTGTTAAAAATTTGCCTCTTACGTGTTTTTTAAATCTCTCTCCTCTTACCTTAAAAAAAAGTGTCCCAAAGTCTTGAAATTCCCTATCTTAGTGAAAAGACAACTCCCTATACCTCTCATTATTTTATTAACTTCTACAAGGTCACCTCTCAACTTCGAGGAGTAAGTGAGGACTGCAGATGCTGGAGATCAGAGCTGAAAATGTGTTGCTGGAAAAGCACAGCAGGTCAGGCAGCATCCAAGGAACAGGAAATTCGACGTTTCGGGCATAATGAAGGGCTTATGCCCGAAACGTCAAATTTCCTGTTCCTTGGATGCTGCCTGACCTGCTGCGCTTTAACCAGCAACACATTTTCAGCACCTTTCAACTTCCTATGCTCCAGTGAAAGAAGTCCCAGCCTATCCAGCCTTTCTTTATAACTCAAACCTTCCACACCTGGCAACGTCCTGGTCAATATCTTCTAAACCCTCTCTAACTTAGTAATACCCAACCTATAACTGGACAGCCACAAATGGACACAACATTCCAAAAGAGGCCTCACCAATGTCCTGTATAACCTTAACATAACGTCCCAACTCCTATACTCAAAAGGTCTGAGCAATGAAGGTAAGTGTGTCATATGCCTTTTAACCAGCCTGTCTATTCCTGATGAAGGGCTTTTGCCCGAAATGTCGATTTCACTGCTCCTTGGATGCTGCCTGAACTGCTGTGCTCTTCTAGCACCACTAATCCAGAATCTGGTTTCCAGCATCTGCAGTCATTGTTTTTACCTTGTCTGTATGTGAAGCCAACTTTAAAGAATTGTGTACCTGCTACTCTAGGTCCCTCTGTTCTAGAACATTACCCAAGGCCCTAACATTAATTGTATAAGCCCTGCCCTTGTTTGTTGTACAAAAATGCAATACCTCGCATTTATCCAGATTCAACTCCATCTGTCATTTCTCAGTCCATTGACCCATTTGATCAAGATCCTTTTGTGATCTTAGAAAGCCTTCTTCACTGTCTCCTATGCCACCAAATTTGGTGTCATCCGCAAACTTACAAACCATGCCTTCTACATTCTCATCCAAACCAGTTCACATAAACGACAGACAAAAAAGCACCTAGAACAATCCCTGTGGAACACTGCTGGTGACAGGCCTCTGTTTGGAACCCTCCACCATTACTCTCTGTCTCCTGCTGTTAAAAGCCAATTATGTATCCAATTGGCAAACTCACCCTGAATCTGCTGTGACCTAACTTTATTAATTAGATGAATAGTTTGCTTGTAGTTTTAGGCCAAGGTTCATTAGTGAGGAATTTTCTACTTGAACAAAGGAAGACCAACACATGGGGAGACCAATCTCAAGCCTAACTTCAGCACAGTTAAGAGAAACAAAAAGTGATGAAAACATCTTGTACAAACCATAGTAGAACAAGATCCAGTTAAATTAAACACTGATAGAATAAGATCTCTAATGCTAAAATATTCCCTTTATTTGTAATAGAAAATATATTATTCCATTTATCAGATAAAGCGGTTTGTTCACAGCCCCACAGACTGTATCATGGAGAAAGATAACCCAAGTTTATTCGCAATACCCTCCTCAGAATGATGCCATTAAGTTCTTAAAGTAGATTGCACATTCTTTCAATCCAAGGAAATGTTTTTTATGATCCTAAAACAAGAATTAGATGAGTATCAAATCTATCCACCAAGGTTACCCATCCAAGAAAATAGAAAATTGAAATGTCACATTTCTATTACTTAACATTGTTCAAAGCAAAAATTTATACAATAAGAACTCATGACAAATTATCAATATATTTTGGAGAAGTCATCATTTTTAAAACATTATCCATGTGAACATGTGTAACCAGACAATGGAGGATATCTTTGCTCTACTATAATTTCCTGAAGCTTAATATTAGAGTCATAGAGATATACAGCATGGAAACAGATCCTTAGGTCTGATTCGACCATGCTGACCAGATATCCTAAATAAATCTAGTCCTGTTTGGCAGCATTTGGCTCATATCTCTCTAAACCCTTCCTATTCATATACCCATCCAGATGCCTTTTAAATGTTGTAATTATACCAGCCTCCACCACTTCCTCTGGCAGCTCATTCCATACACACACCACCCTCTGCATGAAAAATTTGCCCCTTAGTTCCCTTTTAAATCTTTCCCCTCTTACCTTACCCTGTTCTGGACTCCCCCACCCCAGGGAAAAGACTCCATGCCCCCCATGATTTTATTAATCTTTAAAAGGTCATCCCCTCAGCCTCCGACACTCCAGGGAAAATAGCCCCAGTCTATTCAGTATCTCCCTATAGCTCAAATCCTCCAACCCTGACAACATCCCTTGCAAATCTTTTCTGAACCTTGCAAGTTTCACAACATCCTTCCTATAGCAGGGAAACCAGAATTGCACACAATATTCCAATAATGGCCTAACTAGTGTCCTCTACATCTGCAACATGATCTCCCAACTCCTATGCATTGACCAATAAAGGCAAGCACACTAAATGCCGCCTTCATTGTTAAAATAATTGTGTCTAATAGAAATTGATAATTATACTTTATTTTTTAAAAATCTGATAAAATGTAACTTTTTTACACATACTGCAATCATGTTATATATTTTCAAATGTGATTATACAATAGTGTAAGTTATTACATAAATATGCAATCCTCTGTCATTTCTAACCTTGCAATGTAGGATAACTTAATAGTTTTTCTAATCTTGTTAAGTTAGATTTGATCCCCATGTAATTGTGTGTTTTTTTAAAATGACCGTGAAGAACATTTGTGTTCACATCTTAAACTGTATTCTCATGCCATTTCTATTCTGCATTGCTAGATTTAATTCATAATGTGGGATATGAAAATTATTTTATTCTCATTGACTCTTGCAAAGGTAGCTTTACTAACTGGGGATCTGTTACCTATCTCAACAACACCATGAATTTACTTTTGTAGCAACTTTAAGACATCTTAAAATATTTACCAGAAACTTCATCAAATAAAATTTGATGCAGCCAACACTTGTTTTTACCAAAAGCTAAAAATCATTTTCAAGGAGGGAGAGAAAAGTAGAGACATAGAGATATTTTAGGAAGGGATTCCAAATCTAGGAGGCTTGCAATGATTAAGTGACAAAGGCCAGGCATGTGCAAGGGGCAGAATTGAAGGTATCTCGAGGTCTTGGAGGATTGAAAGGATAGAGTAAGTTATAGAGGTAGGAAAGGATTTAGAAATGAGGATGTCAATGTTAAAATCCAGGCATTGCTTTAGATATAAATAATGAATGGGACTTGATACAATTGAGAATGTGATTAATGAGTATTCCAGTTATTAAAAATACAGATGTGAGTAAGGTAAAGCATCTTACCATTTTAACAAACCTTTCTTGGGGGGATTTTACAGCAAATGCTTTTTTGTTTCAATTGATTTTTGCCATCTGTTTCCTTGTGTATTCCCCATGTCATGTTTCTGCCAAAAAATGATGACCTTTTGAATTTAAACAAAAGCTTTGGGGGTAACCATTCCTTTGTGTATTCCCCACAACACCTCAACCAATTAAAGTCCACTTGCCTGTTTCTCAAACAGTATAAGTTGATGTTCCCTTTGAATTTTGGAATTCTTTTGTCTATCCTGATAAGTGCAAGAGAAAACTATGACATCATGCCTCCTCTATTAGCAATACTCAAGTTTAGTACTGCCAAGCAGTATTTGAATTCTAAATCAGTTCATGCATAATGAATTACTTCTGAATGAGAAAGTCAATGTTACATAGTAAATTTGGTGCCCATTTGATAAGACTAGATTTAGACTAGATTCCCTACAGTGTGGAAACAGGCCCTTTGGCCCAACCAGTCCACACTGACCCTCCGAAGAGTTACCCACCCAGACGCATTTCCCTCTGACTAATGCACCTAACACTATGGGCAATTTAGCATGGCCAATCCACCTGACTTCCACATCTTTGGACTGTGGGACGAAACTGGAGCACCCGGAGGAAACCTACGCAGTCACGGGGAGAATGTGCAAACTCCACACAGACATGTGATCTCAAAACATTAACAGAATGAAACCTGATTAATCTGTTTTAAATAACTTTGGTTAACAGCTACAATACTAGGTGAACACACTTTTATTTTGAGTAGCGTCATTCAGACTTTTATATTCATTTGAACACCTAGATGAACCTTAATTTAATGTCTTAATTGAAGGATGCTTCCTGCAATAATGCAGCACAGTCCTGATAGCGGAACTGCCAAGTTTGGATTTTTTTACTCAAGTCCAATTGTGGATTACGGACTCAAAACCTTATGACTCCTAGGTGAGCATGTTTCCACTAAGACAATCTGAAGGAAATAGATTTATGTAGCACCTATCACCAACACTGAACTTCTCAAAGTGCTTCACTGCCAATAAAATAGTGTAATCATGTTGCTACTGCCAATTTGCTCCCATATACAACAATGTCTTCATGACCAAAGCTATTTTTATGAAGTTGTTTAAGTGATAAATAGTGGCCAGAACACCTTCAGACGAATTTTGGGGGAAATCTCATATCGTTTTATTTTTGTTTCAGGAAATGACCTGGCACTGTTTGCCACTCTTCACTTTTACAGGATAACAGATTATATCCCAACCCTAAGAGACAGTGACCTTGAAACCTCATATTTAACTAACCTCCTCTTTCAGCTGAAATTTACACACTTCTTGAGGAAGGAAGCTGCTGACCAAATTTGACATGAAGCTGACAAATATCTTGGTGTGAGATTTTGTTTTCTAATTCATTGTACATGTCGGCAGCAACATCTTGGTCAATGGCTCCCTCTTATGTTAGAAGGAGCAGCGTGTAGGAGAAGTGTGGCAATTTACAGTGCTGAGCTGCTAGATGGATGTCACATAAAGAACTTCCAATAGCACTGCGCCTTGTACTTGCAAAAAGCTCTATAGCCAATGAGTGCCTCACAGAGCTGCAGTCACAAAAATTGGGGCAGACATTGCAAAATAGCAAGATCCCAGCAAAGGTTCTGAGTAGACTTGGCGATGTGGCGAAGAGGGGAGTGGTCTGGTTCATGGGTGTAGCAAAAGGCAAACTATTTTCACAATATATTGTCGAGCAGATCCCAACTCCGCCCGGGAGCAGCAAGCCAGCAGCAGGCAGCTCTCATCATTTACCAGCAATCCTCTTGTTCCTGGTTTCCTGTTTCCCACTGGAGACTACACGCACTAACTCTCCAACTTCCTTGGAGGTAGGGAAGTCCGGAATGTGTCGGGCACTCGGCAACAGCGTAGAAACTGGTGCAATAATTAGTTGAAACTGAGGAGTTATCAGCAGTTAGTGAACTGATGGGTTTGCAGCCTCCTGCTGCCTGACAGACAATGTGTGTCACTGAGTGGAGACCGGCATTGAACTTTGAGAAGCTTGTCCAGTCTGCATTAAGCATAAAGGATCCCTTAAATGTCCAGTATTTAGGGCCTGAGTCCTTCAGAGAAATCTCTTTTTTCCGTTAAAATTGAATCTTTGCCATAAAATCCATGTTTCCAAACTTATGTAGAGCAGAATTCCTAGCTCTCCACACCACAGTACATCGCAATTAAACTATTGCGACCTAAAGTGCGGTGGTTTAGTGGTTAGTACTGCTGCCTCACAGCACTAGGAACTCGGGTTCGACTTTAGCCTTGGGTGACTGTGTGGAGTTTGTACATTTCCACTGTGTCTGCGTGGGTTTCCTCCGGGTGCTGCGGTTTCCTCCCAAGATATGCAGGCTAGATGAACTGGCCATGTTCAGGGATGTGTAGGCTAGGTACGTTAGTCAGGTTGGGTTACTCTTCCGAGATTTGGGGCAGACTTGTTGGGCCGAAGGGCCTGTTTCCACACTGTAAGGATTCTATGATATTGTAAAACAGTATTTTCCCAAATATATACATTATTCATAACATTTGTATTAGTACTTTACAGAAAGTTTTTGACTTGGAAGTGATGGTGCAATAACTTGCCTGGTATATTGTTCATTAGAAATTCTGGCTCTGGCTCACTCGGTGAGATTTGGAGTTTGAGAATGGGAGAGATTGTGTCTTACTTCACACCAATTGATAATCCTGGCGTTTCAGTGTTGAACATGCAATGTTTCTCAGCTTGTTGTGTAATGGGCCCTCCAGTAAGGTCATTACATGATACCAATTGCCGATAATTACCAATTGCATTGCGGAATTTACAATTCCCGTGGAAACTGCCCATGGCACCTCCTCCTTTGTGGAGTGCCATACTTGGGTGGCACGGTGGCACAGTGGTTAGCACTGCTGCCTCACAGCGCCAGAGACCCGGGTTCAATTCCCGACTCAGGTAACTGGCTGTGTTGAGTTTGCACATTCTCCCCGTGTCGGGTTTCCTCCCACAGTCCAAAAATGTACAGGTTAGGTGAATTGGCCATGCTAAATTGCCTGCAGTGTTAGGTGAAGTGGTAAATGTAGGGGAATGGGTCAGGGTGGGTTGCTCTTTGGAGGGTCGGTGTGGACTTGTTGGGCTGAAGGGCCTGTTTCCACACTGTAAATAATCTAATCTAATCTAATCTAATCATACAGCAGTTTGTGGGAGCATGTATACTGGGTACCTGATGTAGGAAAGAGTGCACTCTATAAACGTTTGCTTCCGTCGTGGCTGTCTGACCTGTTAATTCTTGCTGTTTTTGTTCCAACAACAGTTCACTTTCTGGTTACATTGATCCTTGTCCAGGTGGAAGACCGGTTAGGCCGAATGGCCTGTCTCAGTTTAATTATATCTTCTGGAAATGATTGATCAGACTGGGGCTGCCCGCTCTCTTAAAAGAATAATGACTGAGAGGTGATCTGGAGTGAATCTTTAGACATCATGGTGGGTTTTGATAGGGTGGTGTTAGAGTGGACTTACATACTCTGGCAAAATGGCATCCTACTTCGGGGTTTCCCAACCAGTTCAGGGCAATGAGGAGGGAGTCTCACCGAGTGAGCCAGAGCCAGAATTTCTAATGAAAGGCAACCCACGTCAGAGAGGCTGAAGTGGACATGGATTCCTGAGGCTGCAGGAATCTCAGCAATGGAGAGAAGACCTGGGAGGTCTCAGGATGGCAACCGGTGATAAGCGGTGTACCGCAAGGCTCGCTGTTGGGACCACACCTTTTCACTTCATACAATAACGATCTAAGTGAAGGCACTGAGAGCATTCTGACTAAGTTTGCAGATGATACAAAGATAGGTAGAGGGACAGATAGCATTGAGGAGGCGGGGAGGCTGCAGAAGGATTTGGACAGGTTAGGAGAGTGGGCAAAGAAGTAGCAGATGAAATACAACATGGGAAAGTGTGAGGTCATGCACTTTGTGGAGGAAGAATAGAGACATGGACTCTTTTCTAAATGGGGAAAAATTCGGAAATCTGAAGTGCAGAGAGACTTGATGTTCCAGTCCAGGATTCCCTCAGGGTAAACCTGCAGGTTGAGTCAGGAGTTAGGAAGGCAAATGAAATGTTGGCATTTATTTTTAGAGGACTTGAGTACAAGAGCAGGGATTTACTTAGGCTCTATAAGTCTCTGATCAAACTACATTTGGAATATTGTGTGCAGTTTTGCCCCCTTATCTCAAAAAAGATGTACTGGCCTGGAGCATGTTCTGAGGAGGTTCATGAGAATGGTGCCAGGAATGAAAAGCGTAATATATGAGGAACGTTTGAGGGCCTTGCATCTATACACGATGGAGTTTAGAAGGATGGTGCATGGATGTTATTGAAACATAGAGAATATTGAATGGACTGGACAGAGTAGATGTTGGGAAAATGTTTCCATTGATGGGAGAAACTAGGACCTGAGGGCACAACCTGAGAGTAAAGGGAAGACCTTTTAGAACGGAGATAAGGAGAAACTTCATTAGCAAGAGAGTGGTGAGTCTGTGGAATTCATTGCCACAGAAGGCTGTAGAAGCCAGGTCATTGAGTGTACTTAAGACTGAGGTAGATAGGCTGTTGAATATCAAGGGGATCAAGGATTATGGAGAAAAGGTGGGAGAATGAGGTTGAGAAACTTGTCAGCCATGATTGAATGGTGGAGCAAACCTAATGGGCTGAATGGCCTGATTCCTGCTCCTATGTCTTATGGCCTTATGGAAGGGGACTTGGTTTAATTAGCCCAGATTGTTTTTGAAACTTGGCTCTGCTGATATTCTCGGCTCAGGGATGGCAGTCTTTCCTCTGAACCCTAAGGCCATTGGTTCAAGTCCCACTCTGGAAGCATGAGCATGTGATAATCTAGGCTGACAGTTTATTGCAGTCCTCAGGGTGCACTGTATCATTAAAGGTGCTAACACTTGAGACATTAAACCCAATCCCATTCTGCTTTCAGTCCTATGTAGAAGACCTTACAATGCTATTCAAAGAAGAGCCAGAGAGTTCTCCTTGCAAAGGTTTATCCCAAAATCAACATTACTGATGAAGCTTAGAATCCATAGGATCATAGATCCCTACCATATAGAAGCAGCCATTTGGCCCATCAAGTCCACACCGACCCCCGAAGAACATCCCATCCAGACCCATCCCATTGGAATCCTATCTCTGTAACCTTGCATTTTCCATGGCTAACCCACCAGCCTGCATATCCCTGGACACTGTGGGCCAATCCACCCAACCGGCACATCTTTGGACTTGATCATTCTCTCATACTGTATGTGGGAACTTGCTGTGTGCAAATTAGCTGCTACGGCGACAATTAAAAACTTCTTCACAGTTGGTGAAGTGCTTGTATAAGTCCTAAGGATGTGAAAGGCACTACATATTTACAAGATCTTCCTTAGTTTTGATTTATCTCCAGAGCAAAATGTAATAAGATTATGTATTGTATCCTATTGCACAGTTAAGTCTAGGTTCTACCACAGTACAACTGGTCACTTTGTGTTGTTTAAAGGAAACTGAATGTAAAGTATTGTTTTAAATATGTTCTTCGTTCAAATCTGCAGATGTTCAATGTATTCACATCAATTTGCATTTCCATTTGCTTGTGTTGATGTGAATTAGTGTATTTGTAGAATTCAGTAAGTGTATTGAGAAGTACAGTGAAATAATGTTCTAAAGTGAATTTAATATTTATTCTTTTCTCAGGAAACTGCAAATATTGGTGCCTTTAGTGACTGTGAAGAGTATGGCACCAGTGTGGGCTCAGATTGTTGGATTTGCCACGTTGCCCCATGTTGGAGGTTTACTTGGCTGGTATCTAGGACGGTCACAAGTGCCGACCTGGTTTGAGCAATTGAAGAAACCATGGTGGCGGCCACCCAATAAGATTATCCCTGTAGTGTGGACTGCTTTATACACAGGAATGGGGTGAGTGCAGTTCTGCTGAAGTCCATTATAATGACAGAGAATGATAGGAAGTATCCTACACAACATTGGTTTAAGGATTGGTTGGTACTCTGCTACATGCTTTCAGTGACATGGATTCTTAATACAGGGGCCTGTAGGACATTGTTGGTAAACTGGCACTGCCCAGTATGGCATAACAGCACAGTGGACATTTTAAAAAAAATACTTAACATGTAATTTAGTCAATATGACATAGGGAAAGCAAACACCGATCAAGAGGGTAGAGTTATCACTCTCAAGTTTTGAACAAGAAATCACATTATTAAAACAGGATGGCTTAATTTATAAACACAAGTAATTTTAAGAAATCCTAGTTGCTGGGACAAGTCCTTTGATGGAATGATTAATTAGTACATTGCTACCGGAAACAACCTTCTTTCCCAACAAAGTATCTCTGCTTCTGTCTGATAAATTGTTGCTGGTGTTTTCACAGGTATGCCTCGTATCTGATATGGAGAGATCTAGGAGGTTTCACAAATGCAGCACTCATTCCACTTGGTCTATATGGAACTCAGTTGACTTTGAATTGGGCATTTTCTGTAATATTTTTTGGGACGCACAATTTAAGTCTGGTAAATATGATGCTTTCCTTGGATTATTACCATTATTTAAAATCTTTAGAATTATCTTCTATTCTTCCCTTACTTTAGCTCCGCTATACATAAACGTGGTAAGTGGTTGACCTCGATCTGAACTCCATCTGCCAACCTTGGTTCTATAAGCCACAATGGCCTCACCCAGCAAGGTTTGACCAATCTCCCATGAAGGAGTTAATTTTTATCAAGGATTTTAATACTTCACTTTTACAAATGTCCTCTTTCTGTCATGGATTTGATTTCTTTTCTGACCCAGATTTGCTCAGTCATGGAGGTGGTCAGATCAATGACCCACTGACATCAGTGTTGGTATTCAGGATCATTGGCCAAGGGTGTGAAAAGTATTTTAATTGACCCTAATGTATATTGGTGGAATGGATGCAGTGTCATCAGATACAATGATGGATGTTGGACTGGAAGATAATTTGGATATTGGGGAGTATTAGTTCAAGTTTTTTCTAGTCTGAGTGGATTACCCAGTCCAGTTCATTGTGATCATGTTTACAGAATTTTCATACAATCAAAAGTTTGATTGTAATTGCCTCATCAATGCTCCCATCTTATTGTGTCTCCTTTGTTTCTTAGGCCTTAATTGAAGCTTTTTGTCTATATGGCAGTGTAGTGGGAACAATGGTATCCTGGTACCCTATCAACAAAACAGCCACACTACTTATGGCGCCATATCTAGCCTGGCTCACTCTTGCCACGGCTCTTACCTACTGTATCTGGAGGGACAACCCTGACAAGAAGAAGCGGAGTTAAGAAAAGACCTTCAACGATAGGATTACTCGCCATTCCTGATGAAGGGCTTTTGCACGAAACGTCGATTCTCCTGCTCCTTTGGATGCTGCCTGACCAGCTGTGCTTTTCCAGCACCACTCTAATCCTTACTCATCGTCAGTCATTCTTTCATCCTGGCCTGATACCTCCACAGGAAGACAAGTTGAGTTGGGGGAAGGAGTGGCCTTGTTGTATTTGTTTTACTTTACTAGTTACGCTTATTAAAAAAATGCAAATTTAAAATATTGGATTGTTTGTGTGTTTGAAGAAGTCACTTTGTCCATGTAATACTCAGTCACTGCAGAATCCAGCCTCATACTGAGCATCACAAAGATTTTGCCCTCCCCCTGCCTGTATAATGTTTTACTCCTTTTACTGTTATCCTGCATCAAATCAGACCAGAAACTCCCTCACAACTTCAACAAGAATACAATCATTATTTGAACCAGCAACACTAACAGAAGGTCAGATAGAGACATTAATGGTATTGATGCCTGGAACATAATATTGTAAGATTGCAAACGCAGGCACAAAATTCCTATAGTGCAGAAAGTGGTTATTTAGCCCACTGAGTCTGAACCGACCCTCAGATGAGCATCCCACCCAGACCCACTCCAACACTATAACCCCACATTTATGTGGCTAATCCATCTAACCTGCACGACTTTGGACTGTGGAAGGAAACGAGCACTCAGTGAAACCCACGCAGACATAGGAAGAACGTGCAAACTCCACAGACAGTTGCTTAAGGTTGGAATCAAGCCCAGATCTCTGGCACTGTGAGGGAGCAAATGCTACTCTCTGTGGCACCCACTCGATACAATTATCGTGGGGAAAAATATTTATATATATTAGTTGTATTTTAACTATTCATTTCATATGTTTAATGCAGTATAGTTTTCAATTCACTTCAAAGTTACCACTTCCCTTTTTCCTGTGAATTTCACTATGAAGTCCATGTGTTCAGAGAGTGTGCCTGGTTAGTTCTCAAGAACATTAGGTTGAGTGCATTAGAATACACTTGAATTATGTGTTTTGCTAGCTATTGGTTTTATTTCAAATTAACAGATGTCCAAACTTCCCAACACGTGAGAGCCAATGTGTGGCATAATCACTCACAAATATAACCTGAATACATCATTAATCTCACTGTAATCTCATTTTAAATCACCCTTTTGCTTCATTGATTAGTGGCATCTTACAATTTCACAGACAGTTGGTTAGGAAAATGCAGAGGGCACTGATAATGATGTCCAGTCCAATATCGCTACATACAGAGAAAAGATGTTGACCTTTACACACCAATCAAAAAAAGGTTTCTTGTGCTGAGGGCAAATTAATTTCTTTCCAAATAAAAGAAGCAAAGATACACCCAAAAAAAAAGGTTTACCAGAAGAGACATGGGAGCTGAAATTAGGTTAAACTGACTGTAAGAAATTACTTGCCTTTGTATTGCATCTTTCATGATCCTGGAGTACTTTATAGCCTACGATGTACATAGTGTAGTCATTGTGATGATTTTGAATGTATGACAGGCAATTTTCAGCCAGCAGGCTTGCACAAATAGTAATAACTGGATAATAGTATTTAGGATTGTTGGTTGAGGGAAAGTGTTAGCCAGAACATTGGGAGAGCTTCCCAAATCTAATGTGCTGTGGGATTTTTTTACATCCACCCGAGAAGGCAGTCGCCATTCTTGGTTTAACAGTGCCGAGCCACTGCTGACCAGACCCGGAGGTTGAGAATTTTTTTCTTTTAGCATGAAGAAGGGCACTCATATAAAGGTTGTGAATTTGTGCTTTCTGATGGCTCATAACTGATGTCGGCTGTGATGCAAGAATACGAAATTGGGATCACAAAGTATTTGTGTGTTACTTTGTAAAAATCAAGCGTTTGAGTTGCAAATAGACCTGCATTCTTTAAAGCCAGATTGCCTGCAAGAACTTCTGGTTTTGTAAAGTGCATGGAAGAGTTTGAAAGTGTTTTGTGCAATGTTGCGGTGAGTTAATGGATTTGTCGAAGGATTTCTGCATCAACACAGGCAGCATAGAGGAAGAGGTGCCATGTCCACATAATGGTTACAGTGGGTATGTGGGTAGGAGTGGCAGGGTCTCTAAATCTGCAAGACAGGGAGAAGGAGCAGAAGTTACCAAGACAAAGTTCTGGACTCTATCCTTTTGATCTTTAACAGTGACAGGAGGTTGTTTGGCTCTGCACCCAGTATCTTGGTATACAGAACATAGAAAAGAACAGCACAGAACAGGCCCTTTGACCCATGATGTTGTGCCGAGATTTAATCCTAATGTCAAATATAGTAACTTAACCTACGCACCCCTCAACTCACTGCTATCCATGAGCATGTCCAGCAGTCGCTTAAATGTCCCCAATAACTCTGCTTCCACCACCACAGCTGGCAACGCAATCCATGCATTCACAACTCTCTGCGTAAAGTACCTACCTCTGATGTCTCCTTTATACCTTCCTCCTATTATCTTCAAACTATGACTTCTCGTACCAGTCAATCCTGCCCTGGGGAAAAGTCTCTGGCTATTGACTCTATCTATTCCTCTCATTATTTTGTACACCTCGATCAGAGGGGGCTGTTTTGTTTAATGTCTCACCTAAACCTTCACCTGTGTCTCATATAGCAGAATTTGTGTGCAATCTCAACTTTCATGAGTTGACAGCAAAATATTCTTTACCGTAACCCTGGCTGCAGCTCACCATGCCCCAATGACAAATCACATGCTGATGCCAACTCTACACTTAGAGCCATATAGCATGGAAACAGATCCTCCAGCCTAACTCATCCATGCCAACCAAGTTTCCTAAAGTGAACTAGTCCCATTTGCTTGCTTTTGGCCCACATCCTACTCAATCCTTCCTATCCATGTGCCTGTCCAAATGTCGTTTAAGTGTTGCATTTGGACTTGCCTCTACCACTTCCTCTGGCAACTCTGGCACTGCCCTCTGTATAAAAATGTGACCCCTTAGGAACCTTCTAAATCTTTCCCCTCTCACATTAAATCTGGGCTTCTAGTTCTGAACTCCTCTTCCCTTGGAAAAAGATTTTGGCAATTCACCTTATTTATACCCCTCGTGATTTTGTAAACCTCTATTAGGTCACCCCTCTACCTCCTACGCTTCAAATACTTGCCTCCAAGGTTCACACATTGTCAGAGCAGAAGGGCCCTGAGAATACTCTGTGGACGTCTCTTGACGGGGTTCCTAGAGCTGGGAAAGTGGCACCTTTCAGTGTCTGGAAGCAGGGGAAGGGGAAGGTTAATGTGAGGAGATGAAATTGTCAGAAACAAGAAACACTCCATCAGCTGCTAAGTCATCAAACCAGACATTGAGAATGAGGGTGAGCAGAAAGCTGAGAACGATCATTTTCACACTTCTCAGCAACGGCAGGTGCCACCATCACATCTCCTTCCTGACAATGAGAACCACCTTGTCTTTAGGCCTCACAGGATACAGAGATCCTTGTCCAGTGCCAACTCTGCTCTGCTCCTTCCCATTGCAGGCCAGCTGTTCCTGCAAGTGAGAGGGAGAACGTCAGTGGTGATGTGGTTCTGCGTTTGGGTGATGTGCCTGACAAAGCTCAATAGCTAGAGAGATGTAGGAGAAGCAAGAAGCTGGGGTGAGGCTCGTGTTGTTTGTAGGTGTGTGAGACACCTCTGGGTCTAGACATGAATCATGAGAGTCAATAGGTGCTGATGAGGTTGAGGTGCATTTAGCCAGGAGAGAAAGAGACACTGGTGCTATGATGGGTAGCAGAAGTCAAATGAAGATTTGTTTCATGACTTAACCAACAATGGGAGGTGACCGCACTTCTTCCGAAACTGCTGCTAGATATTTGGGCCCAGACTTTGAGAAATGACCTCTCTAGTTATCTACTCCCATTCCCTTCTGAGGGTGGCTCTGGAGGGCCCTGATCACATTGCCCCTGCAGTAGAACCATGGCAGCATCACTATTTAGATCAGGCCTCTGTTGAGGGAATAGACAATGGGAAGAGGACAGCAGGTGTGAGGAACCTGTTTGGCCCTTGTTACACTGAGGTTCTGTAATGGTGGAGGCAGCACCAAGTTTGTGTTGGCCACCTGCAATGGAACCAGTACAAATTGCAAACTTTGTGTTCGAAGAAAAGAAAAGGGCTGCTGAATCTTTAGTGCAAAGCATCAGGCCAGAGCTACAATCTGTTATACTCTGACTGATGTATTATTTCCACTTTTCGCTTTGCTCAAATAGCATACCAGGTTATTGCTGCATTTTTAGCAATGCGCTTGTGTAACCAAACAGAAATGAACTAATCAAGCTCTCAAATGCACACTCAAACTGGTTAAAGGCTCCACTGACAAACCACATCTGCAGAGTTAGAACATAAATTCACTTCCTTTTCTATTTCCAAATGGTGTCAATTACAGAAGTGTTGAGATTGGGCTGTTAAAACCAGTTAACATATTCACATGAGGAAACATCCTTCTTATCTCAAAACAGCAGCTGCAACTACCTTTTGCAGAAGGAAATAAATGTTGTCAGTCAAGTAGCCAAGGATAATTGAACATTTGGCACAGAGAGAGAGGTGCCCTGCACTGATATCTGATCCATCTTAGTAACTTTGAATGCATATGTTACCAGGATATTTCAGCACAATTTTCATTATCTGATTTTATTTCCTGACCATCTGTTGTGGTAAAAATCCTTGTGCAAAAGAATTCTCATAGCATCACACCAATAATTTCCTAAAATAAATCAACATCAGTTCGCAGGAAAAATTACAATCAATTTTTATGATATTTGTTTTCATTACTCTTGAATCAGATTTACATCATTCTCATAACAACAGTACAGCACTAACAAAAGTCTTCTTACCCCCAAAAATATACTTGTACATCACTTAGAGTCATAGAGATGTACAGCACAGAAACAGACCCTTCAGTCCAACTCATCCATGCCGACCAGATATCCTAAATAAATCTCATCCCAATTGCCAGCATTTGACCCATATCCCTCTAAACCCTTCCTATTCATATATCCATCCAATGCCATATAATTATACCAGCCTCCACCATTTCCTCTGGCAGCTCATTCCACACATGCACCACACTCTGCCTGAAAAAGTTGCCCCTTAGGTCCCTTCTATATCATTCTCCTCTCATCTTAAACCTATGCCCTCAAGTTTTGGATTCCCCCCTCCACTTTGGGGAAAAGACCTTGTCTATTCACCTTATCCATGCCCCTCATGATTTCATAACCCTCTGTAAGGTCACTCCTCAGCTTCTAATGGTCCAGTGAAATTAGCCCCAGCTTATTCAGCCTCTCCCTATAGTCCAAACCCTCCAACCCTGGCAACATCCTTGTAAAGCTTTTCTGAACCCTTTCAAGATTCACATCATTTTTCCTACAGTTGGGAGACCAGAATTGAATACAGTATTTCAAAGCTGACAGTACATAAGGTACAACTCAGGTTATTCACTACATTAACATTACAGGTAATGATTACAAGATTCTGTGATAAATATATAGTGCCAGGAGTTTTGCCTAGGGCTGAATCTTGCCAAATTTTAGTCTAGTGTCAATTTTGTTGAGTTTTATGGAAGGTTTCTCTCTGCACAGCCCAATGTGGATTTCTTCCATATCCTAACAAACTCACCACATTAATGACCTAACCCATACTTATTACAACTCTTGTGTCCCATGCCGGCCCACAACTCACCATACCCCAGTTACGGCACGGGGGTTGAACCCCTCTGTTAATTAAAACCGAACACCCAGAAAAGCTTGCCTTGCCTTGTAGTCTGTTAAAAGGTGAGTGTCAGAGAGCTCCTAACTTCCACTATTTAAAGAAAAATAGTCATCTATTTCCAAACTCTAATAGTGAAAATTAAACAAAAACTATTCACAAATCCAAGCCCCCCCTTATCTTAACTACTTACTATCTGACCCCAACTCTATAAAAAAAATGTTGTTCCAATAATACACTTATTAACTGTTACATTAACTTAATCTCAATACCACACAGTCTCTATCTTCTCCACTGTCTACAACCTTCTGGCTGATGATCTCCCTGGGCCGTCTTTCTTTTTACTGCAAGTATGCTTCACATGAAAAGATATCTTCGATACATTTTCTAATTCCTTTGAGAAAAAGGTGTTAGATGGGCAGATAGCTCTCCGGCTCTATGGCAGTTGCTCACTCTAATTTTCAAAATGCCCATGTGTTTCATACCACCCCCACCTCACCCCAACACCTCACCGAGACACACTAAATTCATATAAATTGATTGGTTTCTGTGTGTCAAAACAATAAATTCAAACTCGATTGGGTTTTAATATTCTGGGCAAATTTTAAACTGATTGGTTAAATTTGAATGGTTGTCAAAACAGCAATCAAAACTCAGGTATCCATTTATCAGCCATTTACTACATGTACCTATTTTGGAACAGCCTGTCTCCCAGCCCTTCCATTTGGGTAACTGAGCCAGCACTTTAAGTTTACTTCAATATTCAGAAAACACTTTCTGTTTTAAAGTGAACATACATGCTATTGACTTTGTAACAGCTCCTAAGTAGTTGTTACTCACTAGATACCCAGGGGTAGACAGAATCCCTGGTACCTGCAGCACATTTGAAAACCATATTTGGCCACCCAGATAAACAACTGGCATCTCAAAGCTGCCCTGCTGGGTGCCAGGCTAATTTGGAAAGATGATGGACATAGACATTGGTGTTTGAATTTTCCAATAGGGACCTGGAGGTCCTATTAGACAGGGATGTGCAATGAAGGGCTGCCATTATCTTCCCAGAGTATTGGCAGATGCAGCCATGGCACAAGATCCTACCAGCCTGGGATGAGGTCATCACGAGGGTCAGTGCCATCATCACGGACTGGAGAGACACTCAGCAACGAGGGAAGAAAGTGAGTGACCTTCTCTGCACTGCCAGTGTAAGTGCCAAGAAGAGTCACTGGACCTGAAATGTTAACTCTGCTGTCTCTCCACAGATGCTGCCGACTTACTGAGTTTCTCCAGCACTTTTTATTTCAGACATCCAGCATCTGCAGTTCTTTGTTTTATTTAAGTGCCATATTCGTCTCTCTGCTCCTTTATCTCTGTTACAGTGTACACCTCTCGCCAAGGCTCATGTTCAAACCTCTCACTGTTGTCTGCAAAATCTTCCCTCGCTTGCTCTCACCCACCCCATGTTCTCTGTGTTGCCTACTCGATGACCGCCTTTCCCTGCCTTCACCAGCACTGACAGCTATTCCAGCCACTTTCATCCCACTCAATCTCTGCCTCTCTCTCATTGCAGAAGACAGTTAGGGCCTAGACAAGTAGTGGGGTGTCAGACGTCACCCTCGAAAAGGATAGGATCCAGGCCCTTGCAGGTGAAGACCAGTAGGATTTGCTCCTCTGGGAATGCCAAGACATCTACATCCTGCCAACAGAGTAAGTACCACTCCTCACCCCACTGCAACTTTCAAATTAAACCCACTATCTGTGTCATTCATTGTACAGATGTTCTAACGGTTAAAGGTGGATAAATCCCCAGGACCTGATCAGGTGTACCCGAGAACTCTGTGGGAAGCTAGAGAAGTGATTGCTGGGCCCCTTGCTGAGATATTTGTATCATCGATAGTCACAGGTGAGGTGCCGGAAGACTGGAGGTTGGCAAACATGGTGCCACTGTTTAAGAAAGGTGGTAACGACAAGCCAGGGAACTATAGACCAGTGAGCCTGACCTCGGTGGTGGGCAAGCTGTTGGAGGGAATCCTGAGGGACAGGATGTACATGTATTTGGAAAGGCAAGGACTGATTCGGGATAGTCAACATGGTTTTGTGCTTGGGAAATCATGTCTCACAAACTTGATTGTGTTTTTTGATGAAGTAACAAAGAAGATTGATGAGGGCAGAGCGGTAGATGTGATCTATATGGACTTCAGTAAGGTTCGACAATGTTCCCCATGGGAGACTGATTAGCAAGGTTAGATCTCATGGAATACAGGGAGAACTAGCCATTTGGATACAGAACTGGCTCAAAGGTAGAAGACGGAGGCCTGTGACCAGTGGAGTGCCACAAGGATTGGTGCTGGGCCCTCTACTTTTTATCATTTACATAAATGATTTGGATGCGAGCATAAGAGGTACAGTTAGTAAGTTTGCAGATGACACCAAAATTGGAGGTGTAGTGGACAGCGAAGAGGGTTACCTCAGATTACAACAGGATCTTGACCAGATGGGCCAATGGGCTGAGAAGTGGCAGATGGAGTTTAATTCAGATAAATGCGAGGTGCTGCATTTTGGGAAAGCAAATCTTAGCAGGACATATACACTTAATGGTAAGGTCCTAGGGAGTGTTGCTAAACAAAGATATCTTGGAGTGCAGGTTCATAGCTCCTTGAAAGTGGAGTCGCAAGTAGATAGGATAGTGAAGAAGGCGTTTGGTATGCTTTCCTTTATTGGTCAGAGTATTGAGTACAGGAGTTGGGAGGTCATGTTGCGGCTGTACAGGACATTGGTTAGGCCACTGTTGAAATATTGCGTACAATTCTGGTCTCCTTCCTATCAGACAGATGTTGTGAAACTTGAAAGGGTTCAGAAAAGATTTACAAGGATGTTGCTAGGGTGGGAGGATCTGAGTTATAGGGAGAGGCTGAACAGGCTGGGGATGTTTTCCCTGGAGCGTCGGAGGCTAAGGGGTGACCTTATAGAGGTTTACAAAATTATGAGGGGCATGGATAGGATAAATAGACAAAGTCTTTTCCCTGGGGTTGGGGAGTCCAGAACTAGAGGGCATAGGTTTAGGGTGAGAGGGGAAAGATATAAATGAGACCTAAGGGCCAACCTTTTCACACAGAGGGTGGTACATGTATGGAATGAGCTGCCAGAGGATGTGGTGGAGGCTGGTACAATTGCAACATTTAAGAGGCATTTGGATGGGTAAATGAATAGGAAGGGTTTGGAGGGATATGGGCCGGGTGCTGGCAGATGGGACTAGATTGGGTTGGAATATCTGGTCGGCATGGGCGGGTTGGACCGAAGGGTCTGTTTCCGTGCTGTACATCTCTATGACTATGACTCTATGACCTACTCTCACTCTTGTGTCTTGCAGATTTGAGCAGCATGTCTTGTCTCTCCAGCATCACTGAGGAAGAGAGCTGGCATCGCTGCCTCCTCCATCCCAGAGCACCACAACAGGTAGTCAGATACTGGCACCTCAGTGGGAACTTCAGCTCGGAGTCAGGAGCACCTCACTGCCATGTCTCCACAGAGGAAGCCACTCCTCAGACTGCTGGCACTCAGAGGGCAACCAAATACCAGGCATCAATTGGTAAAATTCAATAAAATCTGGAGTTCAAAGCAGGCCTTATGGTGACAACTGCTGATTGTTGTTCTTAGATTAGATTAATTACAGTGTGGAAACAGGCCCTTCGGCCCATCACGTCCACACTAACCCTCCAAAGAGCAACCCAACCAGACCCATTCCCCTACATCTAACGCTACAGGAAATGTAGCATGGCCAATTCATCTAACCTGCACATTTTTTGACTGTGGGAGGAAACCGGAGCACCCGGAGGAAACCCATGCAGACACGGGGAGAATGTGCAAACTCCACACAGACAGTTGCCTGAGACAGGTATTGAACTTTGATCTCTGGCGCTGTGAGGCAGCAGTGCTAACCACTGTGCCACCGTGCTGCCCTTCACTGTGCCACCATGTTGCTATTAATAAAGAAGTGTTACCTATGTCCTTATTAATGCTATCCTTACCTGGCCAACGTGTGATTCCAGACCCACAGCAATGTGGTTGTCTCTTAATTGGCCTCTGGACATTTGGAGTACGCAACAAATGTTGGTCTGGCCAGCATTGCCCATGTGCTGTGAGTGAATAAGCTCCACGTTCCTGGTGCATCCCCTCAGGATGTATTCCTGGACCTTGGAATGTAGCAGTCAGCAACAATTGCTTCATGACAGCTCTTTTCGGTAGGTGAAAAGATGACTTTTACCAAGGTGATGGTCCTCCACATGCAGCTGATGTTTGTATGTGTGTCCCTTCAAAAAATCTCACGTAGCAGACTCCTGCACACCAGAGCTGTTTGTGATAAACCTCAACAAACATCACTCTGTCTCCTTCCTAGTGTGTTGGTGGTGGTGAGTCAGTGAAGAGAAGCCAATATTGTGCATAGGCAGATATTCCTCTTCCAAGATTAAAA
Organism: Hemiscyllium ocellatum; assembly: GCF_020745735.1. Lineage (NCBI taxonomy): Eukaryota > Metazoa > Chordata > Chondrichthyes > Orectolobiformes > Hemiscylliidae > Hemiscyllium > Hemiscyllium ocellatum. The sequence goes on from NC_083426.1 coordinate 41,962,092, forward strand.
CCTTACTGGTGTGTTACTTGAGAATGTCATCTAAACTGGAAAATTGGCAATGTATATATTTAAAAAAACAAGAATTTGGGAGAAGCATCAGATAGTGAGGCGATGGCCTAGTAAACTATCAATGGACTGTTGATCCAGAGACCCAGGTAATGTTCTAGGGACCTGGGTTTGAATCCGCCATGGAATTTGAATTCAATAACTACTTCGATTTAAGAGTCCAATGATGACCATGAATCTATTGCCGATTATTGGAAAACCCATCTGCTTCACTAATATCCTTCGAGGAAGGAAACTGTCATCATTACCCAATCTAGCCGACATGTGACTCCAGATCCACAGCAATGTGGTTGACTCTTAACTACCCTCTGGGATGGGCAATAAATGCTGGTCCAGCCAGCAATGCTCTCATCCTGTGAATGAATAAAATAAACCACTCCCCATGAGATACCCTTCACTCCTCCCTACAATATCTTGACATCAAGAACAGCTACATAAGAATCCTACTCATTGACTACAGTTCAGCCTTCAAACTATTATCCCCTCAAGACTGATTACTAAACTTAGTGATCTCAGACTAAGGCCCACTCTCTGCAACAGGCCACAATCAGTGAAGACTGGGGACAATATTTCATCCTCACTAACACTCAACACTGGAGCCCCCCCAGGGATGCGTACTCAGCTCCCCTACTGTACTCACTGTATACCCATAACAACATCGCCAAATACCAGACTAATGCTATTTACAAGTTCGCTGATGACATCACCATAGTTGGTCAAACGAATGATTGCAACAAAACAGACTACAGACGGGAGGTGGAAGTGCTGGAAAAATGGGGCACTAAGAACAACCTCGCTGTCAATGCCAGCAAAACCATGAAACTCATTATTGACTTTCGGTGGGAAGTTACTCATGCCCCCCCACCCGCCACCAACACATTAACAGCACAGAGGTGGAACAAGTGGAGAGTGTCAAACTCCTGGGTGAGGTCATCCACAACAAACTTTCTTGGACTCTTCATGTGGATGCACTGGTTACGAAGACCCAACAATGTCTCTTCTTCCTCAGGCAGCTGAGGAAGTTTGGCATGACGGCGAATACCCTTGTCAACTTTTATAGGTGCGCCATCGAGAGCATTCTGTCTGGATGTATCACTACCTGGTATGGCAACTGTACCATTCAAAATCAGAGACGGTTACAGAGAGTGGTGAACTCGGCCCAGACAATCCCATCTATAGAATCCATCTACCAGGCCCACTGTCAAGGAAAGGCCGCCAGCATTCTCAAAGATTCATCCCACCCTGGTAATTCTTTTCTACAACCTCTACCATCGGGGAGAAGGTACAGAAGCCTGAACACATCACCAGCTGGTTTCGCAACAGTTTCTACCCTACTGTTGTTAGAATATTGAATGGACTCACAAACTCTTAACATTTGCCTGTACCTATGTTTTTGTTTTTGAAGCTGTTTAGCTATTAGTTACTATCTGTGCTACTTAACTCTGTGATCTGCCTGTATTGCTCGCAAGAGAAAGCTTTTCACTTGCCTTGGTACACATGACAATAAATTCAATTCAGTTCAGAACTGCATCATAGTGAGGGAGGGAGAGGGATAAAACTGGGATCATGTACAGCCTGTTGTGTTTTCTAAACAGAATGGCCACACTGTAGGCTAGTTATAGTCAGTGACTTTTTAAGATAATGAAGTAGGGATGTAACTGTAATAGCGGATAGCCTAATCACTGAGCTTGCAAGGACCAGGGGAGTTGACTACAATTAACGGCTTAGTAAGCTACCTGTTGAGTAGGGCATCAGAGCTGCTGTGAAATGTACCCCAGTTAAACAAGAATGGCCGTTTGAATCTGATAATACAGTCCAGTGACAGCAGGAGCCTTCATCTTAGGAAGCAGAGGTGACAAGGGGAAGGAAAATTTAAAAATAACTATTGAAAAGTAACAAAACAAAGACCATACTGGAGCGATGTACTCAGCAAACCCATTAACTGTCTCTGCCTTGGTAACTCTGCAATAGCTAGGCAATGGGGTACAGTGCATTTCAATCCCTCAAACACACATTATTCATGTAAAAGTCAACCCTCACGTTTCTGGCTAAAGATTTTCTCTTAGAAACACCACTTTCCCATAACGATGTATGATATCACTAGAACAGTCTGTCCTGAGAGGTCATTTAGTTTTTGCGAAAATGTTGATATGAAAAGATATGCCATAAATAGCAATCTGCCTTTGTTCCACTTGCATGATATGATTGACAGAAGAGGGCAGCACTGAGTCATCCCACAGAGACTCATTTAATGAACCGCATCATGACCAGACTGGTGCAAGAAACAGTCACTATCTATAACAATAGCAGCTGTGGTATCATTTGGGAACTCGAGCCATGTGCAAATAAAGTGCAAATATCTAACATTCACCCGCTTGCTCGTTCACTGGCCCCAGCTGATTTTGAGGGTTCAGCTTCACTGTATGGCACAGGGCCTGCCCTACCTCGGGCTTGGCACTGACCACTTGCTCAGGCAATGAGAGAATGCATGCAGGCAGATCTTGTGGCTGGGGTAGTGCAGATAGTTCAGGGAGGCCACGTTGCTGTGGCAACTTGCATTGCCCTTCAGCTGCATCGGTTTTGTATGGCTCTCTGTGTCATTGTGAAACTCAAGCCTATTAATTCTGCAGTAGCTATTAATTCTGAAATGCACTGTAACCCATTGCCTACAATGCATATTCCCTCTTTTCCTTCTTTCTATAGCATTGTTTCATTCTGCGTGCCCATGTCAACTTGCATCTCATCCACAGCTGAAACCAATCTATGCTGTCAACTCTCATCACTCATAGTACCCACCAGTGTGTAAGTCTACCAGTCCAACTCACCCCGAGAATCCTTCAGAAACATTAAAATTCAAAAGAACTGATCTTTTTTCTGTCCATCTCCTTCATGGTCCACTATGAATGAAAGTAGGAAATACCAGCATTTGACACATTCCTGATAGAGTTAGGATGGATAAAGTTAAAGGGATACAGTCCCATAAAAATAAATGACCAGGAGTCCACTGGAACTGGATAAAATGTGGCTTGGATCAATATATGCCAGGTGCCGGCTGGAATGTTTACTCCCACAGGAACATCAATATAAAGATATGGGGTCTAGACCCCAAATTTTGAGTCTGCTTTGTACAGAGTGCAGAAACCCATGCCCATATTGAGCAGAAATGTTGGATTACTAAGCAGCTTGAGGAAGTTGAAATGCACAGCACAGGATCTCAATAGTCCCATGCAAATAAAATGCCCTCCATTGTCCCATTTACTCTGGTTTGACCAGCAAGGTGGGGGGGGGTGCTACTAATATAAACTTCAAATCAGGCTCATGCACACTTGACCTCTGACTTCAGTCTTTTAACCTTTGACACTTTTCAATCTACACATTTCATTTCAAATGTTGTTTAATTTGAGTTATTTGAAATGTGGGGAGAGAAACAGAGTTAACATTTTGAGTCCAATTTGACTGCGCTTCAGAAATTCCTCCCTCAATTTCTGATTTTATTTCAAATCTCCAGCACCCAACATGCATTGTTTTTATTTGAAATGTAATTATTTTAGTTATTTACTTTGCCTAGTTCAAATTATTCAATAATTTACACTTTCTAAGCACAATAAAACAGCTTGATCAGTAAACCAACAATTCAAATTGCTCATGATAGGACCTAATTAGGCATTTTCTCTAAGGGATGGAGTCTGTCGGTTCATTGCCAAAGTGATGAAGATAAAAATTATCTATTTTTCCATCTTAATAGACATCTCAATTGGCTGTACAGATGTTCCAATTTGTTCAATTAACATCTCTGACATATTGTATGGAAATGAATTTGGACAGCGATAGGGATACAATACAGGATGATTTGCAACAGCTGCCACTTACATATCCACCCAAATTCAGATCCAATGTTACAGCTCTTGTGGCACAGTGATAGTGTCCTTACCTATGAGCTAAGAGACCTGGGTTCAAGTCCTATCTACTCCAGTAGTGTGTAATAACACCTCTGAACAAGTTGATTAGAACATAATCAGACCCAGTGTTAGGACTGTTGTAGTGCAATGGTTGTATCTTTACCTTGGGGCCAGGTTCAAGGCCCGCCTATTCCAGAGGTGTGTAATAACACCACTCAACAGGTTGATTAAAGAAAATTTTCATATCCAATATTATCAATAAAACTGAGTTTCAAGTATGTTTACAATTGTCAATTATCGCAACTTGTATGGCTGTTCCCTCTCTCCTTGTCTCTCTAAATAGCTTATCCAAAACTACACTTAGCATATTGACTCTTGTTCACCCCCTCTCTGGCCTATCACCCTCACCCTCACCTCCTTCCACCTATCATATTCCCAGCACCCCTCCCCCAAATTCCCTCCCCCCTACCTTTTATCTCAGCCCGCTTGGCACACCAGCATCATTTCTGAAGAAGAGCTTATGCCCGAAAGGTTGATTCTCCTGCTCCTCGGATGCTGCCTGGCCTGCTGCGCTTCCAGCACCACACTTTTCAACTCTGGTCTCCAGCATCTGCAGTCCTCACTTTCTTCTTGTTCAGACTTTTTTGGCCTGTCCTTTGTTTGAGGCTTTTTTTTTCCTTTTTATGTTTTTAAACTGATTGTTGTACCAATGAGGACATGCGACAGTCAGTACAATTCTGATCCAGTTAAGAGACTGGTGCTAAGTTCTTCAAGTCGGAGCCACTCAGAACATTATGACAGAGCTACAGTAACATGAGTTTTTACTGTCCCCTGCATATTACACTGGAGGCAGACCTGAGAAACCCAGCAACACAGCATTACACCAGAGATACAGAGAACCAGAGGCATACTACAGAATTGCAGTGGCACTGCTGAGAGATGGAGTTTATCCTGTTTGACCCAGAGTAATAGGTGTCACAAGCACAAACAATGAGACACAAACAATACTGAACATTACTGAGGAGTCTGGATCAGTGGTGCTGGAAGAGCACAGCAGTTCAGGCAGCATCCAACGAGCAGCGAAATCGATGTTTCGGGCAAAAGCCCTTCATCAGGAAGGATTCCTTTTGCCCAAAACATCGATTTCACTGCTCGTTGGATGCTGCCTGAACTGCTGTGCTCTTCCAGCACCACTGATCCAGAATCTGGTTTCCAGCATCTGCAGTCATTGTTTTTACCCATTACTGAGGAGTGTCCCCTCTAAAGAGTAAATCGAGATTAGGACTGTTGTATGGAGGTGTTTCATCCATTATATTATCAGGAGCTCTGTTTCAATAGCAGACAGAAATGCTGCAGCCCCTGATGACACTGAACCAATATAAGCTGTCAAGTGTTTATCTCTGCTGCTGCACTAAGCTGTGATTTTTGTGCCTGAAACAGTGGAGTGTAATTGCACAAAATGTGACTCACATGTGCAGAGGTATCAAGTCTCTGAATATTGCCAACTTTCCCTCAATCACTGACAGCTTCTCATCTTCACATCATTACTTTGCTCCCTAAGCTCTCTATTCTGCAGTAACTTTCAAATTCCAACTCCCTCTCTTTCTTTTTACCCAGTTTCTTATTTTCCTCATTCTTCTGCTCACCCAGTCACCAGGAACAGTTCAGACAACATTAGATTAGATTCTCTACAGTCTGGAGGTAGGCTCTTCGGCCCATCTACCCTCTGAAGAGTAACCCACCCAGACCAATTTCCCTCTGACTAATGCACCTAACTCTGTGGGCAATTTAGCAAGGCCAATTCACCTGACCTGCACATCTTTGGACTGTGGGAGGAAATCAGAGCACCCAGAGGAAACCTACACAGACACGGGGAGAATGTGCAAACTCCACGCCAACAGTCGCCTGAGGCTGGAATTGAACCTGGGTCTGTGAGATAGCAGTGTTAACCACTATGCCACTGTGCTGCTCTTTCTGGTAAACTCTATTCCTCCCTGGCCACAATCGTGTGATCCGGGATTTTGTTTAAAACTGAGACTCCTCGGATTATACAGCTGTTCTGATGTCCCTGTTTGATGAACTACCAAAGTATTACTGCTCCCCCATCCCCATCCCCTGTGTGTTTTATGTACAGCTCATTCAGAATGCCATCTGGGGATGTCTGAGAGATACTTGAGTACAAAGGGTCTTAAACAACTAGGTTTGCCTAGAACAAACTAAGTAACTGTGGTAGAAGTGAACGTTATTGTACAGTCAGAGCACCGGTTGGAAATACAGTATCCCATAACAGCATTACAGTTGCCAGACTTCTTGATGTGGCTTTCCATCTGTAGCCTCAGAATTTCTCACTGCAACCATAAATGAACAATAATCATGTTTACCCAGGACTTCAAAGTAGATGCACAAGAGAGCATGAGAACCAGCAAAGAATGCTCTTTTTTTTATTATCAGGCACCTTCTAAGGCCACTTCAATTTGTTTTTCTTTCTTTTAAGCTGCTTTATATTTCTGGCCACCAGGTGGCAAACTTCAGTGAATGGTCCTGATTTTGCAGTTGCAGGGCATCTATTTGCTTGGTAAAAACAATGACGGCAGATGCTGGAAACCAGATTCTGGATTAGTGGTGTTGGAAGAGCACAGCAGTTCAGGCAGCATCCGAGGAGCAGCAAAATCGACGTTTCGGGCAAAAACCCTTCATCAGGAATAAAGGCATCACCATATGCAAGAGGGGTTTTTTTTTGTGTGTTATTGTAAATGTGAGCTACCAACAGAGAAAACGTCACATCCGGTTCCTGAGTGAGGCTCCTCAACTGGGGGAGCAGAGGTGGTGAGCCATTTCAAAATGGTCAGTTGAGGAAAACAAACTCGCTAGGGCTATAAGGACAGGGTAGGAGACTGGTACCAATTGGATTGCTCTACATAGAGCTAGCACAGTTCTGATGGGCTGAATACCATCAGGATTCAATGCAGGGTCAAGAATCCAACCCTCTGGGTTGTGGATCCCATCCCTAAGCTGCATTGATGTCATGATGCTATTTTTAAATGTAAGTGGCCATATTTGCCAGGAAGCGAGTGCAGTGCCCAGTTATATTTGTCAATTGCCCCCTGGAGTCAGGTGCTGTCTGCTAGCCCCACTGGCAAAGGCAGATGGCAGCCATCTTGGGGGGGGCTGATCCTATCTTGCCAAGTAGGGTAAGCTTCTTGGAGTAGGAACATAGGTAGAGTAGTGGAAAGATTTAACTTGACCGGATTTGATTTGATGGTGCACAAAGAGTAAGATCAATAATAAGTTTAAAATTTGAGAGGTCCATTCTAATAACAGTGAGGAAGAAGCTGCTCTTGAACCTGTTGCTTCATGTGTTTAAGCTTTTGTATCTTCTGCCCAACGGAAGAGGTTGGATGAGATTATAACTGGGACGGAAGGGGTTGTTGATGATGTTCGCTGCCTTCCGAAGGCAGCGAGAAGTGTAGATAGTGTCAATGGATGGAAGGTTGGCTTGTGTGTTGGACTGGGCTGTGTTCACAACTCTCTGTAGTTTCTTGTGGTCCTGGGCAGAGCAGTTGCCACACCAAGCCGTGATGCATCTGGATAGAATGCTTTCTATGGGGCCTTCTATAAAAGTAGATAATAGTTTTTACAGATATGCCGAATTTCCTGCTATCAACAATGAGGACAGGAGCAGTACTATTGCCAGAATTAATTTAAAAATGAATACAAAACAATCTAGCAGGCTTCTGTGGCAAAACCTGACAGCTGTGTACATAAATACAGAAGAGTGTTCACACTCGCTGTAAATTCCTTTTATAAACTCCAATTTTGAGCCAACAAGTCTTTTCATGAGCTTTGTAATGAACTTAAGGACTTGTTAGTTGGCAGACACTATCCCTTCTCCACCCTTCCCACCAAATGGAAATTTGGAACTGTCCTGGGGTATGGCATCCTGAACCAATCCCCACAGCAACAATATGAAAACTCCACAGACACTAGGTTCCAGCCCGCTGACCCATTAGAAGTGTAGCCTTCTGACTTCCTGACAGTCAGAATAGAACACTGTGGAATGAAGACACATGGACAGAGAAACCAGGAGAACTAGAGAAAGTGTAATCAATGTTAAATCAGAGGCATAAAGAGAAAGAACGAGAAGAAAAGGGGAATGGGTTAAGAGAGAGAGAAAAAAACAGAAAGAAAAGTAAAAACAGCATCTACATTTGACATTTATAGAACCTCAACAATTATCTGAAGAAATTGGGATTTCACGTTTCACTCAGGTTTCAATGATGAGAAGTGTTGTCTGACAGTAACTAACATTTACCAGAACGATTGATATTCTGAACTTTCTACTTCATTATTTTTCTAACTTTTTCCTATGACCTATAATGCTGGACTATTTATTTCTTTACTTGTCTAATTTTGTTTTGCTTCCTAAGAATTTGATCTTTTGTATCTGTACCTAGGTACCTTCGAACCGCTCTGCTCCTTTTTAATTACCTGGCCCTTGCAGCTCCAGGCTTCTGGCCCACACGTCCAAGTTTGGAGAAAAGTGGAGTGTGCCCGATCACTGGGACCAAGGCACAGCCAATTGTTACAGCATTAACTGCTGCATTCTGAGGATTAAAGGTCCCAAATCTCTTTGACAAGCTACAGATAATAGGTAAGTATGTAAGGTAGATAGGTGAGGGTGTGGTGTGGGGAGGGTATTGCAAGGAGGTGGGAAACTAAGGGAATACAGTATGGGAAGTTGAAGGGAATAGAGTGGAAATTGGGAAAAGGGGTTTTGGTGGGGTGGTAGGTAAATGTGTAAGGGGGATGGGGTGATAAGTAACTATGTGAGAGGATAGGGAGATAGGTAATTGTGTGAGGGAGATATAGTGTGTAAGGGGTGTAGGGTGATAAATGAATGCGTGTGTAGGATGGCTGAGAGGGTATGTTGGTAAGGGAGCACGATGGGAAGTGAGTGAGGGATTGGATGTCAAGGGGTGGGTAAGAGGATAGAATGGCTGGTAAGTTGGTGAGGGAGTCGGGTGACAGGTGGGTGAGAGGGGAACGGTAGTTTGGCTGGCATACCGGCTTGGGTGGTGGGTTGAGGCCAGGTCAAGTTGGGGTTGGAGGTTAGATCGGATCCAGAGCTGATGCAGGGATTCTCAGGGAGGATACTTGGGTGTGTTTATTGATGATTTAGTGGAGGGGTCAGCATCAGATTTTTACTTACCCAGGAATTGGAGCAAGTTTTAATCCCTGTAATGTTTCCTAGGTAACTAACCTGGCATGTGAGGTAGAGCCTCTGAGATTGTCAACTCTAACTCAGCGTTGGAGACTTTATTGGAAGGTTCCAGAACAAGGTAATAGCTCATTGGGTGATCAAACCTGCTGGGCACACTTCCTGGGTAAGCTTTGCAATGGGAGCTCTCAGGGCTCCACTTTTTGGGAACGTTGTTGCATTCCTGATCTTCAAATTTGAAGAGCTAGACTGATGTTTGCCGTCATAGGGAGTTTCAACCTATGGGGTACAGGTTAAAAATAAGGGATCTTCCATTTATGACAGAAATGGGTGGGACTTTTCTCTTTCAGATAGTAATTAGTCTTATTCTCTTCCACAGAGAACATGCAGGCTGTGTCATTGATCATACTCAAACCTGTGTTAAGCAAGACAGTCAAAGGTATAGGGATATATATGGGATATAGACAAGAAAGTAGAGTTCGGGTCACAGTCAGATTGAGTCTTATTGAATGGTTGACTTGATAGGCTGAATGGCCCACTTGTGTTCCTATTACATTCTTACGATCGTTTTGGATTTGGTCAAATTTCCAACCACATTGATATCAAGAATAGCATGTTGTTCCCTGATGGTATTGGAGGTTTCCCTGAACTCTGCTCCCTGCAAGACCCCTGCAGCTTCATTCCCAGCTGTCACTTGAAAATTCTTAGACACAGAACAACTGTAGGTCTGTAAAATCACAATATATCTTCGTGTCTAGCAACCAGCTAAAAAGGGAAGGTGATCTTGTTTGGGGGTTACTATAGAAATAGACATGGGTATTTATAGGAAGGGAGATTGATATGTATGGTATAACATAGTGTGTCTCTGCTGTTCTCCATTTCATTGTAAAGAGAAAACATGCTCCGTTCTGTAGACCCATGAGCCAATTTCTACTGGGTGTGGTACAACTTGTATGACTTGATACTCTGCAGTGAGATGATTCACCTCATCGAAACTTAGTGAAAGGTCAAAGTAGAAGCCTGTGGAAATGTATCATGAACGATCCAGTAAACAGCAATAAGCAAACACCACAACATTAATGCAGGAATCACAAATGTGCTGAGCACTGGCTACTCTGTCAATCTGAAGTTATGTATAGTCACAAAGCACCAGGTGAGTTAGTGCGCTCAGGGGAACTGGGACATTTCAGTGAGTATTGTCCAATTGGACAGCCAGACTATCCGGTGAACATATTTTATTTGCAAGTCGGTGCTTGTGACTGCAGTCAGATCAGGGTCCAGTGTTACTGGGGGCCATTTTTGATTGCATTATACATTAGTTCTGTTTGATAACGGATGCCCAACATATGGCCCACCAGAGTCACAGCATTTCTCACCAACCTTCTCCCACCCAAGGAAAAGAAATATGCTCCCTGTGTGGAAAGGTTGGACAATCCCATTAACAAGTTAAATCATTTACTGATTTTGCCCATTGGATAAACTGTAAACGTACAACTCATTAGGAGCTCCTGCAACAAATCACCGGTGACAAGGGGATTGAATCGGTGACAGTCACACTCTGTATGCTTAGGTTCTCATTTAAACTGTCAGGAAAACACAGCACCAATCATGCAATCCTGATCGAGGGCACCACATTGTTATCACAACATTATAGTTCTTTCATTCCAGTTCCTGTGTACCCAGATCTCAGTGGATTTCATCATCAGCTCTGACACTGTACTGTTCCTTTTTCATTTGTACTGGAATGACGCAGAGGGAGCTGTGGCTGGATTGGGAAATCAGCACAACGTCAGGATAATAGTTAGTTTTTATTCAGTGCGACCATTCCATCTCCTGTCAGCTTGGCAATATTTAAATAAATGGTCAGAAAGAGTTAAGATTTTTGAGAGACCGAAACCTGAGATGATTTGAATTGTTTTGGGGATGACTAATAATGGAAAATTAAGATTGTGAATTCAGACCTACTAGAAATGCTAGTTACCTCAAACTTGGCTTGTTTGACAGTGTTATGTGGTACATGGGTCAGGGAATTTATATGATTGCCTAATTCTGAAGTGGTAAAAGTGTGTAACTGTTTAATGACTCACCTTAGACTTCCAGAGAGTGTGCAGCTTGTGCTGTTAGTAATTATCAAGTTGGCTGAATTTTGTTAAGTATTTCTTCCTATTAATGATTCAGACACTGGTGGCTGTGATATTCCTTTGCTTAGAATGAGTGGAAGGAGAATATTTCCACCCAAGGGACCAAGAGCTTCCTCACTATTTGCTGAGGTCCTCTACATTCCAGTAGCCTGTGAACAAATATTCTATGTGCCCCCAAATGAAGTGATGTATTTAGAAAGCACTTTGGAGGCTGAATGGGAGGGTGACCTTACAGAGGTTTGTAAGATCATGAGGGGTATGGATAGGGTAAATAGACAAGGTCTTTTCCCTATGCTGGGGGATTCCAGAACTGGAAGGCATAGGTTTAGGGTGAGAGGGGAAAGATATAAAAAATACCTAAGGGGCAACTTTTTCACGCTGAGGGTGGTGTGTGTATGGAATGAGCTGCCAGAGAAAGTGGTGGAGGCTGGTACAATTACAACATTTAAAAGGCATCTGGATGGGTATATGAATGAGGAGGGATTAGAGGGATGTGGGCCAACTGCTGGCAAAAGGGGGAGATTAATTTAGGATACCTTGTCGGCATGGACAAGTTGGACTGAAGGATTTGTTTCAATACTGTATATTTCTATGACTGTCTGAGACCTTCTTTAGACAAACAATCCATTAAACTCACTGTCAGTCTCAGTGGAACCTAAGGCAGCTGATTAGTCACAAACCCTCTGGACCAGTTGCTTTAATTTGCAGAACAAATATTAGGCTGAATATTTTGTACATCATCCCTGCCAAAACAGTAGGACCATTTACAGATTCAGGTACTGTGAGATTACGTCTCCCTGTCTGTATGTCAGTATAACTTGAAGAGACATGCTCATCATATCATCATTGTATCCTGATGCATAACTTGAGGGTAAAAAGATCTTATACTCTACCTTACTTTAAAGTATGACACTTCAGTGGAAACAAGTTTTTCTGTTGCAAACCAATTAGCTTAACAATAGCCCAGACACTAAGGTGCTGGATTAGTGGTGCTGGAAGAGCACAGCAGTTGAGGCAGCATCCAAAGTACAATGAAATCGACGTTTCAGGCAAAAGCCCTTCATCAGGAATAAAGGCAGTGAGCCTGAAGTCTCTCCACGCTTGAGGCTCACTGCCTTTATTCCTGATGAAAGGCTTTTGCCCGAAACGTCGATTTCACTGCATTTTGGATGCTGCCTGAACTGCTGTGCTCTTCCAGCACCACTAATCCAGAATCTGGTTTCCAGCATCTACAGTCATTGTTTTTACCAGATACTAAGGTGGCTGAGGGATGTTACATTTGTACATATTGTTTGTTGGTTCCTTTAGTAATATCCATGTCCAGTTTCTTAGGTTATGTGAAATAAGATAAGTATTGATACAAGAGGTAAAATACTGTTTGGAGGCAAACTCACATGATATTAGCAGTAGTGACCATCTAGAAAAGGTTCCAATATCTTGATGGCAGATATTTGGGAAAATAACTGAAAATCTACTAGGCCACAGCTTTGGACAACAGTGAATGTAGATAAAGGGAAAATCGTCATCATAAGCAGAATCAGTTTCTCTAAGTGAGATCAGTTGTACAAATCTATACTGAAAATGTGTTGCTGGAAAAGTGCAGCAGGTCAGGCAGATTATTAACCACCAAGAAAATAGAGCTAACTTGTTCTTGATTACAATACATATTCTTGAATAAAGGCATTTCTAAAAATCCCATAATTAAAAGAAGTTTTAAAAATAAAAAAGTTGCAATGCAGAACCAATGCAAAAGCTGGAAGAATGCTCGAGCTCTATGGTCTCTACATATGTAACTGTTTCTCATACCGACTGTGACAAAGTTTGTCTTCTTAAAGAAGGAATAGTTTTTATTCTACACTGATATATAATCAGGGACACATGGCTTCAGATATACAGTCAAACATTTTTAAAATGAAATAATGACAGCAACCTCGTTATGAACTGGGCATCCAGTGACACACTTAATGAATTATAGTTGTTCAGACAAAAGATGCAGTTTATATCACAGATCAAGCACACGATGATCTTGAGAAAAGGACTTTACAAACTTTTGCTTGTCACAGACAAGGAGGAGTTTTATAGAGTTAACACATCAGATCAGAAAGATCCAGAGGTTCTCAAAGACCAACTCAAGTTAATAATTAAATTTAGGATTAATAGAAACTCACTCATGTCGTAGAGATAGCAAACCCAAGAATCTATGGACCAGCTTGTCAGAAAATGCTAGAGCAAATGACACGACTGTGATTTTTCCAAGCAGGAACTGTCAGAGAAGCTAATTGAGTCAGTCATCATTTCTACACATTTTCTGGAGAAGAAAATGGCCATTTCGTGGATGCACTAATTCAGGATGGACGCAGGTATGAAGCAATAGTGGCTGCCAACAGCAGTTATATGGTTTAGGTGCAGCGAAGATTGGTGTTCCTGTCCGCAAAATGCACCAAACCAACAAAGTCTGTGGCTTCTTACACCTACCCAAATGCTTTCCAGATGTTCTTGGAAACCTTAAAGCACCGGATACCGAAGGACATTGGGCATGTGCAGAAAGTTTGGTTCCAAAGGCCAAGCTAGATCCCAGGACAAACAGGTCATAGAGTCACAGAGTCCTACTGCAGAGAGAGAGAAAGGCTCGTAAGAAGGTGCACAAACACAGACGCGTCAATGACGGTCAGAACCAAGCAAGATAAATGTTAGAAGCTTTCCACAATGCTATCTTCACACACCATGCCAGTGATACAAGAGGATCTGAACTTCTTAAAGTCATTGCTATAACGTGTGCTGAAAAAGCAGGACAAGCATACACTAAAAGCTAAAATCAATGTGAGAACTAGTGCTGACATGTTACCACTGAGGATCAAGAAAAATATGTATACCAGCAGGTAACACTCCATGAAACAGCCCATCAGAGACCATTACGCAGTGTGCTGTATAACAGATGATCAATTCCATGCATTAACAGAATCACACTGCAATGCCAATACACAAACTCTCCTTGGCTTCCTGAAATTTTTGACTTGGTCAATATCAATGGTCTAGCAGTGTCAGGACTCGTAGGATACATGGGTCTCAGTAAAGTCAGAATTCATGAGAATCAAACCATACTCACTGTGGTAGAATAGCCCAAATATGATGTAATCAAATCAGTCAATAGTCTGCAGGGATAAGATTTCAAAGTGAGATATGAACTGAGATGGTCGAGTATGATGCACTGAGTGGATTACCCAACTCTAAGACCAAGATATTCCTCTTGACCTACATTGAAACATTAGGTTGGGAAATTGCAGACATTCTCACTTTGACCAGAGCCAGTTTGAACAGCTGCAATCAGCAACTGCTGAAGATGGATAACTACAAGAGTTGTAGAAGATTATGACAGAGTCAAAGGATTAGGAGAAAATGAGGACTGCAGATGCTGGAGATCAGAGTCAAAACGTGTGGGGCTGGAAAAGCACAGCCAGTCAGGCAGCATGTGAGGAGCGGGAGAGTCAACATTTTGAGCATCAGCTCTTCATCAGGATTACCTGAGAAACTTTGTCCATTCTGGCCGTACACAGATGATCCTGAAAAGTCATACCATCATTGCATTATCAATTCAAAAGGTCTGGAGACTGTGTGGCATGTACTATCAAGTCAGTGATCATTACATGTTGAGCATCTAAGTTAGATTTTCAGGGTTGTATTGCTGTATTTTCCAACAACACCTAAAGAGAGGATTATCATTCCCATTATAATTTACACTCAGAAGACAAGCTTGAATGACGTAGCCCAGCAGCCAATTCTCTAATCATTCTGAGATACAGGACATTCTTCTTCAAAGACAGAGGAGAATAAAAGAGGTATATGATGAATGAGTAGATAGAGAACTACCAAAAGTGTACATTGAGCAGAGAGTGTGAGTTTTAAATTTAAATCCAAATACTTGGATAGAACAAAGGCTTCGAAAATATGCAACCATCCAGATCATCCAGTCATTGCTGATGATGATGCGACATTATGAAGCAGCAGCAGACAGTTCAGACCACACATGCATGAGGACGATGGGACAAGACACTCTGATGATGATTGAGCTGTGGCGATGAGTGACAACAATGAGCAATAAGAAAAACAAGTTGAACATAGGACAATGTGTATCCCTCCTGATAAGTATCTGATCATCAGATCTGAATGTGTTGTCAAACCGCTCCCCACCCGCTCCCCCAAAAGCATTACATTGAAGATTGAATTATTAGTCCTGGCAACTGTTTTATTTGTTTCTAATCATCAAATTGACAGCATGTGTTATATAAAACCTTGCATATTGGTTTGAGGTGCGATTTTTTTATCTTTGAGAAAAAGGGACATGTTGGATTATGTCTCATGGTCAGGATATCAGTGTACCTTTAAGAGGTTTACTGACAATATTGCACCATTGCAAGTGAGCTCAGCGTAAAAAGCTCTCACCGTCTATCTTATTGCAGGTCACTTGAAGTATAAAAACTGCACTGGAATCATGCTTCTCTGATGTAAACACATAGCTTAACATTTGTTCTGTTTATGTATGAGCTCTTGTGTCTGAGGAATGTAATGTTTATACATAATAGTTAATTGTCATAAGTATCTGTTGGATTCTTCAACACCATAGTACTCAAACACAAGTTACAGGAGATAACATCAATATTGACAAACCAGATAAATCACTCTTTCGCAAGTAAACTCGCACTATCTGTTTCCTAACTTTATCTAGACCCTTTCACTGAAAAATGAGAAGGAATGTTGTCTGTGATCACCTGGATTGTGGAAATACTGCAAGAAAAGTTATTTTTTAACTCCTGGTGCAACTTGCTTTCCTGGCAAGTTATGGAGTTATTTTTGAATACAGCTCTTGGTCTTTTCTTCCGTTATAGTTTGATCCTTTCATTTTTGTAAATACTTTTCACACTTTCTAGTGCTGCCCTATTCTATTGTCTGATCTCCACACTGACACATTTTCCAGAAGGAATGAGCTAGGTGAGAAGCAACATATCTAGTTTGTTCTCCTTCAAAGCTCAGGAGGAGCTTAAGACCATTGTGAGAATCTGTACAGTCACCTGAAATCTTGGGGATGGTTTTTATTTGGGGACATTGGCTTCTTCAGGCCTTGAAGAAGTGGCCAAGGCAGGGCTCCTGTATTAAAACATTAGTTTGTGTTTAGTGTGACGTTGCTGTGCCCTGGCCTTTTTTTTTAAAAGAGAGGTTTTAAGAGATAAGTGGGGAGTTGTCTATTTGAAAATCCAATAAAATAAATAGCTTGTGAGGCCTTGGGTTTTTTTCAAGTTGGAATAATATAAGCAGCCTGGATGGGTATGGCCAGCTCTCACTCTCTTTCAAGTTTTACTTTAGCTTTTAGATTTAGCTTTAAGCAGTTGCTGTTGGAGTCTCAACGGAGAAGTCGCTGCTGGAGGTTTGAAGAAGTTGAAGCTTCCTTTTCTCTCTCTGGGTTATAGCTAGAAGCTGGGGCTTCTCTCTGTCGGGCAAATCCAATTTTCTGAATTTGATATTTTGCCAAGGGGTATATTTATGGAATATTATTATTATTGGAACAGTTAATTAGCAAGAGTTACTGTATCTATTATTCTGTTAAGTTTTCCAATTAAGTTATTCTAAGTTCTTCTTTCTTTTGTTGTATTTTAAGTATATTATGCTTTGCTTATTGATGAATAGTTTGATCAATCATGGATTGAGGATTGTCTGTCTGATAAAGGCAGGGAGTTGGGATAAAAGGCTCTTTTTTGGAATGGCAGCTAGTGACAAGTGGTGTCCTGGAGGGTTCAGGGTTAGGGCCACAGCTGTTCACTTTATATATTAAAGATCTGGATAAAGGGGCTGGGAGCATTCTGGGGAAGTTCACCAATGATACAAAGTCAGGCGGACAGGCAGGTAGTTCTGAGGAGGTGGGAAGGCTGCAGAAAGATTTAGACAGTTTCAGAGAGTGGTCCAGGAAATGTGTGATGAAATTGAACATGAGAAAATTCGAGGTATTGCACTTTGGAAAAAAAGAATACAGGCATGGACTATTTTCTAAACGGTGAGAAAATTCCTAAAGCCAAAATACAAAGGGATCTGGGAATGCTAGTGTAGGATTCTGTAAAGGTTGACTTACAGGTTGAGTCCATGGTTAAGAAAGCAAATGTAATGTTGTCATTTATCTCAAGAGGGTTGGAATATAAAAGCGTGCGATGTGCTACTGAGACTTTATAAAGCTCTAGTTAGGCCCCATTTAGAATACTGTATCCAATTTTGGGCTCCACACCTCAGGAAGGACATATTGGCAGTGGAGCGTGTCCAGTGGAGATTCACACGGATGATCCCTAGAATGGTAGGCCTAACATACGATGAACGGATGAGGATCCTGGCATTGTATTCATTAGAGTTTAGAAGGTTGAGGGGAGCTCTAATAGAAACTAATAAGATAATGCATGGCTTAGTAAGAGTGGATGCTGGGAATTTGTTTCCGTTAGGCGAGGAGACTAGGACCCATGTGCACAGCTTTAGAATTAGAGGGGGTCAATTTAGAACAGAAATGAGGAGAAAGTTCTTCAGCCAGAGAGTCGTGGGCCTGTGGATTTCATTGTTACGGAGTGCAGTGGAGGCCGGGACTGTAAATGGCTTCAAGGCAGAGATTGATAAATTCTTAATCTTGCAAGGAATTATGGGCTACGGGGAGAGTACGGGTAAGTGGTATTGAAATGCCCATCAACCATGATTGAATGGCGGAGTGGACTCGATGGGCCAATTGGCCTTACTTCCACTTCTATGTCTTATAGTCTTATAAAGAAAGATCAACCGGCAGAGATTGATAAATTCTTGACCTCGAAAGGGATTAAGGGATATGGGGAGAGTCTGGGTAAGTGGAGTTAAAATGCCCATCAGCCACGATTGAATGGTGATGTGGACTTGATAGGCCGAATGGTCTTGCTTCCACTCCTATATCTTATGGTGTTATGGTCTTAATCGAAATACATCTGGAACACAGCACTTTACATTTGCCTTTAAAATAAGAAAAGTTAAAATCTATATTACCTTCTTAAAGTAGTTTTTGAGGGGTTTCAGGTCTGGTCCATAACATTAGTCCAAGAACCGTCTTGGTAAATGAATTGAAACGTTTGCTTGGAACATGATTGTTGACCATTTAAATTGCTTGTTAATACTCATTAATGAGGCTGCATGGCAATCTGACGGATGGTGTTTGAATTAATTAATGCCCTTTCCGAATATAGACCAGGAATAATCAAGAGAAAAACAATTTATTGCTTTAGATCTTAGGTTCTACTTAAACACAGTTCCTTTGCAACTGAATCTTTGAAAAGAGCTTATGGTGCAGTGGTAGTGTTCCCATCCCTGGACTGGGAGGCCCTAGTTCCAGTTCCATAACATCTCTGAACAAGCTATTATTAAAATTCTTTGAAACACTTAGGGAGACTTCCTGACACTCTGTCAAAACTTCAACAACACTTGAGCAAAATTTCTTATAGCAATTTTCTGACAGCTATACTTAAGTGTTTAAGTGCTATACTACTCTAAACTATTGTGCACTTTATGAGACTCACTGGGAATAAGGGAGTGCTTAATTATAAGTCACTAGCCAGAGGTTTGAGATGAAATGGATGCACAATCTGAGGAAATAGGCAGCAGCACTGTTGCAGGGGCAGGAAGGTGAAGTAGCTTCTTCCTCCCAGTCTGGTAACAGTGCAATCTTTCTTCCCTGGAACTCCTTCACCCCCACTGCTACTTCTGAGAAGTCTGTATGTCTCATGGAGTATCAGAATCATCCTGAACCCACCATTTTCTGTCAAGCATTGTACTCCACCATGTCAGTGGGTGCATGAAAGTCACATATACTGCTCCACAAATGTCACTTCCAGATAGTGATTGACTGCTAATATTGGAGGTGTCTGTTCTAGCTGATCCAGGCAAATTCAAATTTTGATAATCAGTAAATTGAGTGTAGAAACCAGATTTTCAAGAAGTGTCAGTACAGGAGTTAGGAGGTCATGTTACGGCTGTATAAAACATTTGTTAGGCCACTTTTGGAATATTGCATACAATTCTGGTCTCCTTCCTGTCAGAAGGGTGTTGTGAAACTTGAAAGGGTTCAGAAAAGATTTCCAAGGATGTTGCCAAGGTTGGAAGATTTGAGCTATAGGGAGAGATTGAATAGGCTGGGGGCTGTTTTCCCTGGAGTGTCAGAGGCTGAGGGGTGACCTTATAGAGGTTTTCAAAATTATAAGTGGCATGGATAGGATAAATAGACAATGTCTCTTCCCTGGGGTGGGGCAGTCGAGAATTGGAGGGCATAGGTTTAAGGTGTGATGGGAAAGATATAAAAGAGACCTAAGGGGCAACTTTTTCACGTAGAGGGTGGTGCGTGTATGGAATGATTTGCTAGAGGAAGTGGTGGAAGCTGGTACAATTGCAACATTTAAAAGGCATCTGGATGGGTGTATGAATTGGAAGGGTTTGGAGGGATATGAAACTGGTGTTGGCAGGTGGGATTGTTTGGTTTGGGCTATGTGGTCGGCATGGATGAGTTGGACTGAAGAGTCTGTTTCTGTGCTGTGCATCTCTATGACTCTTTGTCTTGTTAGATTAGATTAGATTCCCTACAGAGTGGAAACAGGCCCTTTGGCCCAACAAGCCCAACTGACCCTCCGAAGAGCAACCCATCCAGACCCATTTCCCTCTGACTAATGTACCTAACACAATGGGCAATTTAGAATGGCCAATTCACCTGACCTGAACATCTTTGGACCGTGGGAGGAAACCGAAGCACCCGGAGGAAACCCACGCAGACATGGGGAGAAGGTGAAAACACCACATAGACAGTTGCCTGAGGCTGGAATCAAACCTGGGTCCCTGGTGCTGTGAGGCAGCAATGCTAACCACTGAGCCACCATGCTCTTCTTAGTGCTGCCCTCATTTATTGTGCATTTTCACTCTTTCCTTAAAATAGTTGCCCTTCTGCTATTAAATGGATTCAGTTCTGTACTTAATCCCTTTACGGTTCTACCAACTGTAGAAAGATTCCTGGTTTATACTTGTCATAGCGAAGTCACATTTCAATGATGAAGCAGATCAGAGCTGGTCCTTGATAGAGTTTCACTGGCAGTGAAGTTTTACAGCTCTGGCTCTGTTGCTGACTGATCTGATTGCTGGAGACAGCATTTCTAAAAATGGAACTGGACCACTAGACTGAAATAGGAAAGGAGAGCACAATTAGATGTATTGACACAGTGATGGCTAATATTATTATGGTCAAAATTAATGTGCAGCAACAAAATGGCAGCTGAGTTAGCCCACTAGGAATCTTGTATTTCTTATAAAATGGCACCACTGTTTGCAATTTCTCACTGACTGCTTGCTGGGAACTGGTTCAAAAATATCAAATACCCTTCAGCACCTTTTCTGCGGACACTTTTCACTTGAACTTTGAGAATAATTGCTTTCAACACAGTTCAGTCATGTCCTGTTTTCCCATCATATCCATGGAAAATCCACTTCCATTATTGGACAATTACCAGGGACGAGAACTGTATTGTTCCTTCGAATTGTGTCGCTCTGACGATTGGAATTGGCCCTAACTGCGCTGAGTGTTAAAAAATCTGTGCCTGTAATGTCCTCCAGTGAGGACACGATACATTGTCTGCCCAGACCTTTGTAGACATTGCGACTATCCGGAAACAAAATCTTCACCAGGATGTTGCCAGGAATGAAAACTCTCAGTTATGAGGAGAGTCTGGACTTGATTTCCTTGGAGCAGAGGAAGCTGACTGGGGTTCTGACCACTGTATTAAAAAGTTATGAGCGAGGTATAGACTAAGTGAATTGTGAGCCTTTCTTCCTCATGGCTGATGACTCTAAGACCAGAGGGGCATAAACTTAAGGTGAGGAACAAGTGGTTTAGAGGAAATCTGAGAAAAGTCTTTTTCACCAGAAAGTGGTAGAAATATGGAACATGCTGCCTGAGAGGGTGGTGGAGGCAGGTATTCTTGCAACATTTAAGAAACAACTGGGTGGGCACTTAAAATGCCTGGGCATAGTAAGCTAAGGAGAAGTGAGTGTAAATGGGATTAGTGTAATTTAGTGTTTGTTGGTCGGCATAGACAGGTGGGCTCAGGGGTCTGTTTCTATTCTCTATGACTCTATAACTCTATGACTCCTCGTTTCACAAGCTGAAGAATAATAATTTTTAACTGGTGTTTGTGTCATCATATGAATTTATAGATAATCGCTTCTTGGTGAGTATTTACAGTTACTCAGCTCACAATGTTTTATATTAAATTAAATGATTTGCCACAAAGTTCTTCTAGCACTTTTCTCATCATGGACACTCACCGAGGCTTATATAGTGAAAGATCCATCTGGTATATTTGCTTCTACATTATCTTTTTTGGTGGGGATGAATAGACCTTATTTATTATTGTGTGGTAGAAGTGACACTTCACAGATTGCTCTCTGCCACACAGCAGTCAAAACTTCTATTTTCCAGTCTGTAGTTCCAAGTAAGAGTACATCACCTTACACAGATACATCACCTTACACAACTGATGTCCATGTTTACTCTTCAGCTTGATTTGGGACTGCTCCTACAGATTATAATCTGTAACTTCCTCGGTGTGACTAGTCTTCAACTCTGTGGAGTTCCTATCTCTCACTCACCCACTGCTTTGAGTCTATCAGGTCCTAAATGCTTTTTGTTGACTGTAGATTCCACCTTGTTGAATATTGTCATAAGATTCTCTTCTGTAGAGATCTTGAAGGTTCAACTCTTTCTGTTGTTGTCTGTTTACATGAACAGCCTTATTCAGCTGTCTCTGAAGTTTTTGATTTGATTTATTATTGTCACATGTACCTGGTATAGTGAAAAGTTTTATTTTGTGTGCAATACAGGCAGATCATACCATACAAAATGCATTAGGGCAAAGAATACAATGTTACAGCTGTAGATAAAATGCACAAAGAACAAGATCAACATTAAATTAAAAATTTGTGAGGTCAATTCAGAAATCTGATAACAGTGGGGAGGAAGCTGTTCTTGAATCTATTTGCACATGTATACAGACTTTTATACCTTCTGGCTGACAGAAATGGATAGAAGAGCCTATAATCAGGTGGGTGGGGTATTTCATTATATTGGTTGCTTTCAACTTTGGCAGTGGGAAGTATAGATGGATGGAAGGCTGTTTTGCGTGATGGACTGGAATGGAAGTCAATGGATAGAAGGCTGGTTTGCGTGATGGACTGGAGTGGGTTCACAACTCTCTGTAATTTCTTTCAGTTTTGGGAAGAGCAGTTGTCAAATCACATTGTATTGCATCTTGATAGAATATTTTCTGTGGTGCATCTATAAAAATTGGTAAGACTCCTTATGAACACACTGACTTTCCTGAGGAAGTAGAGACACTGTTGTGCTTTGTGGTCATCATGTTTTGTTGACATTCTTTTGATATCCAACCCCTACTGTCTAATAGTAAGACACAGCAACATTTACTATTGGCACCATGTCATAATGTGAATCCTCACCACTGCTCATTGTGGTGTATGAGCTGTCTAATGGATTTGCTGCCATGATCCTCTTTCCAGGTAGAAATCCACGGAGACTCTAAGCAAAACCACTTAGATGTCTAATAAGAAGAGGCTCATGTCTTCCTCAAAGTGTATTTTGTTGCATTATAGCAATTAATTATAGGTTACATTGGTATGATAGTTACAAAACTGAGGGACACCTCAACAACGGGTCTTCTTCCTTGGCAGTCCAAAGCTGTTATTTCACTTGCAGCATCATCACCACATTGCGTGATGCTTAATGCAATTCCCAGCATTAAGTTTTTCAGACTCTTACACCCTAATGCAACATTCAATTGGGAAGTACAGTGGTGGGACTGCAGCAGATTTCAGTTTGGTTTGTGCATTTGGCCACAGTGCCATTTACTAAACAAAAACTGCTCCTAAAATCATCTGTACGCAACACTATAAGCTGATTATTAGTGTATGCAATGCATGTCAATATGCAGGTACAGAACGTACTGCAACACAGTGAATCTGTTTTCATGGTTACACACAGCACTGGCTGAAACACCCAAGTTGACTTGCCAGTTGGATTTTGCACAGAAAAGGCAGCTGTCGTTGGATTAAATGTGCGTTTAGCAAACAGTGAAATTGTTTGCACAACTGTTCCCATGGATAATAAACAGGGGAAAGAAAGCTGGAATGGGGATAAAATATTTGAAGAGAGAAAAGAAATATGAGGC
Organism: Hemiscyllium ocellatum; assembly: GCF_020745735.1. NCBI lineage: Eukaryota > Metazoa > Chordata > Chondrichthyes > Orectolobiformes > Hemiscylliidae > Hemiscyllium > Hemiscyllium ocellatum. The sequence continues at coordinate 41,985,673 of NC_083426.1, forward strand.
AAAAAACCTGAACCAAAAGAGGAAGTAGATATAAAATAGAGAGAGAGGTTCCCGAATAGGTCACAGAGTAAACACTGTCCAACACGGACCAGTTAGTGTGCAAACCCAATCTGAGTCCATTATCACCAAACAGGGCGATAATATAGGCCTACCAATGCTGTTGAAATGTTCAGACTTGGGAAGGGGAAAGGTCATCTTTGGAAGCTAATTCCAGATCTTGATTGCTTTCATTGACTTCCATTATAAAGGGTGAATGTTGGGTAAGGACATGACAAAGTTTGATCAAATTCACCCAAAAAAGAATTATTTATAAAATTTGTAAATGTACATTATATTGCAGTTTAAATTTTGGTACAGTGAAAAAATAGTACAGTTCATTATTTTTCAATACGGTGCACAGTGCCTCACCACATTTACAATTACTAATTATATTTACAATTTACATTTTCATGTCACACATTCCCTGGTGCTGGTAGCAAGGAGTTTTCTACAGTTCAGACCTTCAGCGTCAGAGGTCTTTAGTTCGTGGACTTTGCCCATTGAGCCCTTTGACATTGTGCCCCCAAGCTTTAGTTTCTCCTTCAGCACATAGTCTTGCATCTTAGAATGTGTCAGTTGGCATGGGATTTTGCCCGAAACATCGATTTCACTGTACTTTGGAGCTTTTATTCCTGCCTGAACTGCTGTGCTCTTCCAGCACCATTAATCCAGAACATGCAGTCGTAGACAGTTCTTTACGCTAGAAAGATTTTGGTTGAACGCTGCCATGGTTGGATAACCTGAAGATGGTCATTGTCCAGAATGTTCTCTCTTCAAGGTGCTAGCTGACTTCTTGTGGGCTCCCCCAACAGGAAAATTCTCTTTAGTTGGGGATCTTGAGAGTAAATATGGATTCTGAAGGAATAAGTCTCCAGAATGGCAGTTTTAATGGCCTGTTTCCTTACATTAACCTGGGTCCTGAATTGTTTTTTAACAAGAGTTTCTGCAAAAGGATTTCAAAGTAAAAAAAAAACTCCTGCATCCTCAGGATGTCACATAGCACTTCAGAATGAATCAGGTACTTTTCATTTGAAATAAGGTTCTTGTTGTAATTCAGAAAATGTAGTTAAGTGGTAAATTATTGACCAAGATTTTAGGACGACCCTGCTACTCTTCTGCAACATAGTACCATGCATCAACAGATGGGGTCTTATATACCTCACTTAAAGGTAACAATTCTGACAATGCAACAATCTCATAATACTGTCCTAGCCTAGCGACAAGGAACTCACAATCTTTTGACTCAGAGATGATAGTGTGGTCAATGACAGCTGAAATACTGTGACAAAGAAATCATCTCTTGATGTTTTTTTAAAATGTAAGTATAAATCTAAGCTAGTCAAGCAAGTCACAATGGCAATTGTCTTTCTCGAGTGGTCAATATTTATGCATATATCTAACATTAAGAGTCAAACAGCCATCTATTATAGAGGATATCTTCAGTTAGCTTTGACCCAGTCCTCAACCCTTATTCATATATTTGCTCTTTCAATAGAGGTCGCTATATAGCGATCATTCTCTCGCACTGGGAATCCAATTGTAGCATTGTCAGACCCCTACCATCTTTCAAATAAAGGTAGTACAGCTTAACCTGTGGTGAATGAACTGGACATCCCTAAGAGTCATCACTCAGTGAAGATGATGGCACTTATGCTGGTGGAATGGAGAAAGTCTTTGACCCTCTTCCTACAAGTGACTGAGCTGGTGGCTTTCCTTGGACTAGGCCAGCATGATCTTGTTTCCTGGTCTCCATTGCTGGTCCTGGGGGATGAGGATATTCCACCTCTGTAGCACACCATCCAGCAGAACCTACATGTCCCAGCCTGCAAAGCAATGCTCTGGAAGTCTCTTGTCTGTCATGTCTGGAGGAAGAGACAAAACCATCCAGGGCAGCTTTGAACTGATCGAGCCTGACCACAAATTGTTATGGGGGCAGTATGTAGTGCTGTAATCAGATTGGGGGATACTGTGATGGTGGGGTAACGAGTTATGAGGAGAATTTAGTAAGATGTGGTGAGAAAACCTGCTAAACCTTGTAGCGAAAAGTCCTCCAAAAAAACCCCACACAACTCATAGCAAAAGAAATGGAAGGTTAACTCTACAGATTTCAAACTTCTGTGTCTTGGAATAATTTAGTGGTTATACCTAAAGTTCACGGTCTCCCTTTTAGACCATAGGAAAACCACAGCAACAGGAATAAGCCTCAAATCTGCTGTTCAATTCGATCATGGCTGTTGGTCACTTCACTATCTAACTACTCTTGCTCCTTATCTTTGATAATCTTACTTAACAAGTTTTGAACTTTTCAACTGACCCCAGTCTTTGCAATATTGGGTTTCGGATTTCTGCTGCCCATTGTGTGAAGTGTTTCTGAAAATCACTAAAATAAAAACAAAATACTGTAGATCCTGGAGATTGGAATAAAAACAAATTGTTGGAAACAAAATGTAATGATATGGAGTCATTTCAAACTTGAAGCATTAATTTTATTTTTCTCTCTCCACAGATGCTGCCAGACTTGCTGAGTTTCTCCAACACTTTCTGTTTTCTTCCAAAGAATTGCCCCTGAATGACTTAGTTTATTATTAAGGCTTGATTCTCCATAATGTTTGAAATGTTCTTTTTCATTCATGGTATTGATTGCCTTCCTTAATTGCCCTGGAGAAGATGGTGGTGACTTGCTTGCTTGAATGACTGTAGTTTTGGATTTCTCCTGGTGGAGGGCTTATGCCCGAAACATTGATTCTCCTGCTCCTTGAATGCTGCCTGACCTGCTGTGCTTTTCCAGCGCTACACTTTTTGACTCTGATCTCTATTATCTGCAATCCTCATTTTCTCCCTGGAGTTTAGGCGTGCAGGTACACCAACTGTACTGTAAGGGATGGAGTTCCAGGATTATGATCCAGGAACAATGAAGGAACAATAATATCGTTCTAAGTCAGGGAGGTGCGTGGCTTGGCAGAAAGCTGCAGATTGTGGTGTTCCCATGCGTCTGCCACATTTGACATTCTCGATGGTAAAGACCATGGGTTTGGAAAGTGCTGGTGAAGGAACCTTGGCATCTTTGTAGATACTACACACTGGTGCCACTGCAAGAACTCAATGTGAGTGGGGATGTGACCCATGCAAGCAACATTTAGGATGCCTTAGAGTCAGCATTGATTAACAAACGGAGGAAGTTTATCAGTTAGAAGAGGTTGGGGTATCGCAATTGGCCTCAGCAATTGCACTACAGTGAGGGAAAGAAAAAGAGAGGGTCCTTGCTTCTGACCATTATCCAAAGACTCCGCCTGAGCATGCATGGAAATTAATTAAGATCAACATCTGACAGGGGATGTAACACCTTCTGTGACTGAATGGGCTTTGCACCCTTATTTCCAAAACCTGCGAATGGAGAAGAGTGATTTGGGAGAGGTGGAGCTGTACCCCATGCCAAGCTCAACTAAAGAAATGAGGTAATGAAAAGAAAACCATTCTTTAAAAGAAACAAATGTATTTAAAACCTAACTTTAAAATCTGCAGCATTGTTGTTTTCTTTTCCTTTCTTTATTTCTTTGTGAAATATTCAAAGAATAATAACAAAAGATTAGAGCATGGAAGTTAAGAGGAGATGTGTTGGAAGGAAAATATCGAAGTCAGTTGGAAGAATGTTTGGATGAGGAGAGCTGCCTGTGATTGATGGATCTGTGACACTGACGATGACTTGATTGCAGTTTATTTTGGGCTGGAAGACCTCTCATCCTCCTCCTCCTCCTCCTCTGTTCCCTTATTTAGTGCGTGTGGCATTACTATGACAGGGACCTCCCTCTTGCTCAGGATAGAGCTGCTGTGATTCTGTTCACATCGCACTGATCTGTCAGGTTTCAGTCCACAATGGCTGAAAAGGAGACCGAAAAAAACAACAAAGTAGTTAAGAAAGAAGAAAATGCAGAGGGTGAAACTGGTGAAGAGGCTGCCACAGACAATTTGGAATTCCCTGAGCTGGGGCCTTTTGAAACAATTACAGGGTGAGCATCAAACCTTTTTCTATCTAAAAATGCTACTTCAGGAAAGTAGAGCAAGGTAGATATTTGTCTAATTATTGTTAAACTTTTTTTTTAACTCTGAAAAGAATGAACTATTTACCATGCTGATGTACGATACAGAACAAACTTACATCATTGACCAAGATGTGACAGATAAGGTTTAATTTTGACAAGCATGGTAAGAAATATGTTTGTCAGAAAAAAAGTGATTCATTGAATGTCAACTATAGTGTGGGTTACAAACATTGGCATGCATTGTATTTCAGTAATATTAGTCAATGTTATTTGCATGCTACTTCAGTGCTGGATTAATATGGCAGTGTGTTGGAATTTCAAAACCAATATTACAAGGACAGTTTCGGATTGGTTTCATTAATGCACTTACCTGGTATTGAGTCTTACCTGCTAGGAGTTCATATTGAGAAATTACAGGAACATTGCTGAGTAATTTGCCAGTCCATGATGAGTGAGTAACCCAGAGTGTTCTGGCAAAAATGAACATGTGTGTTTGTACATATTATGCAGAGTATACAATTATGAATGTATATCCTACAAAGCAACAAATTCAATCTTAGTCATTTTGAGATGCAATAAGATACTATATAGATGCAGAAATTCTTCTTTATACACTGTATACTGTACAACCTGCATGAAGTATATGTATCTAAAAGTTTATCTGAAGGCTAGTACTCTTAATTGTATGTGATAGGCATCAACTGCAGATTTACGTATGTTCTTATTAATACAAACGAAACAAAACTATGCTTTATTGGATGAGGGGGTGTCTGTTCATAATTTATTTCTCTGTTAATAAATACTCATCAACGTGTCTGAAGGCTAGATCCAGGTCTATCCTTCTGTACTAGGATTTTGGGAGTAGAACACCCATGTCTAATACACTGGATGTTTGACTAGATTCATATACAATAGTGGAATTTCATTGATCCCAGGCTTGCTTGAATGAAAATCGCACCAGATAATCATCACTATTACTGAGTAGCTCATTCACTGACCTACAATCTCAGAGCGAGTCTCCCCATTTAGTTCATGTGTCTGTATATTCAGACATTTAAATGGTCTACTCATACAAAGAATGTCTAGTTCTAGTCTATACAGTCATTCTACCAATGATATTTCTCAGGGTTATTATCTTCTTTAAATCTGCTGGAGAACCTGACATAGTAGTGGAGGTACAGGTACCTTGTCTACTTACAAGCTGTAGTTAGTTAGGTGTGCAGCATTCACCTGAAGGAACTGTGAATTTACAGGCTGTAGTGTATGTATTAAAAATGATGTGGAGGAGCCAGTGTTGGATGGGGTGGACAAAGTTAAAGATCACACAACACCAGGTTATTGTCCAACAGGTTTATTTGGTTGCCCTAGCTTTCAGAGCGCTGCTCTTTCATCAGGTAGCTGTGATGAAGGTAACAGTTATCTGATGAAGGAGCAGCACTATGAAAGCTAGTGCTTCTGAATAAATCTGTTGAACTACAACCTGGTGTTGTGTGATCTTTAACTATGTATTAATAGGCAGTGTCCCACCTAGAAACACTTGGGACTAAATTGTACGTTTGGCTAAGTGTCATTTTCAGGAGGGTTTCTCTCTGTGAGGTTGAGTGAATTTCCTCACTGCATCTTCCCAAACTTGTTTAATTAATTACTAACCCAGCCCACTCCTCTTGTCTGACTCTGGCCCCATGTTACTACTTGCCATCGCTGGGGTATCCCAAAGTGGACTGGCATCCCTGACACTGATGCCATCTTTAAAAGGCCATTGTAAATATGCTCAGTGCACAGCTGCCCTGCACAGTTCCTGACATTTGCCCCAGACATGAGTGTAAAGGGAAAATTAGTACCCCTGTTTATGTGCAGGTCTGGAGATCCAGGTGGATGGACTGGTGCAGAGGACCAGCAGTGGATGCTATGACACTCAACCAGGTCAGTGTAGCCTCAGCCATCTGGAGGAATCCACATCAATGTAGGAAGAAGGTCAATGACTTCCACCTCTGCCACCAGCACTGACCCATCTTATCTCCGATACCTTGCATCACTCGACTTCTGCAGCTGGACCCGCCTCCCACCAAGGGTCATACTCTAGAACTCTCACTATTACCCTGCAACATTTTCCCTCACTCACTCTCATCCTCCTCAATGCCCAATATCACTAACCCTTCATCCCCTGTGCGCTGCCTACTCATTCAATCAGGACAGCAACCCACCTGCACCAACTGTAGGAGCTGGGACAGTCACTTTCATTACTGTTAATATCTGCCTCTCTTTCTGGAAGAAAAATAACCTGCAATAGAGCCAAAAAAGATAATGAGCTGCCTAGCAATTTGCTCTTCTCTGACTCTGACTGTCCTGATTGACTGACTAACTACATCCCAGCCCCTGGATTGTATGGGAGGCTGTCCTTGACTAACTGTACCTCCCCACTGAAGGCTATCTCCCTTGACATGACTGACAACCATGGCAAGCCTCCTGGCTTTGTGTCTGTGTTAAACAACAAAGCAATATGACAGTGCTATGAGCCTGGTATCTCTGCCTGAAGGGGCAAAGAGGAAAAAGCGATGCAAGGCAGGAGAGCTGTGAGTATGCAGGTATGCACAAAGAGGGTGAGCCTGTAAAGAGCACAGGCCATGGGTGCAGCCCTCTCCGTCCATGAGCATGCAGTGTCCTTACTGTAGCACTGCAATGAGAGTTGCTGATGCAGTCTGAGGTGCAGTACTAAATTGAAGAGGCGTCCTGTAAGTGGCTTGGAGATATGCCACAAGAGTTCCCAGAGACTGGCACATGTCAGATGCAAATATAAGTGGACATGGGGTTGCTGTGCCTGATGCCTATTGAGTGCATCCAGAGAAGATGGTGTCTAACATTTGAGACTGTTTGGAACAAACAGAAAGCTTGTGCCCAGCTGCAACTTGCCTAGCAAGAATTCTCAATGCCCAGTTTGATCATGGCAGGTGATACTCTAGAAAGCTACTTACTACTGAGGTGAGATCGGAAGTTAATTAGTTCATTAACAACCAATAAGCAACTTACTGCTCCAGACGAGACTCTCATCTTTACACCTAGAACTTAGTTAAGGAGCAGCGCTCAGAAAGCTTGTGATTTCAAATAAACCTGTTGGACTATAACCTGGTGTTGTGTGATTTTTTAACTTTGCCCACCCCAGTCCAACACAGGCACCTCCACATCTTAGTCAATAGGTGCAACAAACTGTTCCCAAAATCGAGTAGGCTTTGCTGAACTTGTCATCTGATTCAGCCACCACAGCCCAGGCTGTTTGGGTTCTTCAATAAGATTCCATCATTAAAGAAATTGAGCCCTGTTAAAAAATATGTTATGTCATTGTTCATAATAAATATGATGGTTGCTGCTGTATTGTGGAAATCCTGATTAACTGGTGAGTTTAGAAGAGTGAGCAACTGGTGACAAAGGAGTTGATTTATAATGACTTTTCTAACGCACATGTGAACAGTCTGCCTAAAATAAAAGAAAATAATTTGAAATTAATTAAAATAAACTAAATATATGCCAGTGGGAATTTAGATTTAAAGTTCAGACTCACACTAAAGATAGTGGACAGCTTAACACTTTCTAATCAACTCATTCAAAGATGTTATTACACACCATTGGAATCTAGGCCTCCTGGGTCAGAGGTGGAGACACTACCTCTTCACCACAAGGGCCTCAGGTTTCAGTCTTTTAACGCTAAGACTCAACATTGGCCCCAGCTCTTGGCCTCACTGTGAAATGTGAATCCCTTGAATTAAGTATTGCTGCAATGGAAAAACCGACTGCACTCCTACCTATTGTGTAGCCGTGTGTTTCTCCAGTTCTGAAAAGGGTCACTGGACTCAAAATCGCAATGCTGTTTTCTCTCCCAGACCTGCTGAGTTGCTCCAACAATTTCTGTTTTTGTTTATTTCTCCTATCTTTGTGGGTCTGTTTTGTGAAACCTGATGATCCTTTTCCCCATTTGGTGCGGCAAAGAAACAAAAGTGGACTGCTGACCTCTAATTATTAAAATTACCTTCATGAAGAAAGCAGATGATGTGGAGGTTAAACTGAAGGGGTGAAGGTAGTCATCGGTAGAATAGTAATAGAGTTTAGTAGTAAACAAACAATCTTACTAAACTTTGAGTCACTTGGTCGAGATAAAATGAACCTGTTGCTAAAATAAGCAAAAGTATAAATAGCAGAGGCACTGGCCACAAGTTTTCAATTCTTATTGGATTCGAGAATAGTGTGGAGGAGTGGAGGATTATTAATGTTATAGCACTAGTCAAGAAGGTGGAGGCAAATACACTGAGAAACCATAGGCTGGGCAGTCTAAAATTATGGAGAGGTTATTGGAAACCATTAATATATTCAGGGAAGCTCATGGTATAAGCAGAAAATGAGGAAATGAATGCAGTCTTAAGTTAGGTACAGGAAGTATAGAATGGTGGTGGATGAATGTTTTTCACACTCATGATGCTCCTCAAGTGTCAGCTTTGTCTCTATTACATGTCCCAAATTTGACAAACTAGATTCACGTCTAGGTAGCAGCATTGTGAGGTTTGTGAATAGCACAAACCCTGGAAAAATAGTGGATAGTGATGAAAATAATTTGTGGACTTCGTAATGACAAATGTATGATGGTGAAATGGGCAGAAGCTAAGTGTGTGTAGATCAATGCAAAGAGATGTGAAATGACACACTTTGCAAGATCTATTATTGAAAACAGTGTGCTGCTTATTACATGGTTTGGAAAGTTTAAATGAGCAGAGAGACCTTCATGTTTATAAACAGAAGTTGTTAAAGGTGCAAGGCAAATTGATTAAACCAAAGCAGTTGAGTTAGAACAAAAATGCAAAGAATCCATGCTCGAAACTTATAAAACACTGGAATATTCTGGACAATTTGGGGGAGTACACTTCAGGAAATATGTAAAGGTCTAAGAAAGGATGCGTAGGAAATTCACCAAGAGGTTATGAGGGAGAGGAACTTCATCATGACATGAGGTTGGAAATTGTTCTCTTTTGAAACAAAGGCTAGAGTGGACCTGATCGAGTTAATTAATATTAGATAGAGAAAAATCACTAGTCGTCATATTTTCAAAATCAGTGACAAAAACAATTCAGAAGAGAGATGAGAGAAATTGTTTGGAATTTGGAAGACTTTACCCAAAGATATGATGGAAGCTGATGTCATAAATAATTATATAAAGGTGTTTAAACAAGTACTTACAAACGAGGAATTTACAGGGTTAAAAAATGGAGGGATGAGGTGGGATGAAGCAATTTAATTTTCTTGATGAATCAACAGAGAAATAATGGGCTTGCTGGTTTCTTTCTGAGTTGTGGAGGTGAAAATGTGTTGCTGGAAAAGCGCAGCAGGTCAGGCAGCATCCAAGGAGCAGGAGAGCGGACGTTTCGGGCATGAGCCCTTCTTCAGGAATGAGTTGTGGAGGTGCCAGTGTTGGACCGTTAAAAATCACACAACGCCAGGCTATAGTCCAACATGTTTATGGATTGAAGTGTGTATACTTCAATGCCAGAAGTATAAGAAATAAGGTAGGTGAACTTGCAGCGTGGGTTGGTACCTGGGACTTCGATGTTGTGGCCATTACAGAGACGTGGGTAGAACAGGGACAAGAATGGCTGTTGCAGGTTCCAGGGTTTAAATGTTTTAGTAGGATCAGACATGGGGGTAAAAAAGGGGGAGGTGTGGCATTACTTGTCAAAGATAGTATTACAGCAGTGGAATGGACGATGGAAGAGGACTTGCCATCTGAGGTAGTTTGGGCTGAGGTTAGAAATAGGAAAGGTGAGGTCACCCTGTTAGGTGTTTTCTACAGGCCTCCTAATAGTCCTAGAGAAGTAGAGGATAATATTGCGAGGATGATTCAGGAAAAGAGTGAAGGTAGCAGGGTGGTTGTTATGGGGGACTTTAACTTCCCAGATATTGACTGGGAGAGCTATAGCTCGAGTTCATTAGATGGGTCGGTGTTTGTCCAATGTATGCAGGAGGGTTTCCTGACACAATATGTAGACAGGCCAACAAGAGGTGAGGCTATACTGGATTTGGTTCTAGGTAATGAACCAGGCCAGGTGTTAGACTTGGAGGTAGGTGAGCACTTTGGGGACAGTGACCACAACTCGGTGACTTTTACTTTAGTGATGGAGAGGGATAAGTGTGCGCCGCAGGGCAAGAGTTATAGCTGGGGGCAGGGAAATTATGATGCAGTGAGGCATGACTTAGGATGTGTGGATTGGAAAAACAGGCTTCAAGAGAAGAACACTAATGAGATGTGGGGATTGTTCAAGGAGCAGCTACTACGTGTCCTCGATAAGTATGTACCAGTCAGGCATGGTGTAAAGGACCTTGTGAGGCAGCCGTGGTTTAGTAAGGAATTGGAATCCCTTGTGAAAGGGAAGAAGGCGGCATATGTAAAGATGAGGCGTGAAGGTTCAGTTGGGGCGATAGAGAGTTATAAGGTAGCCAGGAGGGATCTAAAGAGAGAGCTAAGAGAAGCGAGAAGGGGACATGAAAAGTCTTTAGCTGGTAGGATTAGGGAAAATCCAAAGGCTTTCTATAGGTATGTCAGGAATAAAAGGATGACTAGGGTAGGTATCGGTCCAGTCAAGGATAGTAGTGGGAAGTTGTGTGTGGAGGTGGAGGAGATTGGAGAGACACTAAATCAATACTTTTCATCAGTATTCACTCAGGAACAGGACACTGTTGCTGATGTGAATATGGAGTCACAAATGATTAGAATGGATGGCCTGGAAATATGCAGGGAAGAGGTTCTGGGAATATTGGAGAGGATGAAAATAGATAAGTCCCCTGGGCCTGATGGCATTTACCCTAGGATCCTATGGGAAGCTAGGGAGGAGATAGCAGAGCCATTGGCCTGGATTTTTATGTCGTCATTGTCAACGGGAATAGTACCAGAGGACTGGAGGATAGCGAATGTGGTCCCCTTGTTCAAGAAAGGGAGTAGGGATAGCCCTAGTAACTATAGGCCAGTGAGTCTGACTTCAGTGGTGGGCAAAGTCTTAGAGAGAATGGTAAGGGATAAGATTTATGAACATCTGGATAGGAATAACGTGATCAAGGATAGCCAGCATGGTTTTGTGAAGGGCAGGTTGTGCCTCACAAACCTTATTGAGTTCTTTGAGAAGGTGACTAAGGAAGTGGATGAGGGTAAAGCAGTAGATGTTGTGTATATGGATTTTAGTAAGGCGTTCGATAAGGTTCCCCATGGTAGGCTAATGCTAAAACTACGGAGGTATGGCATTGAGGATACATTAGAGGTTTGGATTAGGAATTGGCTGGCTGGAAGGAGACAGAGGGTGGTAGTTGATGGACTATGTTCATCTTGGAGTGCAGTTACTAGCGGTGTACCACAAGGATCTGTTTTGGGACCATTGCTTTTTGTTATCTTTATAAATGATCTAGAGGAAGGGCTTGAAAGCTGGGTAAGCAAGTTTGCGGATGACACAAAAGTCGGTGGAGTTGTGAATAGTGAGGAAGGAAGTGGTAGGTTACAGCGGGATATAGATAAGTTGCAGAGCTGGGCAGAAATGTGGCAAATGGAATTCAATGTAGCTAAGTGTGAAGTCATTCACTTTGGTAGGAGTAACAAGAAGATGGATTACTGGGCTAATGGTAGGCTACTTGGTAGTGTGGATGAGCAGAGGGATCTTGGTGTCCATGTACACAGATCTCTGAAAGTTGCCACTCAGGTAAATAGTGCTGTGAGGAAGGCATATGGTGTACTGGGCTTTATTGGTAGAGGAATTGAGTTCCGGAGTCCTGAGGTCATGTTGCAACTGTATAAGACTCTGGTGCGGCCTCATCTGGAGTATTGTGTGCAGTTTTGGTCGCCATACTATAGGAAGGATGTGGAGGCATTGGAACGAGTGCAGAGGAGGTTTACCAGGATGTTGCCTGGAATGGTAGGAAAATCTTATGAGGAAAGGCTGAGGCACTTGGGGCTGTTCTCATTGGAGAAGAGAAGGTTTAGGGGAGATTTGATAGAGGTGTATAAGATGATTAGGGGTTTAGATAGGGTCGACACTGAGAACCTTTTACCGCTAATGGAGTCAGGTGTTACTAGGGGACACAGCTTTTAATTAAGGGGTGGTAGGTATAGGACAGATGTTAGGGGTAGATTCTTTACACAGCGGGTTGTGAGTTCATGGAATGCCCTGCCAGTAGCAGTGGTGAACTCTCCTTCTTTATGGTCATTTAAGCGGGCATTGGATAGGCATTTGGAAGTTATTGGGCTAATGTAGGTTAGGTAGGATTCGGTCGGCGCAACATCGAGGGCCGAAGGGCCTGTACTGCGCTGTATCTTTCTATGTTCTATGTTCTATCTGGAAGCACTAGCTGTTCTTTCATCAGGAGACTCTGAAATCTGTGTCAATATGTGTGATCTTCTTGGAGATCCTCTCCACTTTGAGCCGGCAGTTAGTGGTATCAATGGTAGCCATGATGTGGAGGAGACGCTGTTGAACTGGGGTGTACAAAGTTAAAAATCACACAACACCAGATTATAGTCCAACAGTTTGTTTGGAAGGAGTGCTGCTCCTTCATCGCAGCTACCTGATGAAGGAGCAACACTCCAAAAGCTAGTGCTCCCAAATAAATCTTTTGGACTATAATTTGACGTTGTCTGATTTTGAATTTCTTTTTGTGTGATATAGTTTATGATTCTGTATTTCTCATGCTTCATTATTGATGGTGTTATATGAGGCTACTAGTCTGAAAAGATCAAATGAAGGCTGCCATTAAAGGGTATGTGCCTCCGAATTGGTCTTGTGTCTGAGAGAATAGCCAAGATGGAATCTTCCTTCAACACTGCCCTTCCTTCCTGCGTGAGGATTGGTGTGTCGACAGTGAAATGCTAATTCGCTGGTGTCTCGTCCTGCCAGCACAGCTGAGATAAGGAAAGTTAAAAATAAATGTGAAATTCCATTGATTGAGATATAGTTGAAAAGCCACAGCAATGTGTCCCAGGCTTCACTGGAGAGCATGATATGTGATAGAGTAGAAATCTAAAACCCCAAGTAGAAACTCTGGTGTAAGGTTCAGATGGAGAATTGAATTGGTGGGCCCATTTTAAACACCTTGCTAATATGGTGACCTTACCATATCACCTGTACTGTGACATTAGAAGAATATTTCCAATCACAGAGTCCTATTTTATTGCTCATTATATCTATGAGAGAATGACCTTTAATTTTAAACTGATTTAATTACAATACAACACAATGTGATCACTTTGATCACATTTTGTGAGACTATTTAATTGCATATAATAAAAAGCCTTATTTGATGGAGACCTTTTTATCAATTCTATAAAAAAAGTCTGAAGCGTTTCACAGATGATGAATTGCTTTGTACTACTCTGCTGTACAGAGGGATTTCTTTCTTGACAACTATCCTATACATAGCAGCATATTATTAACAGTGACTAGATAATGGATAATTAATCAGTTTCAGAGTGATTCTGTTTGAGAAGTAATGCCTTGAAAAATGCCTTGAGGAAGCCATCAGTTGCAATGAACTAAATTACTTTTGATTCTGAGTCAGAGGCTTTAGGTTTAAAAGACTGATAGATTAGATTCCTTACAGTATGGAACCAGGCCCTTTGGCTCAACAAGTCCACACCAACCCTCCGAAGAGTAACCCACCCAGACTCTTTCTCCTACCCTACACTGACCCCTGACTAATGCACCTATCACTGTGGGCAATTCAGCATGGCCAATTCATCTGGCTTGCACATCTTTGGATTGTGGGAGGAAACCCACACAGACATGGGGAGAACGTGCAAACTCCACACAAACAGTCGCCTGAGGTGGGAATCGAACCGGGGTCCTTGGCACTGTGAGCCACCGTGCCACCCCATAGTCTACTCTAGCTTTTCAGCATATAGTCTAGACAGGCACTCCAATGCAATAATAAAGGAGCGCTGCAATGTCCGAGGTGCCAGTCTTCAGATTCCAGCCTCAGGCAACTGTCTGTGTGGAGCTTGCACATTCTCCCTGCGTCTGTGTGGGTTTCTACCCACAGTCCAAACATGTGCAGATTAGGTGGATTGGCCATGGAAATGCAAGGTTACAGTGATAGAGTGGGATAGTCTTTGGAGGGTCAATGTGGACTTGATGAGCTGACTAGCCTGCAAACACACTGTAAAGATTCTATGATCCCACAGGAGAAGAAACTGCGTGAGAATGTCACTTTTCTCCAAGTTGCTTTCTTAATTTAAATAAAGTCAGAAATCACACGATACCAGGTTATAATCCAACAGGTTTATTTGAAATCACCAACTTTTGCATCAGGTGAAGTCACTCACTTGTACTTCCAAATAAACCTGTTGGATTATAACTTGATGTCATGTGACTTCTGACTTTGTCTACCCCAGTTCAACACCGGCACCTCCACATCTTAATCTTAAAAAGCCTTAGCTATGCTATAAAAGTCCCACATATTTTAAGGGTTTAGGGTTTCTCTCTTCAGTATATACACTTCCCCACTTAAGGCAGTGTATAAGATATTGAAGTTATTTTTGGTTGTAACAGAAACACATACATACACACGCGATCTCTCCCTCTCTCTCTCCTTCCAACATAGACACTTCCATACATTTTCTCCTTCTCCCTCACACACACATATAAGTCAATGCGATGAAATTGCATTTACAGGCTTGTATTTGCAGATATGTTCTATTTTGTTCAGAAAGCACGTAATCAGGAGGCAGTCAGTTAATGTGGCATTTTATAAGTCCTTACTTTGGAAACAGAACCAGTCTGATTCAAGGTTGGGATACAGACAGACTCCAACCTCACACTTCTAATACATTGTCTGAGCTGAGATGTCTTTTTTTTATATACTGATAAAACCTTAAGTTATCTTGGAGCCATGACTTGAAAGAAATTCTGGGAGTTACATATTAATCAATTGAAACCTCCATTCCCATTCTTAGTGACTATAGACTTGACAGCAATCTAGGTTTGTTCAATACAACGCATCAGTTGTATGACACTTTGATCTTTTACTATAAATTCCGCGTTCTATGATCCTGCCACACTAGCTACCTGATGATGGAGCAGCGCTCTGAAAGCTTGTACTTTCAAATAAACCTATTGGATTATAACCTGGTGTGTGAATTTTAACATTAACATTGATAGCATCTGTATATCATCCCCATGTCCACTTACAGGTTTGTTTTGCTAGTTGCAACAATTTTTTTTATGGTTGATTCCTGCATGAATATTTTAATACTTATTGTGTTCTAACTGATTAATTTATGCTAATTTCCAAATCAAACCTAAATTGCTAACGAAAATAAATATTGCTGGAAAAGCTCTGCAGGTCTAGCAGCAGTGGAGTGTGAATTATATACTGATAAAACCTTAAGTTATCTTGGAGCCATGACTTGAAAGAAATTCTGGGAGTTACATATTAATCAATTAATATGTGGAGTGAAGTCAGAGTTAACATTTTAGGGTCTAGTGATCCTTCCTCAGAAGGTCTAACCAGATATTTCTACATGCACTCCTTCATTTCTGGCCTCTTGCTTTTCTCCATTTGTGGTAGTAGTAGTGCCTTATATCTGCCTAAATTCTAAGCTGTTCAATTCTCTTCCTAAATATCATCTCTGCCTCTTTCTTCTCATTTTAAAATGCACCTTAAAACTCCTTCTGACCAAGCTGTTGTCTATTTCATAGATACCCTACACAGTGAAAGCAGACCATTCGATCCATCAAGTCCACACCAATCCTCTGAAGAGCATCCAACTCAGACCTAGATTCCTACCCTATCCTTGTAACCCTGCATTCCCCATTGCTAACCCACCTTGCCTGCACATCTTTGGACTGTGGGAGGAAACCAGAGCACCCGGAGAAAACCCATGCAGACATAGGGAGAATGTGCAAACTCCACACAGTCAGTAGCTCGAGGCTGGAATGGAGCTCAGGTCCCTGGTGCTGTAAGACAACAGTGCTAACCACTGAGCTATCATGCTGCCCTTTGGATTAATGTTTCCTTTTGCAACTGTATTTGTGACATTTTAATGTGGTCAATACATTCTCTGTGTGAAACAACGATTATTTTAAAATGTGTTTGATGTGCTTCTGATGCTTGTATACTTATAATGAGTGCTGTATTGATAAGGTTGAATACTTTATTTTTTTGCTCTGTCCAATACCTGCTTCTTTCTTTTCCAGGCAACGCATGCCATCTGCTTTCTTCAAATTCCAGTTCAAAAACGTAGAATATTCTTCAGGACGGCACAAAACCTTTTTGTGCTATTCAGTGGAGAAGCAGGGCACGGAATGTGAGAGGTCAGAGGGATATGTGGAGGATGAGCACGCGGGCACCCACGCAGAAAATGCCTTCTTCACAGATATCTTCACGGAGTGTGATGGGAGCCTGAGCTACTCCATCATTTGGTATGTGTCCTCCAGTCCTTGCGCGGTGTGTGCTGCCAAAATCGCTGAGTACCTGAGCAATTCCCCCAACGTGGAGCTCACCATCTTCATGGCACGCTTGTTCATGTGGGAAGAGGCCGAAATTCATCAGGGCCTACGGCAACTGAAAGCAGCTGGCTGCCGGTTGAGAATCATGAAGGCACCAGAGTATAATTACTGCTGGAACACCTACGTTGACAACGAAGGGGAGGCTTTTACACCTTGGGAGGACCTTCAAGACAGCAGCACGTTCTACGAAGAAAAACTACATGAAATTCTACAACAAGCCTAGAAGGTGAGGACTTTGCCAGAATTTTGGCTTGCCACCGTGCTGATGGTTTTGATTTTTACCTCCCGGTCTAGCGTTTACTTCCCTCATTCATTGGTGATTTGTGTATATTTCTGGCAAGGCCTCCATCCCCAGTAGCATTTGAGTGGACTTGCTGCGCTGTTTCGGAGGACTGTGAAGAGTCAACTGCATTGCCATGGGTCAAGCGTTACATATAGGCTAGATCAGGTAAGGACAGCAGATTTCCATCCCAAAAGCATATCAGTGAAACAGGTGGATTTTAACAACAACAAAAATGTAATTATCACTACTGAGACCATCTTTGTATTCCAGATGTATTTGTTTAAATTCCACTAACGTTGAAGGATATTTGAACCCATAGAACATAGAATATTACAGAGCAGTACAGGTCCTCGATGTTGTGCTGACCAATCTGAAGTCCATCTAACCTACAATATTCTATTCTCATCCCTATATTTATCCAATGACAATTTAAATGTCCTTAAACTTGACGAGTCTACTACTGTTCCATGCGCTTACTACTCTCTGAGGAAAGGACCTACTTCTGACATCTGTCCTATATCTATCACCCTTCAATTTAAAGCAATGTCCCCTCGTGCTAGCCATCACCATCCGAGGAAAAAGGCTCTCACTGTCCACCCTATCTAATCCCCTGATCATCTTCTGTGACTCTATTATGTCACCTCTTAACCTTTTTTTCTCTAACAAAACCAGCCTCTAGTACCTCAGACTTTCTTCATAAGAACTTCCCTCCATACCAGGAAACATCTTAGTAAATCTCCTCTGCACCCTTTCCAAAGCTTCCAGATCCTTCCTATAATGCAGCAGCAAGAACTGTATGTAATACTTCAAGTGTGGCCACACGAGAGTATTGTACGGCTGCAACATGATGTCATGGCTCTGAAACTCAATCCCTCTACCATTAAAAGCTAACACACCGTATGCCTTCTTAACAACCCTATCAACCTAGGTGGCAACTTTCAGGGATCTATGCACATGGACACCAAGATCTCTCTGCTCATCCACACTACCAAGAATCTTACCATTAGCCCAGGATTCTGCATTCCTGTTACTCTTTCCAAAGTGAATCGCCTCACACTTTTCCGCATTAAACTCCATTTGCCACCTCTCGGCCCAGCTCTGCAACTTACCTATGTCCCTCTGTAACCTGCAACATCCTTTGTCACTATCCACAACTCCATCAACTTTAGTGGTGTCCGTAAATTTACCAACCCACCCATCTATGCCCTCATCCAGGTCATTTATAAAAATGACAAACTGCAGTGGCCCTAAAACAGACCCTTGCAGTACACCACTAATAACTGAACTCCAGGATGAACATTTCCCATCAACCACCATACTCTGTCTTCTTTCAGATAACCAAATTCTGATTGAAACTAATAAATCACCCTCAATCCCACGCCTCTGTATTTTCTGCAGTAGCCTAACTTGGGGAACCTTATCAAATACCTTATTGAAATGCATATACATTAAATCAACTGCTTTACCCTCATCCACCTGTTTGGTCACCTTCTCAAAGAACGCAATAAGGTTTGTGAGACATGACCTACACAAAACCATGTTGACTATCTCTAATCAAATTATTAATTAATTATAAATCTTACCTCTTATAATCCTTTTCAAGATTTTACCCACCAACCGAAGTAAGGCTCACTAGTCTATAATTATAATAGTTGTCCCTACTCCTTTTCTTGTACAAGGGGACATCATTTACTATCCTCCAGTCATCTGGCACTATTCCTGTAGACAATGACGACATAAAGATCAAAGCCAAAGGCTCTGTAATCTCCTTCCTAGCTTCCCAGAGAATGCCAGGATAAATCCCATCTGGCCCAGGGGACTTATCTATTTTCACACTTTTCAGAATTACTAACACCTCCTCCTTATGAACCTCAATCCCATCTAGTCTAAAAGTTTATATCTCAATATTCTCCTCAACAACATTGCCTTTTTCCTGTGTAAATACTGATGAAAAATATTCATTTAGCACCTTCCCTATGTCTTTGGACTCCATGCATAACTTCCCACTACTGTCCTTGACTGGCCCTAATCTTACTGTAGTCATTCTTTTATTCCTGACATATTTATAGAAAGCTTTAGGGTTTTCCTTGATCTTACTTGCCAAAGACTTCTCATTTTCCCTCTGGGCTCTTCTTAGCTCTCTCTTTAGGTCCTTCCTGGCTAACTTTATCTCAAGCCTTCATACCTCATCCTTACATAAGCCTTCTTCTTCCTCTTGACAAGAGATTAAACTTCTTTATTAAGCTATGGTTCCCTTGCTCGACAACTTACTCCCTGCCTGACAGGTACACTTATCAAGGACCTGCAGTAGCTTTTCCTTGAATAAGCTGCACATTTCGATTGTGCTCATTCCCTGCAGCTTCCTTCCCCATCCTATACTTCCCAAACCATACCTAATCGCATCCTAATTGCCTTTCCCCCAGCTATAATTCTTGCCCTGCGGTAAATACCTGTCCCTTACCATTGCTAAAGTAAACATAATAGAATTGTGGTCACTACCACCAAGGTGCTCACCTACCTCCAAATCTAACACCTGGCCTGGTTCATTATCCAGACCAAATCCAAAGTGGCCTTGCCTCTTGTTGGCCTATCTTCATACTGTGTCAGGAAACCCTTCTGCACACATTGGACAAAAACTGACTCATCCAGACTATTCGAACCATAGTACTTCCAGTCAATGTTTGGAAAGTTAAAGCCCCTATAACAACTACCCTGTTACTTTCACTCCTATCTAGAATCATCCTTGCAATCCTTTCCTCTACATTTATGAAACTTTTTGGAGGCCTATAGAAAACTCCCAACAGGGTGACCTCTCCTTTCCTGTTTCTAAACTCACCATATATTACTTCAGGAGACGAGTCCTCATCAAATGTCCTTTCTGCCACTGTAATACTGTCGTTGACTAACAATGCCACACCCCTCTTCTTTTAACACCTTCCCTGATCTTAATGAAACATCTAAACCCTGGAACCTGCAGCAACCATTCCTGCCCTATTCTATCCATGTCTGCAAAATGGCCACAATATCGAAGTGTCAGGTACCAACCCATGCTGCAAGTTCACCCACCTTGTTCCATATGCTCCTGGCATTGATGTAGACACACTTCAAACCACCTTCCTGCCTGCCAGTACACTCCTGCGACCTTGAAACCTTATTCATGACATCACTACTCTCCCGCACTTGTACACTGAAACTACAATTCAAGTTCCCATCCCCCTGCTGAATTAGTTTAAACCCTCCCGAAGAGCATTAGCAAACTCCCCCTCAGAATATTGGTACCTCTCTGGTTAGGTGTAGACCATCCTGTCTGTAGAGGTCACACCTATCCCAGAATTAGCCCTAATTATCCAGGTATCTGAATCCCTCCCTCCTGCACCCTTCCTGTAGCCATGTGTTCAACTGCTCTCTCTCCCTATTCCTCATCTTGCTTGCACGTGGTACGTGCCCATGTAGCTAATGCCCATGTTCAGGGCATTAGCCTAAACCTGCTGGATTACTAAGCCAGTGACATTATCACCATACCACCCTCTTCCCTTGGCACACTTACCTATTGGTATTGATCAACGAAAGATAAGGAATGTTAAAAATGCCAACGCTACCAGTTTGGTTAATGTTCCATTGACTTAGCACCAATATATCAGAAAATAAAGAGTTTGAACTCTACACCAGACAATCCTGGTGAGTGGACACCACAGCTCTTACTCTGAACCATATTTAATATTTAGAAATCATATTTAATACCCAAACTAATTATAAAATATGGGAGTCCATAACATTATCCTGCCGTGCAAACTGTAAGTCTAAATTGATATAAAAATTGTAGCCATTGAAAAGGTTTCATATTGTGATTTGATCGACTGACAAGCAGCCTGCAAATTTGTCTATGATTCACACTGTTGTCTGAGGGAAGAATGTAAACACTGGAAAGCAACACCAGGAATGGATATAAAATAAGTGCATAAGAAATAAGGGTAGATCATAGAACGCCGCCATTTGACATGCTCCTGACTGACCTCCTACCCTACCTTCATTTTCCCATGTGTTTCTCATATCTGTTAATTCCCTCAAAGATAAAGATTTAGTGATTCCACCTAATGCTCAACAACTGACCATTCACAATTCACTATGTTAGAAAATTCCTAAGATTCACAAAATTTATCCCCACTCTTACTCTAAATTCACCAACCAGGAGGAGCAATCTTTCTGTGTCTATCTAATTTTGAGCCTCTTCAGAATCATGTATATTTAAATCACCTCTCTTTTCACCTAAACTATAGAGAGCAGAGACCCAATTATCTTCCCATCATAGGATGACCTGTCACTTCAGCACACAATCTAGTAAACCACTGGAATACTTTCTATTCATATTTTTCTCATTGTGGAAATAGGTATTTCTAAATGGCAGCATTTGAGGCATATTTTAAACTTCCCTTTCCCTTGCTTCCAAGACAAATGAATCCTTACTAAGATATAAATACCAAAATTGTATTGTACTTCAGGGATGAGCTTAGCAAAGTCCTTCACAAATTCACAACCGTTCTCCTTTTTGTCCTCCCTTACTCTAAAGACCAATATGTAATGATTAGATTCCCGAAAGTGTGGAAACAGGCCCTTCGGCCCAACAAGTCTACATTGACCTTCCAAAGAGTAATCCACCCAGACCCATTTCCCTCTGACAAATGCACCTAACACTATGGGTAATTTAGCATGGCTAATCCACCTGACCTCCACATCTTTGGACTGTGGGAGGAAACCCACGCAGACACAGGGAGAATGTGCAAACTCCACATAGACAGTCACTCAAGGCTGGAATCGAACCCAGGTGTTGTGAGGTTGCAGTGCTAACCACTGGACCACTGTGCCACCTTTAGCTTCCTCCTTAATTGCTTAATGTTTCTGGAAGCCAATTTTCAGCATTGAATTTTCCCTACATGATAAACATCAGTTACCTTGTTGCCAATTCATATAACTAGTCTTTATCTCTTTGTAGTCTATTTGTGTCCTCCTCAAATTACTACCTGGCATTACATCATCAGGAACTCTTGGTCTCTCTATCCAAGTCATTAACACAGATTGTACGCTCAGATCCTTGAGGTAATTCTGCCCTGCCAATTTAAAGTGTTCTCATTTATCCCTACTCTCTGCTTCTCGCCTGTTAACTAAGTCTCAATTGATGCTCATATTTTACTCCCAATGTCATGAGCCCTTACCTTGCTTAATATCTTTGTTGAAAATGTGTTGCTGGTTAAAGCACAACAGGTTAGGCAGCATCCAAGGAACAGGAAATTCGACGTTTCGGGCCAGAGCCCTTCATCAGGAATGAGGAGAGTGTGCCAGGCAGGCTAAGATAAAAGGTAGGGAGGAGGGACTTGGGGGATGGGCGATGGAGATGTGATAGGTGGAAGGAGGTCAAGGTGAGGGTGATAGGCCGGAGTGGGGTGGGGCGGAGAGGTCAGGAAGAAGATTGCAGGTTAGGAGGGCGGTGCTGAGTTCGAGGGAATCGACTGAGACAAGGTGGGGGGAGGGGAAATGAGGAAACTGGAGAAATCTGAGTTCATCCTTTGTGGTTGGAGGGTTCCCAGGTGGAAGATGAGGCGCTCTTCCTCCAACCGTCGTGTTGTTATGTTCTGGCGATGGAGGAGTCCAAGGACCTGCATGTCCTCGGTGGAGTGGGAGGGAGAGTTAAAGTGTTGAGCCACGGGGTGGTTGGGTTGGTTGGTCCGGGCGTCCCAGAGGTGTTCCCTGAAGCGTTCCGCAAGTAGGCGGCCCATCTCTCCAATATAGAGGAGGCCACATCGGGTGCAGCGGATGCAATAGATGATGTGTGTGGAGGTGCAGGTGAATTTGTGATGGATATGGAAGGATCCCTTGGGGCCTTGGAGAGAAGTAAGGGAGGAGGTGTGGGCGCAAGTTTTGCATTTCCTGCGGTTGCAGGGGAAGTAATATTGTTGTATAAGGCACCTCATTGAAAGCCTTTTGATATCCCGTATACCATAGTTATTGACTCGCCTTTATCTACCCTACTGGTTAGATCTTAAAAACTCAAATAAATTCTTCAATTATGATTTCCCTTTGTAAAACATTATTGACAACGTCAGACGATACCTTGATTTATAAGTTGATTAAAACTACCTTAATATCAGACTCCAGTCTTTTCTAGACACTTGGTGTCATGCTAACTGATCTGGGGTTCCCTGTTTCTGTTCCTCCTCATTGCTTGAATCACGGTGTTAAAGTTGCCAGTTAATGAAGGGCTTTTGCCTGAAACGTCGATTTTACTGCTCCTCGGATGCTGCCTGAACTGCTGTGCTTTTCCAGCACCACTAATCCAGAATAAAGTTGCTAGCTACCAATCACAGAGACCTTTCCACTATCCAGGGAATTTTGGAAAATCAAAACTCGTGCTTTACCACCTTTCTTGTTTCCTTTCTTGTGCAAACTTTGGACAGTAAAACAACAGGGTAAAATCAGTAAACTGTTTATCTGACTGTGAGTATTTGCAATATGGCTTGTGGACAACTAATACAAAGGAACACATCTTCCATCATTTTCACTGTGAGATCAGCAGTGTTGTACGTATATGTGATTTTTCCTCTCAATTACTCTACTGTGGCCTTGTTGTGGTTTGTCAAAATAAATAGTTAATTAATAGGCTATGATAGCAGCAAGCACAAGTCTTGTCATACAATGGTAGCATTCCTAGCTCTGAACCAGAAGCTCTGGGTTCAAGTCCCAGTCCAGGACTTGTTGGCCAAGAGGATTTGTTCATGACATGGCCAAGCAAATTGATTATTAGGCCTGTAAGTCCCCTCAGTATGGCAGACGATAAGAGTGGGGGTTCTTTCTGGTTAGCTAAACAGGCAACAGTAAACCATTGCAGTACTTTGTCCATTAGTGTGGAAACAAATCATATTCTTCCAACTTGCATTGAATCTCACTGGAGCACTGCAGTGGGCCCAAGACCTTCATACCCGTTATGTCAACTTACTTCCTACTTCCACTAACTACTCCATTCTCCTTCACCTACTACACCAATTCATTGAGTATCTAGAATAAGTGAACCGCCAACAACTATCAAGAAGCTCAACATCATTCAGGCCAAAGCAACCTGCTTGACAGGTACCCTATCCAGCATCTTCAACATTCATTCCCTTTACATCACTACGTGGTGGAGCAATGTTTACAAAACACACAGTGACAACTCATTAAGGCTGCTTATACTGTACCTTCAAACCCTTGATCTCTACCAGCTAGAAGGACAAGGACAGTAGATGCATGGGATCTGGGGCTACTGAAATCCAAAGCTCAGGGATGGTTACTGTGCTTGGGACTGGGTTGTGGGGTGTTGAGGTCAGAGGCTGGGGATATGGACCAGGAACAGCACCGGGTCTCATGATGTCTGTCCTTAACACACTGAGTGTTTCTATAGCCCAAGTTCTGCAGCAATTTCAAATTGGCAGCCCATCACAAAATTCGCAGAAGCAATTAGGGAAGGACAAGAAATGGTGGCCTAGCCAGTGATGCCCTCATCCCACGAATAATTTTTAAAAATATCCAAAAGTACTTATGCATGTAGGAGAAAAATATCATTCTGCTAGTTAAATTGTTAAATTGCAGACAACCCTACATTTGAAAAGCACTCTAATGCATCAACATACAGTTGACAGTTCTGGACACTTATTGACAGTCTTTGATATTTTCCACAGAACTTAGGTACGACTTATCCCATGACCATTTCTGCAGAGGCCTGTTACTTTTCCAAAGGGGTACCTTGTCTATCCAAAAGAAATCTACTAAACTAATCTACTGGTCTAATCACCACAATCACATTCCAAACATTAGGGAATGCATGATCTGATTTCATTGAAAGCAGGTGGCCATGTCAGTGTGAACAACTGGAAGTAAACAAGAACCCTTCAGTCCTCAGAGATGCTCTCTCTCTGTCCTGGTGAAAATGGGGCCTAGTGTACATTGACATTTTTTTTTGTTAATGTTTAACCTCCTACACTGTGTTAAAAAATAACAGTCATACAATTATTGATTTTTCTGACTAGACTTGAGAATGATTTGAATTGTACAAAGCCAGTGTGGGGTGTTAGTGCTTTCAGGTTTATTCCTGTTCGGAGTAAGAGTAGCTTCTGGTTATGAATTAAAGGCATTACTTCAGAATACAATGTTAATAAATGTGAATTCATGCATTTTGGTCAGAGTAATAGTAAAAAGGATTATTACTTGAATGGTAAATAGTTGCAGCATGCTGCTATGCAGAGGGGTCTGGTGTCCTTGTGCATGAACCACAGAAGGTTGGTCTGCAGGTACGACAAATAATTAAGAAAGCAAGTGGAACTTTGTCCTTCATTGCTAAAGGGATGGAGTTTAAAAGCAGGGACGTTATTTTGCAGTTACATAGGGTGCTGGAGAGGCCACACCCGGAGTACTGCGTGTAGTTTTGGTCTCCTTACTTGAGAAAGGATGTACTGGCACTGGAGGGGGTGCAGAGGAGATCATCTAGGTTGATTCTGGAGTTGAGGGGGTTGAATTATGAGGAGAAACTGAGTAGGCTGGGATTATAGTCATTGGAATTCAGAAAAATGAGGGGAGATATTGTAGAACATATAAAATTATGAAGGGAATAGATAGGGTAGAAGTGGAGAAGATGTTCCCACTGGTGGGTGAAGCTAGGACAAGAGGGGCATAGCCTCAAGATTAAAGGGAGCAGATTTAGGACTGAATTGAGAAAGAACTTCTTCACCCAGAGGGTTATTAATCTATGGAATTCCTTGCCCAGTGAAGTGGCTGAAGCTATTCCAGTATACATTTTTAAAGCTCAGGTCTATTTCTTTAGACCAACAAAGGAATTAAGGGATATGGTGAAAACATGGGTAAGTGGAGCTGAGTCCATGAAAAGATCAACCATGATCTTATTGAATGGCAGAGCAAGCTCGATGGGCCGGATGGCCTACTCCTGCTCCAAGTTCTTATGAAGTACACTGTAGAATATTAAGTGCGTGAACGTAACTGTGATTGTTTTGCTGCCATGCTGTAAGCCCCTGGTTACACTGCATGTTGTGCAGGCACTATTAGAAGTTTCTAACAGCACTCAGATGTGTTCATAACTATAATAAAAGCCGCCAATTGACATTTCAGCTTGTTTGCCAAATCAGTAAGACCAAAGCTGAGTCCATGTTTTGGAGGGAACTGGGAGAATACACTCTGCTGGAAGTTATTATAGTTAAAGGTATCTTATGGAAAAGGAAACCAATATTTTATTTGAAACCAATTGGACTGCTGTGAAAATTATTTAATTATAAATAATTTGGTGCTGCAGTTTACAGTTGGCAATTACTGATAGTTTGAATAGAAGCATAACACAGTGACAGCTTTTGCATTTCAAGCACTTCCTTCCATACTGAGAAAGCTTTGAAAACCTGTAAAATGATGTCTTCAATTGAATAAAAAATAAAGATCAGGATAGGGAAAGGTTACTCTGCTCACTGGAGTTCATCCATCTGATGCTGTAATATTGACTTCATAATGACACAGTGTTCAAATGTACTTTGACTATCCCAAATGCTTTAATAGTGAGGGGCTTTTTTCCACTGCAGGTTTACATTATTTTTTCACTTACTTAAGTTTAAGTCATCTCGCACATTTTCCTGTCATATTTGAAGGGAACAAGTTGGATTTGACAATGAATATTTAATATATCTCAGTGATATCACATCTTATTTGCCACTCAATATATTTAGTGTTTCCAAATGTTCCCACTTCCTTTTACACTTAAAAACAGTGGAATAATATGATTAGCATTGTAATAAAGTAAATAGAGTAACAACTGATCCAGTCCTCTCTATAACCACAAACCCGGCAGCAAACATTGGCTATTTTTTTTTGTTCCTCTTACGGGTCAAATCCTCTGACCGACTGCAACCAGATTCACAGCAACTTTACCTGCCCTGTCTCAATCTCATTTTTATTGGGCTTAGGCCTGGCAAAGTAAGCCGAAGAACATCAGGAGCATGACTAGGAGCTATCATTAGGGATGGGGTGAATGGACTTTTTAAAAAGTATCTGCAGATCAGAGAAAACCTGTGGGTTTTATAAAGGGGAGAATGTGCCTAATGAACTTAATTGAATGTTTTTGAATAGGTCACTAAAATAGTGGATAGGATATGCATGCTATTTATTTAATCTGACAACACATACTGATAATGTCCTTCATAGAGTCACAGAGTCATCGAGATGTGCAGGACGGAAACAGACCCTTCGGTCCAACATGCCCATGCTGATGAGTTATCCCAACCCAATCTAGTCCCACCTGCCAGCACCCGGTCCATATCCCTCCAAACCCTTCCTATTCATATACCCATCCAAATGCCTCTTAAATGTTGCAATTTTACCAGCCTTCACCACTTCCTCTAGCAGCTCATTCCATACATGTGCCACCCTCTGCGTGAAAATGTTGCCCCTTAGGACTCTTTTATATCTTTCCTCTCTCACCCTAGACTTATGCCGTCTAGTTCTGGACTCCCCTACTCCAGGGAAAAGACTTTGCCTATTTACCCTTTCCATGCCCCTCATAATTTTGTAAACCTCTATAAGGTCACCCTTCAACCTCCGATACTCCAGGGAAAACAGCGTCAGCCTGTTCAGCCTCTCCCTATAGCTCAAATCCTCCAACCCTGGCAACATGCTTGTAAATCTTTTCTGAACCCTTTCAAGTTTCACAACATCTTTCCGATAGGAAGGAGACCAGAATTGTACGCAACATTCCAACAGTGGCCTAACCAATGTTCTGTATGGCCGCAACATGACCTCCCAACTCCCAACTCAATACTCTGACCAATAAAGGAAAGCATACCAAATGCCTTCTTCACTATCCTATCTACCTGTGACTCCACTTTCAAGGAGCTATGGACCTGCACTCCAAGGTCTCTTTGTTCAGCAACACTCCCTAGGACCTTACCATTAAGTATATAAGTCCTGCTAAGATTTGCTTTCCCAAAATGCAGCACCTTACATTGATCTGAATTAAACTCCATCTGTCACTTCTCAGCCCATTGGCCCATCTGGCCAAGATCCTGTTGTAATCTGAGGTAACCCCCTTCGCTGTCCACTACACCTCCAATTTTGGTGTCATCTCCAAACTTACTAACTGTACCTCTCATGTTCGCATCCAAATCATTTATGTAAATGACAAAAAGTAGAGGGCCCAGCACCGATCCTTGTGGCACTCCACTGATCACAGGCCTCCAGTCTGAAAAACAACCCTCCACCACCATATTAGACTGTTAAATGAAGTTGAATATTATGAAAATAAAAGCAAATTATTGAGCTGATAAGGATGTGTGGCTGAGCATCAGGACACAGTTTGAATAATAGGTAGATACTCTACTTGGCAGAATATAACTAATGCTATTCAGAAGGATCTGTGTGGAGCTTCAATTATTCATCATATTTTTAACAACCTAGATAATGATAGAGAAAGCCACGCATTCAAGTTTATCAAATCATATGAAGATCATAAGCAGTGTTGATGAAAGAAAGACATATTGACAAATTAAGTGACTTGCAAATCTCTCATGAATGAATATCACTATAGAGAAAGACAAGGTCATCCACTATGGAACTGACATGGATAGAATACTGTTCAAATGGTGAAAATCTTGAAACAATGGAGACCCGACAAGACTTAGTTGCCCATGAGCATAGTTTGTGATGGACAGATATAGGAAATAGTCATAGGCTAATGGAGTACTAGCCATTATGTCTGACAGAATAGAATTAAAGCAGGAAATGGATTGGGGTGGGGGGATGTGGTAGGCAGAGGGAAAAAAGCCAACTATAAAAAGCCCTGGTCACTTGGGAATACTATGGACAATTCAGGACACCACACCTTAAAAGAAACATATCAGCTTTGGAGAGAGTGCAGTATGCATTAACCAGAATCATAAGCAGACTCCAGTGGTTAAATGGTGGTGGGATATTAAACTAATGTTGCATGTTCTGGAATTTAGAGGTTAATGGATGATGTGATCAAAATTTCCAAGGAATTGAGGGCAATAAATGGTTTCTCTCTATCTAGGGATGGGAAATGGTCAAAAGGTTAGAGTGAATATGCCGTTTGTGAGTGAAGTGAGAAAGCAGTTCTACACCAAAGGATGGTAACAGTTGGGTGTTCTCTCTTCTGCAAAATGCAATTGACAAGAGATCAATTATAAATGTTTAAGTGAGATTAATAGGCTTGTATTATTCACAGGGGAATGAATTTTGTGAAAGGCAGAACAAGATTGAGGAGATCTATTCTTTTTCCTAAGTTCTGGACCTGAAGTTGATAGAAAATAGAAGCTCATTTTCTGTCGTACTTTAATGTGGTACAACAATATGCTGGAAATCAACAGTGGACCCAGTCAGACCTGTAAAGAAAAGGAGGGTTCAGCACTTTGTGTGAAATCTGTTTACCAACAAAAGATAATTTGGTGGGCGGCACGGTGGCACAGTGGTTAGCACTGCTGCCTCACAGCGCCAGAGACCCAGGTTCAATTCCCGCCTCAGGCGACTGACTGTGTGGAGTTTGCACGTTCTCCCCGTGTCTGCGTGGGTGTGCTCCGGTTTCCTCCCACAGTCACAAAGGGTCAGGTGAATTGGCCATGCTAAATTGCCCCTAGTGTTAGGTTAGGGGTATGGGTGGGTTGTGCGTCGGTGTGGACTTGTTGGGCCGAAGGGCCTGTTTCCACACTGTAAGTAATCTAATCTAATAATTTACAGTTCTGCTAAGTGAGGATTCATTAAAACCAGACTGGCTAATAATCACAATTGAGTAAGGTTAAAGACAGTAAAACCTTTTCACCAGCTTAATCAAAGGCAAGATACAGTGGATGCTGTAAATCTGAAACAAACACAGAATTCTAGAAGAGCAGCATCTATAGAAAGGGAAACAGCATTAATGTTTTGAGTCCAATGTGATTCTACCTCAGAACCTTTTTCTGCTAGAAGTACCAATCTTTGGAACTGTTGTGCTTGTCCAGTGCAGATCATTTCCAAAGATGTTACTGAATGGGGAGTGTATATTAAGTCTGGATAGACATATACTATTGAATTGTAGATCTGAGCGCAGCTGGCTTGTAAACCACAGATTGTCCTTTGAAACTGGTTCACAATTTGAATAGTCCTGTAGCTGATGAACTTTTTATTTCCATTTCCATAAGTTGAATAAATTAGGAACATACATAATAGGAACAAATGTAGGCCCTTGAATTTCGTCTCTAGAGCATCATCCATTATTCAATAGATCATAGCTGATCAGCTTATATTTCAAACACCACATTCCCACCTATCCTTGGTAATCTTTAATTACCTTGCTTACTTCTGTCTCAAAAATATTTAATGGCACTGTCTCTGCTACCTTCTGAGGCAGTGTTCCAAAGTCATACAACTGAGAGGAAAGAAAATCTCCTTATCTCTGTCCTGAAGGGCAACATCTCATTTTAAACGGTGCCCCTAGCCTTGGACCAACCGGCAAGAGAAAACATCCTTTCCACATTGCACTTATCAAGATCATTCATGATCTTATATGTTTCAAACAAGCGACCCCTCTAAACTCCAGCAGAAATAAGCCCAGCTTGTCCAACCTATCCTCATAAGTCAAGCCATTCATTCCAGGTATCAGAGCTTAAAAATGTGTTGCTGGAAAAGCGCAGCAGGTCAGGCAGCATCAAAGGAACAGGAGAATCGATGTTTTGGGCATAAGCCCTTTGTGCCAAGCAGGCTAAGATAAAAGATAGGGAGGAGGGACTTGGGGGATGGGCGTTGGGAATACAATAGGTAGAAGGAGGTTAAGGTGAGGGTGATAGGCTGGAGAGGGGGTGGGGGCGGAGAGGTCGGGAAGAAGATTGCAGGTCAAGAAGGCGGTGTGAGTCTGAGGGTTGGGACTGAGAAAAGGTGGGGGTAGGGGAAATGAGAAAGCTGGAGAAATCTGCATTCATCCCTTGTGGTTGGAGGGTTCCTAAGCGGAAGATGAGGCGCTCTTCCTCCAGGCATCGTGTTACCATGGTCTGGCGATGGAGGAGGCCAAGGACCTGCATGTCCTTGGCGGAGTGGGAGGGGGAGTTAAAGTGTTCAACCACGGGGCGGTTGGATTGGTTGGTGCAGGTGTCCCAGAGGTGTTCTTTAAAAACGTTCCACAAGTAGGCGGCCTGTCTCCCCAATGTATAGGAGGCCACATCAGGTGCAGCGGATGCAGTAAATGATGTGTGTGGAGGTGCAGGTGAATTTCTGATGGATATGGAAGGATCCCTTGGGGCCTTGGAAGGAAGTGAGGGGGGAGGTGTGGGCGCAAGTTTTGCATTTCTTGCAGTTGCAGGGGAAGGTGCCGGTAGTGGAGGTTGGGTTGGTGGGGGTTGTGGATCTGACGAGGGAGTCGCGGAGGAAGTGGTCTTTCCGGAACGCTGATAGGGATGGAGAGGAAAATATATCCTTGGTGGTGGGGAATGTTTGGAGGTGGCGGAAATGACGAAGGATGATATGATATATCTGGAGGTTGGTGGGGTGGTAGGTGAGGACCAGTGGGGTTCTGTCCTGGTGGCGATTGGCGGGGCGGGGATCAAGGGCGGAGGAGCGGGAAGTGGAGGAGATGCGGTGGAGAGGATCGTCAACCATGTCTGAGGGGAAATTGCGGTCTTTGAAGAAGGAGGCCATCTGGGTTGTTCAGTATTGGAATTGGTCCTCCTGGGAGCAGATGTGGCGAAGGCGAAGGAATTGGGAATATGGGATGGCGTTTTTACAAGGGGCAGGGAGGGAGGAGGTGTAATCTAGGTAGCTGTGGGAGTCAGTCAGTTTATCATAAACGTCCGTGTTGAGTCTGTCATCCGAGATAGAAATGGAGAGGTCTAGGAAGTGGGGGGTTGGGGGGGGGAAAGAGGGGTCGGGGTGGAAGGTGTTAGTAAAGTGGATGAACTGTTCAACCTCCTCGTGGAAGCACGAGGCAGCGGCGATACAGTCATCGATGTAGTGGAGGAAAAGGTGGGGGGGGGTGTGCCAGTGTAGCTGTGGAAGATGGACTTTTCCACATATCCAACGAAGAGGCAGGCATAGCTGGGGCCCATGCGGGTGCCCATGGCTACTCCTTTGGTTTGGAGGAAGTGGGAGGATTGGAAAGAGAAGTTGTTCAGGGTGAGGATCAGTTCTGTCAGTCGAAGGAGGGCGTCAGTGGAAGGGTACTGGTTGGTTCGGCGGGAAAGGAAGAAGCGGGGGGCTTTGAGGCCTTTGTGATGGGGGCTGGAGGTGTATAGGGACTGGATGTCCATGGTGAAGATAAGGTGTTGGGGGCCAGAGAAGCGAAAATCATGGAGGAGGTGGAGGGCTTGGGTGGTGTCCCGAATGTAGGTGTGGAATTCTTGGACTAAGGGGGACAGAACCGTGTCAAAGTATGCAGATAGGTTTCCACCTATCGTATTCCCAACGCCCCTCCCCCAAGTCCCTCCTCCCTACCTTTTATCTTAGCCTGCTTGGCACACCCTCCTCATTCCTGAAGATGGGATTATGCCCGAAACGTCGATTCTCCTGTTTCTTTGATGCTGCCTGACCTGCTGCGCTTTTCCAGCAACACATTTTTAAGCTCCGATCTCCAGCATCTGCAGTCCTTACTTTCTCCCATTCCAGGTATCAGTCTAGTAAACCTGCTCTCAATTGTCTCCAATGTAATAAGAACAGGGAACATATTTCTATAGTTTTTCAGATGATAGAAATTAATTTATTTGGTACAGGCTACAATTAAGCTCTCAGCACTAAGTAGGATTGTCACTTTTGTTATTTTGATCATACTGGGAAACACCCAAGTGTAGTTTTAGAGTTTAACTCTCCTATCCCACAGAGCCCTACCCTTTGTTGCATTGTTACATGTCATGTGAGCCTCCCACATATCTTTGTATAATTTCAGCTGTCTCTTTAGATATTTATAGTTCAGCCTGTTTAGGGGAGGGTACACCAAAGACAGGGTAATCCAGTCAGGACTCCAATAAGGATGGAAACTTTTCCAACTATGGGATAGCGATGAGTTGGCTGCAGCTGGCAGTAATAATGATCTTTTCATCTACTCTATATATGGGTTTCTGTGCAAATGTGTAACAACTTGAAGCTTGTGTGCTTATGATAGGTGCAGCCTGAAATAAACAGGATTTGCAAAGCAGTGCAGCAACCACCTAACCCTGCAAGCCATCCGAGCAGATGCATCCTTTGTTGCAGTCTTAGCTCAACAGTGGCACTCTTTCTTAATGAATTAGGAGGCTGAATGTTCAAACTACCCTCTAAAGTCAATCTCTGCTGCTCAATCAATACAGTACTCAGAATTGTTGTATGGGCAAAAGCAGACTTTCAGGAGAGCCCTTCTCTCTGATGAATGTAAAATAACTCATCATATTTGTTACAGAATAGTAGGATGGTTCACTTGGTGTCCCAGCCAACATCTATTCCTCAACCAAAAGTGACTAAAAGAATTCTCCATGCTGCTGTTCATTTCACTGTGTGCAAATTGTCTGTTGCATTACTCTACATTACAATGGTAAACACTCTTTGAAAGTTCCTTACTGGTTGTAAAGTATTCCGAAACATTCAGAAAGCTATTTTAGAAAAGCAAGCTGCTTTTAAAAATTTTAATATCCTAAATGTAACTGCAGTGAAAAAGAAGCTCCAATAAATAAAATCTGTTGGGATTGCAACTAAGGTGATTTGTGGACAGTTCAAATTATGTGTATTTAAATTATTTTTAAATAAAATAGATGGGCAGAGGAATATCGCATTGACCATCATCGTATGTGAAATATGCCTTAAATACATCGTTACTTATTATACTTATTTATTCATGGAATGTGAACATTACTGATCAGTTTGCTGGGTTTGTTCAGGGAGCAGATAAGAGACAACCAAACTGAGTTTGGAGCCACATATAGGTCATGTAAAACTGCAGATTTTCTTTGCTAAAGGACATTTGTGAAGAAGATGGAGCTTTACAACATTATGGTGTTTTTTTTATTCCAGATTAATTAAATGAAATGAATCTAAATGCTCTCAACTGCCAAGATTGGATTCAAATATATCTTCAGATCACCAGTCCAAGTCTTTTGAATTATTGTGCTACTATAATCAATGAATAAAGTGTTCATTAAGGAAAATACATTTGCTTCAAAATAAAAGCCCAATAATCAGCTTGCAGAAGTTTCCAATGCTCTGCATTCACTGCTATTTAAACAGTAATTATATACTTTTTTTATTATAGAATATGGGTGCTGTATGCCAATCACTTCAGTAGCCCAACAGGATGCTGTGGGACATCTAGGAAGAAGCAGAACTCATTTATTGTATTTCATTTGGACTGAACTGAAAGGATTTTCTTTAACATCTCTTACAATGTAAGTTAAGATTGTGACTCCAATTTCAGTTCATTGCAAGTAGTTCCTGTACCTTAGGACAGAAGGTTCGGATATGCTGATGCACTATTAATTCAATGTAGCTCTGCCTCACAAACTGTAAAATTTATGTTCATGTAGGTTTAGAATTTGATAGTAAAATATTATTTCACATAGTGAACATTAATCATGTAGCAGACATTACAGCTGCCAATATAGGATTATATTAAATATCCAAAATATGTTAGTTGTCAATGACACTGTGTTTTACAATAAAATTGTGACTGCCTACCTTTGTGCTTCTCAATTCTTTCATAAAATGGTGGTTATCCATCTTGTAGATATCAGCTGACATTACCTTTAAATGATTCTTCTTCAGGAATAAAACAATATGCATATTATGGAATAATATACTTGAAATTGAGAACAGACCCCTAAGAGATTCCTGCAAGGATTTCATTCCCATCCCAAATCTGACTCAAATTCATGAATTTCAAACTTTCACAAAAAGTTCAATCAGTTAATTGTTATATTTTGCTGATTACTAAATAAGATAAAGTATATGTAAAAAGGAGGACAAACTGCTATTCTTACAATTGAAAAATAAACAATCAGAATAGAATTCCTATCAGTAAAGAACAATTACAGTCTTAAAAAGCACATAAGGCAGCAATAACTGTTCTTTAATAGACCAATACATTTATCACATCATATGTGATTTGGTCATTCATTCTCGTTATGTTCTTATAGGTGACATGGTCTTTTATTTAGAAGGGGCTATCTAACATTGTAATATACTGTTGCTGTGCCCCAAGGTCTGAAGTTAATTGTGCTATCTGTGTTGATTTTACCTGAGTTCTTCAGGGAAAGCAGCTGAGAAATTCTCGTTGGTATCCACACTCTTGTGCTAGCAGGGTTGGGTGTGAAATGGGGTCAAGTTATCAAAAGTTCATGCTCAATGCCTAGTCTTTAAATTATGGAATCATCTTCCTTCATTTCTCCATCTTTCTGCTTTACTTCAAGATGTTCTTTAAAAGCCACATTTTCATCTGAGCGCTTGGTCATCTGTCCTAATATTGCCTTGCAAAGCTCACTATCAAATATTTCCATGAAGTGCCTTGGGGCTAATTTACTGTTAAGTGTGCTTTTATTAATACAAGTTGTTATGCAATAAATCAGTGATGATTGATATAACTTAGCCTAATGAGAAGAGCAAATTACTTCAGATGCTGGAAATCTGAACGACAATAGAAAATCTATAGCAACAATAGAAGGAGAATAAGTTAACATTTCAGGGACAATGTCCTTTTAATTTGCAGTGTTTTGTTTTGAACCAATTAATGACATCGGATTGAAATAGCTTGTTACTTTTAGGACGATATTTTTCAATGGACAATGCAACAGGGTTATCAAGCTGTTTTATGTCACTAGTTAAAAAACACAATCAGAAATAGAATGCCCAGCAAAAGTGTTAATGCAAAGCAACAGATGGCTAAATACATAGACATATGTTAAAGGTGACTGAGACAGGATTTTATTGAGGTATTCAAGATCTTTAATTTCAATAAAACTGGGAAATTTATCATGATTAGATATAGCTCAGGATAACATTAGGCAGAATGATCTAGCTTACTGTGTAATTACATTGTATGTATGAATGATTGGAACGAATTGCCTTAAGAAATTATCAAAGCTATTCAATGTGCAATCATAAAACAGGGACAGGCCTTTGGCATGAAATCAATTTAGAAAGACAGACATGAACTTTGTATCCTGTGTTGGGTCAGCCAGACAGGAACCAAAAGGCATTCCACTCTGTCAACTTATTGTGCCAAATAATTGCAACACATAATGGTTACGCTTTACTTGTGGGTCATAGCTTACATATTGCAGCCTACACAGTTCATCAAAACAAAGAGAAATGTTGAACACTCATACATTGAGTGTAATTAAGTTTAATAAAATGGTTAAATATACTTAACACTTAAAAATAAGGGGATGAGGTACTGCTTGATCCAAAGAAAGTGAGTTAACTCTAAGTATGTTTGCTTCAAACAGGAGAATATATTTATGAGTTTATGGTTTCTCTGTGACACATTACGGCTCCATTAAAGTGATGTAATAAGTATGACGGCTCTGGTCTTAATTGGGATATAAATGAGATATCATAAAACTTTTAGATCAATCAGTAGCGTTATGATACTGGGTAAAACCTCCTGCTTAATTTAAAACTAGCAACACAGAAAAGGTTTATCCCATGCAGTAATCTGTAAAACGTCAAATGGCCAAGAACTATGTAAAGTAAAAATTAGCAACTTTATTTCTTAAAGTATAACAGAGAATAACTAACTAACAACTACGTACAAGTCCTTAGTCTAACTTATCTTTTACCATACCTTCTACAATATTAGGCTGATAAAAATCCCAATTAAGATTTACAACACAACACTTCTTATCTCAAAACCAGGCAGCTTTCAGTTCTTCTATTTGGATCTTCCTCGGTCAGCTTTTCTTCTTTTTAGGGATTCTGTGTCACAGGTTACTGATCGAAAAGGTATCTTTTAAGAGAGCTATTTTTCAAACAGTTTGTTACATGCTGGGGCTTGTCAGTTCTCCTCTCAACTATTTAATTTTCCCTGGTTTTATACCCACAAAGCATGGGATTGTGTCACTGGCTTTTAAGATTGTCAGTATACTAAATTCAGACTGGATTGGAGTTTGGTATTTTTCCGGGTATAGTCTAAACTGATTGGCCAAATTCAAATTTGTTTTTGTCTCCAGGCAATGAGCTAATTGCCAGTGTTACATTGCTGCTTTATTGAGAATACTTGGTGCTGTGTCCAGTAGTTCTGCTGCTTTTAACGCTCTTAAAGGAACACCCGCATCTTCATAACTCCTGCCCCCTTGAGAAAAAAATGAATCATCATAATGAAAAGATGGCTTCTTTTTTTTCTATTTTTTAAACACATTACCCTAACATACAGAAAACTTTAATATAAGTTCACCGTAACCTCTTCCCATATTCCTGTATAACATTAAATAAAGACAAGTGTTATCTAAACTCCATCAGTTAAATCTGTGATAACACATCTGTGATTACATTCTTCTGATCCGCAATATGTATGATTTTTAAATTAAAAGTCTGTATCATAAGACTCCAATGAAACATTGTCATATTCTTATCCTTAAAATATTCTAAGAATGTAAGCGGACTGTAGTCTCAGACACATTGCTTGTGACATAGACATTAAATTGTTGTAAGGACAGTACCAAACTCCATAGTTCTTTTTCAATCGTGCAGTATTTCCTCTGGTAAATGGTCATCTTCTTGGTAAAGTAACCAACTGGCAGTTCAATCCCATCCTCATCTTCCTGTAGGAGTACAATTCCAATATCTGTAGCATTAATGGTGGCTTTAAAAGGTTTTGAAAAGTTTAGTGTAGCTAAAACTGGTTGGTGGTTAATATTGATATCAAATGGTCGAATGCGTCCTGGCATTGTTCTGTCCACTGCAACTTTGTGTTCTTCTTCAGCAAATTGGTTAACGGTGCCACTACACTCCCGAGGTTTGGAACAAACTACTGATAGATTCCGCTGAGCCCTAAGAATCAAAACACCTCTTTCTTCCAGGTTGGTCATGGAAATTTCTCGATGGCCTTCGTCTTTGGGTTCCATGACCGATGTTATGTCCCAAGAACATCACCTCTGCTTTCACAAATTCTGTTTTATTTAAGTTTATCATCAGTTTTACTTCTCAGTTGTTCAAAGAGCTCTGCCAACTGTACCATGTGATCTTTCCAGGACTTAGTAAAGATCACTACATCACCCAAATAGACTGCACAGTTTGTTAACCCAGCCACAACTCTGTACATGAGTCTTTGGAATGTGATGGGTGTGTTCTTCATTCCAAAGGGCATCACTTTAAACTGATATTGCCCATTTGGGGTTACAAATGCAGAAATTTCTTTTGCCGTCTCTGATAAAGGTATCTGCCAATACCCATGCATTAATTCCAACTTGGCGATGTAACTGGCTTGTCCAACTTTCTCAATACAGTCGTACAATCTAGGAATTGGATATAAGTCTGATTTTGTAATGGCGTTGACCTTCCGATAATCCATGCAGAATCGTTGAGTCCCATCCGGTTTGGGAACTAAGACGATCGGCAAACACCACTTGCTCTGGCTTGGTTCGAAGGTATCCTCATCAAGCATGGCCACCACCTCCAGCTGGACCTGTCTGGCTTTGAAAGGATTAAGCCGAAAGGGGTGTTTTATTTAAATCAGAGCAGTATTCCCTACATCTATTTCATGTACAATAGTATTAGTCTTCCTAATCTGATTCTTACATATGTCCTTATGCTGCAGTAACAAATGTTTCAACTGTGTTTTATGCTCCTGAGACAGATAGTTTTTGAACCTATCCCACTCCTCAAGGACTTCTTCATTTTTTAATCTATTTTGAGGCACCTCAAAATCCACATCAGCTGGACCTGATTCCTCACTCTGTGGGGGCAGTAACCAACACCTGTTTCTCCAGTTCCTTTTCTCTAATACAATATGGGTTCGACATGCTCACATGACATACTCGATACTTTTTTCCTATCTGGCATCTTTACTAAATAGTTCATCTGTCTCAACGTTTTCTCAATTTGATAGAGAGCACTAAACCTGACTTTGAAGGGATCTCCTATCACTGGTGACAGTACTAACATGTCATGCCCTTGGGAAAACGTCCGAGTCTCAAGGCTTTTATCTGCCATCTGCTTCATTCTACACTGTGTCCTCTTTTGGTGCTGTTTAGCGAACTCACCTACTCTGTTAAATCTCTCCCTCACCTTGATACATAATCTTAAGTGTGAGATCTCCGACTTTGGTCCTGTCAATTTTTCTTTAATTAATTTCAAAGGGCCTCTCACTTACCCAACTATTAACTCAAAGGGAGTGAACTGAATAGATTCATTTGGGGCATCTCTAATGGCAAGTAATACGAATGGGATACCTTTATCCTGCTCATTTGGGTAATCCTGACAGTATGCTCTCAACATGGTCTTCAAGATCTGATGCCACCTTTCTAAAGCTCCCTGGGATTCAGGGTGATATGCCCTGGATTTAAAGTGCTGCATACCTAAGCTATCCATAACCTCCTTAAATAGCCTAGCAGTAAAATAGCACTAAAATCAGCCCATACTGTGTGAAGAAAGCTACTAATTCCTCTACTACTCTTTTTGCCTTGATACTCCATAATGGAATTGCCTCCGGGAATCTGGTAGACACATCCATTATGATTAACAAATACTGATTCCCACTTTCAGTTCTCGGGAGGGGACCTGCACAATCAGTTATAATCCATGTGAAAGGTTCTTCAAATGTGGGAATTGGCAACAAAGGGGCTGGTTTTATTACTGCCTGTGACTTACCTACCATTAGATAGGTATGACATGTACAGCAAAAGTTAACCACATCGTTGTGCCTTCCAGGCCAATAAAAATGTTTTGGCACCTTAATCTGAGTCTTTCATACCCTTAGGTGACCTTGTACAGATAGTTCATGTGTTACCCGTAACATCTCCTGTCTGTACGCCAGCAGCAACACCATCTGGTGCACTTCGGCCTCTTTCTCCTCTGCACTAATCTGCTGTGGTCTCCATTTCCATCTTAGGATTCTGTCTTTCAGATAATAACCCTCCAGAATATTCTCTGCCTCCTTTTCAGAGTACGCATTCACACATATATCTTTTATCATCTTGTCTTACTGTTGCAAGTCCTTTAGCCTTTCATGACTAAACATTTCTGTCTGACCCTCTCCTATTCAGGTTTTTCCTGCATCATTATGTTAAACAGGGTATCCACTAACTAAACCACAACTCCTTCATCTTTCTCTTTACTTTTCACTTCATGCTGTGACTTATGATAGTGGGATCTGGTTACTTAGTCTGGGAAAATACAAGGATATTTCTGTTTTAACTCCTTAGATTCTTGGTCTTCTCCACAACAAGGGGTGCCACTCCCACCTTGGATCCTGCCAAATCATTCCCAAGAACAAACTGAATTCCTGGAACTGACATTCTGCCAATACTCCCACTGTTACTTCCCCACTCTTGAACTGGAATTCCAACCTGTTCTTACATAGGGCAACCCTAAATCTCTGTCCATCTATCCCACAAATTAGCACACTCACAAGTAACAGATCAGAAAGAGTGCATATTCGCTCATCACTTACTATCAGAGACTGGTTCGATGCTGTATCTGAAAATGTGTTGCTGGAAAAGCATAGCAGGTCAGGCAGCATCCAAGGAATAGGAAATTCGACGTTTCGGGCATAAGCCCTTCATCAGGCACCACATTTTCAGCTCTGATCTCCAGCAGCTGCAGACCTCACTTTCTCCTCGATGCTGTATCTCTCAAAATTATAACTTTGTGTCCTTCTCACCCTATTCTGCGTAAACTTTACCCACAAAGGCAAATTCTTTGTAGAGATCACGTACTAACTCCATACCCAGTCCCTGCCCAGGCTGTGCAGTCTCCTGCAGCTCCTCATCTCTTCTTGGGGTTTCCTTTACTACCTTCACTAATGCCACTGGTTTAGCTTCTTTTGCCACATCTTTTCCCACAGTTCCTTTCTTTAATGACCAGCACTGTGTCTTTACGTGTCCCACTTTACCACAGTGGAAACACTTGAGGCCTTCCACCTCCTTTCTCCCTTGGGCTTCTTTTTTATCCTGTGGTAAATTCTTACCAGTGCTCTCTACTCTGTTTCATAGTGTAGGATCTCCCCTTCTCCCAACTTCTATCCTTCACAGGACAAAATTCTGGCCGGAAGCTTGTCTAATGCACCATGTACTCATCTGTTAATTCTGCTGCCCTTCTCACTTCTTGAATGTTCTGTTCCTCCATGTGAATTCTTACCATCTCTGGAAGTGAGTTTTTAAACTCCTCCAGCAGAATAATCTGTTTTAGAGCCTCAAATGTCCTATCTATTTTCAAAGCACGCACCCATCAATCAAAATAACTGTTTAATTCTTTTGAACTCAGCGTAAGTCTGACCTAGTTCCTTCTTTGTGTGGCTGAACCACTGTCTATATGCTTCTGGTACCAAATCATAAGCACTTAAAATAGCCTGTTTAGCCTTTTCATAGTCTCTTGACCCTTCTTCTGACAGTGCAGCAAATACCTCACTAGCTCTGCCGACCAGTTTAGTCTGAACTAGCATTACCCATAAATCCTCAGACCACTCCATCTGCCTAGCCAATTTTTCAAATGAAATAAAAAAGGCATCAACATCTTTCTCATCAAAATGTGGCAAAGTTTTGACACACACATATTATATATATATATATTACACATACACACACACACACACACCTTCTCTATTTATCTTCATTCTGTTAACTTGACTTTGCTGACTAAGTCACAACTTCAAGTTCAAATTCTCTTTTTGTCTCTCCCTTTCGTATATCTCTCTTTGCTCAGCTAAGAACATTCTCTCTCTCTCTCTCTTTCTTTCCTCTCTCTGTCTCTCTCTTTGTTGATCTTCTAACTCCACCTTTCTCAACCGTAATTTAAGTTTGTCTACCTCTACTGCACTTGTCTGTTTCTCCAGCACACCTAAGTGTTTGAGTAAGCCCTTTACAATTTCAGCTTTATTTTTATCCTTGGTTAAACCCAAACCTAACTTATTTGCTAATTCTAAAAGTATGGCATTTTTCTTTCTTTCTAAACTTTCTTGGTAAATCTGAGAATCATCTTCAAATCCCACAACCTCTTTAGCAATTTTAAGAGCCATATCTCTCACTTTTAACTTAATCAACTACAAGTCACTAAAATTAAGCAAGTTGTCTCAGCTGTGCTTTATTTGAAGATCTAGGACACTAACCTGGAAGTATTTAAATCTGCTGGGATTTTTTGTATCCCAAATCAATTCAAATCTGTCTAAACCAGTTCAAATCATGGATCTGAACTTCTAAACTGTTACGACATGGGATAAACTCTCCTGCTTAATTTAAAACCAATAACATAGAAAAAAAATGATCCCATGTAGTAATCTGTAAAAATTTGAGTATATAAGTAAAAATTAACAACTTTATTTCTTAAAGTATAACAAAGAATAATTAACCAACAACAACATACAAGTCCTTACTCTAGCCTATCTTTTATCTTCCCTTTTATAATACTAGTCCGATAAAACTTCCAATTAACACTTCTTATCTCAAAACCATGCAGCTTTTCGTTCTTCTATTTGGATCTTCCTGTGTCAGCTTTTCTTTTTTTATAGGAATTTCTGTGTCACAGGTTACTGATCAAAAAAGTACCTTTCAAGAGAGCTATTTTTCAAGCAGTTTGTTACATGCTGGGGCTTGGCAGTTCTCCTCTCAACTGTTCAATTTTCCCTGGTCTTTTACACCCCCACCCCCCCCAAAGCATGGGATTGTGTCATTGGCTTTCAAGATTGTCAATATACTTAATTCAAACTAGACTGGAATTTGGTATTTTTCAGGATATAATTTAAACTGATTGGCCAATTTGAATTTGTTTGTGTCTCTGGGCAATGAGCTAATTGAGTTGTTCAACCAAGTGTTACATTGTTAC
The DNA here is from genome assembly GCF_020745735.1 of Hemiscyllium ocellatum. NCBI lineage: Eukaryota > Metazoa > Chordata > Chondrichthyes > Orectolobiformes > Hemiscylliidae > Hemiscyllium > Hemiscyllium ocellatum. Next base: position 42,028,545 of record NC_083426.1, read on the forward strand.
CTTATTGAGAACACTTGGTGCTGTGTCTGGTAGTTCTGCTGCTTTTAACTCTCTTAAAAGTACACCCACATCTTCATACCAGTAGCTGTAAAGAAGAGAATAATTGATATTGGCTGAGAAGCGGATCAGACATTATAAAGATATGGTACTGAACGAACAGAACTTCGTGTTCCTATACATAAAAAAATCAATAGGTGGAGTATTATTCCATACCTAAACCTGGACATACATTGGAGACTGCTTGATGTTCCTGACATTAGTGCATAAGAGTTTACATGGGAGATGCTGAGAAGTCAGATTTTACCAATTATTATTAACTTTTACAGAATGGAGCTTCTACCATGTCCAGCTTACATATGAGATGCACGAGTGTTTGTATTTACAAGAGTGGAACTAAAGCAGAAAGGCACGGTGTACACAATGTAGGAATGTGCAGGATTTACTATCTGCTTTCTTAGTAAGTAGACAGACAATACTCAACTCACCATAAAACTGTCACTGCTTATTCAACAACATTTGCAACGGATGTCACGGAATTATTCTGAAAACAATAGAACTAACATAGTGTGTTCAAATGAATTTTACTTTACAATCTTCATAAAGTAAAAACTGGAAATCACAGATTCCACATCAAGCAATCTTGCAAACTTGCAAAATCATTTTGGAGGTAATATTTGCTCCCCACTAGCCCAATTCTTAAAATTCCTTATATCAGTATAGTTGCATCTTGAAGACTCCAGGTCCACAAAGTGTTGGATAGTTATCATCCGTTGTGTCTTGGACTGATCTTGATGCAGATTGCTCTAGACCTGACCACGTTATTGGGAAGTATGAAGTCATTAATCTGAGAACAACCTGGAGTATCATTTTCTTCAAGCACTTGTGGAACTCTTCTACATTTTCCTATCTTGAAGAACTGCTCCACAGCTGGTCAGGCTTTGATATCCAGTTCTTGTCCATTGATTCAACATTTCCAAGGTAGGGCTGTAATTCCTAGCAATAACATTCTCCTTTACAATTTCCAACAGCGAACGCAGTGTATCTTCAATAATACATCTTATTATAATGCATACACACAATCATTTACTTAATTAAAATTATTAAAAACATTGCAAATAGGCAAAATCTTTTCTTGGGGTCGGGGAGTCCAGAACTAGAGAGCATAGGTTTAGGGTTAGAGGGGAAAGATATAAAAAGAGATCTACAGGGCAACTTTTTCACGCAGAGGGTGGTATGTGTATGGAATGAGCTGCCAGAGGAAGTGGTGGAGGCTGGCAACATTTAAGAGGCATTTGGATGGGTATATGAATAGGAAGGGTTGGGAGGATATGGGTCAGGTGGGACTAGATTGGGTTGGGATATCTGATCAGCATGGATGGGTTGGACTGAAGGGTCTGTTTCTATGCTATAGATCTCTATGATTCTATAAAAGTTGAGCGTCAGTACACTAAATTTTCAGCATTCAATGGGACCATATTCTCCTTTCACATGAAGTCGGAGTGCATACAAGTGAGTATGGCAAGGCAGGGACAGTGTGAAATGAATCTTCCCTTGATTCTCTGTCAGCAACAGCTCACCATTTTTAAACCTTGCTTCAGCCCATCAAACCAATGAGTTGTTTCAAGATAGCAGCAGACCTGCTGTCCCTCCAAAGCCAAAAATATGACAAGAGTTGCAGTTTTAGAAGGCTTCAGAAATAGTACACATTTATGTTCCATGAACACATTTTGTAAATATCAATTGTTAAATGCCATAGAAACCTGCCCGAGGACCAATCTCTTCAGAGATTACAAATGCAAAAGAAGTTTGTGTTCATGGTAGTTTTTGAAAAGGGATAAAATTCACGAACAGATTCCCATATAAACTGATCAGAAATTTATTAGCACTTCAGCAAACATTACACTGCTAAGCAGGATTAGTTCAGCTACACGACAAAAGACCACGTCCAGACAAATCTAATGCAACACTACACCAGATCTACAATGAAACGCCAGTGAAGGGTTATGCATGCACAGTATTAAAGCCTCACAAACTAAGTTTTAAGGAAACAATTTAGAACTCATGGGTCATCTTCCAATTTAAAATCAGCATAGCAAAAATATAGGATGCAAATATCAATCTGCTGCAAAACCCACTTTAAATGATACTATAGTTTTCATTTACACCTAAAATCCATCCTTTTGTTTACTCACTTGTCCCCAATACCTTTGGCTTGTCACAATCATCATTTTTTTTTCACACAATCACTCCTACTCTCCATTCTAGAACATATATTCCTCTTTATATTCCCTTGCCTACCTGACTCTGTGAATGTGTGTGGACTGTTAAATCTCCAACTTTCTTTTTCAATTCTATTGACCAGTCATGACCTGAAACATTAACACCTGCTTTTTTTCTCTACAGAAGCTGCTGGACCTGCTGAAAACTTCCATCTTTTGTGCTTTCCAGTTCAAAATTACACTGCTGGCAGTTCTTGATGAGTGGATTCCACATAAATTACAATGTTTTCATTGTAATCCTGTAGGATTCTGAACTACTGCCTAAATCTGTGCTGCTGCCAGGTTTTGCAGATTAGTTTTGGGTAGTATGCGCTGATGGTATAAGGGAACCCTGCTCTGGAAGGTTAATGGGGTCAATTATGCACTTTAAGACTCAAGTCATCTCGAGCTTATTACAAGCATTATCAGCTTACTGAGCAGTAGCTGGCATCTTCTTCAAGCCAGCACCATAATGTCAACAGCCTTTTAAATAGAAACTGAAGCCCATGGGATTAAAGGGACATTGGCTTGTGGACATAAAATTGGCTAAGGGACAAAAAGTAGAGAGCAATTTACGAACAGCTGTTTTCGAGATTGAAGGAAACTATTCAGTGGCATCTAAAGGTTCTTGTGGCATAGTGATAGTATCCCTACCTCTAAAGCTGGGGAGACCTGGGTTTCAGTGAAACCTACTCCAGAAGTGTGTAACAGAGATGTTATGTTCCTGAACAAGTTGATCAGGAAACTATCTGCAATAGTGGCGCCCAAGGGCCAGCTTTGGGACCACTGTTCTTTTACAACTAACATGAAACTCAAATGTAGCAAACAGTGGGGCTGCCTAAAGATAGGGTGAAATAACACATACAGTAAATGAGAATTGAAGCCTGATTCATTCATTTCTTTTTAATAGAAAGAAAACAAATGTTAGAGGGAACACATATTAAAGTCGTAGGAAATGTAGAGTAGTAGGGTAGGGGAATGGATCTAGGTGGGATATTCTGAGGGTCAGTGTGGACTTGTTGGGCCAAATGGCCTGTACCACACTGTAGGGACTCTATGATTCTATGTAATGATACAATTATAAAGTGGGCGCAGGAACAGAGGATTTTTAAGCTCTTTCTGGGGACTCGAAATACTTTCCAGGCTCCGTCTCAATCCTGGATCATTTGACCCAGAGGTAGGATGGGGGGCACAATCGGGTCGCTAGCCCATTTACTACAGGGAGCTGATTAAACTTGTCAATAAACACTTAAGGGGTCGATCCAGGGTTTTCCAGCCAACGTCCATGTCCTCACAGGCCGCAGGGGGGCAGTTTAGCAAAGTAGCCGCCTGCATTAAGCCAGAAGACCAGTGTTCCAGGCCTGGGTGCAAAAGCAGGCCACCTTGTGAGGGGTTCACCCTAACAACCTCTCTCATTTCCTCTCTACTCTCCCTAACCAACTTGTGGCCCAGCTGCAAATTTGAAAATATTGGAGTGTGTTCCTTTAAGTTTAAATCTCCCGCTCAAGCTGTGACAGCTGCTATTCTCCAGCTGGGAGGCCTGTACGGATTCCCTAGCTCCATTAGATGGCATGGCCACCCTCTGGTCATAATCGGCAGAGTCTGGGAAAATTACAAGTGTGAGATATTGGAGTCAGAAACCAACAGAAAACCTCTGCCTCTTATTTGAATGCACAACTCTGAAGATACTTGAACATATTGTAGAATAGTACAACATAGTATAGGTTTTTCAGCTTTTGATGTTGTGCCAACCTTTTATGCTAATCTCAGATCAAACTACATATCCTTCATTTTACTATCATCCATGTGCCTATCCAAGAATTGCTTAAATGTCCCTAGTGTATCTGACTCTATTACCACCACTGGCAGTGCATTCCACATACCCATCACTCTGTGTAAAGAACCCACCTCTGACATCTACCCTAATCCTTCCTCTGATCACCTTAAAATTATGTTCCCTTGTGATAGCCATTTCTGACCTGGGCTATTCACTCCATCTATGCCTCTCAGCATGTTGTACACTTCTACCAAATTACCTCTCACTCTTCTTCACTCCAATGAGAAAAGTCATAGCTTCCTTAACCTTTCTTCACAAGACATGCCCTCCAGTCCAGGCAGCATCCTGATAAATCTCCTCTGCACTCTTTCTAAAGCTTACACATCCTTCAGTTCAGGTGACCAGAACTGAACACAATATTCCAAGTGTGGTCTAACCAGGGCTCTATAGAGCTGCAGCATAAACGTGAGGCTCTTAAACTCAATCCCCTGCTAATGGAAGCCTTCACACTATCGCCTTCTTAACAATTCTATCAAGTTGGTTGACAACTTTGATAGATCTATAGACATGGACCCGAAGTTCCCACTGTTCCTCCACACTGCCAAGAATCCTACCTGTAACCGGAGAAAGTGAAAATGATATCCTTAGTTTTATAAATAAAGACACAGAATATAAAAGCAAGGAATCACTTTAGGAAAGACAAAGTTATGTACAGAATGGAGAGAAAATTTACTCCAAGGGTAGCACAGATGAAACCCTTCACTTGCATGAAGAGAATAATTCAGACTGTTCTCCTGAGTGAAGAAGGTGCGGAGATGTTTTAACTGCCATGCCCAATGACTTCATTTTGCAGCTCCCTGCCCAAAATTAGGTAAAGCTTCCGGTAACTCAGCTTTAGGCTACGGAGGATAATTAACAAACACCTAAAGGCTTCATTCCAGCTTGGCTACAATTTCTCTAGTATCTGGGAGGCAGTGGGGTGGGGAAGCATTTACAGGGAGGCAAAAGCAAGACTACTAGCCCAGCAGCTGTTACCCTGCAAAATATAGAGGGGTTGAATACTAAAAAGGGATGGGATACTGTAGATATAAGGGTTAAAGACAATTTAACATGGGCAGGGACTTCAAGAGGGGGCTTGGTGGGAAGGTCTTCAATGGTCATCACTACACTGGCCTTAATGGGGGGGGGGGGGGGGGGAGAGAAACAGTTTATCATGATATTGAGCAGTGCTATGCAGCAGACTTGGGGCTCAGTGGGTCAATTCTGAAGATTGACTAAAAGGGTTTGGTGGGAACATAGGGAAGCTCAAAGCATATGAGGTTGACAGGGACTGTAATGAAGAAAGGAAAGTTACATGACTATACCTAGAATGGACACAGCCTACAACTCAACGTTGAGCAGAATCTGGGAAACATTTCACTTTCAATTGATTCTTAACTGTGCAATAAAGATGGCCCACACACCCAGAATGGGCGAGTAAGTTTGTTTCATTTTGTCTGCAGGAGCAGGCTTCACTATGGGCAATGTGAGACACTTCAAAGTGCCTCCATAAGACAAGTGAAGGAATGAGTTACATATAGGTGGAATCGGTGGTACTAATGGGAGAGCAGCTCAGCACATCATGAATCTTACTTAAATCCAGGACATACAGGTCATAGAGTGACCGCCTTTACTTGCAAGCTCAAGGGTCTTCTCCTTGTAGGGCTGATGAAGGTTGGCCATCTTACTACCAATCTTGCCCCTTCAAGCCTTACAGGAGACATTGCATCTTGCAATGAGACAAAAGAAATGGTAGAGGGAGATGAAATTGGCAGCCACAGCCATTAGTGATTGCACATGTGGAGGAAAGGTAGTGTCTTGATTTGAGTGACTAGAAAGCACAATGTTTAAATATGGCAACTGCAACAGGAATGCTGGAAAATTCACTTCTGCCTCTGCTGACTACAGGACCACTCGAGTGGACCGTGGAAGCAGGATGCACAGTGGATGAGATTAACAGTGGTAAATTGCATGAAAAAAGTCACCAAGGCTAAAAAGAATGAATCTCCTCAAAAATTAATACTTAACCATTTGTGTCAAAGCATTTGGGGCAGCTAGAGGCACAAGAGAAAATTCTGATTTTCTAAGTTGACAAGATGAAAGCAGAGCATGCAAAGGACAATGGGCAGCATGGTGGCACAGCGGTTAGCACTGCTGCCTCACAGCACCATAGACCCGGGTTCAATTCCCACCTCAGGTGACTGTGTGTGGAGCTTGCACATTCTCCCACTGTCTGCGTGGGTTTCTTCTAGGTGCTCTGGTTTCCTCCCACAGTCCAAAAAACGTGCAGATTAGGTGAACTGGCTATGCTAAATTACCCGTAGTGTTAGGCGAAGGGGTCTGGTTGGTATGGACTTGTTGGGCTGAAAGGCCTGTTTCCACACTAAGTAATCTAGTCTAACTGATAAGCTGATTTGCATATCAGTAAAGAAAACATATCACATTTTCATTGCAATGAGTTCTGTCCCTGGTGCATTGACCTCTATCTAGTTTCCATGTTGCATTTCATTAAAGCAATGGTCAACACCCAAGTTTAAAATACCTAAACCTACCCTTAGGATGAATAATCTCCTTAATGGCAACATTGAGGACTCATTATGTAGTTAGTATGCTATTATATTTGTGAGACTTAACTGGGTTATTTTTAAAGATTAAAGAACTTCTTGACAGGTACAAATGCCACATCTTTTAGGACATCCTGATTGGGTGTATTAATGTTAAAATTGCTCTCTGGTTTATTATTTTTAATTGGATTACTAGGAAAGCTTGTAAAGCAGGCATATCTCTACACTGCCTATAGCAGAACTCCAATCTCCTTGCAACAAAGGCAATGTAGTTATTATGAATGAAGGTAGAAGGCATTACAGACTTGGGCTTGTAACTCAAACTGCCATTTTCTACTGGGACATCCTCACAGATGGTCTGCGATTTTGGGAGCATTAATCTGTGTAAAAGTCATTGACATCTGAGAGGGGAGGAATATCAGATGCTCCTGGATGAATTTCTTGATGATAGATGGAGTGTGCGCTCCAGTAATGTTAAAGGACAAATGGTCAAAAAAAGCTTTTAAACCATGCTCAAGGAGGGGAGAAAATGCTATTTTGTGGAAAACAGCATTAACTCGAACACACTTAAGCTGCATACTATTCATATTGAAACAGTGACAGTCACTGGCCTTACAACTGGCTCTGCGCACATGGGTTCAAACCTTACAACAGCAGCTGGTGGAATTTAAATTGTTAATAATTCTGGAATATGAAATAAAACCAGTAATGGTGACTTTGACATTTTTATTGATTGGTGTAAAAACCTTACCTGGTTTATACTTGTCAAAGGGTATTCAAATGTAGGTTCATCAATTTGCTTCATGGGTTAAATGAAGTGATTGAGCAATGAGAAGTGGTCTGACTGCACTATTTGAAGCTTATCCTTAGCATAACAGCTCATACAGTCAGAGTCCTACACTAGAGACAGGCCCTTTGGCCCAAGTGGACTAAAGTGTCCATCAGCACTAACTTCATTTCCCTGTACTTGGCCCATGTTCTTCTAAACCATTCCTATCCATGTATTTGTGCAAATGCCTTTTAATTATTAATGCACTTACCTCATTCACTTCCACTGGCAGCTCATTCCATATGTGTACCACCCTCTATGTAAAGAAACATTGACCCTCAGGTACCTTTTTATTCTTTCCCCTCTAACCTTAACCTTAAAATCAAGCCCTCTAGACCTTGATTCTCCAACCCTGGATAAAGACAGAACATTTACCCTAGGAACAGGGTTTGGGGGGGGGGGGGGGGGGGGGGGAGGAAAGAGAGAAGAAAGAATCATCAGGAATGAGCCATGAAGGGCTCCTGCCCAAAATGTCGATTTTCCTGCTCCTCAGGTGCAGCCTGACCTGCTGTGCTTTTCCAATACTCTAATCCGGTCAATGAATAAACCACCTGCTTGACTGTTGGTATTATTGCTTTATTACCGTGTAGAAACATTAGCTCCTGAACAAATAGACTAATGTTTGATGAACATTTTTGTATCCCTGAGTCATCCAGAATTACGTTTGCAACTGCATGCCATTAAATATTGCTCTGCACGTTTTGTTAACTCAGTTTCCACTGCACTTGAATTTAAATTTTAAAAATGTAAATTCTTAAGTGATGAGAAATCATAAGTTTAGACACCAAGGACAGTGAGCTGGCCAACTATATTTTTATAAAGCAAGATTTGTCTACTTGATAAACAATCTGCATTAGAAGTGGGTGAATGCCGATCCATAGAAAATAAATAATTCTTGGAGATTTTGGTCAAACTGGCTGATGAAAAACAGGCATCCTTGAGGATTCACTGCCCTATTTTGGGAAATGGGGCACTTAACCAGATGAGCACCCCTCCCCCTACAGTGAGGAGAACTGGATTAACCTCACTGTTGCAGGAGAAGGTCCACCATTAGTTTCTCAATGTCCAATAGGTTCAGTAGGCCTTTCCCAGAGCAAGTATTGGATATCTTTGTCTGATGTACTTCCTAGCAGGTTAGAACAACCCTTTACAATATTTTTCCCCATGCATTAAATCATTTACAAATGAATTCAGCTACATAGTCTCAGATTGGCAGAAATAACTATTTGAAAGCCACAGGTGTGAAAGCACTAATTCAAAACACCCAGCTTCACTTTCTATTTACTATCAAATAGAGACAATCGTTTAGTGTAGGTGGCAAACTTAGCAGGTGCTTCCAAAGAGTACACAGTGATGATGATATCAGTATCCTTAAAGACCTCTTGAATTATTTTAGAAACTCTCTCCCACTTCAGTTGGTCCAGTCCACATCCAATCCTGGAGAGCAAACAAAACTGATTTTAGTTCAGAGACTGTAGCGATGCATAATGTTAATATGGCAAAATCTTAAAGTCTAGAATATTTAAATGGCTTAACATCCAAGTACACAAGATCATACTGTCGAACCTCTTCCACCGTTCAATATGATCACGGCAGATTTGTTGCTTCAACTCAGTTTCCCCACTTGCTGTCATTTCTCTTCACTAGCTGAAGCAAATCTTAGTTTTAATAGATTCAGGCGAGAGCATTCACCACCTTCAGGAGACAGACATTCAAAACTTCATCCTGGACTGAAGAAGTTTCTCTTCAGGGAAAAAAAGTGATATATCCTTTCTCCATGCCCCAGTGTTTCAGATTTCACAGTCAGGGGAAAACACCTGTCTACCTTGTCAGGTTTGTTCAGAATGTCACATTTCAAATGAATGTCAATTTACTTAGCCCAACCCACTGAACCTTGACCATACCATCTCTAAGGCAAGTATATCTTTCCTCAAACATACAGATCAATGCAGCGCAGAACAGGCCCTTCAGCCCTAGATGTTGCACCGATCTGTGAACTAATCTATGCTCAGCCCCTATACTATCCCATCATCCATGTACTTATCAAAGGATTGTTTAAATTTCCCTAATGTGGCAGAGTTAACTATATTGGCAGGCAGGGCATTCCACAGCCTTACTGAGTAAAGAATCTGTCTTAATAGATCACCCCTCAATTTGTAGTTATGCCCCATCGTACAAGCCATCATCCTAGGAAAAAAAACTTTCACTGTCTACCCTATCTAGCCCTCTTGTATGTTTCTATCAAATCCCCCTTAGCCACCTTCTTTCCAATGAGAACAGACCCAAGTCTCTCAGCCTTTCCTCATAAGACCTTCCCTCCAGACCAGACATCCTGGTAAGTCTTCTCTGCACCTTTTCTAACGCTTCCACATCCTTCCTGTAATGGGGCGACCAGAGATGTACACGATATTCCAAGAGCAGCCACGCTAGTGTTTTGTATACTTGCAACATGACATTATGGCTCCTACCCTCATCTATATGCTTGGTCACCTTCTCAAAAAACTCAATGAGGCTTGAGACACTACCTGCCCTTGACAAAACCATGTTGACTATCTGAAATCAAATTGTTGCTTGCTAGATGATTACAAATCCTCTTATCCTTTCCAGAAATGTTTCCTACAATAGAAGACTCACTCATCTAGTTACCTGGGTCATCTCCACTGCCCTCATTGAACAAGGGCACAACATCTTCAAACCTTCAGTCCTCTGGTACTAAACTTGTAGACAATGACAACTCAAAAGGGAGGCCAAAACAGCACTAGGTATGGTTTTATCAAGCTACTACACAATATCAAACTTCCTCAATGTGTACTCTTACAATTTCCTCCCAAATTTCTGGCTACACTGGTGTTAACTTTCCATTCCTTTTACAATTACACAAAATGTCTCTGAACATTTATAGAAAAGTTTCAGCCTGTGAGTGGCATGGTGGCTCAGTGGTTAGCACTATTGCCCCAGTGCTAGGGACCTGGATTTGACTCCACCTTTAGAGCATCTGTGCAAACTCCACATTCTCCAGTGTCTGCATGAGTTTCTTCTAGGTGCTCTAGTTTCCTCCCAGTCTAAAGATGTGCAGGTTAGGTGGATTGGCCTTGCTAAATTGCCTGTAGTGTCTGGGGATGTGCAGGTTAAGTGGATTAGCCACAGGAAATGCAGATTATAGGGATAAGGTATAGAGGTGGGTCTAGGTACAATGCTAAGAGTCAGTGTGGATTCGATAGGGCAATTGGACTGTTTGCACACTGTTGGGATTCTATGATTTTAAAAGGGATATTAATTATGAGACCAACTAAAGTAGCTACAATGTGGGCTTCTAAATGGAAAAGATTTGTTGGATTTTTATGCATAATACTCCAATAAATCTATCCATTGCTGATAAAATTTAAAAAGTTACTTTTGGGTGCTCTGTTACCTTCAATTTCTGATATTTAACTGGAATCTTTCATTGAAGGATAGTAAGAATATTCCTGCAATTTCTTCATTTCCACAATTCCTTCTTCCTCGGTTGTTAAAGGGCCAATTGCATGGTCTCCTTTGCATTTTTTTTACATTTCTGGTTAAATCACACATTCCATTCTCTTTTCCAAGATTTTAGAAGCCAGCAAAGAGCTGCCAAAAACTCTAGGTCATAAAGGCTGATGACTTTTTCTAAAATATTTATATTCCTTAAGGCACATTAAATCTTTGGTGCGGAATTTGTTTTGCCAAGGAAGTCATTTTTGTACATCTTGAATAATTTAACACTTTGTTATTGCTCATGTGAGTGCTTCAAGAAAAATAGCCAAGCCCCACTATTCAGTTGTGACGGAAAGGTTGTGAAAAGCATGCAGAATTTTGCGATTCGTGGCCTTGTACAATCAGATTGACAAAGTAAGGAGAAAGTTTCAGTATTTAAGAACACAATACTAAACAGATACAACAACAAGTGTTACAGGTGGAAGGAAAGATTAAGAGCTTTCCAATGAGATCTCTATCTAGTGTTTGTGGAGATGATTCATGTGATCACAATCCTGCTTCTTGATCTTCACCCTCTGGACCTTCTTTGTGGGAAGAACAATGTGACTGGTTCAACTAGCTTTGAACAAGCTTTTTTTTAACTGCAGAGAACAGAGCAAATTCCTTGGTTTGTTGAGATTTTATGGCTTCTTACAATTTTCTTCACAACCCTGAAACAGTGGTTGGCAGGTGGAAGGCTTTTGTCATTGATAAATGTCATTAGCCCACAGACCAAATTAGATATTTGCTAATTGATTACAGATTTGTACACAGCTCTTAGCTCCAGCTTGTCCACAGACCACTTAGTACTGCTTGAGCCAACAGCTATGTAAATTGTAAGAAGGTGTCAGGTTAACTAGCTTCAAAAACTGCAGCAATTCTGCAGAGTTAACTTTTTAAAAAAATAAATTTTCCTATTTCAATATATTAATCAAAATAGAAATAATGTGGGTTTTACACTGTTTTAACAGTCTTAAGACCATAAGGGCTGAATAGCCCAATTCTGCTAGAGTCTGCTCCATAATTTGATCACTTGATGTTTCTGAAACCCATTGTCCTGCCTTCTCCCTATAAAGAATGGTCTATTTACAAGGAAGGTTTGTTGAAATTGAGTATCTATGTAACTGGTTTTGTTTAGAAAAAATACAGCACAGGAACAGCTCTTTTGGCAGTCTAAGCCTGTGCTAACATATTTTGCCTTCCATACTGAAACAGTCTTCACTTACAGGATCTGTATCCCTCTAATTCCTTCCTATTCATGTATTTGTCCAGATGCTTCTTGGACGCTGCTATTCCATCCGCTTCCTCCACTTTAGGCACTCACCATCCTGTGTGAGCAAAGCCTTAAACTGGCCTTAAATTTCCCTCCCTCTACTGCACCTTAAACCTGTGCCTCCTAGTAATTGATCTCTCCACCCTGAGAAAAAGCCTTATACATTCCACGATCCATGCCATTCACAATCTTAGAAATTTCTATCAGGGCACCCCTCAACCTCCTGCATTCTAGTGAAAATAAACCTAGCTATACAACTTTTCTTCAAAGCTAAAATTCCCCCATCCTAGGCAACATCTTGGTAAACCTTTTCTGTATCCTCTTCAAAGCATCTGCATGCTTCTGGAAGTATGGTGACCAAAACTGTATGCAATATTCCAACTGGGGCCTAGCTGAAGTAGCAACATAAAACTTACCTATCCTTATTAGTCAATGCCTCTTTCCAAAAGCTTAAATGTTTTAGATCAGGTTAGATTCCTGAGTGTGGAAACAGGCCCTTCAGCCCAACTAGTCCACACCAACCCTCTAAACAGTAACCCACCCAGACCCATTCCCCCTAACTAATGCACCTAACTCTACAAGGAGAAAGTGAGGACTGCAGATGCTGGAGATCAGAGCTGAAAATGTGTTGCTGGAAAAGCACGGCAGGTCAGGCAGCATCCAAGGAACAGGAGAATCAACGTTTCGACCATGAGCCCTCATTCCTGAAGGGCTCATGCCCGAAACATTGATTCTCCTGCTCCTTGTGTGCTGCCTGACCTGCTGCGCTTTTCCAGCAACACATATTCAGACCTAACTACAGGCAATTTAGCATGACCAATTCACCCAACCTGCACATCTTTGGACTGAGAGAGGAAACCAGAGCACTTGGAGGAAACCTGTGCAGACACAGGGAGAATGTCTGTGTGGAGTTTGCACAGTTGCCAGAGGCTGGAATCAAATCCAGGTTCCTGGCACTGAGGAAGCAGTGATAACCACAGAGCCAACAGAAACTTCTCCCTACCTTCTCTCAAAGGATCTATTACAAATTCGTTGGTTTCACAATTGATTTTTGTTCCAGAAAACTAGAACAAAAAGTATTCTAATGTTCCACATACCCTTTACATTTGTACAATTAACAAGACTGAAGTCCCTTGTAGTTATTACAAGTTCCAATTATTTCTTGCTTAGTGCTCTGTCAAAGGCTCAACTCCTTAACTGTTGGAGTGGGAAGGGGTTGGAACTATAAATTAGTCCCATCTGACCTTCATAAGGTGAATACTAGGAATAACTGATTTCATGAAGTGACCCGAGACAAGACCTTTTCTGCAACTGTTCTCCACACCCCTCATCCTCTAGCATTCTGCTCATCTTCAAAATGTTGCCGCCCCTAGAATATTTATACACTCTTAATCCCTATGTAACCATATCTCTGAAGTGGTGATTAGATCCAAAATATTTGTCTATTTGTGCCACTAGTTTACCCAACTGAAGAATGGGTTGCACAGATCAAGTTTTTGTTTTATTGACCTTAATGGACAAGCCCGGTCCTTTCCAGTCTCACTCTACTCATTTTTATATGAATGGCTGCACTGCTCTGTGGTCTCCACTTTTACCACCAGATTTGTAAATTGCTAATCACCTGACCTCACTCCATTTCACATCCTATCCTGCGAATAGCACAATTTCTCACATCCCTTTGATTAATAGCTAATTTATTTGCACATTCATGATCGGGTAAATCTTGAGTTTTGGATATTAAATGCACCAGCTAAGGAACTTCCTTTTAGCCAATGTGGGACACTAATATGATTTGATGCTGTTGCCATCAACAGCATATCTTCATACTCAGATGTTGAGATCATAGAATCCCTACAGTATGGAAGCAGGCCATTTGGCCATCGAGTCCACACCAACCCTCCAAAGAGGATCTCATCCAAACCAAACAAACACTCTCCTATCCTATCCCTGTAACCTTGCATTTCTCATGGCCAATCACCTAACCTACACATCTTTGTGATTGCAGGAGGAAACTGGAGCACCTGAAAGAAATCCATGTAGACATGGGGAGAATATGCAAATTCCACATGGACAGTTAGAATCCTAGAATCCCCCAGTATGGAAACAGGCCATTTGGCCCAACAAGTCCATACTAATTCTCTGAAGAGCATCCCACCTAGATCCATCTCTGTAACCCTGCATTTCCTGTGGCTAATGCACCTAACCTACACATCCCTGAAAACTATGGAACAATTTAGCATGGTCAATCCATCTAACTTGCACGTTTGTGAACTGTGGAAAGAAACTGGAGCACCTGATGGAAACCCATGCAGACATGGGGAGAATGTGCAAACTCCACAGTCACCCAAGGCTGGAATTGGGCTCTGGTCCCTGGCACTGAGAGACAGCAGTTAACCACTGAGCAATTTTAAAGGACACAACACACACTTCCCAATTATGACAAAATATGCTGAAAGGAAAGCTGGTTTTAAAAAATTAAGCTTCCTGTTATTACCTTGGCATTGAGATTCGCGAGACTCCATGTTTCAGGCAATGTTTCTTCATTGCTTCCAGGCTGCTCTGCAGATTTTCATAAGTTGGCTTTTGATAGGCTGCCTTTTTTGTAATCTGTAAATACACAACCACTTAATTTCCAAACAAGCAGTCAATTTCAAATCAAATCATGACATGCCACAAGAAATACAATGATCGAGTATTCATGATGTGGAGATGGCAGAGTTGGACTGGGGTGACCAAGGTCAAAAATCAAATGACCAGGTTATAGTCCAACAGGTTTGTTTGAAATTGCAAGCATTAAATATTAGAGTTAAAGACAGGTTAGAGATGAATGAACTGGAAATGCACAATGCAAGGTCAATAAAGGCTTGAAGTTTCATTTAAATAAAAACACCTTTTGGCATTCACAACATTAGAAAGTCAGAACAGAAATAAAGCAAGATAAAAGATGATGGACTGTACAGTTTTTCTATGGACAGTTTTATTCTGTTCTGTGAAAGATGTCAGTGTCTGTACAATGCCATACACCATCTAAAACGTTTACATTTTTGATAATATCCTGTGAATTTATTCAAATGACCACTTCAGAGAGTCAAATTAGTCAATTACCAAATAGTAGACATATCTTTGTTTTGTCTTCAACACAGCCACATCCCCAACTTTCTTTTCTGTGAAGAAAATCATTTATTTTAAAAATTTAGATATAGTAGAAAGGTAAATGCATTTCTAAGATGTCACATTAGTTGACCGAGAGGATGCAGACATTAGATTACATTAATAGTACTGTAACAATACATTGAGAAAAAATCAGATTAAGGTCCAGCAGATTTAATAGCAAAGACAATTAAAATAATGAAGTTTCCATATATACATGCCAAGGGGCTTTTACAATTCCACTGACTTTCTTAATTGCTAAGTGCTAGACAATGAAGGTTCAGACTTGGGGGCCCAGATAGATCAAGATATCTGGAACAGGTCCAAACCAAAGTCATGGAATGCTTGTATTTATACAGACTAGAAAATAAAGGGGTGAATGGCATCTCAGCCATACAACTGCAGGTGAGACCACATCTGGTGACTGAACAGTCAAGGATACCTTAGAAAGGTTAAACATTTTGGAAAGGTACAGCATAGATTGACCAGCATGATACCTGAACTCAAACAATAACAGGACAAATTACACAACAGGATTAAAATTCCTGCATTTTAGATGGTTAAAAGGCATTTGGATAGAGGCCACCATTCAGCTCAGTCTAGTCTGCAAACTTGGAGGTTTAGTTTCCTCAACATGTGTATATTGAATAGCTGGAGTGAAAACACTGATTCCTATGGTATCCCATTAGACACTGGGAGCAACTTGCAACATTGTGCACCTTTCTTAGGCTTCAAGGTGAAGTTTGTCAGACAGTGGCAAGTTGCTGATTAAGGAATTCTTTATTAACCCATCTTATTTAATCTCACCTCATTAAATGTGTAGATTTCTATCTTACCCAAGATGCTGAAAAAAAACTAGATGGAGAATTCTCAATAAGAAAGTCAGAGCAGGATCTGGTACTTCAGCTCATTGTTGGCTGCTAAGAACTTCCGGCTGCTCAGCACCAAACAGAATCTTGGGGCATGATCCATGGACAGCTTCCACATGCAAACCCCCTCATCCACAGAAACCCCCTCATCCACAGACACTGGCACTCAATATTTACTAATTCCTTTTGCATGCTTCAACCAACAGGCAGATGTTTTAGAAAGCAGAGACCTGCAGTGCACCAGCAAGGACACTGTCGGACAGGCACCAGTTCACAGATTAAGCCCGGCCCAATCTCTGTTACTGCTTGCTGTCTGTGCTCACTTGGTGGCTACCTGCATTCTCACAGCATCCAGTGTGAATTAGCACAGTCAAACAACCAGACCGCTTGCCTTGCTGGTCACTGGTCCTTAGTCATGGGGAAGATGGTATGTCAATCTCACACCTGTGCTACATACAAGCAACTTTTGTAGCAAACACTAGCCAACAAGCAACATCTTAGTCTTAGGAGAGTGGTCCTCACTGAATTCCATGGAGGTACCTGTCAGTTACCCAGGCTATCGAACAGTAGATTAGATTTAGTGTGGAAACAGGCCCTTCGGCCTAACAAGTCCACACCGACCCGCCGAAGCACAACCCACCCATACCCCTACATTTACCCCTTACCTAACACTATGGGCAATTTAGCATGGCCAATTCACCTGACCCGCACATCTTTGGACTGTGGGAGGAAACCTGAGCACCCGGAGGAAACCCACACAGACACGGGGAGAACGTGCAAACTCCACCCAGTCTGTCGCCCGAGTCGGGAATTGAACCCGGGTCTCCGGTGCTGTGAGGCAGTAGTGCTAACCACTGTGCCACCGTGCCACCCACAAAATTAAAGGGCAGCCCTTAATACAGTCTTGGTAACTGTCAGCCAGTCATGGTTGGGCCAAAGCAGGAGAAGTAGGCCATTCAAACTTGAGTTTGCTTTGCCATTAAAAGTGATCATGGCCAATCTTCTCATTTAGAAGCCTATTCCCAGTCTCCTGATACCCTTTAGCTATAAACTACATTCAAGTCCTCCAAAACATTCAAATGTTTTTGCCTCTACCACATTGGAATTCCTTTTGAAGGCACAAAGACTCACCACTTTAGGCTAAAGCACATCTCCTCTAAGTGGTTATCCTTTTTAGGCTGAACTCTTGTTTTCGGCTCAATCATTGGGAACATCTTTCTACATTTTTAATGCCAGTTCTGTTAGAATTTGGTTTCTATGCAATTGCTGTTCATTCTTTTAAATTCCAGTGAATGTAGTCCAAACCAAGTCTCTTCATACATCTGTCCAAACATTCAAGAAATCAGTTAAGTAAACAGTCATTGCACTCCCTCCATAGCCAGAACATCCATTCTCTGATAAAGAGGCCAAAACTGCACATAATACTCCATGTGCGGAATCAACAAATGCAAGACCCTATGCATTTGCAAGACATCCCCGTTTCTCATTATGCAGGCTAACAAGTCTCCCTTTCTCCCCCCACCCGTCATTTGCCTCCTTCACTGTCTGCTGCATCTGCATGCTAACTTTCAGTGTCTGGTGTACAAGGACAACACTTACCCCTCCCCCAATTTATTGCCCCTTAATCAGGCTGTGTTTGCTCACACTTTTCTGCATTACACTTCATCCACCCTGCATTTAGACACTCACTCAACTTGACCAGATCACACTGAAGTGTTTCCACATTCTCCTCAACTCACCTTCCCACCCAAATCTGTTGCCTGCAAACCTGAAGATATTACATTTAGCTCCCTCTGCTAAAGCATTTGTGAATAGTTGAGGCCCATGCACTGATTCCTGTGGTACTGTAGTAGTTATTGCTTGTCACTTGGAAAAAATACTCATTTATTCTGATAGTTTCCTGTCTGCCAACCAGTTCTGCATCCGTGTCAGTACATGATAGTCAATTCCATGAGCTATAACATTTTTAAAAAAGGACTTGTCAAGAGCCTTCTTAAAGTCAAGCAAACTGGACACCCACTGGCTTCCCCTCTGCTATTAAATCCTTTGTAACAAGCCTAGCATTTTCCCTATCAATGTCAGACTAACCAGTGTTTAATTCAGTTTTTCCATTTATCTTTTCTAAAAAAGATTGCATTAGCTACCCTCCCATCCTGGCACCCTCGACCATATGGAAATAGAGACTGGAAGCCACCGGCTAAAGAGTGCCACTGTTGCCTTGAATGGTGTTGGAAATCAAAATGATGCAATGTACAAAAGTGGTTTTAACTAATGAGGTTCTTTAGAGAGCAATAGCATTACACACAGATCCATGCACGGCAAAAAAAGTCAGACCTGGAAACACTCCACCCTCAAAAAAAAATCCCTGGTGATCAAGGCATTGCCTCCCTGTGTGCTCAATATCTCCATTCAGTTAGATACATAAAAACTGCAGATGCTGTAATCAAAAGGTAGACAAGCAGAAGGCTGGAAGAACACAGCAAGACAGGTAGCATAACAGGGTGGAGAAGTCAACGTTGAAGGGTTACACAAAGTGTTGACTTCTCCACCTAGTGCTGCCTGGCTTGCTGCGTACTTCCAGCCTCCTGCTTGCACACCTCAATTCTCCAGACATTGCCACCATTTCATTCATCCCATCACTTTTGGGCACAGACCAGTGGAAGAGAGGAATGTTTTACCACATTTAGACAATGATGCCTGTAGAACTTTACCTTGCATACATCTTGATCAACATATCTCTATATACAGCAGCTGGTTTCCAAACATCTATCCGTGGTACATTCCTTAGAGATATGTTAGGATGCTGGCAGTTACATCCAGGGTTACACAGGAACTCAAAGAAGCATATGCAGTGCAAAAACTATCAAACTTATACAAACAGGATAACTTAGCGTGCTGTTGTTGTGCCAAAGTGACCAAAAAGTATCGTTTTCTTTCTCTCCCACAACACCTTCTCTACAGTTGGAATAGTAGGATCTGGCTCAAGAGGGAAACTCTTAGCCAAGGAGGATTCATTATGCAACTCCAGGGACATTTGGCTGGACAGCCTTGAAACACTGAAAGGATTCCCAGAGAGAAGTGATTATACCTCAGTTGCACTTTCTGGGGTCCTCAAGGCTTGGTAGTTGTAGCTAGCCTATGGATATCTATCCTCTACCCTTGAGGCTTCAGGGGCCATGTGTGATTCTTCCTAGCATTTTCTATTTACTTGAAAGTGAAGAGTCATTGGCTGGGCTAGTATTTATTATCTACACACAAATTCCTTCAAGCTAGTGGTGATAGATTGCAGCATCTGAAGGTAGTTGCTGTGCCGCAGATTGATTCACAACACCCTCAGGGAGCAACCTCCATGATTTTGGTCCAACAGCACTGAAGAATTATAGGCTTCCAAGTCATGACAGTGAATGGCTTGGAGGGGAACTTACCACTGGGTGCTCCATGTATCTGCTGTCCTTTTCCTTTGAAATAAAAAATGTTTGTGGATTTGGAAGGTGCGGTTTAAGGATTTTCAGTGAATGTCTGTAGTGGATCTTGTTGATAGTAACAGCAGTGTGCACAAAGCAACTGTGATGCAGGGACTGAATGTGTTTAGATGTGGTGCCAATCAAACAGGCTGCTGTGTTCTGGGTCATATCAAGCTTTTTGAGCATTGTTGGAGTGGCAATGCTCATCCAGGCACATTCAGTAGTCTATCACATACCAGTCTTGTGTTTTGTAGATGGTGGACAGATGGGGAGTCAAAAAGGGATTTATTCACTGCAGTATTTCTAGCCTCTGACCTGCTCTTGTAGTTAGTATTATTGGCTTATCCAATTCAATTGATGATCAATGGTAACCACCAGGATATTGATAGTGGGAAGTGCAGTGATGTCAACACCATTGAACATCATGGCCTGGTCTCCTTTGGAGGGAGGGCTACCTGGAGTGCACATCCTCCTGTCACTGCCTTCAGTCCTGAGGACCAGTTTCTGGGGTAATAGGTTGTAGTGTGTGCGTGTCTCCACTAACTTGCTCATGGAGACAGTCAGATGATCACATGCTTGAGGCCACTAGGTCTCCATAGCATAGCTTCACTTCTGCAGTCTGTGCAATGAGGGCTATTGCATTCCACATATCTGGTACCTGGTTCTGCCTGTGCACAAGTTCAAAATCTCCAAAACTGACAGCATAAAGGTCCTCTCCTGTTGGACACTGAACACGTCCAACATCTCCAGCAGCCCTCAAAGTGCCAGTGGTCTGGAATGTTTCTCCCTTCATCAGCTGTGAAGCTTTGAGTGATATTCTCACTAGTGAATGTTCCTAAACTTTCCAAGCCTGCCACTCCCACCAAGATATCAGTATCTGAGCTGGTGGGAGCAGGAGGCTTCTTCATAGATCTCTATACTCTCATTAAGGTGATGGATTCTGGCAGATCAGGCTATTTCTCCACTGAAAGTGGGCATCCTACTGGTTTCTGCAGAACAAAGAAAGACAGCATGGTTAGAAGGGGTGTGTAATGAATAATACTGTGAGCAGGGTTAATATTAGGTTTACAATGAATGATCCTTACTCTATTTACAGGGCATAGATGTCTTGACATCCCTCCAGGAGCGGTCTTTGTTTTCTTCTGTGTTGGACTGGAATACCTCAGAGATGGAGAAGCTTGATGTCAGACACCCCAACACTTGTCTAAATCCAATCTGCGCTATTGTGGGCCGTCTTGTTCTTGACTGAGAAAAGGGGAGGAATGGAGTGAGCTGAAAGTGAGCAGCATAGCTGTTAGTGCTGATACAGGTGGTCCTGGGAACACAAGTAGGCAGTGCAGAAACCATGCAGGGATAGTAGTATGGAGGTTGGCTAGTGGGAAACAAGAGTCAGGGAAGATGTTGCACACAAATGGTGACAAAGTGTCAGACCATGAGTCTTGGTGGGAAGAGGGGGAAAAAGCATGACACTCACACTGGCAGAGTAGGATAGGGTGGTGACTGTCTTGTGATATTGCTGGTCATTCATTTTCACCATGGAGACTGTACTGACTTAGCCTGCTCAGAAGTTGCTGATTATCAGAATCAGGTGTTTATAGTCTTGTCAGTCTGCCAGAAAGTGGTCCTACTGCTACCGACAGCACCCCCTCCAGCTGGAGAGAGAATTGCAACATCTTCTGACTGAATGACCACTGGGTAGAGCAGGTTCACTGCTTGTCCAGATGCATAGCAGCCTTGTCCTATATGGTTTGAGTGTCAAAAGACAGGTCTCTTCCAGGTGGCAAGTTCTTCTGGCATCAGGGTGCAGTAAAATGGGGATCGAATCAGAGGGATGTCAGATGGGCAAGATAGGTAGCTATGAGGAGAGTTTGGAAAGACAGTGAGGGATTGCTAAGCCTCATGATAAAAGTTCAACTTCATGTAAATGATACTGAAACCAAAAGTAATGCAAGATTCCACCCATTGTCTGAGCTTAATTTAATTTGCTAATCAGATTAGCAATACAGATACAAGACAAGTCAAGTTAATATATTCATTAGTTCATTCATTTGGGGGATGTAAGTTCTGAAGTAACATGGTGATAGTTCCAAGCCAAGAGGTGTGTCATTTGAGAAGAGTTTGCAGATGGTATTCTATGGATTACTGCCCTTGTCCTTCTAGATAGAAGTGGTGTTTGAATGGTCTTGCTAAGGAGCCTTAATTTCTGCACTATGCATTTTGTAGATTATATTCCCGCTTTTACTGTGTTGGTGAAAGAGGGAGTGAACGTTTGCAGGTATGCTGCATTGCCCAAGATTGAGAGAATCCTCAAATGCAGTTATCCAGGCAAGCAGGGATCATTCAATCACAACCTTGACATGTCTTGATGAACAGGCTTAACGAAGTAGTACACCAAACAGTAGGGATCACACTTTTAGGACAAAGATGGAGGAAATGGAGGTTTTTGCAACTTTAAAAACACATTGCTTCAGAAAGGAGGTGGAGTCAGGACCATTGAATATTCTTTAAGAGGTGGATGGATTGATCCTTGTATGGAAGGGAATCAAACTTGGATAGATGGGAATCTCAAATTCAAAACAAAGATCAGGCATTGAACAGTTGAGTGTGCTTGAGACACTGAATTACCACATCTGCTCCCAAGTTATATCAATAAGTTAAGCAGCTATAGATTTAGTCCTTTCATCCAAATGAAAATACAGTAAATTGTAGCCCCATCCTTTCAAATAAACAAAAACTGTACACCATACTCTAAACATGGCCTCAACAATGCTTTGTACAAGCATATCGAAACATTCCTACTTTTATATTCTATTTCTCTTGCAATAAATAGATGTTCCTTTTACTTTCCTAATCACATTTCTCTAATGACATATCTTACTCTGACTCAGCAGCTCTTCAACAGATTGAAACTTCTGCTTGAAAACTACTGCTATCCCTGCTCCCATACGAATGTCTTCACTGATGCAATGCGCCAGTGTCTCCTCCTCAGGACATTTGAACAGGTCACCAGTCACATAATGGATCTCAAAACTCTGGAAAAGCCAAGAAGAGATATTACTCATTACAATACTTGGAACATTTCACATTTCTTTCCCCTCACTCCCCAACAGATGCCTTCTTCAGCAATTGAGTAGTTTTCTATTTAAAAAAGCTTTCACCAAGTTCACATTAGTTGTGGCATTCCTGTCCAACCAAAAGGAACAAAAAATATGAGCAGACCTCATTTGGATCACTAAGCAGCAGTAAACAGCTTATATTTACATCCTTCCCTTCACACAGGAAGGATGAGCCAATATGCTTTACAGGAGCACTAACAAAATTGGGCAGTAAATCCAGAAGTAGAGCTTTGGACAAGTGACAAAATACTGGGATACAAAAGGTGGTTTTAGAAGGAAAGGGAGGAAGGGTGGAAAAAAGAGGCACTGCAGCATTTAGGACCAAGGTAACTGACAGCATGGACATCATTGGTGGCATGATCAGGCAATTAGGAAAGGCGACCTTGAGGGAGTGTTTGCTGAATGTTTCTTGGAGTAATCTCCAATACAATGTTCAGGAACCAAACAGGGAGCTGACACAGTTAATGAAGTGGGATTAATGAATGATCTCCTATGAAGGATCCTCTCAGGGATGGCACGGTGGCTCAGTGGATAGCACTGCTGAGTCAGTACCAGGGACCCAGGTTCAATTCCAGCCTCAGGTGACTGTGGAGTTTGTACATTCTCCCAGTGTCTGAGAGAGAGTTTCCTCCAGGTGCTCCGGTTTCCTTCCACAATCCTAAGATGTGCAGGTCAGATGAATTTACAATGCTAAACTGCCCATAGTGATAGATGCATTAGTCAAGAGTAAATATCAGCTAGGGGATTGGGTCTGGGTGGGTTACTCTTCGGATTATCAGTGTGGATCCGATGGGCCGAAGGGCATGTTTCCATACTGTAGGGAATCTAATCAATATGCAAGAATTTCAAATACAATTGCAGGGTGAGAAACAAGAGGTTCTGGAGTTAAACAAACAAAGACCATCACACAGACACATGGACAAATTTCACCCGAGTGGACCAGGGAAGATGACTAAAAAGGGAGGACAATGGATGGGCAGTAAAATTTAAGGAGATCCTCAACTGTTCCCAACTAAAATATTCTGGAAAAGAAAGACTGTAAGAGGGGGTAAATATCATCCATGGGTATGCATGGAGGTTAAAGTGAATATAAAAACAAAAATCTAAGGCATAGAATATTGCAACCCCAAGTAGCAGGCTGAAAGTTGGGACGTTTCCTGAAGATCAAGAAAGGGTTAACAAAAAATTCTCAAAAAAGAGCAAAGAAAGAAAGACTAACAAAATAAGAAAGGTAGCAAGAGCTTCTATAAAGGAAAAAATAGCTACTGTAAACATTGGTCCCTTGGAGGACAAGGCTGGACAGCCAGTGGTGTACACAAAATACAGTCAAATAAATAATTTATTCTCTAATGAAAACTGAAGCATTTTGTTACTTCTTACTATTAGAAAGGTAGAAGGGGTTATTTTAAGGGAGAAACTTAGAACAATCACAATAAGGGATAAAAGTAGCGTGAAAAATATTGGGATTGAAGTCTCCAGGGCCTGAAGGTCTCACCCCAGGGCCCTAAAGAGAAGTGGCAAGAGAGATAGTGGATCTATTGGTTAGAATATTCTAAAGTTCTGTATTTCGAGAAGGATTCAACATTGTGGAAGAATGTTAATACAATGCCATATTCAAAATGGGAACAAAGAAAATAGGGAACGAGAGTCCAGTTAGTTTAACATGTACAATCGGGAAATTATTGGAATTCAGGGTCATCATTTTATAAATGGAATATTGTGCTTTACTAATTTGCCAGAGCTCTTCAAAGATTAACAAAAAGGAATGATGAAGGCAGAGTGGTGGGCATAATCTATACGGACTTCAGTAAGGCATTCTAAAAGGTTCCTCACAGACTGATTAGCAAGGTTAGATCACACAACAGAGGCAGAACTAGCTGTTTGCATACAGAACTGGCTCAAAGGTGGAAGATAAAAGGGTGGTGGAGGGTTGCTTTTTTTTGGACTAGAGGCCTGTAACCAGTGCTGTGCTACAAAGATAAATGCTGGGTCCATTACTTTTTGGCATTTATAGGAAAGATTTGGATGTGAATATGGAAGGAATAGTTAGCAAGTTTTGCAGATGACATCAAAATTGATAGTGTAGCAGACAATGAAGGAGGCTATTTCAGTACAATGGGACCTTAAATCAGATGGGCCAACAGGCTGAGGAGTGACAGAGTTTAATTTAGATAAATGTAAGGTGTTACATTTTGGAAAGGCAAATCAGGCAGGACTTATACACTTATGGCAAGGTCCTGCGAAGTGTTGCCAAATAAAGAGGCCTTGGAGTGCAGATTCATAGCTCCTTGACAGTGGAGTCATAGATAAGATAGTGAAGGCAGCATTTGGTATGCTTTCCATTGTTGATCAGTACATTAAGTATAGAAGTTGGAGGTCATGTTGTAGCTGTACAGACATTGTTTAGGCCACTTTTGGAATACTGTATGCAATTTTGGTCTTCCTGCTATGGGAAGAATGTTGCGAAACTTGAAAGGGTTCAAAAACATTTACAAAGATGTTGCCAGGATTGGAGGGTTGAATTACAGGAAGAGGCTGAATGTGGGGGGTGGGGGAACTATTTTCCTTGGTGCATTAGAGGCCGAGGGGTGACCTTGGAGGCTTATAAAATCATGAGGGGCCTGGATAGAATAAGTCAACAAGACCTTTTCCCCACAGTGGGGGTGCATATAAGCAATGAGCTGTCAGAGAAGGGTTACACCCAAAATGTCAACTCCATCTCCTAATGCTGCCTGGTTTCCTGTATTCTTCCAGCCTCCTGCCTGTCTATAGAGGAAGTGGTGGAGGCTGGTACAATTACGACATTTAATAGGCATTTGGATGGGTATATGAATAGGAAGGGTTTAAGAGGGATATGGGCCAAATGGTGTCAAATGGAGCATACTTATTTAGGATATCTGGTTAGCATGAATGAGTTGGACCACAGGGAATGTTTCTTTATTGTATATCTCTAATTCTATAAAGTCATAAGCAAAGGGAATAACCAGAATCCTGTAGATGGAGCACATCTGAACATTCAGAAGGCATTTCATTCAGTGCAGCACAAAAGGTTAATAGACAAGGTCAGGTCACAGAGGGCTGGAGGTGATTTACTGGCTTGAATACAGGATTGGCCGAACAATAAAGCAGATAGGTGGGGTAAATTGCCTTTTTCTCGTTCATAGACTCCCTACAGCATGGAAACAGGCCATTTGGCCAACAAGTCCACACCAACCCTACGAACAGCATCATCCAGGGCCATTCCCCAACCTTATTACTTTACATTTCCCCTGACCAATGCACTTATCCTACCAATCCCTGAACACTGGGTAATTTAGCATGGCCAATTCACCTAACCTGCACATCTTTGGACTGAGGGGAAACCCACACAGACATGAAGAGCTTGTGCAAATTCCATACAGGCGGACACAGTTGCCCAAGGTTGGGATTGAACCTGGGTCCCCAGCACTGAGGCAGCAGTGCTAACCACTGAGCCACCATGTTGCCTGTTGGCAAAATGCAACTGAGTGTCACAAGGTTTGGTCCTCAGGCTCAACTATTTACAAACAACATTAATGACTTGGGCACAAGGATAGGAAATACTATAGCTAACTTTGCAGATGACAAAATGGGTGGAAAGTTATAATGAAGAAATAAATTTATAAATGGATATGGATAGGTTAAATACATAAACCAAAATTGGCAGATGACATTTAACAGGAGAGAAGTTATCCATTTTAGTCAGAGCAATAGAAAGGGAAATTATCTAAATAGAAAAAAACTTGAGTGCTTTGGTGAAGAGATCTTGCGTCCTTGAGCACGAATTGTAGAAAACAAGCATGCAGTTAATAAAGGAAAGCAATAAACTTCAATTCCCCCATTTGGTGAGGAACACTATAGAAGGAGGGTGTTGCTGCAACAGGAGAAGACTTGAGACCACACCAGATGTACGGTGTACAATTTTGGCCCAAATACCAGAGGGATGTGGTTGCATTAGAAGCAGTGCAGGGGATTCATGCAGTTGATTCCAGAGATGAAGGGTTTGTCTTAAGACATGTTTAGTAGTTTAGGCCTATACTCTAGTTTAGAAGAATGAAGATAGATCTATTTGAGGTACAAGATCGTAAAAGAGATTGACAAGGTATATGTGGAAAAGGATACTTGCATATGTGGAGCAATCTAGAATGAAGTCAGTTTTAAGATAGCAATAGATTTAAAACAGATGAGAAATTACTTCTCAGTCACAAATCTGTGGAATTCATTACTTCTGTGGTGGATGTTGGGATATTGAGTAACTTTATGGAGAAAAAGATTTTTAATTAGTAATACATTGAAGCGTTTAGAGTGTTGGTAAGAAAGTGGAGTCAATGCTGAGGTGAGATCAGTCTTGATTGTATTAAATGGCAGAGCTGGTTCAAGGAGGTGAATTGCCTACTCTTGCTCCTAATAATTATCTTACGATTAAAATGAGGCATTTGCAAGAAACCATAACTGTAGGAACATAGATCTCAGTACTTGAGACAAACAAGTTATGCTCTATTTTTTGGTCTTATTGATAGATTTCAAAGATTCCTGGCCATTCAGGCACAGGAGGGTTGCTGCAAGTATCTTGGTAACCATTAGCTTCAGGAGGAGATTAACAAAAGTAGCAAGAGGTTTCGAAAAAGTTTTGAAATGGTCTTTTTAAATTTAAGCTACAAATGGAGAAATGGGAAATGGTCAGGGCAGGGGTCATTTCAGCCATTCTGAATTCTACTGATGGAAGGCCTGGCTGGCTTGTGTGTTAAGGTTAAGGTGACAGGGCAGATTGTTTTACTGGCAAGGTGTATGGTATCCATATCCACATGGAATGGCCAAAACATCTATGCTGACAGTGAATAGATTTCAAAGTCATTGGAAAGCATTAGAAATGGCAAGTTGGTAAGTGGTTATAACTTTAAACAAAACAGGAAGATGCAAGATAACATTATATTAAAAAACAAAACACTTAACAGGATCACAAGCATCAGGAATTCTCAGATGCTCAAGATTCTGTTATCAGGATCTTTATTAATAATTTGGAGGGAATATGACTACCGCAGACAGATATACTGTTATGATAACTGGTCCAGGTTACTTGATTTTAAATGTACATTCATTTAGTGACAATGGTGAGTCGAGTTCTCCCATATGCCACCAGTATTTCTCAGGCAATTGAGATTCAGGAAACCAGTACCCCCAATCTTTGTGCACCAGTTATCTGGAAGATTACTTCACTTGGATAATCAATGTGAGTAAAATTGCCATGGATAGGGATTCGAAGAGGAAGATGGCACTGTCAGATCTAATTACAAGATGTTTTCTTAAAATATCACTGAACTTCAGCCTGTCATAATCTGAGACAATAAAACAAAGATACAGGCTTCTGGTAGCTCAAACTCACCTACTCAGCATATGAGGATTTTAACAAGATATAAAGATCTCTTTAGCTTTGGAAGAATAATCTTCAGGATAGTTTCAACGGTAAAAGCTAGCTCAAGGATTAGAAATTATCAGGTCTGGTATAGGAAGAAAAAGGATGCCATTGGGAACTAATAATTACCCATAGCTGATTCTGAGAGAATAAAGAATCTGCTTAAATGGCAGGGTGAAGACTAACGATGGAGGGAGATTTTTGGTTGCATTAAAACATCAACAAGGGAATTTTTCTGTAGTGTTTCCAACAAAAAAAAAGTCTTCACTCAAATGTTCTTTTGAATTTGTTAGAGTCTTAACAAGAAAAAATTGCAATGCAGTCCCTTTAGATTAACCACTGGCAGTTCAAAAGTTTTAAAATTATTAGTTTTACAGGGACCACCACAACTAAAAACATACAATGCCTTCCTCAGTGAAGGTCACATACTTACACTTCCCTCTAGTGGTTTGTCCATTTCAGTTCCTTTTGTATTTCCACCTGTTAAGCAGAGCAAAATGAATGTAATTTTAAAACAACATTCTCGTCCCTCTATTTCCACTTTCTATTTTTCATTAATTTATTTCTCCACAAACAAAGGTTTAAATATTCATTAAAATTAATTGCTCTATGACTTCACCTGCCTAGATTTCAAACTGAATATTCGTCTCTACATCTGTCCGATCCTTTAAATTCCTTAAGTTCCACCTCATTCACCAAGCTATTGCTTGCATGATCACTTCTCTTAAAATCTTGTATGACATTTGAATTTTCTCCAGTTCATGTTATGAACTGCCTTGGGATATTTTACATTCAAGGAACAAAAAGGGTGCAAACAAAACGCAGATTGTTGTATACCAACGTTCTGTCACATTGATGACCTTATCCCCTCTCGTGGGAACATTTGCCTGAGATTTCAGGCAAACAGACTTGCATTGGCAAATTGTGCCGAGAACCACAGGGTATCCTCTATCTCTGGCACAGA
This sequence comes from Hemiscyllium ocellatum, assembly GCF_020745735.1. Classification (NCBI taxonomy): domain Eukaryota; kingdom Metazoa; phylum Chordata; class Chondrichthyes; order Orectolobiformes; family Hemiscylliidae; genus Hemiscyllium; species Hemiscyllium ocellatum. The sequence goes on from NC_083426.1 coordinate 42,057,774, forward strand.
TGTGGTTCTGGGTGGGATGCTCTTTGGAGGGATTGGGGTGCAGACTCAATAGGCTGAATAGCCTCTGCACTGTTGAGATTCTATGGAAAGCAGCCCTAAGTGGCTTCTGATGTAGTGGTACTGCCCCCACCTCTGGAGCAGGAGGCCTGCATTCAAGTCCCACCTCCTCTCCAGGTGTAAAACAACTCTGAAGAGGCTGATGAGAACATATTTAAGAGCTGGGTTCTTTCCTGTTCATCTTAACTAGTGCTGAGACAGTCATGTAGAGGTAACGTCAATTACTGTCGATTGAGATGCCCAGGCTGGCCTGGGACAGTGCTGAGCAGGTGTGGCTTCAAATCCCATAGCAACTGATAAAAAGGAGCCCTTACTGTCTCTTGTGGAGCAGTGGATGTACAGGTATCCCTATACCAAGGCAGGAGGGTTAAAGTTCCACCTGTTTCAGGCTTAAAACATTCCTGAACAGATTGACAAAATATCTAAATTTGACACTATGACAAGGGTCAGAAGGTCAAGGTTCTTGCCCTGCGTAATATCACTAAGCTGACCAATTAGAAAATGGCTAGAAATAAAATGAATCATAGAAGTAAAATACATGCAAAGGGGTCTTTTAGCCTATCATGTCCACACCAGTCTGCAAACATTTACTTCAATTAATCCCACTTACAGCACTTGACCCATAGCTTTGTATGCTATTTCAAGATTGGATACTATTTTCCAACATTTACAAATATTTTAAAAAGCTTACATTTATAAAGCATTTTTCATAATCAGTACATTACTATCAATGAAGTACCTCAATTACATAGTTACTGGTCACAATGTAGAGATGCAGTAGAAAGATACCCTGAATCAAACCTTAGAAGAAGTGTACCAATGTATCCTTCAGCTTTTGAAAACAAAAAGTTAATAAATAAATGAAGACTTCTACAGCTAGGGAGGAGGGGGTCTTCAAATGCAGCAGTAGCATTCTTTTTTTAGGATTCAACTCCCAACAGCTTACAAGGATGTGTCACAGTATTTCACATCAGGTAGTTTAAAAAAAACAGCTCAAGTTACAAATCCCAAGGTAACAAGTTCACTACACAGTATAACTTTTGAATAGGTGCAAACAATTTTCTAGCCCACCTGTTCAGAACTGCTATGACACACCTCTGGGAAAGGTGGGATTTGAACCCAGATCTCTCAGCTCAGAGATAGGGACATTATTATTGTGCCATAAAGACACCTCCACCCCATCTGAACTTGTAAAAAAAGTTAACTTTTTTTCTAATCAACCTGTTCAGGAGATATTATTACACACCTCTGGGACTTGAACCTGGGCCTTCTGATCCAGGGATAGGGACACTATCACTGCACCCATTTAGTCTGGATGAAGAAAATAATATTCACCAATTCAAAAGGGTAGCGTTTGTGACAATTCGATTAGTAACACTTTGGGATAAGTCACATTGTCGTGGTCTAGAGAAACAAATCTGACGGAGAAATTCAAAATCAGGACAGATTGTCCGAGTCTGGTTTAAGCACATCCAAAAGCATGCGGCTGGCGAGAGTTTAGTGTCGGTGGATATTTAAATGTCCTTACCAGGGTTGAAGAGGTCGGTTACCCTAACAACGGGGCCTACTCCGGCAGGAGGCGGCCTGCAGTCTGTGCCCCCTCACACTGTCGCCACGTCCTGGGCTCGGCCCGACTCTCCCCGGTACAGGCAAGCTCCCAAACCCAGGTCACAGGCTTATGGCTGTACACGGTAATATTTCCTTGCTCTGCATGTACTTTTTTTCCTTCTGAAAGTCAGCAACACCTCCCTCTCTCTCTCTTTTAAATCAAGATTGAAAAGGGAAATGGAAAAGCCTGATAACCCCTGTGTTTCCTTGTGTAGCCTCTACTGTTGATCTCAGTTTAGCGGAAAGACAGACACTTAAAGTTTACACGTGGAACATGGACTTTCCAATTTCAGATGTTCACTATATTGCAATAACAGATAGATGGCAGAACGTTTTCTCTTTCCACTGCAGGAAGAAAATCTCTTGCCCTCATTCGTCTTGAATTTTCTGTTTCAGCATCATTGTTACTATCGTTATATTACTATTACCATTTATTATCAGGGTGAAACAAGATGTGAGCAATTGTAATTGAGTAGAGATTTAACTCGTGGTAGCTGGAATGCACTACCTGAGAATGTGGTGTAAGTAGGCTCAATTGACATCCCAAAAGGAATAAGATAGTTGATGGAAAATTTTCAGAGTTACAGGGTGAAGGCAGGAAAGTGGCACTAGTTTTGCTGCTAATTTGGAAAGCTGGCAAGGATGAGATAGATAAAATTACTTCTTCCTTCAATTTTGTGATTCTGAAATGGCTGCTTACCATGTAGCAGTTATCCTACCACATACCGATAACACCAAGATAATGAATAAATAGTAAATAAAAACCGAAAGAATTGTAGATGCTTATAAATCAGAAACAAAAAAAAACAAATTTCTGGAAAAGCTCAGGAAGGGTCACTCAACCCAAAATATTAACTCTGATTTCTCTCAACGGATGCTGCCAGGCCCGCTGAACTTTTTCAGTAATTTTGTGAGTAAGAGAATAAATAAAAGCAGACCATTGCAGATGTTGGAAATATGAAACAAACAAAGAAGATGTTGGAGAAACTCAGCAGGTCTGGTAGGATCTGTGAGGAGAGAAACAGTTAATGTCTCGAGTCCAAAATGACTTCAGAACTAATCAATAGTGTTGACTCAATCAGTGCTGTATACATGTGCATGTAATGTGCAGTCAGGAAATGTGTAATCTTCAGTCCAACTAATGTGTGTTTCCACGTGCTTGGGATCTTTAGAAGGGGTGCTGGAGGATGAGTTGAAAAAAGTGCCATACAGTACAGTAAGGTACAGGTCTTAAAACCAGCAATCTTAGGCCTGATTCTGTGTCAGATTGGGTCAACTAGTTCAGCTGAGCTCAGAGGTTACTCGGACTACTCAGACTGCAGGAAAGAAAAGATTGGTGCTTGAAGTTGATAAGTAATTTGGCCTGCCGCTATACCAATACTGCTCCTAGCCAAATAGGCAGATCAGCTAGTCCACTCATTTAATAAGAGGTTCTGTTCGCCGAGCTGGAAGTTTTTGTTGCAAACGTTTCGTCCCCTGGCTAGGAGACATCATCAGTGCTGTGGAGCCTCCTGCGAAACGCTTCTTTGATGTTTCTTCCGGCATTTATAGTGGTCTGTCCTTGCCGCTTCCGGGTGTCAGTTTCAGCTGTCCGCTGTAGTGATTGGTATATTGGGTCCAGGTCGATGTGTCTGTTGATGGAATTTGTGGATGAATGCCATGCCTCTAGGAATTCCCTGGCTGTTCTCTGTCTGGCTTGCCCTATGATAGTAGTGTTTTCCCAGTCGAATTCATGTTGCTTGTTGTCTGAGTGTGTGGCTACTAGGGATAGCTGGTCGTGTCGTTTCGTGGCTAGTTGGTGTTCATGTATGCGGATTGTTAGCTGTCTTCCTGTTTGTCCTATATAGTGTTTTGTGCAGTCCTTGCATGGTATTTTATAAACTACATTAGTTTTGCTCATGTTGGGTATTGGCTCCTTTGTTCTAGTAAGTTGTTGTCTGAGCGTGGCTGTTGGTTTGTGTGCCGTTATGAGTCCTAGGGGTCGCAGTAGTCTGGCTGTCAGTTCTGAAACGTTCCTGATGTATGGTAGTGTGGCTAGTCCTTTTGGTTGTGGCATGTCCTCATTCCGTGGTCTATCTCTTAGGCATCTGTTGATAAAGTTGCGCGGGTATCCGTTTTTGGCGAATACCTTGTATAGGTGTTCCTCTTCCTCTTTTCGCAGTTCTGGTGTACTGCAGTGTGTTGTAGCTCTTTTGAATAGTGTCCTGATGCAGCTTCGTTTGTGTGTGTTGGGGTGGTTACTTTCATAGTTTAGGACTTGGTCTGTGTGTGTTGTTTTTCTGTGTACCCTTGTGGTGAATTCTCCGTTCGGTGTTCTCTGTACTATCACGTCTAGGAATGGGAGTTGGCTATCCTTTTCTACTTCTCTCGTGAATCGGATGCCTGTAAGTGTGGCGTTGATGATCCGGTGTGTTTTTTCTATTTCCGTGTTTTTGATGATTACGAAAGTGTCATCGACATATCTGACCCAGAGTTTGGGTTGAATTTGTGGTAGGGCTGTTTGTTCTAACCTTTGCATAACTGCCTCTGCTATGAGTCCCGAGATTGGTGATCCCATGGGTGTTCCGTTGATTTGTTCGTATATCTGATTGTTGAATGTAAAGTATGTAGTGAGGCATAAGTCCAGTAGTTTAAGTATGCCGTCTTTGTTGATGGGTTCCGCCTCCTGTTTTCTGTTATGTATGTCCAGTACCACAAATTTGTCCTACCACAAATTCAACCCAAACTCTGGGTCAGATATGTCAATGACACTTTCGTAATCATAAAAAACACGGAAATAGAAAAAACACACCGGATCATCAATGCCACACTTACAGGCATCCGATTCACGAGAGAAGTAGAAAAGGATAGCCAACTCCCATTCCTAGACGTGATAGTACAGAGAACACCGAACGGAGAATTCACCACAAGGGTACACAGAAAAACAACACACACAGACCAAGTCCTAAACTATGAAAGTAACCACCCCAACACACACAAACGAAGTTGTATCAGGACACTATTCAAAAGAGCTACAACACACTGCAGTACACCAGAACTGCGAAAAGAGGAAGAGGAACACCTATACAAGGTATTCGCCAAAAACGGATACCCGCGCAACTTTATCAACAGATGCCTAAGAGATAGACCACGGAATGAGGACATGCCACAACCAAAAGGACTAGCCACACTACCATACATCAGGAACGTTTCAGAACTGACAGCCAGACTACTGCGACCCCTAGGACTCATAACGGCACACAAACCAACAGCCACGCTCAGACAACAACTTACTAGAACAAAGGAGCCAATACCCAACATGAGCAAAACTAATGTAGTTTATAAAATACCATGCAAGGACTGCACAAAACACTATATAGGACAAACAGGAAGACAACTAACATTCCGCATACATGAACACCAACTAGCCACGAAACGACACGACCAGCTATCCCTAGTAGCCATACACTCAGACAACAAGCAACATGAATTCGACTGGGAAAACACTACTATCATAGGGCAAGCCAGACAGAGAACAGCCAGGGAATTCCTAGAGGCATGGCATTCATCCACAAATTCCATCAACAGACACATCGACCTGGACCCAATATACCAATCACTACAGCGGTCAGCTGAAACTGACACCCGGAAGCGGCAAGGACAGACCACTATAAATGCCGGAAGAAACATCAAAGAAGCGCCTCGCAGGAGGCTCCACAGCACTGATGATGTCTCCTAGCCAGGGGACGAAACGTTTGCAACAAAAACTTCCAGCTCGGCGAACAGAACCACTACAACAAGCACCCGAGCTACAAATCTTCGCACAAACTTTGATCATTTAATAAGAATTAAAATTCAAGCATGGCAGCTTACAGTAATGTAGCCTCATAGAGTCATACAGCATGGAAACAGATCCTTTGGTCCAACAGTCCATGCTGAACATAATCCCAAACTGAACTTGTCCCACCTGCCTGCTCCTGGCCCATATCCCTCTTTTCCTATTCATGTACTTATCCAAATGTCTTTTAAACATTGTAATTGTACCCACCTGCACCACTTCCTCAGAAAATTAATTCCACGTGCAAACCACCCTCTGTGTAAAAGCTTGCCCCTCATGTCTTTTCTAAATCTCTCTTCGCTAACCTTAAAAATGTGCTCAGTAGCCTTGAAATCCCCCATCCTAGAGAAAAGACAACTACCTACCAACTCTGTTTATACCCCTCACTATCTTATAAACTTCTATAACATTGTCTCTCGGATAGCCCACACTCAGATATTGTACCTGTAGTTGTTTTATTTTTAATCCATAGACACTACTTAATTATTTAAAAAGATTTTCTCTCCTCTGGATTGCAGTTACCATCTAGGCCAAAACAGGCCAAAACAAATTGGCACCACATCTACTCCCTCTGCCATTGACACTCAGTGTGTATCATATACAAGATGCACTGCAGAAATTCAGCAAGGCACCTTAGACAGGACCTTCCAAGCCCATGACCACTTCGAGCTTGAAGAACAAGGCCAGCAGATATTTGGGAACCATGACCACCTGCAAGCTCCCTTCCAAGCTACCCATCTTCCTGACCTGGAAATATATTGCCATTCTTACAGTATTGCTGAATCAAAATCCTGGAACGCCCTAACAGCATTGAGGGTACATCTGCAGTGCAATGTCTGCAACACACCGTCTCCTTCTCAAGGAAACTGGTGATGGGCAATAAATTCTAGCCCAGCCAGCAATGCCCATATCCCATGAATGAATTAAAAAAACTTCAAAGATCAGAAACCTAACCTGGTTCCTAATGGCATTTACCATCTACAGCATATACAGCCATAACTCACCAATGGCTCCTTTGACAGCACCTTCCAAACCCATGACCTTTACCACCGAGAAGGACAAGGGCAACTAATGCCTGGGACACAACCACTGCAATTTCCCCTCATAATCACACATTTTTCACTATTGTTTGCTCAAAACCTTGGAAGTGCAATCCTTAGAGCAAGGTTGGTGTACCTACACCCCAAGGACTGCAGCATTTCATTGTCACATTCTGAAGGACAATTAGGAATGGGTGATAAATCCTGGCTTGTAAACATGTAAAAAGATCTGCACACTTCCAGTTTAATAGACTGGAGTGATGTGATAGGTGACTCACCTGGTCAGAAAAGGGTGTGGAGTTGTGGACTTCTATTTAAATGTGCAAATCAGTCAGTGGCCTCAAACCGGTAGTTTTACTGTTGTGGGTTATGTTCTCTTGGCTTCAGAACTGTGACAGCTGAAAGGAGGTGACAAAGTTTGGATCCAACAGTTAAAATCCTTTCCAGCCTAGCTTATTGGCCAAAAGTAGCAGGAGTTTACCTCCTGATCCCCCAACTCCAGACACCCAACTTAACCTGCCATCCTCACTGTGATTGGCTAACACCACTCCACCAGGAGCATCTGCTTTTCACCACAATGTCCTCCCCATACTCTATTCTCCCAATAACTTACACAATAATATCCCTGCCCCTTTGGTTACAATACTTCCCTTCTCCCATATTGACATTGTGCACCCAGATACTTATTATTTAACTCATCCCAGCTGCCATTTTGATCTCTCAGCCATCCATTCCTCTCTCCTACACACCATGACCTTCAGGATGTCTCATGGGCCTCACCAGGGCACCCATCAGCAACTGCTGGTTTGTCAAAGATGGGTGGGGGGGGGGGTTCAGTTTGTCTTGACTGACTCTCTTCCATAGCTACGTTTGTGGCCTGGAGATGGTCTTTTTTGGAACACTTGATTTTTTTACAACCAATAGGAAGCAGTGGGACTGACTTGCTTCAATAACGCTTTAAACAGAAATTAAATTTACTTTGTTGTATTTTATTTATATGGATAAATTGCAGTTTGTGGTTGTGCCTGAAATAACTCTACAGAAGTTGGTTCCCATCGCCAAGTCATCCTAATTTAATGTGGAGAGTCTCTCAAAATGAATACAATCTCTGACACTCCTGCTTTTAATCTGTCAGCCCAGGCTCCCTGATTGTACCAGATTAACAGCCCCAGTCAGGGAACTCATATTCTGTGAGATTCATCTGGTTGACCTTGTTACAATCACTACAAACCCTTTCAGAACAGCACCTGTTAGTTTTAATTGGTGAGGTAACCAATTATCAATCATCATTAACAAATGAAAGAGGCAATCTCACACAAACTGTTCAGTGAACATGACTCTGATCATGCATCTGCTGACAATCACAATTTACATCTCATACTCAGCTTCACCTTGTCTTCACGTATTTAATATTACTGCAAGCTTGATCTTACCGCTTACACACCACTAGCTATTCAACCCTGCCATTTCACCCTCACAGAATAAACCAAATTCACTGACACACTCTCACTTGCAGGAGGCAGCAGCATATTCTGTCCTTTACCCTTGCAGGTTTTTATCACACTGCCATTAAATCTCTTCTGGAAATGTTTTTGTTTCATTATTTTTCCCATTACCACTCCCACTAACCCAGCATCTCCAACACTTCTGCAGTTAATCTGTCTTATCTTCCAACCCATCACAGATCTTCCCTGCTTTTCTTTTCCCATCCTCTCCCATTTCACTTTCTAACAACCCCAAATTCTGATGAGAGGTTATTGACCTGAACTGTTAACCCTGTTCCCTCTCCACAGATGTTGCCTGACTACCTGAATATTTCCAGTATTTTGTCTTGAGTTCAAAGTTCTTCAATGCGTCTCATACTATTCCCTCTGGATTTAAGACTTAGTTGTGCGAATCATCCAAAACCTCTGCAAACAGTATCAGCTAGGAGAAATCAATCAGCAACTAACTTGAAAGTGAATGAAGAGCCCTTTAAATAGGTGGGGAATCCTTTATGGTCACCTGTACATAGTAAACGGTAGGGTGATAGCTAGATTGTTGAGTTCCAGAACAGCATTACTGGCATAAAAGTCCGTGTTACTGTTGATTAATATTGCAATGTGATGTTTCATGCATGTACTTGTGCTGTTGCTCTGCCTAAGGTGGTACCTGGCATTTCCTGCAACAATATTGCGCACATGTGCCACAGAGGCCATTTTGGAACTCGATTATAGGCAGAAAATCATAGGTTTGCAGTACGTTTTTTAAAAATTAAACGTCCCAGAGAACAAGGATTCATTGAAGCTTTATCAAAATAAAGGAAAATTTTGCTGTTTTAATTTCCAGTTATTAAAGAGAAAAAGAATTCTCAAGATGAAAGTATGTACATGCTACTCTTTCTCATTGGACCTAATGATCTCTTTTGGTGATTAAGATCCCATTCCATACTCAAACTCATTAATCCAGAGTTTGTTGGTGGATGCTGTCCTTACAAAGGGCAGCTAGTGAGTCTAACATTGTGGCAAATAATAACTGGTTTTTCAGCTTGACATGTAGTTGATCCTCCAATGCCCTCAACAGGAACAGGCTGTAAGTTGTAGTTTTATACAGGTTTATAGATTTCAAAAACTCAGAGTGGATTCAGTTTATACTGTTTGTATTGATTCTGTATTACAAGACCTTTGACCTATGTTAATGGTGCTACATAAATACACATTATGTCATCCAACAGGTATGGAGAAACCGGAAACAAAGTCTAAATCTTGGATTTTATCATATCTGGCCACGCCAAACATCCTTGGAAAATTCATTGATCCTTTTCTAAGAAAGAAGAGTGAGACAAAATGTGTCTGTTTGGATTTCTGACTAAAACTGTGAGATAATGTTTGTGGCAGTTCCAGACTTTTAACATCTGTGACAAGCACCACTCAGAAAACAGACCACATGTTGCAATGCTGTAGTGGTAACATTACTTTTCCTCAATTGGCAGCCATTGCTCCCCACATTCAGGGGCAGGATGCCAACAGTGTTGCTGACCTATGTTCATTGCATCATATTTAGTATAAAATACAAATGAACCCTTCTTATCAGTTGGGTTTCAGTAGAAGTTCATGTCATGGAAGCAAAGTCCACAGGTATCATGAGCTGTGTGTCTCTGCAAACAGCAATTTACAGGACACAAGGCAGGGGGTTGTATTTGCACCTCCTGCTTTTACCCAGGTCATGTGAAGTATTTGGGATGGCCTGAGATTAGCTAGTTCTGCACATTACTGCAATTGTAAACACGAGGATCTTGACACACACATCCGAAATACAGTTGCAGTCACTTAGCATATGAGAATAATAAATTGGAATTGCGTATTTTGATAAGAAGCTTTATCCAGCTTAATTTGTTGAATGTTTAAATAATACTTAAGCATTTTCAAAAAAAAAGTGTTAGGTTGATTGCAAAGTGTGGGAAGGGATAACTTCAAATAGGATAAGAAAGAAAGCTACAAATTCTTAAAATATGAAACCAAAGAAGGAAATGCTGAGATTGTGCAGTGATCCTTAACTCTCTTAAGGTAGCAGGACTGATTGATTAAAGTGGTTAAGAGAGCAGAAGGAATGCTTGTCTTTAATAGCCAAGGCATAGAATTGAAGAACGGTGGGGGGGGTTTGCCGGAACTGTACAAAAGCTTGGTAAGGCCACAGTTAGAGTATTGCGTGCAGTTCTCAAATCCACATCATAGGAGGAATGTGATTGCACTGGAGTGGGTACAGAGGCAAATTACCAGGAAGTTGCTTGGTCTGGTGAGCTTTAGTTGTGAAGAGGGATTGGTTAGAGTGGTGTTGTTTTTCTTGCAGCAGAGGAGACTGAGGGTGGGTGGGTAGGGGCATGATCAAGTTGCATAAAATTATGAGGGACAGAGACAGGGTAGAAGGGAAGAAACATTTCTCCTCAGTGGCGGGATCAACAACCAGGGGATAGGGATTAAAATTAGGGGACAGGAGGTTTAAAAGGGATGTGAATAAAAATCCTTTCATCCTGAGGGTGCTGGGAATTTGGAACTCACGGCCTGCAAGGACGGTAGAGGCAGAAACCCTCATAACATTAAAGAAATATTTAGATGTCCACTTGCAATGCCAGGGCCTGCAAGGCTATGGACCAAGTGCTGGAAAATGTGATTTGAATAGTTAGGTGGGTGCTTTCGATGGGCACAGACAAAGTGGGCTGAAGGGCCTTTGTAGAGTGGATCTCTATGACTTTACAAGGAGATGCTTCTGATTTGCTAGATCAAACTTAATATGCATGGAGACAACTGATGCAGCCATTCAAAAGCCACAAAATGTTTAATATTCTTTCATGACAAAGCTATTATGTAAAAGCCTCCAGCATATTCTCAGACTGTGACCCCTGGTTCAGAACTCCCCGGTCATTGGGAACATCCTTCCTTTGTTAACCCTGTCTTGTCCTATTAGAATTTTATAGATTTTTATAAGATCCCCTGTTATTCTTCTAACTCCAGTAAGTATAGTTTCTACTGATCTCCTCATGTCAGTTGAATCAATTGCAGTTGTTCTCCATTGCCAGAACATCCTTCCAAAGTAGAGACCAAAACTCCACATAATGCACTGAATTTGGTCTTACCAAAGCCCTCTACAATTTAGCAAGAAATTCCTCTTCCTGTACTGCTGCCCTCTCGCTATGAAGGCCAATGGACCATTTGTCTTCTTCACTGTCTGCTGCATCTGCATGCTTACTTCTGCAGCTGGTATACGTGGACACTCAGCTCTTGATGCACCTTCCCCTTTCCAAATCAGTTGCCATTCAGATAATAATCTGCCTTACTGTTTTTGTTACCAAACTAGATAACGTCACATTCATTTATATTGTACTACATCTGCCATGCATTTACCCACTCACTGAACTTGTTCAAATCACACTGAAGCATTTCTGCATCCTCCTCATAGTTCGCCTTCCCACCCAGCTTTATGTCATCTGCAAACTTGGAGTTATTACCTTTACTTCCTTCATCTATATTATTAATATGTATTTAAAACAGCTGGGGTCCAAACACTAACCTCTGTAGTGTCCCACTAGTCACTGGCTGCCACTTGGATAAAGATCCATTTGTTCTTAAGCTTTGTTACCTGTGTGCACCCTCAACGTCTCTGAAATAAGCTGGTTTAACTAGTATGGCAGAATGCTGGGAACCAAAGCAGTAAGTCAGCATTTGGCATGATTGCGGAGAAGGTAAAGGTTAAGTCAAGAAAGCCTAATGGAAAGAACAGGCGGGGACAGATTAATAAACATGACAGAACTGGCACTTTGAAGCCTATGTATGTTAATGCAAGGATTATAACAGGTAAAGCAGATGAGCTTAACGCCTGGATTAGTAAGTGGAACTACGATGTGTGGCTATTACAGAAACGTGGTTGAGAGAAAGGCAGGACTGGCAGTTCAACATTCTAGGGTTTAGATGTTTCAGACATGATAGAGAGGAATGTAAAGGGGTAGGGGAGTTGCATTACTCATTGAGGAGAATGTTACAGCTGCATGAAGAGAGGAAATCTTGGAGGGCTCATCCATTGAGGCCATTTGGGTAAAACTCAGGAATAAGAAAGGTGCAAACACTGTGATATAGTTATACTATAGGCCTCCTGATAAATAACAGGAGATACAGGAAGACATATGTGTGCAGAACATGGAAAGATGTCAAAACTACAGGTTTGATGTAGTGCGCAATTTTATCTTCCCCAATATTGACTGGGATGTCCTCAGTGTCGGGGGCTTAGATAGGACAGAATTTGTTAGGTGCATCCAGGAGGGTTCCTTGGAACAATATGTAGATAGCCCAACTAGGGAAGCATCAGTATTAGATCTTGTATTAGGGAATGAGCCTAACCAGATGAGCGAAGTTTCAGTAGAGGATCATTTTGGGAACAGTGATTGTAATTCTGAATGTTTTAAGACAATTATGAATAAGGATAAGACTGGTCCTTGGTGAAATTGCCAAATTGAGGGAAGGCTAACTAGATTGGTAATACAAAGTTAAAAATCACACAACACCAGGTTATAGTCCAACAGGTTTAATTGGAAGCACACTAGCTTTCAGAGCGTCGCTCCTTCATCAGGTGGTAGTGGAGGGCTCAATCCTAACACAGAATTTATAACAAAAATTTACAGTGTGATGTAACTGAAATTATACATTGAAAAATTGTCTGTTAAGCCTTTCATCTGTTAGAATACAGTGATAGTTTCACTTCTTTCATGTGTAAATCACAAAACCTTTTTTAAAAATGTTGCATTCTCAGGTTAGCTGTTAACAATGGTGATAGCTAGACAATATGTTGAAGGTGTTAGCCCCCTGTGTTCTCTGTCTATGCCATGATGTTTAGATTGATTCTAATCTAAAAAGTGAGATAACGGAGTTTTCCATTAATTCATGCAGTTTTTGAGCTCAGAGTTCTACATGAATGTATGCAGTTTTTGAGCAAAGTACAATGTAACCCTGCAAGTACAAATTCACCCCACAAAATATATGTGTGCATGTGGGTCTTTGTCTGTCTGTGTGTGTGGATCTGTCTGGGTTGAGGGTTGTGAGTGTGAGAAAGCGTATGTGTGTGTGTAGAGTGCCTTAAGTCTGTGAGGGGGTGCATGTGTGAGTGTGGAAGTGTGTGTGTCTGTAAGGGTGTGTGTGGGTGTCTGTGTGTACATCTGTGTATAGGTGTGTCCGTGTGTATGTGTGTATAGGAATGCCTGTGTGTGTTTGAGAGTGTGTGTGTGTGTAGGAGTATCTGTGTGTGTGTAATGGTGGTCCCTGTAATGTGACATGAACATCATGGCATAGACAGAGAACACAGGGGGCTAACACCTTCAACATATTGTCTAGCTATCACCATTGTTAATAGCTAACCTGAGAATGCAACTTTTTAAAAAAAGGTTTTGTGATTTACACATGAAAGTAGTGAAACTATCACTGTATTCTAACAGATGAAAGGCTTAACAGACAATCAATTTTTCAATGTATAATTTCAGTTACATCACACTGTAAATTTTTGCTATAAATTCTGTGTGTTAGGATTGAGCCCTCCACTATCACCTGATGAAGGAGCGACACTCTGAAAGCTCGAGCTTCCAATTAAACCTGTTGGACTATAACCTGGTGTTGTGTGATTTTTAACTTTGTACATCCCAGTCCAACACCGGCATCTCCAGATTGAGGATGGCTGTTTGAGGGTATGACATGTCTGACATGTGACAGTCTTTTGGCCAGTTGATCAAAGTTCAGGACCAGCAAGTTTTATGAGTGAATGGTAAGGATTCAAGAATCCCAGATGTTAAGAAATATTGAAAGTTTGGTGAAAAAGTGAAAACAAACATTCTGTATGGTCTAAGAAACTGAAATCACACATGGCCTTTGAGGAATACAAAGTAAGCAGGAAAGAATATACCAGGAATTAAGAGGGCTAGAAGCGGTCACGAAATGTTCTTGGCAAATATGATTGAGGAGAGTCCCAAGGCATTGTACACATGTATTAGGACCAAGATGATAACTCAGGAAAGGTCCATGCAAGGACAAAGGAAGGAATTTATGCATTGAGCCAGAGGAAGAGGTGAGTACTTTCCATCGGTATTCACCAAGGAGAAGGATGTGGATGATGGTAAGATTAGGGATTGCTATGTTGATATTCTAGGGCATGTCAGTATTAAGAAGGAGGAGCTGTTGGATGTCTTGAAAAACATTAAGGTAGGTAAGTCCCCAGGGCCCTATATGATCTATCCCAGGATACTGAGGAAGGCAAGAGAGGAGATTGTTGGGCATGAAAGAAATCTTTGTATACTGTTTCACCTCAGATGACATCCCAGAAGACGAAAATAGCCATTGTTATTCCAAAGACAGAGGATAATTGTGGAGGGTATTTTTCTGACTAGAGATCTATGACCAGTGGTGTTTCTTAAGGATCAGTGCTATAACCTCTGGTATTTTTAAGAGATATAAATTATTTGGCTGAAAGTGTAAGTGGTCTGATAAGTATTTTTGCAGACAACACCAAAATTGGTGGAGTTGTGGGTAGTGACAAAGGTTGTCAAAAGATACAGCAGGATATTGGAAAGTTGGGCAGAGAAATGGCAGATGAAGTTTAGTTGGGCAAATGTGAAGTGATGCATTTTGAGATGTCAATTGTGTGATGAAATTATAGAATAGATGCTAGGACCCTTAAGAGCATTCGTATACAGAGGGATCTTGGGCTGCAAATCCATAGCTCCCTGAAAGCTGCAACAGAGGTGCAACTTTCCTTTATGTTGATCGGGGTATTGACTATAAGCTCTGGCAAGTCATTTTGCAGAATGGTTGCAAAAGAGATTTACCAGGATGTTGCCTGGATTGAAGTGTATTAGCTAGAAGGAGGGGTTGACAAACTTGGATTATTTTTGCTAGAATGTTGGAGACTGAACCTGATAGAAGTATATAAAATTTTGAGAGACAAGAGGGTGGATAGTTGAGTCTTTTTTCCAGGGTGGAAATGTCAACTACAAGGGGGCATAGGTTTAAGGTGAGAGGGAAAAGTTTAAAGGAGATGGAGTTTGCACATTCTCCCAGTGTCTAAATGGGTTTTCGCTGGGTGTGGCAGTTTCCTCCTACAATCCAAAAATGTGTAGGTTAGGTGGATTGGGCCATACTACATTGCTCCATAGTGTCCAGGGATGTGCAGGCTAGGTGGATTAGCCATGGGAAGCATCGGGTTATGGGGATAGGGTTTTTGGGGGGGGGGGGGGGGGTGGCGGGTGTTTGGCTTGGGTAGGATGCTCTTTGGAGGGTTGGTGAAGACTCGATGGGCCAAATGGCCTCTTTCCGCACTGTAGGAATTTTTGAGATAATGATGTGTGAGGCCAGTTTTTTATGCAGAGAGCGGGAGTTGCTTGGAATGTGCTACCAGGCGACTTGATAGCAGCAGATTTGATAGCAATGTTTAAGAGGCATTTAAACAGCCAAATTAACAGGCAGGAAATAGAGGGATATGGACCACATGCGGACAGATAGGATTAATTTAGAATGGCATCATGGATGGTGCAAACATAGTGGGCTGAAGGGCCTGTTTCTGTGCTGTATTGTTCTATGTTCAATGAACTAAAACCAAAATATTAAGATGAGGGAAATCTCAACTGCCAGTAAACATCCAGCAGGCAAGAAGCTAGGAGAGAGAAACAGGGTTACCTCAGGAATGAAGGCAGGGCTGAGAATTTCAGAGGATTGTGAATCTTATCAAGATTTAATGTGGTAGAACTACGTACAAACTCTATTCATATATTTGGTTCCTTCATCCAAACTGTTAATAGAGTTTGTACGTAGTTCTACCACATTGGTAAATTTGCTGATAGCTTGACAATAGATACAAAGTTAAGTTGTAAGATCGGGTAAATGTTGGGCAAACATTTGGCAGATAGAGTATAATGTAGGAACATGTGAACTTGTATAAAGTACTGTTTCGGAAACGATCAATGTTAAATACTGCATTAAGCTCCATTCAATATGATGAGATCATGAGGATTTGGGTGAGAAGGCAGACTGTTTTAGGATCATGAAGGAAACAGGCCTGTTATGTCTCCAAGTATTGTAAATAACAATGTCTTACTAAAGTAACTTGTACATGATTGTATCATGCAATAACCTAAATGGTTTTTAAGGCAAGAGCCTCTTCTCATTAGACTACCAAATAGTTTTCCCTTATTAACTAGATCCAAGTCTGGCAGTAATCTACCCAGTTATATTTTGTGCATCAGGCATGATCATTCTACAATATGTTGATAGCGGTTGTATCCTTAAGAACAGTGCTGTCACCTATAGATGTTTACAATGTACAAGTCAACAGACATTTTAATATAATTCTGCTTTTGGGTATCAAGGATGGAGCAGAGTGCTTGTATTCCTTAGAATTAGATAAGACATACCAAGATCTGTACAATATTGCCAATGGGAAGTAGCCAACATATATTTCTGCATCAAGGTCAAAACCCTTAAAGAAACTGAGAATTGATGTGATTTTAGCCACCAGTAGGACATTTTACCCAGTGTGGCAGTGCTTAAGTTAGCTTTTATAACATAAAAAAAACTAGGCCATGATATTATAACTCCAACAAACATTGTATTAGTTGGCTGTGTATAAAAATATTATGTGTATACAGGTGCATCAGTGTCTGAGATAACTTTAAGTTATTGGTTACAATGAACAGCATGCTTCAAATGAATTGAGTAAGATGCTGTCTGAGAACTTTATACTCTCAAGTTACATTCTGTGATACTGTGATGATATTATGAGCATTTCACTTAGAAGTATATTGACATCCTGATTGTAAGACTTTGCAAAGCAAAAACATCAACCTATTTTTTTTCAGCATGGTTTTAAAAAGGGAGAAATGTCCTGTGATATTTCATGAAGCATCTTGCATTGACATTTTGTAGCGCTTCACCTGATAAGATCACCAATTCAAGATTTCAAGTATCCTATACTTGCATATTTGATTATTGGCAAAATGCAATACAGAAGTATTTTCACAAAAAAGACAACCTTACAATTAAGAATGTATCATGATCTGTACTTTTCTGGATTTTTGTAGCTCATGTCTTTTGAGTCATCTCCATTAGTATGCCACTCACCTATTAACAATTGGCCATCTTCAACCACATGTTGGATATAACCTTTAACTATGATAAATCCATGTCCCACTTAATTATGTCTCGGAGATCTAGATTTAGTGTTGTTTGTGAGGGAAGATTTTTCATGCAAATGTTACCTTTGTTCATTTTCTGTGGTGTTATAAATGCAGTTCATGTTATTGGTTCCCTTTAGGTCTGTCAGGAGTGCATTATCCTTATGTAGTCAACTCCACTCTAACCATATAATAATATATTTAAGTTGTCTGCCAGTAGAGTCCAGAGATCAGTCCTAAAAATGTTTGCAATGAGTAAATTTGCAAAGTATTTGCTTATATGTTTGGAGCATTGATGTACACAAACCTCACCTGCCTCTTGAAACAATGCAACAGATGTCTGATAATGTCCATATTTACAACTTCTGTAGGCTTCCTTTGTACTCTGCCCTTTATCTCTGCTTCACACTGACATGGAGGGGGGGTTACTTTGTGGCACAGAGGTAATTTGCATTAGTTACTCTCATCATTTAATGTTAAGCAGCAGAGAGAAAAAAAGGACTTGCATTTCTGTGCTCATGAACTAACGTATTTTACAATTAACGAAATACTCTTGAATTGTCTTTGCTGCTGCAATCTCAAATGTGGCAGCCAATTTGTGTGCAACAAATTTGCAAAGGCAGCAATGTCGGAACATCCAGATTTTTGTTTGTGATTTTGGTTGAGGGGTGAATCCTTGATTCCAACTTTATACCCATTCAGTCTTCATATCTCAAATTAACCCTCTGACCTCACCTCCACACCCTGCAAGGTCTCCGAACAACCACAGACACACCCAGATCTTCAGAATCCTTTGATTCCCACCCCAAATCACAAAACCTCCAAGTATCCTCACACTCAACCTTGTGCTATTCCCCCAGTATTGACAGCCAGTTGACTTCCTCCCCTACTCATAACAGTAGAAGCAGCCTCAACTCCACTCTCTGCTGTGCCAATAATGCTTGTTTTTTAAATTGACTTGTGAGATGTCGGTGTTGCTGACTGGCCAATGTTTATTGCCCATCCCTAGATGCCGTTAAGAAGGTGGTAGTGAGCTGTCTTCTTGAACTGCTGCAGGCAATTTACTCTAGGTAGATCTGCAATGTTGTTAGGGAAGCAGTTCCATGATTTTGATCCAGTGATAGCTAAGGAATGCAGATATATTTCCAAGTCAGAATGGCGAGTGGCTTGTAAGGGAACTTGGAGGTGGTGGTCCCATATATCTGTTGCATTTGTCCTTGTTGAGGGAGTGTATGTTTGTGGATGTGGTGCCAATCAAGCGGGCTGTTTTGTCCTGGATGGTGTTAAGCTTCTTGAATATTATTGGAACTGCACACATCCAGGCAAGTGGAGAGTAGCCTATCACACTCCTGACTTGTACCTTGTTGATGATAGACAGACTTTGGGAATCACAAGGTGAGTTCCTCACTGTAGTATTCTTAGGCCTAACCTGCTGTTGTAACCACTGTGTCTATGTGGTAAGGCAAATTGAGTTTCTGGCCAATGGTAACTACCAGGATGTTGATAATGGGGGATTCAGTGATGGTAACACAATTGAATTTCAAAGAGCAGTGGTTAGATTGTTTCTTATTAGATATGGTCTTTACTTGGCATTTGTGTGGTATGAATGTTACTTGTCACTATCAGCCCAACTTGGATATCGTCCAGATCTTCTAATTCAGGAGTATTTGTTGCATTTGAATTTGGACTGCTTCAGTATCTTAAGGATTGCAAATGGTGCTGAAATTGTGCAGTCATCAGTGAACATTTCACTTCTGCTATTATGATGAAGAGAAGTCATTGATGGAGCAGCTGAAGATGGTAGGGCTTTGGACACTAACGTGAGGAACTCTTGCAGAGATATCTGAGAGCTTAAATGATTGACCTCCAACAACCACAACTATCCTACTATGTGCCAGGTATGATTCCAAACAGTGGAGATTTTCCTCACTAATTCCAGTTGATTCCAGTTTTGCTAGGGCTCCTTGGTACCATACTCGGTTGAATGCAGCCTTGAAGTCAAGGACTGTCATCCTCACATCATCTCTGAAATTCAGTTCTTTTGTCCATATTTAAACCAGGGCTGGGAAGAGTTGAGAAGTTGGTGGAACCCAAACTGGGCATTCCTGAGCAGATTATTGCTGAGCAGGTGCTGCTTGAAATGATTGTTGGTTACACCTTCCATCACTTTACTGATGATTGCGTGTAGAATGATGGGGTAATAATTGCCTTATTTGGATTTGTCCTGCTTTTTGTGTATAGGACATACCTGTACAATTTTCCACATTGTTGGGTAGATGCCAGTAATGTAATTGTACCAGAAGAGCTTGGCTAGTGGAGTGGCAAGTTCTGGAACACAAGTCTTCAGTTCTGTTGCCAGAGTATTGTCAGGATCCATAGCCTTCGCAGTTTTAAGTCCCTGCAACCATTTGTTAATATCACGTGAAGTGAATTGAATTCAGTAAAGATTAGGGATCACTGGGAGACGCTGAGATGGATCATCCACTCAGTCCTTGTGGCTGAAAATTGGTGTGAATGTTTCAGCCTTTTCTTTTGCACTGTTGTGTGTATCTTTTCCATCATTTAGAATGGGAGCATTTGTGGATCCTGCTCCTTTGGTGAGTTGTTCAATTGTTCACCATAATTTGCTTCTAGATTAGGCAAGATTGCAGGGTTTAGATCTGATCCTTTGATTGTGGAATTGCTTAGCTCTATCTATCACGTGCTGCTTATGCGGTTTGGCTATAAGGAGATCCAAACTGTGGTCCAAGAACTTGTTTGCAATCTCAGTCTGGAATACATTAACTAGGTCAAGGGGAGATGGCTTCATAACGATAAATTCTAATAATCCAGAACCCCAGATTAAAGTGCTGAGGGCTGAGTCTTAAAATCCACCATGGCGGATGATGAAAATTGTGTGTTCTCTTGTGGCACTGGCGGTGTCCCTACCTCTAAACCCGGAGACCCTACCTTTAAACCAGTTCACATCCTACCTGCTGTAGAGTTGTGTAATACCATCTCTGTGTGGCTGGATTGGAAAATATTTAAATAGGACAAAGGCAGACAGTATGTGGAAATGGGAATAGCTGGTCCTGATGACATAATTTTGAGATTGGAACCTGATCATGGGGTCAAATGTAACACTGAGATTTCCAAAAAATGTGTTTTGTTGGCAGACTTCTGCCGTGGAGAAGGGTGGATTTAGTTTAATTAGAAAAAATCAAGGTTTCTCCTGTAGTGGATGTCAGATAAGCAGTCTGATGATTCGGCATCATTGGAGAAGATCGAAGAAATATTGGTGAGGTAAAATTAGCTTTTATGAGAAAACCATAATGGATTCAATTTTTTTTTGGCTAAATCCAAGTTAAGGTTTTCGAGCCATGTATTACCTAACGTGCTTCATTATTACCCATCATGTTCATATTGCACATTTTGGGTCTTAAATCGGACTGATCTCACTACATGCTACTCCCAGATCGACTTGTCATCCAGTAGATTCCCACTGAAACACCAGCATCCCTTGTACACACACCATCTGTAAAAGCTTATTGTACACCTGCGCCAGCACAGTCAATCCTGCACAGTTCTTGATGCTTGGGAAATTTGTGCCCCACTTTGCAGGCAGGATCCTGGAAGTCCTGTGTCATGGGACACTGCTGACTTGTGACTTCCTTGTGCAGGACCAGCAGTGGAGGCCACAACACCAGATCATCGCAGCTTGGTCAGGGGTTGTTGCTGGGTTAACTTAGTCTGGAGGAATGCACAGCACTGTGGAAAGCAGGTCAGTGTCCTCTTCGCTCTGCCAGTGTAAGTGCCACCATCATTTCTCTGGTACCTCACACTCAGTCTATCTTTGCTACAGTTGCCACCTCCTACCAAGGCTCATAATTGATACTCCTACTGTGACAGATAACATCTACACCACTCACTTTCACCTACGAGTAAAAAATGAGGTCTGCAGATGCTGGAGATCACAGCTGCAAATGTGTTGCTGGTCAAAGCACAGCAGGTTAGGCAGCATCTCAGGAATAGAGAATTCGATCACAGCTGCAAATGTGTTGCTGGTCAAAGCACAGCAGGTTAGGCAGCATCTCAGGAATAGAGAATTCTGATCACAGCTGCAAATGCTGAGATGCTGCCTAACCTGCTGTGCTTTGACCAGCAACACATTTGCAGCTCACTTTCACCTACCCCAAATTCCATGCTACAAACGCTGCATGCCCTCTGAGCTACCTATTCATTCATTCATCTCCCCACCTGCTCTAACACAAGTTATGCCTTCCACTTTCATCTTCTGTAATACTTGCCTGTCTGTTGTTCCAGGAAGAAAGCTGACATTAGGATGGTAAGAGTCAGGATGTGTTGTGTGTTGTCCATCATTCTGCTTCTCATCCCAAGTGAGGAGAGGATCCTGTCTCTGACCTGGACTGGTATTGGAGGTGCCTTTGACTTACAGTGCTGGATCTCTGTGAATGATGGCTATTCCCCTTGAATTGCCTGAGGCCTGTTGCCAAGTTTCCTGACTTTATGTCTATTCTAAACTGCATGACAAAACAGCAGTAATACAAGTTTGGTGTCTCTGACTGAGTGGGTAAAACACCGAAAGACAAGGCAGTGTGAGAAATAGATCCAGGTAGGCTCTGAGTGAATGAGTCTAGATTAGAGTGGTTCTGGAAAAGTGGTGCTCACCATGGATATCCAATCCCTCTACACCTCCATCCGCCATGACCAGGGCCTCCAAGCCCTCCGTTTCTTCCTCTCCCGACGTCGCCAACAGTACCCTTCCACCGACGCTCTCATTTGTTTGGCCAAACTGGTCCTCACCCTTAATAATTTCTCCTTTCAATTCTCCCACTTTCCCCAGACCAAAGGGGTAGCCATGGGCACCCATATGGGCCCCAGGTATGCCTGTGTCTTTGTTGGCTACATAGAATAGTCCACCTTCCGTAGTTACATCGGCACCACTCCCCACCTCTTCCTCTGCTACGTTGATGACTGCATTGGCACCATCTTGTACTCCCGCGAGGAGGTTGAGCAATTCATCAACTTCACCCAACACATTCCACCCCAACCTTAAATTTACCTGGACCATCTCTGACACCTCCTTCCCCTTCCTGGACCTCTCCATCTCCATTGATGACGACCGACTTGACACAGATTTTTTTTACAAACCCACCAACTCCCACAGCTACCTGGATTACACCTCCTCCCACCCTACCTCCTGCAAAAATGCCATCCCTATTCCCAATTCCTCCGCCTGCTCTGTACCTGCTCCCAGGAGATAAAAACAATGACTGCAGATGCTGGAAACCAGATTCTGGATTAGAGTGGTGCTGGAAAAGCACAGCAGTTCAGGCAGCATCCGAAGTGTAGGAAAATCGACGTTTTGGGCAAAAGCCCTTCATCAGGAATACGACACATCCCGTCCTGCCTCCCTCCCCTGCCACCACAGGAATTGCAAAACCTGCGCCCACACCACCTCCCTCACCTGCATCCAAGGCCCCAAAGGACTCTTCCACGTCCATCAAAGTTTCACCTGCACATCCACCAATATCATTTATTGTATCTGTTGCTCCTGATGCGGTCTCCTTTACATTGGGGAGACTGGACGCCTCCTAGCAGAACGCTTTAGGGAATATCTCCGGTACACCCACATCAATCAACCCCATCACCCTGTGGCCCAACATTTCAACTCCCCCTCCCACTCTGCAGAGGACATGCAGGTTCTGGGCCTCCTCCACCGCCGCTCCCTCACCACCTGACGCCTGGAGGAAGAACGCCTCATCTTCAACCTCAGAACACTTCAACCCCAGGGCATCAATGTGGACTTCACTAGTTTCTTCATTTCCCTTTCCCCCACCTCACCCCAGCTCCAACTTTCCAGCTCAGCACAGCCCTCATGACCTGTCTTACCAGCCTATCTTCCTTTCCACCTATCCACTCCATCCTCCTCTCTGACCTATCACCTCCTTCCCCACCCCCACTCACCTATCACTATGCTACGTTCTCCCCACCCCCACCCCCTCTCATTTATCTCTCCATCCTGCAGGCACTCTACCTCTATTCCTGATGAAGTGCTTTTGCCTGGAATGTCGATTTTCCTGCTCCTCGGATGCTGCCTAACCTGTTG
The DNA here is from genome assembly GCF_020745735.1 of Hemiscyllium ocellatum. Taxonomy (NCBI): domain Eukaryota; kingdom Metazoa; phylum Chordata; class Chondrichthyes; order Orectolobiformes; family Hemiscylliidae; genus Hemiscyllium; species Hemiscyllium ocellatum. The sequence goes on from NC_083426.1 coordinate 42,081,083, forward strand.
TGCTTTTCCAGCACCATTCTAATCTAGACTCTGGTTTCCAGCATCTGCAGTCTTTGCTTTTATCTGAGTGAATGAGTCCATGATAGCAAGCAAACTGGCTGGAGTTGAATCTGGGATAGTCCATGAGCTGGGTGCGGATCCCTTAGCACACTGCGTTCTTGCTGCAAGTATTACAGTGATAGCTGCTGGTGAAGCCTGATGTGCATCATTAAAGTACACAAATGTACGTAAGTGGATCAGAGATGTGCCATTAGCATTCTTAGATGCTGGCTCATGTCAGGTGCCAATGCCTGTGGTTTATGTGGACAGTGCCTATGGAACATTCCCCGAGATTTTGGTGCTTAGTTTTCAACATAATGATAGTATGGACCCAGCAGCAAGCTGAATCCACCAAGTATCTGCTCTGGTTTCCTTGTTGAGTATTCCTGACTCAACACGGGTATGATTGGTAAATTGAGGAAGCTGAGAGGCTGAATATTAATAAAGTAAATTAACTCTTACAGGAGGCAGTACAGATATGATGGGCCAAATGGCATCCTTCTGTACTGTAAAATTCCATGATTCCAATTGTGGCATTAACAAGGCATTTAACAAACACAAATTCCTATAATTTGATTTCTCACCACTGCCTAGTGAGAATGTCACCATGTTGCTTGTGGAAAACATAAATGATGGAACAAAATGATGTCAATGTTCAGATGCCACTCATCACACCATAGCCCGTGTCACTCAGACCTCAGTAAAATTCTGCTCTATGGTTTCATAGGGTAGCATGGTGGCTTGATGGCTAGCACTGCTGTCTCATAGTGCCCGGGATCCACATTCGATTTCATCCTTGGTGTGGAGTTTGCACGTTCTCCCCGTGTCTGTGTGGGTACTGTGGTTTCTCCCCATAGTCCAAAGATGTGCAGGTCAGGTGGATTGACCATGCTCAATTACCCATAGTGTCCAAGGATTTACAGGATAAGATGATTAACAGGGATAGGACAGGGGTCGGGCCTGGGTGGGATGCTCTTTGGAGAGGTGGTATGGACCGAGTGGGCTGAATGGCCTGTTTCCATACTGTAGGGGAACCTATGATTCAGATGATCACGCCAAGGGACAGCATAGAGATGAGAAATAGGAGGGGGCATAGACAGATTATTGAGGTTACCAGAGGTAACAGTGTAGGTGCAGGAAGAAATCCATGCAGGTATTTTTCTGGCTATGATTAGATACGTGAGAATGGAATCTGTTCATTGACCATTATTTGGAGACATATGAACTGCCAAATGTGGTGGCGGATTGCAGGGGGAAAGTTCCCCTAAAGCAATAGATACTCACATGGTTTTGGCCATGTTTTTCAGACTGGAGGCCTGTGACCAGTGGAGTGCCACAGGATCGGTGCTGGGTCCTCTACTTTTTGTCATTTACATAAATGATTTGGATGCGCGCATAAGAGGTACAGTTAGTAAGTTTGTAGATGACACCAAAATTGAAGGTGTAATGGACAGCGAAGTGGGTTACCTCAGATTACAACAGGATCTTGATCAGATGGGCCAATGGGCTGAGAAGTGGCAGATGGAACTTAATTCAGATAAATATGAAGTGCTGCATTTTGGGAAAGCAAATCTTAGCAGGACTTATACACTTAATGGTAAGGTCCTAGGGAGTGTTGCTGAACAAAGAGACCTTGGAGTGCAGGTTAATAGCTCCTTGAATGTGGAGTCGCAGGTAGATAGGATAGTGAATAAGGCGTTTGGTATGCTTTCCTTTATTGGTCAGAGTATTGAGTACAGGAGTTGGGAGATTATGTTGTAGCTGTACAAGACATTAGTTAGGCCACTTTTGGAACATTGCATGCAATTCTGGTCTCCTTCCTATCAGAAAAATGTTGTGAAACTTGAAAGGGTTCAGAAAAGATTTACAAGGATGTTGCCAGGGTTGGAGGATTTGAGCTATAGGGAGAGGCTGAACAGGCTGGGGCTGTTTGCCCTGGAGCTTCAGAGGCTGAGGGGTGACCTTATAGAGGTTTACAAAATTATGAGGGGCATGGATAGGACAAAGTCTTTTCCCTGGGGTCAGGGAGCCCAGAATTAGAGGGCATGGGTTTAGGGTGAGAGGAGAAAGATATGAAAGAGACCTAAGGGGCAACATGTTCGCACAGAGGGTGGTACGTGTAAGGAATGAGCTGCCAGAGGAAGTGGTAGCAGCTGGTACAATTGCAACATTTAAGAGGCATTTGGATGGGCATATGAATAGGAAGGGTTTGGAGGTATATGGGCCAGGTGCTGGCAGGTGGGACTAGATTGGGTTGGGATGTTTGGTCGGTATGGTCAGGTTTGACCAAAGGGCTTGTTTCCATGCAGTACATCTCTATGACTCTGTGACTCAATGGCCATAAACTAAGGTGGCATCTTACCCATTGTTTGGAGTCTTAGGTTCCTGTAGCAACCCCTCTTGTTGTTAGGAGCCAACCACTACTTCATGGATTGTATCTTTGATCACACGCTGGAATGGTTCAGGATTGGGGGTGATCAGTGATGTTACTGGAGTTAAAACTATACAGGATGTGCAGAAATTGTGAATTGCGTTCCCCACATCTTTCTGACCAAAACAGTCGCTGTAGTTCAGTTAAGGATGAGTTCCTCCCAAAATTCCCAATAATTGAGAAGTCAAGAATAATGACCATACATACATGATTAAATATCTGAGATTTAGACCTGATAGCAGACAAAAGGTTTTTAATGAGACAGCTATGAGCAAAGATACGTGGGACTCACTTGGTCACGTGGATTCAGAATTGACTTGCCCATAGAAGAGGGTAGTGGAAGGTGCTTTTCTGGCTGGAGGTCCATGACTAGTGGTGTTTTGCAGGGATCCTTACTGGGACCTCTGCTGTTTCTGATATGTATAAATGAAAATGTAGATGAGTGGTTTAGTAAGTTTGTAGACAATACAAACATCGGTGGAATTGTGGATAGTGTAAAAGGTTGTCAAAGGATACAGCGGGATATAGAACAGTTGCAGATATCGGTGGAGAAATGGCAGATGGAGTTTAATTCGGGTAAGTGTGAAGTGTTGCACTTTAGGAGATCAAATATTAAGTAAACGTATACAGTTAATGGCAGAACCCTGAACAGTAGTAACATATAAAGGCTTGAAGTCCACAGTTTGCTGAACATGCCCACTCAAGTACATGCGGTGGGAAAGAAGGCATATGGCATACTTGCTTTTATTAGTTGGAAAATTGAATACTAGAGTCAGAATGTCACGTTGCGACTTTGTAAGCTGTTGGTCAGGCCGCACTTCGAGAATTACATTGAATTCTGGTTGCCACATTATGGGAAAGATGTGGAGGCTGTGGAAGAAGTTTATCAGGATGCTGCTTGGATTAGAATATGAGCTCGAAGGAAAGGCTAGGAAAACTCAGGTTGTTTTCTCTGGAGTGGTGGAGGCTGAGAGGAGACTTGATAGAAATCTATAAAAGTATGAGATGTGTGGATAGGGTTGATGGTCTGAATCTTTCTCCCCAGAGTTGGTATGTCTAAAACTAGGGGGCAACAGTCAGAGGAGATGTGAAGGGCATGTTTTTACACAGAGAGTGGTAGGAGTCTGGACCGTGCTGCCAGGGATGGTGGTGGAGGTGGATACAATAGGGGCGTTTTAAGGCATTATCAATGAACACATGAATATGCAAGAAATGTAGTGATCTGGAATCTGGACTAAAGGCAGATAGAAGACATTAGTTTAATTTAGCATCATGTTCGGAACAACATTTTGGGCCCAAGGGGCTGTTCCTGTGCCGTACAGTGCTATGTTCTATGTTCTAAATGAACATCAATGATATGGTTCATGTTTGAATCAGAATCTACATCGTAATTCATGATTGGATTAAGTTGATAATAATTAGAAAGGTGGGTAAATGGAACTAGAGCTGCTTATTCACATGGAGGGTAAACATTGAGGCAAATTGCTTGTGTCAGATGATTCCTGGATGCAATAATCATGTGTATATTTGAATGGTGGTCAGACTCCTGACTTCATACTTTAAAGTGGCACATGGGAACACAGAAGCAGGAATAGGCCATCCACTTACCTAAGGTTGTTTTGCCAAGCAGTTAGATGCTCGATGGTCTGTTACTTAATTCAATTGATTTGGCATTATTCTAAACCTGTTAATAACCTTACTTTATAAAATCTATCAATCTCTGATTTGAGAGTTTCAATTAATTCAGTGTCTTTGGGAGAGAGAATTTCAGGTACTACTATCCCTGACATGAAGTACTGCTTTTTGACAAGGTCCTGAATGATGAAGGACTTTCGCCTGAAAGGTTGATTCTCCAGCTCCTCGGATGCTGCCTGATCTGCTGTGCTTTTCTAGTACCACACTCTCCAGCATCTGCAGTCCTCACTTTCACCGATGCCCCTGAATGGCCTAACTCTAATTTGACATTAATGCCGCCTTCTGGATGCCCTCATAAAAAAAAGTTTCTATCTGCCTATCCTTTTAAATCCTTTAATTATCTTAAATGCTTTATATTAGATCACCATTTAATTATTTGAATTTACCAGGAGATTGCAAGTGTAGATAATACAATCTTCTTTCATAACTTAACTCCTTTAGTCCTGGATGCACTGTATCATTTCCCTGCATGACCAGTACATCCTGTCTTGAGATGCATTAATGAGGACCAGTTTGCAGTATTGCCCGTGGAAGTTAAACACAGCTCTGTCTCTCTTACATTCTATGAATTTGTGTGTTAAGTGAATTGGCCATGCTAAGTTGCCCCATAGTGCTTAGGGATGTGTGGGTTAGGTGCATTAGTCAGGGGTAAATGTAAAGTAATAGGATAGGGGAATGGGTCTGTGTGGGTTACCCTTAGGAGGGTTGGTGTGGACTTGTTGGGCCTAATGGCCTGTTTCCATACTGTAGAGATTCTATGATATTCCAGCTGACCATATCCGCAGAACTTAAGTTTTGTCAAACTGTTCTGAAGAAGTCATATCAGACTCAAATGTTAATGTGTTTCTCTTTCCACAGATTCTGCCAGGTCTGTTGAGTTGCTCCAGCATTCTTTGTGTTTACTCATTTGTTCAGCAGATATTAAGTCACCAAAAGCTTGGTCAAAGAGGTAAGTTTCATTAGATTCCCTACAGTATGGAAACAGGCCTTTCGGCACAACAAGTCCACACTGACCATCCAAAGTGTAACCCACACAGATCCATTCCCCTGCCCTATATTTACCCCTGATTAATGCACCTAACACTATGGGCAATTTAGCATGGCCAATTCACCTAACCTGCACATGTTTTGGATTGTGGAAGGAAATCAGAGCACCCGGACTAAACCCACACAGACACGGGGAGAATGTGCAAACTCCACACAGACAGTCGCCCTAGGCAGGAATTGAACCTGGGTCCCTGGTGCTATGAGGTAGCAGTGCTAACCACTGAACTACTGTGCCATCCTAAAACATGTTGAGGTCCCACTGAGATGGTGGGACCTCAATATGGTATCTCAAAAAAGGAGAGACAGATCAAAAGTGTGCAAGAATTACAGCATTAAGGATGGAACAGCTCCCAGAAAGTTCACCACAGGTGGGGTGAACAAAACAAGTGGCTGGAATGACAGGAATGCAAGTTTCTTGGTGTCTTATAGAGCTGGAGGAGGTTACAAACTGAGATTTGATGAGATCACAGAAAACGTACAAGTAATTACACTGGAGCCTGACATTTGCAAGAAGTTATAATTGCCTTGTGATTGGCTGACTGCACAAGTTTGTGGACAGAAACCCACATTTATCTCATTATTCTCATAGCTCACAGGGAGTAACTGAGCAATGACTGACAAAGTACAGACAAGTTATGAGCTAAAAAGCACAAAGGTACCCCAGGTTCCAGACAGGCAGTCCCGACGAGAAGGCAAATGGCTCCTTGATTGTGATAACAGCCATTGTTGCTAGGATTCTCTCCTTGGATCAAAAGTGATTAAAGAAGAGCACTTCCCACCCACACCTGCAGCAAGGCCACCAGGATTTCTTTGGCGGTCTCCCTGCTCAGTAAAGGACACAACCATAACAAATAAATTGCCATCGGAGGACAGAAGAGGCCCTTAATCTTAAGTGGATCAATTGTCCTTTGAGCAGGAGTATTGTCTGCCAACTTCCCCATCAATGGCACAATGTCACTGTGAAAGAAAGATGATGAGTTTGCCAGTCCCTCGCAAGACCTCTCTACTTCACCCCATGTCCCAACCTATCCCTGTAGGACTGGAAAAATTTAACCCATGATATGTAAAGCCATATCCCAAACCTACTTCCTTCTCTCTCCAATCTGTGGGAGAAAATAACTCTCCCAATTCACTTACTTTCAAAATCCCACCTGTTTTGTCTTTAGCCCTCTGTTCACAGGACAATTATGCTGTTACCGATTTGCTCAGCCACATTGCCTCCTCCATTTTTGATTTCCTAGTCTCCGTGAGATTCATGATTGGAATTTTCTTTTCTGAAGTCTAATTGTGGCATTGGGACTGATAGCGGGTGGGGGTGGGGGTGGGTGTGGTGGTGAGGGCAGTCTCCACACATGTGTGTATCAGCTTTACCCATCCTTACTACATATGCATGCTCTGGTAAAGTGCCAAAATTTGTGAACGGTGGGCAGGAGGTTCTGCCTACTTTTTTTAAAAGACAGTAAATAGCACTTCACTTTCTCCAAACCAGGAGCACCATTCTCTGCCCTTGACAGAGGTGGCTGCAGAAGGCAATGGCTGTGGGTGGCTGTATAGAACCTGGTGCCAAGGCTGCGAGAGGCCTACTGATCTGCTGTGCTCATCCCGAGTATGTACCATTATATGTTCAATACTCAACCTTCCTCTGGATGTGAGTTTGGATTGTAAGATTGCCACTATAAAGGAGGTTAGGTGCCAGGCATCTCCATTGGATGGCTCGTGTGCAACCGTCGGTCACTTCATTGCAGCTATCAATGTAGCACTACTAGCACCATTGTGGCACTGCCACCCATAGAACTGTCAGGGTTCACATTTAAAACAGAAAAAAGAGCTACAACACTCAGCTCATGCACCAATAGATCACTGACTTACATCATACCTAGGAGAATGTACATGTCTGATTGCTTTTGAACAAAGGGACATGGATATAGCTGCAAAATAGAACTTTTTGAGTTGAGCCTACTTTTGAGTTCAGCCTGATATGTAGCCCCAATCAGGTTTGTGATTGTCAGCGTGGCTGCCTTTGCTTCTTTATCCAGTCAGGCTCCATACCCTAATACTATATTGATTTACCAAGTCAGACTGCAATTGACTCAGGATTCTCTTCAGTTTTTCAGAAGCAATCAGATACATACATTCTCCTGGATATGATGTAAGTCGGCGATCTCCTGATGCATGAGCTGTGAGTGTTGTAACTCTTTTTCTGTTTTAAATGTGAACCCTGACAGATCTATGGGTGGCAGTGCCCCAATGGTGCCAGTAGTGCTACATTGATAGCTGCAATGAAGTGACAGATGTTTGCACACAAGTTGATCAACATGGAGAGGCTTCACCCCTAAGAATGGAAGTGTTTTTTTTTAGGAAGACATGCCTCGGTTATGAAGCAGTCACGTGATGAAGAAGCCTGCATTCTCCACAGCTTGGAGGAAAATGTCTACTTCACCAGGAACACTTTGTGTATGGATTCAGTGGGTGAACACAATATTTCTCATGTTTAACTAAGACGGTTGTGCCCATGAATGTGATTACAGCAAGTTGGTATGATAATAAGTATTCATGACATGTTAATGAATGCAAAATAGTTTCTGCCATGAAAATCAACCTAGCTGGAATGTTCTAAGAGCATAATAGCAAAACTTTAACCTACTGTTGAGAAACTGAATTTTTCCCAGTTAAGGTCCTCCTCTAAAAGCTCCAGACGACTTTGGAAAATTCCACCCATATTGTCTTTCACCCTGGTAGGGCCTTCATCTCTCTCTCCCATAAGGTCAAAGGAAAGCAGATTTGACCTATTAGATTGGAGAACTGATTTAGTTATTCACTGCAACATCTGGTGGACTACCTACATCATTATTGGGTCTTACTTTCAATGCTAAAACTGTTCACTATTTCAAGATTAGCCTCAAATTCAAAGATAACCCCTGGAGTCTTCTTTCAATTGTAAACCACCTTCTTACACCTCTCTCCCAAGTGTTCTCTACCCTCCTCTCCAACAGTAAATGAAAGGAACTTTTGAACTTTTTAATCACAAAGAATGACGTATAATGGATTTCATACATCTCATCTACATGTTGCCCCTAACCTCCATAAGTATGGTATTAATTGTCACATGTATATTGAAGGACATAGACTACTCACTGATATCCCTCTTAACTCTTCCACAGTCCCTAAAGACTGCTTTGCCAGCATCCAGTACCATAAGACTGTAAGACATAGGAGTGGAAGTAAGGCCATTCGGCCCATCGATTCCACTCCGCCATTCAATCATGGCTGATGGGCATTTCAACTCCACTTACCTGCATTCTCCCCGTAGCCCTTAATTCCTTGTAACATCAAGAATTTATCAATCTCTGCCTTGAAGACATTTAGCGTCCCGGCCTCCACTGCACTCTGCGGCAACGAATTCCACAGGCCCACCACTCTCTGGCTGAAGAAATGTCTCCGCATTTCTGTTCTGAATTGACCCCCTCTAATTCTAAGGCTGTGTCCACGGGTCCTAGTCTCCTTGCCTAACGGAAACAATTTCCTAGCGTCCACCCTTTCCAAGCCATGTATTATCTTGTAAGTTTCTATTAAATCTCTCCTTAATCTTCTAAATTCCAATGAATACAATCCCAGGATCCTCAGCCATTCCTCATATGTTACCAGATAAGCAAAAACTTGCAACCAAATATTGAGAAGACTTATCATCTTTGGTTCCCACTACAAATCACAGTTTTTAAAAATTCATAAATTCACCCTTGTTGCATTGAGAAGGAGGTGATGAGCCACCTAATTGAACTGGTGTAGTCTGTTTGGTGCAGATACATCTGCATTGCTGTTAGGAAGGAGCTCCAGGATTTTGACCCATCAACACTGAAGAAATGGTATTGTCTTTCCAAGTCTATGAGTGGCTTAGAAGGGAATATACTGTACTAGTCCCATGTTTTTGCTACCCTTGACCTTCTAGATTTTTCATCGTCATGGGTTTGGAAAATATTGTTGAAGGAATCTTGGTGAATTTCTGCATTGCATCTTATAGATGGTGTCTGCATGTTGCTGCTATTGTATGTTGGTGGCGGAGGGAGTGAATGATTGTGGAGATGATGCCAATCAAGTGGTCTACTTTGACTGGATGGTGTCAAACCTCTTGAGTGATGCACTCATCTGGGTGAGTAGTTGCACTCCTGACTTGTGTCTTATAGATGGTGGTCAGGCTTTGGACAGTCAGGAGGTAAGTTACTTGCTGCAGAATTCAAACCCCTGATCTCTTCTTGAAGCCAATACATTGAAATATCTAGTTAAGTTCAGTTTCTGGTTAATGGTAACTCTCAAGGTATTAATAGACTGTTAAGGGGCAGTGGTTAGATTCGCTCTTACTGGAAATGCTCATTGTTTGCCTCTTGGGTGGAATGAATTTTACTTGCCACTTCACAGCCCAAACCTGGACATGGACTGTTTCAGTGTCTGAGTATTTGTGAGAGGAGAAAGATATAAAAAGAACATAGGCAATGTTTTTCAACAAAGAGTGGTTCATATGTGGAATGAACTACCAGAGGAAGTAGTGGATGCAGGTAAAATTTCATCATTTTAAAAAGATTTGGATAAGTACATGAATAGGAACGTTTTGCATGGATATGGGTCAAACACAGACAGGTGGGACTAGTTTGGTTTGAGAACATGGTTGGTCTGGACTAGTTGGACCAAAGGGTCTGTTTTCATGCTGTATGATTCCATGACTTTATGAGTTGCGAATGATGCCGAACATTGTGTGATCGTCAGTGAACATCCTTACCTCTGTCCATATGATGAGTGAAAGGTTAATGATGGAGCAGCTTAAGATGGTTAGGCCTAGACACCACCCTGAAGAACTCCTGCAGAGATGGCGTGGAGCTGAGATGATTGACCTATTATCAACTGCAGCCATTTTTTTTGTGCTAGGTATGACTATAGAGATTTCCTCTAATTCTTATTGACTCTAGTTTTGCTAGGGTTCCTTGGTGCCTCGCTATTTCAAAGGTGACCTTGATGTCAAGGACCTCTCACTGTCCCTTTGGAGTTCATCTCCTTTGTCCAGTTTTAGAACAAGGCTGTAATAAGGTCAGGAGCTGAGAGGCTATGGCTGAACCTACACTGAGTGTCAGTTAACAAGTTATTGCTAAGCAAGTGCTATTTGATTCTAGTGTTCTTGACCGATTCTTACACATAACTAATGATTGAGGGTAGACTCACTGAGACAATAATTGGCCAGTTTGAATTTAATCTGCTTTTTGTTTTTGGTTCATAAGCTGGGCAGATTTCTATATTGTCCAGGAGATGTCTATGTAGTAGCTGCACTGGAACAGCTTGGCTAGGAGTACATTTTCAGCAATGTCCCCTCTAAGCTGCATGGCTATATGAGTGCACAGTTGCTCTGATGTTCTGCAAACAGTGATCGGCTTGTCCAAAAGGATTGCAGCATTGACTTCTGGTTCCAGACATTATTGTTGCTGATGGACCTCTTACGTCCATACAGAAGAGAAAGAAATTAGAGGGAACACTGATCTACAGTACTATTGCCAAAAAGTTGTCGGGGCCCATAGCCTTTGTAGTATCTGGTGCCTTGAATTGACTTGGCTGAAGACTGGCACCTGTGATGCTAGGATCTCTGGAGGAGGCCAAGATGGATCATCCACTTAGCATTTCTGGCTGTAGATTGATGAAAATGTTTTATCTTTTGCCCTGATCATAAAACCACAAGACCAGTAGAAATCGTAACAGGAGTAGGCTGCTCCACCATTCAATAGGATCACAGCTGATCTGACATTCCTCATAACTACTTTCTTGCATTTTCACATAACTCTTGATTCCCCTACTGATCAAGAACATATCTATGTATAGAACCATATCTATTTAAATATACACAAGGACTCTGACCCCTTCGCTCTCTGTGGCAAGGAGTTCCAAAGACTGTCACACTCTGAGTGTATAAATTCCTCTTCATCTCAGTGTTAAATTAGCACCCTTTATTCTGAGATTATGCAGTCTGGTTCTTGACTGTCCCGTGATGGGAAATATTGTCTCGGCATTTACTCTGTTAAGCCCCTTAAGAATTCTATAGCTTTAATGAGGTATACTGGGCGACTGTATCATTGAGGACGGGGATATATATGTACACATACATAGGGATATTCTTTTTCATATCTGATACTGTCAGTCTGCTTTTAGGATCTATGTCACATTTGACCCTGACATCAATTTCTGACCATCACTAAGTCTACCCATTCCCACCTCATTAGCTTCACTCAACCCTGCTCATACCCCAGCTCATCTGTTGCTGAAATCTTTATCCATGCTTTTCCTACGTCCAGATTTGTCTATTGTAACACGTGCTTGGCTGCTCTCAAATTTTACCACACGTAAAATTGAGGTGATAAAAAAAATTACTGCCCATGTCCTAAGTCACACCAGGTCCAATTTACCCATTGCTCCTCTGCTCACTGACCTACTCTGTTAAGCAATGTCTTAATTCTCATTCTTGTTTTCAAATATCTCCCCATGCCATGGCCCTTCAGTCATCACAATCCCTCTGACTCTCCAGGATATCTATTCTCCAATTCTGGTCTGTTGAGCATCGCTGCTTTTAATAACTCTAGCATTGGTTGTTGGGTTCCTCCTATGTTGATCGTAAGCTCAGGAATTCCCCCATTTAACTTCTCACCATCTGGATCTGTCTTTCCCTCTTTAAGATGCTCCATAAAAATTATCTTAACTGCCCTAATATCTCCTCAAGTAGCTTGGTGTCAAATTCTGTTTGATAATGCTCCTTGAAGTAACTTAGGATGCTTTACTATGGCATATGAATTATGGTAATGTCCAAATCCTTGGTGAGATTTCCCAAAGTCTAGTTGTCAAATTCCTGTGTGAGGAGAAGTTACAAGAATCAAGATGGTGGTGGAGTAGCAGCCCCCAGACCCAGGGAATGGTGAGGCCGAGTAAACATTGAAGGAGAAGGCATTCGGCAGCAGCAATGCCAGGGCGAGGCGGACATGGCATCATTCCAGCCTGGGGTCTCCGGCGAATGAAGGTTTTAGGTTTAATCTCCCATTCCAGATTCAGTTTGAACTGAGGCTGCAGTCCACAGCTGGCCTGGGCACCTGATGGCGGAGTTGACAACGGCAGTGAGTTTAGTCCCAGTGCAGCATCCTGCGGCTGCATCAGTGAAGTTGGACAGAGAATGGGGACATTTTGTTCCAGTGGTGGCAGGCTGAAGCAGTGCCATCGGTTTAGCAACAGGGACTTGAAGTCCTGGAGTGGGGGAGTCTGGATCCAGGCCCATGGCTTAGCTAGAAGTGGGAGCTGCTCCATAGACCACCTGACTTTACTGAGATAAAGCTATAGATGCACTTTGTAATTTATTTTGGATGTATATTATGTGCTTTGATTTGTTTACTTTCTGTGTTTTAAAATGGCGCCGGAGGGTGGTTCACTCAACAACACTTTTCATTGTATTTGTACTAAGTACACATGACAATAAGTAAATCAAATCAAACCAAGCTAGATGAATTAGCTTACTTCTTTATACACCTGGCCTCTAGCCTCGGTTGGTTGCAGCAAGGTTACTTTACAAAGGATTCTTTCCTTTGTGGATGACCTTTCTCCCAGGCCAAATGAAGTTATGTTTTAAAATTGTCAACTTAATCAGGCCTTTTAGGGCTAACAAAGTGAGAGTTTATTCATTACAAAATGTGAGAAAAAATAATAATGCAACATGTATACATGCCGATAAATAATGAGCAGTGAGACCAAGAAACACTGAAAGTTAACAGATATACTGGTCAAGCTAATTGTTAAGCAGTTTAATTTGGGAATCTTGGCTTTGTATGTTAGTTCACAGTTCCACTTGTTTCCTTTTGATGGTAGCTAGCTGGCAGCATTCAAAATGAGACAGTACATCTTTTGTCCAGTTTCCATTTGATTGGTCTGCTGGCTTGCTGATTTCTAGCACTCAGACTAATCGAAGATATTTTCCTGTAAAGCAGGGGTGACTCGCGGATTGTTTTTCAAGCATGACCTTCACAACACACTCGAGCTTGAACACAGATTAATACCCAAGAGTATCTGAGCTCACTGGCACATCTTCTTCCATTAGTGTACACAGATCAAGGTTCAAATGGCTTTTGACACTGCTCCTGCCCCACCGCACAAACCTGACTGCCCTGGCCGACCCATTGTCTCAGCCTGCTCCTGCCCCACCGAACCGCCTCCAACCTCATAGTCCCACAACCCCGCACCGCCTATTTCTACCTCCTGCCCAAAATCCACAAACCTGACTGCCCCGGCCGACCCATTGTCTCAGCCTGCTCCTGCCCCACTGAACTCATCTCCACATACCTCGACACGGTCCTGCCCCCCTTAGTCCAAGAACTCCCCACCTACATTCGGGACACCACCCACGCCCTCCACCTCCTCCATGATTTTCGCTTCCCCGGTCCCCAACGCCTTATCTTCACGATGGACATCCAGTCCCTGTACACCTCCATCCCCATCACGAAGGACTCAAAGCCCTCCGCTTCTTCCTTTCCCGCTGTACCAACTAGTACCTTTCCACTGACACCCTCCTTCGACTGACTGAACTGGTCCTCACCCTGAACAACTTCTCTTTCCAATCCTCCCACTTCCTCCAAACCAAAGGAGTTGCCATGGGCACCCGCATGGGCCCCAGCTATGCCTGTCTCTTCGTTGGATATGTGGAACAGTCCATCTTCCGCAACTACACTGGCACCACCCCCCACCTTTTCCTCCACTACATCGATGACTGTATCGGCGCTGCCTCGTGCTTCCACGAGGAGGTTGAACAATTCATCCACTTTACCAACACCTTCCACCCCGACCTCAAATTCACCTGGACCGTCTCAGAGTCCTCCCTCCCCTTCCTAGACCTTTCCATTTCTATCTCGGGCGACCGAATCAACACAGACATCTACTATAAACCGACTGACTCCCACAGCAACCTAGACTACACCTCCTCCCACCCTGCCCCCTGTAAATTTGCCATCCCATATTCCCAATTCCTTCTTCTCCGCCGCATCTGCTCCCAGGCGGACCAGTTCCAATACCGTACAGCCCAGATGGCCTCCTTCTTCAAGGACCGCAGATTCCTCCCAGACGTGATCGATGATGCCCTCCACCGCATCTCCTCCACTTCCCGCTCCTCCGCCCTTGAGCCCCGCCCCTCCAACCGCCACCAGGACAGAACCCCACTGGTTCTCACCTACCACCCCACCAACCTCCATATACAGCACATCATCCGCCGTCATTTCCGCCACCTCCAAATGGACCCCACCACCAGGGATATATTTCCCTCCCCTCCCCTATCAGCGTTTCGAAAAGACCACTCCCTCCGTGACTCCCTCGTCAGGTCCACACCCCCCACCAACCCAACCTCCACTCCCGGCACCTTCCCCTGCAACCGCAAGAAATGCAAAACTTGTGCCCACACCTCCTCCCTTACTTCTCTCCAAGGCCCCAAGGGATCCTTCCATATCCGCCACAAATTCACCTGCACCTCCACACACATCATATATTGCATCCGCTGCACCCGATGTGGCCTCCTCTATATTGGGGAGACAAACTGCCAACTTGCGGAACGTTTCAGAGAACACCTCTGGGACATCCGAACCAACCAACCCAACCACCCCGTGGCTCAACACTTTAACTCCCCCTCCCACTCCACCAAGGACCTGCAGGTCCTTGGACTCCCCCATCGCCAGACCATAACAACATAACGGTTGGAGGAAGAGCGCCTCATCTTCCACCTGGGAACCCTCCAACCACAAGGGATGAACTCAGATTTCTCCAGTTTCCTCATTTCCCCTCCCCCCACCTTGTCTCAATCGAATCCCTCAAACTCAACACTGCCTTCCTAACCTGCAATCTTCTTCCTGACCTCTCCGCCCCCACCCCACTCCGGCCTATCACCCTCACCTTGACCTCCTTCCACCTATCACATCTCCATTGCCCCTCCCCTAAGTCCCTCCTCCCTACCTTTTATCTTAGCCTGCTGGACACACTTTCCTCATTCCTGATGAAGGGCTTATGCCCGAAACGTCGAATTTCCTGTTCCTTGGATGCTGTCTGACCTGCTGCGCTTTTCCAGCAACACAGTTCTGGCTTTTGACACTTGTCATTCTGCATTCCTGAAAGGGAAGGCATAGGTCATATTTCTCACCTGGTTTGCTGTCTTGTTGTCCATCATGTTCAGACTCTAAGAGAGTTCCCATGAGATTTTCATGTGAGTTTTGATACTAAGCATGTGAGGCAATTTTTCAGGAAACTATGTCAAAACCGAGCTGAACCCTGTTCATAGCTAATGATAACACACTCAAGCATTCAGCGGTGGTCAATAAGCAGTGACCTGAAGCAGAAATCTTGGCTTCAGAAATCCCTGTATTTTGGTACTTTCGAGGCTTTATGAGGGAGTTTGTGACATGCTGGTACTTTCACTGGAAGAGTCATCCCAAAAAGTCAGACCAATGATCTAGAGACAAAGATTCAAATCCTACCATGGCATCTGGTAAAATTGAACGCTGGTTTTAGTGATGGTGACTGTGAAACTACCATTAATATCCTTACCAGTTCAGTCATGCTCTTCAGAACAGGAAATCCGGTTGCTGGTCTGTATGTGACTCCAGATCTGTAATGATGTGGTTAAATCTTAACTCTGCTTTTAAATGGGCTAGCACACCAATCAGGAGAAAGTGAGAACTGCAGATGCTGGAGATCAGAGTCGAGAGTGTGCTGCTGGAAAATCACAGCAGGTCAGGCAGCATCTGAGGAGCAGGAGAATCGCTGTTTCGGGCATAAGCCCTTCATCAAGAATCATTCCTAATGAAGGGCTTATGCTCGAAACATTGATTCTCCTGCTCCTCAGATGCTGCCTGACCTGCTGTCCTTTTCTAGCACCACACTCTCGACTCGAGCACACCAATCAGTTCAAGTGTCATTAGGGGATATGCACATTAGCTGGCTTTGCAAGTGGCACCCAAATCGGACGTAAGAATAAAGAAAAAAACAGTTTTTTCATGTAATAGATCAGTTTTATGACTGGCCTAGGTTATAAACCTGTATCAATAGCATTATGAAATCATTGTTGTGTTGTTTGTGCCATCATTCATTATATCTTATTGTTAATAATAGCATATTTTAATGCAGTCAGTCATCAAGTTAATTAAAGTAGTTAGTCACATCGTGACTTTTTGAATTGAGCTCATTTACATTCTTTTTGCATGGTGTCATGTAGATCATGTCACTGTCAATGATCATAATTCAGAACCGGTACAGCCAGTTTGTCTGGGTCCAGTGATTCAGCTAAACATGAAGGAATGTCCAAGCAGTAAACAGAGACCTACTGGAACAGCAGCATGGTATTCCGAGCTGCCACTTTTTAGAGGTAGGGTTCTGAACTCTCGATGGGTGTATACCTAGAGGTCTTATTCCTTGACCTTTGCCTCCAACTGCACAACCATTTAAATAATCCCTTTATTTGTGCCTAGAATTTAAAAAAATAAAGCAAAACCATAGAAAATGAAAACAAAAACATGTTAATGCCTGAACGTTTAATTTTCCTCACTGGTTGTTCATTGCAGTATATCAGGGTATCAAATTCTGGAAATTTCAGGACATTCCTATTTAAAAGTTACAATGGTAATCAGGGTGGCTGGATACTCAACAGAAATATGACAACAGCAAAGTGAACTTTGCCATAAGTATGGCAGTGCTTTCGAACATTTCTTATTGGGTGACACATTTCTGTGTTACAATGAATTTAAATCAGTTTTACAGCCCAGAAATAGACCATTCAGCTCACAGTTTATGCCAGTTTTTATACTCCATGTGAGCTTCTCCCACCTTACATCATCAAACTCTTGAAGCAAATATTTCAATTTTTCTTGTTCCCTGAATTAGAATTCCAGTAAATATTTCCATTAATTATCTCAAACACTCCATTTGAAAGGAACAAACACTACTATCTGGGTAAATAATTTCCTGAATTACCTATCGGATTTATTACTGATTAACTTATATTTATGGTCTTGATATTAACAAGTGTGAACACCTCTATATTTAACCTCCAAATCATGTCAGAATTTCAGAGACCTCTATCAGGTCACCTTTCAGTCTTTTATTCTCTACAGAAAACAGCCTGAGCCTGCATTGCCTTTCCTAAATGCTATACCCTCTCAAAGCTGGTAACATGCTTGTAAATCATTTTTGCACCTTCTCCAAAAAGAAAATTTGGGCCTGAGTTTTTCCATCAGTTTTCCTTCAGAGATCAGGATCGTTTTCAGTTTGGGAATACAGACACGGACTGGTTGGGACTTCTGGTTTGATCTTCTGGTAGGTTAAAAGGGGAAAAAAAAGTAAAACTGATCAGTGAGACATACTGCTCCTGTATTCTTTATAATGGTGAATCAATATGACCAATACATTTATTTTCAAGTACTAATATCTTCTAACTTTTCTTTCCTTCCAATGAATAGCTCAATTCCAAGATCACTACTGGGATGATGAACAGTCTCCGATAACAGCTGTCTTGCCAGACCATTCAACACAGACACAAAGTCAAGAGCTTGTTGATTTGCCACTTCAGTGTCATCACTTTTTTTTTTCAGGGGGCTGTTGTTTTACAAGTCTGGGCCTGAACACATTGCAGCTCTCGGCAATGCCAGTCTCTGAGCATGGTTGTCATAGCTGCCAGCGTGTCTCAGTGAAATCAATCGACATAGTCTCTGCTCAGGGGTTGCTGACACAATAAGTCAAAGGCAGCATCCAAAGCTAGTCCAGGCCTTGCTTGAGGTGGTCAGAGTCAGCATCCTCTGTTCATAAAGGGTAAAGAGCCAAATTACAGACAGGACACTACCTTTCTGCCCTATTGCGGCATGAACTAAGAGGCAAGTCTTACAGGAGATGAAAGTAGTTGGTTCAGCTATTACTTTCATGTACATGGTGAGAAAATGAGGAGGCAGCACAGTGGGCATGTGTGGTGAGTGTTGTCAGGTGTTGGCAAAGGGACAGCATGTGGGGAAAATGTTGCAGACAATAGTGAGAGTGGTAGAGCATGAGACTTGGTGCGAGATGGATACAGTAGCAGTGATACTGAGTGTGAGGTCTCAGAGAGAGAAGGTGGTGACATCTACACTGGTGTAGTGGAAAAGAACACTCCTTTATCCCAGAATGCTGTGCATTCTTCCAGCTGGCTTCATCTGCTTTAACCTAGCTGGCACTCTCAGACCAGACTGGCACGTGACTTTCACAGCTGGTGCTGAAAGAGGAGGGTGTATTGTGTGGCACAGCCCAGTCCTTCCCTGCAAAGTGGTGTGCTGATTTCCCCCATGCCTGCAGATAATGTCAGGAATTGTGCAGGCCAATACTGGACTGACTGTGCTTGTTTAGATGCACAATGAGTTTTAAAGATAGTACAGGACCAAGTGATGCCAGTGAATTCTGACATATCTGATGGCTAACAATTTGTGAATGATAAGGTGGACCCAGATTTGGACGTTAGCTATACCGATGGAGTGTGATAGGTCATTAATGAGGCAGGTTTTGCAACATAAGGCCAAAAAAACATGATGTAACTCGCACTTAGTCAAACAAAATGCAAGATTCAGCCCATAAAGTAGTGTATCATGGAAAGAAGGCCTGCAGCCAATCATATATGTGTTATTCATCAAGGACATATCAAATGTAACCCCCTTTTCCAGCACTTGCCCCATAGCCTTGAATGCTATGGATTTCAAATGATTATTTAAATGGTTCTTAAATGTTGTGATGGTTCCTACCTCTATCACTCTTTTGTGCAGGGAGTTCCAGATATCCACTGCACTCGGGGTGAAAAACTGTTTTTGTATTCCCCTCTAAACCTCTTGCTCTTTACTTGAAATCTATGGCCCCAGATTATTAATAAGAGGAAACGTCTCTTCCTATTTTTCCTATCTATGTGCTACATAATTTCGCATACCTCAATCCGGCCCCCCCTCATTCTTCTCTGCTCTAAAGAGAACAACTCCTGCTTATCGAATCTCACTTCACAAATGAATTGCTGCAGCTCAGGCAACATCCTGGTGAATTTCCTCTCTACCCTCTCTATTGCATTCATCTCCTTCCTACAGTGTGGTGACCAGAACTGCATGCAGTACAGCTATGGCCTAATTAATCTTATGCACAGCTCCATCATAACCTCCCTGCTCTTGCATTTGGTACCTCGAATAATAAAGGTAAATATTGCTGGCCTTCTGAACCACCTTATCCACTTGTTCTTCAATGATCTGTCGACAAGCACATCAAGGTCCCTCTGATTCTCCATAAGTCTTAGCATGTTTTCATTCATCATGTACTCCGTTGCCTTGTTAGTCCTCTCAAAATGCATGACTGCATACTTCTCAGGATTAAATTTCACCTGCCATTATTCTGCCCAACTGGCCTATCCTTCTCTATCGTCCTGTAGTCTATTATTAGTCTCTAATTATTTGCCACACCACCAGTTTTTGTGTCATCTGTGAATTTACCGATCAGACATCCCATGTTCATATCTAGTTCATTACTGTACATTACAAAGAAGGAGGAATCTAATGCCCACCCTGTTTTTCAGCATTCGACACAAGCTTCCAGTTACAAAAACAACCTTTAATCATCACACTCTGCTTCCTGCTAGTAAATCTGTTTTGGATCCATAGGCTTTTACCTTGACCAGTATCTCATGTGTCCCCTCACCAAAGCCTTACCACAGTCAATGTAGACTCCATCTGCTACACAACCTTCATTCATGCCTCCAGTCACCTCCTCAGAAAATACAACCGAATCTGTCCAATATGGTCACCCCTCATAAATCATCCTGATTATCCTTGATTAATTCTTGCTTTTTCAACTGGAGATCAATTCTGTCCTTCAGAACTATTTCCAAAAATTTCCCAATCAATGAAGCTCGACTCATTGGTCTACAGTCCCTGCTTTTTCCCTAACATCCCTTTTTGAATGATGATACCACATATAGTGTCCTCCAGTCCTCTGGCATGTCTTCTGAGTCCAGAGAGGATTTGAAAACTAATGTTAGCACTTCAGCAATCACATCCCTTCCCTTCCACAAGGATACATCTCATTTAAGCCGGGCATTTATCCAATTTTAAGCCTGCTTAAATCATTCATATCTCCTTCTTCTCAATTACAATTTGTTTAATTTTATCACAGTTATCTTCCCATTTTTCTGTGCCTGCATTGTTCCTCGCTGTTGTCAAAGTACTCATTTAAAACATCGCCTATGTCTTCCTGCTACCACTGTTTGCCACTTAGCTCCCTAATGGGCCCAACTCTTTCCCTGGTTATCCTCCTGCCCCTCGTATACTTACAAAATAGCTTAGGATTTTCCTTTACTTTTCAAGCTAGTGTTTTTTCATGCTGCCTCTTCGCTCGCCCAATTTCTTTTTTAAGTAACTTCCTGCACTTTCTATATGCCTCTAGGGCTTCTGGTGTTCTGAGCTCCTGGTATCTACCATAAATTTCCCTTTCCTTCCTTATCCAATCCTGTACATTTCTTAATATCCTGATTTCTTTGGCATTTTTGTTCCCACTTTTCACCTTTAAAGGCTCATTTTTGAAAGACTCTCACTGCTCCAATGTAAATTTTCCAAAAAGTGGTTGCTCCCAGTCCACTTTGGCGAAATCCTGTCATATCATATTAAAGTTAGCCTTCCCCCAACTCAAAACCTTTTTCTCTTGTCTATCTTTGGCCTTTTCCAAAATTAAATTTTACTGAATTATGGTCACTTCCACCAAGACAAACATTTACTGTGCGTAGAGGACCATCAAACCAGTGAAAGATGCTCTTTGATCTGCTTGAAACTTGTTGGTCTTCCAGAGCAAGGAGATTCAGTCACCTGAGCCATCTTTCATTTCATCTGGAAGCCTATGATAGACTGAGTCTGTAGGAACTCCATGTACGCAACTTTAGATAAGGTGGGAAGAACATACCCAACTTTGCCCTCACCCTGGTGGCTACCTTTGTGTGCGGCTGCATCAAGCTGTGCGTAGATCCTCGATACACAAAGTGTCACAATGTTCTGAGTTTCTATCTATCTCCAGTGTTGCGAAGGATGGGACTGGCCTTGCTGCCGTGGTGCGGTCCAAATAGTTGGACCATTCCGTATCACCTGTCTTTCATCAAGAAATTTGCAAAGAAAACCATCTTTGACGACCAGTCCATTAGGAAGTGGTCAGCGCACAGCATCCTTGAAACCCTAAGGGAAAAGGAGATATGGGTCCTGTCATGTGGTTCCCTGAGCAGACTGTCAAAGTCATTTGGCAGAATGCCGCATCATCAGAACTTTCTAACAAACACCAAGACATCGCTTGACTGGTGGTGAGCAGGGCACTACCTGTGAGATGCTTTATGTACCGCTAGTCGGTCTGTGCCACCACTCACTGCCCTCAAAGTCACACATCTCCTTCTGAAATGTGCCATTGTAAAGGAAGTCTGGAGGAAGATGCAGTGGTTTGTGTTGAGGTTCATCCCGAGTAGCTCTGTGATACAGGACTCGGTGCTATACAGTCTGTTCCCTAGAGCGCAAACTGAGACAAGCATCAGCTGTGCCTGGAGGACCATGAACTCAGTGAAAGATGCTCCCTGGTCCGCTAGAAACTTGGACTTCCAAAGAAAGGAGTTGGCCCCAACCGAATGTTGCAGACTGGCACATTCCAAGGTCCAGAACTACATGCTGAGAAATGCACTAAATCTTAGGGCAGCTGCTGCCAAGGCTGAGGTCTTCCTGCTGAAGGTAAATGGGGGTCCATTCAGTTATCAGATCCTCCTAGTGTCTCAAATACATGTAAATATTTGTATTGTATATGTAAGAGAAGTCTTTGGTTTTTGGATAGAGTCAAAGTCCAAGGTTTTGTTTATTTGCTTGATATGCAACTGTACAGAACCAAACTGCTTTTATGACAATGTATAAATACAAAGAGATCTTTTATAAATAAAGTATATTTTTGAAATAGTAAAAAAGGAGTTGACTTCGATTGAGTGTTGCACACTGGAATGTTCCGAGGTCCAGGGTTATGCATTAAGGTATGCACTAAAGCTTGAGGCAGCTGCTGCCAAGGCTCAGTTGGAAAACGCCACCATTTCAGGGCTTTCTGCCGAAGTTAAATGGGAGACTGTTCAGCTATCGGAACTCCTGATACCTCAAATGTATGAAATTTTAGTGTGTACAAGTACGAAATGCCTTGGTTCTATTTGTTCACCGTATGTGAAGACTACTGCTGTAGTGACTATATATGTATATAAGGGTATTTTTTGAATAAAGTATTTTTTTAAATGAAAAAAACCTTCTAATTAAAAAGATGAATTTAAAAGATCTCCCAGGTACATTTTAAGAATTCCACCACATTTAAGCTTTTCACACTTTGTCTGTCCCAGTTAATATTGGGGAAATTGAAATCCCTGACTATGATTGCCCTATTATTTTTACTTTTCTCTGTAAATTGCCTACATATGCGCCCTTCTATCTCTCTCAGACTGTCTGGGGGTCTACAGCACACTATCAACAATTTTAAGTTCTGCCGAAATAGCTTCATCCCTCCTTATTGCAGTAGTTGACTCCTGGATCAATATTGAGTTGCCAGTCATTCCCTTGTGTTTTAATTTGACTTTATTTGCTCTGTTTTCCAGGCTCTCCATTTGTTGTGAATGACTTACTAATGTGTCTCTACTTTTGATTCATTCCCCAGCCAAATTAATTTAAACCCTCGCCAACAGCATTAACAACCCCCAACCCTGGAAGGATGTCGGCCCTTTTGTGGTTCAGGTGCAACCTGTCAGATTTGTATAGGTCCCACCTTCTGCAGAAACAGCCACAGTGTTCCAGGAATCTAAGCCCTCTCTCCTACCACAATTCATTGCCACATATTCATCTGTTGCATCGTCTACCCCTATATTGATTAACACCAGGCGTTATCCAGACAGAACAATCTGATGCCCTGCTTTTCAAAATGCTGCCTAGCTCCTTAAAATCTTGTTGTAGGACCTCTTCCTCTTTCCACCTACACCATTGGCACCAATGTGGGCTATGACCTCTGACTGTTCACTCTCCCCCTTCAGAATGCTGTGCAGCAGTTCTGTGACATTCTAGACCCTGGACTTAAGGAGGTAATACACCATTCTGGAGTCACATCTATGGCCAGAGAGAAACCTGTCTGTACCCTCACTATTGTATCTCCTGTCAAGGCAGCTTTTCATCTCTCTGTGCTTTCCGCCCTTGCCCCTCCTTGTGTAGTTGGATTCTGACGACAGGCCCCAGAGAAACTGTCAGTCTGGGGTGAATGAACTCATGTCAGACAGGGTGCCAGTGAATTCTTGAACAGTTCACAAAGAGCCTTGATGCAATAACATGTGGATTGGCCCAGTGGTATTATTGCTGCACTGTTAATCCAGAGACCAGAACAAGGGACCGGAGTTTGAGTCCCACCACGATAAATGGTGGAATTTGAATTCAGTAAAAAAGGAACCTGGAAGTAAGAGTCTAATGATAACTACGAATCCATTGCCAATTGTTGGAAATACACATTTGGTTACACTAATGCCTTTAGAGAAGGAAATCTGCCGTCCTGACCTGGTCTGGCCTACATGTGACTCCAAACCCACAGCAATGTGATTGACTTCGAACTGCCATCTGTGCAATTAGGGATGGGCAATAAATGCTGATCTAGCCAGTGAATGAATGATAAAACAAACAAGAGGACTAGAGGGTCTGTAGGGACAGATTCTGAGCTTGAAGGAAGTTGAAAAAATAGAAGAAGAATGAATGAAAGAGCAAACTTGTATTTTGAACTGTCTCCTATAATAACATTTTGTACCCATTACTCATCTGTTCCATTATTCAACCACAACCATAATTAAGTGTTACAATAGATTGCATAACTAAAGACAGCCCTTTTCTGTCCCGATATTTTAAGCTTTTGAATCATTGTAACAACATGGTTTACGTTTTGCATTCCCAGCTCAGATTTAGCACCTATTTGTTTGGCTGCACATTTGTGGGAAGGGAGAGATCTAGTTTTTACACAGTATTATTGGCAATAAGCCAGAATGGTCACCTGCTTTGAGTGTTCAATCTTAGTATGACGTTTTCAAATTTCAGTCTAATGTTCCCTCTAAGCTGTGTAGATGTATTGCCACACAGCAAGTCTTAATGTATTATGCCTAGAACAAGCATGCTTCACACAGCAGGTTAGTTTCTGGAGGAGTGGCAATCTTAGCTCCTTTTTTACACAACACAAGAGCTCTGTATTGCAGACAGTAGATTCTAGTCAGGGCACCTTCAGAAATCTAGAACTTTATTTCCATTCTGACAGGGCCTTTGTATTATAGAACAGCTGGAAAAAGCAAACCACTCATTCCTTTTTCACAGCAGTTAGCTGCCATAATCTATAATTTAAGGGCTCATATTTACAGTCAGCTGCTCTTTGCTCGCCTAATTTCTAAGTACGTAAGGTAAGTGTGAGGTTAGGGTGCCAGGTAAATATGGTGCCAAGTAAGGTGCAGGATAAGTAGGCTGCCAGGTCAAGGAGGCCAGGTAAGTGATGGAGTGTTTAGTGGAGGTCAGGATGGGTGGGAAACATTGGACCCCCAGCAGGGAGGCTGGATGTTAGGTCTACAGCTGGGAGGTGGGCTCCAGTGGCAATTGTAAAGTGGGGTTGGATAGAGTTGAGAGTCGGTGGGGGGGGGGGGGGGGGGGGTGGAGGCTGCAGGGCAGGCAAGGGCACTTGGGTCCAGGGCCAGGAGGAGATATAGCATTTGAGTGGATTGTAGCATTGTGACCCAGGCATGGAGGGGCGACAAACACAAAAGATTTCATTAACATTGTGCAGACTGATTATGACCATAACATCTGGTTAAGGAGAATGAATGCTATCTTCCCAGGATGCAATGCTTTCAGTGTGTTACCAAGACTTCTGCAGGATTTCTGCTAACACAATGAAAAGTTTGAGATTAATATTTAAGAAACCAGGAAATTTCACCTCTTGGACCCTTTTCGATGAACATGCAAGTAGAGAGAACTATGCAAGTGAGGAAGTCCAAGCACACGCCATAAACATTACTGACACACAATTTTTGTCCTTAACAAGTTCTTTAAGGTAACCAGGAACCTGGAATCAAGAGGACAAGGAGTCAAACAGATTTCTACTGACAGGTGACTAGAGCCAAATGCCATGTTGTCATTTATACAAGACTCCGAAAACGTCTGTCAACTGCTTCCATGTGCAATGAAATTGCAAATCTAACTTCCTCATCATTGATCTTTGCATTAACTCAAGCAACATGGATCCCATTCTTTTTATCAACTGAGACCTTTTTCTTCATGAATACTCTCTGGATTGAATTGAAACACAAACCATTGATATTTGATTTTCTAAACATTTTTAACCAATGGCAAAAAAGTAGACAAATTGAATACTAATCTTTAATGATAAACTTAAACTTTAGCCCTTAAAATTTTCATATGTATACAAACTGATACACAAATAGACAGGACTAGATACAAATATTGTGGGTGGGGAAAGGGAAAAAAATAGACAGAGAAGCAGAGGTTTGATACCAAGCTGGATCATGGATGTTGATTTCTTCCTACTCTTTGCTAATGACTTGAGGTTATGGAAACACTCATTCTCAGTCTTCCCCACACAGATTGGGGGTTTGCCCTTTCAGTACCTCTGAAGATGGTCTTCCCTTTCTCACTCTAACAGGTGAATTGCAGAGCGAGCAGCTTACAGGGGAAAGTTGAGCTCTTTTACTTCTGCACACAGAAGGGACAGAGAGCACAATGGATGTTCTCTCTTTGCAGAGTGGATATTTCTACTGCATTGTTAACACAAAAGGCTGTAGCCACCTGCCCAGGAGTCAATCGAGGGTGTTACCATGCTGAGTCCTCCTCAGCCCATAATAACTGTCTGCCAACTGGAAAGCCAATCAAAAGACTCTTTCTGCAACATTACCCTGAAGATGTGGGTAGTGCTGTTTTGTCTTTTCACAGCTCCAATAAGGCAACATTGTGTATACAACTCACAAAATGGTCCAGTTTTAAAACTACAAACATCTTCTTCCACAAGTTCATTGATTTAAAGCACAATTTCTTCACATTTTTAGTTTGCAGTCCAAGCAAAATAAAAATGGTTTTTGCAAGGCAAAGAGGGAATGGGTGACCACCTGACTACTTAGGCATACCAGATAGGAAATGATGGAGGCCCCTGAATTTGTCTTGCTCACTAAGTGGTTTTATGCCTTGGGATAACGGTGAGGACACTTGTCCGTCAGAGGAGTACAGCACCAAACAATATCATGGCATCACGGCTCACTCCGCTGCACAGGTTTGAGGGAAAGAAGCATGGAAGGGCAGTAGTAAAAGTTTCAATAGTTAGGGAACAATCAGGCATTTCTACAAAGTATAGATGTGATTCCTGGAAAATACGTTGCCTTCCTGGTGCTAGGGTCAGGGATGTCACTGAGCAGCTAAAGGACATTCATTTGGGGGAAGGGTGATTAGTCAGTGGTCATTGTCACCAATTACAAACGGCTCAATTTGCTTTGATACCATGTGGTATTGAGAAATGGCTGAAGACATTGGTTATTGCTGAGGCTGTGGGTCCTGGCAACATTCTAGCAGTATGCATATGCTGCAAGACCTGGATATGATCCAAATTCAGGTTGATAAGTGTTAAGTAAAATATACTTTACAAAGTGCGTGTCAATGATCATCTCCAACAAGAGACAACCTAACCACTGTGCCTTGACAGGCCCTCTTTATATCCCATTGAGGCAGCAGTGTTAACCATATTATAAAGAATATGATAACATACTTAGAAAACAAAGATCTGATTGGATAGCTTAAACATGGATTTATGAAAGAGAAATCACATTTGACAAATCTGTTGTGGCATTTTGACGATGTTACTAGCAGAGTAGAGAAGGGGATAGGGTGCATTTGAATTTTCAGAAAGCTCTTAATAGTGTCCCATGCAAGAGGTTTATGAACAAAATTAGAGTACATAGGATGTAAGGTGATATGTTATCATATAGTATCATAGTAACCCTACATTTTGGAAGCAAGTCATTAAGCCCATCAAATCCACACAGCCCTTTGGAAGAGGATCCCACCCAGACCCACCCCCTCATCCCTGTAACCTTGTTGGCATGGATTGAGTATAGTTACAATCTGGTCATTGTTTGGGAAAAAAAACTATTAAACGTTACTGCTTTCCATTAACAAAAAGGGAAATCTGACTAAGTGCAAAAAAAGCTAAAAACATGACTGCGACAAGTCACTTGACTATACTCTGCCAAATGATTTATAGAGAGAACTATCCTGACATGTAGAAGCTCTCATCCAGGTGTTAACAAAATTCCTTGTTTTGGGAATGTAAATTAGTCATGGACCTGAACAAGAGCTAAGAATCACAGATGGAGGGGTGAACTATCTCAGAAATACTGATGTCTTAGGTGGAAAATGACTTGGTCCTTTTTGGAGGCTACCTGATAATTATAAACATTTTAGCTTGAGCAAGATCTGCTGTAAAATGACTGAGTGGTTAAAAGTGCCACACCTGCAGAACCAGAAGCTTGGAATCTTATTTCTGTAACAAAATCTGTTGTCCTGAGGAACCTTCTTGTTTATGGAAACAGCGCCTATTCAATTATAGAAATCATTGTAGCTACTTAATCTGATTTCAAGCAGCAAGAATTCAAGCAACAGGCCGGATCAGTATCCCATATACACTTATTTGGATTTCCTTCTTAAAGTATTCTGATGCCTTATCTGTCTAGTTTTATTAGTGCCTATAATTTGTTGTTAATAACATTATTTCTTCACCCATAAGGGACCTTTAACAATACTTTGTATTAAACTAATCTAAATTTAACCTAAGTAAAGGTTTGACTGCCATTCTGCTTTAACTTAAATCATTACAAATTAAAAGGGGACATGGTGATTTATAGTAATCCATCGCTCACAGATCATGCTTTTTTTAATAATTGTGACTCCTGATTTAAAATTATTTGCATCAAGAGGATCTCTTAACCAGTTTCTTGCAACTTGAGCCAGAGGGAGCTAGACTCCAGGAGACATAAGGATCCATAAAGTTCAAGCAGTATTCCGTCCACCAATCAAGAATGTTACTTCCTTCCCATTGGGCTAAAATAAAATACTTAAAAAATGTAGTTTGGGGGTGATACAAAAAGAATAAATTGCATATCTAGACATCCTGAAAATAAAACTAATTCTTATTTCTATGAGGGGATCTAAACTTGATCCTCTGCTTAATATAAAGATTGTAAAACATTGAAGATCAAAGTCATTTACCTTGATCTCTGAGAGTGTGAAAGTGTTTAGATTTAGTATGGACCTGAAATGGTTACCAATGAATCCCTTAATTAATGTAATCATTTAGATTAAGGTATTTATGTGTTTGTGTTGTATAGTGAAAAGGTGACATGCAAGATGGTCATTCAATCAATAATAGACCATCCCTAATCATTATTCTGTATTTGGTCCCATATTTGGTCATTATTCCTGTTTGGTCATGGTATTGCGTCAAGTAAAATAATAAAAATTGAGGCCTAACATTTCTTTATCAGATTGTGGTTTTACTTAGCTGAACTTGCATTGTACTTCTCATGCTAGTTGTCATCTCAGGTAGACAAGCAGGAGGCGAGAAAAACATAGCAAGCCAGGCAGCATCAGGAGGTGAAGAAGTCAACGTTTCAGGTGTAACCCTTCTTCAGTTGTCATCTCAAGCATCCCCAGAACAGTGTTTTTAAAGTGCGTTCAATCTTTCTCAGCTCTTCTACATTGTTGTGAAGGGAGTTTACCATGTTATGCATGGTTATTTTTGTCCTTGGAAGAGTGCAACTTGCTATAGGTTTTACTAAAAAGTAAAAGATTAACTTCTTTTATCCATCCCATTTGTTTTAGCCCCTATTCCTTCACAGTTGGTCATGATAATTGGTTAATGGTAAGAAAACTGAGGATAGGAATAATGCATCTTTCCTCAGTTGGCAGGCTGTCCCTTGTAGTTTAGTTTATTACGACTTTAAACCTGGCTGTTCACAATCTAAGTCAATAATTTGAATGTGGTGACTAAATGTAATATTACCAAGTTTGTAGATGACACAAATCTCAATAGAAATGTGAATTGTGAGGAGGATGGAAACAGCCTTCAAGTGGATTTGAATATACTGAATGAGTAGGCACAGAAATGGCAGATGGAATATAATGTGGGTAAGTGCGCAGTTTTGGTTCCCATACGCAAGAAAGTCTATATTTGTCCGAGAAGAATTTCAGTGGGGGTTCACCAAACTAATCTATCAGATAACAGGACTGCCATGAGAGGAGAGATTGAGGACACTAGTGTGCAAGTTTTCTCTGGAGTTTGGAGGAACAAAAAGTGATTTCATTATAACTTAAATGATTCTTAAATGGCTAGAAGGATGTATTTAGGATGTTATCCGTGGAGTGGAGATTAGATTCCTGGGGAGGTGGCTAGCAGCTGCAGAGTGGCAAGCCATTTTAAGAGATAAAATGAGGAAGGGCTTATTCACTCAGAGGATAATGAATCTGTGGACCTTGCCCAAGAGAAACGTAGTTATTGAGTATATTGAAGGCAGAAGTAAATCAATTTCTAGGACCACAGGGAATTTTGTGTGAAAATATAGTACATGGAAAATGGCATTGAGGTGGATGCTCAGCTATGGTTGAGAATGGTAAAGCAGGTTTGAGGGGCCAAATAGCCCTTTTCTGCTCGTACCTTTACTGGCAACTGACTGAACGGAACTGGAATATCACATTGGCCTGTTGAAAAATAATGTCCAAATATGAAACTTTAAAAGATGGTCGGATTTTAATATGTTCCCTTTGATGTTAAGGTTAAAAAGGTAATTTTGGAATGAGGAATAGTGAGGTCATATGGAACTCTGCCTGGAGACAAGCCCATATGATTAAACCTATGGATGGTTTTCCTTCTACTAATTGCTACTCTTACCAGTAGTCCCAGTGTGTCATATTTATTTGTCTTGTGCCATCCTCATACATCCAACTGTAGCTCACCTGAAACACCTCTGTAGCAAAATCAGAGTCTCAATTAGAGTGTTGCTGGAGAAGCACAGCAGGTCAGGCAGCATCCAAGGAGCAGGAAAATCGATGTTTCGGGCAAAAGCCCTTCATCAGGACTGAAGGCAGGGAGCCTCCAGGGTGGAGAGATAAATGGGAGGGGGAGTGGGAGTGGGGAGAAGGTAGCAAGGGTACAGTAGGTGGATGGGGGTGGGGATGAATGTGATAGGTCAGAGAGGAGGGTGGGGGAAGGTAGCAAAGTGTACAGTGGATGGGGGTGGGGGTGAATGTGATAGGTCAGAGAGGAGGGTGGAGTGGATAGGTGGAAAGGAAGATTGGCAGGTAGGACAGGTCATGAGGATGGTGCTGAGCTGAAAGATTGGAACTAGGATAAGGTGGGGGGAGAGGAAATGAGGAAACTGGTGAAGTCCACCCTGGAGGCCCCTTGCCTTCAGTCTTGATGAAGGGCTTTTGCCTGAAACATCGATTTTCCTGCTCCTCGGATGCTGCCTGACCTGCTGTGCTTTTCCAGCACCACTCTAACCTAGATCCTGAAACATCTCTGTGACATCTATTATTCAACTAAGTTCAGGTTGACCTCATTTTCTGCTGCCTTCCATTTTGTCATCTTGAAAGTATCAGTAGTTTTTCAACTCTGATCAAATGGCTAAAATATGGTTTGGAATATACAACTCTATGAAAGGGATCTGGTTAGAATCCAAGAATTTTTCTAGTTACACATGAGGTGAAGGCTGTTCCTGTTGTCTTTAGAGTCTCTACCATTATGTGGTCATGACGTAATAACTGACATAGCTTCCTATGTATATGTTCATGAGTAAGCCAATTACTTTACATCTCCCCTCCAAACTTTGTCTCTATTCAATCCAAATCATATATTGTACCCCCAAAGTTTCTGCTTTTACAGAATTCGTTGAGGAGGAATGCATTGAGTGTATCCATGGTCGTTTTCTTGAGCAGTATGTCACGGAACCAACGAGGGAGCAAACTATCCTAGATCCGGTCCTGTGTAATGAGACAGGAATAATTAATGACCTTATAGTTAGGGATCCTCTTGGAAGGAGCAGTCGCAGTCCGGGTGAATTTAGAATACAGATGAAGAGTATGAAGATAAAATCCAATACCCGGGTCCTGTTCTTAAACAAGGGAGACTACAATAGGATGAGGGAGGACTTGGCTAAAGTAGACTGGACACAAAGATTTCATGGTAGGACTGTTGACAAGCTGTGGAGGACTTTCAAAATTTTTTTTTATAGTGCTCAGCAGAAATATATTTAAGTGAAAAGGAAGGACTGTAAGAAAAGGGTTAATCTGCCATGGGTGTTTAAGGAAATGAGGGAGGCTATCAAATTGAAACATATAAAGTGGCCAAGATCAGTGGGAACCTAGAAGATTGGAAAAACTTTAAAGGTCAACAGAAAGCCACAAAAAAAGCTCCAAAGAAAAGTAAGATAGAACATGAGAAAAAAAACTAACACAGAATATAAAGACAGATACCAAAAGTTTCTACAAATTTATGAAATGAAAAGAGTGGCTAAAGTAAACGTTGGTCCTTTAGAGGATGAGAAGGACATTTAGTTATGGGATATGATGAAATGGCCGGGGTATTTTGTGTCAGTCTTCACAGTGGAAGACACTAATAATATGCCAGTAAGTGACACAGAAGCAAAAGTAAGTGAGGACCTGGAAACAACCATCATTACAGAAGATGTAGTGTTGGAAGACCTAATGGAGCTAAGGAGAGACAAGTCTCCTGGCCCTGATGTAATGCATCCCAGGCTACTAAAAGAGATGGAGGGAGAAATAGCAAGTTCACTTGTGGGAATTTTCCAAAACTCCCTGGACTCTGGGGCAGTTCCAGCAGATTGGAAAACAACAAATATGACGCCACTGTTTAAAAAGTGAGATAGGCAAAAGATGGGAAATTATAGACTGGTTAGTGTAACTTCACTGGTGGGGAAGATACTTGATTTTGTTATCAAGGAAAAAACAGCAAGGCATCTAGATAGAAATTTTCTCATTGGGCAACATGGGTTCACGGAGGACAGGTCATGCTTAACAAATCTTTTGGAATTCCATGAAGATGTTACAAGAAAGGTAGACAATGGGGACCCAGTAGATGAGGTGTATCTAGATTTCCAAAAGGCCTTCAACAAGGTGCCACACAAGAGGTCGCTGCTTAAGATAAAGATGCATGGCGTTACAGATAAAGTATTAATGTGGATAGAGGATTGGTTGACTAACAGGAAATAAAGAGTGGGGATAAATGAGTGCTACTCTGGTTGGCAATCACTAACTAGTGGTGTGCCTCAGGGATCAGTGTTGGGACTGCAATTATTCAAAATTTATATAGATGATTTGGAGTTGAGGACCACATGTAAGGTGTCAAAGTTTGCAGATAACACTAAGATGAGTGGCAGAGCAAAGTGTGCAGAGAACTGTGAAACTTTGCAGAGGAACATAGATACTTGAAGTGAGCGGGCAAAGATCTGGCAGATGGAATACAATGTTAATAAATGTGGGAGTTCATCCACTTCGATAGGAGTAACAGTAAAAAGGATTATTACTTGAATGGTAAAAAGTTGCAGCATGCTTCTACGCAGAGGGACTGGAGTGACCTTGTGTATGAATTGCAGAGGGTTGGTCTGCAGTTACAACAGGTCATTAAGAAGGCAAATGGAATTGTTAAAGGTATTGAGTTTAAAAGCGGGGAGGTTATGTTGCAGCTGAACAGGGTGCTGGTGAGGCCATGCCTGGAGTACTGGGTTTGGTCTCCTTACTTGAGAAGGGGTGTACTGGCACTAGAGAGATGCAGAGGAGGTTCACTAGGTTGGTTCCAGAGCTGAGGGGGTTTGTTAATGAGGAAAGACTGGGTAGACTGGGATTATATTCATTTGAATTTAGAAGAATGAGGGGGGAATCTTATAGAAACATAAAATTATGAAGGGAATAGATAAGATGGAAGCAGAGAGGATGTTTCCACTGGCAGGTGAAACTAGGACAAGAGGGCATAGCCTCAAAATTAGGGGGAGCAGATTAAGAATTGAATTGAGAAGGAACTTATTCAACCAGAGGGTTGTAAATCTATGGAATTCCCTGCCCAGTGAAATAGTTGACGCTACTTCAGTAAATATTTTTAAAGCTAAGGTCGACTTTTGTTTGAACAATAAAAGCATTAAGGGATACAGTGAGAGGGTGGATAAGTGGAGCTTATTTCATGAAAAGATCAGCCATGATCTTATTGAATGGTGGAGCAGGCTCGAAGGGTCAGATGCCCTACTCCTGCTCCTAGTTCTTAATTTCTTATGTAATAACCTTTCCAATAATTTCACCATCTTTCCAATGTCATATGAAAGTCTCTGAGATTATTGAGGATCTGCATTCTCCAAATTCACACTTATACGCTGAAAGCTCATCATTGTTTCATACTCTCTTTGACCTTTTTCTTCTCGTCTCCTCCCCCTACAGTGGAAAGCTGTCTTTTAAGCTGTTTCGACTTTTAGCTGTAGTCTTGCCTTTGTCAGCAAATTGACTTCTGTGGGTTTTGTCTTTAACTCTGTTCCTACTTAGTCGCTTTTCAACAGATTCAGAAGTGTCAAATTACCATTCACCTAAGAGCTCTTCAAATCTTAGTAATAATTGTTGTACGAGTTAATGATTCTACGGTGGCACAGTGGTTAGCACTGCTGCCTCACAGCGCCAGGGACCTGGGTTCAATTCCAACCTCAGGCGACTGACTGTGTGGAGTTTGCACGTTCTCCCCGTGTCTGCGTGGGTTTCCTCCGGGTGCTCCGGTTTCCTCCCACAGTCCAAAGATGTGTGGGTCAGGTGAATTGGCTATGCTAAATTGCCCGTAGTGTTAGGTAAGGGGTATATGTAGGGGTATGGGTGGGTTGCGCTTCGGCGGGTCGGTGTGGACTTGTTGGGCCGAAGGGCCTGTTTCCACACTGTAAGCAATCTAATCTAATGTTGGAGACTGCAATAAACTCTACCAATCTGATGATATCATCCAGTCTAATGTGGGGAGAAGGGGAGTCTAGTTCAAGGTCTCAATGGGGACAGATCTGTTATCAGTGTCTCCTAGCTAAATGTGAGGTCTCGGCTGTTACTCTTCTCTTCAGATGTTAATGTTCATTTTAATTTTCATGTTTAATTAGCAAATGAAACTTGTACCTATTGACATCATCCAACAACCTGCACCTTGTTAAGCCAATTGCATTTCCTGATTAAGACTCACTGCATGTTTATTCTGTACCACTGTTAAGCAAGTAGGTTGCAATTCCCATGTCACAAAATACCTAAAAGACAATCAATATGTTTGCACTGTAAACACTTGTTTTTTTGTAAACTCAAGTGCTTAGAACTTAGCTAAGTTCGAAGGATTTCACACTTCTTAGCACATTTGCTTCTTTGTTTCTTTTCTCTCCGTTTCCTTTGACCTTCTTTAAGTAATTCCTTCACCATTTAGTCGCTTCTCTAATTAGAGCATTCTTTTGTGCCTTTTCCCTTTCATACCTTGATAAAATACAATTCTGTTTCTAACTTCTCTCAGATCTGATGAATGGTCATTTGAGCTGAAACATTTCTCTCTAAAGACGTGACTGGACTTGCTGAGTATTTCCAGTATTGTTTGACTTCTATAGAGAAATCTTACTTTAAAACAATGATAAACCCACTGAAGACTCTCTGGCCTTTTGAACTGCAAATCTCATTCAAGGATGTCAGAATAAATTCTATATTCTGCTTCTTATGGAGAATGGGACAGGTTAGATTCCACACAGCAACATATCTGCACACAACTGCAGTCAAATGTGCAGTTCCCACGCATAACAATCAACATTCCTGAAAAGGTATTGCCAAATTGTAAGTATTACATGTAAGCTGCACGTAGACCCTAAAGTGCATTAAGTCATGCATCAATGTACACTGATCTGTCTCATGTCAGAAAGCAAATAGAATAGGAACTTCAGCATTGATTTGACCTTGACATTCTAAAGTTGATGATGAGCCCAACTTTAGATCTCATCACAACTGATTGAGAAAATTTAGAGCAAGAACCAGATTAGAAATTGCGTTGACAGGCAATTACCAAATGAATTAGAATGAGAAAGATATTTTATGCCGACAATTGATTAAACCAAAGGGAGACAGAATGGTGCTTTAAATACTTAACTAACATTGATTTCAATGCAGGCTACTAATCTGTTGGGTTTGGACAACATTTGAGATATTCTAGAGTGCTTTCCACTCACAATGGACTTTTTCAATGCAAGAGGGTCAAAGTTGGTGACAACTAAGCAGCCTAAGGCATTGGTACATGATTCATTTTGCACTGTGTGGAATTCAGGGCACATGAAATATCAGTGATCAGAGTCACGTATGTCCTGCTGCTTTCTCTGTCTTGGTTTCCTTCTTCATACATGGTACATCACAGTGACATCTTTGCTGACATGAGGTTGTCACATACATATAGCCTGGTGACATCCATTTCTACCACTCCACCATTTCTCCTCGCCCAATCGTATCTGTTTACTCACAGATCTGATATCCAGTGTTATGTTTCCCCTGGTTGTACCTTGGGAAGACTGATCTTTGATACTTGCTTAAAATTTGTACTATTGCCAAATATTTCACTTGGCTGAACTCAATTGCTTCTGATCTCACCATGATATTCAACACTGATCTGAACTTTGAATTCCATACTCTCTTCATGACTAAGACTGTTGACATGTACATCTGTAAACTGTCCAGAAAAACCCTCATCCATGCCTTGGTCACCCCCAGACTCAACCTGTCTCCTCCTGTCCACCATCCTCTGCTAACTTTAGTTTGCTCAAACCTCCTATTCGGATTCCTATTCCTCGCTGTGTTCCCTTCCCTCATCATCATTGTCCTCATCGATCCCTATCATGTGGTCCATCTTAGTTCCACCACACCTCCAGAGAGAAATGCTCAATCAGCTTTTTACATTTTCACTTGCTTTGGCCCTCTATATTCTGGTATATTCTCTATGCCCCAGGCCTTCCAACTCCACCTGAATTGTGCCTATGCTTTCAGCCATGCAGGATCCATGCTTTAGAATCTACTCTAACTCTTCCAACAAATTCTCCATTCCAAGAGCTCACCTTTTGTCCCCCCACCCAATATCACCTCTTTTTAAATTTGTGTTCTTTTCCCCTTTTCAATTTTTCTTATTCCTCTTTGAAGCACATTGATATTTCTTCAATGTTAAAGATGCTGTTAAGTCAAAGTTGGTGTTGATTTCTTAACACTGCTGCCGTTGCACAAGAGGACCTTACCAATCAGTTGGAATCAATAATGAGCACTAAATGTATGTTGAGCTGAGGATGGAGTTACCAACTTGGGCTGATCATAGATGCTATCCTCAACCCTGGTCCCTACACTCTTGTTTTGCCATCCTCCATGTCCATTCTGCACCCCACTGCTTTCCATACCAATTGGAAAACTAACAGACTTGTCTTCTCCAGTTGGACAATCCTTGACCATCAGTCAAACAGCCTTTTACTTTCCTGTTGATCTCTGATTGTTTAATACCTTCTCCTCTGAGTTTGTTCCTGGAGTGTCTGCTGTTGTACCTCGCAAAGTAATCTCCAATTCATAGAGACTCCTGGCCAATCTAGAGACTCCTGGCAACTCTAATCAACAACAGCAAGCTTTGGAAAGAAGATGATCTGATGCTGTGAGTTGCTCTGAGAGATCAATTTTCATCTTATCCTTTGGTGGTGAGTCTCACTTATGGCCAAGACTGTGTATGCTTGCTGTTAGTGGACATTGGGACTGAGGGGCTATTCCTGGCTGG
This sequence comes from Hemiscyllium ocellatum, assembly GCF_020745735.1. Taxonomy (NCBI): domain Eukaryota; kingdom Metazoa; phylum Chordata; class Chondrichthyes; order Orectolobiformes; family Hemiscylliidae; genus Hemiscyllium; species Hemiscyllium ocellatum. The sequence goes on from NC_083426.1 coordinate 42,118,242, forward strand.
AGTGGCCTGCAAATACTTCCAAGGAGTTGCTGGCCATACATCATGCCCTGGCCCCTCTCAATTCAACTTGTGCCGAAGAGCCAGTAGAATTGGATCCTGATCCCCCCACAGCCTCCCTTGCCACCATGCCATCAGAAATCCACCCCAAAAGAGTTAGTAATTTGACTTTTGGTTATAAGTCATGTAAGGGTTAACTGAAACCTTGATGAAGTGACATTTGTGAACTCTGTCAATCACTCTTAGTTGACAGGCAACTGAACTGTGCCCTTTAAAGCCATTTTTTCCCTTGAGTTTAAATTAGTTTTCAAATAAATGTAGATTTAAGATTCAGAAGTTACCTGGATTTGCAATAAAAATAAAACTAGAAAAATCCCAAGATGTTTGACAGAATCTTAGAATTATAGATTTGTACAGGTCAGCCGATCCCAGCTATTAGAAAGAATTATACAATTGGTCTCACCACCACACCACCCCCTCCCCCCCTCTCCCACTTTTACTGAAATCCTGGCAGTTTTATTCCATCAAGGGCGGCACGGTGGCACAGTGGTTAGCACTGCTGCCTCACAGCGCCAGGGACCTGGGTTCAATTCCCGCCTCAGGCGACTGACTGTGTGGAGTTTGCACGTTCTCCCTGTGTCTGCGTGGGTTTCCTCCGGGTGCTCCGGTTTCCTCCCACAGTCCAAAGATGTGCGGGTCAGGTGAATTGGCCATGCTAAATTGCCCGTAGTGTTAGGTAAGGGGTATATGTAGGGGTATGGGAGGGTTGCGCTTCGGCGGGTCGGTGTGGACTTGTTGGGCCGAAGGGCCTGTTTCCACACTGTAAGTAATCTAATCTAGTAATCTAAAAAAAGTATTTATCTGATTCCCGTTTTGAAGGCTATTATCGATTTTAAGTAACTGATGAAAAGAAACCTGGCTTTATTCATCCTTAAAACAATACATAATAATGGAGCTTGCTCTTATATTTCAGATGAGATTTTATCCAAAATAGTTTGCAGTATGATCAATTACCCTTGATAATGACCATCTCTAACAAGACAGATCTAACCATCTCCAGTTGATATTCAACTGCATTATTGAATTCCCCACTTTCAACAGTATCCTGTGTTTACCACTGACCACAAACTTAGCTGGACATTTCCTTTTGCTCACCAGAACAGACCAGAAGCTGAGAATTCTATGAAGCATAGTTCACTTCTGGGATTCCTCAACTCCACCATTTACAAGACCCAAGGATTGTGACTGAATACTCCCCACCTGGATGAGTGCAGCTTCAAAGACATTCAAGAAGCTCAACACCATCTGGACAAAGTCATTCTCTTGATTGGTATCCCATTCATCACTGAACCATTGACTCACTCCAAGCTTCAGAGACATAAAGCCCTGGTTGGAACACAGCTGGAGACAGCAGAAGTGGGTTCTAGGTACAACACCTCAGCATGAAGGTGCTGGACCTTGGAGGAAGTGTGTTGTGAATTCACCAATGATACCAGGACTGCAAGGTTTGAACTAGCAGGAGTAATAACACCAACTAAGGTTCTAACCCCTAAAACTGAGGAAACGAAGATGCATTTTGATGACATTTTTTTCAAGATATTAAGGAGAACCATGACGGTCAATAGAGTATTTCCAAGCATGTCTCTAGGACTAGGGGCCAGAGTCTAAAATTTAAGACAAAGGATGAAATTTAGAAACCACTTTGACGCACAAAAGGGTGGTTAGAATTTGGAAACAGCAACTGGTGTTAGACCAGCCATTCATTTAAAACCTGGGATTGAAACTGATTTTTTTGCTGAAGATATGAAGGGATATGGAGCCTGGGCAAGTCTATGGAGTTTGTCCACTGAGTGTGTTGAATGGCAGAACAGGCTCGAGGGACTGAATGGCCTCCTCCTGATCCTCTGCTTCTTTAAGAACCTTTGTGTCTAATTGTGGCAGATACTGGGGATCAAACATTAGGATTGTGGATCAACTGTGATTCTACTGGGACAAAGGAGAGGAGGAATTGCTTCTGTCAGAGGGTAGTGAATCTGCGGAATTCTTTACCACAGAGACCGTGGAGCTTGGATCATTTGAGTATATTCAGGGTTAAGCTAGAGAGATTGGGAAAAGACTAGAAAGTGGAGTTGAGAATGATCAGATTAGCCATGATCTCTTTGAATGGTGGAGGGACTGAAATGGCCTCCTTCTGCTCCTTTGAATTAAGGTCTTATGAACATTGGCAGAAGTGTACATCTGTAATATTCACTGCTATGACAACTTAAGGTTCTTCAGGTAGCATCTTCTGAATCCATGATCTTTACCACCTAGAACGTCAAGGGCAATAGACATCTGGGAATATCACAACCTGCCACTCACTCTTCAAGTGACACACCATCCTGACTTGGAAACCTATTGTGAATGCTTCATCATTACTGGGTCAAATACCTGGAACTTCCTTCTGAACAGGAGGGTGTATATAAAACTCATGGACTGCATTGGTTTTAAAAGGCAGCTCATTGCCACCTTCACAAGGACTATCTTAACAATCATCTGTGAGAGTTTTATCTGTTTGTTTGGCCACATCACAAAAAAGAGGTTTGATGCAGTTGCTACAATCTGACTGGTGAGGGATGTGGATTTAAACCTGAACATGGAGTGCCAGGAGAGGGGAGGAGAACCGTAGAGCACAAAAAAAAATACAGGTATGGTTTAGAATCATCGGTATCATGTTTAACTAAAATAATCCATTAGTTTATTATATTTTGTCTGAATCAGTTTTCTAAATAAGTTGGCTTATGCAACATCGAGCAACTCTGTGGGTTACCTGCTATGGGAGGGGTATTATTAAATTGGAGAGGATGCAGAAAAGATTTACCAGGATGTTATCAAGACAGGAGGGTTTGAGTCATAGGGATAGATTAGATAAGCTGGGACGTTTTTCACTGGAGCATAGGAGATTGAGGGGTGACCTTATACAGGTTTATATAATCATGAGGGGCATAGATAAAGTGGATAGCAAAGGCTTTTTTCTTAGGGTTGGGAAGTTCAAAACTAAAAGGCATAATTTTAAGGTGAGAGGAGAAAGACTTAAAGGGACTTGAGGACCACCTTTTTCATGCAGAGCATGGTTTGTATGTGGAATGAACTGCAAGAGGAAGTGGTAGTTACAGGTACAATTACAACATTTTTCATAGGTACATGAGTAGGAAAGGTTTAGGAAACACAGACAAATGGGACAAGTTTATTTGGGAAACTTGGCCAACATGGACTAGTTAGAGTGAAGGGTCTGTTTCTGTCCTGTATGACCTAAATGACAATTAGGGATTGACAATAAATACTGGTCTTTGTTGTTGATGATATTCTATTTCCTGAATAAGAAATTACACAGTTGGTGGGGATTGATCTTTGTAATGCTGAGAGAGTATCAGCTGTTATATGTCCTGCTGTCTATTGGAGTGTGTGAAATTGGTTATCAGGAGAGATACCAAGTGGGGTAAGGAGGTGATCCAATACTTCTCAAGCACAACTATGGTAATCAAACTTCTATTCATCAAGCGTAGGAATGTTGATGTTGATGATCTGTCTTCATGGTCAAATCCACTTGTCATACTTTTGTGTGGCGCCGGTTATCTCGTGTGTGTGGGGGGTGTATTTTAAGCTGAATTGTACACTGAAAATCAAACCGGAAATGTGTAATTACTCTAAATGGCGCCTCTGTAGCAACCACATTCCAATTGTATAGGGGTGGGGATGAATTAAGCAGCACTGAGCAATTCTCCTGCAAGAATATAGTAAGATTGTTTTTCCGTAGATATTCAGATTTATCTGGTAGTCAGATTTGGCAGGAGGCATAAGTGATGTTAAATAATGATAATAAAGGTTCGTTTCTGAACCTGAAATAGTGTTTTTTTTGTGTGTGAAATGCTTACCTGCCTTGACTTCAGTCAGAAATCAGTGTATTGCTGAAGTTTCCATTACCCAGATGAACACAAAGACAGAAACAGGTTTTCCTTCATTCCAGTCTAATTCTTAATTAAACATTATGTGTAGCTGCCAACCTCAACACCTTAATAAGAAAGACTAATAAACAAAATGATGATAGAAATTGAAAAAAATTCAACAAAGTCAGTATTCTTAAAATCACGATTTCCCATAAATTCAGTATGTTGTTGTGCAAAATATTATACAAGGGACCTGTTAGGATTCTTTTGAATGTCTAGAGGCAGTGACAGCTGGAAATTCCCACTCCATATCTGTGTATTCATTCTTGATTGCTCTTTAGCTTCAGTTGTATAGTCAGGCAAAACTCAAGGTCTGGGTGTGGGCTGGGGGTGTTTGGGGTTAGAGGGGAATGGAAGTTCCACAGTGCTGTAAATCTATCATCTATCCCCAAACAATAGTTAACCAAACATTGCTTCTTGTAGTGACTAATCTGTCCTTTTCAGCACCAGGTTTGATCTATTTAGACACATGTGGGATCTTTCTCCTGACAAATGAATGCCTATTTATAAGTCTTGTAGCATTTTTACTTTTTCTTCCCCCTTCCTGGTTATATTGATTTTTTTTTTATTCTTGCACAGAAAAGCTAAAGTCACGGAGTGCGCAGGCCGGTAATGTAGGCAGAAGTGAATGTCGAAAGGTCTAACCAGCTCTTAGGTTTCGGAGCTCTTCACAGGATCCTTGTTGTGATATTCTGCCACAACGCTAACTAGGCCAGCCTTTTTTTACTCAACTTTAATTATTCTTGTAAAGGTGATGTTGAGCTGCAGCCCACCTCGTGTAGCTGCACCCTCAATGCTCTTAGGAAAGGAGATGCAGGATTTTGACTCAGTATCAGTGAAGGAATAGGACCCAGAGTCACAGCCACAGGGTGAAGGAACAACCCATTATAATTAAGATGAGGAGGACTTCCTTCAGCCAGAGGGTGGTGATTCTATGAAACTCACTGCTGCAGTGGGCTGCAGAGGCCAAGGCGTTGACTGTATTTAAGACAGAGGTAGATATGTTCTTGATTAGTAAAAGGCTCAAGGATTACAGGGAGAAAGCAGGAGAGTGGAGTTGAGATACATGTTCAGCCATGCTCAAATGGTAGAGAAGACTCAATGGGCTAGTTCTACTTCTGCATCTTATGGAATAACAATATAGCTCCAAGTTGGGATGCTGTGTTGCTTTGGGGGGAATTACAGACACAGTGGTAATTCAGTAAATATAATGCTGTTGAATGTTAGGATGGTTAGATTCTTTATTGTTGAAGATGGTCATTGGTGAGCACTTTCATTACTTGTCATTTGTTTAATGCTTGTTGCATATGAACACAGGCTCCTTCAATCACTGAGGAGTTGTGAACAGTGCTGAACATTGTCCCATCATCAGTAAACATCTCCACTTTTAATCTGATATTAGAGATGCCATTTATTTGAATGATATGTTCGATTGATACCTGATTTTTCTGCTCAGGTAGGTTTAATACATTCTAGGAGAAAGTGAGGACTGCAAATGCTGGAGATCAGAGCTGAAAATGTGTTGCTGGAAAAGCGCAGCAGGTCAGGCAGCATCCAAGGAGTTGGAGAGTCGACGTTTCGGGCATGAGCCCTTCTTCAGGAACGAGGAGATCATTCCTGAAGAAGGGCTCATGCCCAAAACGTCGACTCTCCTGCTCCTTGGATGCTGCCTGACCTGCTGTGCTTTTCCAGCAACACATTTTCAGCCTAGGTTTAAAGCATCCCATGGCACTCTTTTGAGAAGGAAGAAGAAAGTTATCCCTGATCTCCTGTCTAACATTTACTTTTAAACAACATCACATGAAACAGGTCATTCTTACTTTGCTGTTTGTGGGAGTTTTACAGCACATGAATTAGCTGCCACATTTCCTGTATTATAACAATGAGAATACTTCAAAGGTATCTTAAACAAGAGTCATGATGCTGAAATGTTTCATCTTGAATTTACCAGAAGCAATGGAAGATTGTCAAATTTCAAAAGACTACAACCATTTAAACTACAGGAGAAAGTGTTGCTGATCTATTGACAGGTCAGCTCTGATTGGTTGAAGATTTATGGACTCCCCAAGCTTCAGGGTAATTCAAGAATGTGCAAAACTTGAATGTTTTCCTTTTGTTTTCAGGGAATGAGTTCCTATGTATGAGTGGATGTTGCTTTTAGCAAGCATAAATGAACTACGTTATGAACTCAACTGACCATCTTTAATTGGTTGTTAGCTATGAGCACACTCAGGATTATTCAGCAAGGGATACCCAATCACTTAAACACATGTAACAGCAGGCGTTTCTTTTAGAGTTTTGTAAGTTGGCTGGTTAAATGCCACCTATACTCTTACCGATCACAACCAGCCAGAAGAACATATTATTCAATTTGGTTAGCCAATTGTTAGAACATACTGCTTATGTACCTCACACAAACAATAAAATTTAGGCATTGCACAACTATGTATGTGACAAGGTCTTTTTGAACAAGTGGCCCATCCTGTTAGTGCAATATACTGCTTGACTTGCCACTGCATTGTAGCAGTTTGAAACAACTTCCTTGACATAACGTTCAAAGTTTTGAGATACTTTCCAAAATAAGTTGAAGTGAACCGGAATTTCAGGTGCGAATAGAGAAGCTGTTGGCTCATGTATGAGTTTGTGAATTATATGTAAACGGTATACAGTGAGTTTAACCGGGAGATCCTTTGCCCTGCAGATGGTCTCATTCGCTTCCTTGAATAGGAAAAGTTTGGAGGGTGCTGGCAGCTGGGACTAGATTGGGTTGGGATGTCTGGTTGGCATGGACGCGTTGGACCGAATTGTCTGTTTCCTTGCTATACATCGCTATGACTCTATGACTCTACTGTCTGATCAATTGGCATCGTGCAAGATCAGTTGGATATTTCTACAGCATATCTTTAAATATACACTTTCTTTTCCTTTTGGAAAATATTGGGGGGATTTGCAGCCTTACTAGCTGCTCACTGAACCATCTCATCAACACTCCTTTCATGGCCAACAAGTCCTGACAGGAATCGGAGGTTCTTGTTGAAAGGTTAAGATGTTACCTCACATTGCAGCTCAGGCTTTCATATGTGGAAGTGAAAATGTGTCAGGGAGACACATTTGTCAGCGAGATCTGATGCACCTTCTTCAGATTTTACACTCATCTGGTCTCCAGCCTCCTTCCATGGGGCTGGGAAGATTCCATCCATTCAGGTCCTTCCTCCTCTCAGAGATACGATTTAAACCAAATCTTCTCCCTTACCTGTCTTTCCTTGTCTTAACTGAGGTAGGCACTCCTCACCTAAAACCACCAATTTAAATTCTGTACCTTTGTGCTTCAATTCCACCATGGCCTCTCCTCTCCCTACCTCTGTAACATCTCCTAACAATAGAATTACCCTCCTTTCCCCTTCGCAATGAATTGTTCCCCTGAATGTGTCCTTTCATGCACTATGTCATATTCAACTCAAAGGTATATTCCAAGTTAAACTGATGAATTTTGCAAGTGCCCTTTTCTAGCAAGGTGCTAGAAATTTATCCAATTTCAAGATTATTGTGTATGCAGGTTGATTCCCTTTATTTACTATTGGAGAAGTGATTACTTATTGTCGAAAGAAAGTGCTTGTATTTCTTTAACTCCTTCCAAAACCTTAGGATATCCCAGAGCTGTTAACTTCTAATGAAGTTCTTTTGAGGTACAGTCATGTAATTGAGCCAATTTACAAACAGCAATATCTGACAAATAGGAACACTGTAATGACCAAACCATCAATTTTAACAATGGCAGTTGAGACTGGATTTTTTAAAATGCATTTTAAAAGGAAAAACATGTCTCTTGTCAGAAAAGTGTACATACTTTATATATTTTGTAAATAAATAGAAGACAAACTCCTTTTGGTAAAAGGTTGCTGAGCAAGGTAACATTCCTTTCTAACCATCAGCCTGAAGGAATGAGAGCCATTCAAGTTAATGGTTGAGACAGTCAAAAAGTTAATTACTTTAGTCAAACAACAATGCATGGCGCCAAGCTCCAGACTTGGGCTGGGAGAAAGTGAGGACTGCAGATGCTGGAGATCAGAGCTGAAAATGTGTTGCTGGAAAAGCGCAACAGGTCAGGCAGCATCCAAGGAGCAGGAGAATTGACGTTTCGGGCACGAGCCCTTCTTCAGGAATGAGGAAAGTGTGTCCAGCAGGCTAAGATAAAAAGTGGGGAGGAGGGACTTGGGGGAGGGGCGTTGGAAATGCGATAGGTGGATGGAGGTCAAGGTGAGGGTGATAGGCCGGAGTGGGGGTGGGCGCGGAGAGGTCAGGAAGAAGATTGCAGGTTTGGAAGGCGGTGCTGAGTTCGAGGGATTTGACTGAGACAAGGTGGGAGGAGGGGAAATGAGGAAACTGGAGAAATCTGAATTCATCCCTTGTAGTTGGAGGGTTCCTAGGCGGAAGATGAGGCGCTCTTCCTCCAGCCGTCATGTTGCTATGGTCTGGCGATGGAGGAGTCCAAGGACCTGCATGTCCTTGGTGGAGTGGGGGGAGGGAGTTGAGGTGTTGAGCCACGGGGTGGTTGGGTTGGTGGGTCTGGGTGTCCCAGAGGTGTTCTCTGAAACGTTCCGCAAGTAGGCGGCCTGTCTCCCCAATATAGAGGAGGCCACATCGGGTGCAGCGGATGCAGTAAATCATGTGTGTGGAGGTGCAGGTGAATTTGCGGCGGATATGGAAGGATCCCTTGGGGCCTTGGAGGGAAGTAAGGGGGGAGGTGTGCACGCAAGTTTTGCATTTCTTGCGGTTGCAGGGGAAGGTGCCGGGAGTGGAGGTTGGGTTGGTGGGGGGCATGGACCTGACGAGGGAGTCACGGAGGGAGTGGTCTTTTCGGAAAGCTGATATGGGAGGGGAGGGAAATATATCTCTGGTGGTGGGGTCCATTTGGAGGTGGCGGAAATGACGACGGATGATACGATGTATATGGAGGTTGATGGGGTGTAGATGAGGACCAGTGGGGTTCTGTCCTGGTGGCGACTGGAGGGGCGGGGTTCAAGGGTGGAGGAGCGGGTAGTGGAGGAGATGCAGTGGAGGGCATCGTCAATCACGTCTGGGGGCAAATTGCGGTCTTTGAAGAAGGAGGCCATCTGGGTTGTACGGTATTGGAACTGGTCCTCCTGGGAGCAGATGTGATGGAGACAAAGGAATTGGAAATATGGGATGGCGTTTTTACAGGGGGTAGGGTTGGAGGAGGTGTAGTCTAGGTAGCTGTGGGAGTCGGTCGGTTTATAGTAAATGTCCGGATTGATTCAGTCGCCTGAGATAGAAATGGAAAGGTCTAGGAAGGGGAGGGAGGAGTCTGAGACGGTCCAGGTAAATCTGAGGTCGGGGTGGAAGGTGTTGGTAAAGTGGATGAACTGTGGGCATCCGCATGGGCCCCAGCTATATCTGTCCCTTCGTAGGATATGTGGAACAGTCCATCTTTCGCAGCTACACTGGCACCACCTCCCACCTTTTCCTCCGCTGCATCGATTAATGTATCAGCGCTGTCTCGTGCTCCCACGAAGAGGTTGAACAGTTCATCCACTTTACCAACACCTTCCACCCTGACCCCAAATTTACCTGGACTGTCTCAGACTCCTCCTTCCCCTTCCTAGACCTTTCCAAATACCTCATATGAAGTATGATATGACAATTTGGAATGGCAGCCATTTTGAAATTTTAAAGGGTACAATAAGCTGATTATAAACAATTGTTTTGTGCACAGATCTTAGGAGAAGACAGCACTAGCCACCACCTTCAGCTAAACCACTGGGTTTCCAGTGGGTGCCCCACTATCCTTCCACACTCCCACGATGTGCATTTTGGCCATGGTAAATGCGGGGTTGCTGAGATACAGTAGGGGGCTGGATCTCACTGGGGTGCTCTTCAGAAGGTTGGTGTAGATTCAATGACCCAAATGGCCTGTTTCCACACCATAGGGATTCTGAAATAACTCCACAGAGGCGGGTATCCTATCACCAAATCCCCCTTTATTTAAATGTGCATTATACTTGACACTGGTCTGGCTTCCTCAGAGTCAGCTCTCAGAATGAGCAGAACCTCTGACACCACTGTCTTTTTTTTTCTTTTTTTTTCCTTCTTTTTCTGTGTGTGCAGACACCACTGTTTTTATCTGTCAACCAGGGTTCCCTGATTGGACCATGTTAACAGCTCCCGTCAGGGAACTCATATTCAATGAGGTCCACCTGGCTGACCTCATTATAATCATTATAGATTCTATGATTCTAAACTAACTGGTAACAGCATGTGAGAGTTGAGTTTTTTTCTCTGTTACCAGGAATTACCCAGGAAAGTTCTCCTTGTTCTGCTGAAAAAGAATCCAGGTAATATAATTATGTCATGCTGATAGAATCAGTGAGGGAAAAGGGCCTTCACTCACCCTCTGAAGCCATTGTTCTTACTGAGGTCATTTACAAAGGAAATCTCTAACCATACACTACCAAAGCCATTGCAGCTGTTGAAGCAGACTTCAAATTTCAATCAAGTAAAATCCTAATGCACGCTAGATGTGCAATGATTGTAGGGAATTATCTAATTTTTAATCCTTACTTTAAATCTTTTGTGCCTGTATTTTAGCAAATACTTTTCCACCTTTTACTTCATGGAACTTTCAACATTGTGTAATAAGCCAACATTTGATCTCATTTAAAACATAACGCCGTGCTGCTGGTTATTTTTAAATTGAAACGCATGAAAGCTAAAAGGGAGCTGCATCTGAGCCTATACAAATGTTTGGATCACGGACCACTGTGAAGACACAGCTAGTGTGTGGCAACGGCATTTTTACATCTCGTCCCAGATCATAGGTTTATATTTTGGGTAGTGGAGGGCGAGGTGACAGGGTTAAACATTAGAACATTGGGAAAAGGTAGCAATAGGTAATTAGCATTCGTTTTGGATCAGTTTACAAATTAAATAGTAAAAAACATCCATTTGGAAAGGTGGCTGAGAGTTAGTTATGTTGTGAACACTTGAGGACAGAGAGGTGACACAAGTGAACAGAATTTCAAAGCGGAGTAGGGGGAAAGACTGTCTCTTCCCCCACTTCCAGACTATAAAATGCAAAGGAGTGTTCACTGTTTCACAACATCATTATAATTTTTAATGAGCAGTGACCCATGAGTGGATGAACTGGTTCCACTCAGTCTATTGTGCACTGAATGAATAGGCACACATGCATGTGGATTTCTCATTCTCTCAGTCTCTTGTGTCTCTGTGTTATCTCTTGTTCACTTTTCCTTTCCTCTTTCTGCCTTTCCTTCCTGTCTCCTGGTTGATGAGTTTTTATCACCAAGGTCCTGCAAACAAAGAAGCTGCATTTCCACTCTTCAGTCTTGTAAATTTTCTGTTTGGAATCTGTGTGAAATGATTTACCTTTGGTAAACTCCCACATGAGACAAAGTTCATGAAACAGCACCATGTTTTGAGGCCTTACGTCACAGGGGAGGGTGAAGGATTCTCTCAAAAATGGATCGGTTGAGTGCCCTTATTGGCAACATAACACTTTAATCATGAACAAAAAATAACAATGTACTGTTGCTGGAAATTCAAAACAAAGCTGAGATTGCCCGAAACGTTGATTTTACTGCTCCTCCAATGCTGCCTGAACTGCTGTGCTCTTCCAGCACCACTAATCCAGACACTCATTATCTGCCAGGGGACCAACAAGTTCAAGGGTTGGATTTTCTCCTTTGGTTTGGGAAGCCATTTCCTGACATTGCACTCTCAGCTTCTGAAGGTCAACCTGCTCATCTGAAAGTTTTGTTGTTTTGAGTGAGTACCCCAGACTCCCTCCATGCCTTTTCAGTGTTCCTCTGCATCTTACATGTCAACTCACCCAGCATCCACTCTGTGCCAATCTCATGAACCATGCAATTGCCCTGAAATGGTCAGGAATTTTATTTTTTTAAAAAGCAATGAAAGCTGTTTTGGAAAATGCTTCCTCAGGGGTGGAGTGGGGGGTGGGGAGTCATAATCTTGTCAATTAAAGACATAGCCATTGAAAGTCCCTTGAAAAACACTCAAGTAAAGTGCTTATTAATCTGTTAAAATGAAAGTTCTTCAAAACATTTTGAAAGAAAAATCATTTTCTTTTAAAACTTTCAGTGAAACAAGCCACACTGTCCTATCTACATCTACATAACGACTTGTCATAAATCAGCTCCATTAGTGGAACTTTGAGATCATGTGCCTAAATTACAGTCAGGAGTAAGCAGCTCTGACAGATGTCAAGACAATAGACTCTTTGAAGTTGCCTGACCAGATGTCCAGTGATCTGATCGAAATCTTCAGACTTTGAATAGAGTTTGAATCAGAGAAATCGACGATTTATTAAAACATATGAAAAGATCACTGGATTTTTATTGTAATACTCAAATACAGTGTCTAGGTGATCCATTTAATATTAAGTTCTCAATATGTTTAGAAGAGGATTTTATGCATTGGATAAAGTACTCTAAAGCACATGAACATTCATTCAGTGTTGGTCGATTTAATAGTCGTATCCCTTAAAGACAGAGGTCAATGAACAAGCACTACATTGGACACATACATAATTAATCAAACACTATTATTTGAAGTGCCAAGACCTTTTTGACTTGCTTGTCAAAGGTCCTCATCAAGAGTGGGTACAGGGCATCCTGAAATGAGAGAGTAAACAGACAGAAGTCATTGTCCATATTGGCACAAATGACGAGGTGAGAAGAGTGACAAGGCCCTGTGATGACAATTCAGGGAATTAGGTAGGAAACTAAAAAACAGAGTAAAATTGAACACATCGCTAAAGACCTGGTGTAAGGGGGTGGCTTTAGATATGTGGATTGTTGGGATATCTTCCAGGGAATGTGGGACCTGTACAAGACAGATGGGTTGCATCTAAACTGGAGGAGGTGTAATTGTTGGAGCATTTAAACCAGTGTGGTGGGGGATTGGGAACTGGAGCAGCAAGTCATTGGTATAGACATTGGGTAAAATCTTGCATCTAAGGCCAAAATGTATAAGTCCTGCCCTGATTTGCCTTTCTAAAATGCAACACCACACATTTATCTAAATTAAACTCCATCTGCCACTCCTAAGCCCATTGGCCCATCTGATCAAGAACCAATTTTACTCTGAGGTAACCTATTCGCTGTTCACCACACTTCCAATTTTGGTGTCATCTGCAAGCTTACTAACTATATCTCCTATGTTCACATCTAAATCATTGATATAAATCATCACACTCATTCACTCACACATACACACAATCATACTCAGAAACACCTACATATGACATAGATACACACACTGCCACACTCACACTAATGGATATATTCAGTTGCTCACAATTATGCAGTCTAGCTTCCCATATTCACCACACATCACTTCATCTTCACTATTACTCTCTTCAGACTTGCATTTGCAGCTGTCTTTAAAACACTGAATTAATATTTTGGAGGAATTTGAGTTGATGTTCTCTGGATTATAAGCCAAGTGGCATAACCACAAGTCTGAAGAAGCGTAGCATGTTATAATGAGACCACAAAAAGACCATAATATATAGGTACACCGTTAGGCCACTCGGCCTATCAAATCTGCTCCACCATTCGATTATGGCTGAGATATTTCTCAACCCCATTCTCCTGCCTTCTCCTGGTAACCCTTGACCTCCTACTAATCAAGGACCTATCTATCTCTGTCTTAAATGCACTTAATAACTTGACCTCCACAGCCCTCTGCAGCAATGACCTCCACAGATTCCTCACCCTCTGGCTGAAGAAATTCCCCCTCATATCAGTTTTGAAGCACCATCTCTTTACTTTGAAGCTGAGCCTTCGTGTCCCAGTCTCTCCTGCTCATAGAAATATCTTCTCGATGCCCACTCAGTATTCTGTAAGTTTCAATCAGATCCCCCCCAACTTCATCCTTCTAGGCACAGACCTAGAGACCTCAATCGCTCCCTATGACAAGCCCGTCATCCCTGGGGTTATTCTTGTAGTCCTCCTCTGAACCCCCTGCAATGCTAGCACATTCTACCTTAGATACAGGGCCTAAAACTGCTCACAGTATTCCAACTGCAGTCTGACCAGACCCTAATACTGTCTCAGCAGTATATCCATGCTCTCGTATTCTAGCCTTCTTGAAATGATAGCTCACATTGTATTTGCCTTCCTAACTGCCAACTGAACCTGCATGTTAACCTTAAGAGAATCCCAAACTAGGACTCCTAAGTCCCTTCAGATTTCTGAAGTCTTGCCCATTGAGAAAATATCTATACCTCTATTCTTCCCACCGTAACCTCACACTTTCCTAATTTTATTCCATCTGCCACTTTTTGCTCACTCTCCTAATCTTTCCTGGTCCTTCCCCAGCCTCCCTGCCTGCTCAAACTACCTTTGTGCCATTTGAAAGGTTAACAACAAGGCCCTCAGTTCCCTTATCTCTATCATTAATGTATTACGTGAATAGTTGTGGTCCCAGCACTGACCCCTGGTGAGCTCCACTAGTCACTGGCTACCATTCTGAAAAAGATTCCTTTATGCCTACTCTCTGCCTTCTGCCAGTCATCCAATCCTCTATCCATGCCAGTATATTGCGTCTAACTGGATGGGTTTTCCCTTATTTAGCAGCCTCCTGCATAGCACCTTGTCAAAGACCTACTGGAAATCCAAATAGATCATGTCCACTGGCTCTCCTTTGTCTAACTAACTCATGACCTCTTCAAAGAATTCTAACAGATTTGTCAGGCATTACCTCCTCTTGATGAGACCATGCTGACAATGTTTTACCATACACTTCCAAATACTCCATAATTTCATTCTTAATAGACTCTAAAACCTTACCAATGACTGAGGTCAGATTAACTGGCCTATAATTGTTGGTCTTCTGCCTTTTCCTCCTCCTTCAACGGGATGTTACATTAGCCATTTCTGATCTGTTTGGACCTTTTCTGACTCCAGTGATTCCTGAAAGATCACCACCAATGCCTCACCAATCTCCTTCAGAACTCTGGGGTGTAGTCCATCTGGTCCAGGTGCTTTAACCACCTTCAGATCTTTTCAGTTTCCCAGAACCTTCTCCTTAATGATAGCCATTATACTCACTTCCCCCTTCCCTGACTCTCATGAAGTTCTGGTATGCTGGTGATATGTTCACAATAAAGACTACTCAGTTCCTCTGCCATTTCCTACTTCCCACTTGCTGATCTCCTGGCAATGCTTTCACTCTCACCTGCAATGGCCTCATTTTCTCCTTGTCTTCAGTTGATCTGTGAGATGTGGTCTGGGCCTCAGTATCTGGGGTGACCTGAACTTTACTATTATTATTCTGTTACTTTTTAACCCATATTAATAATTCTTAAAATTTTCCTTTTTTTTATCTCCATTGTTTTGGTGTTAAATATTTTATCCTTTTTGGCACAGATGTGCTGATAATATGCAGTACAACCTACTGGGAGGAGTGCAGCCTAACTTCGTAGACCCTTCTGGGGCTGTGCCGTGAGCAAACACACAAGCCGCACTGTAATCCCCACATTAAATATCAGAAGTAAACAGACAGAAAGCTTTCTCTGTGATTAAACCAATGCTGCAAAATGATCCCTACAACCTTATGCATTAGTTGGGCACTAATGGAACAAATCTCCCACCACAACACCTGGCCGCAGCATAGACTCAAGCTCCCGACCCCAGCGTGGGCTCTGCTCCTGATATCCAGCCTCAGCATGGACTCAGACGAGTGGCCTCAGTATGGACTTGACTCCAAACTCCCAGCCTCGAGGTGAACGTCTGGATTGAAAAGACTGCTATTCTGAACTCCTAATTCTCCAATTTTCTCATTTATTACTGGACTTTTTTTTCTAAAATCTTTCCCCCCAAGAATTAACAATCTATAATTAGGCACCTTGATATTTAAGATGGAACTGTAAGTGACAACTTGTGAACTTTTCACTGTACTCATGTGAGTACATGACAATAAAGCTAATTCATCTTGTGTTTTTGTATTTCTTGCACACCTTACACAAGGGTAAAAAATGAGGTCTGCAGATGCTGGAGATCACAGCTGAAAATGTGTTGCTGGTTAAAGCACAGCAGGTTAGGCAGCATCCAAGGGATAGGAAATTCGACGTTTCGGGCATAAGCCTGACCGAAACGTCGAATTTCCTATTCCTTGGATGCTGCCTAACCTGCTGTGCTTTAACCAGCAACACACACCTTACACAAGGTCCTGCGGGTGGTGAACGTGCAAGCATGTTCCAACTGACAGAATCTCTCCTGTAGCAACAAAAACAGAAATTGCTGGAAAAACCCAGTAGGTCTGGCAGCATCTGTGGAGAGAAATCATTTAATTTTTCGGGATCAGTTACCCTTCCTCAGACCCAAAATATTAACTCTGATTTCTCTCCACAGTTGCTGCCAGGCTTGCTGAGCTTTTCCTGCAATTTCTGATTTTTTTGCTGATTTCCAGCATCTGCAGTTTTTTTGGTTCTCATAGTCTATAGTACTGAACAAGGCCATTTGGTCCCTTTGTACCTGTGCTAGCCCAATTAATCTCACTCCCCTTTTCTTTCCCCCTTAGCTCTACAAAGTTTACGTTTTGACGTTTTTTTGTAATAAAACCTTTGGTGACAGAATTGCATCAAGTGCTAGTTTCCTGGCTCTATGAAGGAAGTGAGGGCTGTTTAGAGGTTGCAGAGGAGATTTACTTGAACAGTCCCTTGGATGAAAGCTTTCAGCTCCAAGGTCAGATTGGATTGTTTTCCTTATTGAAAAGGATATTGAGGGGAGGTTCGATATAAGTGTACATGAAGATTTAGATAAGGAAACATAGTTGCCATGAGCTGATCGTACCAGAGTTAGGAGACTGATTTAAGGTTTGGGAAAGGGATGTCAAGGAGGACCTCTTAACATAATGAGTGGTAACAACCACTCTAGTGGGCGGCACGGTGGCACAGTGATTAGCACTGCTGCCTCACAGCGCCTGAGACCTGGGTTCAATTCCCGACTCAGGCGACTAACTGTGTGGAGTTTGCACGTTCTCCCCGTGTCTGCGTGGGTTTCCTCCGGGTGCTCCGGTTTCCTCCCACAATCCAAAGATGTGCGGGTCAGGTGAATTGGCCATGCTAAATTGCCGTAGTGTTAGGTTAGGGGTATGGGTGGGTTGCGCTTCGGCGGGTCGGTGTGGACTTGTTGGGCCGAAGGGTCTGTTTCCACACTGTAAGTAATCTAATCTAACCTAGAATCTGTTGCCCATGAGAGATAAGCAATGATTTAAAAATATCTTAAGTCACACCTGTAGAAAGTTAGTTTGCAGAGCTACAGGGATAGAAAGGTGGAACGGAGCTGACTGGATTGCTCTATGCATACTCAGCATGAACTAAATGGATTGAATGGCCTTCCCTGTGCCATAATACCTCTTAGACTCTGCAAGTGCAATTCCCTTTACAAAAATACTATTAAATCTTCTTCAAATACCTTTTCAGACATTGCTTTCCAGATCACTACAAACTGATGTGTGTAAAAATAAGTTCTCCTCGTTTTGCCAATTAGCTTAATTCTGTGAAAACTGGTTACAAACACCCTTCCCAATGGAAACAAACACTATTTACCAACTTCATTTAAAACCTTCATGATTTTGAACACCTATTAAACTTACAATGTTCTTTGCTTTAAGGAGAACAATCTCAGTTTCTATTGGGTTGTTGGAGAAAATTTGCATTTTCCCCAATTCTCACTTGGATGTAGTTTAGTTTTGTATGTTACCAGGCTCTGGATGTGCTGGAATTGTATGTTAACTGTGACCAGAGTCATGTGAACACTAATGCTTTGAAAGGGCACTGTGTACATCTATTTGTTGTTTCAAAAACAAACAAGACAGATCTGATAAGTTGGTCACACCTAGATCATCAAAACTCATCTTGTCTCTTTGCAAATGGATAACTAAGAGCACTTTCTGTTTTTATTTCAAACAATGTAAATATTATTTTGTCTTTTTAATGAATCACGATTTTCAGAATTTTGGGCATTTGAGTTGCAACAACAATGCATTCACGTCTCATGAAGAAAAACTCACAGTTCAATGTTTATGAATGATATTTATTTAACAAATCTGTAGTACATAAATGACATGATGTATGCTCTATTAAAATATAAGCAAAATTCCTTCATTCTTTACAATACTTTGAAATATATTTTACAGGGGCGCTGTCTTCAACCTTTGTTGACTGGCAAGTACAAAATCTTTATGATGTATAAGTCATGATGGCAGTGACTATTTTAGTTCTTCATTAATTTATAAAGAAAAATATTTTGATAAGCTTGTAATTTCAAATGAGTCCTTTCTTTAACGATCATAGCACTGCTAAATGGTTTGCTTTAATGCAAGAAATAAATGTTTTATTGATTTTTTATTGTTGTCTGCTTACCAAAGTTCACCATGCCATAGTTAATAGATGGTTAGTGAGATATGAGTAGATAACAAGTATGAATACAAATGGAGAGGGAAGCCAGACAACAGATAAATGTGGTTGGAGAAAACTATGTTCAGTCTGCTTGGTCTGCTTTCTTTTATTGTTGTTTAAAACTGTCTGATGATATACTTATCAAGGAAAGTGCCTTAGAGACTGCCTGTGAGACACAATACTCAGGCAGAAGTAAGTATACCTGCCTCAGAACTGTTCCTATTACCACATAAAGGACCTGAATGCTTGCACTCACTCTATCATAAATGTACTGGCAAAACATATAACTCGTTCCAATCCACATTGTGGGTGGCCTGGTGGCTCAGTGGTTAGCACTGCTGCCTCATTGTGCCACGAACTCAGGTTTGATTCCAGCTTTGGGAACTGTCTGTGTGGAGTTTGCACATTCCCACTGTATCTGCATGGGTTTCCTCTTGGTGCTCCAGTTTCCTCTCACAATCAAAAGATGTGCAGGTTAGTTGGATTGGCTGTGCTAAATTGCCCATAGTGTTCAGGGATGTGTATGTTAGGTGCATTAGTCAGGGGTAAATGCAGAGTGATAGGGTAGGGGAATGGATTGGAGTGGGTTAATCCTTGGAGGTTCAGTGTGGACTTGTTGAGCCTCTTTCTACTCTGAAGGGATTCTATGAAGAACTGCACATGTTCCAGAGGTGCCCCCTTCCTCCCCAGTGTTGCAGTACAAGTAAACATAGCCAGGTTGAACTTACATCCCGCGCTTCAAAATTGTGCAACAGGATTTTTTACATCCACCCGAGAAGGAAGGTGTGGCCTTGGCTTAGAGTCTCATCTGAAAGATAGCTTCTCTGTTGGCACAGAACCAAGTTGGCACAGCACAACAGCTTCAGCTCAGGTCCCTGGAATGGTCTAACTTAACCTTCTGATTCAGAGGCATATGCTCTTCTAACCTAACAACTGACACCTAACCTAAACATCAACTATTTTTCTTCTTAATGACCAGACTGTCATGTGTATTTGTGAGGGTTTTTTTTGTGCTTTTTGTTATCATTCCATCTGGAAGAGTTACACAGAAACCACGGAACAACACAGACATCAAAGCCTTGTTGCATATTGTAGCATAATTATCTTGCTTGCTTCTTTTAAATATTTAGTCAACATAACTCATAATGAAACAGCTTCATGGACAACCTTGGGCTGAAAAGTAAATGCTTCTATTTTTAAGTTTCAAGGTAAGTTGATAATAATTGAGAGGATCGATTGTTTACATTGACCTGTACATGTGAGCAAGCAAATAGCCGTCAGTGCTGAGCAAACAGGTCAAAAGTTCAGGAAGTTCCACCTTAATTGTTTTTCCATTTGGTAATTGTTGTCATGTCAAATGACATTTCTCAAAATGCTGTATGTTTCTAGGTGCCAGTGTAGCTCAGTGATAGTGCCCCACTCCAGATACTGGAGAACATAATCTGTAGTAACACTTTAGTGTAGGGGAGGGAGTGAGCAGAGTGAGAAGGGATGTCCTTTAGCTGAGCTGTTAATCTGCAGCCACATCTGCCCTCTCATGTGTCTGTGAAAAATCCTATTCTACTATTTTAAAGATGATCTGAGAAGTTCTAGGAATATCCTGGGCAATATTTATTGCTTATTTAGCATAACTAAATACAGATTTATTCCTTCACAGGACAAGGTTGTCACAGGCTAGTTGCATTTATTGCCTATCCCTAATTGCCCGGAGGGTAGTTTAAAAGTCAGCCATGTTACTGTGGGTTTGGAGTCACACATAGGCCAGACCAGGTAAGGATGGAAGTTTCCTTCCCTAAAGGACATTAGTGAACCAGCTGGGTGTTTCCAATAATCAATTCATGGTCATCATCAGACTCTTAATTCTAGATACTTACTGAATTCAAATTCCACCATCTTACCATGGTGGGGTTTGAACCCAGGTCCCCAGAACATTATCTAGATCACTGGATTATTAATAACATGGTGTTGATAACTCCACTAGGCCATCACCTCCCCATAATCTGCCCATCATCACGTTACTACTTGAGAGAGCTTGCTGTGTGACAATTATTTTCCTACAACAGCGACTACACTCAAGAGTACTTTGTTGGCCATAAAGTCGTTTCAGACATGTCAACATAGTGAAGGGTGCTAAAGAAATAGAAATGATTCCTTACTTTCACTGGGAAACCAAAAATTGCAGACATTTGTGCACCGAGACCTGAAATATACTAGGAGTTCTTGAATTTATTCATCACCATACTTGGGACATTTTGATCCACCAAAGGTGCAACATGAGTAAAGGTCCCCAGCAGCTCCATGGTGTGGGACTCTGTGCTCTACAGTCTATTCCTAAGGACGCACACTGAGACAAACATCAACTGCACCTGGAGGACCATCAACTCAGTGCTTTTTAGTCTGCTGGAAACTTGTTGGTCTCCCAGAGCAAGGAGTTGACCCTGACTGAGTGTTACAGACTGGCACATTCCAAGATCTAGAACAATGTTCTGAGGCATGCACTAAAGCTTGGGCCAGCTGCCGCCAGTCACATTGGGAAAGACCCACCATCTTTTTGTTGAGGTTAAATGGGGATCCATTCAGTTATTGGACCCTCCCAATCCCCAAATGTATGTAAATATAATCTTGTACAAGTAAGAAATGCCCTGGGTTTGTTTGCTGGAGAGAGTCAAACTTCAACATTTGTCTCTTCATTTGCGACTGTACACAGCCAAACTGCTTTAGTGACTATGTATGAACATATAGATTTTTTTTATGAATAAAGTATATTTTTGAAATAAAAAAGTTAATCTCAAAACATTTCTCAAAAGCCACAGAATAATTTTCTTTTTGAGAAATAAAACAAATGTGAAAATACCGCAACCAAAAGAGAAAATGCTGGAAAATCTCAGCAGGTCTGGCAGCATCTGTGAGGAGAGGAAAGAGCTGACATTTTGAGTCTAACTGACCCTTTGTCAAAGCTGTGATACTTTGACAAAGGGTCAGTTAGACTCGAAATGTCAGCTCTTTTCTCTCCTTACAGATGCTGCCAGACCTGCTGAGATTTTCCAGCATTTTCTCTTTTGGTTTCAGATTCCAGCATCCGCAGTAATTTGCTTTTATCCAGTGAAAATACTGCAGCTAGTTGGTTATTCTACCTTCATACTTCAGAAGTTTAATTAATGCCAGTCAAAAGCAGAAAGTGTACTGCATTGACACTGAGTGTGGAAATTAAACAAAGTCGGAAAGCCTCACTCTCAAACTAGGTAGGATGTAATCTCACTCATTTGGGAGTGTCACTTTGTTTCATTGAATGGCTAGTTCCTGACACTGGAGTTCAGACTGCAGTACAGTTATTATACATGTACATTGAAATAATAACTAAGGTATTGGAATAAAACAAATAAAAATAGCAAACATGAGAGATTCTGAATGTAGGTTTATCAGAACAATACTGCAGCTCCAAAGGTTCTGATCAGACATGAGTTGGCAAAATTAATAACAAGAAGAGACATATTTTAAAAAGTTAGTCAGAGTGCAACAGCTCAACAGCCACAATGCTGTTAGTCCTGAGTTGTCCCTAGTGTCTTAGTCAATATTCATCTCTCAATCTGTAGCACACGGAATGTCTGTCATTAACAAATTTCTCTTCGTTGGTGTTAGCTGAACACACAGTGTATCAAACTAGCTGTAAAGCATTTTGAGATGCTGGTGAGTATCTAAACTCAAATTATTTGTTTCTTTTTACTTGAATGCCAATAATAATAGCAAATAAAAGAGACCCATTTCAATAACATTTTAAAGGTTAGAATTAACTGAATGATAATTTCTCACAAGTGTTAATAAAAGTTTAAAACAAAACAAAATGAGCCCATTAGTTATAACCAAAATGGACTTGATCAGCCAAAGGGAATCATAACTAGTCTGTTATGAGCTCTGGAACTGAATGATGAGGACTTCTGTGTTAGGAGAACTAGGCTTTGTAGGATTGAGGGACAAGGTAAAAACAATGACTGCAGATGCTGGAAACCAGATTCTGGATTAGTGATGCTGGAAGAGCACAGCAGTTCAGGCAGCAAAAGCCCTTCATCAGGAATAAAGGACAGTCTGATTGTGGTGTATCAAGTGTTTGGGTAGATTTGAAGAAACTATTTTCACAGATAAGGACTCAAGAACAATCTTAAAACTACAGCCAGGCCATTTAGGAGTGAAATTAGGAAATGGGTTTTCACATCAATGATAGTGGAACTCTGAAATTCTCTTAGGTGTAGGTACAAATCTGTAGTTGCAGGTGAGGTCTTCAATACAGGGGTTTTCTTTACAAAGCAAGGCGGCTAAATGAGGGTGAGGTACAGATCAATGACTTTCATGATTATGCAGAGCATCAGCCAACTCTTGCCTCGAATCGAACAGCACCAGCAGTTAGCACAGAGGCGCTTTTTCCACAGAGATCAGACGGGGGCAGCAGAAAACAACTAGTAGCAGCATCCACCTGTTCGCCGGTCCCGCAGCAGGTGTAACCTCAACTTGGCTCCGTTGCAAAATAAAAAAAGTCTGCGCTGAGTCAGAGTCTCCACACACTCACACACGCACACACACCGGAGCCAAGACGCTGTACTAGTGGGAGCGGGCGACTCCCACACTGAGCTTGTCCTCACGGCTCTGCAGTGTTTACCATTTTGCAAGCTTCCAGTTCGAAAGAATTGGAAAACAAACCCGACTCGCGCTTTAATCGCACCCCTGCAACTTTCCCCGCGATAAAGCCATAATATTTGGCACATTATCTGAAATCATTACAAAACCTGTGGGTTAGAGTTTGCTGGCAATGATTAATGGGAGGGATCTGGTTTCCCGGCAGTAGCCTGGCGAGTTGGCCAACTTCCAGGTGTATAATGTAATGCGTTTTCTCCATCTCCCTCCTCACCTTCTTTATGCAAATCTGTCCTCGGTGACCGTGGCCCTGGCTCAGGTAGGAATTCCCCTGAAGGTGGAGTTTCTGCCTCAAGAAATTCCAAGCGATTTCTATATAAAGTGGCAACCAGGTAGCAGAAGCAGTTCGGGTAAACGGCAGGTGTAGGTGTGGATGTGAGAATCTTCAATCAATCAGGGCGCAGACATAAAAAAATAAACACCCCCAGCTCTTGTGAAGGTGCGGATTACAACTCCTGCATTTGAGGTAGGTATGACCGTGCAGAGGGAGTGCAAAAGCAGGCTGCGGCTATGAAATTGATTAAAATTCACTCAATTTCAGCCTGCCTAAGTTTTCTCTCTCTCTGAGTGATGTTTGAGGTCTACACATGGTCCGGATTTTAATACACCTTCCCTGTCTTCAGGAGTTATGATGGCTTCAACCTATGGGATTGGGAATATTCTGACGGATGTGATGCGCTCCATGTATCAAACAGAAGAGAATCAGCTTCTCTCCACGGGAATTAAGGAACAGTTCCCCAGCCCAATGTTACCAACAGACCTGCTCGGTAAGAGAGGCAACTGAGTGAAAGAAATACAGCTTGAAATATTATATTTTAGATAAATTACTGTCTTTTTAAAATATATGTATATATGTCTTGGTATACCGTGTGAGATAAATCAGACCAAAGGTTTCCCGAGTGCTCAGGATAATCCCCCTCACTTTCTGCGATTTGTTTGTTCAGCTGTTTCCAAGATTTAACTAAAAGCGATCGCGAATTTCAAAACTGGGACGATTTTGATAGTAAATGCGCGCCACCCACCGGAGTTACCTCAGCTGCTGTTAGTTTCTTTGCAAACAACAAAGAGCAGCTTTTGCTGGGGATCTGAAACAAAGGCAGAACTTGCTGGTGAACCTCAGCATGTCCGGCAGCGTCTCTAGAAAGAAGATCAAGAGTCATAGGCTCACCCGACTCGAAAAGAAGACTCTTGCTTCCTCTCTCTCTCGACCAAGA
Organism: Hemiscyllium ocellatum; assembly: GCF_020745735.1. Lineage (NCBI taxonomy): Eukaryota > Metazoa > Chordata > Chondrichthyes > Orectolobiformes > Hemiscylliidae > Hemiscyllium > Hemiscyllium ocellatum. The sequence goes on from NC_083426.1 coordinate 42,142,589, forward strand.
TGCCCTGGATCTGCTGAATTTCTCCAGCAATTTCAGGGTTTTTTTCCCCCAATTTTCCTGCCCGATTTGTATGTTTGTGACATAGCACCCAGCCGAAAATGACCTGCCCACGGCTTCCTGGAAAGCCATCATTGACCAGATGTTGGCTTTCAGGAAATAAAATGTTCAAAGTACGTGTTTGTTTAGAATAGGATGTTGATGTAAGTATGAGGGATGTTTACTTGTTACTCCCAGCTTGACTCTGGAGAGAGGTTTTCCAAGCTACACACCTGTTGAGTTGTTGGTTAGCCACTGGATATTCTTTTTTTTTAATTTTTAAAAATTAATATCTAGATTCCACCTCTTGGTTTCAACTGGATCCTCTGTTGTGGAGCAAGCAGCATGTCTTGGAGTGGATCAGTTACCATGTTGAGAAGCACAAGTATGATGCCAATAATATCGACCTGTCCTTCTGTGATATGGATGGAAGCACTCTTCGGACACTGTCCAAGAGCCAGTTGGTAGCTATCTTTGGTCCACTGGGCGAAGAACTGTACAAAAGCCATCAAGATTTAAGCAAAAACAGTAAGTAAAGCAACAATTGTATGATGACCATCTGTGAGGGAAAGTGTCTGTTTATCCACTGGGCATAGTCTCCGACCTTGTGGGGAAATGCCCAGTGTAAACACTGAACGGGGCTGGGCGAGGGGAGGACAGTCATAACTAAGAAGCAACTGGTAGACTTCACTCAGTGACTAGTGTGAGCTTGCCATCTGAGAGGTATGGGGAGCCTACAGTTAACTATTTTTGATCTAGAAAGACTGTGACGCTAGTGCTCAATGCCTGTACTGCCTTGTAAATAAACTGGAAGCATAAAAGGAGTGGCTTTAGTGAGCGACTTCAAAAGTCAATTACCAACTCGCATGAACATTTTGATTATTGAAATTTTATTTAAAATTTATGAACTCAATAGCTGTGGTAAGGTTTTTTTTTAGGTGTCTGTTCTTGTATAGTAACATTCTGACCTAACATTCTTGCAACTTATTTTTGATGTACAATTTCCAAGATTAAAATATGGATTAACTTTCCTTTTCCGTTGGTGCCAGGTTTTGATTTAATGCTGCCTGATGACTTCAATGACATCCTTTTGCCAAGCATCCTGCCAGAAGACAGTAGCGACTACAAGTTTCTGGACCCTGCAATTTGTAAGTTAACTTTGAAGCCTTTGTTTTTAAAGGATGCTCCCAACTGAATTCCCAGCCTCCATTGTCTTCAGTTCAGTGTTGCATGAGTATTACTGGCTGCACTTGAGCTCTGAGCTGATGTAAATGGGAACATTTTATCCTGGGACTTCATGGTTTGGTGCCAGCTGTTTGTATCCAGGAATGACCAAGCCCTTTGGCCACTTAAAGAAAGGAACATAACGTGTGGTTCTTGTAGAACAAAGGTTCATAATGTGGGAGGAAATGTGAGCTGAGTAAGAGATGGAACTTATAGTTCCTAACTATTACATAAACAAAATAATGTGTATAAGCATGGGAGCCCATTGGACAGTCTGGCTTTTTCTCTCTTTTGCTAACATTAGTGAGCAGAAGTGAAATCTACATACCATGGGCAAGTGTAGCAAATCTTGAGTTTTAAAACCTCAGTGAAGTTTGGGAGGTTTCGAGGGTGCAGATTTGAAGCTTAAATCCTGCCAGTTTCTCACAAAAAGTGTGCTAGGAAGCACAGTCACAGTATTGCTAACTTCAATATACATTGGTGGTGAGATTCCTGATGAAGGGCTTATGCTCAAAACGTCGAATTCTCTATTCCTGAGATGCTGCCTGGCCTGCTGTGCTTTGACCAGCAACACATTTTCAGCTGTGATCTCCAGCATCTGCAGACCTCATTTTTTACTTCAATATACGTTGACCAAGTCAAATTCATTTGCATTGGATCGCCAGCAGGAGACAGATTTAGGAATGAGTGGCACTTTTGCTAGAGATTTGCTTATCTCTGGCAATAAAAATTAAATTAACCACCATTTGAGAGAAAATGATATTTGACCTCTCTCTTATCTGCCAACTGCTGAGTCCTTGGCTGAATGACTGCCGGGGAATTTCCACACTCGCTTCTTAATCTTGAGGTGATGACTATATTTTACGTTTTTGGATAGGAGACTTTTATTCTGCTGTTTGTGTAAGTAAGTTCCACCTTGACCAACTCTCTGTATTTTTGCTCTTAGCCTGGAATGAATTAGAGTCACCAGACCATTGGAAAACCTTGCCTGGTTTCCCACCCAGTGACCCTGGCTATGAATCTGCACCCACCTCTCCATACAGTGTTGATGACTCCAATCCAGGTGAGTATTCTGTGACAGTGTTCCAACACAAGTATATGGTAATCTGAGCCACCTATAAACACTAAGGTGCTCATGGTTGATCGATGGGCAAATGACTGATAACTCAATATTAAAATTAAAATCTGTACATTCTTTGAAAGCATTTTGGAGTACAACAATCTCACCAGTTAGTTAAAAAGCCACCAATTTTACTGAAGTTCTTCAATTTACAATAAACTGCCAAAAGCCATTGCGTCACATACTAAATTTATTTTTAAATGAATTGAGTATGTATACCTGCATGAATCAATATAGGAGCTGAAAAGTGTGGCGCTGGAATAGCACAGCCGGGCAGGCAGCATCCGAGGAGGAGGAGAATCAACATTTCCTGCTGTGCTTTTCCAGTTCCACACTTTTCAACTCTGATCTCCAGCATCTGCAGTCCCCATTTTCTCCTGAATCAATATAGCAGTTAACTTTGACTTGATTTGTTTAATTGCTTTTCTTTTGAAAAGGCATACCTATCCCCTCAGTGGAAATAGGGAGAAATTGGCAAGAAGAGTGAATAACTAGGAAAATTCGCCCAGGGAACTTTCTGATCACTTCAGCAGTTAACTGCTGAATGTGAAAGTCCATGGATAACCTTTGATCTTTTCAGTGTGCCTACAGTTTGAGTCCCTATGAATTAGCATATATTTGAGGGCCTCAACTCACCCTGACCTGATAAACCTGTTGCCTTGTCACAAGAGAAGTGGTTGCTTCCCAACTGGGAAACCTAGGTAACTTGCCTTTTGGTCTGGAGAGTGGAGGTCTCCATTTCTCCCAATCAAGGCAGGAATGGAATGGCAAATGGGTGGTTTCTGAAAGTCACTCTCTTGTTTTTACTTGGGAGATCTGAAAGAAAGAAGGCTTTTTGCCACTTCACACCCTAAATCCTGGATGTCTAGGCCCCAGCCATGATCTAGCCAGCAGCTGCTAGTGGGGTGGGTATTCTGTAACTTGATTCCATTTGACACCAGTCAGCTTTAAAGTGGTTGAATTGGGATTTTCTCACTCGTGGGGGTAGAGAGTCACCTGACTCTGAAGATTCCCAGTCTCCACTCTTGGTGCATGGAGCACTAAACCCTAGTGCTGGCCTTGAGTTCAAGCATTGCACTACATGACCAGGATTCATCTCCCAGTTTGGATTGTTTGTTGATTGTGACCATTATCAGTCCTGGTGTTTGATTAACCAAGAGTGGTATCTGCAGTTAATGTAAAAATTGTTAGGAGATCATTATGTGCTTGCAATGGAACACATCCATACCCCACATGTTAATCTGTTTACCAGCTTCCACCTTCTCGATCAGGCAACTGAATGGGTTGCTCAGTTGAATTGTTGCTGTAGTTGGGGGTAGGAAGTGTGATTTTTAGGAAGAGTTTAAAAGCTCAGACATTTCGGACAATGCCTTTATTCAGTGGTTGTAATGTTCCAAAACAAAATTGAATTTTTGGAGAATTCAAATCATTTAATTGAAAATAGTTTATCACACTTCACTTTAAAACCTTTTTAACTCTTAGCTAATAAATGTTGCACAGTTTAACACTAATGTGCTATGTTGTTGGTGTTTTGTAGGATCCCAAGCTCCTAACTCTCCAGACTCCGGTGGAAGTGAATCAGATTTCGATCCCTCCATAACACATACTCAATACACAACTCAAAATGGTAAACATTTCTGCTGTTTGCTTTCAGGACAACAAGTGAATACAGCTATTTTTGCATTTACAGTTCACTTTATGATCTTTGAGGAGAGGGGTAGAGTTGAGGGATTTGAAAACAATATATACTTTGCTCAATTGACTATTCAAACTGCCTTTCTTTCTGATGTAGGACGTCAGCCATAGTAGGAATGGTCTGACAGCAGTCTGTTTGAATACCCACCCTCTGTGTCTTGCAGGGTATTTGCTCTTTCAAAACTAATATTTTTGTTACAATTACTGTAAAGTATCCCCTCAGGTTAGTGAAGCCAAAGGATTGTGACTATGTTCATCAATGGGTTGGTGTTTAGTTTTGCTGAGCTCTGCTAATATGAAGCCAACTTTCATCAGCTATTCTAAGTTAGCCTTGACTCCAGATCCTAGAAGACTCTATACTAACCTACTGACCCAATAAATGTTTATTAATGTAAATCTATGTCACATTCATTGCTTACATAGTCCTGACAAAAATGTTATACTGCTTAAGTGTTTGAGTAATTGACCAATATCCTTGACAGAATCTTTATTTTTTTTGTTAGTGCATCATTTGCTCGAGGTTGAGAACTATTTAATTATTTTGATAATTAATATGAAATGATCCTTTCACTACTACATGTAAAGCCACTATCCAAGCAATTCTAACTTTTATTTCAGTTTGACCAGAAGATAATCCACAGCTGATGTTTCTTTTTCTTTTCACTTTTATTACTTCAGAAGGATTTCCTAAAATTTTAAACGGTGATTCCAATCCTCCGAAACGAGGCAGAGGAAGACCAAGAAAATTTGGCAGAGAAGATAAGAACTTTGTAGAAACCAAGAAAAACAAACACTGTAAGCTATTCTAAACTCAAAAATCTATTTAATCAAATGTGAGGCCTTTGAAAGAGAGGTCATAGAGTCATAAAACATAGAAACAGACCCTTTGGTCCAACTAGTCCATGGCAAAACTGATCCCAAGCTAAACCAGTTTTGCCTGCTCTTAGCCCATAACCCTCCAAACCTTTCCTATTCATGAACTTATCCAAATGTCTCTTTAAATGTAGGTGATTGTCTGTCTTTAAGAGAGTAAATTTTTCAAAACTATGGAGAAAGAATGAGTGCACTGACTTGACAATGTCACAGCCAAATGACTACTTTATACTCAAGCCATTCTCTGAAATAGAAACATCTTAAATATCCTCATTCAAAAGGCAGCCATTTTAAAATGGGATCTTCCATTAGTTTCTCTTCAAATGAGAGAGATGTAGTTTCCTGAATATTGATTTATTTCAACCTGTTGGACTCCAACCTAAACAGCTGTTTACTTCTATCAAAGCTGTACCTTAATTATTAACTACACAGACACTGTCCCTTCTGTTTGTTTTTTCTGATGTATCACATTTGTTCTGATCATTGTCTTACTTCGTTGTCACCCATAAACTAGATGAACTGGTTATTCTGTTTGTGTGAAACAACCAATGCAGAAGGGCAAGTGTCTAATTGCAACCAATGTCCTTCAAAATGATTCAGTGCAAATAGTTTTTGGAGCCAAAAATTTGTTATTTTGGTTAAGCTGATAGGACTTGAATCCTGTTCAAAAGCAAAACACTTCTGGATGAGATAAATCCAGACACTGTAAGATTTACTTAGTATTTCCAACATTATCTGTGAAGAGAAAAACATTGTTGTTTGAGGTCAATGACCTTCAGTCTGACTTTGAGACTCTGTACTACAGTATTCCAAATTGGAGGTGCTGTAACAAGATTTTATATGACGATGAAGTTTTATTTTGATGAAATGACTTGCATTTTGTTTTAGTCCATTGGTGACTAGATCAAACTGTTAGATATTCAATCTTTATTCTTAATACTCTTGAGTTTTGGGCTCATTTCAGGAGTTGTTGTGGTTTTGTTGTGCCTGTATATTTAACTGCTTTCGACCTTCAACTCTGTGTATTGTCGTTTTACAGCCCCACGTGGCACTCACCTCTGGGAGTTTATTAGGGATATCCTCCTTCATCCAGAGATCAACAATGGTCTTTTGAAATGGGAAGACCGGTCAGAAGGAATCTTTAAGTTTCTAAAGTCTGAGGCTGTCGCACAACTTTGGGGTGAAAAGAAAAAGAACAGCAGCATGACCTATGAAAAGCTCAGCAGAGCCATGAGGTGAGCACATCTTCCCAGTTTAGCTTTGAACTTGGTATCACTGGGACCTATTGCATTGCCTTAGTTTCCTATTCCATAACTTTAGTTTCTCTCAAGCATAGTTGCTACCTTGAAACACTTTACTTCATATGAAGAAGGCACTCTTGCAGTGTTGTCAAGTAGAGAGGTTTAGTCTTTTCCTCAGTAGCCTTGACAAAATGGTGAATATGTATCCAATACCTGCATTATGCTACTTGGAGGGACTGTGACATCTCTCCTACTGCTTGCACCAGTGCAATCACTATCTGCCACCTTGGTTGATGAATGATTTTGAGGAGTGAGATTTTGCAATGGAGACCAATCCTTATAGATCCGTGACAAGAGAGCATTTATTTTGATGGTAATTATATGGTATACAATTTAATTATTATCCATTTTGGTTTGACAGAAGATTTAAAGGCTAGTCAAACACTGTTGCTGAGCAACTTCCTTAATAGCCATGAAGAGAAATGCAGGAATGTAATTCACTCAAATTGTTCCCATTCTCTTACAGGTACTATTACAAACGCGAAATCCTGGAGCGAGTGGATGGGAGGAGGCTGGTCTACAAATTTGGAAAGAATTCGAGTGGTTGGAGAATTGGAGATGCATGATCAGATTTTCTTTCTTCCAATATTAAAATACATTTGCTAAAAGTACAGATGTTTGCTGGCAAACAAATTCCATCAGCTGGAGTGAGATGACCAAGCCTGCAATGGACTTACGACTTGCTCCATTTTGGAGATGTGCTCCATGGGCATTAAGTAATGAATTTTTGAGGAGGTGGAAGCATTTTGTTTAATTTTTAATTCTATACATTTTATCAGACTCCAGCCTTTCAAGGCCAGAAGTGTGTGTCATAAAGGTGGCACTTGAAATAGTAAGCCTATATTTGGGCCAAAGTAGGTTATTAAACCAATTTATACTGTTATGGATAATGCTACAAGCTATTTGATTGAAACTCACTGAGTGTACAGCAAATATTTCAGATGCAGTGGGTGAATATGAACTGCTCCAAGAAGCAATCTCTTTGTTCAATACTTCAATGGTGTGTACATATGGACATTGCAGGACTTGTTTTCTTGCTTATGCATGGAGGTGTGTTTGCAATAAGGCTATCAATCGCTAAGTCTGAGTATAAATGTCTATTGATGTTCCTTCACGGCCATTTGAAATGTTGGAAACCTATTCAGCTGGACTGGTGCAATTTCCACGGGAATGTGACTGTACATATGAGTTACTAAGACACAAGGGTGAAATGCCCTAAATAGATTGAATGGATTTTGTAAGAAATTTTAAGTCTCTAAACATTATAATTATGGATCTGTATGTACTATATTTTCCTATGGAATACATTGATATTTTGCAAATAAAAACAAATTTTAAAATCCCAACCTTTCTGAATGGTCAAGTTGAGTGATAATTAGGTGAACATAGTATCGTGAGAGTGTACATTAATTCTTCTGCACTCAGCAATATTTCTACTTGGAATGGGAATTCTGTCAGTGTTGCAAGTACTTTGGCTTTATGCCCTGTGTCTCCCAAGTTACCCACTTAAGAAATAGCCATGTTGGATGAAGAGAAAAGCCAAACTTCCAACGATTTCTTAAATCGCCATCTCTCAAATGTAATGGGTTAACAAGATCAATTATGGATGACATTTGTTTCAAATACATTTTTAAAAACAAGTTTATTTTGAAAAGCTTGTGTTCACCAACACATTCTTGTTGTAGAAATCAGTGTAGAAGCAAATGAGATAGGGAATGAAGAGGGCAGTAATGTGCATCACATTATGTTGTGGAAAATAAGTGTTGGCAGTGGATCTAGGGCAACATCTCTTTGGAATGATTTGGTTGCGCTCTTCTGTCATAAGTGAAATGAATAATGAGTATCAGCAGAGTTTTGACAGCTCAAACTAACCCAAGATAGTTGATACGTCTAACTTCATGTCAATTTTGAGTTTAATATTAAAGTAGACCCATGGAGACACAGTTGTAAATGAAAGGGTACAAAGACAATAAGTAATGCGATTCCACTTTGAGTACAATAGGTGCACCAGATTTCTTATCTGGTAATAACATGCACGCACATATTACTATGAGACTAATGAATACTTGTGAGAGGTTGCTAGGTTAAAAATCTCCTCCAGGGAGTCAGGTAATATAAGCCAGGAGAAAGAAGTATAAATTGTTTACAACTGTCATCTTAAACTCCTCAATGTGGTTCGCCTTTGGACTGCCAGAAAATCTCGGCATGTTCCAAACTCCCTGGTTTGTGATGGAACAATAGCAATGCTATAGCACAATGAAGCCACGAAGATATCAGCCTTACCTTTATTCCTGAAATAGGTACACCATTTCATGAAGTACTCTCCTCAGCTTCTCCTTTCACCTGAGATGTGGTAACCCTTAGGTTAACCCACGACCAGTCATCTCACCTTAATGACAGTCATCTCACCTTAATGATAAAACAGCCCTATAGTCTGGGAGCACAATGGTGACTTTACCTTTATGATTTATTTAATTTTTCTATTTATATAATATTAAAAAGTAATAAAATTGGTGGCTTCTCCAGCTTTTCCATTTTTTTTGCATCATTTTAATTTTGCTTTTTTTTCTATCACCCTCTATCTCTTGGGATTCATTGTTCTCTGTAAAGTTGTGGCAACCAAAAGTAAAAATCCTAGGTTTGGCTTTCTCTCTAGATTCAGTTGCCTTTAGTTTGACACAGTTTAAATTTCAGACATGGCCGAGTCCTAGCTATTTCTAAATATCAAGTGGACCAAGTAGACCACCTTTACCTGGTTTCAGGAAGTGCAGGAACTTGGCATTAGTGCAGTAAAGGCAAAAGACTACCTAAATCAGAAAGTCTATTACATGAAATACATTTTACCAGAATGATGCTAACGATAAAGGATTTTGTTATGGTGACCGATGAGAGAAAATTATTCTCTTGAGAGAATAGAGAAGGAAGAGAGTTAGTAAATAGAGGAGTAAACATAGCCAAACAATCCAAAACATTAGATGAGGAGAGGTTACCTTTTATACAGTATGTTCTCATGATTCAACTGCACTGCCTTGTGGTCGCAAATTCAATTGTAATTTGCAAAAATAAAATTGGATAAATACTTAAAGGAACTTAAGGGTAGCACCTGAATCCGGGTTTGATTCTAACCTTGAGTGACTATCTGAGTGGAGTTCGCATTTTCTCCCATGTATGCATGGGTTTCTGTTGGGTGAAAAATGAGGTCTGCAGATGCTGGAGATCACAGCTGAAAATGTGTTGCTGGTTAAAGCACAGCAGGTCAGGCAGCATCCAAGGAACAGGAAATTCGACGTTTCGGGCATAAGGTTCCTGATGAAGGGCTTATGCCCGAAACGTCGAATTTCCTGTTCCTTGGATGCTGCCTAACCTGCTGTGCTTTAACCAGCAACACATTTTCAGCTTTTTTTCTGTTGGGTGCTCTGGTTTCCTCCCATGACCCCAAGATGTGCAGGTTAGGTGGATTGGCCAAGCTAAATTGTCCTATAGTGTCCAGGGATTTGAAAGCTAGATGGGATAATGGTAAATGTAAGATTACAAGGATAAGGTGGGGTGTTCTTTGAAGGGTTAGTGCAGACACATAGGTTCCACATTACAGGACTCAATGAATTTGAAGAGTTTTCAGGAAAGATTGGGGACTGGGACAAATTTAAAAAACTATTGCATAGAACAAGCATGGACAGAAAGATCCAAATCACCTCCTCCTGTGCTAATTGCTCTATGATTCTCTGTAGGTAATTGTATAAGTGGCTAAATTCAGTTTTAGATCTGTAATTTGTCTCTCACATCACCCTAAAACACTTGAGATCTACAGCAGTTGATCATCGATGACCATTGTAGGAAGAATACTTACAATGTAACTACTGTCCAGTTATTAAATCATTGCCAAAACTTGATTACGGGAAATAACATTGTCAGCAGTGATTATATTTTAAAAGTTAATGAATAGATAAGGAATGGTAAAAACCATTCAATAATTAAAATCTGTAAATGGAAGCAATTTGAAACAAAAGCAGAAAATATCATATTGGTCAGAATCTGTATAGAGGGAAGGTAATGGTAATATTTTATATGGAGTCCTTCTTTAGAAATGAAAGTTGATTTTAATCAAATGGGTCAATGAGGTGAAAATGGCAGATGTAGTTCAATAGAGTCATAGAGTCATAGAGATATACAGCATGGCAACAGACCCTTCGATCCAACCCATCCATGCTGACCAGATAGCCCAATCCAGTCTACAAAGGAAGCACATGGTGAGGACAGTGCAGGAGAGAGACAGAAAGAGGGAGGGAGAGAGAGAGAGAGGGAGAGAGAGAACCTGCACAGTTACTGCCTTTGCTGTTTTTGAATTCATGTATCGCTGGACATCAGAGTGCATCTGGGAAAATGAACAAACAGTGAATTTCACAACTGATCTTGGAGGAACCTGTCTGGGCGAAGTTCACAGCACAGAATCAGATAAGTTAATTGTTGTTTTAAGTCTGTCCAGTAGAAAGGCTGCAGTAGTGAGTACAGTGGGTTCTTTCTTGATTATATGTTTTTGGAGATAAGTCTCTTGATTAAACTTAAAATATAAGCCACAGCTATTAATTTACCCTGGTGAAGTGTTTTGTCGAGGAATAAGACAGTGTTATTTTCTGAGTCTGTAGATTGTGAAGGAGCAAAAATAGCCTTTGCAGTGATATGTACTTCTTGTCAGATGTGGGAGTTTGAAGAGAGTTTAAGGTTTACTGCAGATTATATCTGCCAAAAATGCTGTTGGATGCGAATCTTATCAGATCGAGTGGATTGGTTGGAGAGACAGATAGAAGCGATGAGGAATTTGCAACAACAACAGTATGTGATTGATGGCAGTTATAGGAAGGGGGGAAAGTCTCAGATACAGTAACATAGATGGGTTAACTCCAGGAAGGGTGAGAGAGGTCAGCACCTAGGGCCGGAGTCTTTTGTGGATATATCCATTTCAAACAGGTATGCTGTTTTGGAAAATGTAGGGGGTGATAAATTCTCATGGGATCATAGTACGAACAGCCAAGTTTCTGGTATTGAGACTGGCTCTAATGCAAAGAGGGGTATGTCGGCTTCCAAAAGATCAATTGTGTTAGGGAATTCTGTAGTCCAAGGGACAGACAGACGTTTCTGTGGCCAGCAGAGAAAAAGCAGAATGGTGTGTTGTTTCCCTGGTGCCAGGATCAAGGATGTCTCAGAGAGGGTGCAGAATGTTCTCATGGGGGAGAGGGGCCAGCAAGAGGTCATTGTCCACATTGGAACAAACAAGTTAGGAAGGGAAAAGGTTGAGATTCTGAAGGGAGATTACAGAGAGTTGTGTGGAAATTTAAAATCCTCAAGGGTAGTAATATCTGAATCACTCCTAGTACTACGAGCTAGTGAGGGCAGGAATAGGAGGATAGAGCAGATGGATGCATGGCTGAGGAGCTGGTGTATGGGAGAAGGATTCACATTTTTGGATCATTGGAATCTCTTTTGGGGTAGAAGTGACCTGGACAAGAAGGATGGATTGCACCTAAATTGGAAGGGGACTAATATACTGGCAGGGAAATTTGCTACAATTGCTTGGGAGGATTTAAACTAGTAAGCTGGGAGGATGGGACCCAGGGAGATAGTGGGGAAAGAAATCAATCTGAGACTGGTACAGTTGAGAACGGAAGTGAGTCAAACAGTTAGGGCAGGCAGGGACATGGTAGGACTAATAAATTAAACTGCATTTATTTCAATGCAAGAGGCCAAACAGGGAAGGCAGATGAACTCAGGGCATGGCTAGGAACATGGGCTTGGGATATCATAGTAATTAAGGAAACATGGCTCAGGGCTGGGCAGAACTGGCAGCTGAATGATCCAGGATACAAATGCTACAGGAAGGAGAGAAAGGGAGGCAAAAGAGGAAGGGGAGTGGCATTTTTGATAAGGGATAGCATTACAGCTGTGCCGAGGGAAGATATTCCCAGAAATACATCCAGGAAAGTTATTTGGGTGGAACTGAGAAATAAGAAAGGGATGATCACCTTATTGGGATTGTATTATAGACCCCCTAACAGTCAGAGGGAAATTGAGAAACAAAGCTTGTAAGGAGATCTCAGCTATCTGTAAGAATAATAGGGTGGTTATGGTCAAGGATTTTAACTTTCCAAACATCAACTGGGACTGCCATAGTGTTAAAGGTTTAGATGGAGAGGAATTTCTAAAGTGTGTACAAGACAATTTTCTGATTCAGTATATGGATGTGGATGTACCTACTAGTGAAGGTGCAAAACTTGACCTACTCTTGCGAAATAATGAAGGGCAGGTGACTGAGGTGTCAGTGGGGGAGCACTTTGGGGCCAGTGGCCATAATTTTATTCATTTCAAAATAGTGATGGAAAAGGATAGACCAGATCTAAAAGTTGAAGTTCTAAATTGGAGAAAGGCCAACATTTAAGCAAGAACTTTCAAAAGCTGATTGGAGGCAGATGTTCGCAAGTAAAGGGACGGCTGGAAAATGGGAAGCCTTCAGAAATGAGATAGCAAGAATCCAGAGAAAGTATATTCTTGTCAGGGTGAAAGGGAAGACTGGTGGGTATAGGGAAAGCTGGATGACTAAAGAAATTGAGGGTTTAGTTAAGAAAAAGAAGGAAGCATATGTCAGGTACAGACAGGATAGATCGAGTGAATCCTTAGAAGGGTATAAAGGAAGTAAGAGTATACTTAAGAGGGAAATCAGGATGGCAAAAAAGGGACATGAGATAGCATTGGCAAATAGAATTAAGGAGAATCCAAAGGGTTTTTACAAATATATTAAGGACAAAAGGGTAACTAGGGAGACAATAGGGCCCCTCAAAGATCAGAAGGCGGCCTTTGTGTGGAGCCACAGAAAATGAGGGAGATACAAAATGAATATTATGCATCAGTATTTACTGTGGAAAAGGATATGGAAGATATAGACTGTAGGGAAATAGATGGTGACATCTTGCAAAATATCCAGATTACAGAGGAGGAAGTGTTGGATGTCTTGAAACGGTTAAAGGTGGATAAATCCCCAGGACCTGATCAGGTGTACCCGAGAACTCTGTAGGAAGCTAGGGAAGTGATTGCTGGGCCTCTTGCTGAGATATTTGTATCATCAATAGTCACAGGTGAGGTGCTGGAAGACTGGAGGTTGGCAAATGTGGTGCCACTATTTAAGAAGGGCAGTAAAGACAAGCCAGGGAACTATAGACCGGTGAGCCTGACCCTGGTGGTGGGCAAGCTGTTGGAGGGAATCCTGAGGGACAGGATGAACATGTATTTGGAAAGGCAAGGACTGATTAGGGATAGTCAACCTGGCTTTGTGCGTGGGAAATCATGTCTCACAAACTTGATTGAATTTTTTGAAGATGTAACAAAGAAAATTGATGAGGGCAGATCGGTAGATGTGATCTATATGGACTTCAGTAAGGCGTTCGACAAGGTTCCCCATGGGAGACTGATTAGCAAGGTTATATCTCACGGAATACAGGGAGAACTAGCCATTTGTATACAGAACTGGCTCAAAGGTAGAAGACAGAGGGTGTTGGTAGACATTTGTTATTCAGACTGGAGGCCTGTGACCAGTGGTGTGCCACAAGGATCAGTGCTGTGCCCCCTACTTTTTGTCATTTACATAAATGATTTGGATGCAAGCATAAGAGGTACAGTCAGTAAGTTTGCAGATGACACCACAATTGGAGGTGCAGTGGACAGCAAAGAGGGTTACCTCAGATGACAACAGGATCTTGATCAGATGGGCCAATGGGCTGAGAAGTGGCAGATGGAGTTTAATTCAGATAAATGTGAGGTGCTGCATTTTGGGAAAGCAAATCTTAACAGGACTTATACACTTAATGGTAAGGTCCCAGGGAGTGTTGCTGAACAAAAAGACATGGGAGTTCAGGTTCATAGCTCCTTGAAAGTGGAGTCGCAGGTAGATAGGATAGTGAAGAAGGCATTTGGTACACTTTCCGTTATTGGTCAGAGTATTGAGTACAGGAGTTGGGAGATCATGTTGCAGCTGTACAGGACATTGGTTAGGCCACTGTTGGAATATTGTGTGCAATTCTGGTCTCCTTCCTGTCAGAAAGATGTTGTGAAACTTGAAAGGCTTCAGAAAAGATTTACAAGGATGTTGCCAGGGTTGGAGGATTTGAGCTACAGGGAGAGACTGAACAGGCTGGGGCTGGTTTCTCCGGAGTGTCGGAGACAGTGGGGTGACCTTATAGACATTTACAAAATTATGAGGGGCATGAATAGGATAAATAGACAAAGTATTTTCTCTGGGATTGGGGAGTCCAGAACTAGAGGGCATAGGTTTAGTGTGAGAGGGGGAAGATATAAAAGAGACCTAAGAGGCAACTTTTTCATGCAGAAGGTGGTACGTGTATGGAATGAGCTACCAGAGGATGTGGTGGAGGCTGGTACAATTGCAACAGTTAAGAGGTATTTGTATGGGTATATGAATAGGAAGAGTTTGGAGGAATATGGGCCGGGTGCTGGCAGATGGCAATAGATTGGGTTGGGATATCTGGTCGGCATGGATGGGTTGGACCGAAGGGTCTGTTTCCGTGCTGTGCATTTCTATGACTCCATGACTCTTGTCTCACCTGTCAGCACCCGGCCCATATCCCTCCAAACCCTTCCTATTCATATACCCATCCAAATGCCACTTAAATGTTGCAATTGTACCAGCCTCCATCACATCCTCTGGCAGCTCATTCTATACACGTACTATCCTCTGCGTGAAAAAGTTGCCCCTTGGGTCTCTTTTATATCTTTCCCCTCTCACCATAAACCTATGCCCTCTAGTTCTGGACTCCCAACCCTAGGGAAAAGACTTTGCCTATTTACCTTATCCATACCCCTCATAATTTTGTAAATCTCTGTAATGTCACCCCTCAGCCTCCGACGCTCCAGGGAAAACAGCCCCAGCCCTGGGATAAATATGAGGTATTGTTTAAAATCTGATTGAAGATTTGTAGCTCGGGTATCCGGAACACCCATGGGATCACCAATCTCGGGACTCATAGCAGAGGCAGTTATGCAAAGATTAGAACAAACAGCCCTACCACAAATCCAACCCAAACTCTGGATCAGATATGTTGATGACACCTTTGTAATCATCAAAAACACAGATATAGAAAAAACACACAGAATCATCAACGCCACACTCACAGGAATCCGATTCACACGAGAAGAAGAAAAGGATAGCCAACTCCCATTCCTAGACGTGTTAGTAGAGAGAACACCCAACGGAGAATTCACCACAAGGATACACAGGAAACCAACACACACAGACCAAGTCTTAAACTATGAAAGTAACCACCCCAACACACACAAACGAAGCTGCATCAGGACACTATTCAAAAGGGCCACAACACACTGCAGTACACCAGAACTGCGAAAAGAGGAAGAGGAACATCTATACAAGGTATTCGCCAAAAACGGATACCCACGCAACTTTATCACCAGATGCCTAAGAGATAGACCACGGAACGAGGACATGCCACAACCAAAAGGACTAGCCACTCTACCATACGTCAGGAGGGTCTCAGAACTGACAGCCAGACTACTGCGACCCTTAGGACTCATAACAGCACACAAGCCAACATCCACGCTCAGACAACAACTCACTAGAACAAAGGACCCAATACCCAGCATGAGCCAAACTAACGTAGTTTACAAAATACCATGCAAGGACTGCACAAAACACTATATAGGACAAACAGGAAGACAGCTAACAATCCGCATCCACGAACATCAGCTAGCCACAAAACGACACGACCAGCTATCTCTAGTAGCCATACACTCAGACAACCAGCAACATGAATTTGACTGGGAAAACACCACTATCATAGGACAAGCCAGACAGAGAACAGCCAGAGAATTCCTAGAAGCATGGCATTCATCCCCAAACTCCATCAATAGACACATTGACCTGGACACCATATACAAACCACTACAGCTGAAACTGACACCCGGAAACGGCAAGAACATCCATCAACAGACACATCGACCTGGACCCCAGATACAAATCACTGCAGCTGAAACTGACACCCGGAAGCGGCAAGAACAAACCAATATAAATACCGGAAGAAACATCAAAGCAGCGCTTCACACGAGGCTCCCACCGCACTGATGATGTTCCCTAGCCAGGGAACGAAACGTTTGCAGCAAAAACTTCCAGCTCGGCGAGCAGAACCACAACATGAGGTATTGTATTACGATACAATAAACAAGGATAGGGCTTATACAGTTAAGAGATAGGGCTTTGGGTAGTGTTCTTGAACAGAGGATCCTAGGCTTGCAGGTACATAATTCTTTGACAGTTTGCATCATATTAAGCCAGGATGATTAAAAAGGCATTTGGCACGCTTGCCTTCGTCGCTCAGTTTTTGAGCATAGGAGTTGGTGTTGTACAGGACATTGGTGAGGTCAGCTAGCTAGCAGCTGATGTGTTTTCAGACAACATTGCAAGTAAATGAGAATTAGGAGTGAGTGCAGGGTAGAGCCCTGGGTATGACACGAGTGGAAAGAGAAATCATTGTATGTGACTTGTTCACCATGAGTAGATAGGTTATGAATAGAACCAAGTATGTGCAGTCCCACCCAGTTAGCCAGCAGTGAAGGAGACAGCTCATCACAGTGAAGCCTTCAGACAGATTGAGAAGGATAAAGAGAGATAGTTCGTCATCTTGTATGTGTAGAGTGCTTTTTGCTAGTGGCCACTTTGCACTTGAGTGTGGTTAGAGTTGGGGATGTGTCAAACATAGAATTCTGGAAAAAATGGGAATGAATTTAAGTGGTGATAATAATTCAAGAATTATAGAGAGACAGAAAAATTAGAGATTGGGTTAACTTGAAAGGATGGAGGGGTCAGAAGTGGCATTTTTGAGGAGGTTTGTGTTGGAAGAGGGAATGATAATAAGTGAGAGGAGAGAACCATCAATACCATCAGTCAACAGTATATCCAAATGCTATTGGAGTAAGGAACCCAGATAGAATAATTCAGCAAATAAATCACAGAAATGCGCAAGTATAATGTTAATAAAAGCATTTTCTATTTGAAGATCTGTTCCATGGGAAATAAGATGAATATTACTAACTGGAACAAAGAAGGACGGTAGATCTAAGTCAGGCCAAACCTAACTGGTTTCTTTCTACCTTACAAGCTGAGTGCAAGCCACCAGATAATTACCACAACACCATCAGTTAACAATGAACAGTTTTTACAATAACTCAAATTTGTTAGCTGGAACTTTATAAAGAATCCTAAATGGTTAGATTAGATTACTTACAGTGTGGAAACAGGCCCTTCAGCCCAACAAGTCCACACCGACCCGCCAAAGTGCAACCCACCCATACCCCTATGTTTACCCCTTACCTAACACTATGGGCAATTTAGCATGGCCAATTCACCTGACCCACACATCTTTGGACTGTGGGAGGAAACCAGAGCACCCGGAGGAAACCCACGCAGACACAGGGAGAACGTGCAAACTCCACTCAGTCAGTCGCCTGAGGTGGGAGTTGAACCCAGGTCTCTGGCGCTGTGAGGCAGCAGTGCTAACCACTGTGCCACCCACTAAATGGCTTACATTCTACCCAAATGTGGAATGTTTTAAGAGCATAAGAATTTGGAGCAGGAATAGGCAATTCAGCCTCACCAGCGTATTCCACCATTTGATATGAACATGGCTGATCTCATCTCCACTTTCACGCCAGCTCCCCATAACCCTTTACTGGATAAAAATCTGCCTATCTCCTCCTTACATTTATATCATATTCTAGCTTAGCCTGAAGGTCTACCAGACTTACTACTATACATTTCCATGGGACTTCACACCCATCTACTGAAATGGACCTAAGATTCATAAGAACTTCTGAAACATCCAGTTGGAGTATACAACAAGCACTTTGCGCTGCTTGAGCAAAGTTGATGAAACAATTAAACCAACATCAATTCTGGCCTCACCTGTGATTTGGTCTTCAATGACATTTCCTTTTTAAAGCAAAAATGTTTCATCTCACGAAGACCTTATCTCAGTTTGTTGAGAATATTTGAAGATATGCTGTGACATTGTTAATTTGAACGAAATCATTGTGTAACAAGCATTGATGGATTATATCAAGCAATAAACAATATAGTATTCTGCTGCTAAAACACATATTTGTGAGCGTGGTCTTTAAGACCACAATGTCTCTCACCAACGTAAATAGATATATGCTGAAGTTTATTACAGGATAATCACAATTTCAGTTCAATTAATGGATCGGCTAAAAAAAGAAATTGCATTTTTATATCACCTTTCACATTCTCAAGACATCTTAAAGCACTTTATAACTAATGATTTAAAAATAAATTATATTGTGGGAAATATAACAATGACAAACAGACAGTCCTATAAAGAGCAATGAAGTAAATAACCAGAGAGTCTGTTTCCGTGGGGCGGGGGGAGATCCTCAGTTGTTTTAAGGATTACTGTTTCCCAGCACTCTGTGCTCCTCCAAGTTTTTGTTGAAATAGCATTGTTCTTTATTCTCCATCCAGTCAGGATCTCAGTTTAATCTCATTGTTCATTGGCGGTCCATCACAGATGAGGATGACTCTTTCACTCTCAGGGTGAGGCTGTGGGTGGCTATACAGACGATACAGCTACCACAGGCTCTGTTACACCTGGGGCAGAAAGTGGTCATGGGAAGGGGGTGGGTGGGGTATTGGTGTGGAAACGTGCTCCTTACGCTGTTCCTGGTTTCTGCTGTTTCCCGACAGCAAGTCTTAAGGTGCTCGATGCCTTCCCGGATGCTCCTCCTCTAATTTGGACAGTCTTGGGCCAGTGATTCCCAGGTGCCTGTGGGAATTCTGCACTCTCCCAGTGAGGCCTTGAGGGTACCCCTGAAGCACTTCCTTTGTCCACCTGGGGCTCACCTGCCATTTTGGAGCTGGGAGTAGAGCACCCACTTGGGGAGTCTTGTGTCGGTCATGTGGGCAACATGCCCAGCCCATCACAGCCAACCAAGGCTCAGTTTAATATGTCATCCAAAGCCTATCACATTACCACACTTCCTTAGGAATGCACAATTTGGCAGCCTACAGTATGCGTCTGTGCACCTGGTGTAAACCTAAAACCCTCAAACTCTGGCTACGAGGTGAGAACCATGGCCAACATCCCGAAGTGGGAATGGGTCTGGTCTGGCCTTTGCTTGTATTAGTTCAAAGAGTGAAACTGGTTTTCTAAGGATATAGGGATGTTATCGCAAATGATGTTCAATGTAACTATTTCTCTGTTAGTTGACAAATCCCACTAATTCCCTGGCTCATCCCAAATTAAACTCTACATGAAATGTTGACTTTGTTCCTCATTTACTTTGTGAAGACTGTTTTGAATTGATAAGAATGTGTGGCATCACGAAGGGTGGCATCGACTGAAAATTGATGGAGGTGGACACATACCAGGCACGAGGTGGAGTATACTTTGAAAAGTTCCTACAAAAGGTCATATTTCTCTTGAAACATTAATTCTGTTTTTTTCTCTGAAGAAACTGTTTGACCTACTGTGTGTTTTGACACTTTCTGTTTTTATCACAGTGAGAGAGAGGTTTTTAAAACTGGCCACACATTAATGACTCTGGCAAATTCCTGTCACTGGTTTTACACCTGTGTGTCAAGTTGATAGTCTGCGTGCATGATTCAAGCGATATCTCTCCAAATAGTTTGCCAGTTGCCTGGGAAGTGTTTTAGTGATATTAATAATTAGAAACCTAACCAATAAAAGAAACTTAAGCTATTTGTGAATGTTATCAGGAACCTAAGATCAAACAAATGTTAGGGTATAAAGAGTTTCAGAAACAGGATGAAAAATAACATCAAATAAAAGCACAGTTTTTTTTGACTTATGATATACATAAATTGTTCAGCTGAAGGCTTCTGATTTGGTCATAAGTATGACTTTAACTAACTTACAATTCAAACATTGTCTTTGGTTTTCTATCCTGTGGCAACTGAGTTCAGCAAGGTTGTAAAATCAGTATTTTTCCTTTACTCGAGATTCTAAATAGTCCTCTGCTCTCATTAACGTCTTTCAATCATTCATTCATTCACTCATTTTTTCATTCATTCATTAGTTCATTAATTTCAGACCTCAACTATAAGCGTTTATTTACTTTTACAATGACCAACATTGGATTTGAATAATCAAGGCATGAACTTTACATTGGTTTGGCGATCTACACGACATGTTGAGCTTAATGAAGTAATTGTCACCATGAGGATGAACATGTTTCCTCACTTTTTCTTAATAAACTCGTTGCACTAATTGATGTTTCAACCCCAATGGTGAGTATCAAGCCTGATTTCCACCCTTCTTTCCATAAGTCGTCCTAGAACAACTTGTTAATCACCGGAGATCCCTGAATTGACTGACATAGAGTCATAGAGTCATAGAGATGTACAGCATGGAAAGAGACCCTTCCATTCAACTCGTCCATGCTGACCAGATATCCCAATCTAATCTCATCTCATTTGCCAGCAATTGGCCTATATCTGTCTAAACCCTTCCTATTCATATAACCATCCAAATGACTTATAAATGCTGCAATTGTACCAGCCTCCACCACATCCTCTGGCAGCTCATTCCATACACATATCACCCTCTGCGTGAAAAAGTTGCCCTTTAGTTCCTTTTATATCTTTCTCTTCTCACCCTAAACCTATGCCCTCTAGTTCTGGACTCCCCTACCCCAGAGAAAATACTTTGTCTATTTATCCTATCCATGTCCCACATGATTTTATAAACCTTTATAAGGTCACCCCTCAGCTTCCGACACTCCAGGGAAAACAGCCCCAGCCTATTCAGCCTCTCCCTGTAGCTCTAATCCTCCAACCCTGGCAACATCCATGTAAATCATTTCTGAATCCTTCCAAGTTTCACAACATCCTTCCAATAGGAAGGATACTGGAATTGCATGCAATATTCCAAAAGTCTAACCAATGTCCTGCAGAGCAGAAACATGACTTCCCAACTCCTGTACTCAATACTCTGACCAACAAAGGAAAGCATACCAAACGCCTTCTTCACTATCCTATCTTCCTGTGACTCCACTTTCAAGAATCTATGAACCTGCACTCCAAGGTCTCTTTGTTCAGCAACACTCCCAAGACCTTACCATCAAAAGTATAAGTCCTGCTCTGATTTGCTTTTCCAAAATACAGCACCTTGTATTTGCACCGGTACTATATTCAAAAGTCTCTTGCACTCCTCGATGAACACTGACCGTTTGGAGCTGCCCTGCATGGCTCCTAACATTTTCCCCAGTCAGGGTAGGCATATCGTTCTGGGATTGCCATCCAGGTCAGTGCAGCCTCCTCTATCTGGAGAAACGCTCAGCAATGCAGGAATGCCCTTCTCCACTTTGACAATGCAACTTCCACCATCTTCTTTGATACCTCACACTCACTTTAGCTCTGCCACTATACTCCATCACCCAGCAAGGCTCAGCTCTACCCACAACATCTCCCATCACTCACTCTTACCCACCTCAACCCTGATGTCACTATGATCATGGCCTCTGTGCTGCCTACTCACTCAACTCTGGACATCTCCTGACCTGTACCAGCAGTGGTGAACCGTTGGTTATCATTATCTTTAATATCTGCCTCTCTTTCATTCCAGAAGGAACAGCGCAGAAAATGTCAGGATGTGTGTAGCAGTCTGGACATCATTTTTTTTCCTCACCTTTATGAATTGGGCCTGGCCTGGTATTGAATGCTGTCTTTCATGTATTGTAATTCACCACCGGTTGTCTCTCTCTGAGAGAGCAACACTATGATCTTTTGGGACTATGCCGATGTTACCTTACAATGATAGATGATGGTGCAGCCCAAGGTGCAGCAATGAAGTACAGCAGTGCCCTGCAGGTGGATCGGAGATGTGCCATTAAGAGTTCAAAGAGGTTGGCACATGTCAGATGCCAATATCTGTGGATGCGGCGTGCGTGTGGCTGGTGCCCATGGATCACATCTGAGATGTTAGTGCCTGGTGTCCCACACGGATGTCTTTTGGAGAAAGTTGTGAGTTAAACCCATCTGGCTTCCATGTTGAGTTCTCCCAAACTTAGTTCATATGATGAATTTGGTAAGATCAAAACCAATGGTGGGTTGGGCTGCTAACAAGGTGCTTTCTAAGCAATGGTGAGTATTAATTCTAAACTCAGCGCTTGAGAAAAGCAAACAGGATGCGGCAACACGATTTTGACTTCAAGTTGGACCTTGCTGAGTGTAATGGAAAATTAACAAATTTAACATTTACTGTGAAATCTGAAAGAGAATACTTCGCTAAATTTAACACTTTGCAAAGTTTTGCAGTCGAGGAGACAGCTTGTCTTTGTTGAACTTTGTAAACATTCAACCTGACCTTGCGACAGTCGAATTCAGCGAAAAGCTAACGGAAAACATAAGGACAATTATGTCCATGACAAAGAAATGAGAAAATAACAACTCGAGTCTTCCCAGTCCTTGCCTTTGAGAATGTGATAAGAATGGCATAAGAAGAATATGTGAATTTTGCTCATTGCCCTTACATGAGGCATTTTTGCCAAGTGTTCCAGCCCTGCGTGCAGTTTTTTAAATAAAGCTCTTTCTTTGCTCTTGCCAGCAGTTGAGTCGGGTTGATTTAATTTTCAGGACACTGAGTATCTCACCCGATTCTACCACCAATCTCGCCATAGCCCATATTGCTCAGAACTTGTAAGGTTCTGCCCTTTTTCTGGGCTGTGTTGGAAGATTGTTGCCAGAATACATTTCTAATGTTGGCTACTTTTGTACCATCAGTTATTTGGTCTTTGTTTTCACCTTCTGAGGCTGACATAGCCATTGTTTTCCATCATTTTGCTTAACCCAGGATCCTGTATTTTCTCTACCCTGCATTTTTTTTAATGGAATTATTTACACATAGCTCAGTGAGTAGCTTCAGGCTTCAGAATAAGATGCTCACAGTTCAAGTTACACTTTGAAAATGAAATTGTTTTGTTTGAGCATTTGGTAAGTTTGAAAAGGCTCTACATTTGCCATTTCTTAAAAAAAAGCTTACTCAAAGAATTACTCTCCACTAACAAAAAATAGTTTTGCCAGTCATTTTCATTTATTGAAAATTGGTCTAATCACAGGTGATAGACTCAAGGTGAGGGTGTTAGGGATGAACTCAGATTTCTCCAGTTTCCTCATTTCCCCTCCCCCCACCTTGTCTCAGTCAAATCCCTCGAACTCAGCACCGCCCTCCTAACCTGCAATCTTCTTCCTGACCTCTCCGCCCCCACCCCACTCTGGCCTATCACCCTCACCTTGACCTCCTTCCACCTATCGCATCTCCATCGCCCCTCCCCCAAGTCCCTCCTCCCTACCTTTTATCTTAGCCTGCTGGACACACTTTCCTCATTCCTGAAGAAGTGCTTATGCCTGAAACGTCGAATCTCCTGTTCCTTGGATGCTGCCTGACCTGCTGCGCTTTTCCAGCAACACATTTTCAGCTCTGATCTCCAGCATCTGCAGTCCTCACTTTCTCCTTGAAGCCCCAGTTTCCCTCACAGAGACAAAGAAAGAATGTACGGTCGAGGAGGGAGAGGGTGGGAAGAGACAGGAAACAGAAGAGAATTATATCTTCAAATTAAACAAAATAAATCATAAATTATGCACATGGAGTGAAGCCATGATGTTATAAATATGCTTGGTGCAAGTGGAGCCTTCACTAGCTCTTCAGACCCAAATGAATGTTTGCAGAAAAACAGCCCCTGTGAGGTTTGAAGCAGAACCAATAGTTTATCATCAGGAACTAGTATTCAGTATTACATTAACAAAGTTTGTGTTTTTATGAAACATCGCAAAACTTCTCAAAGATGCAACACAAGAGAGTTAACAAAATAAAATTTGACACTGAATTGTATCCAGAGACATGAGGTTAGGAGAGTCGATGGCCTAGCATATTATGTCTATTAATCCAGAAACTCAGCTAATGTTCCAGACACCTGGTAGATGGTGGAATTTGAATTCAATAAGAAATATCTGGAATTACAAATTCACCGGTGACAATGAAACCATTGCTGATTCCCATTTGGTTCCCTAAAACCATGGTTTGGCCTACACATGACTCCAGACACACAGTAATGTGGTCGACTTTTAACTGCCCTCTGAAATGGCATAGCAAGCCACTCAGTTGTACCAGTTGCTACGAAGTCTTGACAAAGAAATGAAACTGGATGGATAATCTGGCATCAAACTAGGCACTGAAAAAGACAATGGCAGACACAGTCCTGTCGACCCTGCAAAGTCCTCCTTACCAACATCTGGGGGCTAGTGCCAATACTGGGAGAGGTGTCTCTGAGTCGAGAATGTGGTGCTGGAAAAGCACAACAGGTCAGGCAGCATCTGAGGAACAGGACAGTCAGCTGTCTCACAGAGTAGTCAAGCAACAACTTGACATAATCATATTCTCCAAATCATACCTGACAGACAATGTCCCAGATTCCACCATCACCATCCCTGGATATGTCCATGAGACAATAAGATAAGGGAGCAGAATTTGGCCATTCAGCCCATCAAATCTGCTCCTCTGTTTTATCATGGCTGATCATGTTTCTCAACCCTATTCTCCAACCTTTACCCCATAATCTTTGATCCTCTTACAAATCAAGAATCTATCGATTTCAGTCTTAAATACACTCAAAGACTTGGCCTCCACAGTCCACTGGGACAATGAGCTCCACCCTCTGGCTGAAGAAATTCCTCCTCATCTCATTTCTAAATGGTTCACTCTAAGAGTGTGTCCTGGACAGTCTCCATGTTTATCTATCCAGGCCTCTCAGTACTCTGTATGTTTCAATCAGAACCCTCTCATCCTTCAAAACCAATCAAGAACAAATCCAAACTGCTCATCATATTCCTAATGCGGTCTGACCAGAGCCTTATACAGCCTCAGAAGTCACATGACACAAGCTTTCAGAGCTCAACTCTTTCATCACGTCATCTGATGAAGGAGCAGTGCTCCGAAAGCTTGTGATTTCAGGTAAACCTGTTGGACTATAACCTGGTGTTGTGTGACTTCTGACTTTGTCCACCCCAGTCCAATTCCACATCATCGCTAACATTATATAGCCTCAGCAGTGCATCTCTGCTCTCGTATTCTAGCCCTCTTGAAGTGATAGCTAACATTGCATTTGCCTTCCTAAATGTCAGCTGAATCTGCATGTTCACCATAAGAGAATCCTGAACCAGGACTCCCATGTGCCTTTGTGATTCAAACTTCCAAAGTTTTTCCTCATTTAGAAAAAAATGTCTGCACCTCTATTCCTCCTACCTAAGTGCACAACTGCACACCTTCTTGCATTTCATTCCATCTGTGGTCTCTTTGTCCATGCTCCTAGCCTATCCAAGTCCTTCTGCAGAATCCTCACTTCTGAACATCTCACTTCTGTCCCTCTGCCTATATTTGTGTCATCTGCAACCTTAGGAACAACGCCCTCAGTTTCTTTGCCTCCATCGTTAATGTATAATGTGAATTGCTGTGGTCCCAACACAGACTCCTGTGGAACTCCAATAATCACCCGTTGCTATCCTGAAAAAGGTACCTTTATCCCCACTCTCTGTCTTTTTCCAGCCAGCCAATTCTCTATCCATGGCAGTATCTTGCTCCCAACACTGTAGAAACTTATTTTATTGAGAAGCCTGCTGTACAGCATCTTGTCAAAGACTTTCTGGAAATCCAAATAGATCACATCCACTGGCTCTGCTTTGTCTAACTTGCTCATTACCTCTCAAAGAATTTTATTGTCAGGGGTGGTCTCCCCTTGATGAAGCTGTGCAGACTTATCCCTATTTTCCATATACTTCCAATCTCATCCTTAATAGTGGACTCTAAAATCTTCTCAATTACCAAGGTTAGGCTAATAGTTCTCTATCTTCTGCCTCCATCTCTTTTTAAACTTCCTAAAACATACATTAGCCATTTACCAGTCCTCTGAGACCCTCCCTGACACCAGTGATTCTTGAAAGATCATCACCAATGCCTCCACAATCTCCTCAGCTATCTCTGGTGTATAGTCCATCTGATCCCAGTGATTTATCCAACTTCAGACCTTTCAGCTTCTGTAACACCTTCTCCTTAGTGATGGCCATTGCTGTCACTTCTGCCCTCTGACTCTCTTGAAGTTCTGACATGCTGCTGGTGTTTTCCACTGAGAAAACTGAAGCAGAGTTCCTATTTGGTTCATGTAATTTCTTCGTTTCCCATCACTCCTTCTCCAGCATCACTTTCCAGTTGACCAATGTCCACTCCTGACTCTCTCTTACCTTTTGGAATTCCAAAAAACCTCCTACTTTGTTTTATATTACTAGCTAGCTTATTCTCATATTTCAACTTCTCCCACCTTATTGCTTTTTGATTTATCTTCTGTGGTTTTTAAAGACGTCCCGATCCTCTGGCTTTCAACTAATCTTCTCCACATTGTATGCCTTTTCTTTTGTTCGTTTACAGTCCCTGGTTCCCTTGTCAGTCATGGTTTCCTCATCCTCCCCTTAGTATATTTCTTCTTTCTTGGGCTGAATTTATGCTGTGCCTTCCAAATTATCCCCAGAAACTCCTGTCAATGTTGCTCCATTGTCTTCCCTGCAATGCTCCCCTTCCAATCAATTCTGGCCAGCTCCTCCCTCATGTCTTTGTAGTTACCTTCACTCAATTATAATACCCTTACATCTGATTCCAGTTTCTCCCTCTCAAACTTCAGAGTGAATTCTATCAAATCATGATTACTAGAGGTTCCTTCACCTTCACTTTCACCTGCCTCATTACACATCACCAAATCCAGAATTGTTGGTTCCCTAGTGAGCTCTACCACAAGCTGCTCCAAAGAAAACTCATTGATATTCCACAAATTCGTTTTCTTGAGATCTGATGCCAACCTGATTTTCTCAGGCCACATGCGTATTGAAGCTCCCCCCACCACTCTCCACCATGATTATTGTAGGAGTGCCTACCTTACATGCTTATTCTACCTCCTGATTTATTTTTTTCCCCACATCCTGACTACTGCTAGGAGGCTTATACACAGCTCCCATCGGGGCCTTTTTCCCTTTGCGGTTCCTCAAATCTACCCTCACAGATTCTACATCCTCTGACTTGATATCACTTGTTGCTGTTGATTTAATTTCATTTCTTACAAACAGGGCAACCCCGCATCCTCTGCCCACAAGCTTGTCCTTTCGATAGTACCTGAATCCTTGGATATGTAGTTCCCGGCCCTGATCTTCTTGCAGCCAGAGATGATTAGCTTTTTGGTTCTGCTCTTTAACCTAGCCCTGAGCTGCTCATATTCCCTCAGCAGAATCTCTTCCTTCTGTCGAGCTGTATCGTTAACACCTGTGTGGACCATGACAACTGGATCTTTGCCCTCCTACTCCAAGTTCCTCTCAGAGATCCTGAACCCAGGCACCAAACAGATAATACAGGCTTTGGGACTCTCAACCCTAGCCACAGAGTACAGTGTCCTCTGACTATACAATCCCTGATTATAACTATATTTTTCTTTCGATGGCTCCCTGTACCATGGTGATATAGTCAGTTTGCCCATCCTCCTTACAGCCCCCCACTCTCATCTGCACAGTGAGCAAGGATCTCAAATCTGTTAGACAAGCTCAAAGGCTGAGGCTCCTTCAGCACTCCCTCCTGGATCCCTTTACCTGCCTCTCTCATAGTCACACCCTCCTGCCCCTGACCAAATTCAAGATAGTTATTCAAAGGGATGTGACTGCCTTCTGAAACACAGTATCCATGATGCGTCACAGCATTTGAAGCTCAGACGCCAGCTAATCAACTCTGAACCAGAGTTCCTCAAGCAACTAACACTGATTACAGACATGGTGACAATGCACCATAATGGGGTCCACTAGATCCCACATCATGCAAGTGCAACATATCACCTGGTCCTGTACCTCTATTTAAATTATTTAGTTCTTAATTTGATTTTTAAAAATAAGTTGAGTTGGTCTTTTAATTTGAAGCCTGCAAATATTTCCTCTATTTACCTGTTCTGTCTCACCAGCGAGGCTGGAAGGAGATACAGTAATCAGGCTGGAACACAACAGGGAGTGAGGAATGCCTATTGGATTAAATTGTATCTATTTCATTGCTGAGACAAGGCCGATGAACTCAGGTCGTGGATCGATACGTGGGACTGGGATATTATAGCCAGAGAAAATTAGGACTGCAGATACTGTAGGTCAGATTCGAAAAGTGTGGTGTTGGAAAAGCACAGCAGGTCAGACAGCATCTGCGGAGCAGGAGAGTCAACATTTCAGGCATAAGCCCTTCATCAGGAATGTGGAAGGGCGAAAGGGGGCTGAGAGATAAATGAGAGGATGGGGCTGGGGTTGGGGGGAAGGTAGTTGACAATGCGATAGGTAGACGGAGATGGGGGTGATGCTGATAGTCGGAGGGGAAGGTGGAATGGATAGGTGGGAAGGAAGATGAACAAGCAGGTTTTGAGAAGATGTATAGCTCAGGTTGAGGCTTTAAATGTAGGTTTGCTTGCTGAACTGCAAGGTTCATTTCCAGACATTTCGTTACCCTACTAGGTAACATCTTCAGTGGGCCTCAGATGAAGCAATGCTGAGAATTCCTGCTTTCTTGAACAAGTAGGACAATTCAAGAGGGCAATTCTGAGTTGGAGGTTTGGATCTTGGATGATGTGGGAGTGGGGAGATAAGGCTATTGGTGAAGTCGACGATGATGCTGTGTGGTTAGAAAGTCCCAAGGCGGAAGATGACGTGTTCTTCATCGAGTGGCTAGGGTGTGGCGGTGGAGGAGGCCCAGGGCTTCCGTGTTGTTGGCAGAGTGGGGGGGGGGGGGGGGGGGGGGGGGGGGTGGTGGGGGGGGGTGGGGGCGGTTGAAGTGGTCAGCTACAAAATGGTGGGATCGTTTGGTGTGTGTGTCCCAGAGATGTTTCCTGAAAAGTTCTATGAGTTGGCATCTTCTGTCCCCGATGTAGAGGAGACCACATTGAGAGCAATGGGCTCAGTAGATGCATGTTTGGATGTGCAGGAAGATCTCTGCAGAATGTGGAAAGATCCTTTGAAGCCTTGGACGGAGGTGAGGGGGAAGGTGTGGGTGCAGGTATTAAACCTCTTGAGGTGGCAAGGGAAGGTGCCGGGAATGGAGGGTGAGTTGGTGGGGTCGTGGACCTAACAAGGGACTCATGGAAGGATTGTCTCTGCAGAACACTGATAGGGATGAGGAGGGAAATATATCCCTGCTGGTGGGGTCTGTTTGTAGGTGGTGGAGATGGCAGAGATAATGCGCTGTATCCAGAGATTATCGGGGTGGAAGGTAAGGACTGGAAGGGTTCTATCCTTGTTGCAATTGGAGGAGTGGGCTTCATGGCCGAGGTGTGAAAAGTGAAGGAGATGTGCTGGAGGATATTGTTGATCACATGGGAGGGGAAATTGAGGTCCTTGAAATAGGAGGCCATCTGGGATGTTCTGGAGTGGAATTGCTCCTCCTGGGAGCAGATGTGGTGAAGACGGAGGAATTGGGAGTAAGGGATAGCGTTTTTACAGAAGGGGGAGTGGGAGAAGTTGTGGTCCAGGTAGCTATGGGAGTTGGTGGGTTTGAAGTAGATGTCCATGTTGAGTCGGGTGGCAGAAATGGAGACGGAGAGGTCCAGGAAGGTGGGGGAGGTGTCCGAGATGGTCCAGGTGAGCTTAAGGTCAGGATGGAAGGTGTTGGTGAAGTTGATGAACTGTTCAATCCCCTCATGGGAGCACAACATGGTGCCAATATAGTCATCAACGTAGCAGTGGAAAAGGTGGGGAGAGGTGCCTGCAGAAGATGGACTGTTCCACATATCTAATGAAGGGGCAGGCATAGCTGAGGCCCATGCAGTGTCCTTTTGGTCTGAAGGAAGTGGGAGGATTTGAAGGAGAAGTTGTTGAGGGTGAGGACCAATTGAATGAGTGTGTCGGTGGAGGGGTACTTGGTTGGGTCAGCAGGAGAGGAAGAAACACAAGGTTTGCAGGCCTTTGCCATGCCAGATTATAGCCGTGAGTAAAGGAGGGACAGGACTGGCAGCTTAATGCCTTCAGCTACAGGTGCCTCAGGTGGGTCAGAGGTGGTGGAAAGAGGGGAGAGGGAGTTAAATTTTTGATTAAGGTGAGTATCACAGCAGTAATCAGAGATGAAATAACTGAAGAATCATCCAGTGAGGCTTTGTGAGTGGAGCTAAGAAATAAGAAGAGGATGGTGATTTTGTTGGGATTGTACCATAGGCCTCCAAGTAGTCAACAGGACTTGGAGGAACAAAATACAGGGAGATTGGGGAGACCTGCAGGACCAATAGGAGGGGCTTTTAATTTTCCTAAAATAGAATGGGACTACCAGAGCATTAAGAGCTTAGATGTGGTGATATGTGTTTAAGTGCGTTCAGGAAAGTTTCCTCAAGCAGTATATAGAAGGGGCAAAACTCGACCTACCTCTGGGAAATGAGGCAAGACAGGTGACTGAGGTGACAGTGGAGGAGCACTTTGGCATGAGTGACCATAGTTTTATTATTTTTAAAATAATTATGGAGAGGGTCAAAACTGGCTCACAGGTTCAAGTTCTAAATTGGAGTAGGGTGAATTTTGATGGAATTAAATAGGAGCTTGCAGGGGTTGATCGGAGTGGTTTGTTTGCAGGCAAAGGGACATCTACCAGTTGGGATGCCTTTAAAAGTGAGATAATTGAAGTTCAATTATCTATGAGTGTGGAAAACAAGGTTGACAAGAATAGAGAATCCTAGATGACAAGAGATAATAAGCCTTTGAACTAAAAAAAAGAGATATGACACAGGTACAGCCAGCTGGGATCAAGGGAATCGCTGGAAGTATGTAGGGGAAACAGGAGTTTACTGAAGAAGGAAATAAGGAAGGTGAAAATGGGGCATGAGATAGCCCTGGCTGAGAAGATGAGGGTAAATCCAAAAAGGTTCCTTAAGTATATTAAAGGAAAAAGAATAACTAGACAGAGAATGGATTGCTTCAAGGACCAAAGTGTTGAACAACAGGAGATGAGTGAGATCCTCAATTAATATTTCTCCTCCGTGTTTATCGTGGAGAAAGACATGAAGACTTGGGAACTTGGGGAAGTTAGTGGTGAAATCTTGGGGACAGTCCACATCACATTAGAGGAGGTGTTAGACATTTAGAATGTCTGAAAGTGGATAAATCTCCTGCTCCTAACCAGAGATAGTCAAGAACACTGCAAGAGGTGAGAGAAAAAATTGTGGGGGCCCTCACTGATATTTTTGCTTCATTGTTAGCCACAGGTGAGGACCCTGAAGACTGGAGGGTAGCAAATGTTGTGCCCTTATTCAAGAGGGGTGGCAAAGAAAATCCTGGGAATTATAGACCAGTAAGATCTGTGGTGGATAAGTTACTTGAGAAGATTCTGAGAGATAAGACATATGTGCATTTGGAAAGATAGGGTTTGATTAGGAGTAGTCAGCATGGCTTTGTGAACAGGCTTTGTTAGAGTCCTTTTATAAAGTGACCAGGGACGTTGATGAGGGCAGGGCAGTAGGTGTAGTCTATATGGATTTCTGTAAGGCCTTTGATAAGGTTCCACACGGTAGGTTGCTCTGTAAGGTTAGATTGCATGGTATCCAAGGGGAACTGGCAAATGGGATACACAATTGGCTTGATGGTAGGAAGCAGACAGAAGTAGTGGAAGGATGCTTGTCAGACTGGAGGCTTGTGACTAGCCCATTACTATTTGTTTTTGACATCAATGATTTGCATGAAAATGTACAAAGCGTGATGAGTAAGTTTGCAGGTGACACTAAAATAGGCAGTATCATGGACAGTGAGAAAGGTTAAAAAAAATTGCAGCAGGACCTTGACCAGCTGGTGAAGTGGACCGAGAAGTGGCAAATGGAATTTAATATGAAGAAGTATGAGGTCTTGCGTTTTGGAAATTCAAATCAAGGTCGGAGTTTCATGGTGAATGATAGGGTCTTAAGGAGCATAATGGAATAAAGCGACCTTGAAATTCAGGTGCAAAGTTCTCTGTAGGTGGAGTAGGCTTTTGGCACACTGGCTTTCATCAGTGAGTATTGAAGTTGGGAAGTTATATTGCAGCTGTACAGGACATTTTTGAAGCTACACTTGGAGTATTGTGTTCAGTTTTGGTCACCTTGCTGTTGGAAGGATGTTATTAAACTGGGAAGAGTGCAGAAGAAACGTACAAGGATGTTGCTAGGAATTAATGGTCTAAGTTTTGGGGCTGATGCCTGGCTTATTCCTGAAATGTTGACTCTCCTGCTCTTCAGATGTTGCCTGACATGCTGTTCTTTTCCAGCGCCACACTTTTCCACTCTGATCTCCAGCATCTGCAGTCCTCAATTTCTCCTGAATTATAGGGAGAGGTTGGACAAGCCAGGACTTATTTTTTCTTTCAAGCATAGGAGACTGAGGGGATCTTATAGCACTGTATAAGATCACGAGAGGCATGGATAGGGTGAGTGGAGTCATTCTTTTTCCCAGGGTTGGGGAATGGAGAACTGGAGGGCATCAGTTTGTGGGTGGCATGGTGGCACAGTGGTTAGCACTGCTGCCTCACAGCGCTTGAGACCCGGGTTCAATTCCCGACTCAGGCGACTGACAGTGTGGAGTTTGCACGTTCCCCCCGTGTCTGCGTGGGTTTCTTCCGGGTGCTCCGGTTTCCTCCCACAGTCCAAAGATGTGCGGGTCAGGTGAATTGGCCATGCTAAATTGCCTGTAGTGTTAGGTAAGGGGTAAATGTAGGGGTATGGGTGGGTTGCGCTTCGGCGGGTCGGTGTGGACTTGTTGGGCCGAAGGGCCTGTTAGATTTAGTAATCTAATCTAAAAAAAAGAATAAAGGGGAAAAAAAAATAAAAGGGAACCTGAGAGGCAACCTTTTTTACACAGAGGGTGGTACACACATGGAATGAGCTGCCAGCGGAAATAGTTGAGGCGGGGACATTAACAACATTTAAAAGGCATTTGGACAAATACATGGATAGGAATGCTTTAGAAAGATATGGGCCAAGTGCAGGGAAATGGGGTTAGCATGGGCGGACATTTTGGTTGGCATGAACCAGTTTAGGCCAAACTGTCTCCATGCTGTAGGGCTCTGTGACTCTAATATTTGTGGTTTATTTGGAGTAAGAGCGTGTAAGATTTCTTTTCCTTCCCTTATTGCTGATCTCTCTATGCCAACACTGGTTCATAAAACATGAAATCCCTACAGGGTAGAAGTAAATTAAACAGTAACTTTCCGAAAGGATAAAAATGTGAAAGGAGAAATTTTCAGGGGTCTCAAACAAAAAAGAGCAGGGATGTGGGGGAGGACAGCTCTTTCAAAGAGGCTGAAGGTGTAACAGGGAGGACTAGTCTCCTCCTAAGTTACTCAATTTCACAATTTGATGATACAGACAAACATAGAAGGTAGGTGCATTTGGTCCCTTGATCCTGCACCACCATTCAATATGATCATGGCTGATCATGCAATCTCAGTATCCTATTCCCCCCTCTCTCCATACCCCTTGAATCCTTTTGCCACAAGGGCCACATGCTGCTCCCTCTCGAATATATCTAATGAATGGGCCCCGACAGCTTCCAGTTGGAGAGAGTTCCACAGGTTCACAACTCTTTGAGTGAAGAAATTCTTCCTCATTTCAGCCCTGAATGGCTTACCCTTTATTCTTTGACTGTGACGCCTCTGTACTTCCCCAACATCGAGAACCCTCTTCCCACATCCAGCATGTCCCGTCCCATCAGGATTTTATATGTTTCTATGAGAACCCCCCCCCCATTCTTCTGCATTCTAGCGAGTACAACCCCAGTTGATCCGGTCTTTCCTCATGTCAGTTCTGTCACCCTGGGAGTCAGTCTGGTGAACCATAACTGGATTCCCTCAATAACAAGAATGTCCTTCCTCAGACTACAAGACCAAAACTGCACACCATACTCAAGGTGCAGCCTCACCAAGGCCCTGTATAACTGCAGCAAGGTTCTATTAGAAATGATTTTTTCAGTTTGTATTCTGGTGTGTAGATGTGATTGCTGTCTACCCAAAAGATCATCCTCCAGCCAGCATCCTTTCACACTGTTACCATGAAACATCAATAAGGTTCTTTCTGGAAACAAATTCTCTATTATCCACTACCCAAACCTCATTCACTAGTTCAATAGTGTTTACATTGTTTGAACGATTTTATTGTAGGCCTGATCTCATAAATCTGCGATTTTAATTTATTGTCTAGGACGTGAAATAAGTTTAAGAAAGATGATTTACAGAATACACCAGTATCTATTGCATTGCAGATGACTTTATGAAAGATACAACCAATATGGGTTATTTCCCACAGCTCTGTGCCTCCCATGAATTTCATAGGATTTCTATCCTTCTGTACTTTGTTTATTTTTAAGCACTCAAAAACATTTCATCTCAGCCTGGTGCTTTGAAATCATTTCAAGGTCATAAGTAAAATGAAGAAGGTCAATATTTCCCACCCTAGCTCATTCAGGCAAAACAAAGAAAGAGCAAATTGTATCATTTAGCAGCATTATCAGGGAGTGCATGCTGGAATCTTGTTGAACCATTGTTTTTATCGACACCCCTGCAGCCCTCTCCGCCCTCCTCCTCCTCACTGCTGTTGGGGTACGGGAGCAGGGAAATTGCCCCTTAGTTCCTGGGGCAAAGTCTCTGGCTACTTCTAAAACATTTCCAAAGTTTCTTGCCCTCCCATGGTTGGGCCTTGTTACAGCAGCCCAACTACTCTTTCCACAGTGGAATCGCCACTTTTGTATTTGGTAATAACTTCCAGGAATTCATGCCAACTGTTCAAGGTTTTGCAATATTGCCACCTCCAGCACCACCTCAAGTTTCTGACCTTCAAGATCTCACCTGCATGCTAAAATTCAGGGATCTGTGGAAATGCTCAGAGAATCCCTTTTGTTTATCTCCAATGTATTCACTATTATTGTCACCCCCCTGTTTGTACTTCTGGTTGATTTAAAATCAGCATGGAGAGTAATAGGAAGACGTAAAGCAGCCATTAAACCCAAGGCCTTGGATTTCCCACTTGTTAAGTTAGGTTAGAATGATGCACATGAATTAAGTGAGTGGGGAAGAAAACAATGAAAGAGAAGTGGGCTTTGGCTGATTGCAAACAATATGCTTTCTGTTTGCACTTTGTTTAACTGGAAGATGATTGTGCTGCATTCTTTCTGTTAATAAGTCAGCCACGGTTGTCCCCAAGAGCTGAGCCTCAGCTCAGCAAAGTTGTTTGAGTATACCTGTGTTTATTGCTTGGCAGACAGGTTTGTCTGGGTCAATGCCAGAGGTCGATCCATTCATGTAACTTGCTGTAACTGGACCTGCTCTTAACTGTAAACACAGCGGTGGAGATAGGAGAATACAATGAGCTCATAGCTTGGGAGCTCATTTCCAGCATCGTTTCACATGAGTTCACCTACGCTAAATATATCTCTTCATTTCAGAAGCGATTTATTTGAGGTTGTTGCTCCTTTTAAACTGCTGTTTGATCAGTGAGGCAGTATTAGATATTCAAACGTTGTGAACCTCATTGTGGGGCTTTAGATAATTAAAATATTATTTACCTTGTGTGGTACACAATGGCATTATTTCTTCCTTTATTCCTTAAAATAAAAGCCTTTATTTCTTCTTTTCTCTTCTTTTGTGTGAGGAGTTTTGCCAAAAGGAGATAAGTTCATGCTGGGGGGAATGAAGATTTTCCATTTATGGTTACTCAGTTTCAACTTCAAACACTTCCAGGACAATTATTCCCTTTATTAGCTGCAGATTAAAGCTTCCTCTCCTGTGCCAGAAACCTCAGATATATGTCCCTCATGTCCCTGATGTGATCTTTTCCATGTTCTGGTGATCAGAGGTTCCCAAGTCTGTGCTAATTAATGGTGGGCAGACGACTGGAAGAACACACCAAGCCAGGCAGCCTCAGGGGATGGAAAAGTCGATGTTTCGGGTGTAACCCTTCTTCAGGACTGCAGGTGGGTGTGGGGGGAGGGGAGGCGGGGGGCAGGGTGGTGAAGTGGGTTAGGTGAAGACAGGTAGAGGGCATGACCTGGTTGGTCAATGGGAGGAATGAATCCGGTTGGTGGCAGGGAGCAGTGGCTCTGAGGGGGAAGGGCTGGGATTCGAGTTGGGGGATGGAGATGGAGGTTATTTGAAATTGAAGAACTCAATGTTGAGTCCTCTGGGCCGTAGGGTACCCAGGCGGAAGATATGGTATTGTTCCCTCCATTAAGAACAATGGCTTGCTTTGGCCAAAGATAGTCATGTCGGAAATTAATGGTGAGCCAGGATGGGTTTTTTTTACTGAGGCAAAAGCCCAGATGGAATATTACAACTGATTTTCACCCCATTGTTCCAGATTGGTTTTGAAGAATGATTGCTATTGACCCTCCCCATACTGATCAGCTCATTGTTGTTTATATTGAGTATATCTGATGTAACCATCGTCTTGTTCCCATTGAACCCCAGAATATGGAATTCCTCCTCTTGGAAATCAAGACAGATAGGTCATGGTTAAAGGTCATAGAATTGGATTCTGTCTATGAGGAACAAATCAGGTAAATCAAAAATTCAACAATTCAGAGCTAGGTTTTTAAATGCTGTAAGTTATAGTGAGGGCAGGGCCGGGAGCCTACTTCAGGAGGGCAGTGGGGAAGAGGGTGGGGAAGCCCTTGCAGTTCACAGAAGCATCCTTCACCCTCACCTAGAGCAAGGTCAACAAGCCTGACCTTTGGCCTCACCAGTGGTTGAGCTTCCCACGCTTCTGATGAAAGACCAAACATGGCAAGCAAAGGCCCTTAATCAGCCATTAATTCGATACGTAAGGGCCTCAGTTTGGAACAGTGTGTTCAAAAACACTGCCCAATGTGTTCTGCTTCTTTGGTGCAGAACTTCCTGTAGAATCCCTACAGTATAGAAACAGGCTGTTCAGCCCAACAAGTCCACACCGACCCTCTGAAGAGTAACCCACCCAGACTCATTCCCCTACCCTATTATCCTATATTTACCCCTGACTAATGCACCTAACTTACACATCCCTGAATACTATGGGCAATTTAGCATGGCAAATTCACCTAAACTGCACATCGTTGGATTGTGGGCGGAAACCGGAGCAGCCAGAGGAAATCCATGCAGACACGGGGAGAATGTGCAAACTCCACGCAGACAGCTGACCAAGGCTTGAATCGAACCTGGGTCCCTGAAGCTGGGAGGCAGCAGTGCTAACCACTGAGTCACCGTGCCACCTTTTCCATTATTGCTATTGTCTTCAGCTATTCTACAGGATGGAGAAAGAGATTTCCTTTGGAATTTGCCAGTCTTTTTGACTTGAGCATGATAACCTTTGATTATGGTACTGGGCTAGTCCAGAGGATGAGTTCAATACTCATAGAGTCATAGAGTCTTAGAGATACTCATGCTAGTCATTTGTTGATAAGCGCCAGAGTCGATGAGTGCAAAAACTGATGGATTGCTGTCAAAACCAAACTAGTTCATTAATGTGTTATGGGATGACAACCTGCCACCATTACCTGGTCTGGCCTTTATGTGACTCAAGTTCTACACATACAGTGTACTTGACTCTTACCTTTTATGAATTGGCCTAGGCAAAAATTCAGTTTTGTAACCAGCCTTCAAGAGGAGCACCGCTGACACCATATTGTATGAGCTATCCGGGTTTTTTGCTCAGGATAAAGCTGATTTACTGCCTTCATTCTCCTTGTTGCAAAGACAGTGAGGAGACCTAGCTGCTAGATCCATTCTCCTTTGAGATACAGAGCTGTTCTGACTCTCCTATCCAAATCCTCACTAAATGATCAAAATGTGTGGCACTTAATGCGAACTTCAGCATTAACCCTTTCAGAACTATTACCTTATGCAACAGAGAACAAAATATGGATGAAAAACCCTTGAACTTTCAGTTGATCAGGTAATGACAAAGCTTTGAAACAAACCCCAGCTGAAATAAGGGCTCTACAATTTGACCATTTCTCTGGCATTACAGTTCATCCATGAAAATGTTGTATGAGCTTCATATTGTTCCAGCGTGAACCTTCAGCATCTAAATAGATAATGCTCAAGTTCTGAAGTCACCATCAGAAATGTTGCTG
Organism: Hemiscyllium ocellatum; assembly: GCF_020745735.1. Classification (NCBI taxonomy): domain Eukaryota; kingdom Metazoa; phylum Chordata; class Chondrichthyes; order Orectolobiformes; family Hemiscylliidae; genus Hemiscyllium; species Hemiscyllium ocellatum. The sequence continues at coordinate 42,181,041 of NC_083426.1, forward strand.
CTAACGCACTTTTAAAAAGTGATGTTTTTCTGAAATCTGAAAATAGGAAAGCTTTGTATTTGTACCACACTTTTCCGAGCCTCAGAATATCAGAAATTGTGCTAAAGTCACTGAAGACAATTTGAAGCGTAATCATCTTTGAAATTGTAGAAAACGCAGCAGCCAATTTGTAAACAGCAAGCTTTCACAAGCAGCAATGTGGTGTCGATCAGGGACAGGTTTAGAAGTGTTGATCAGAGGAGAAATAGTGTCCTGTACACGGGAAAGGACGGAACACCACCGGACCATGGGATCTATTTACATCCAGCAGAGAGGATATACATTGGTTAATTCCTCATCCAAATAAAGGAGCTGAGTGATATTGTGATTTCTTTAGGTGAACTTCAGAGTTCTTGAGCTTTGCCTAGACATTCCATCTAACTTGAGAGTTGGACGTAGTTGGACGATGGGCAGTGTATAGAATCTGTACAGTCTGGAAGTAGGCCATTTGGTCCATTGAGTCCACCCCGACTCTCCAAAGCACATAGAGTCATAGAATCATATAGATGTACAGCATGGAAACAGACCCTTCGGTTCAGCTTGTCCATGCCGACCAGATATCCCAAAGCAATCTAGTTCCACCTGTCAGCACCTGGCCCATATCCCTCCAAACCCTTCCTATTCACATACCCATCCAAATGCCTCTTAAATGTTGCAATTGTACCAGCCTCCATCACATCCTCTGGCAGTTCATTCCATACACATATCACCCTCTGCGTGAAAACGTTGCCCCTTAGGTCTCTTTTATATCTTTCCCCACTCACACTAAACCATTGCCCTCCAGTTCTGGACTCCCCGACCCCAGGGGAAAGATTTTGTCTATTTATCCTGCCCATGTCCCTCATAATTTTGTAAACCTCTATAACGTCACCCCTCAGCCTCCAACACTCCAGGGAAAACAGCCCCGCCTGTTCAGCCTCTCCCTGTAGCTCAAATCCTCCAACCTTGGTAACATCCTTGTAAATCTTTTCTGAAGCCTTTCAAGTTTCACAACATCTTTCTGATAAGAAGGAAACCAGAATTGCACACCATATTTCAACAGTGACCTAACCAATGTTCTGCACAGCCGCAACATGACCTCCCAACTCCTGTACTCAATACACTGACCAATAAAGGAAAGCATACCAAACGCCTTCTTCACTCTCCTATCTACCTGCGACTCCACTTTCAAGGAGCTATGAACCTGCACTCCAAGGTCTCTTTGTTCAGCAACAATCCCTAAGACCTTACCATTAAGTGTATAAATCCTGCTAAGATTTGCTTTCCCAAAATGCAGCACCTTGTATTTATCTGAATTAAATTCCATCTGCCACTTCTCAGCCCATTGGCCTGTCTGGTCAAGGCCCTGTTGTAATCTGAGGTAACCCTCTTCACTGTCCACTACACCTCTAATTTTGGTGTCATCTGCAAACTTACTAACTGTACCTCTTATGCTCGCATCCAAATCATTTATGTAACTGACAAAAAGTAGAGGGCCCAGCACAGATCCTCGTGGCACTCCACTGGTCACAGGCTTCCAGTCTGAATAACAACCCTCCACCACCACCCTCTGTCTTCTACCTTTGAGCCAGTTCTATATCCAAATGGCTAGTTCTCCCTGTATTCCATGAGATCTAACCTTGCTAATCAGTCTCCCATGGGGAACCTTGTCGAACGCCTTACTGAAGTCCATATAGATCACATCTACTGCTCTGCCCTCATCAATCTTTTTTGTTACTTCTGCTAAAAACTCAATCAAGTTTGTGAGACAATTTCCCACGCACAAGGCCATGTTGCCTATCCCTAATCAGTCCTTACCTTTCCAAATACATGTACATCCTGTCCCTCAGGATTCCCTCCAACAACTTGCCCACCACTGAGGTCAGGCTCACTAGTCTATAGTTCCCTGGCTTGTCTTTACCACCCTTGTTAAACAGTGGTACCACGTTTGCCAACCTCCAGTCTTCCGGCACCTCACCTGTGACTATCGATGATACAAATATCTCAGCAAGAGGCCCAGCAATCACTTCTCTAGCATCCCATAGGGTTCTCGGGTACACCTGATCAGTCCTGGGGATTTATCCACCTTCATGCATTTCAAGACATCCAGCACTTCTCCTCTGTAATCTGGACATTTTGCAAGATATCACCATCTATTTCCCTACAGTCTATATCTTCCATATCCTTTTCCACAGTAAATGCTGATGCAAAATATTCATTTAGTATCTCCCCCATTTTCTGTGGCTCCACACAAAGGCCGCCTTGCTGATCTTTGAGGGGCCCTATTCTCTCCCTAGTTACCCTTTTGTCCTTAATATATTTGTAAAAACCGTTTGGATTCTCCTTAATTCTATTTGCCAAAGCTATCTCATGTCCCTTTTTTGCCCTCCTGATTTCCCTCTTAAGTATACTCCTACTTCCTTTTAATTCTTCTAAGGATTCACTCGATCTCTCCTGACTGTACCTGACATATGATTCCTTTGGTTTCTTAACCGAATCCTCAATTTCTTTAGTCATCCAGCATTCCCTATACCTACCAGCCATTCCTTTCACCCTGACAAGAATATACTTTCTCTGGATTCTTGTTATCTCATTTCTGAAGACTTCCCATTTTCCAGTTGTCCCTTTACCTGCGAACATCTGCCTCCAATCAGCTTTCAAAAGTTCTTGCCTAATACTGTCAAAATTGGCCTTTCTCCAATTTTCCCACCCAGACTCACCCTATCCCTGTATCTTGCATTTCCCATGGCAAATCTACCTAAACTGCATATCTTTGGACACTATTGGGCAATTTAGTATTGCCCAATCCACCCTAATCTGCACATCTGTGGACTGCAGGAGGAAGCCAGAGCACCCAGAGGAAACCCACACAGACACAGGGAAAATGTGCAAATTCCACACAGAAGGTTACCCAGGTCCCTGGCACTACGAGGCTGCAGTGCTAACCTGTGGGCCACCATGCCATCTGATTCAGATCCTGACTAGCTATGATGGGGATTTTCCTGATTTCTTGGTGCAACACTTGGGTCGAATTGTTATGGCCTAGAGAAATAACAGAGACGGATGTTTTTACATGAGTGTTGGGTGTTGGGTACTGAGGTTGCAGTAAGAGATCTTTTTTTCTTAATGTCCATCTGCACATATAAAGCCAAGAAAAGTCACTGGGTGGGAACTGTGAGCAGGAAACTGCTGCTTCCCTGTTTCCAGCTCAGAGATGCTATTTTTAAAGACAATGTCCCAGTGAATGGTCAATCAAGTAGTGGGCTGCTTCGTTCTGAATGGTGTCAAGCCTCTTGAGTGTTCCTGGAGCTGCATCCATCCAGGTAGGTGGGGAGTATTCCATCACACTCTTGACTTGTGTTTTGGAGATGGTAAACAGGTCTGGGGAATCAGATGATAAGTTATTCACCACAGTATTTCTATACTCTGATCTGTTCTTGTAACCACTGTGTTTGTATGGTGAATCCAACTGAGTTTCTGGTTGATATTAAACTGCAGAATGTTGATGGTGGGGGTTACGGTAATGTAACACAATTGAATGTCAAGAGGCAATGGTTAGATTGCCTGTTACTGGAAATGCCAGGCATTTGTATGGCCATTTTCAGCCCAAGCCTGGATATTGACCAGGTCTTGCTGTATTTGGACTTGGACTGCTTCAGTGCCTGAGAAGTGGTGAATGGTGCTGAATGTTGTGCAATCAATCCAGTTTTGTTCTGTTTTTGAGACTTTTCAGGGGCTGATACAGCTGAGTGGCTTGCTAGGTCAATAACGGGTCAATAAGATTATTTTGGACCTGGAGTCAACACAAACTGGGGTTACGGTGCCAGTATCAGGCAGGAAGCCTTCGGTAATGGGTGGTTTGAACACTCCAGCAAAGGCACCAGGGGCTGAGGGTGGCCATTGCATCTGGGCGATCTCTCTATGGGCCACGGCATGGCTATTAAATATGAATCACATGGAGGGACTGGCTGTGTTGGTGCCAGGGTCTATCGGAGCAGTCATCCTAATGGTTGGGGCCCATCTCACTGGCAGAAAAATGCCAACTGGCCGAGGAGTGGTCTCTGGTTCTTTTGCCAGCTTCTGCCAACATTTTCTGAGCCCTGCTGCCTGCCAGCCATTCACACAGGGCTGATAAAACACAGCCCATGAACTCTACCATCTGCATGACCTGCTAATTGTTTCCAGCATTTACTGTTTGTTTGTACACAGTGGTGACATCCTTGGCACATGCACTGGCGACTGTGACCTGTTCCTGACATTGTAGGTGACAACACAGCCTTTCTATATACCTGCGGCGTTCATATTGGGTATGGATAATCACTCCATTTTTGGTTTTACTTCAGTTTCCCACCAGCCATTTGGTTTTTCATTGGTTATAGCATTCCCATTGCTGGCCTGTGTGAGATAATTTAACCGAGTGGAAACAGGATTTAAAATCTGGTTCGCTTGATCTGTGTACCTAAACACTTAAGGAACCTTAGTGTAATTATCCTCAGTGCTGAAAGAGCATGTTGATAACATGGTTACTTTAGCACATGGGTCACTTAGGTTTATAAAAATAGAGGTAAAAGAGATTACGCTGTTCATGAATCACAGGTTAGACCTCAACTGAGCATTGTGGGCAATTCTGAGTGACAAGTTCAGGAATGATGGGTCTGGGAAAGAGGAGATTTGCCAGGAGGTTAGTAGTGATGAAGAATTTCTGATTAAAACAATTAGTGTTGTGTATTTTATACATGATCTCTGTACTCACAAAGGGCTTCTAGGATGAGGAGACAGTCCGAAACTTGGAACAAGATCTTTCAGGAGTGAAATTAGGAAACTTGGTAAACATAAAGAGTATTAGATCAATTAATAGTTATATACCTGAGATTGATAGATTTTGTGTCAATTAATGATATTAAGGGATAAGGGGCATGAGGAGGTTATGGCATTAGGTACAGACCAGCCATGATCACACTGAATGGCAGAACTGGCTTGAGGGAGGTAAATGTTACTAGATTGCTAAGTTCAGGTGTGAGACTGAATTTGGACCAGCCCCTAGGGCAGAACACAGTGCACAAGTGGACCTTTATGAAAGATGAGGATGTTAGCATACCAGTTGTGATATGTGGGAAATTCTATCACAGGAATAAGTTGCCTGTTGTCTGCATTTTGCTGATGGTCAGCAATAATGACTGATTCTTCGCAGGAAAATCAGCTTACATACAGCTTTTGATCTTAGATTATTTCAAAAAACCTGTGACTATCCATTCAGTGTTCCAGGCATTTGTCAGTTTCTATCAGGGAAGTCAAAAGGTCGATCTGAGCATAATTAAGACTGGGCTGTGAGAATAGCATCTGATAGGGGTTCAGCACCACAAGTGGAGTGGATATAGTTATACATATAAAACAAACGGTGAGGAAGCTAGAAGCAGACTTCAAGAAGACAAGTCTGATGAACTGACAAATCTCCCTGGATTTTAATTTCCATTGAAGGTTGACACTTGGAGAAACTTTGAATTCTGAGATATGGTATCAATCAAGATTTCTGATGGTTTGCTGCACAATCTTGTCTTTTTTGGCCAGTGGTGATGAGTTAGAGAAGAGGAAAGCAACACTCCCTGACTGGGGCTGTCCATGACTGGTTTATCTGACTGTGATATGAGTGAACACAATTCCTCGTTGTGGTAGGGTCAGCAAATTAGGTTCTGGGGTGAGCTTCCACTCCTATGCTGACTCCAAACTCTGTGCACCTCCCAGTTCCAAGATAATACCAGCCTCCTTCTTGCACTTTGAGTATGACTGTCAGCTTTTTGAGGTTCTGTGAAAGCACCAAACATTTTGTTGTCCATTTCAAAGAGCCTTCTTCTGTAGACTGCTCCCATCATCTAAGTCCTCTGCAGCAGAACTCATGTGTGATCTTTTCCTCAGCTTTTACCAGAGCTAGTCATTTTCCCTTGCTAGGCTGTTGGCCTTCATGCAGACCAAGCTTTGAAACTACCCTCTAAAGTTGCCACACTGTCTAAACTGGCAACTGGGAGTGTGAGAGTAAATTGTTCCACAATTCTCATTGTGCTCCTGTGTTTCCGAGCTCCTTTTCTTCCACCATTGGCTGCTCCCAGTTTTCAGTCCCTGTGTATCTGCCGGGAGGAAGGCACAAAGGTTGATTGGGATTAGGGATGCACGAGTCACGTTTTAAGTCATTGTGCTCCATTGAAGGTGCGCACCACCTCTTCTGGTGGGAATGTTGGGGATTCTCAATCACACTGGATTTTCTGTCCATTGTTGAGGTGTGTAGCCACTCATTAGTGCATTCAGTCTTGGCTGTGCACCGCAAGCATCTACATAAACAGGCAGCATATAGTCCTGTATTACAGGTGATTGTCATGGAGCAATCCCACATTGTGATTCCATGCTTGTTCTGAGGTTGGTACAATTTTACTGGATAGTTCAGTGTGAGGCCATTCGGTCCATTGTATCTGTGTCAGCTCTTTGAAACAGTGACCTGCAAACTGGATCTCTAATATTTTCCAATATTCCTGCAATGTTTTCTGTAGTGATTGGAATTAGGTGGGACTTGTTAATTACGAGATCCTTGATTGGGGGTGTTAGCCTGGGCCAATATAACCAGGAGATTTTCCTAAAATAAGTTCAAGGACAACAATAACATGCGTGGCTGTAAATGTTTCAATTAATAATTAAAAATATTTTTGTCTGGTTATGGCACAAGTGCACTCTGACATTGTAAATCAGAGAATGGGTTCTGATTTTATTATATTGACAACTGGATTGAGCTGAAAGTTCATGCTACTAGAATGCATGAACCTCTTTAATGGAATAACGATATATAATCATTGCAGGCTTAAAAAAATATAGCCAGGAGATCGCCTCATCAGTGTGCTGAGCGTAAGTATATAAAGGGTGACTTGGTTACCATTTACTGGCCTCTGTGCAGTTAGTTCATTTTCTCTTCCAGTATTTATCTGGCTGCCATTTGAATGTTTTGATTCTACCTAGAGCAGGATATTCTAGATGACAACAATCGCTGAATATAATTTGTCACCTCATGTCACCTCCAGTTCCTTTGTTGATTGCTTTAAATCTTTGTCCTCAGGCAACCAACCATTCTGCCACAAGAAACAGTTTCTCCTTATTTTCTCTGTTAAAACACTTCATGAATTTGAAAACTCTTAATACAACCTGCTCTAAGGAGGGGCAAATGGACCTGCCTTGACAATGTCTGAGTCATCCACATTATAAAGCAGAGAAACTTACTGCAGTGTTGCAGATAAATGGCCCATAGACTGTGTTCCCATTCAGGTATCCAACATTCAATGGTTCCATACTCTACCTAAATCTGGAGAAGTCACTGGAGGTGGTGGGAGATGCACTGTTTCAGGTTCCAAGGGTTATTTGAGGCACCTTTTTTTTTGGCTATTCAGTGGCCATTTTATATTTTACTTTACTGTGGAATAAATCAGCTTAAATGATTAAAATGGTTTGTGAACTCGAACATCAAAGACCTTGAATACAGCAGGGTAGCACAAAATGGCACAGAGCAGAAATCACTGACCTCCAACATGGATGGAGGATGACAGGGGGGATGATTACTGCTCTAACAGTAGATTTTGACTAGCGCGTTCACAACCCATCATGACCATAGGCTTTGATCACATATTAGGAAGCAAAGGTCACATGTGAAAGCAGCCTGCGTTGTCAATTTTAAACCCAACTTCACTAATTGATATCAAAAACAGAAGATGTTGGAGAAACTCCGCAGGACTGTTTTTGTATCAGATTTCCAGCATCTGTTTTTTTATTCCACTAAGCAACATCTTTGATTTACTGACGCGATTCAGTCAGGTCCTTTGACTGAATAAGTTTACCTAGGTCGGCCTTAGTAGCACTGAACTGAGGCTAGTCTAATTGCCTTCAGAGAGATAAGATGCTTTTTAATAAGTTTTGTGGAAGTCTTGCCAACCTTTCTGAAGCATTAAGGTTAACCTACCTTGGGGCACTATTTATGAAACACACTGTGATGATGACTGCAAGATAATGTTTCCTTCCATATCCTTGCACTTATCTAAGGCATTCACTTGTCAAGCTGAGTGAAATTACTGTTTTCTTTTTGGTGGGGTGGTTGGGGAAAGATTTTGGCTTAGGTTTATCGGTCCACAATTTCAAAGGGCAAAGTGGATTCGTTTTAAGTTCCAGTTTATTAATTACAAGTGAAGCATATCAAAAATAAAGAAAATAAATGGAATTGTTTCCTAGGAACAGGGGTGTATAATAAATGTGCCATTGTAACAGGCAGCAGTCCTTTTCATGTTTGTCATCTTAGATTAATATCCGGCCTGCCTCTCTATGAAATCCACATTAGCGTGAGTGGATTCAAGGTTTCCTTTACTTTTGAGTTGACAATTAATTTAATTAGGTCATGTTCTGTAAACATGGAGTTATTGATCAGACAATGGTAAACCCACATGAGGTGTGCATTGATAACGATAACCATTACTCAGGATGAATTAAACAAGGATCATAAAATGAATGAAATGGAACTGAAATGGCCTGCCCCAGGCAGGATGAAGTTCAATGCAGCACCACTGAGTCATAGAGTCATACAGCATGGGAAAAGATCCTTCAGTTCAACTCATCCATGCCAACTAGACATCCCAATCTGACCTCGTCCTATTTGCCAGCTTGTTGCCATCCAGATGATTTTAAATGTTGTCATTGTACCCACCTCCACCATTTCCTCTGGCAGTTTGTTCCACCACCCTCTGCATGAAAATGTTGCACCTCAAGCCCTTTTTAAATCTTTCTCCTCTCATCTTAACCTGTGTCTTCTAGTTTTGGACTCGTCCACCCTAAGAAAAATACCTTGGCTATTCACCTGTCCGTGCAATTTTATAAACGTCTATAAACCTCACCCCTTAGTCTCTGACACTCCAGGAGAAAAGCCCTGACCTATTCAGCATCTTCCATAACTCACCCTCTCCAGTCCTGGCAACATCCTTGTAAATTTTTTCTACACCTTCTCAAACTTAACAAAATCCTTCCTAAAGAAGGGGCAACCAGAATTGTACCCAATATCCCAAAAGTGGCCTCACTATCCTGTACAGTTGCAACATGATGTCCCAACTTCTGTATTCATTATGATCACTGATGGCACCAATACTTTCTAATAAAAAGTCTTTTGGTTGGACAGAACTTGAATATTCTTTAAAAAAGAGACCTGGTACTGATAGTTTTTGTCTTGCACCCATCAGGGCAAAATTCAAGAATGCTAAATTTTAAACAATCAGAACAGAGGAGCCTTGCTTATTCGCCATTCCATTATCCAAATATTGGATTTTCCGGCAAGATCACATGGTCCCGATGCTCGGCTAAACCATGTTATCCGCCATTTGATTATCCGGAATTTAATTAACTGAACGCAATACTGCCCACCTGCATCCTTCAAATAAGTCAGGTTCCTCTGTAGATTGCAGGAAGGAAAGGATACTGGTTGTTTGGTAATTGAACTGGAAACATTGCCATAGAGAAAACAACAGGAAGCTATAGGATCTCCAAGGTTCTGCTTAATTCACAAAAGCTGCAAGTTTTTACTGTATTCCTTCAGTTTGTAGAAAGGAGGTCACTGCTTATGGATATTGTTTCCAGGAAAGGTAAATAAGCCACATTGCAACTTCCCAAACAATCAGTGCCCTCTCCTGCAATCATACAAGTTGGGGTGACTGGATGAAACTTATTACTCTTACATTTATCCTGATTACTGCAAGGTGAAATGTTTCAGCAACATGTGTCTCTTTTCAGGGGAATAAAGATATGAGTTTATGACCAAGTGTTACACTGTGTTCGAATTGAAGTCATGTTTCTTGTGCCCATGCAGAATCAATATTCCAGCAAGTTAGCACAACTGAAAATGGGTCCTCAGAGATATCGCCCATCTGCTGACACACCTCAGGATATTACTCCTTGGGATATCGCACCTCAGAGATATCGCCCATCAGGCTGACACACCTCAGGATATTACCCCTTGGGATATCGCTCCTCAGGGTATCACACACTAGGCTATCACACATCTGGCAGTCACACATCAGGATATCATGCATCAGGATATCACACATTAGGATGTCATACTTCTAGTGCAAACAATTGATTGGCTGGTGACAATCTGAAACTTTCCCAGTTAACCAGTAAAACAAGGTTATTTGAACATTTCAAAACTGGACTGCCCAGATTTTTGTCATGGAAGGGAGTTACAGTTTAAAACAGTAATTATACAATTAAATACAGGCGGCATGGCGGCTCAGTGGTTAGCACTGCTGCCTCACAGCATCAGGGACTTGGGTTCAATTCCACCCTCAGGCAACTGACTGTAGAATTTGTACATTATCTCTGTGCCTGTGTGGGTTTCCTCTTGGTGCTCCGATTTCCTCCTACAGTCTAAGGATGTGCAGGTTAGATAATTGGCCATGCTAAATTGCCCATAGTATCTAGGGTTGGGTTAGTCATGGGAACTGCAGGGTCAAGAAGATGGGGTGGGTCTGGATGGGATGCTTTTTGGATGTCAGTGATTTGATGGGCTGAATGGCCTGCTTCCACACTGAAAGGGATTCTATGATTCTATGGTATAACTGAAGGCACATTGGTGGATCAGCCATGGCCTGAGTGAATGTTGGAACAAAGTTGAAGCTCTAGATGGTCTATTTCTGTCCCTCTCTTCCAACAATTATTCAAATAGTCACTTTCCTGTTAACTTTCCATCATCAGGAAGTGATTGTAGTGGATCACAGACCCCATAGGGATTCACCAGTATCTAACCAGAAGAATGGTGAGATTGGTGACAAAATGGTAATTTGTGCTGCACTGTGCAAAACATCAAATATAGTCTGGGGATTCAAGGGTCAAGTAGAAGAAAAGAGGTCGAAGGATTTAAAGGGTTAAGCCAACAAGTATTTTTGTATTCAAGATGGCTATATAGACGAGAAATAACTGCAAAGGGAGTGGTTGAGACTAAAGGGAGGCAGTGGTGAGGAGATTTATGAGAACATTTGCGTAAAATAGTGTGGGAATCCAGTGAAACAGGGCAAATTTAAAAACAAATAAAGAGGGTGAAAAGGCTACAAGGGGATGTCAGAAAGCAATAAAATAAAACAAAAGAGCAGCTGAAATAGTAAAGGAAGTCTTAAAGAACATACATGAGAGAACTAAGTGCAAAGGGCTAGAATTGAAGAAAAGTAAAATTAAGGTGGCAGCTTAGAAGAGTGGGTATAAATGCTTAAAAAGTGCATAGACATGTAGAGATCAGTAACTTACAAAATAAAGTGTGAGCATGATAAGGGCTCTTAACTAAGGCAGAGAAAAGTGAGAAGATTTATGAGGCTCGGTAGAAAGTTTTTGACTCGGCGCTATGCAATTGCAAATCAGTTAGATTGCTAGATTAATATTGGCACCTTGTGAACAGGCGAGCAGCAGCAATGCTGGAGACCAGGATAAAATAGTCACAATGTTGTTCGGATGTGTTGAAGTCAAGGCACTGGTGTGGGAAAAGATGCAAACAAAATGGCAAAGCCTCTGGTAAGATTTGGGGTGGCCCGGTGGCTCAGTGATTAGCACTGCTGCCCCACAGCTTCAGGGAGCTGGTTTGGATCCCACCCTTGGGTGACTGTCTGTGTGGAGTTTGAACATTTTCCCTGTGTCTGTCTGGGCTCCCTCTGGGTGATCTGGTTTCCCCTGACGATGCAAAGATGTGCAGTTTAGGTGGATTGGCCATGGGAAATTGACTGTAGTATCCAGTGATGTTTAGATTAGATGGATTAGCCATGGGAAATGCGGGGTTACAAGGTTAGTGCAAGGACTATGGTCTGGGTGGGATGCTCTTTGAAGGACCGGTATAGATTTGATGGGCCAAATGGCCCGCTTTCACACTGTAGGGTGTCTATTTCAAAACAAACAGCATCTAGGGCATTATCTAACACTGCAGAAGGAACCAGAACCTTGATTGGACCACTTGAGAGGACAGCCGGGGAAAAAAGAAGTAGGTTTCAGATCACGGAGAGACTCAAGTGACCTAGGATTCTTTTCACAGGAAGGTAAATAGGTTTGTGTGTGATAAAGTTGAAAATGTGTTGCTGGTTAAAGCACAGCAGGTTAGGCAGCATCCAAGGAACAGGAAATTCGACGTTTCGGGCATAAGCCCTTATGCCCGAAACGTCGAATTTCCTATTCCTTGGATGCTGCCTAACCTGCTGTGCTTTAACCAGCAACACATTTTCAACTGTGATCTCCAGCATCTGCAGACCTCATTTTTTACTTGTGTGTGATAAATACAAGGTCTAAGGATTGGTGAGCTAGCTACTTGGATCTACAGCAGTACACCTTAAGGAAGGAAGGGATAGGGAAAAGGACAGAGCCAGGATCAATGATTGTAGTTCTTCCCAGCAGAAAACTGGAGGGAGAAATCTTTACAGATTCTTAAACTGGCTTAGATCAAAGATATGAGATGCAAGTAATCTTCTCCATAAATCTCAGAAAACCTATGGAGGTCAGACAATAACTATTCATCCAGCTCACCTTTTACCATTCAGATAGTCATTTGATACAACTGTAAAGGAGTTATTGACTAAGCATAGCAATTAACATCTACCAGTTAGCCTAGAACAGAGACAAATAATAGTGACATGGAAATGAGTGCCTAGCAACCTGGTGTCAGTTTTATAAATAAAAAGAACTGGTGCGAGAGAGTTCTCTAACATAGTTCAAACCAATCAGGAATAAAGAGACTTGCAAGAACTCTGTATCAACGTTCCAAAATCGTTCAAAGTACACAGGCAAGGTGGAAGGAGAAAGGAGTGCATGAGGTAGTCTTGCTCCTGCTCCTGAACTCTCCTCCCAAGAGGTCAAAGAGGTCCCTAGAGATACACTCATAGAGTCATTGCGTTGTACAACATGGAAACAGACCCTTCCATCCAACCCATCCATGTCGACCAAAAATTCCAAATTAACCTGGTCCCATTTGCCAGCCTGGCCTATATCCCTCTAAACATTTCCAATCATAAACCCATCCAGATGCTTTTTAAATGTTGTAATTGTATCAGCCACTACCACTTCCTCTGGCAGCTCAGTCCATACATGCACCACTCTCTGTGAGAAACATTTGCCCCTTAGGTCCCTTTTAAAGTTTTCCCCTCTCACCCTAAACCTATGCCCTCTAGTTCTGGACTCCCCACCTCAGGGAAAATACTTTGTCTATTTATCCTATCCATGCCCCTCATGATTTTATACACCTCTATAAGGTCACCCCTCAGCCTTCAACACTCCAGGGAAAACAGCCCCAGCCTATTCAGCCTCTCCCTATTGCTCAAACCCTCAAATCCTGGTAAACATCCTTATAAATCTTTTCTGACCCCTTTCAAGTTTCACAACATCCTTGCTATAGCAAGGAGACTGGTATTGAATGTATTTTTCCAAACTTGGTCTAACCAATGTCCTGTACAGCTGCAAGAAGACCTCCCAACTCCTATACTCAATGCACTGACCAATAACGGCAAACATACCAAACGCTCAACTTCACTAACCCTGTCTATGTGAGACTCCACTTTCAAGGAGCTACGAACCTACACTCCAAGGTGTCTTTGTTCAGCAACGCTATCTAGGACTTTACCATTAAGTGTGTAGGTTCTGCTCTGATTTACTTTCCCAAAATGCAGCACCTCACATTTAGCCAAATTAAATGCCATCTGCCTCTTCTTAGCCCATTGGCCCATCCGATCAAGATTCCGTTGTAATCGGAGGTAACCATCTTTGCAATCTGCTACACCTCCACTTTTTGTGTCATCTGCAAACTTACTAACCATTCCTCCTATGTTCACATCCAAATCTTTTATATAAATGAAGAAAAGCAGTGAATTCAGTATTGATCCTTGTAGCACACATTGGTCACAGGCTTCCAGTCTGAAAAGCAACGCTCTGTCTCCTATCTTCGAGCAAATTTTGTATCTAAAAGGGCTAGCTCTCCCTGCCTTCCATGTGATCTAACCTTGTTAACCAGTCTACCATGAGGAACCTTGTCAATTGCTTTGCTGTAGTCCATATAGACAGTGCCCACAGTTCTGCCTTCATCAACCTTCTTTGCCACTTGTTCAAAAAACTCAATCAAGTTAGTGACGCACAATTTCCCATGTACAGAGCCATGTTGATTATACCCACTGAGTCCTTGCCTTCCTAAACAAAGAGACCTTGGAGTGCAGGTTCATAGTTCCTTGAAAGTGCAGTCGAAAGTAGATAGGATAGTGAAGGTGATGTTTGGTATGCTTTCCTTTACTGTTTAGTGCATTGAGTATAGGAGTTGGGAGGTCATTTTGAAGCTGTATTGAACATTGGTTAGGCCACTTTTGGAATATTGCGTGCAGTTTTGGTCTCTTCCCTATCAGAAAGATGTTGTGAAGCTTGAAAGGGTTCAAGAAAGATTTATTAGGATGCTGCCAGGATTGAAGGGTTTCAGCAATAGGGAGAGGCTGAACAGGTTGGGGCTGTTTTCCCTGGAGCATCAGAGGCTGAGAGGTGAATTATAGATGTTTATAAAATCATGAGGAGCATGGATAGGGTAAATAGACAAGGTCTTTTCCCTGGGATGGGGGAGTTCAAAACTAGAGGGCATAGGTTTAGGGTGAGGGGGGAAAGATACGAAAGACACAGAAGAGGCAAGTTTTTCATGCAAAGGGTGATGTGTGTATGTAGTGAGCTGCCAGAGGAAGTGGTGGAGGCTAGTAAAAGATATCTGGATGGGTATATGCATAGAAAATGTTTAGAGGGATACATGCCAAGTGCTGGCAAGTGAGACTAAATTAATTTAGGATATCTTGGTCGGCGTGGACGAGTTGGATCACCGGGTCTGTTTCTGTGCTGTACAGCTCTATGACTCTATGACTGTATGTAAATTCTGTCCCTCAGATTCCCATCCAACAACCTCAGGCTCACCAGTCTATAGGTCCCTGATTTTTTCTTACCACCTTAAAAATAGCACCACATGAGCCAACCTCTAGTTTTCTGGCACCTTACCTGTGGCTGTCAACGATGGAAATATCTCAGAAATGGATCCAATAGTCACTTCCCCAGCTTTTCACAAAGTTCTAGGCTAAACTTAATCAGGTCCCGGGGATTTATCTACCTTTATGTGTTTTGAGACATCCAGTACTTGCTCCTCTAAAATATAATTTCAAGATATTTATTTCTTCAATTTCTCTAACTTCCACATCTTTCTCCACTGGAATGACTGATGTGAAATACTCATTTAGTATCTCACCCACCTCTTCTAGTTGATGTTACGGGGCTGTACACTCTCCTTAGCTACTCTTTTATCCTTAATGTATTTGTAGAATCTCTTTGGATTCTCCTTAACCCCACTTACCAAATCTATCTCATGCCCACTTTTTACCTTCCTCATTTCCCTCTTCAGTATAATCTACTGCCCTTATACTCCTCAAGGGATTCACTTGATCCCAGCTTTCTATACCTGACATGTGCCTCCTTTTTCTTGACCAGAGCCTCAATTTGTCCTGTCATCCAACATTCCCTGTAGCTACCAGCCTTGCCCTTCATCCTAACAGGAACAGACTGCTTCTGACTTTCACAATCTCATATTTTTAAAGCTTCCCACTTTCTAACCATCTCTTTACCTCTGACCCGCCTCCCCAAGCAGCTTTTTAATGTTCCCGCCTATTACCAGGATGGATCAATATGGATCAGTGGTGTCATGGCTAATCCACTGGCATTTGCAAGACACAAGTGACAGAAGGTCAAGGGTTTGAAATGAATGAAACTGACAGCAGGCTTAAGCTGAGAGCTGCAGTTGGGTGAAGACTGGTACTTACTCAGTGATGGATCTGGATGGATTGGCATCCTTGTAGGAATGTTCTTGATCTTCTCCCTGCGAGGTCTAGGATCCTTTGTTCATTGGAGGTGAGAAGCCAAATGTTGGGCAACTGCCCTGGCTCTTTCCACCCTGTTATCGACACCCATGTCCCTTTGGATGCCTCCACTTCCCAACATCTCTCCATTTAAAACACACTCTGCTTTTCTTTTCCTTTTCGGCCAAAGTGAATAAATTCACCAGGATTAACATTATCTTCCACACACCATGTTTGAGACCATTCACTTTGCCTGCCCGAGTCCTCTTGAACCCTACCTCAAAATTTCTAAATCTATTTAGTTTGATGTCATCAGCAAATTTGGAAATTTATATAAATAGTCACTATATCCAAATCTTTTTAAAAATATGTTGCAGACCAAACTCTAATCCTCGCCATACCCCACTAGGAATAACCTGCCACCCTGAAATGATACATTTATTTCTACTCTTTGTTTGTTGTCTGCTTTCCAATTTTCAACCCATACTGGTAAATTTTCTTCAATCCCATACATTTGAATTTCATTTGTGAACCTCTGTGTAACACTCTAATAAAAGCCTCATGAAAGTCTAAATACACTATATCAACTGGTTCTCCCTTATCAATGCTACAAGTAATAGCCTCAAATGAAAGCAAACAAGTTTATAAAACATGATTTCCTTTCCAATAATTCATGTTGATGCTGCCCAGTTTTGATACTTTTTTCTAAGTGTCCAGTTATCACATTAATAATAGATTTTAGCATTTTCTCTAACACTGACATTAAACTAACAGGTTTTTAGTTCTTCATTTTCTCATTTCCCCTATGCTTTTTTGAATTGAGTTGAATTATTTGTTGTCACTTATATTGATCAAATAAATACTGTGAAAAATCTGCTACTTTTGCCATGTTCCAGTCAGAAGCAACCTTTCCAGAATCAATCAAATCTTGACAAATAGCCACCAATGCATCCATAATCTCTTTAGCCTCCTCCTTAAACAGTCTGAGATTAAATTGATCTGATCCAGGAGATTTATTAATCTTAGTGGGCGGCACAGTGGCACAGTGGTTAGCACTGTTGCCTCACAGCGCCAGAGACCCGGGTTCAATTCCCGCCTCAGGCGACTGACTGTGTGGAGTTTGCACATTCTCCCCGTGTCTACGTGGGTTTCCTCCGGGTGCTCCAGTTTCCTCTCACACTTCAAAAAAAATGTACAGGTTAGGTGAATTGGCCATGCTAAATTGCCCGTAGTGTTAGGTGCAAGGATAAATGTAGGGGGATGAGTCTGGGTGGGTGCGCTTCGGCGGGTCGGTGTGGACTTGTTGGGCCGAAGGGCCTGTTTCCACACTGTAAGTAATCTAATCTAATCTAAAAAAATTTAATTCAAATAAACCTTTAAGTATTCTCTTGATGAAGATTGAATAATCTTAGCTCCTTGGTCATCAGTTACTTCCAGGATATTTTCTATACCTTACTCTGTTAGGACAGACACAAAGCAACTGGTCAGATTCCCAGCCATTTTGTTACTCTCCATCAGGAATTCTCCTGGCTCCACCTGCAATGGGCCAACATTTATCTTAATTAATATACGTAAAGAAGTGTTTACAGACATTACCTTCTACTCCAACCCACACAAGTGCCACACAAGAATCGACAGGTGCTTTGTTCCATTAGTTTGCTCAGACTGGGTGTTAGCCTGCAGAATTGGGATATAACTCTTTCGGACCATGCAGCAGTATATTTAGATGTTAAGACCGAAGGCAGTGGAGTAGGCCCATGGCACTGACGCATGGATCCGTCTCTGTTGAAGGATGACAATTTTGTACAGTATATCACAAGGGAGTTCAGAGTTTTTTGGGACATCAATCGGGGTATGGCCAGTGATCCGTCAGTGCTCTGGGAGGCCATCAAAGCATTCTTAAGGGGTATGATTATTTCATACTCATCAACAAGAAGGAGATGGAGGGGGGAGCAGCAGCGGATGCTTGAGGCCCGGTTGAAGGCAGCTGAATTGGAATATTACACCAGATCATCTGTGGTTAAATTGCAGCGAGTCACGGGTCTCCGGGCTACTCTGGACTCAGCGCTCACACAGTGGTGAAGAGAGGGGTCTCCTTTGCAAAGCAAAGGTTGTTTGAATATGGCGATAAGCCAGGTTGATACATGGCTTACTTAGCTAGGAAGAAAAGTGCCCCACAGTCCATTGTGTCTTTCAAGGAGAGAACTGGTAAAGTTGTTCGTGAACTGAGGAAGATCAATGCCAGCTTTCGGGAGTTCTATACAGAGTTATGCCGGTTGGAGGGACATGGGGATGGAAATGTGGGAATGGAATCCTTTTTTGAAAACTTGAACTTACCCGGTATAAATGCAGATCAGGTCTCCCTTTTGAAAGCACCTCTAGCAGTACAGGAGGTGCAGGAGGCAGTAAGAGTGGTAAGGTACCTGGTCCAGATGGATTCCTGAGTGAATTTAACAAGGAGTTTGTACACATGTTGGTTGAACTGCTGTTGGGGATGTACAATCATTCATATAGCCAGGACTGTCTTCCACCCTCTCTCAGGGACACTAATATCTCCGTCATTCTAAAAAAAAAGGGAAAGACCCCAAAAATTGTGCATCATATAGGCCCATCTCATGGCTGAATATGGATCTTAAAAGTCTATCAAAGGTGTTGGCTTTGAGACTTGAGAAGGTGCTGCCCGTTATTATAAAAGATGACCAGATGGGTTTTATCAGGGGTCACAGCTCCTCAAATAATATCAGGCAGGTATTGAATATGGTGCAAATATGTCAACAGAGGGCGATTCCAGGTTTGGTGGGCTCCCAAGATGCAGAGATGGCTTTTGATCGGGTGGAATGGTCATATCTCTTTGTTGTTTTACATCGCTTTGGTCTAGGACAGGTCTTCGCAAGGTGGGTGGCAGTGTTATCTAACGACCCTAAGGCAGCAGGTATTACTAATGGGGTTAAGTCGAGTGATTTTGATATAGAGGGGCAGCCGACAGGGATGTCCCTTGTCACTGCTGCTGTTCACCTTGGTACTTGAACCACTGGCAGAAGCTATTCAAAAAGACTCCGAAATAAGGGCACTGAAAGCAGGGAACACAAAATCACTCTCTATGTGGATGATATCCTTCTGTTTCTAGCTAACCTGGAAGAGTTCATACCCTGGGTAATACAAAAAGTTAAACTATTCGGTAGCTTTTTGGCATGCAGGATAAATTTCATAAAATCGGAAGCGATGCTGTGGGGGTGTTGGTGGAGGTACTGATATTGGAGGGTGGAATGGAATCTCCCTTTAGATGGTCACAGAAAGGTTTTCTCTATCTGGGAATTTTTATTACTCCTCGCTTCCGGCAGCTGTACGGAGCTAACTTTGTACAGCTGTTTGAGAGAATAAAACAAGACTTGCAGCGATGGGAGGGATTACCTTTATCATGGCTTGGCCGTATAGCCTTGATTAAGATGAATATTCTCCCTCGGTTGATATATCCCATTAACATTATCCAAAGAGGTGCTGTGGAGGTTTGCAGGATGACTTGGATCATTTATTTGATGCTGTAGGCGCCCCTTAATTAAATTTACCAAGTTGCAGCTTCCGCAGGATATGGGGGGGGTGGGGGAGGTGGGCATGGATCTCCCGGATCTAAAGAAATATCAAATAGGTGCTCTGCTGTCATTTGTAGGTAAATGGGTGTTCAAAGACCCAAAATCAATATGGCTAGATGTGAAGGCCTTGCAGGCCAACTGTCCCTTCATAAACTTGCTTTGCATGGATAAGATGAGGTCAGTAATTGAGCACTGTGAATGTCTGATTATTGTAAATACAGTAAAAGCATGGAGAATAATGTGGCAGGGTGAGGGCAATTCGCTTGAGACTTCACCGTTTACCCTGTTGGGGGTGCGTTCCAGGATTCAAGCCGGCGTCAATAGACTCCAACTATACAGAATGGGAGGAATCTTCTGTCTGGGAGATCTGTTTGAGGGAGAGGTCTTGATGTCTTTTAGCCAATTAGGTCAAAAGTACGGAATCCCTAGTAAGGACCTTTTCCGATATGTCCAAGTTAGAGATCATATAGAGAAGAAAACAACGCTCTTGACCGAGCTCTACAAGTCAGATATAGAATATAGAGTTCTCCGATCTGGGGGCACTCTCTCAGTTAGTACCGTTTATCAACTGCAAAGAGGGAATGCCTGAGGGGAAATGGAGAGACTCCATGCCAAAAACATCCTAACGAATTGGATATCAGAAAAGTGTCCAGGTCTTATACGGTGGCACAGACTTGTGATGAAGCACGTCCCTCAGGATTACCAGTCAAGTATGGTGCACTGCAGAACAGAGAAATTTTATCAGACATGGTGGCCCTTTCTAAATTATAAAAACATGGGTCTGTCGGCGGTATTGATTAAAGCCTTTGTATAGCCACAAGGGCCGTATATGGTGGTCCAGGGACCCCAGGGTGGAGGCCTAGTAAATGCAAGTGTAATCACTGTTGCCCCATGGAAGGGAGCATTGATGAAAGTGCAGTGAGTGGAGTATTGTAATATAGTACAACGCAGTGTAATTTAATTTTGGTGGATTGTAACTTAGTTTAATATTATTTGATTTAATTTGAGTTTGTGCTGGTTTGGATTAAGTTAAGTAAATAAGAGTCAACTACCACATGGAGAATAGTAGGCAGTTTATTGCTGATGCTATTGTAATATAAAATGATAGTGTGATATTATTCCTACTGTTCTGTACTTTTGTACTTTTATAATTTTGTTTCTCTTTATTTCTTTTGGTTCGGATTTTTTTGTAAACAAAAGGAAAGAAACCTTCAATAAATATATATATAAAAAAATAAGCTTTTACTGCCGGTCTCTTTGCGTTTATATTCTCTTTTCCCATTCTTTATCAATTTCTTGGTCTTTCTTGACTGAGTTATAAATTTGTCCCAAACCTTAGGCTTTGCATTTTTCTGGCATCATTGTAAACCACTTCCTCTGGTCTAATGCAATCTACTGTCTTTGCTAATCATAATGTGGAGGTGCTGGTATAGTCCAACAGGTTTATTTGGGTGTACAAGCGTTTGGAGGGCTGCTCCTTCGTCGGATAGCTAGATGAAAGAGTAAGAGTTCAAAAGCTTGTACTTCCAAATAAACCTGTTAGACTATTATCTGGTCTTGTGTGATTTTTAACTTTGCTAATCATGGCCTTTTCCTTTGGGTGCTGGAGTTGTGAAGTTGTGTAAAAGTATAAAATTGTAAAATGGGGGGAAAGCATTGCATG
This sequence comes from Hemiscyllium ocellatum, assembly GCF_020745735.1. Lineage (NCBI taxonomy): Eukaryota > Metazoa > Chordata > Chondrichthyes > Orectolobiformes > Hemiscylliidae > Hemiscyllium > Hemiscyllium ocellatum. The sequence goes on from NC_083426.1 coordinate 42,202,208, forward strand.
GCCCTCCTTTAAAGGTTGGGTTTTAAAGGAAACAAGCAGGCACTCAAATGATGGTTCAGAGCAAAACCACGAGGGCGATGTGTCATCTCAGAGATGTGATTGTCAGGAGAGGCTGGGGAGTGATTCTCAGGTGGGAGCAGTAAATGGGCAGGCTATGGATCAAGTATGTATCAATGAGGGAGGTGGTTGCTGTCTTGAAGACATAGCCTAGTAGCTGATCGATTTACAGTGAGATACCTGATGACAAGGCACAGCTCATAACTTTAATCTGAGATTTGATGAACTGGGACTTTGATCTCCTGCTTGGCCTATGCCCCTGTTCTGGTGACATCATCGGGCAGAAAGTCTGGATGAAATAGAGTACCTCATCATGTCTCCCAGATACGATGAATTACTTGGAAATGCACTGACAGTGATAAGAGACCTTCTCGTGCACTTTGATGTCTCATAACTGCAATAAATTGAGTCCATGGTTAATCTGTCTAGTGATGATAATGCTTTGGGGAAGAAGACTTCCTGCTGTTGTTAATACAGTATTCATAATTTCTACTTGAGCTATTGGACCAGGCATGCTTGATGTTTGTTTGATTTTTAGCCAAAGGACATCAGGCAATGCACCACTATTTAAGTCTGTGCTGGAGGACTAATCTGGCTTTTAAATCCCAACTTAAATCACAGCCTGGTGCTCCAGGGGTGAGAGTGGTACAAACTGAGTTAACTCTTACATATAGTGGACACAGTGAGTGGCTTTTGCCATCGCAATATCACTGGAGAACCACTCCCCACATATACGTTAAAGAAGGAAATCATTGTCCTGAATTTAAACTCAGGCCTCTTAAGCACCAGGAATCCTACAGTCGCCTCGGAATAAGGGATCATGACTGACAGCCTGAGCAGGTTATAGTGGCATTCCTGCCAGGCAAGGGTGGCAGGGAGATGACTGAGGCCAGAAGAGGCCCAGGAGGATGATGTTTTTAAACCAAACTTCCTTTATCTAAACTAGAAGATGGAATTCTTCTCCGGACTCCACAAGGAAAGTTTATGCTTCCTAAATCCTGGGCTCCAGTGCCCTTCCCCATGGGGGAGTTTACCCTTGTGCCTGTGACCATTCTTTTGGTACCATTTAGCAATCGTCTGCCTCTCAAAGTTCTCCTCCTATAAACCTCTCCCCTTCCTGTCAGCTCAGGCGGCAAAATGTCTTGCTTTACGAAAATGTGAAAGAGGAGTTAAACCTTGAATCCCTGTTCTCTTCTTGCTCTGAATTCCTGCTCTGGGTTAAAATGGGGATGGGAGTTCTGCTCTTCAGTTGCTTCTCACCAGCAATTTTCAATTACTGTCCATGATAACAAGGCTGATTGAAAGGTTAACTGTCTTCAATCTCTCAGTAAATGATAACATTACTGTATAAATCCACAGAGGGCAGCAGATAAAACCATTGAGAATCGCACACCTCCGCACACCATTGACTTATTACGCGTACAGTGAGTGGGCTGATAGAAATTTCCACTTCAAGCGATTTGTTTATCTGTGCAGCCTGGCTGTTCCAGAGGCAAAACAAAGTCCTCAACATTGCAATTCCTAATGCACAAATCAAAACCACGTCAACCCTGGGCACATTTTTGACCAATGCATCCCCAAATTGAGAGAGAAAGCATTGATGGATATTGGACAGAAATCAATGAGTTATGATACTTAGTTTTATGGTGATTCTAATCCATCAGTAGGTATTTGGGAAGATTGGCGCATTGATCTTAATGCAGTATGATACTTACACAGCAAGGGGTAAGTGAATTAGAGACCTGCTGTTAGAGCAGTTGGGAATCTTTGAACTTGTCCCTAAAACTGGCAACAAAGAATACAGTACTGAGGGTCTTGACACCAACTAGCTGTAGTACTGAAGTGCTACTCAAAAGAACCAGCCATCTCCACTACCAAGGTTTCAGTTGACACCAGTCATCACTCAACCATTGTGGAAAACATGCTTTTACAACAAAAAGTATGAAATTACTTTGACCTATTAGCCTGCTTACAATCATCAGCAAAATGGTGGAAGGGGTAACCAATGGATGGACCATGTGTCGCCAACAAACAATGACCATCCATTGGCACACAGTTTGAATTCTAACAGAACCACACATCCTTGACAAGCCTTGAACAGGAGATTTAGGAAAACTGATGTAAGTTTGAAGACTTCAATGATTGTAGACTTATCCAAGACATGAAGGAAGGTGGTTGTGATTGTTGGAGCTCAACCGTTGCAATTCCAGGACACCATTGCTATTGTTCGTCAAATATCACCTCAGCCCACAATCTCCTTCATTGATAACTTTCCCTTGTTGTGTAGTGATTTAGCAACTATCATGCTGAATGTAGCCCGAACTAACACTAGGAGATTCGAACTCTAGTCTCCATCGCATCAACTGAACGCAAAAAGGCCCCCAGTCGTTATTATCCCAAACCATATCATAGTTTGAACTAATGACTACAGTATGATGATAACATGCTTTCTCCCAAATTTGTTGCTCTACTCAATTGATGGATAGCCTGAGTAATTGCGTCACTCATTTCATTAAGATTGCAGTGAATTAAAGTCACTAACCATCAATCAGGTTGATTTTGCTGTCCAAAGACTTTGGAAATGCAAAGCTGAAAGAAAGGTCTTGACATTTGGGATCGCGTTGAGGGGAAGGTGACCTGAGACACCAAGTCTTTACAGTGTTGCGGGACTTATAGAGTTTCTCAGGATCACAGGTGACCCAATAAAAGGCACATGCAAAGCTCAAAGCTGGAAATGATAGAGGAGTGTTTTGTTTTGGCCTTTTTCATCTTATTTTGCTTCCCCAATACCTGAAGTACATTTTGATATTTGCACCTTTGAAGGGTTTTCTCATTAAACCTGGAGATGAACTTTGTTTGAAACTATAGACAGAAGGCAAGTGACTCCATAGAAGGGGTTTTGACTCAATTGTTTACTGCGCAAGATTCATGCATTATTTATACTGAGGCATGTGACACACCTTTTCATCAACAGACCCAATTTCATGCACAAAGCATTGAACTTTGTACAACACAATTTGTTGTTTGGGTAAGTTATGGCTGATTAGGTGCCAAATTAAAGTGGACGAACCTGAAATAAACTTGATGTATCTATGGAGTAAGTACCAGTGAATCTTCCTGAAGGGGTTGGCTTATTTATTGTGATTTGTATACAATGATCTTGTGTATACTTTAAAAAGGAGAAACTTCTGAACATAATGTGGTAAAGAATAAATACATTGACAATTTTGTAGCATAGTGAGTATGTTCCTGAATTAGTATTCCAAAAGGTATCACTAACAATCCAGAGACTGGGCAGCTTTTGACTTTGTGCAGTTGGGCAAAATAGGTGATAGGACAGTGACAGTTGATATAAAATGAATCTTTACCACTGCCTGTCTGGATTACCTAATTCTCCTGGGAATATTTTATAATGTCTGGATTACCTAATTCTCCTGGGAATATTTTATAAATTTCCTCAATTCTATCCTGCCCTGACAAGTGAACGTCTTTGTGTGAATAGCTATTTGACATTTTGCTGCTCTGAAACTATGCCCTACTTTAACACATTTTCTGAAAGTAATCTGTTGTGTACAGATAAGGTATTTCTTTTTAACAACTGGGTGCTCTTTGTGCCTGTGAAGTTTCCTTGCTTCACAGCACTGATAATGACTGGTAATATCTGATGTTCATCCTATTTGCTGTATTGATTTCGCACACCTGTCTTTAAGGCAATGTTAGTCTTTCCTAAGCAACTGAATGAAATCAGCTCACCTCTGGTGATAGGTTGGCTTTCTCCTCTTGGATTGATCTGTGTTGCTTCTGGACTTCAGTTTCACTTACCATCTGGATGGCTTTCTCTAGAGTCAACTTGCTTTTGATGCAAATAAATATGACAAAGGCACAACAATAAATCAAACTACAATTTTGTCCCTTATGAGTTCTGCCTTTAAATCTCCATAGTCACATTTTCCACTCATCTGTTGACATCATTAATGGAACTTTGCAGTTCCATATAACAATCCCTGTTCCTTAAAGCATTTTCCTTAATAATTCTCAGTGCCTGCAGTCTACATAAATTCTTCTCACCTTTAGCACTGTTGACGTTCCTATTGTCTTGGCTTTTCTCAACTTTCTCCATCCATTAGACCTGGCTTGCCTAGCCTTCTAGATGCCCTTCTAGTGCTTTAATTCTGGCTTCACTGGGTGCTTCACTTTAAATGGCTTCTAGACTTCCCTTGTTGTCATCATGCTGCCCACTTGTTCTGAAGGTGACGCTCAATTTGGCCACAGGATATAATTGCTATGTACATTGCATAGTGGCAGGAGCCCCTACGGCACAGATAGTCCCAGTAGCCATGGGCTGAGGCCCTTCAGAGATCCTTCATTGGCTACTTAATAGGCTCAGTTGGCACTAGGACAGCTTGACCCTAGTCACAAATAAATGTAAGCAGAAATTGGAAGGTGCCCATGTTCGTGTATGCCTTCATCCTGACTAATCCAATCCCCTTCCCAACTCCAAGCTCACCACCATCAAGAACAGAAGATTTCATCCCCTGCATTGACCCTCTTGGATAGAAATCTGGGCGAATTAGTGCGATGGCAGCATGGGCCAATTCTCTAGTTTTCTGCCGTTCGAGACTGCGTGGGGGAGGGTGTGAGTCTTGGGGAGTGGTTTGCTGCAGAAATTCCACCTCCTTCTGTTTCATTCACTGTATCAGTTGCTCTATAATATCTATAATGGATGTTCTATTTTTGTCCATAATCAGTACTGTGAAAGGACTCCAGGCATCCAGAACACAGTGTCTTTTCCCAAACACACTGTCAAATATACATTGCAGAGCAAATCTTCACAAATCTATTGTTAATGTGTCTCTGTCAGTATTCTTTGACAGAGGTCAGAGTTCATCAGGGGCCTTTGCCGACAGCTATGTATCACATACTAATGGAGGACAATGGAGTGTTGCAATCCTTGTCTGGGTGGTGCATACTGCACTGAGTGTGTACTAAGACAGAAGGCAACCCAACAAAAATAGAAACTGCTGAGAATTCATCAGATTAGGAAGTATCTAATGGAAAAACGTGAGACGACTCATGTTCCAGGTCTTTTCTCAGGCTGCAGAGTCAGTGACAGCATTGTTCACCTTGCTTTTGCATACACGGCATTTGAATGTTGACATTTGCTCTGTAGTTCTATACATCTTCAGCCGTTAACAATGTGTGCTTTATTTAGCAATGATGAGGCTGCAGGGGGCCCAGAGTGCCTTGAAAAGACTAACAGAATAATAATTATTTTTCAATGTTTATAGACGGTCAGGGTTGGGCATTCTTCAGTGGACGTGGGGATCGTGAGGTTCGCTTAAGTTCAACCAGCACATAAACCTCGTGCTACTTGCAAATAGATGAAAGGAGCCCAGATTAATTTTGTTTTTGCAAAAATACACTTTATTCATAAAATATATATAAGTACAATAAGTTCAAAGAAGTTCAGTATAGACATTGCAGAAAATAACAATAAAATTTTGATAATCCTCATGGTAGCTTCAATCCAGTTGCAACAAAAAAGGTATTTTCTAAACATGAAAGGAAACTATTTACATTCCCAGTAATGCAATGAGGGTATCTCAAAATGGAACAGACCGTCGTATTTATTTTGGTAGAAAGTCACTTGACAGTGCCCTTTCCCCACGGTGACTCAGATCAAATATAACATTGCTGCCCATTTTTGGATTCACAGCCAATGGAGGGAACCAGGAACTGTGATTGTAACTTTACACCTCAGCCCCCAACCCCGTTCTCAAATCCCACTTCCCCCTCTGACTCTACTTATTTATTTGGTTTGCAAGCTGCAGATGATGTAACCGTACACCAGGGAGGTCTGCTAGTGCCATTCAGGAGGGTTTGAACTAGTGTGGCAGAGGCAGCAGGTCAACTTGAGAAGTGATTGAGGAGAAGTTAAAGATTAAGTCAAGTATGTCTAATGGGAAGAGCGGACAGAGCCAAGTTAATGAAGATGGTGGGGCTGGCTGTCTGAAGTGTATTTGTTTTAGCGCAAGGAGTGTAATAGGTAAGATAGATGAGCTTAGAGACTGGATTAGTACTTGGAACTACATGTTGTGGTCATTACAGAAACTTGGTTGAGAGAAGGGCAGGGCTGACAGCTCAATGTCCCAGGGTTTAGATGCTTCAGTCATGATAGAGAGGAATGTAAAAGAGGTGGGGAGTTGCATTACTCATACAGGAGAATGTCACAGCTGCACTAAGGCAGGCTCATCCATTGAGGCCATATGGGGAAAACTCAGGATTAAGAAAACCACAAGTGCAATGATGAGGTTAAGCTATAGGCCTCCTGATCGACAGCAGGAGACAGAGGAACAGATGTGGAGAGCTATAAAACAGACATGGAAAGCTATAAAAAAAACAGGCCTGTTGTAGCAGCTGACTTTTAACTTCCTCAAGATTGACTAGGACTCCCTTAGTCTAGATTAGAGTGGTGCTGGAAAAGCACAGCAGTTCAGGCAGCATCAGAGGAGCAGTATAATTGACATTTCAGGCAAAAGCCCTTCATCAGGAATATAGGACTCCCTTAGTGCCAGGGCTTAGATAGGACAGAATTTCTTAAGTGTGTGTTCCAGGAGGGTTTCTTGAAACAATATGTAGATAGTCCAACTCAGTAAAGTAGGTAGCCCTGATGAAGGGCTTTTGCCCGAAACATTGATTTTCCTGCTCCTCGGATGCTGCCTGAACTGCTGTGCTTTTCCAGCATCACACTAATCGAGAATCTGGTTTCCAGCATCTGCAGTCATTGTTTTTACCTAGTTGATTTTAACACTACTGCGAATCCTCTTGCAAGGATGCCTGCCTTGAAGAAGTTTTCCTCCTCTCTACAAGAATCTCAGGGAGTCCCTCTCCCACTGCAACTCCCAGGTCATTTCCTCTGCCCTGAACCTCTTCAACCATGTCGTGAAACAAACTCGCTACCACAGCCACATTTGCTTCCTCAGTGCCTGCCTCCGTAACCAACTCATCCCACACGGACTCCGAACCACCTTTAAACCAGCAGAGTTCGGATCCGAACGGGACGAACAGTACAGACTACAGATTCAAAACCACCAGCAACAGCTCTCCTTCAAGATCCTCCGCTCCACGCTCACAGCAATACGCCGGCACCTAACCTCTCTACAGTTAGCCCTGCCTCAGCTGAGGGCCACACTCTCAGAATTGCAAAGGACCCCTCCTTTACTATATTCTCAGGAGAATCCATACTCACAACAAACAGTATTTCAACACCATCTCAAATATCAAAAACTGTAAGTACAACAAACTTTTATCCACCAACTCCATAACCAAAACTCCTCAAACATTCCAGTAGATTCCCCCGGCCTCTGGAACTGCTTGGACGCCATTCACCATGCGGCTGGTGCAGCCACCATCCCCATGGTTATCGATGACGTCACTTCCGCCCCATCATAGCCGCTTCCACAGCTACTTCCGCCCCTCACAATTCCTCATGCACCACACGTGACATCATTTCTGCCCCTCACATCATCGCTGATGTCACACGCTCAGTGACTTCCACACCCCCCACTGCCGTGTTTGCAACCACTTCCGCCCCCACCGCCACTACCTGCATTCTGCTGACACGCTCCCCACAGATCCCACAGTCACCATCCCCATCCCCCAGAACCCTGAGGGGAATACTACTCCTGGTCATGACTCCACCCTCATTCCCCCCACCACCACACCCAGTCCAGTTACAAGCTCGCCCCCACACCAGGTCCCAGCTCCCAGCCATACTGAGATTTCATCATCCCTCCAGACCTCCCCCTCACTGAGGATGAACAATCAGTCCTCAGCAAAGACTCACCTTTATCCCCCTCAGCCCACGCATCAATGACATTGAACACTTCTTCCACCGCCTCTGCCTCTGAGCTTACTTTTGCGATCAGAACTCCCCATCCACTTTCTGAGGACCCCTTCGCCCATCTCCACCACACTGCATCCACCTGGACACCCCGGGCTGGCCTATTACTCACCCTCGATCTCTTCATTTCCAACTGCCACCGGGACATTAACCGCCTCAACCTGTCTACCCCCCTTCCCACACTCCAACCTCTCACCCTCACAATGCGCAGCCCTCCAATCCCTCTGCTCCAATCCCAACCTCACCATCAAACCAGCAGATAAAGGGGGCGTAGTGGTAGTCTGACCCACTGACCTCTACACCGCTGAAGCCAGACGCCAACTCAAGGACATCTCCGCCTACCGCTCCCTTGACCATGACCCCACTTCCTCCCACCACCAAACCATCATCTCCTAGACAATGCACAGCCTCATCACCTCAGAAGATCTCCCACACACAGCTTCTAACCTCATAGTCCGGGAACCCCGCACTGCCCGGTTCTACCTCCTTCCCAAGATCCACAAGCCTGACCACCTTGGCCGACCCATTGTCTCAGCATGTTCCTGCCCCACTGAACTCATCCCTACCTATCTCAACACAGTCCTATCCCCCCTAGTCCAGGAACTCCCCACATATGTTCGACACACCACCCATGCCCCCCACCTCCTCCAAGACTTCCATTTCCCCGGCCCCCTGCGCCTCATCTTCACCATGGATATCCAATCCCTCTACACCTTCATCCGCTATAACCAGGGCATCCAAGCCCTCCGTTTCTTCCTCTCCCGACGTCCCCAACAGTACCCTTCCACTGATACTCTCATTCGTTTGGCCGAACTGGTCCTCACACTTAACAATTTCTCCTTCGAATTCTCCCACTTCCTCCAGACCAAAGTGTCCAGACCATGGGCACCCGCATGAGCCCCAGCTATGCCAGTCTCTTTGTTGGCTACGTAGAACAGTCCATCTTCCGTAGTTACACCGGCACCACTCTCCACCTCTTCCTCTGCTACATTGATGACTGCATTGGCCTTACCTCATGCTCCCGTGAGGAGGTTGAGCAATTCATCAATTTCACCAACACATTCCAGCCTGACCCTTAAATTTACCTGGACAATCTCTGATACCTCCCTCCCTTTCCTGGACTTCTCCATCTCAATTAATGACGACCGACTTGACACCGATATTGTTTACAAACCCACCGACTCACACAGCTATCTGGATTACACCTTTTTCTGCCCTACCTCCTGCAAAAATGCCATCTCGTATTCCCAATTCTTCTGCCTCCGCCGTTTCTGCTCCCAGGAGGACCAGTTCCACCACAGAACACACCAGATGGCCTCCTTCTTTAGAAACCGCAATTTCGCTTCTAACGTGGTTAAAGATACCCTCCAACGCATCTCGTCCACATCCCACACTTCTGCCCTCAGACTCCACCCCACCAACCATATCAAGGAAGAACTCCCCAGTGCTCACCTTCCACCCTACCAACCTTTGCATAAACCAAATCATCCCCCGACATTTCCTCCACCACCAGGGATATATTTCCCTCCCCACCCCTTTCTGCCTTCCGCAAAGGCCGTTCCCTCCGTGACTACATGGTCAGGTCCACGCGCCCCTACAATCCACCCTTCCATCCTGGCACTTTCCCCTGCCACTGCAGGAATTGCAAAACCTGTGCCCACACCTCCTCCCTCACCTCTATCCAAGGCCCTAAAGGAGCCTTCCACATCCATCAAAGTTTTATCTACACATCCACCAATATCATTTATTGTATCTGTTGCTCCCGATGCAGTCTCCTCTACATTGGGGAGACTGGACGCCTCCTAGCAGAGCGCTTTAGGGAACATCTCTGGGACACCTGCACCAATCAACCACACCGCCCTGTGGCCCAAAATTTCAACTCCCCATCCCACTCAGCCGAGGACATGGAGGTCCTGGGCCTCCTTCACCGCTGCTCCCTGTCCACCCTATGCCTGGAGGAAGAACGCCTCATCTTCACCAGTTTCCTCATTTCCCCTTCCCCCACCTCACCCCATGTCCAAACTTCCAGCTCAGCACTGTCCCCATGGCCTGTCCTACCGGCCTATCTTCTTTTCCATCTGTCCACTCCACCCTCCTCTCTGACCTATCACCTTCATCCTACCCTCATCCACCCATTGTACTCTTTGCTACCTTCCCCCACCCTCCTCCCTGACCTATCACCTTCATCCCCACCCCCACTCACCTATTGTACTCTTTGCTACTTTCTCCCCAGCCCCACCCTCCTCTCATTTATCTCTCCACCCTTCAAGCACTCTGCCTATATTCCTGATGAAGGGCTTTTGCCTGAAACATCGATTTTCCTGCTCCTCGGATGCTGCCTGAACTGCTGTGCTTTTCCAGCACCACTCTACTCCAGAATTCGGTAAAGTGTTGTACTAGACCTTGCATTGGGAATGACCCAGATCAGGCGATTGATATTTCAGTAGGGAAGCATTTTGGGAACAGTGATCATAATCCCATAAATTTTAAGATAGTTATGGGTAAGGATAAGACTGGTTCTCAGGTGAAAGTGCTATTCTGGCAGAAGTCAAGAGTGTGTTGCTGGAAAAACGCAGCAGGTCAGGCAGTATCCAAGGAGCCGGAGAATAGACATTTCGGTCAGAAGCTCTTCATCAGGAATTGGAGAAATTAGATTGGCGATGGCTATTTGAGGGCGTGGCATGTCTGACATGTGGATGTCTTTGAAAGGCCAGTTGATCAGAGTTCAGGACCAGCATGTCCCTGTTAGGATGGGTACCAAGATTTGGGAACCCTGGTGACAAGAGATATTGGAAGTTTAGTCAAGAGGACAAAGGAGACAAAAAAACTGCAGATGCTGGAATCCAAAGTAGACAGGCAGAATGCTGGAAGAGCACAGCAAGCCAGGCAGCATCAAGAGGTGGAGAAATTGACATTTCAGGTGTAACCCTTCCTCAGGACTGAGCCAGAAATGTCGACCTCTCCATCTCCTGATGCTGCCAGGCTGGCTGTGTTCTTCCAGCCTTCTGCCTGCCTACGAAAGTAGAAAGGAAGCATATGTAAGCTTTAGGAAACTGAAATCAGGCAAAGCCTTTGAGCAATAAGAAAGAAGCAGGAAAGAACTTAAACAAGGAATTAGTAGGTCTAAAAGGGGCCATGAAATCCCCTTGGCCAGTAGGATTAAGAAGACTCCCAAGGAGCAGGAGGGCTAACTGTGAAATGGGTATGTCCACTCAGGGACAAAGAAATGAATTCATGTGTGGAGCCAGAGGAAGTGGGTGAGGTCCTTAATGACTACTTTGCATTAGTATTCACCAAGGAGAAGGACATAGATAATGGTAAGACCATTCAGTTCAACCAATCCAGGCCAACCATAATTTCAAACTGAACTAGCCCTGACTGCCTGCTCCTGGCCGATATCCCTTCAAATCTTTCCTGTTCACGTGCTTATCTAAATGTCTTTTAAATGTTGTAACTGTGCTCATATCTATCACTTCCTCAGGAAGTTCATTACAGACATGAACCACTCTTTGTGTAAAATCTTTGCCCCTTATGTTATAGAATCATACAGATGTACAGCATGGATCCAGACCCTTCAGTCCAACCTGTCCATGCCAACCAGGTATCCCAACCCAATCTAGTCCCACCTGCCAGCACCAGGCCCATATCCCTCCAAACCCTTCCTATTCATATACCCATCCAAATTCCTCTTAAATGTTGCAATTGTACCAGCCTCCACCACTTCCTCTGGCAGTTCATTCCATACACGTATCACCCCCTGTGTGAAAATGTTGCCCCTTAGGTCTCTTTTATATCTTTCCCCTCTCACCCTAAACCTATGCCCTCTAGTTTTGGACTCCAGGGAAAAGACTTTGTCTATTTATCCTATCCATGCCCCTCATAATTTTGTAAATCTCTATGATGTCACCCCTCAGCCTCTGACGCTCCAGAGAAAACAGCCTCAGCCTGTTCAGCCTCTCCCTATACCTCAAATCCTCCAACACTGGCAACATCCTTGTAAATCGTTTCTGAACCCTTTCAAGTTTCATAACATCTTTCTGATAAGAAGGAGACCAGAATTGCACACAATATTCCAACAGTGGCCTAACCAACATCCTGTACAGCCGCAACATGACCTCCCAACTCCTGTAGTCAATACTCTGACCAATAAAGGAAAGCATACTAAACACCTTCTTCACTATCCTATCTACCTGTAACACAAGTTTCAAGGAGCTGTGAACCTGCATTCCAAGGTCTCTTTGTTCAGCAACACTGCCTAGGACATTACCATTAAGTGTATAAGACCTGCTAAGATTTGCTTTCCTGAAATGCAGCACCTCGTTTTTATCTGAATTAAATTCCATTGGCCACTTCTCAGCCCATTGGCCCATCTGGTCAAGATTCTGTTGTAATCTGGGGTAACCTTCTTCGTTATCCATTACACCTCCAATTTTGGTGTAATCTGCAAACTTACTAATTGCACCTCTTATGCTCACATCCAAATCAATTATATAAATGACAAAAAGTAGTGGACCCAGCACCAAATCTTTGTGGCACTCCACTGGTCACAGGCCTCCAGTCTGAAAAACAACCTCCACCAACACCCTCTGTCTTCTACCTTTGAGCCAGTTGTGTATCCAAATAGCTAGTTCTCCTGTATTTTGTGAGATCTAACCTTGTTAACTAGTCTCCCATGGGGAACCTTGTCGAACACCTTACTGAAGTCCATATAGATCACATTTACCACTCTGCCCTTATCATTCCTCTTCGTTACTTCTTCAAACAACTCAATCGTCTTTTTAAAATCAGAATCCATTCATCTTAAAAATATGTCCCTCATCTTGAAATCCCCCATCCTATGGAAAATGCACCTAATTTAACAGTATCTATACCCCTTACGATTTTATAAATCTCTATGAGTTCACACCTCTCGACCTCCTAAGCTCCAGTGGGAAAAGTCCCAACCTATCCAGTCTTTCTTTATAACCCAAGTCTTCCATACCCAGCAACATCCTGGTAAATCTCTTCTGAACCCTCTCTAGCTTAATAACATCCTTCTTGTAGCAGGGCTGGAATGAATGATATGGGGTTCTTCAGCCATTGGACAGAATCCCATTGCCTCCATCAACCGCTGCCTGTTGGGTTTTCCCAGCATCTGGTCAACTTGTTGGGGTTCTGGGGCAGTTTGACCTCTTTGAGCCGAATCTTGTTGTCGACGCGGAATCTTATTGAAATCCATTACAGAGCAGGTGATGGTGAAAATCACAGAAGTACCGATCTGTACATGGTGAAACACTGTTGCACATTTATGATTGACAGTGCCCCAAAGTGCATTATTAATCGTACAATCATGCAGTACAGAAGAGGCCCTTCGGCCCATTAAGTCTGCACTGATATGCGAGAAACACCTGACTTCAACCTAACCCCATTTACCAGCCCCTATCCCCTAGCCTTGAGTGTTATGGTGTGCCAAGTGCTCATTCAGGTACTTTTTTTATTTTGAAATTCATGAGGAAAAATGGAAACCTCGAGCTCATGGAAGAGTAGGTTTTGTTTATCTGACTTGATTCTTTGTAGGGTACTGAACTATCAGATCAAATGTTCAAACTAGACCTGTCCCAATTCACAGTCAAACACAAGGTTTTTATCTCTCTGCAGATCAAGAGAAATCAGGCTACGGCACTTGAGATTCAGCTTCTGGTTTTCAGTGAATTCAAATATCAAAGGGGGAAAGCCATTTTTCAGTGTGACAGTGAGCTAACTGTGTTCTTAGTGACTTGTACTTTTATTAATTTCAAAAATATACTTTATTCATAAAATTATTTTGATATCTATACAATTGGTGATGCCATACATACGTATACATTCCATTTCTTTACATACAGAGATCGGAATTAACCATTCGTGTATACAAGTCTGTACATTGACCATCCAGGTATTTTGCTGAGGACTTATACACTGCAGCAAGGTAACAGGCAGGGACGAACTAACAGCCAAAGCCATGGTTCTTTTGCTGTGTAGAATAGTAACTGTGCTTCCATTATAAGTCACAGTGACTGAGACCTCTCAATATTGTCATGCTGCGCCTGTAGTTTCATTTATTGACATGTTTCTAATGTGTCCCTGAACATTTTCAGATTGCAAAAACACGATACTGAAGGACATTGTATGCAATGACTTTGCAAACAAAGCTGTGTGTCCTGCAACCCCTGCTCATTACAGAGTTAGCTGGAGTCTGCCTGACAGAGCAGAGTCACTGTCAGTAAGCAAGAAGGGGCTTTGCCACCCAAAACATTTGTAGTGCTCAACAAAAGTGGCCTGATCAACGAACTGATCGAAAATGGCACACATCAAAGAATAGGGCAAAGCCAAATGCTGTGTACAAACACCAACTGCCAAGTAGCTCACTGTTCACACGTTCTTCTGTTCTTACTGCGAGGATCAGCTGCCACTGGTGTCAGTGAAAATAGCACTGGAGCAAGGTGACCTATTCCACAATTTTTTTCATTGGAAAATCATCATTCCCTCGGGTTGGTTGACTCGAGCTGAGTGATAGTTCAGAGCCCGTGCCCTGGTCCTCCGATATGCAATGTATTGGTCATGGATGAGACCCCCACTTGCAGTCACAATGCCAGTTCTATCTGATATTATAATCGACTGCTTTTCTGGATAGAGTTCAATGGCAACCCAGGCATAACCACTCTTAATTGTTTTCGTTTCATGTTTTTTATCTTGGCTTCGAACATTCTATTTATTTAAAGAGGTGCAGTCTTCAATAAGAAGAAGCATTGGCAGGCATTGTTGATATGGAGGTACGCAATGTGATGATGGAATCCTATTAATCTAGGGGGCATTTCCCTGTGAGAAACATTAACAGAAGTGATACAGGGCCATCCAAGATCTTTTACTATGCTTAAAAAAAAACAAAATGAGTTTTATTTGTGAAGAAATTGCCTCTTAAGAAAATGCATGAAGATTGTTATACTTGAATTACAATGGTATATCACTTTCTCGTAATTCTTGTGTTAGTTACAGCACTTTCAATGGCCTTTTGAACATCCACTCCTGAATTTGTTGCTATGACTCTGGTTACTTTAACAACAAACGTTGCCCAACTGGTTCTGGTCGATTAAGATCGTACTTTGGAACTCTCTATATTCAAAATGACACAAAACCATTGGCACTAATTTAACAGTTGAGTTGCCCCATGAAATCCCCTATCATTAAGAATCTGTACCTATTATAGAGTCATAGAGTCAAACAGCATGGAAACAGACCCTTTGGCTCAACCAGTCTATGCCGAACATAATCCCAAACTGAACTCGTCCTATCTGCCTGCTCCTGACCCATATCCCTCCAAACCTTTCCTACGCATGTAACTATTCACCCAAATGTCTTCTAAACATTGTAATTGTACTTGCATCCATTACTTCCTCTGAAAGTTCATTCCACAAACAAACCACCCTCTGTGTAAAATATTTGCCTCTTATGTCTTTTTAAAACTCTCTCCTCTCACCTTAAAAATGTTCTCCCTAGTCCTAGGGAAGAGACAATTACAATGAACTCTACCTGTACCCCTCATTATTTTGTAAACTTCTATTGCATCGCCTCTCAACCTCCTATGCTTCAATAAAAAACATCCCAGCATATTCAGCCTTTCTTATAACTCAAACCTTCCCGAGAACATCCTGGTAAATCTCTTCTGAACCCTCTCCAGCTTAACAATATCGTTCGTATAACTGTGTGACCATGTTTGAAATTTTTATCTTTTTTAACTTTTATACTGAGATGACTGTTGTGTGCTATACTTCTTAACTTATTTCTTTATGTTTCAACTTGTTTAATTAAGATTTTGTACCGCGGTACTCTATCTCTAAAATGCCACTATTAAACGAAAGCTCCTTCTGCATAGAGCTCTTCCTAGGTTGTAAAATCCATTGAGCGTATATGGTGTATTTATACTGCACTGGCAGTACACTTGAAGATTATTTCACCTGACCTGATCTGACAGAGAGAGCAGGGCAATTGGCAACACTTCAAAATTCCTGGACTGTCCAAGAATGAAAGATTAACCTCTTGGATCCTGCTCAGAAGAAAACACGTTCGGAAATTCAAACGTCGTATTTAGTATCCCCAAACCCAGCATTTTCTTGAAACATTTTTGTTTACGAATGTTTCAAAAGCAGATATTGGACATGGGGAGAAAGACAATTTGACTTTATATTCAGTGACTCATCCAACTGGGTAACCAAGAGTATGTCCACTTTCTAATTGGCTCAGGAAGGCAGAACAATGGATGTTGGACTTTTCCTAACACCAACGGGCACAGGCGTAGTCAAAGGAAGACTGGATTATGTCAAGCCAGGGCAGGTAACTTTCAGGCAGGAACCTCATTCCTGATGAAGGACGCTTGCCTGAAACATCGATACTCCTGCTTCTCAGACGTTGCCTGACCTGCTGTGCTTTTCCAGCACCACACTCTCAAACTCTGATCTCCAGCATCTGCAGTCCTCACTTTCTCCTAGGCAGGAGCCTCTGACCAGCATTGGCAACAGGACAGCTAAGCCTGAAAAAGCTCATTACAGTGGAAAGGATCACCCCAGCCTTCTTGCTGTTGCTCACAAAACACCAGTCACTGACATTTTAGCCCTGTGGGTCATGTGGAATATTGGAGTAAAAAATGAGGTCTGCAGATGCTGGAGATCACAGCTGCAAATGTGTTGCTGGTCAAAGCACAGCAGGCCAGGCAGCATCTCAGGAATAGAGAATTCGACGTTTCGAGCATAAGCCCTTCATCAGGAATGTGTTCCTGATGAAGGGCTTATGCTCGAAACGTCGAATTCTCTATTCCTGAGATGCTGCCTGGCCTGCTGTGCTTTGACCAGCAACACATTTGCAGCATGTGGAATATTGGGCTATTTTCCTCTTTGGAGCTGACATCTTCAAACTGATCAGAAGAAAGTGAGGCTTGGCAAGGGGCAAAGTGAGTCAGAAAGCCAGGCTCAAGGGGCAGCAGCAGCTGTGTGGGATGTCCTTGCATGCCAATCCTGTAAACCTTCAGGAGAATGAGTAGAAGAACTGGAAAGGCTACTGCAGTCTACAGTCACCATGGACAAGGATATTCACCCACTTCACATCCTCTGATTTGAAGGAAGTCATAAGGCTGGAGACCTTATGACTTGCATGTAGAATGCAAAGCATAAGAGTATAGTGCCACTCTAAAGTCAATCGAGGTCAGTGATGTGAGGCCTCCTTAATGATTCAGTCTCACAACGTCTAGCTATGGAGTAAGTTTAATGTGCAGTTTAGCTCACTGTGCTGTTAAGCTGTAAGATCATTGAAGTTTCAATAAAGATCAAGATCAGTCGGCCCATTGTAATCATCCTGGCTTTTTGCTGGAACAATCCAAACCAAATCCCACTACCTAGCTCTCTTCTTATGGCCTATTATCTGCTTCAGACTTTTATCCATTTTCACTTTCGCCAATGCAATGATTGGTGTTTTATAGATCCACTTTCGCAAAACTGCTATCCAGGTCTTCTATGTGAAGACCTAACTCTTAATCTAGTTTCACATTCTTTTAATGACAATGTTAAATTAATAATCTATTTGCACTGACTCCCCAAACAACAGCAATAACTTTTTCTTAGTTGAACAATTCAGAACTTGACAACCTCTGACTCTTTGTTCCATTATATTTAATTCCAGTTATTTCTGATTCCATCATTTCTCATCCCTAGCATTAACCCGAAGAACTATCTGCTCCATTAAATAGATGCAAAGAATTCATGCCAGTTCTTAGTAGGTATGTGCCCGGAACTCAAAACTTCTTCCCACATGGCATTGATGCTGCCACAGGTATGGTTACTGAGGGGAAACTCCATTCAGCTTGTAGTGGAGTCTCCAGGATTTATTATTGGGACTCCTGAAATTTGGATTTTATATAAATGATCTTGGAGTACAAGGGCCAATTGCAAAATTTGCAGTGGGCCCAGCATTTATGAGGATTGTAAACTGTGTGAAGTGGGCACTGCAGAACTTCAATAGGATATTGACAAGTTGGTGGTGTGGGCAGATAGGTGGCAGATGCAGTTCAATGTGAAGAAGTACAAGGTGATACATTTTAGTACAAGGAATATGGAGAGACAGTATAAAACAAAAGCTACAATTCTAAACAGAGTTCAGGGCCAGATAGATCTGAATGTTAGTAAATCACTGAACGAAGAAGGGTAGATGGACAGAATTATTTATAACCATATGGTATTTCGTGCTTCAGAGAGTCATAGAGTTCTGCAGCACAGAAAATGACCCTTTGTGTCTGTGCCAGTCAATAACAACTAACTAACCACACTACTTATACTTTCCAGCACATAGATTATAACCTTGTATACCTTTGCAATAAATTGGGGCATTGAGTACAAGGAACAGTGAGGTTGAACTTATATGTAACACTCGTTAGACCTCATTTGAAGTACTGTGTCCAGTTCTGGGCACCACACTGTAGGAAGGGTATGAATGCCTTGAAAGTTCAGAAGACATTTATGAGAATGGTTTCAGGGATGCAAAACTTCAGTTATGAGATAGATTTGAGAAGATAGGATTGCTCTCCTTGGTTAGGAGAAGGTTAAAAGGAAATTTGATCGAAGTTTTTAAAATCATGAGGAGTCTGGACAGAGGAAATGGGGAAAAAAATTGTTTCTGTTTGTAACTGTATCAAGAGCCAGATGGCACAGGTTTGAAGGGATATACAGATGAAGCAAATGCAAGGTGAGAATTATTTGTGAGTAGTTAGGATTGTGAATGCACTGCCTGGAAGTATGATGGAGGCAGGTCCAGTTGAGGCAGTCTAGAGTATATTGTACGTTTGTTTAAATAGAAACACCATGTATGGTAATAGGGAAAAGGCAAAATAGCATGATGTTAAAATACTCAGAGAGTTGACTCAGAAGCAATGGGCTGAATAGCTTCCTCTGCAGCATAACAATTCTGTGACCCTGTGACTCTTGATTCTGTGAAGCTGTCCAAAGACATTCCTTGGACATTCTTTAAGCACATATTAAATTGTTTTAAACATTTAGAATTTGAATAATGCAGCTCTCTCTGAATATTTCCATAATAACCACTAGGAAAGGATCCATTAGCATTGGTGTAACACAACTCTGTTCTGGAAGTACATTTTTAACCAGGCTTTGCCCATGAGTTCTGAGGAAGGGTCACCGAACCCGAAACATTAGTTTTGATTTCTCTTCACGGATACTGCCTGACCCGCTGAGGTTTTCCAGCAACTTCTGTTTTTGTTTGCCCATGAGTTCAGCATAGTCCTTCAATAGCTTTTGATGAGCAGTCTCTGTTTGATACATGGTATAACATTACTTTAATTTCCCTGCTATTGTTAATACATTTGAAACTGTGGTATCCTGGTATATCTGAAAGTCCAGATTATCAAAATGCCTGTGGAATAGAATTGAAGTGGAAGCAAAGTTACAAGCTAAGAAGCTCAACCTCAAATTTGCAATCAACAAGGTCTCACAAACATCAATAAGCTAATGACAACATAATCTATTTTGTTTTAGGATATTGGTTGAGGGAAAATTACTAGTTAGAGCAACAAGAAAACCTTCGCTGTTTTTGTAGAGTCATACAGCATGGAAACAGACCCTTCAATCCAATCAGTCCATGCCGAACATAATCCCAAACTAAATTAGTTCCATTTGCCTGCTCGTGACCCTAATCCCTCCAAACCTTTCCTCTTCAGGTACTTGTCCAAACGTGTTTTGAATGATCTAATTGTACTAATATCCACCACTTCCTCAGGATGCTCATCGCACATGCAAACCCTGTGTGTAAAACAATTTGCCCTCATGTCGTTTTAAATCACATTCCTCAAGTTAGTAGCACAGGATCTGTTACACCAGGCAGAGGTGGCAAGTCAGAGCCACAATGTAACATCTACAATGATAGAATCACACACAGTGTGGAAGTAGGACATTCAGCCCATCGAGTATGTGCTGACCCTAAAGAGAGCATCCTACTCAGACCACACCCCCTAACCTATCCCTGCATTCCCCAGGGCTAAGCCACCTAACTTGCACATCTTTGGACTGTGGGAGGAAGTGGGAGGAAACCTGTGTAAACATGGGGAGAATGTGTAAACTTTACACAGTCACCTGAGGGTGGAATTGAACCTTGGTCACTGGCACTGTGAGGTAGCAGTGCTAACAACTGAGCCAATGTGCTACCTGAGAATTTAAAATCTTGTTCAAAAAAATGGCCATCAGGCAGTGCGTCACACCTGGATAATGAAATGTCAGCTTTGGCTGTGTGTTCAAGTATCTGCGTTGGGACTTGAACTCTCTTCGGACTCAAGCAAATTAGCAT
The DNA here is from genome assembly GCF_020745735.1 of Hemiscyllium ocellatum. Classification (NCBI taxonomy): domain Eukaryota; kingdom Metazoa; phylum Chordata; class Chondrichthyes; order Orectolobiformes; family Hemiscylliidae; genus Hemiscyllium; species Hemiscyllium ocellatum. The sequence goes on from NC_083426.1 coordinate 42,222,525, forward strand.
TTTTAAAAATGTATTCATGGGATGTGAGCATCATTGACTAGGCCAGGATTTATTGCCCAGGAAGCAATCAAGAGTCAATCACATTATTGTGGGTGTGGAGTTACATGTAGAACACACCAGGTAAGGATGTCAAATTTCTTTCCTAAAAGGTTTTGGCAAACCAGATGGGTTTTATGACAATCAACACGGTTGTACATGGACATTAAACTCAAATTTTAACCATCTGTCATGGTAGGATATCAACCATGTGCCATAGAACATTAACCTAGATATAATCCCCAGTGATATTGCCATTACACCAGCACGTCTTCAAATTCCTGCATACTTGCACATTCACACCAACTCTGATTACCATCCCAGGTATTTACCTGTGATGAGTTAAGGACACCAGAAGCTAATGCAAATAACAGTAGCGTTGCTTGCAGAAGCAGTTCTGCACTTTAAATGGGTCCTCGTGTTGTCTAATGTTACCAAGACAGTGCAGCTGAATAACAATGACATCACCTGCTTGGTTCTGTAAATAGGGGATAAACAGTGTGGAACCTGGGACGTGCGGTTCACCTGGGGAGTGAAGAAAACCTCACAACACAGGAATGACAAAGTCAGAACAGGGGCCAGACAAGCCGTAATTTGTGCACTTGATCGGTGAAATTATGGGACAGCAGTTCATATTTTGTGTTAATGAGAAACTAAAGCAGGGCAGAGTGTTACAGATGCTGGTGTGCTCAGGTTGACGTTGTTGACTGTACATTAAAAAGAGCTCACAGCAACCACACATGATACTGGATACTTAAAGAATCTGTAGTTATATAATGGCTCAAAGTCCTGTTCAGCCAGTTAAGAGCTTTTTGAAATGTGGTCACTGGTGTTAGCTGGGGAAACACACCAACAGTTTACACACAGCAGGACTCCACAATGTAACATCTGCAATGATAGAATCCTTACAGTGTGGAAGTAGGACATTCAGCCCATCGAGTATGTGCTGACCCTAAAGAGAGCATCCTACTCAGACCACACCCCCTAGCCTTTCCCTGCATTCCCCAGGGCTAAGCCACCTAACTTGCACATCTTTGGACTGTGGGAGGAAGTGGGAGGAAACCTGCGTAAACATGGGGAGAATGTGTAAACTTTACACAGTCACCTGAGGGTGGAATTGAACCTTGGTCACTGGCACTGTGAGGTAGCAGTGCTAACAACTGAGCCAATGTGCTACCTGAGAATTTAAAATCTTATTCAAAAAAACGGCCATCAGGCAGTGCATCACACCTGGATAATGAAATGTCAGCTTTGGCTGTGTGTTCAAGTATCTGAAATGAAACAAGTGACCAGGTCACCTGTTTTAGTGAGGTTGGTTCTGGGATAATGGTGGGTCAGGAAAGGAGGGAGAAAGAAATCACAGACTTTTCTTCAAGGAGGCCGTCACTGGGGGAGACACGGAGACAGGCATCATTGGACAGAGAGAAACACCAACAGCATTTCTCAGGTTTATAAATGCACACACTTCTGTCTCAGTACTGCTACCAACTTAGTTAACAGATCCAGAGCAAATTCTATGCACATATCATGCTGTTTCGATAATTTGTTATGCCCAGTGGTGCCACTGCTGGCTCTTGCTCAGATACAGTTCAGTGGCACGTGGGAGACCTTCTCCTACCTTCTCGTGCTCACCCATCATGAAGGTAGTGAGGAACATTAAAGCTATTCCATCAAGTTGCCGCAGCTTAGCTGAGGATGATGCTGCCTGACCTATAATAGGGGCAGGTACATTGAGATTCCTGGCCAATTGATTCACCAGACAGTGTTCAGGAGCAGGTGTCTGGTTGATGTTTATATCCCCTTCCCACTCTATGTTGTCTTAGGAAGGCTCTAATTGCACAGTGCTATCCTGGCTGAAACCATTCCAGGATTGAATTGAAAGTTGCTTCTCCATATCACCCGGCCTTGCTTCTCTAGTGGTCCTTGAGTATGGCTTTTGTGCAGCTGAATATGAAATAGTTTCTAAAAGTGGTTTGGTTCCTGATTTTCGCAACACTTGAAAGTGCCATCCACCTGACAGCAGCTTGAATCTGGAGAGTTGTGAGGGGGTGGTGTTAATATGACTTTCACACAATGGAGAGAGTGTTCTGAGCCCACCCAGAGTGTTTGGAAGCGCAGAAGGGGGAGTCCAATTGGGAGGAATGTCAAAATTCAATTTTCTGATATCCTGTTCAAGTTTTGGTATTAAATTCTCAGAATCTTATAAACATTTTATTCATTAGCTTGACATGAATACTGGCTACCAACTCACAATCCTGTTAGGCAAGAGCCAGGAAACCATGCATTCACAAATCTAACCACATATATAAGGCATGAACCTGGCAGAGTAGGCTTCCTTATGGAAGCTCTGAGAGGTACACAGTCCTTCACTAGTCTGGATCCTTCATAATGATGAACTCAGATTTCTCCAGTTTCCTCATTTCCCCTCCCCCCACCTTGTCTCAGTCAAATCCCTTGAACTCAGCACCGCCTTCCAAACCTGCAATCATCTTCCTGACCTCTCCACCCCCACCCCCACTCCGGCCTATCACCCTCACCTTGATCTCCTTCCACCTATCGCATTGCCAACGCCCCTCCCCCAAGTCCCTCCTCCCTACCTTTTATCTTAGCCTGCTGGACACACTTTCCTCATTCCTGAAGAAGGGCTCATGCCCAAAACGTCGACTCTCCTGCTCCTAGGATGCTGCCTGACCTGCTGCGCTTTTCCAGCAACACATTTTCAGCTCTGATCTCCAACATCTGCAGTCCTCACTTTCTCCTTCATAACTATGGCTTGTCTGCAGTAACTGTTGCAATGTGATGGATGCAGACTGTCCAGTTAATCCAGCTAATGAGAGGCTTCTTTCATAAGTGGTCATGCCTGGTGCTGTTGTTGTATACCGCCAGCTGGGTAAGGGATGCCATTGTTATGCCTGATTGAGGCAGCTACACTGGCTGTCCCATTAAACCAGACTGGGCCAAGGATGAGGGGCTCAAAATGAAAGGAGCTCAGAGCAAAAGATAAAGGTTTAACGGCGACGTTACAGATAAAGGTAGGAAACATAGTCAGGAAAGTCTTTAGGTGAGAACTTGAACACTATAGCATTCAAAAGTGTGGGCCAAATGCTGGACAAGGCAATTAAAATGGATTGGTGCTTACTGACTGCTACAGACGCAGCGGGCTGAAGGGTCTTCTTCCATGTTGCAAAAATCCATGACGCCATGACTTTATGATATTGTGGTTGTGTGGGATTGCAGAAGGTAAGTATGTGAGGGGCAGAGGGAAAGTCGCACTGGGAGAAACAAGGGGATACGGAGGAGTGCAATATACATACTGAGGGCTGCCGCTAAGGGTGAAGCAGCAGGAGAAGTGAATAGGGGGTATTGCAGGGTCAGGGCTGGATCTTGTTCTGAAGGAGGGTCACTGGATCTGATACATTAACTCTGCTTTCTGTCTACAGATGCTGCCAGACCTGCTGAGGGTAAGACAAAGGAATGCCTATTGCCAGCAGTACCAGAGACCCAATGCTCAGGGGGTTCTAGAGAGAGCATCAAGCTGTGGCTGAAGTGGAGGTCCAGGGTTTTCAGTGCCACCGGGCAGTGTCCTGCTCAATGGTCTACTGGAGGTAGAGCAGGTGCCCACAGATGAGTGAACAGCAAAGCTGTGGGCATCTTCTTGCAATTAGAGACATCATTGCCTTCATCTGCCATCCCCTGCAGGATGATCAGCAACCTTGTAGCTTGGGGAAGTGTTGTGTCTGTGACTGAAGGTCACGTCAGGGATCCTGCATCATTTCAGATGCTGTGAATGTTTACTCTCCTGCATCATCTCCAGGTCTGACTGTGGGTGACAAGGTGTAGCCCCTGGGAAGGCACGGCTAATGACCCCAGTGTGTGATCCCCATACTGATGCTGAACAGGGCTACCCATCCCCAAACACTGTGGGTAATTTAGCATGGCCAACCCACCTAACCTGAACACCTTTGGACAGTGGGAGGGAGCTGGAGCATCTGGAAAAAATGCACACAGACACAGGGAGAATGTGCAAATTCCACACGGACAGTTACCTGAGGGTGGAATTGAATCCGGGTCCCTGACGCTGTGAGGCAGCAATGCTAATCAGCGAGCTTCTGTGCCATCTTAATCCTTATCATTCTGCAGCCTCATCTCCATATTGGCCCTCAGGTCATATTTATTCTCTTTAATGCCCTGTATCAACTCATTTGCTTTGATTCTGAATGCTATGTGCCTTCATATACAGAGTTTTTCTTTTGTTACCTTTATAGTACCTAGTCTAGAATGCTGGTACATTCTTAGATTTTTAAAAAAATCTGTATTCCTTCCTGCCATTCCCAGACCTGGTCTAGATGTGACTGCAGACTCACAGCTAGATGGTGGAGTAATAAATGCTTTCTGAACTGACTTTGTGAGTCACTCAGTTCAAGGCAAATCGGGATGGGTAGCATATACTGGCTCTGGCAGAGAAAACCAAATTCCATGAAATGGAATAGATGGGTGTGAATTGAAAGGAGTGGAGAGTTTTTTTTAAAGTGGTGTAGCTGTTTGGTTACCTTTCTACATGACCTAATAACTCTGAACTTCAGTGATGATATAGACTGATGCATTAACTTGTCTCCTGCCTTTCTAGTTGTTGCCTTTTCTGCCAGGTACAGCCAGCATTTCCTTACCTTTCGACCGCCTCTTGGTTTGTAGGCAAGCCACGTAAAAAAATGCAAAGTACAGAATGAAAAATGACCATTCAGCTCCTTCCTTAACCCTCCATCAACCCACAACCTGCATTTGACATTTTAGGTTATTGTCCATTACAAAGGACTGGCTACATTAAATTAAATCCATGTTTATTTTTAGGGAGATGCAATAGCAAATATTTGTTTTTAATCCAAGTTGAGGGGTAAGTGCAGCCTCTAATGGAATTCTCATCAACAATTGCTCAAACATTTTTTCATCCGTTGTTACGCAGAAGACAATATCAGTACTAAATTCTAGTGACTAGATATTGACAGTGTGTGTTACTTGTATTTTGTGTAATTATTTCTTATGTGTCCTTCAATCTTGTCTATGGTATTTACTTCTCACAATGTGGTCTCCTTTACATTAGTCAGACCAAATGTAGGCACTTAATGAGAAACTTCCACTCTTTGTTAAGAATGATCTTGCAGTTGCTTGTCATTTCAAGAGACCGCCTTGCTCCCAGCTAATATTTCTGTCCAAGTTCAAAAGAACTGTTCCAGAAAAAAAAAGGTTTGATTTAGGATTCATTTTCACATTTATGAGTTATACTTAGTTGCAACTTTGGACTTTACTTCGACTTTCTGGACAAGAAGTATTAGCAACATTAGTGGAACTTCATGCTATTGTAACAGCCTCAGAAATCTCAAAGGTTCAAAGATATTTCCTTATTCTGGGCTTTATTCCAGAACTGTTATTACACACGGGGTATCCTTGAATCAATCTCACCTCCCCTCCAGAGGAAAGATTAGGACAGGATAAAAGAACGATATAATCACAGACAATATTTCCATGGGACTCACAAGTCATCAGTGCGTATTACTCAAAACAAAGTGCAGCTAATAATTTATTTCATTGGCAGAGCATCAAGATTAATTTTTATTTCAGCAACAAGTGAAATCAATGGTTAAATCCATTTAAGTTTGACACATTTTAAGAATCAAGCTTTGCTTTCATTATTCAAGTTGTTGTCTAAAGATGCTTTTTTGTAACAAGTCAACTTATAAGCGATTGGTCGCCCAGTGGTTAGCACTGCTTCTCTCACAGCGCCAGGGACCTGGGTTCAATTCCAGCCTCGGGTGACTGTCTATATGGAGTTTGCACGTTCTCCCCGTATCTGTGTGGATTTCCTCTGGGTGCACTAGTTTCCTCTCACAAGTCAAAGATCTGTAGGTTAGTTGGATTGGCCATGGTAAATTGCCCATAGTGTACAGGTTAGGGGGATTAGTCCTGGCAATGTGGGGATAGAATTGGGGTTAGGCCTGGCTGGGATGCTCTTCAGAGGGTCAGTGCAGACTTGTGGGGCTAAATGGCCTCTTTCTGCACTGTCAGAATTTTATGATTCAAACTTTTTGGAAGCTGAGGTTGGTGGGGGTGGGGGTGGGGGGATGGTGGTGGTGGTGGGGTGGTGGGGGTGGGGTGGGGAGGGGAGGTGATTGGATCCAGTGGGGGAAAGAGAGAATGCCCTATCTGATCTCTTCCCTCCCTTTAGCCAGATAGCACTTATAGATTCGCCTTTCTAACATCGACAGGAGCGTGTAAGAAAGACAGGTATGTGGACAGTTCAATAAATCTCAGTCATTACTGCATTCACAAACATCTCCCAAAAGTATACTGCTCATGCTCATCAGTGTCAGTAAGCACAGTCACAGAGTCACACTGCACTAGACAGACCCCTGTGTCCAACTTGTCCATGCTGACTAAATTGCCCAAACAAAACTAATTCCTCTTTTCCTGCATTTGGCCCATAACGCTCCAAATCTTTCCGATCCATGTGCTTATCCAAATGTCTGTTAAATGTTGTAACTGTATCTGTATCTACCACTTCCTATGGCCATTCATTCCACATGCAAACCATCCTCATGTGAAAAAATTGCCTCTCAGGTCCCTTTGAATTCTTTCTCCTCTTGCTCCTAAGTTTTGAACTCCCCCATCCGAGAGAAAAGACCTTTGCTCTTCATCTGATCTATGTTCCTCATGATTTTATAAACCTCCATAAGATCACCTCTCAATCTATTACACTCCAGTAAAAAAAGTCCCAGCCAATCCTTCTAACTCAAACCCTCCAGTCCTGGTAGCATCCTGGTAAACCTTTTCTGAACCCTCACCAATGTAATAATATCTTTCTTATAGCAGGGTGACCAGAACTGTACACAATGCTCCAAAAGTAGACTTACCAATCTCTTGTACAATCTTAATCTGATGTCCCAATTCCTAAACTCAATGGTTTGAATAATGAAGGCAGCTGTGCTAAAAGCCTCTTAACCATCCTGTCCACATGTGATGCAAATTTCAAAGAACTATGTACCTGAACTTCTAGGGTTCCCTTTTTGCCAACATTACCCAGGGCCCTACCGTTAAGTGTACAGGCCCTGCCTTTGTTTGTTTTACCAAAATGCAATACTTCATATTTATCTAAATTAAACTCCATTTGCCACTCCACAGCCCCATTTAAAGATGACACTGGTGGTAGGGATGCCAATCAATTCCAGAATATCCTGGAAGTAGCAACTTGTTACAAGTACGGCAAGTAGATTAGATTAGATTCCCTACAATGTGGAAACAGGACCTTCGGCCCAACCAGTCCACACCGATCTTCCAAAGAGAAACCCACTCACATCTATTTTCCTCACACCAAAGCACCTAACACTGCAGACAACTTAGCACAGCCAATTCACCTGAATTGTGAGGCTTTGGACTGTGGAAGGAAACCAGAGCACCCCCACACAAACATGGAGAGAATGTGCAACTCCACACAGATAGTCGCCTAAGGTTGGAATCGAAACTGGGACCCTGGGTGCTGTGAGGCAGCCTGCTATGATGGCACTAGAATTGGACATGAGTGATGCCATAGGCAGGTTCATTAGTTAATAAGATGAGATCAGTAGTATTTGCCAAGAAATTCCATTTGGTCGCATGGTAAAAAAAACTCTTCAAAAAAACTCATCATACCTTACAGTTAGCCAAAAAATGTAAGATTCAGGACAGATATTCTTGATAGCCTTTACCTTTTACAAAATAAACCTGGCTAAAGTTGCACTGGCATTAACACTATGCTTGATTTTTAACGGATTATCAGTCAATTTATTCATTATTAATCAGTCATTCATTTGTCTACTATTAATTCGTCAGTCATTAACCCGCAGTTTTGAATAGTCAATATTAAGTAGTAAAAAAGCAGCATTTGCAAAACAAATTGACCAGTGTCAGACAACCAGCAAAAATATTTGTCTTAGATAAGTACCTGCCCTGCCCGAAGTACCATAGTGTCTTTAATTGGGACCCCCATTTCTGTCAATGATGCATTCAGGAGTGCAATAGAATCGACTCCACTTGCTTGGATGCAGGCAGGTTCAATGACATTCATCATTCAGAATAAAGCACACCACCTTGTGTACCACCTTCAACATTCACTCAATTCACCATTACACATATGGCATCAGTGTATGCCCACCCACATAACATAGCAATTTACAGAGTCATGGAGTCATAGAGAGGTACAGCATGGAAGCAGACCCTTCAGTTTGACTCACTCATGCCAACTAGATATCCTAACCTAATCTAGTCCCATTTGCCAGCATTTGGCCAATATCCCTCCAACTGATTCCTAATCAAATACTCATCCAAATGCCCTTTAAATGTTACAATTGTACCAGCCTCCACCACTTCCTCTGACAGCTCATTCCATACAAGCACTAACCGCAGTGTGAAAATGTTGACCCTTAGGTCCCTTTTATATCTTTTCCCTCTCATCCTAAACCTATGCCCTCTGGTCCTGGACTTCCCCACCCCAGGGAAAAGGACGTTCTCTTTTTATCCTATCCAAACCCCTCATGATTTTATAAACCTCTATAAGGTCACCCCTCAGCCTCCAATGCTCCAGGGAAAACAGCCCCAGCCTGTTCAGCCTCTCCCTATAGCTCAAATCCTCCAACCCTGGCAATATCCTTGTAACTCATTTCTGAACCCTTTCAAGTTTCACAACATCCTTCCGATAAGAAGGAGACCAGAATTGCACGTAATATTCCAAACGTGGCCTAACCAATGTCCCGCAACATGACCTCCCAACTCCTGTATTCAATAAAGGAAAACATATCAAACACCTACTTCACTATCCTATCTACCTGCAACTGTACTTTCAAGGAGCTATGAACCTCCATTTCAAGGTCTCTTTGTTCAGCAACACTCCCCTGGACCTTACCATTAAGTGCGTAAGTCCTGCTAAGAAGTGCTTTTCCAATTTGCCAAGCTCCTTCGAGAGCCTAGAGTCATTGAGTATATAGGTGTACAGCATGGAAACAGACCCTTTGGTCCAACCCGTCCATGCCAACCAGATATCCCAACCCAATCTAATCCCATCTGCCAGCACCTGGCCCATATCCCTCCAAAGCATTCCTATTCATATACCCATCCAAACACCTCCTAAATATTGCAATTGTACCAGCCTCCACCACTTCCTCTGGCAGCTCATTCCATACACATACCACCCGCTGTGTGAAAAAAGTTGCCCCATAGGTCTCTTTTATATCTTTCCCCTCTCACCCTAGACCTATGCCCTCTAGTTCTGGAATCCCCCACCCCAGGGAAAAGACTGCCTATTCATCCTATCCATGCCCCTCATAATTTTGTAAACCTCTATAAGGTCACCCCTCAGCCTCCGATGCTCCAGGGAAAACAGCCCTAGCTTGTTCAGCCTCTCCCTATAGCTCAAATCCTCCAACCCTGGCAACATCTTTGTAAATCTTTTCTGAACCCTTTCAAGTTTAACAACGTCTTTCCGATTGGAAAGAGACCAGAGTTGCACGCAATATTCCAACAGTGGCCTTACCAGTTTCTGTACAGCCGCAACATAACCTCCCAACTCCTGTACTCAATACTCTGACGGATAATGGAAAGCATACCAAACACCTTCTTTACTCTCCTATCTACCTGCGATTCCACTTTCAAGGAGCTATGAACCTGTACTCAAGGTCTTTTTGTTCAGCAACACTCCCTAGGACCTTACCATTAAATGTATAAGTCCTGCTAAGATTTGCTTTCCCAAAATGCAGCACCTCGCATTTATCTGAATTTAACTCCATCTGCCACTTCTCAGCCCATTGGCCCATCTGGTCAAGATCTGTTGTAATCTGAGGTAATCCTCTTTGCTGTCCACTTCACCTCCAATTTTGGTGTCATCTGCAAACTTACTAACTGTACCTCTAAAGCGCGCATTCAAATCATTTATGTAAATGACAAAAATTACAGGACCTAGCACCGATCCTTGTGGCACTCCACTGGTCACAGGCCTCCAGTCTGAAAAGCATCTTCTAATTCTACCACCTAGAAATATAAAGGTAGCGGATACATGAGAAATACCACCATCTGCAAAGTATCCACCATCCCCACTTGGATTTATATCACTGTTCCCTTAATCCTGCTGCATCAAAATTCAGAAACTCCCTTCTGATGAGGAGTCTGGGTGTAACTGTACTGTATGAGTTACGATGGTTCACGAATACAGCTTATCACCAATGTGCAAGTGGCCTGACGTCCTAATGTGTAGACTAGAGGGCCATGGGAGTCACAACTCAGAGAACAGCCCTGTACCATGTTCTCAAGGGAGATCAGGGATTCATGACAAATATAAGTGCACTCGCATCCATGAAAGAATTGAAGGAAAGGCAAATTCATGCTGCAGTTGAGGGTCTCAAAGTTGATTAATGTAGCTCTTGTTTAATAATTTTATTAGCTCCATGCGGCCTCTCATCTCATTGAATGGCAAACAGGCTTACAGATTTCAACAACTTATTGCTGTGCGTATGTTCCAATGCTCCTTCCTTTGTTCCAGGATCAACATTACTTGCTCTTGTTTACATCACTGGGTACTTGCTGGTTTGACTCTTTCTCAAGTCCTGTGTCAAATATAAATTTCATTGGACATTTCCCAATTGTCTGCAGCAATGTGTGTAAACTCCTGCACTCTGATCAACAAAAGTATCAAATGCACATTTTGCTGCAATGTTTGCCATTGGCCACCATCTGCTTGTGGCAATCTCAGTGGCGTATGAACAGGATGCTAGTCAGTAAGATCCTGTTATACAGTGAGAAGGCTCATCGGGAATGTGCAGAGTTAATTCAACTTTTCAGAAAACAAGACCCACAAAACCTTTCAAATGCACATCATTTCCATCTGGTTTCCAAGAATTTGCATTGCAAAGTATTGTGGTGTAGAACCCCATGTGTACGCCCTGCAGTTTTGGAATTATCCATCTTTGTGCATGAAATGGGGTTTTAGAACATAAAACATAGAACAATACAGCGCAGCTCAGGCCATTCAGCCCTCAATGTTGCGCCGACCTGTGAACTATTCTCAGCTCATCTCCCTACACTATCCCATTATCATCCATGTGCTTATCCAAGGATTGTTTAAATCTCCCTAATGGCAGGCAAGGCATTCCATGCCCTTACCACTCTCTGAGTAAAGAACCTGTCTCTGACATCTGTCTTAAATCGATCACCACTCAATTTATAGTTTTGCAAATTACAAGCTGACATCATCATTCTAGGAAAAAGTCTTTCACTGTCTACCCTATCTAATCCTCTGATCATCTTGTATGTCTCCATCAACTCCCCACTTGGCCTTCTTCTTTCCAATGCTAACAGACCCAAGTCTCTCAGCCTTTCCTCATAAGACCTTCCCTCCAGACCAGGCAACATCCTCTGCACCTTTTCCAATGCTTCCACATCAATCCTGTAATGGGGTGACCAGAGCTGTACACAATATTCCTAGTGTTTTGTATAGTTGCAACATGATATTCCGGCTCGGGTGGCAACTTTCAGGGATCTATGCACATGGACTCCAAGATCCCTCTGCACCTCCACACTACCAAGAATCTTTCCATTGACCCAGTATTCTGCCTTTCCGTTATTCTTCCCAAAGTGAATCACCTCACTTTTAGCTGCATTGAACTCCATTTGCCACCTCTCAGCCCAATTCTGCAAATTATCCAAGTGCTCCTGCAACCAGTAATATTCGTCCAAACTGTCCACTACTCCACCGACTTTAGTGTCGTCTGCAAATTTATTAACCCATCCGCCAATGCCTGCCTCTAAGTCATTTATAAAAATGACTAACAGCAGTGATCCCAAAACAGATCCTTGTGCGCACCACTAGTAATCGGACTCCAGACTGAATATTTTCCATCAACCACCACTCGCTGCCTTCTTTCAGAAAGCAAATTTCTAATCCAAACTGCTAAATCACCCTCAATCCCATGCCTCTGCATTTTCTCCAACAGCCTACCATGTGGAATCTTATCAGAGGCTTTACTGAAGTCCATATATACCATGTCAACTGCCCTGCCCTCATCTACAAGCTTGGTCACCTTCTCAAAATACTCAATAAGGCTTGTGAGACACGACCTGCCCTTGACGAAAACATGTTGACTATTTGAAATCAAATGATTGCTTGCTAGATGATTATAAATTCTATCTCTTATAATTCTTTCCAAAACCTTTCCTACAACAGAAATAAGGTTCACTGGTCTATAATTACCTGAGTCATCTCTACTGCCCTATCTGAACAAGGGCACATTTGCAATCCTCCAGTCCTCTGTTCCTAAACCTGTAGACAATGATGACTCAAAGATCAAAGCTCCGCTATCTCCTACTTAGCTTCCCAGAGAATCCTCGGATAAATCCAATCCAGCCCAGGGGACTTGTCTACTTTCACTCCTTCTAGAATTAATAACACCTCTTCGTAACTAACCTCGATCCTCTCTAGTCTGATATCTCGTACCTCATTCTTCTCCTCTACAATATTCTCCATTCCCTGAGTGATAACCAAAGAGAAATGTTCATTTAGCACCTCTCCAATCTCTATAGGGTTCACACTCAACTTCCCACTTCTGTCTTTGACTGGACCTATTCCTACCCTAGTCATCCTTTTATTCCTCACATACTATAGAAAGCTTAAGGGTTCTCCTTTATTCTATTTGCTAATGACTGCTCGTGTCCTTTCTTTGCTCTTCTTAATTCTCTTTTCAAATCCTTCCTAGCTGGTCTGTAACTCTCCATCGCCTCATCTGAACAATCTTGTCTGATCAACACATAAGCCTCCTTCTTCCGCTTAACAAGAGATGCAATTTCTGTAGTAAACCACGGTTCCCTTACCTTTTCACTTCCTCCCTGCCTGACAGGTACATACCTATCGAGGACACACAATATCTGGCCTTAAACCAGCTCCACATTTCCATTGTCTGCATCCCCTGCATTTTGTTACCCCATTCTATGCATGGTTTTTCAGAATTGTTGGAACCATGCGGTTCGAGGTTTCCTGGACCTCTAACCTCCAGCTTGTCAGTGACAGCTGGTGGCTGAGGATGAAAGAAATCCTGGGCACTGTGGAGTCAGATACCATGGGCTGAGATTGGCATCATAATTGGATCACAAGTCATTGAAATATGACAGTGGTGTGCTCAGTGATTCACAGCAGGGTCAGAGTGGAAGGAGGCTTTCTTCGATGTTGTGACTCACCTACTGACTAGGTATAAAATGCAAAGCGAAAGATCCCCGTCTAGTGTGGAGATGCCATGGAGGACTTCAGACTTCAGCTCCATCCCTCTAATTTCTATGTGTGGTTAATTAAACTCCATGCACTGAGGGAAAACAGAGCAGTTAATCATTATCTTAAAAATGACTATACTAGCAACATCAACAGAAACTTGTATTTATAAAACCTCTGGTCAAAAAAAAACTTTATGAAATAAAATCTGATAGATTCAGAAAATTGCGCTGAAGATGGTGAAGAGAAAAATACCATCCCCCAAAGCCCCAAATATTTTCCACTTTTTAATTGCTTGCCGAAGTGGTATTCAGTGACACTGCACTGAATTTGTGTGAAGTGTATGTGGCATCACAACAGATCAGAACGCTGAAAGACCAAGGACAGTGTGAACTTTCAACTCCAAAAGGAGCTTTCAAAAAAAAAGTCTGCTACAACCAAAACATATTGCAGAAGCAAATTCATTGACTAACTGGGAAAGTCCGGTGTGGAACCCAGTGAATGTCACACTGTCAAAAAGAGAGAAATATAAGAAGAGAAATTGGGGGAGCTGATTATCTTCCCCATCTTTGGAGAAAGCCATTTCTTTGCAGAAATTCTCTTTGAGAACTTTTGTATTTTGGAATTCTAGAAGCTTATACTATTGGGGATTTAAAAATGACTAGTCTCTGTGCATTAGTGACATTCGAATGTGTGGACAAATATGGCATCTAAATCACAGCTCAGAGAACAGCCATTTAAACACCACTGCACCACAGGTAAAGAAGGGAACAGTCTCATTCTTACTATTAGTGCTGCCAGCTAGCGACTGTCAATCAGGAGAGTTTTGATCACTCTATAAAGCCAAAAATCTTGACATAGACTGTCAACACCAATATCAACACGGCCAGTATCCTCTACTGCAATGGTAGTTAGTAATTAGAAGACTTATTACTATTTAGAAAAGCCTGGTTAATTAGTCTCCTTTTAAAATTAAGCTTAGTTGGGTCTGAAAAAAAGACACTTCCAAAGGGAAGGGATCCTTTTAAAATTAACCGGTTTGCAATCTACTGAGGGTGCAAGTGAATAAATGTGCTAGTTCACCCTCGCCGTGTGGATTAATGGCTTAAGGTATCCTGCCTGGAACAGGAACAAATCGGGGAACTTAAGAACATAGGAAAAGGAGGAGGCCACTCAGCCTGAAACATCGATTATCCTGCTCCTCGGATGCTGCCTGACCTGCTGTGCTTTTCCAGCAGCACACTCTCGACTCTGATCTCCAGTATCTACAGTCCTCACTTTCTCCTACCTGGTGGTAACAGTATGATTATCCCTTTGACTCCTCCTGGAGAGCCTTGTGTGGAGACTGTGTAAGACTGTCTGCAGTCAGTTAGCCTGCCTATACTCAATGCTCATGAGGAATGAGGCAGGGCTAGTTCCCAGCAAGTCTTAAGGGGTAGGCAAGTACAACTTTTAAAAGAACCTTGCAAATATAGTCTGGGGATCTTCACTTCACTGGGCCCTGGTGTGAAATTTTGATGTGTATGCTTTGTGACTTTAAAGGTGTTACCTAACTGCAAGTTGTTGTTGCAGTTAGCACCAGAAATACCCAATGCAGGTAGCAGCCTGAATTTTACGGGTTGGAGCCTTTACACAGAGTTAAGCGCGTAGTATCAACAATAAACATGAAAACTACTGCAAAGGTCCCACTTTTAATCTGATTATGCTGATTTGATAAACAAATTCCTGACATTGTGTTTTACATGAGAATAATGAACGTGAATGTACAGACAACAAGGGAGCGTGTAATTGAGACTCTGTCGGTGTTTTGCCAGTCAAATTGTGAAGATGTGAATGTGGTGACAGCAGCAAACACAGCAACTCCATTCAACACCCAGAGAACAAATGAATTAGAATTAAGATTTATTGTCATGTGTACTCAAGTAAAAAGTTGACAAAGTCAGTGTTCCTGAAGCCATCTTAGATACAAAGGGATCTAGACACAAAATCTTAAGTACAAAGTAGGAAAAAAATGAAATAAAGTTAGAAGTTCAACAGTACAGTTCTTCTTATGTGCTTAGCCATGCAATCCCCACAAAGGCTCGATCTCTGCGCTCGGCTATTCCACCACAATGGACACCCCCTCCCCTCGCTGGCTCCTCTCACCCCACTGGCTCCTCTCCCCTAGCTGACTCTCTCTCCCCTCGCTGGCTCCTTTCCACTCGCTGACTCCCTCTCTTCTCACTGACCCTCTCTCCCGCGTTAGCTCCTCTGCCCTCGCTGGCTCCTCTCTTCTCACCGACTCTCTCTCCCCTCGCGGGCTCCTCTCCCCTCACTGACTCTCTCACTCCTCACTAACTCTCTCTCCCCTCACTAACTCTCTCTCCCCTCACTAACTCTCTCTCCCCTCACTGACTCTCTCTCCCCTCGCTGGCTCCTCTCTCCTCACTGACTCTCTCTCCCCTCATTGGCTCCCTCTCCCCTCACTAACTCTCTCTCCCCTCACTAACTCTCTCTCCCCTCACTGACTCTCTCTCCCCTCGTTGGCTCCCTCTCCCCTCACTAACTCTCTCTCCCCTCACTGACTCTCTCTCCCCTCACTGGCTCCTCTCTCCTCACTGACTCTCTCTCCCCTCATTGGCTCCCTCTCCCCTCACTAACTCCCTCTCCCCTCACTAACTCCCTCTCCCCTCACTAACTCTCTCTCCCCTCACTGACTCTCTCTCCCCTCGCTGACTCTCTCGCCCCCTCTGGCTCCTCTCCCCCCACTGGCCCCTCCCTTCCCTCGCTGGCTCCCTCTCCCCTCGCCGGTTCTCTCTCCCCTCGCTGGCTCCCTCTCCCCTCGCCGGTTCTCTCTCCCCTTGTTGGCTCCCTCATCCCTCACCGGTCAATCTCCTCTTGCTGGTTCCCTGTCTCAGACTCCTCCCTCCCCTTCCTAGACCTTTCCATTTCTATCTCGGGCGACCGACTCAACACAGACATCTATTATAAACCGACTGACTCCCACAGCTACCTGGACTACACCTCCTCCCACCCTGCCCCCTGTAAAAACGCCATCCCATATTCCCAATTCCTTCGTCTCCGCCGCATCTGCTCCCAGGAGGACCAATTCCAACACCGCACAGCCCAGATGGCCTCCTTCTTCAACCGCAGATTCCCCCCAGACGTGATCGACGATGCCCTCCACCGCATCTCCTCCACTTCCCGCTCCTCCGCCCTTGAGCCCCGCTCCTCCAACTGCCACCAAGACAGAACCCCACTGGTTCTCACCTACCACTCCACCAACCTCCGCATACAACGTATCATCCGCCGCCATTTCCGCCACCTCCAAACGGACCCCACCACCAAGGATATATTTCCCTCCCCTCCCCTATCAGTGTTCCGCAAGGACCACTCCCTTCGTGACTCCCTCGTCAGATCCACACCCCCCACCAACCCAACCTCCACCCCCGGCACCTTCCCCTGCAACCGCAGGAATTGTAAAACTTGCGCCCACACCTCCACACTC
Source organism: Hemiscyllium ocellatum (assembly GCF_020745735.1). NCBI lineage: Eukaryota > Metazoa > Chordata > Chondrichthyes > Orectolobiformes > Hemiscylliidae > Hemiscyllium > Hemiscyllium ocellatum. Next base: position 42,239,321 of record NC_083426.1, read on the forward strand.
ACTTCCCTCCAAGGCCCCAAGGGATCCTTCCCTATCTGCCACAAGTTCACCTGTACCTCCACACACATCATCTATTGCATCCGCTGCACCCGATGTGGCCTCCTCTATATTGGGGAGACAGGCCGCTTACTTGCGGAACGCTTCAGAGAACACCTCCGGGCCGCCCGAACCAACCAACCCAATCACCCCGTGGCTCAACACTTTAACTCTCCCTCCCACTCCACCGAGGACATGCAGGTCCTTGGACTCCTCCACCGGCAGAACACAACTACACGACGGCTGGAGGAGGAGCGCCTCATCTTCCACCTGGGAACCCTCCAACCACAAGGTATGAATTCAGATTTCTCCAGTTTCCTCATTTCCCCTCCCCCCACCTTGTCTCAGTCGGTTCCCTCAACTCAGCACCGCCCTCCTAACCTGCAATCCTCTTCCTGACCTCTCCGCCCCCACCCCACTCCGGCCTATCACCCTCACCTTGACCTCCTTCCACCTATCCCACCTCCATCGCCCCTCCCCCTAGTCCCTCCTCCCTACCTTTTATCTTAGCCTGCTTGGCTCTCTCTCTCTTATTCCTGATGAAGGGCTTATGCTCGAAACGTCGAATTCTCTATTCCTGAGATGCTGCCTGGCCTGCTGTGCTTTGACCAGCAACACATTTGCAGCCCTCTCATCTCCCTCTTCCCTCACCAGCTCCCTCTCCCCTTATCGGCTCCCTCTCCCCTCACCAGCTCCCCCTCCCCTCACCAGCTCCCCCTCCCCTCACCAGCTCCCCCTCCCCTCACCAACTCCCCCTCCCCTCACCAGCTCCCTCTCCCCTTATCGGCTCCCTCTCCCCTCACCAGCTCCCCCTCCCCTCACCAGCTCCCCCTCCCCTCACCAACTCCCCCTCCCCTCACCAGCTCCCTCTCCCCTTACCGGCTCCCTCTTCCCTCACTGGCTTCCTCTCCCCTCACCAGCTCTCCCTCCCCTTACCAGTTCCCGCTCCCCTCGCTGGCTCACTATCCCCCCACTCACTCTTTCTCCCCTTACTGGCTCTCTCACCCCTCGCTGCCTCTCCCCTCACTGGCTCCTTCTCCCCTCACCAGCTCCCGCTCCCCTCACTGGCTGACTATCCCCTCACTCGCTCTTTCTCCCCTCACTGGCTCCCTCTCCCCTCACTGGTTCCTTCTCCCCCCATTGGCTCACGCCTGCCTCACCAGCTCCCCCTCCCCTCACTGGCTTGATCTTCCTCATACTCAATGTCGCAACAGATGCTGGGGCAGCTTGGACTGCGCCTTCTCCCCACCTCAGGCTGCCTCTCCTCACCACCCCGGGCTGCCTGTCGTCATTACCTAAGGCTGCGTGTCCTCACCACATAAGTCTGCCTGTCCCCACCACCCTCAGTCTGCATGTCCTCACCACCTCGGTCTGCATGTCCTCACCACTCGGTCTGCCTGTCCTCACTACCTCGGTCTGCATGTCCTCACCACCTCTGTCTGCCTGTCCTCACCATCTCGATCTGCCTGTCCTCACTCCCTCGATCTGCCCGAGCTCACCACCTCAGTCTGCCTGTCCTCACCACTCGGTCTGCCTGTCCTCACTACCTCGGTCTGCCTGTCCTCACCACCTCCGACTGCCTGTTCTCACCACCTCAGGCTGCCTGTTCTCATCACCCCGGGCTGCCTATTTTGCACCACCTCAGGCTGCCTATCCATACCACTTTGGGCTGCCTATTCTCATCACCTCGGTCTGCCTGTCCTCACCACCTCAGTCTGCCTGTCCTCAGTACTTCGGTCTGCCTGTCCTCACCAACTCAGTCTACCTGTCCTTACCACCTCAGGTTGCCTGTCCTTACCACCTCAGTCTGCCTGTCCTCACCATCTCGGTCTGCCTGAGCTCACCACCTCAGGCTGCCTGTCCTCACCACCTCAGTCTGCCTGTTCTCACCACCTCGGTCTGCCTGTCCTCACCACCTTGGTCTGCCTGAGCTCACCACCTCAGGCTGCCTGTCCTCAACACCTCAGTCTACCTGTCCTCACCACCTCAGGCTGCCTGTCCGCACCACCCCGGTCTGCCTGCCGTCACAACCCAGGGCTGCTTCACCTCACCACCTCAGGCTGCCTGTTCTCACCATCCCGGGCTGCCTGTTCTCACCACCTTGGGCTGCCTGTCCTTACCACATCGGACTGTCTGTCCTTACTACTTCGGGCTGCCTGTTCTCACCACCTTGGGCTGCCTGTCCTTAACACCTCGGGCTGCCTGTTCTCACCACCTTAATCTGCCTGTCCTCACCACCTCACACTGCTGTCCTCACCACCTCGGTCTGCCTGTCCTCACACCTCAGGCTGCCTGTCCTCACCATCCCGGCTGCCTGCTCTCACCACCTTGGGGTGCCTGTCCTCACCACCTCAGGCTGCCTGTTCTCACCACCTTGGGCTGCCTGTTCACACCACCTCAGTCTGCCTGTCCTCACCACCTCAGTCTGTCTGTCCTCATCATCTCGGTCTATCTGTCCTTACCATCCCAGGCTGCCTGTTCTCACCACCTTGGCCTGCCTGTCCTCGCCACCTCGGGTTGCTTGTCCTCACCACCTCAGTCTGCCTGTCCTCACCACCTCAGTCTGCCTGTTCTCACCACCTTGGTCTGCCGGTCCTCACCATCTTAGGCTGCCTGTCCTTACCACCTCGGGTTTCCTGTTCTCACCACCCCGGGCTGCATGTCCTTACCACCTCAGTCTGCATGTCCTTACCACCTCAGTCTGCCTGTCCTCACCACCTCGGTGTGACTGTCTTTACCACCTCGGTCTGCCTGTCCTCACCATCCCGGTCTGCCTGTACTCAGCACCTCAGTCTGTGTGTCCTCACAACCTCGGGTTGCCTGACTTAACCACTTCGGGCTACCTGTCCTCACCACCCCGAGCTGCCTGTCCTTACCATCTCAGGCTGCCTGTCCTTACCACCTCGGGCTGCCTGTCCTCACCACCCCAGTCTGCCTGTCCTCACCATCCCGGTGTGCCTGTACTCAGCACATCAGTCTGCATGTCCTCAGAACCTCGGTCTGCCTGTCCTCACCACCCTGGACTGCCTGTTCGTACCACCTCAGGATGACTGTCCTCACCACCCCGGACTGCCTGTCCTCACCATCCCGGTCTGCCTGTACTCAGCACCTCAGTCTGTGTGTCCTCACAACCTCGGGTTGCCTGACTTAACCACTTCAGGCTGCCTGTCCTCACCACCCCGAGTTGCCTGTCCTCACCACCTCGGTCTGCCTGTCCTCACCACCTCAGGCTGCCTGTCCTCACCATCCCGGCTGCCTGCTCTCACCACCTCGGGCTGCCTGTCCTTACCATCTCAGGCTGCCTGTCCACAACCACCTCAGGCTGCCTGTCCTCACCATCTCGGGCTACCTCTCCTTACCACCTCAGGCTGCCTCTCCTCACCACCTCGGGCTGCCTGTCCTAACCACCTCAGGTTGCCTGTCCTCACCACCTTGGTCTGCCTTTCCTCACCACCTCGGGCTGTCTGTCCTTACCATCTTTGTCTGCCTCTCCTTATAACCTTGGGCTACCTGTTCTCACCACCCCGGGCTGCCTGTCCTCACCACATCAGGCTGCCTGTTCTCACCACCTCGGTCTGCCTGTCCTCACCACCGCCATCTGCCTGTCCTCACCACCTCAGGCTGCCTGCTCTCACCACCTCAGTCTGCCTGTCCTCACCACCTTAGGCTGCCTGTCCATACCACCTCGGGCTGCCTGTCCTCACCACCTCAGTCTGCCTGTCCTCACCACCTCAGTCTGCCTGTTCTCACCACCTTGGTCTGCCGGTCCTCACCATCTTAGGCTGCCTGTCCTTACCACCTCGGGTTTCCTGTTCTCACCACCCCGGGCTGCATGTCCTTACCACCTCAGTCTGCATGTCCTTACCACCTCAGTCTGCCTGTCCTCACCACCTCGGTGTGACTGTCCTTACCACCTCGGTCTGCCTGTCCTCACCATCCCGGTCTGCCTGTACTCAGCACCTCAGTCTGTGTGTCCTCACAACCTCGGGTTGCCTGACTTAACCACTTCAGGCTACCTGTCCTCACCACCCCGAGCTGCCTGTCCTTACCATCTCAGGCTGCCTGTCCTTACCACCTCGGGCTGCCTGTCCTCACCACCCCAGTCTGCCTGTCCTCACCATCCCGGTGTGCCTGTACTCAGCACATCAGTCTGCATGTCCTCAGAACCTCGGTCTGCCTGTCCTCACCACCCTGGACTGCCTGTTCGTACCACCTCAGGATGACTGTCCTCACCATCCCGGTCTGCCTGTACTCAGCACCTCAGTCTGTGTGTCCTCACAACCTCGGGTTGCCTGACTTAACCACTTCAGGCTGCCTGTCCTCACCACCCCGAGTTGCCTGTCCTCACCACCTCGGTCTGCCTGTCCTCACCACCTCAGGCTGCCTGTCCTCACCATCCCGGCTGCCTGCTCTCACCACCTCGGGCTGCCTGTCCTTACCATCTCAGGCTGCCTGTCCACAACCACCTCAGGCTGCCTGTCCTCACCATCTCGGGCTACCTCTCCTTACCACCTCAGGCTGCCTCTCCTCACCACCTCGGGCTGCCTGTCCTAACCACCTCAGGTTGCCTGTCCTCACCACCTTGGTCTGCCTTTCCTCACCACCTCGGGCTGTCTGTCCTTACCATCTTTGTCTGCCTCTCCTTATAACCTTGGGCTACCTGTTCTCACCACCCCGGGCTGCCTGTCCTCACCACATCAGGCTGCCTGTTCTCACCACCTCGGTCTGCCTGTCCTCACCACCTCCATCTGCCTGTCCTCACAACCTCAGGCTGCCTGTCCTCACCACCTCAGTCTGCCTGTCCTCACCACCTTAGTCTGCCTGTCCATACCACCTCGGGCTGCCTGTCCTCACCACCTCGGGCTGCCTGTTCTCACCACCTCGGGCTGCCGGTCCTCACCACCCAGGACTGCCTGTCCTCACCACCTCAGGCTGCCTGTCTTCACCACCTAAGGCTGCCTGTCTTCACCACCTCAGGCTGCCTGTCCTCACCACCTCAGGCTGCCTGTCTTCACGACCTCAGGCTGTCTTTCCTTACCACCTCAGGCTGCCTGTTCTTACCACCTCGGGCTGCCTGTCCTTACCATCTCAGGCTGCCTGTCCTTACCACCTCGGGCTGCCTGTCCGCACCACCTTAGGCTGCCTGTCCGCACCACCTAAGATTGCCTGTCCACAACCACCTCAGGCTGCCTGTCCTCACCATCTCGGGCTGCCTGTCCTCATCACCTCGGTCTGCCTGTCCTCACCATCTCGGGCTACCACTCCTTACCACCTCAGGCTGCCTCTCCTCACCACCTCGGGCTGCCAGTCCTAACCACCTCAGGTTGCCTGTCCTCACCACCTCGGTCTGCCTTTCCTCACCACCCCGGGCTGCCTGTCCTTACCATCTTTGTCTGCCTACCCTTATAACCTTGGGCTGCCTGTTCTCACCACCCCGGGCTGCCTGTCCTCACCACATCAGGCTGCCTGCTCTCACCACCTCGGTCTGCCTGTCCTCACCACCCTGGGCTGCCTGTCCTCACCACATCAGGCTGCCTGTTCTCACCACCTCAGTCTTCCTGTCCTCACCACCTCAGGCTGCCTGCTCTCACCACCTCGGTCTGCCTGTCCGTATAACTCTGGCTGCCTGTTCTCACCACTCCGGGCTACCTGTCCTCACCATCCCGGCTGCCTGCTCTCACCACCTCGGGCTGCCTGTCCTCATTATCTCCATCTGCCTTTTCTCACCACCCTGGGCTGCCTGTCCTCACCACATCAGGCTACCTGTTCTCACCACCTCGGTTTGCCTGTCCTCACCACCTCCGTCTGCCTGTCCTCACCACCTCGGTCTGCCTGTCCTCACCACATCAGGCTGCCTGTTCTCACCCCCTCGGTCTGCCTGTTCTCACCACCTCGGGCTGCCTGTTCTCACCACCTCGGTCAGCCTGCTCTCACCACCTCAGTCTGCCTGTCCTCACCACCTTAGGCTGCCTGTCCATACCACCTCGGACTGCCTGTCCTCACCACCTCGGGCTGCCTGTTCTCACCACCCCGGGCTGCCTGTCCTCACCACATCAGGCTGCCTGTTCTCACCACCTCGGTCTGCCTGTCCTCACCACCTCCATCTGCCTGTCCTCACAACCTCAGGCTGCCTGTCCTCACCACCTCAGTCTGCCTGTCCTCACCACCTTAGTCTGCCTGTCCATACCACCTCGGGCTGCCTGTCCTCACCACCTCGGGCTGCCTGTTCTCACCACCTCGGGCTGCCGGTCCTCACCACCCAGGACTGCCTGTCCTCACCACCTCAGGCTGCCTGTCTTCACCACCTAAGGCTGCCTGTCTTCACCACCTCAGGCTGCCTGTCCTCACCACCTCAGGCTGCCTGTCTTCACGACCTCAGGCTGTCTTTCCTTACCACCTCAGGCTGCCTGTTCTTACCACCTCGGGCTGCCTGTCCTTACCATCTCAGGCTGCCTGTCCTTACCACCTCGGGCTGCCTGTCCGCACCACCTTAGGCTGCCTGTCCGCACCACCTAAGATTGCCTGTCCACAACCACCTCAGGCTGCCTGTCCTCACCATCTCGGGCTGCCTGTCCTCATCACCTCGGTCTGCCTGTCCTCACCATCTCGGGCTACCACTCCTTACCACCTCAGGCTGCCTCTCCTCACCACCCCGGGCTGCCAGTCCTAACCACCTCAGGTTGCCTGTCCTCACCACCTCGGTCTGCCTTTCCTCACCACCCCGGGCTGCCTGTCCTTACCATCTCTGTCTGCCTCCCCTTATAACCTTGGGCTGCCTGTTCTCACCACCCCGGGCTGCCTGTCCTCACCACATCAGGCTGCCTGTTCTCACCACCTCAGTCTTCCTGTCCTCACCACCTCAGGCTGCCTGCTCTCACCACCTCGGTCTGCCTGTCCTCACCACCCTGGGCTGCCTGTCCTTACCACCTCGGTCTGCCTGTCCGTATAACTCTGGCTGCCTCTTCTCACCACTCCGGGCTACCTGTCTTCACCACCCGGTCTGCTTGTCATTACCACCTCAGTCTGCCTGTCCTCATCATCTCCATCTGCCTTTTCTCACCACCCTGGGCTGCCTGTCCTCACCACATCAGGCTACCTGTTCTCACCACCTCGGTTTGCCTGTCCTCACCACCTCCGTCTGCCTGTCCTCACCACCTCGGTCTGCCTGTCCTCACCACCTCAGGCTGCCTGTTCTCACCACCTTCGGCTGCCTGTTCTCAAAACCTCGGGCTGCCTGTTCTCACTCCCTCGGGCTGCCTGTCCTTACCACCTCGGTCTGTCTGTTCTCACCCCCTCGGTCTGCCTGTTCTTACCACCTCGGGCTGCCTGTTCTCACCCCTTCGGTCTGCCTGTTCTCACCATCCCGGGCTGCCTGTCCTCACCACATCAGGCTGCCTGTTCTCACCACCTCAGACTGCCTGTCCTCACCACCTCAGGCTGCCTGCTCTCACCACCTCGGTCTGCCTGTCCTCACCACCCTGGGCTGCCTGTCCTTACCACCTCGATCTGCCTGTCCGTATAACTCTCACCACCCCGGGCTGCCTGTCCTCACCCCCTCGGTCTGCCTGTTCTTACCACCTCGGGCTGCCTGTTCTCACCCCCTCGGTCTGCCTGTTGTCACCCCCTCGGTCTGCCTGTTCTCACCACCTCGGGCTGCCTGTTCTCACCACCTCGGTCAGCCTGTCCTCACCACCTCCGTCTGCCTGTCCTCACCACCTCGGTCTGCCTGTCCTCACCACCTCAGTCTGCCTGTCCTCACCACCTCGGGCTGCCTGTTCTCACCACCTCGGGCTGCCTGTTCTCACCCCCTCGGACTGCCTGTCCTACCACCTCAGTCTGCCTGTTCTCACCCCCTTGGTCTGCCTGTTCTCACCACCTCGGGCTGCCTGTTCTCACCACCTCAGGCTGCCTGCTCTCACCACCTCGGTCTGCCTGTCCTCACCACCCTGGGCTGCCTGTCCTTCCCACCTCGGTCTGCCTGTCCGTATAACTCTCACCACCCCGGGCTGCCTGTTCTCACCACCTTGGGCTGCCAGTTCTCACCACCTCGGGCTGCCTGTTCTCACCCCCTCGGGCTGCCTGTCCTTACCACCTCGGTCTGCCTGTTCTCACCCCCTCGGTCTGCCTGTTCTTACCACCTCGGGCTGCCTGTTCTCACCCCCTCGGTCTGCCTGTTCTCACCACCTCGGGCTGCCTGTTCTCACCACCTCGGTCTGCCTGTCCTCACCACCTCAGTCTGCCTGCTCTCACCACCTCGGTCTGCCTGTCCTCACCACCCTCGGTCTGCCTGTCCGTATAACTCTGGCTGCCTGTTCTCACTACTCCGGGCTGCCTGTCTTCACCACCCCGTCTGCTTGTCATTACCACCTCAGTCTGCCTGTCCTCATCAGCTCCATCTGCCTTTTCTCACCACCCTGGGCTGCCTGTCCTCACCACATCAGGTTACCTGTTCTCACCACCTCGGTTTGCCTGTCCTCACCACCTCCGTCTGCCTGTCCTCACCACCTCAGTCTGCCTGTCCTCACCACCTCAGGCTGCCTGTTCTCACCCCCTCGGTCTGCCTGTTCTCACCACCTCGGGCTGCCTGTTCTCACCCCCTCGGACTGCCTGTCCTTCCATCTCGGTCTGCCTGTTCTCACCCCCTTGGTCTGCCTGTTCTTACCCCCTCGGGCTGCCTGTTCTCACCCCCTTGGTCTGCCTGTTCTCACCACCTCGGTCAGCCTGTCCTCACCACCACCGTCTGCCTGTCCTCACCACCTCGGTCTGCCTGTCCTCACCACCTCAGTCTGCCTGTCCTCACCACCTCAGGCTGCCTGTCCATACCACCTCGGGCTGCCTGTCCTCATAACCACGGACTGCCTGTCCTCACCACCTCGGGCTGCCTGTTCTCACCACCTCGGTCAGCCTGTTCTCACCACCTCGGGCTGCCTGTCCTCACCATCTCGGGCTGCCTGTCCTCACCACCTCGGGCTGCCTGTTCTCACCACCTCAGTCAGCTTGTCCTCACCACCTTGGGCTGCCTGTCCTCATCATCTCGGGCTACCTCTCCTTACCACCTCATGCTGCCTGTCCTCACCATCTCGGGCTGCCTGTCCTCATCACCTCGGTCTGCCTGTTCTCACCATCTCGGTCTGCCTGTACTCGGCACATCAGTCTGCGTGTCCTCAGAACCTCGGTCTGCCTGTCCTCACCACCCTGGGCTGCCTGTTCGTACCACCTCAGGATGCCTGTCCTCACCACCTCGGGCTGCCTGTCCTCACCATCCCGGTTTGCCTGTACTCAGCACCTCAGTCTGTGTGTCCTCGCAACCTCGGGATGCCTGACTTAACCACTTCAGGCTGCCTGTCCTCACCACCCCGAGTTGCCTGTCTTCACCACCTCGGGCTGCCTGTCCTTACCATCTCAGGCTGCCTGTCCTTACCACCTCGGGCTGCCTGTCCGCACCACCTTAGGCTGCCTGTCCGCACCACCTCAGATTGCCTGTCCACAACCACCTCAGGCTGCCTGTCCTCACCATCTCGGGCTGCCTGTCCTCATCACCTCGGGCTGCCTGTCCTCACCATCTCGGGCTACCTCTCCTCACCACCTCAGGCTGCATCTCCTCACCACCTCGGGCTGTCTGTCCTTACCATCTTTGTCTGCCTCTCCTTATAACCTTGGGCTACCTGTTCTCATCACCTCAGGCTGCCTGCTCTCACCACCTCGGTCTGCCTGTCCTCACCACCCTGGGCTGCCTGTCCTTACCACCTCGGTCTGCCTGTCCGTATAACTCTGGCTGCCTGTTCTCACCACAACGGGCTGCCTGTCTTCACCACCCGGTCTGCTTGTCATTACCACCTCAGTCTGCCTGTCCTCATCATCTCCATCTGCCTTTTCTCACCACCCTGGGCTGCCTGTCCTCACCACATCAGGCTACCTGTTCTCACCACCTTGGTTTGCCTGTCCTCACCACCTCCGTCTGCCTGTCCTCACCACCTCAGGCTGCCTGCTCTCACCACCTCAGTCTGCCTGTCCTCACCATCTCGGGCTGCCTGTCCTCACCACCTTAGGCTGCCTGTCCTCACCACCTTAGGCTGCCTGTCCGAACCACCTCGGGCTGCCTGTTCTCACCACCTCGGCCTGCCTGTTCTCACCACCTCGGTCTGCCTGTCCTCACCACCACCGTCTGACTGTTCTCACCACCTCAGGCTGCTTGTCCTCACCACCTCGGTCTGCCTGTCCTCACCACCTCGGTCTGCCTGTTCTCACCAGCCTGTTCACGAAGCTGCTGCAGATGTCAGGAGACCTCTCTCACCGTTGTGTTGACTCAATCTCCTCCGCAGTGCACAAACCCTTTCGCCACTGAAGGAATGTAGATTAAAGTGAGGAAAAAACTCAAAAGGGGATGGAAGAGGTAGTAATAGCAGACCGAGCAGATACATTCTGGGCCGGAGGCTGTGTGTTGTGCTGTTACTCTGCCCCCAAATGCAGCTTGTTGCATTCACCTTCCCCATCGAATAGTAAAACCTCCAGCTTCTCAATAAATCTTTACCCAGCCTCTCTGCTTTTATTTAATGTTTCTGATAAAGAAAGTAACCGACTGTTATTCATGATTTGGAGATGCCGGTGTTGGACTGGGATGTACAAAGTCAAACATCACACAACACCAGGACTCCACAATCGTCTGGTGAAGGAGCAGCGCTTCCAAAGCTAGTGCTTCCAAATAAACCTGTTGAACTGTAACCTGGTGTTGTGTGATTTTTGACTGTTATTTGCATAATGTTCGGTCATGACCTTAGTGAGAGAGGGAAAAAGCAGTATTGAAGGAATCAGAACAGTAGGAAATCAATGGATTGATTATGGAGCTCCATTTTACAATGGGCAAGATAAATTGGACCAATGTGTCTCGTTCATCAGCTTCACTGTTTTGTGCCCGTGAAGGATGTTAGAAATCCCATGGCAACGTGACAGTGCCGTTCTGGACTAAGGAGCTCATGATAATCAGGCTGTGCTGAAACTGCTGATGTAATTATGAACCAGACGGAAGATTCAGACAGAGAGTTTGATATTGAGACTGTAGGAGAAGCAGCTCTCTGTAGCAGTGTGTCCGGTGAATAAAGCCTTAGAATTACTTTACCATTACTTCAACCAGACTACTGAAGATAAGGAAAGCCAACCAGCTTCACATGCTCGGGGGCAGGGACCAGGTAAGGCTGGGGATGTACAGACTGGAAAAGTGCAGCAGGTCAGGCATCAGGGCTCATGCCCGAAACGTCGATTCTCCTGCTCCTTGGATGCTCCCTGACCTGCTGCGCTTTTCCAGCAACACATTTTCAGCTCTGATCTCCAGCATCTGCAGTCCTTACTTTCCCCTCGGTGTACAGACTGGGCCATGCTGCTGACGTCTCCTCCTTGGCTAAGCTCACTCCAAATCACTCTTACATTGTGTTCATGGCCAACACCTGCGCAGCAAGTACCCCTGAGCAGCAACTTCTGCTCCTCCTCTTTACTGACACAGTTCGATGAGGACATTGGACAGCAATTTGGTTTAAACAGGTTAGATTGTGGTGGTAGGAATCATGGCTTTAGTGCCATTTGTTCAGTACTCTGATAGGACACCATTGAGAAGTTCTTAAATTGACTGCACTTTGATCAATGGAAGATATCAGCCACAGGTTACTTACACCTGAGCTGTGGGTAATATGATCTTTGGAACAACTGAGGCCCTAAAACACACCAGAGAAAGGCCTGTGAAGGAGATTGGTGTTATTAGAAAGTATAAGATAGGAACTAGACTAGAGACAGCACAAAGCAGCAATCAGTTCTTGAAGGTTCTGACTAAAATCCAGAAGGCAGGTCACTAAGACACACAGCTCTGATGCCAGAGAGTCATGTCACAGAAACCCACCCCCTCCCCAGTGCCTGGGGTCAGGTTACCCTTGCTGAGATCTGATCATCGCTCCCTTCCGCCCTGAGCCTGCATCCCCTCCTCACACCTCCCGGGAGCCCGGAAGCCCCCCAAGATCCAACCATGACTTCTTCCACTGCTGAAGCGAACACCCCTTCTGCTCCCACCTCCCTCTTAATGGACATGACAGCCTCCCCACACAAAACCCAACATCTATGCCTGCTCAGATCTAACCCTCAATATCCAAGAACTTACCTTGGATGCTACCCACCTGGCACTTTACCCACCTGGCACTTTACCCACCCGGCACTTTACCCACCTGGCACTTTACCCACCTGACACTTTACCCGCCCGGCACTTTACCCACCTGGCACTTTACCCGCCCGGCACTTTACCCAGTTGGCACTTTACCCACCTGTTACTTTACCTAGCTGGCACCTTGGTAACCTATTCACTTTGGGCCCCAATCTGACACTTGTTTGAGACAGCTTTGCTTTTTCTCGGAGCTGTCAAAGAGGCCAGCTGTGCTGCTGGACATTTAAATCACAGAATCCAGGTCTTGTGGAATAGTGATCTGTAATATCCCTACCTCAGAGCCAGGGGGCCTGGTTTCAAGTCTCACTTGCTGGAGAAGTATGTCATAATGTAGAGTCATAGAGACATACAGCATGGAAACAGACCTTTGAACTCCTCCATGCCGACCAGATATCCCAACCCACTCTAGTCCCACCTGTCAACACCTGGCCCATATCCCCCTAAACCTTTCCTATTCATATACCCATCCAGTTGCCGTTTACATGTTGTAATCGTACCAGCCTCCGCCACGTCATCTGGCAGCTCATTCCATACACACACTACCTTCTGTGGGAAAATGTTGCCCCTTAGGTCCCTTTTATATCTTTCCCCTCTCACCCTAAACCTATGCTATCTATCTGGACTCCCCCACCCCAGGGAAAAAGGCCTTGCCTCTTTACCCTATCCATGTCCCTCATGATTTTATCAATCTCTATAAGGTCACCCCTCAGCCTCTGACGCTCCAGGGAAAGCAGCCCCAGCCTATTCAGCATCTCCCCATAGCTCAATCCCTGAGTAAAAAGTGAGGTCTGCAGATGCTGGAGATCATTCCTGATGAAGGGCTCTGGCCCGAAACGTCGAATTTCCTGTTCCTTGGATGCTGCCTAACCTGCTGTGCTTTAACCAGCAACACATTTTCAGCTCATAGCTCAATCCCTCCAATCCTGGCAAAGTCCTTGTAAATCTTTTCTGAACCCTTTCAAGTTTCCCAACATTGTTCCTAGGCAGAGCTGAAAATGTGTTGCTGGAAATGCGCAGCAGGTCAGGCAGCATCCAAGGAGCAGGAGAATCGACGTTTCGGGCATGAGCCCTTCTTCAGGAATCCTCACTTTCTCCTCGAAGATCTCCAGCATCTGCAGTCCTCACTTTCTCCTCGAAGAGATTCCTGAAGAAGGGCTCATGCCTGAAACGTCGATTCTCCTGCTCCTTGGATGCTGCCTGACCTGCTGCACTTTTCCAGCAACGCATTTTCAGCTCTGATCTCCAGCATCTGCAGTCCTCACTTTCTCCTCGAAAATTTTAACCTACTGTGAATCGTCTTGCAAGGATGCCTTCCCTGAAGAAGCTCTCTTCCTCCCTCTACAAGGATTTCAGTGAGTGCCTCTCTCACTGCACACCCCAGGTCATCTCCTCTGCCCAGAAGCTCTTCAGCCATTCCTGAAGAAGGGCTTATGCCCGAAACGTCGATTCTCCTGCTCCTTGGATGCTGCCTGACCTGCTGTGCTTTTCCAGCAACACATTTTCAGCTCTGATCTCCAGTATCTGCAGTCCTCACTTTCTCCTCATTGTTCCTAGGCAGGTTGATTAAAAATATCCAAACTGACAATTTGCTCAAGTACTTGCTGTTTAAGTAGAAGCAATTTACTATAGGTGCTGGAATGGGTACTGGAGACAACAGACACTGGCGATCCCAGAGGGTCAGGCCCCATCCATGGAGAGAGAGCAAGCTAACATTTCCAGCCTAGATGACTCTTCATCAGGGCTGGTCAAGTGTGGAAGGGGTAGCATTTATGTAATAGTTATGGGGGGGAGTGGACTGAGAGCTGGGGAGGGAAGGATATTGACAGATAAGATTAAGTGATTGGATTGTAAGAACAATGGTGTGTCTAACTGCCAGACAGGAAAGGCCAGACAGGCTCACTGGGGTGGGGGAGGGGAGAGAGGACATGGTGACAGAGAATGTAACAAGTAAAACCTACTGTTCAAGTACAGGTCTTCCAGGCAAGCAGCAACTATCCAATCCTGATCTCCTCTACCATTATACAAGTACATACAGTATACTGCGTTAGTAGCTTCAGAGACTGGCAGGACAACTTCATGAGTTGGTGCTGTTGGCTTGGAGCTCATTTCATTGAAATGTTAAGAGTGAGTACCAGATATGGTGTGGACTTTCCAGGTTTAAAGAGTGCAGGGCTGTCCATCTGTCCTGGAGATTCCATCTCCAACGAGCTGTCTCTCGGAAGCAGATTACTCCAGCCTCTGCTGGGGACCCTTACCAGCCTGGGGCTCCAGATTTGTTGCTCTGGGGTCTTACCTTGATAGCAGGAAGATCTGAGCCATCTGAAGAATTTATCAGTTGAACTTAAGAATCATTCCTGTCAATAAGATGTGTCCAATAGGCCCTACAAACATTTCAGGCCTCCCTTTTCCATCTAACTTATACCAAACACATAGACAGACTCCCCATGCTACCAAGACTGTTGCATAAGGAGAGGTGACATAGATCAAGGAGCATGCATCGTGTATTCGGTCCATCGAACCTGCTCTGCTACTCAATGAGATCATGGCTGACGGGGAGGGGTAACTATGCAAGATCTGCTGGAGAAATGGTTTATTGAAGCTTAGAAGCAAATTTATCCTTTTGTCTTGATCAATCCAAATCCCTTCCAATTTATTGTCTGACACTCGCATCCAACTGATCCAGTAAGATCTCCAATAGTGATCTTACTTTTCACTGCCCTATATTAGATTAGATTAGATTCCCCACAGTGTGGAAACAGGCTCTTCGGCCCGACCAGTCCACACCGACCCTCCGAAGAATAACGCACACAGACCCATTTCCCTCTGACTAATGCACCTAACACTACGGACAATTTAGCATGGTCAATTCACCTGATCTGCACACCTTTGGACTGTGGGAGGAAACCGGAGCATCCAGAGGAAACCTCCGCAGACACGGGGAGAATGTGCAAACTCCACACAGACAGTTGCCCGAGGCTGGAATCAAACGTGGGACCCTAGTGCTTTGAGGCACCGTGCTGCCCAAACATTCACACAGAGTGGCCGGGGGCAGGAACCGAACTCGGGTCCCTGGCGTGGTGAGACAGCAGTGCTAACCACCATGGCTAATGGCAATGCTACAGCAGGGTTAACGTTTCCATGTTCATTCATTGCGACATCATTCACTGTGAAGGTAAGTTATGATATCCAGAGGTATGGAAATGTACTGTCACTATTCACATCGTTCTCATGAATCCTCAGCACGTAGGGAAGGTGCAGGACAGAATAAAGGAAGGAAGTCAGCAGAAATCAGGAGGGATGGATAGGGTTTGGGGGGTCAGGAGTTACTCATTGCAAAACCCCTATCATCTGATCTGCTCTTGGAATGACAGTTTTGATTAAACTATTAAAATTCAGCTTCAGGTCAATGGTAACCCCAAGAATGTTAATGCTGTGGCATAATGATCATAATGCCACAGAATAACATAGAGTCATAGAGATGTACAGCACAGAAACAGACCCTTCAATATAATTCATTTATGCCAATCAGATATCTTAAATCAATCCAGTCCCATTTTCCAGCACTCGGCCCAAATCCCTCTAAACACTTCCTTTTTATATATCCATCCATATGCCTTTTAATTGTTATAATTGTACCAGCCTCCAACACTTCCTCTGACAGCTCATTCCATACTTGCACAACCAAGCTTATACCTTTCCCCCTCACCTTAAACCCTCTAGTTCTGAACTCCCCACCCCAGGGAAGAAACTTTGTCTATTTATCCTATCCATGTCCCTCATGACTTTATAAACCTCTGCAAGATCACTCCTCAGACTCCGATGCTCCAGGGAAAACAGCCCCAGCCTACTCAGACTCTCCCTATCGCTCAAACCTTCCAACCCTGGCAACATCCTTGTAAATCTTTTCTGAACCCCATCAAGTTTCACAAAATCCTTCCTATCGGAAGGAGGATGGAATTGCATGCAAAATTCCAAAAGTGGCTGAACCAATGTCCTGTACAGCTGCAACATGACCTTCCAACTCCTGTACTCAGTGCGCTGACCAATAAAGGAAAGCAATGCCAAACTCCTTCTTCATCATCATATCTACCTACGACTCTATTTTCAATAAACTATGGAGCTATGAACCTGATCACCCAGGTCTCTTTGTTCAACAACACTCCCCAGGACCTTATCGTTAAGTGTATAAGTCCTGCCCTGATTTGCCTTTCCAAATTGCAGCTCCTCACCTTTATCTAAATTAAACTCCATCTGCCACTCCTCTGCCTATAGGCCATCTGATCAAGATCCTGTTGTACTCTGAGGTAACCTTCTTCGCTGTCCACTACACCGCCAATTTTGGTGTCATCTGCAAACTTACTAACTGTTCCTCTTATGTTCACATCCATATCATTTACATAAATGACAAAAAGTAGAGGACCAGCTCTGCTCCTTGTGGCAGACAACTGGTCACAGGCCTCCAGTCTGAAAAACAACCCTCCACCATCACCCCCTGTCTTCTACCTTTAAGCCCGTTCTGCATCCAAATAGCTAGATATCCCTGTATTCTGTGTGATGTAATCTTGTTAACCAGTCTGCCATGAGGAACCTTGTCAAATGCCTTATCAAGTCCGTATAGATCACATCCACCACTCTGTCCTCATCAATCCTCTTTGCTACCTCTTCAAAAAAGGTTATCAAGTTTGTGAGACATGATTTCCCGTGCACAAAGCCATGTTGACTATTGCTAATCAGTCCTTGCCTTTCCAAATACAGGTACATGTAAATCCAGGGGTACGGTGGTTAGATTCTCGCATTGGAGCTGGTCTTTGCCCAGCATTTGTGTAGCAAGGATGTTACTTGTCCCTTGTCAGTCCAATCCTGGATATTACCCAGATCTTGATGTATTTGGACATGGACTGCTCCAGTACCTGAGGAGTCACAGAGTTGCAGAGATGTACAACATGGAAACAGATGCTTC
The DNA here is from genome assembly GCF_020745735.1 of Hemiscyllium ocellatum. Lineage (NCBI taxonomy): Eukaryota > Metazoa > Chordata > Chondrichthyes > Orectolobiformes > Hemiscylliidae > Hemiscyllium > Hemiscyllium ocellatum. The sequence goes on from NC_083426.1 coordinate 42,256,519, forward strand.
GATCCAACTCGTCCATGCTGAGCAGATATCCTAACCCAATCTAGACCCATTTGCTATAACTTGGTCTATAGCCCTCTGAAGCTTTCCTATTCATATACCCATCCAAATGCCTTTTAAATTTATAATTGTACTAGTCTCCACCACTTCCTCTGGCAGCTCATTCCATGCACGTAACACCCTCTGCATGAAAAGGTTGCCCCTTAAGTCCCTTTTATATCTTGCCCCTCTCACCCTAAACCTATGCCCTCTAGTTCTGGACTCCCCCACCACAGGGAAAAGAACTTGTCTGTTTACCATGCCCCTCATGATTTTATCAACCTCTCTAAGGTCACCTCTTAGCCTCTGACGCTCCAGGGAAAACAGCCCCAACCTATTCAGCCTCTCCGTATAGTTCAAATCCTCCAAAGGTGGCAACGTCCTTGTAAATCTTTTCTGAACCCTTTCAAGTTTCATAACATCCTTCCAATAGATCAGAATTGCAGACAATATTCCAAAAGTGGCCTAACTAATGGCTTGTAGAAACAACATTGGGCATTGTGGAATCATCAGTGAACATCCCCACTTCTGACCTTATGATGGAGGAGAAGGTCATTGATGAAGCAACTGAAGATGGTTGGGCCTAAGACACTACCCTGGGGAATCCCAGCAGAGTTGTCCAAGCTGAGATGATTGCTGTCCAACAACAGCGACCATCTTCCTCTGTCAAAAAGTAAGGTGCTGGAAAAGCACAGCAGATCAGGCAGCATCCAAGGAGCAGCAGACCTGCCATTTTAGGCATAAGCCTTTCAACAGGAATGTGCATTCCTGATAAAGCGCTTATGCCCAAAATATCCATTCTCCTGCCCTTAAGGGTGGTGCCTGACTGGCTATACCTTTCCAGGGCCACACTTTTCAACTCTGATCTCCAGCATCTGCAGCCCTCACTTTCTCCACCTTCCTATGTGCCAGGTATGATTCTAACCAGCAGAGAGTTTGTCACCTGATTTCCATTGTCACCTGATTTCCATTGACTTGCATTTTGCATGGGTCCCATGAAGCAACACTTGGTCAAATGCAGTCCTTTTGACAAGGTCAGCCAATCCCACCTCACCTCTAGAGTTTCAGATTGGATAAGTGAAGGCAGCAATAATATGGTGAAAACTGTCAAAGATGGCACAAGAGCCTTGTGTTGGAGGAATACAGATTTCTCGGAGACAGTCCTGTCAGACTAACCTGTTCAGTAACTCTGCTTCAGGTGTAGATGATCATTTCCTATCCAATTCTTTCATTAACAGTGTCACAAAATGGCTTCGTTGGTACATGCAAATTACATGGAAATACTCAATGAACAGTTCAGGGACATTGTGCTGCTGATTACATAATGCCATATTGTTTGGCCCATCTATTAGGATCAGTTACATGATCTCACAACCTTCATTCTATGAGTGCGTAAATCCAACACGTTCATAGCATCCCTACTGTGAGAAGTCAGGCCTGGTGGCTGAGAAGTTAGCACTTACAGCACCAGGGACCTGGGTTTGATTCCAACCTCAGGCAACTGTCTGTGTGGAGTTTGCACATTCTCTCCATGTCTGCATGTTCTGTTTTCCACCCACAGTCTAAAGATGTGCAGGTTAGCTGAACTGGCTATGCTAAATTGTTCATAGTGTTCAGGGGCATGTAGGCTATGGGCAAGTGTAGAGTAATGGGGAATGGAGAATGGGTTTGAGTGGATACGCTTTGGAGGGTCAGTGTGGACTTGTTGGGTCAAATGGCCTGTTTCCACAGTGTAGGTATTCGAGGCTATTGAGCCCATTAGGTCCACACCAACCCTCTGAAGCGCTTCCCACTCCATCTCTGTAACTCTGCATTTCCCATGACTAATCCACCTACGTATCTCTGGACACTACGGGCAATTTAGCATGGCCAGTTCAACTAACCTACACAGCTTTGGACTGTGGGAGGAAACTCAGACAGACACAGGGAGAACGTGTAAACTCCACACAGACAATTGCCCGAGGCCTGAATCAAACCTGGGTCCCTGGCGCTGACGGGCAGCAGTACTAACCACTGAGCCACCGTGAGTCGTGCTGCAAGTCAGCAAATGATTCTTGGCTTCTGACTTTCTGCTCATTGTTAGCTTATGGACAATGCTGGTAGTTGATTCAGGCTCCACACTTACCCAACTCGCTGTGCAGGCATGTTTCATAACAGAAGCAGATAGAGCATTTATTCCATTGTATTGGAGCAATCACTTGCCTCAATAATGCTGTTGTCCACATGGAGATGGAGAACCTCACTTACCACCAGAAAATTGCAAGCATACCGTGGATAGTTTTCAATTCCTTGTGTTTTGTAATCAGTGTGTGCATTGAAAATTACCACTCCCTCTCTTCATTAAATATTGGTTAAACTAAACATAGTTATTGGAGTGATCACCTCCATCCACCTAATTATTTGCAGTCCAGTGACATGACAAGATTGCATTAGTATGTCATGCAGGATATAAAAAGTGAAGAGGTTTTTTTATTTATTCACAGGCCGAGGGCATCGCTGGCTAGACCAACATTTATTCCCCATCCCTAATTATCCAGAGGGCAGTTAAGATTTACAACATTTGTCTGGGTCATGTAGGCCAGGCCAGGTAAGGATAGCAATTTCCTTCCCAAAAAGACCATAGTGAACCAGATGGGTTTTCACAACAATGGATTCACGGTCAGCATTAGACTCCTAATTCTAGATTGTTACTGAATTCAAATTCCATCATTTGTCATGGTGGAGATTTGAACCAAGTCCCTAGGTCCTTATCTGTGTTACCACTCGGCCATCATCTCCCCACACCTTTCCTGTCTACCTCCTTAAGATTAAACCTGGGCTCCATCAATGCTGAGACTGGTGTTGTGTTTTGCATGTCTGCTCCAATGACATTGAGCCTTTAGATCTGTAGTCTATAACATCTTCTCATTCAGCAAGCTCTTTTGTGCAATGAGGTCCAGAAACTAAGACCCTCAAGTTGCATTTGTAAGGAAACATAACCATTGGTCAACCAGTGGAGTTTGGATGAGAATGTTCTTCTGTGCGAATTGATTGGATACGGGAAATGAGAAGTGAGTGGTTTCTATAGTAGATGGCTGCATGATCAGCTGTTAGATGAAACTGTAACCCAACATCTCATTGCTGGATTGATAAACAAATAGCTTTAAAATGAGAGTTGGAGGAGAATTGTCGCTCACTACTAGGGACTCAAAGTTAGAAATGAAGGCTGAAACGTTATCAGATCTTTGGTCACAAACTTTGCGATGGAATGTGTGTTGTAGAAGACTAGAACACAATGTGTCCAGTAAGGCCTCTGATTTGTCCCTGCCTCTCTGCATTTTCCTGGCAGTGGATTGCCAGTACAATAACTAGCCTACTCTGACATTTATGAATGGCTGACAACAGCCAAGCACCCCTGCTTTGTCAGCAGCTTGATAAGGCATGGAGACAATGTGATGGTTCAAACCTGGTGCATTATCAAATGATCGGAGAAAAAAAGCAGGATGGTTATATCTAACACATCTGCAGGAGTTTGGAGTCCTCTACCCTGTACATCGATACATTGGTTGCTTCTGGCTACTCTCGGAGGCCATTCATACCTTTAGGTTAGCATCCTCCACCGTGCTATCCATTTGTCTGATTGGTACCCCCACTCCTAGTAGGTCGGCCACCCATCCAACCCTTCGGCCATTCTGATTGGCTTTCTTAACATCTTTGTGCAACTTTCTGTCTCTAATTGGCTGCCTCCCATAAAATCAAGGCCATGAGATTCTTGAATTAGTTAGATTGATCAAAGAAGAGATAATGGCCCTGTAGTATTATCACTAGGCTGTTAATCCAGAGATCCAGATAACATCTAGGGACCTGGGTTCAAATCCTGCCACGTCAGATGGTGGAATTTGAATCCAATAAATATCTGGATTAGTCATGATGACCATGAATCTTTTGACAGAAAAACCAATCTGGTTCACTAATGCCCTTTGGAGAAGGAAAGTGCTGTCCTTGTCTGGACATCGATCTCTGCACGTCCTGATGCTGCCTGGCTCGCTGTGTTTTTCCAGCCTCCTGCCTGTTTACTTTGGATTCCAGCATCTGCGGTTTTTCTGTCACTAATCCTAATAGGTCTGGCCTGCATGTGACTCCAGACCCACAGCAATGTGGTTGACTCTTAACTGCCATTTGTCCAATTAGGGATGGGCAATAAATGCTGGCCTGGCCTGTGACACCCTCACTCTGTGAATGAATAAATAAAAAAATTAGAGAGATAGAGCATGAAAGCAAGAATGTTCTTACTAAAACATCAATTAGACCTTACTTATTTGAATTGAATTGAATCAAATTTATTGTCACCCGTACTGAGGCACAGTGAAAAGTGAGCAATAGAGGCGAATCACAGAGCTAAATAGCATAGATAAGTAAATAATTGGTAAACTGCAGCAAAAACAAAAACACAGGTACAGGCGAATGTTAAGAGTTTGTGAGTCCATTCAGTATTCTAACAGCAGTCGGGCAGAAACTGTTTTGAAACCGGCTGGTGCATGTGTTCAGGCTTCCGTACCTTCTCCCCGATGGTAGACGTTGTAGAAAAACTGCCAAAATGGGATGGATCTTTGAGAATGCTGGCGGCCTTTCCTTGACAGGGGGCCTGGTAAATGGATTCTATAGATGGGAGATTGGCCTTCGTGATTGTCTGGGCTAAGTTCACCACTCTCTGTAACTATCTCCGATCTTGAATGGTACAGTTGCTATACCAGGTAGTGATACACCCAGACAGAATGCTCTCGATGGTGCATCTATAAAGGTTGGTAAGGGTATTCGCCATCATACCAAATTTCTTCAGCTGCCTGAGGAAGAAGAGACGTTGTTGGGCCTTTGTTACCAGTGCGTCCACATGAAGAGTCCAAGGAAGCTTGTTATTGATGACTACTCTAAGGAGCTTGACACTCTCTACTCATTCCACCTCTGTGCTGTTAATGTGTAGGAGGGGGATGAGTAACATCCTGCCAAAAGTCAACAATGAGATCTTGGTTTTGCTGGCATTGAGAGCTAGGTTGTTCTCAGTGCACCATCTCTGGGCACTGTGCTCGGAGAATGACATCAAATTGACAACAAAGATATGGAAAGGACACCAGCATATTCCGAGGAATGGGGAACTTCATTTACCTGGAGAGACTGAAGAACAGATGAACTCAGGGCTTGGTTAGGAACATGGGACTGGGATATCTTAGCAATTACAGAAACATGGCTCAGGGATGGGAAGGACTGGCAGCTTAATGTTCCAGGATACAAATGCTACAGGAAGGATATAAAGGGAGGCAAGAGAGGAGGGGGAGTGGCATTTTTGATAACGGATAGCATTATAGCTATGAGGGAAGATATTCCTGGAAATACATCAAGGGAAGTGATTTGGTTGGAACTGAGAAATAAGAAAGGGATGATCACCTTATTGGGATTGTACTATAGACCCCCCCAATAGTCAGAGGGAAATGGAGAAGCAAACTTGTAAGGAGATCTCAGCTATCTGTAAGAATAATAGGGTAGTTATGGTCGGGGATTTTAACTTTCCAAACATCGACTGGGACTGCCATAGTGTTAAGGGTTTAGATGGAGAGGAATTTCTTAAATGCGTACAAGAAAATTTTCTGATTCAGTATGTGGATGTACCTATGAGAGAAGGTGCAAAACTTGACCTACTCTGGGATATAAGGCAGGGCAGGTGACTGAGGTGTCAGTGGGGGAGCACTTTGGGGCCAACGACCATAATTCTATTCGTTTTAAAATAGTGATGGAAAAGGATAGACCAGATCTAAAAGTTGAAGTTCTAAACTGGAGAAAGGCCAATTTTGACGGTATTAGGCAAGAACTTTCAAAAGCTGATTGGAGGCAGTTGTTTGCAGGTAAAGAGATGGCTGGAAAATGGGAAGCCTTCAGAAATGAGATAACAAGAATCCAGAGAAAGTATATTCCTGTCAGGGTGAAAGGGAAGGCTGGTAGGTGTAGGGAATGCTGGATGACTAAAGAAATTGAGGGTTTGGTTAAGAAAAAGAAGGAAGCATATGTCAGGTTTAGACAGGATAGATCAAGTGAATCATTAGAAGAGTATAAAGAAAGTAGGAGTATACTTAAGAGGGAAATCAGGAGGGCAAAAAGGGGACATGAGATAGCTTTGGCAAATAGAATTAAGGAAAATCCAAAGGGGTTTTACAAATATATTAAGGACAAAAGGGTAATCAGGGAGAGAATAGGGCCCCTCAAAGATCAGCAAGGTGGCCTTTGTGTGGAGCCACAGAAAATAGGGGAGATACTAAATGAATAGTTTGCATCAGTATTTATTGTGGAAAAGGATATGGAAGATATAGACTGTAGGGAAATAGATGGTGACATATTGCAAAATGTCCAGATTACAGAGGAGGAAGTGCTGGATGTCTTGAAACGGTTGAAGGTGGATAAATCCCCAGGACCTGATCAGGTGTACCTGAGAACTCTGTGGGAAGCTAGAGAAGTGATTGCTGGGCCTCTTACTGAGATATTTGTATCATCGTTGATCACAGGTGAGGTGCTGGAAGACTGGAGGTTGGCAAACGTGGTGCCACTGTTTAAGAAGGGTGGTAAAGACAAGGCAGGGAACTATAGACTGGTGAGCCTGTCCTTGGTGGTGGGCAAGTTGTTGGAGGGAGTCCCGAGGGACAGGATGTACATGTATTTGGAAAGGCAAGGACTGATTAGGGATAGTCAACATGGCTTTGTGCATGGGAAATCATGTCTCACAAACTTGATTGAGCTTTTTGAAGAAGTAACAAAGAAGATTGATGAGGACAGAGCAGTAGATGTGATCGATATGGACTTCAGTAAGGCGTATGACGAGGTTCCCCATGGGAGACTGATTAGCAAGGTTAGATCTCATGGAATACATGGAGAACTAGCCATTAGGATACAGAACTGGCTCAAAGGTAGAAGACAGAGGGTGTTGGTGGAAGGTTGTTTTTCAGACTGGAGGCCTGTAACCAGTGGAGTGCCACAAGGATTGGTGCTGGGTCCTCTACTTCTTGTCATTTACATAAATGATTTGGATGTGAGCATAAGAGGTACAGTTAGTAAGTTTGCAGATGACACCAAAATTGGAGGTGTAGTGGACAGTGAAGAGAGTTACCTCAGATGGGCCAATGGGCTGAGAAGTGGCAGATGGAGTTTAATTTAGATAAATGTGAGGTGCTGCAATTTGGAAAGCCAAATCAGGGCAGGACTTATACACTTAACGATAAGGTCCTGGGGAGTGTTGCTGAACAAAGACACCTTGGAGTGCAAGTTCATAGCTCCTTGAAAGTGGAGTCGCAGGTAGATAGGATAGTGAAGAAAGTGATTGGTACGCTTTCCTTTATCCATCAGAGTATTGAGTACAGGAGTTGGGAGGTCATGGTGCGGCTGTACAGGACATTGGTTCAGCCTCTGTTGGAATATTGCATGCAATTCTGGTCTCCTTCCTATCGGAAAGATGTTGTGAAACTTGAAAGGGTTCAGAAAAGATTTACAAGGATGTTGCCAGGGTTGGAGCTATAGGAAGAGGCTGAACAGGCTGAAGCTGTTTTCTCTGGAACGTCAGAGGCTGAGGTGTGACCTTATAGAGTTTTACAAAATTATGAGTGACATGGATAGGATAAATAGGCAAAGTCTTTTCCCTGTGGTTGGGGAGTCCAGAACTAGAGGGCATAGGTTTAAGGTGAGAGGGGAGAGATATAAAAGAGACCTAAGGGGCAACATTTTCACGCAGAGGGTGGTACGTGTATGAAATGAGCTGCCAGAGGAAGTGGTGGAGGCTGGTACAATTGCAACATTTAAGAGGCATTTGAATGGGTATATGAATAGGAAGGGTTTGGAGGGATATGGGCCAGGTGCTTGCAGGTGGGACTAGATTATGTTGGGATATCATGGACAGGTTGGACTGAAGGGTCTGTTTCCATGCTGTACATCTCTATGACTCTATGACTAAACTGGAATTGTTATCTCAGAACTGAGACAGATCAGTCGGAAGTGTTCAAAACTATGAATAACGAGAAATTATACACAGCAGGAATGGTTCAATTGCTGGAGGGTGTCAATTTAAAGTGAACAAGTGGTGACAAGGGGAAAGGGATTTTCCCATTGGCTGACATTGCAGTTTATTTTCTGAGAGGGTGGTGGAAGCAGATTCAATAGTAACATTCAAGAAAGAATTAGTTACAAAGAAGTAAGGGCTAAGAATTATAAGGGGAAAGAGAAAGAGAAAGTGATTGAAGAGCCAGCATAGACATGATGAGAAGTATTGCCTCTTTCTGTGCTGTATGATTCTGTAATTCTAAACCCATAGTTAAAAATGACACAGGTTTTGGGTCAAAAGCAAAATGACCAAATACCAGTAATGACAGAAATGCTCTTTCCACCATTGCTGCTTAATTCTGTACTTGCTCAAAGTGAAAAATAGGCACGCAAGTTAGTTCGCTGAGTTACGCTTATCAGCAACCTGAGCTTCTCAAACAGCAGTAACTGAAAAATAGCTCCAGGCCCAGAAATAGGTGGAAATTAAACAACATGGATCATGACCCAAACTACCACCCGGTGCCTGGCTACATTTCATTGGAAAACTAGCAGAATGCCAGAGAAAATAAAACTCTCCTCCTTATCTCTCCTCCTACCTCAGAGTTTGTTTTCCATGACATCAAGATCTCAGGATGCCAATGAACTTTTGGAATGTGCTACAAATTGTCAAGCGCCAGAGAACCAGATAAGTAAATCAGTGGGTATCGACCCAATAAGTAATTATTGACCCTGTGCCTGGTGAATTATTGGCCAAATAATTGAGCTTTACCACTGCACACAGTATCACGTTTATACTGATACACCAATAGTACTGTAACAGCTAAGCAGTGAGACATTTAGTCTCACAGGGATAATGAATTTTTGCTGGCTTACTGTAACCCCATTTTAGCGATTTTCTTCTGTGAGTAGTGTGTTCGTCAGTTAATTTAGTGTAAAAATCATTGACTCGATAGGAAAATGTATGGAGAGTGATCTAAGAAATCAGGAGATACACATGAAACCATGGATCTGCAAAATGAATGGTCAGAGGTTCTCTAAATGTTCAACTTAAGTCTTCTGATTTTTCAGCATAAAAATACTTCCCCAATTTCTCCCCATTTTCTTGTCATACCATAAATGAAGCTGCAATTTATATGTGACTCTCAAAAAATAATCAGCTTGTGATCCATTCAAGAGGCATGAGGAGAGACTGGGATCAGTCAGGACAACATTCACTAATGTTCAGAGGAAGGGAGGTGCAGTTGATGTGGCTGAAGTTCATAATAAGCTACAAAATCCCAACATGACTAGATAGGGTAAATGCATGAAGGATGTTCCCAATGTCTGGGGTGTCCACAACCAGGGGTTAGTTTAATGAAACAGGGTAGGCCATTTAGGATAGAGCTGAGGAGAAATTTCTTCACCCAGAGAGTAGTGAGCCTGTGGAATCATCTTTCACAAAAAATGGTTGAGGTCAAGACATTGAACAGTTTCATGGAGATAGATATAGTTGTCAAGCTAAAGAAATCAAAGGGCATGGAGAGAAATTGGGAACAAGGTACTGAGATGGGTGGGCAGCCTTGATCGTATTAAACAATGGAGCAGGCTTGAAGGGCTGAATGGCCTACTGCCACTCCTAATTTCTATGTTTCAATGTAATGAAGACTGCAGCCTTCATTCAATTCAACTGTAATGAAGTTCCAAGGAGCAAGACGGAAGTCTTTGTCTTTGATCGCCATTGTCTGGAGTGATGAGACGAGTGGGTTAATATGAACAGGCTTTATGAGAGTTATGTGAATATTTTTTGAAAGCTGAGCTTTAAGATAAATTCAAGTGACAACATTATTGATGTCTCAAGCACTGAGACACTTTATATGATATATACTCAATGCCTTGTTCCTCCTGCAGTTTAAGGCTACCCACACTAATGGGACAGAGCATGTGGGGTTAAGTTGGACAGTGTGGTATGCAATTAAATCCCCATATATCATCACAGGAAGTGAAGTACCTTCACATGATTTTGCTCTCTCGCAACCTTATGACTTAATGAAGCTATGACTAAATTGAAGCTTCTTCAATAAAGTTGATGTTTTCTTCACCTCAGCAGACCGTATAAATGTTCTTTATTACCACAACAACACCAAGAATATTATAGAAGAAACCCTGAAAATGTAGGGAGTAACATCTGAATCAAAATCGTCCACATGAAGTAAAAAGGGCAGCCCTCCAAACTGACTGTTACAACATTTGTGTGAGATTGTTCAGCCCTTCAATTGCCCCAGTGTCTTGTTTTATTTTAATTGATAAATTTTGGGAAGCCTGAGATATCTGTGATCTTTAAACAGCAATTAGAATATGGTTCAACTTGAGGGATTGCCACATGTTAATCAATAACTTGCTTTACCTGAGGAGATTGTACACACAGGCAGGCTCATGCCCTTTATTTCACTGCATAACATGACAGGTTGGAGCCAGCTCCGCAACATGCTCAATCCTCATTTGCATCTAAACCCATACACACATTCAGATGGAAATTCCCATCTTGGCCTGACTCAGAGAACTCACTAACCCTGCAGTGACACTTCATGTGCCAGATCTCAGTTTGATGAACCATCTCACCAAGTTCACACAACTCACAACATTCATTTCTTACCCAATATTTACACCTGTTTAAATTCTGTGGACCTGGAAGATTTGAAAGGATTGTCATGACCAAACTTTTCTTAGGAATGGTGTTGTGACCTTTGAACTTTTTCCCACCCAGATTATCATTGGCTGGCCGGCAGGACCTTGATACTAATCAGGCTGTCGCTATGATAAGTAATACATATAGGCAATGTGTTCTGTCTAAATCGGCACTGTAATTATGTTTTGCTTTTAATAGTGACCAATATCCTTTCAGATTACCCTTACAAAGTAACAAAGACCAAAAACTGATGCAGGGCTAAAGGGAATTCCACCAAAATGGTGGAACCACATTTGACTTCTGCCAATGTCTACTGAGCCACACTACTGTCTGTGATTTACCTTAAATTTCAAGTAACCTCAGAAATCATATACCGTTAATAAACCAGTCCCTGTGGCTTCTTTCTTTTATTCTCTTGTGGGGGTGTGGACATTGCTGTCTGGCCAGCTTTTATTGTCCATCCCTAGTTATTCTTGAGAAGGTGTTGGTGAGCTAACTTCTTGAACTCCTGAGTCCATGTCCTTTAGGTATACTCACAATAACCCTTAGGGAGGGAATTCTAGGATTATGATCCAGCAACAGTGAAGGAATGATAATATATTTCCAAGTGAGGATGGTGAGTGGTTTGGAGGGGAATTTGTAGGTGGTGGTATTCCAATGTATCTGCTGTCCTGGCCGTGGGTTTGGAAGGTGCTTTCTGAGATCTTTGGTGAAATTCTGCAGTGCATCTTATAGATGGTACACACTGCTGCTACTGAGGGTTGGTGGTGAACGGAGTGGAGGTGGTGCCAGTCAAGTGGGCTGCTTTGTCCTGGATGGTGACAAGCTTCTTGACTATTGTTAGAGCTGCATCTATCCAGGGGACTATTCCATCATACTCCTGTAGATGATGGACAGGCTTTGGAGAGTTGGCAGGTCAGTTACAGTATTGCAGTATTCCTAGCTTCTGACCTGCTCTTGTAGCCATTATGTTTATATAGTGAGTCCAATTGAGTCTCTGGTCAATGGCAACCCCCAGAATGGTGATAGTGGGAGATTCAGTGATAATAATAACATTGGATGTCAAGGGCTGGTGGTTAGAATGCCTCTTGTCAGAACTGGTCATTGCCTGGCATTTGTGTGGCGTGATAGTTATTTGTCAATTGTCAGCCCTAACCTGGATATTGTCCAGATCTTGTTGCATTTGACTACGGACTTCTTCAGTATCTGAGGAGTCGTGAATGATGCTGAACATTGTGCAATCATTGGTGAACATCCTCACTCTTGACATTATGATGGAGGGAGGGCATTGATGGAGCAGCTGAAAATGGTTGGGCATAAGATGCTACCCTGACTAACTCCTGGAGCTGAGATAACTAACCTCCAACAACCTCAGCCATCTTCATATGTGCCGGGTATGAATACAACCAGCAGAAAGTTTGCCCTTTGATTCCCATTGATTCCAGTTTTGCTAGGGCTCATTGATGACATGCTTAGTCAAATGTGGCCTTGATGTCAAGGGCTGTCACTCTCAACCAACCCCCCCCCCCCCCTCTGGAATTCAGCTCTTTTGTCCATGCACCAAGGCTGCAATGAGGTCAGGAGCTGAGTAGCCCTGGCAGGACCCAAACTGGGCATCCCTGAGCAGGTTAATGCTGAGCGAGTGCTGCTTGATAGCACTGTTACTGACACTTCCCATCACTTTCCTGATGATTGAGAGTAGAGGGGGGTTGTTGGGTAGGTTGGATTTGTCCTGGCTTTTGTGTACAGGATATATGTGGGCTATTTTCTATGCTGTCAGGTAGATGCCAGAGTTGTAACTGTACGGAAAAAGTTCGTTGGGGAGCAGCAAGTTCTGGAGCTCAAGTCTTTAGTACTTTTGCCGGAATATTGTCAGGACCCAATGCCTTTGCAGTGTCCAGTCTCTCCAACTGTTTCTTGGTATCACATGGTGGAATTGAATTGGCTGAAGATGGTATCTGTCATGCTGGGGCCCATTGGAGGGAGCCGAAATGAATCTTCCAATTGACACTTCTGGCTGAAGATTAGTGAGGAGGCTTCAGCCTTATCTTTTGCACCGATGTGCTGGACTCCTCCATCATTGAGGATCGAGGCATTTGGTTACATCTCCACTATCACTCATTACTGGATGCGGCAGGACTGTAGAGCTTAGATCTGATCCGTTAGTAATAGGATCATTTAGCTCTGTCTATCACTTCCTGCTGGTGCTGTTTGGATACAAGTAGTCCTGTTTGGTAGCTTCACCAGGTTGACACCTCATCTTCAGGTATGCCTGATGTTGCTCCTGGCATGTCCTCCTGCACTCTCCATTAAATCAGGGTTGATCCCCTGGCTTGATGGTAATGGAATGCCAGGCCACGAGGTTACAGATTGTACTGGAGTTCAGTTCTGCTGCTGTTGATGGCTTACTACGCCTCATGTGTGCCCAATCTTATATTGCCAGATTGTTTGAAGTCTGTCTCATTTAGCACAGTGATAGTGTCACACAACATGATGGAGATTATTCTCAATGAGAAGGCAGAACTTTGTGTCCACAAGGATTGTGTGGTGATCACTTTACCGATACTGTCATGGACAGATGTATCTGCAGCTGACAGATTGGTGAGTATGAGCATGTTTTTCCCTCATGTTTCTTCCCTCACCATCTGCCACAGACCCAGTCCAAAAAAGAACACAGAAAATTACATCACAGGAACAGGCCCTTTGGCCCTCCAAGCCTGTGCCGATCCAGATCCTGTATCTATGTCCTTTATGACCTGACCAGCTTGATTAGTAATACTATTGCTGAGATGCTCTCGGCAGGTAGATATTGAAATACCCCTCCCAGAGTATATTCTGCTCTCTTGCTTCCTCCAACATGGAGGGGTACTGATTCATCAGCTGAGGGAGGACAAAACGTGGTAATCAACAGGAGGTTCCCTTGCCCATGTTTAACCTGAAGCCATGAGATTTCATGGGGTATGGAGTCAATGTTGAGTACTCTGAGGGCAACCTCCTCATGACTGTATACCATGGTGCTGGCATCTTTGCTGGGTCTGTCCTGCTGGTGGGACAGGACATATCCAGGGATGGTGATGATGGCATCTTGGATATTGTCCATGAAGATGACTATATCAGGCTGTTGCTTACCTTGTCTGCGAGACAGCTCTCCTAATATTGGCACTAGATGTTAGTAAGAAGAAAGTTGCAGGGTTGACAGGGCTGTTTCTGTCAGTATCTTTTCCAGTGCCTAGATCGATGCCAAGTGGGTCATTCATATTCATTTCCTTGCAACCTTTGATAACATTGAATGGCCTGACAGGCCATTTAGAGAGGCAACCATACTGCTTTGGGTCTGGAGTCACACTTACAGCAGAACAGGTGAGGATGGCAGACTTCCTTCCATGAAGGGTGTGAGTAAAGCAGATAGGTTCATCTTCTCTCCCAAAAATCATCTGTAGTTTCATGGCTATCATTAGATTGAGGTTTGCCAGATACATTCTTGAATTCAAATTTCACCATCTGCCTTGAGAGTATTTGAACCTGGCTCCTCAGAGCATTAGGTGAGTTCCCTGGATTAATAGTCTAGTGATAATACCATGAGGACATCACCTCCCCCTTTGTGTGGCAGCCTTCAAACGGCAGCTGTCCATTTTAAGATTACCCCCAACATGTCATTGGCTATTTTTTAGGATGAGTAAATCTTTTGGAATGCTTCATTGTCCTCAGGGCACAAAGGGTGTCTGAAATCTTCCTGACAATTTGCACATTGCTTTCCTTGTGGAAAACCTACATCTATGCAGCAACCTGACAATTGTTCATGTTGAAATATTTTTATATTTTTAACTTAGTTAATGACAATTTGTGGGACAGTCCTGTCTAATAGAAATTAGCCACAAGTATGGCTATGGCGTCACTGCCTTTGCCACAGACACTAATTTTAGCAGAAAGCCCCATGTATATTCAGGCAAAATATGCAGCATGCTTCATGGATATAGCTGTAGACGTATTCCGTAGTCAAGGCAGTAAAGCAATTACAATAATTGGAAAAACAAACAGAGGCACACATAATTTTCTTTTTGTCTCATTATTTTGTGAACAAATGCACAACAAATGTCCATTATTTCTTTCTTTCCAATCATCAGAAAAACACCAGCCAGATTTTGAATTAAGTAAGTGGATAACCTGTTTGAACATGAATGTCAAATTTAATAAGAATAAAATTATAAAGTTATCATTGTTGCAAATTAAACATGCCTGCACAGTGTTGACAACGGAGAGAATACTAATGTCAGGATTTATCAATAAATCTGATTGATGATAGTAATGCTTCCAGCAAAGAAAATAAAATTAAGTTTTTGAATTTCTATATTCTTTCTTGCAAACAGGTCAGTGATGACATTGAAATGTACAGATCTTGTGAGATTACTTTCATGAGCAATAGTTGTTAAATTGCAAATCCATATTGATCTATATTGACACAATCGTCTTAGCCCTTCTCAGGTCTGAGCATTAGACACATTCCTGTGCTGACCACAGACCCTGTTAACTAACAAAAGACACAAAGTAGTAGAGGATTGGATTTTCCTGCAGTTTAACAATAATCTATATCGGTTATTGTTTGATGTGCCAGAGGGCATAATTAGATTAGATTAGATTAGACTTACAGTGTGGAAACAGGCCCTTCGGCCCAACAAGTCCACACCGACCCGCCGAAGCGCAATCCACCCGTACCCCTACATTTACCCCTACCTAACACTACGGGCAATTTAGCATGGCCAATTCACCTGACCCACACATCTTTGGACTGTGGGAGGAAACCGGAGCACCCGGAGGAAACCCACGCAGACACGGGGAGAACGTGCAAACTCCACACAGTCAGTCGCCTGAGTCGGGAATTGAACCCGGGTCTCAGGCGCTAGGTGAAAGTGAGGACTACAGATACTGGAGGTCAGAATTGAGAGTGTGGTGCTGGAAAAGCACAGCTGGTCAGGCAGCATCCAAGGAGCAGGAGGCTGGATGTTTCGGGCATAAGACCTTCATCAGAACGCACATTCAAGGTAGAGATGGGGGAGGGGATATTCTTCTCTTGGAGGATTGTGAATGTGTGGAATTTTTTACTATGGAGGGCTGTTGGGGCTGGGTCATTAAGTATATTCAAGGATGAGACAAACATATTTTTGATCAGTAACAGAATCAGTGGTTGTTGGGAAAAGGCAGGAAAATGGAGTTGAGGATTATCAGAGCAATCATGATCTCAATGCCTGGTGGAGCAGACTCAATGAGCTGAATGACCTACTTCTGCTCCTATATCTTATGGTCTCATGGTCTAACCGTGCCTGGCATTCTCTATAGATTTTCCATTTGTATCTGCCACAATCACAATGTTATGGACATTTCTCAGATTAGTTACATTCCACCAACCTACTGAAATTCCTGGAAATGAAAGAAACATATGAAATCATTGTCATATGTAAATAGTCTAATAACATCTGATGGGAAAGGTGGGCAAAACAATAGGATGTCATAATCCTTGCAAAAAAAATCCTCATGAAGACACTTTTTTGAAGTATGAACGTCGCTACAGAAAGCTGAATGAGATGACTCGATGCTATGTCTAGTCAGAATTACTGTTTGGATGGAAAAGCTGGAATACAAGCAAGACAATGGAAGATCAATTAAAGGCAACAGAAGTGTGGTTTCTAGATTTATGATGAAGATTAGTTGAACATGATAACAAAGGCACTATATAAATGCTAGTGGTTATTGTGTTGGTTTTTTCATCTGCAGAATTCTCGGTAAAGCTGATGAAAAAAAATAAACCAAAAAAAAAATTCCTGAAACATATTGTTTCCTGCAGATGCTTGTTGAACATATCTGATGACTATTTCTGTGATTCTGTGAGTTTGTTGGTGTTACCTCAAAATTATTGAAAAGTATTTTACCTCATTAACCTCATCAGATATTGCCTCTGTAAAGGAATTTTTCCGAAAAGTTATTTTTAATTTCTCAGGTCACATGTAACCCATTTGAGGACACCACATGGTCAACATGGTAATCCAAAACCTGACTGCATTTGGTCAAATATTCAGTAAATTGATGTTATATTTTAACTTTACTGCTAATTGTTTTGGTATTGGGTTTCAAATGACCTGCCCTAAATTATATCTGCCTTGTCCATTGTTGCATAATGCACCGATATGAATGATGCCAACCAACAGTGCTGCTTTATCATTACATGGGCTAAACGTAGTTGATAAGAAGAGAAAAATCAATACACTCGCTTATCTCAAAGTATTTTCTGTTTTTGATTCCTCCTCTTCCCCTAGAAAGTGCTGACTTTTTCTGGGTGATAAATATTAGCCAAATCTTGTGTCCTTTTTTACCAAGTTGCTCACATGCAGAGAGAGCAAGTCATTTGATGATGAGAGCATCACAGCTGGCTGGCCTTAAAGTCTGTGTGATTTCCACCAGCAGGAGTTACTGGACAGAAATCAGGATAACAAACTGTTGGATTGCTTCCTTTCCCCCCCTCTCCGTTTAAGACTCCTGAAACTAAATGCATCACTGGGATCACCACAGACTGGCAATCAAGCTTTATACCGCCCTGGTCTGTTTTGCTCAGTGGGACCATCACTGGGTCATTAGAAGCTTCAGTTATATATCTAGATATGTCTTAGAACACTGGCATTTTCCATAGCTAGTACTGGAAGTGGAATATTTGACAATTAATGCCTGTGACAAGGATAGTCTACCGAGCAACTTACTGACTGCCTTCAATCCTTTGTCAATTTTGGGTGAAGCAGAGACCGTTGTTGCTATGAATTGTCTTCAGACATTGTTAGAAATCACAGAATGAGAAAAGTTCTTTCCAAAGCCTATGTCTAATCTCTATCATGGAATATATCGCATTTGTTTTCTCCTTTTGAATTTCCACACAAAAAACTCTTAACCATCTGCAGCCAGTTGATTAGTTGTGCTCTGGCATTACTCAGGCTTAACAGCTCCCTTCTACAAGGCACACTTTCTCAGTTCAATCAGCATAAGATCAATTTTCAATGGGTCCCTCTGTCATTTCTAACAGTACCTCTCCCCGTACCTTCCAACACAAGGTACCTTCCGGAAGGAACATTATTTGCTTCTTCCCAGATATTGAGCTGGAACAAAACAAGAGTTCAACTAATACAATGTAGTTAAAACAAGCAGACTACATAGTAGAAAATATAATGTGAGTTAACTGTTTTGTGTAAATGGAGCCGATAAGCCCAGCTGGAGAATGTTAGAAATGATATTACCCATCTCAGAATCCCTACAGTGTGGAAGCAGGCCATTCAGCCCATTGAGTCACACCAAGCTCCCAAAAAGTATCCCACTCAGACCCATCCCTCCAGTTTGTCCCTGTAACCCCACAGCTGACCAGCCTAGCCTGTACATCCCTGGACAATTCACCTAACCTGCACATCTTTGGACTGTAGGAGAAAATGGAGCACCTGGAGGAAACCCACACATGCACAGGAAGAATATGCAAACTCCACACAGACAGTCACCTGAGGGTGGAATTGAACCCAAGTCCCTGATGCTGTGAAGCAGCACTGCTAAAAACTGAGCCACCATGCCATCCTCTGGTTTACTCGCCCCCTAAATACAAAGTGATCACTGCTTGAAAAGGACATTGGATATATACTTCAACTTGTGGTGTCAATGTCCATTCCATTCCATCTCTTTTGCATCTCAATAAAAATCAGCTCAGGCAACCATTCTTATCACAGTTAATCCTTTGAAGTCAAAGTACGGACTTGGAAATATGGTTGGAGGGATTGCACAATCATCTTGCAGTATAGTCAGAGGTAAATGCCCAGTCATTGGCTAGATAGTTGGTTTTTTGTGTCCAGTGGAAGTACACATTGACACCATAGATTGGAGCATGTATCCAATGACTTTTCATGTGATCAGTTTGGAGGAAGTAGTAATCCAGAGGCCTAGGCTAATACTCTTGGAACATGGATTCAAATCCCATCATAGTAGTTGGTAAAATTTAAAATTAGTTAACAAAGCTAAGGTTTAGTTAAGGGTTAATGTGAAATCATTATGAAAAGTAATCCATCTGGTTCATGAATGTCTTTTAGAGAAATCTATCAACCTTATCCAGTCTGGTCTGCAGGGTGTTCTAGCTAGGTGGATAAAGAACTGGTTGAGCAACAGGAGACAGAGAGTAGTAGTTGAAGGGAGTTTCTCAAAATGGAGAAAGGTGACCAGTGGTATTCCACAGGGGTCAGTGCTGGTAATATACATAAATGATCTGGAAGAGAGCATTGTTGGTATGATCAGCAAGTTTGCAGATGACACGAAGATTGGTGGAGTAGCAGAAAGCATAGGGAACTGTCAAAGAATATAGGAGAATATAGGTAGACTGGAGAATTGAGCGGAGAAGTGGCAGATGGAGTTCAATCTAGGCAAATGAGAGGTGACGCATTTTGGGAAGTCTAACTTGAGAGTGAATTATACAGTAAATGGAAGAGCTGTGGGAAAAGTTGATGAGCAGAGAGATCTGGGAGTTCAGGTCCATTGTACCCTGAAGGTTGCTGCACAGGTGGATAGAGTGGTCGAAAAGGCATATGGTATGCTTGCCTTCATCGGATGCAGTATTAAGTACAAGAGCTGGCAAGTCATGTTGAAATTGTACAAGACATTGGTTTGGCTGCATTTAGAACGCCTCTGCCATGCTGGTCGCCATATTACCAAAAGGATATGGACCTTTGGAGAGGGTTCAGAGAAAGTGTACAAGGATGTTGCCTGGTATGGAGGTGCTAGCTATGAAGGGAGGTTGAGTAGGTTAGGATTGTTGTCATTACAAAAAAAGGAGTTTGAGGGGGGACCTGATTGAGGTCTACAAAATCATGAAGGGTATAGACAGGGTAGATAGAGATAAGCTTTTTCCCAGGGTGAAGGATTCAATAACAAGAGGTCACACTTTCAAGGTGAGAGGTGAAAAGTTTAAGGGGAATACTTGCAGAAAGTACTTTACACAGAGAATGGTAGGTGCCTGGAATGCGTTGCCAGCAGACGTAGTAGAGGCAGGCACGGTAGATTCATTTAAGGTGCATCAGGACAGAAAACAGCCCTAGCCTATTCAACCTCCCACTATAGCTCAAATCCTCCAACCCTGCAACATCCTTACAAATCTTTTTGAACCCTTTCACATTTCACAACAACCTTCCAATAGGAAGGAGATCAAATTTACACGCAATATTCCAAAAGTGGCCTAACCAATGTCTTGTATATCCGCAACATGGCCTCCCAACTCCAGTACTCAATGCTCTTGTTGGATAAAGGAAAGCCTACCAATCACCTTCATCACTATCCTATCTACCTGCGATTCCACTTTCAACGAGCTGTGGACCTGCACTCCAAGGTTTCTTTGTTCAGCAACACTCCCTAGGACCTTATCATTAAGTGTATAAGTCCTGCTAAGATTTGCTTTCCCAAAATGCAGTACCTCACATTTATCGAAATTAAACTCCATCTGTCATTTTTCAGCCATTGGCTCATCTGATCAAGACCCCATTGTACTCTGAGGTAACCTTCTTCACTGTCCACTACACCTCCAATTTTGGTGTCATTTGCAAACTTACTAATTATACCTCTGATGCTCACATCCAAATAATTTATATAAATAATGAAAAGTACTGATCCTCGTGGCACTCCACTGGTCACACGCCTCCAGTCTGAATAACAACCCTCCACCACCACCCTCTGTCTTCTACCTTTGAGCCAGTTCTGTATCCATATGACTAGTTCTCTCTGTATTCCGTGAGATCTAACCTTGCTAATCAGTCTCCCCCATTGGGAACTTTGTTGAACGCCTTACTGAAGTCCATCTAGATCACATCTACTGCTCTGCCCTAATCAATCCTCTTTGTTACTTCCTCAAAAAACTCAATCAGATTTGTGAGACATAATTTCCCATGCACAAAACCATTTGACTATCCCTAATCAGTCCTGCCTTTCCTAATACATGTACATCCTGTCCCTCAGGATTCCCTCCAACAACTTGCTCACCATCGATGTCAGGCTCACTGGTCTATAGTTCCCTGGCTTGTCTTTACTGCCCTTCTTAAACAGTGGCACCACGTTAGCCAACCTCCAGTCTTTCGGCACCTTACCTGTGACTATTGATGATACAAATATCTCAGCAAGGGCTGATGAAGAGCTTTTGCCCGAAATGTTGATTTTCCTGCTCCTCAAATGTTGCCTGATCTGCTGTGCTTTTCAAGCACCACTCTAATTTTGACTCTAATCTTCAGCATCTGCAGTCCTCACTTTTGCCTATCTCAGCAAAGGGCCCAGCAATCACTTCTCTAGCTTCCCATAGAATTCTAAGGTACGCCTGATCAGGTCCTGGGGATTTATCCACTTTTATGCGTTTCAAGACATCCAGCACTTCCTCCTTTGTAATATGGACATTTTTCAAACTGTCACCATCTATTTCCCTGCAGTCTATAACTTCCATGCCCTTTTCCACAGTAAACAAAGATGCAAAATACTCATTTAGTATCTCCCTCAATTCCTGCAGTTCCACATAAAGCTTGCCTTGCTGATCTTCGAGGGGGCCCATTCTCTCCCTAGTTACCCTTTTGTCCTTAATGTATTTGTAAAAACTCTTTGGATTCTCCTTAACTCTATTTGCCAAAGTTATCTCATGTCCTCTTTTTGCCCTCCTGATTTCCCTCTTAAGTATACTCCTACTTCCTTTATACTCCTCTAAGGATTCACTCGATCTATCCTGTCTATACCTGACAGATGCTTCCTTCTTTTTTCTTCAACAAACCCTCAATTTCTTTAAACATCCAGCATTCCCAACACTTCCCAACCTTTCCTTTCACCCTAACTAGAATATACTGGACTCTCATTGTCTCATTTCTGAAGGCTTCCCATTTTCCAGCTGTCCCTTTACCTGTGAACATCTGTCCCCCAATCAGCTTTTGAAAGTTCTTGCCTAATGCTGTCAAAATTGGCCTTTTTTCAATTTAGAACTTTAACCTTAAGATCTGGTCTATCCTTTTCCATTACTATTTTAAAACTAATAGAATTATGGCTGCTGGCCTCAAAGTGCACCTGCACTGACACCTCAGTCACCTGCTCTGCCTTATTTCCCAAGAATAGGTCAAGTTTTGCACCTTCTCTCTTTGGTACATCCACATACTGAATCAGAAAATTGTCTTGTACACATTTAACAAAGTCCTCTCCATCTAAACCCTTAACACTATGGCAGTCCCAGTATATGTTTGGAAAATTAAAATCCCCGACCATGACCACTCTATTCTTATAGATAATTGAGATCTCCTTCTAAATCTGTTTCTCAATTTCCCACTGACTATTAGGGAGTCTATAATACAACCCCAATACGATAATCATCGCTTTCCTATTTCTCAGTTCAACCCAAGTAACTTCCCTGGATGTATGTCCTCCCTCAGTACAGTTGTAATACTCTCCTGTATCAAAAATGCCACTCCCCCTCCTCTCTTGCTTCCCTTTCTGTCCTTCCTGTAGCATTTGTATCCTGGAACATTAAGCTGCCAGTCCTGTCCACCCCGAGCCATGTTTCTGTAATTGCTATGATATCCCAGTCCCATGTTC
This sequence comes from Hemiscyllium ocellatum, assembly GCF_020745735.1. Classification (NCBI taxonomy): domain Eukaryota; kingdom Metazoa; phylum Chordata; class Chondrichthyes; order Orectolobiformes; family Hemiscylliidae; genus Hemiscyllium; species Hemiscyllium ocellatum. The sequence continues at coordinate 42,278,888 of NC_083426.1, forward strand.
CTAACCATGCCCTGAGCTCATCTGCCTCCTGCATTGAAATAAATGCAGTTTAATTTATCAGTCCTACCTTTTTCTCAGCTTTGTCCCTGCCTGCCCTGACTGTTTGACTGGCTTTATTTCTCAACTGTATCAGTCTCAGATTGAACTCTTTCCTCACTATCTCCCTGGTTCCCACCCACCACCCCATCCTCACCACCCCCACCACCCTCTCCCCACCCCCCCCAACACACACACCTTAATAGTTAAAATCCTTTTAAGCAGACCTCGCAAATCTCCCTGCAAGTATATTGATTCCCTTCCAATTCAAGAAAGGTCACTGATCTCAAATGTCAACTCCCTCACCCTCTAGGCTGCTGAGCGTCTACTGCTTTAGATTTTACTGCAGATTTCTAGCTCTGTTATTTTGGAACCTGATCAGCGACATGAGGCCAATGATTTGATAATCTCATAGTTTTGTGCAACATCATCTGGTGGTGTAGCCAGAGGAATGTGTCAAGTCATTTGGGAAGTTCCGATAATGAATCCAACTATCTCAGTAAGCATTCAGAGGCACGCATCTAATTGTTGCGAGATGCTTTTCCAGGCCTGTGAACAATTAACCTGAAATGTGTTGTCGTGTGCATAACCTATTTACTCCCCCCCCCACCCCCACCCCCCACCGCACACACACATTATTTAAAATCATGTTAATTGCCGTGTTCTTTCCCCTGGTGATGTTATAGAGTCATAGAAACGTACAGCATGGAAACAGACTCTTCGGTCCAACCTGTCCATGCCGACCAGATATCCCAACTCAATCTAGTCCCACCTGCCAGCACCCAGCCCATATCCGTCCAAACCCTTCCTATTCATATACCTATCCAAATGCCTCTTAAATGTTGCAATTTTACCAGTCTCCACCACAACCTCTGGGCAGCTCATTCCATACACGTACCACCCTCTGCATGAAAAAGTTGCCCCTTAGGTCTCTTTTATATCCTTCCCCTCTCACCCTAAACTTATGCCTTCTAGAATCCCCGATCCCAAGGAAAAGACTTTGTCTATTTACCCTATCTATGCCCCTTATAATTTTGTAAACCTCTATAAGGTCACCCCTCAGCCTCCGATGCTCCAGGGAAAACAGCCCCAGCCTGTTCAGCCTCTCCCTATAGCTCAAATGAGAGAATGGCTATTGATCACAAACAGAAAACGAAAGATCGAACTTTTCATGATCACAGTCAGGAGGCAAGAAAAATGTTTTTCACCAAAACCTGCCGGCTCCGACAACCATACTGATCATTTTGCAAAACATTTAAATTCATTTCTGCTGAATGACAGGTTGATCCTTCATCAATGCTGCAGATTGGTCAGTGTTAATAATGTTGACCTTTGGGGGCTAAATTTCCTTATTGTTAGGTGGTATATGAATGATGTGGGCAAAACTACATGTAAAGTGTTTCCACAACCCATACATCTTTAAAGAGATCTGTAAAGATGTCCTGCATATCTGGAACTATTCTGAAGCATACCTAAGAATCATCATAAAATGATGGCACTCTAGGTAGTGACTTACAAGCTTTCCATTGAGTACATGTGACAATAAAACTAATTTTAATTTGATTTCTAATGCCCTCCATGTGCCAAGTGCTCTCAGAATTCTGTTTTCATTTCAAATATTTAATTAACAGGTAAGTAGACAATGTGTACTTCCTCTGGACACCAGGTAGTTAGTGGCACTGAAAGAGAATCCCCTGGAGTTACCCTGTTGTGTGTCCAGGGTTGCTTGTATCAGTTTATGTCCAGTCTGCCAGTTGTTAATGGGGAGAGGTAAGTGAGTGAAGAACATGCAGATCTTTTTATATGTTTTGTTTTAAAGTTTATTTTAGCTCTGCCTTCAGATGGCTAAAGTGGAGCAAAGAATTTTGGGGTCTTTGCAAGATACTATTGTGTGGGAGGGATTGTGTGGATATAGGGATTAGCTTGTTCCCATAACAACAGAAAATTGTGCAGGGTTTTTGCTCATTTACGAGGATGATGGAGATGATGCTACCCACGATTGTCAAGAAGAAAGGATGCTGTATCATCTCGGCACTGCACTGGGGAGGTGGAACCGTTTGCAGCATTCACACACAACCAGTGCTCCTGAACAGAGACCCAGTGCCTCTGGTAGAGAACCAGTGCCCCAGGTAGAGAACCAGTGTTCCAGGCAGAGGACCAGTGCTGCAGGCAGAGGATCAGTGGAGAGAGGATGCTAGGCCTCCCTGGATTCTCTAGTGGCCACTGGCTACTATGAAGAGGAGCCCTCCATCCACTCCCCAGCAGTCACTTTACTGAGAAGAACCTTTTTATGGTTAAAGGTTGAAAAATTGAAGAGAGGGTGTTGTGACTTTGAAGCCCCTTTCTCCCTTACTTATCCTCTTTCTCCAGCTGGACAGTCTGTCGGGGGAACCCAGCTCTAGCTCCAATAGCCTGAGCCTGTCCACTTTAACAGGGCTGCGAGCCTGCCTCCATGCCAAAGTAATGATTCTAGTTACTGTTTCTTCATGGGGATGGATTTGGGATGTACAAAGTGTCCCAGCCTCAGGAGACAGTGCAGAGAAAGTTCACTCCAGCTGATTCTGGGCATGGAGGGTCTGTCTTATGGGGAGAGGTTGAGTAGGTTGGGCCTGTACCTATTGAAATTTAGGAAGACGAGTTTCAATCTTATTGAAACAACAAGATTCTGAGGGGACTTGACAGGTAGATGTGGAGAAGTTGTCTCTCCTTGTAGGTCAGTCTAGGACTGGAAGGAACAATCTCAGGATAAAAGTTTGCAACTCAAGATCAAGATGGTAAGGAATTTCTTATCTCACAGGATAGTGAATCTGTAACATTCTTTAATCTAGAGGATGGTAGAGGCTGGCCTGTGGAGTACGTTCAAGGCTGAGATAGAATTTTCAATAAGAGAATCAATGGTGATGGGAAATAGGCAAGAAATTATTGGGCGGCACGGTGGCACAGTGGTTAGCACTGCTGCCTCACAGCGCCAGAGACCTGGGTTCAATTCCCGACTCAGGCGACTGACTGTGTGGAGTTTGCACGTTCTCCCCGTGTCTGCGTGGGTTTCCTCCGGGTGCTCCGGTTTCCTCCCACAGTCCAAAGATGTGCGGGTCAGGTGAATTGGCCATGCTAAATTGCCCGTAGTGTAAGGTAAGGGGTAAATGTAGGGGTATGGGTGGGTTGCGCTTCGGCGGGTCGGTGTGGACTTGTTGGGCCGAAGGGTCTGTTTCCACACTGTAAGTAATCTAATCTAAAACTGGAGTTGGGGATTATCAGATCAGCCCTGATCTTGTTGAATGACAGGACAGTCTCAATGGACTGAATGGTCTACACCTGTTCCAAATCTGGGTTTATTACTCAATCTTATTTTAGTGGTTGAAGGGTCAAGTTGTGGAACAGGCTCCCCAGGGAAACTGTGGAAGTAGCTTATATTGATTGAAATCATATAGAATTTACATAAATTACAACAATTTGTTTCAGAAAATAACAGTTTGAGACATAGTGCATGAGTAATTTGAGAACATTATCAGGTATGAGTACTTTGCTTGGGAGGAATAAGAGATGTTGGGCTCTTAGATTGAAAATCTCTTCTCCACTGGGATTTTTCCCTCCACTTCATGTCTGGATCTGTTGGAGATGACTAATTGATAGCGATTTATTGCGATGATTAGTCAACTGACACATTGTCATTGTAATGTGACTATCAGGATGATAATTGACGAATTAGATAGACCTTACTTATTTTAATTGGCTAATAATTCCTATGTCCTTACATACAAAATTCAATTGACAGACTGAACAGGCAGCATTAGGATTTCTAATATTGGGATAAACTGTTAGGGAATGCCAGCTCTAAGTGAGTATGATTTTGCAAACTTATCCCTTCAGCTGTAAAATTACATTTAAGAGTTGGTGATTCGAATTTTCTGAGGTTAAAGTTCTGACTAAGTGTTGGTGATGAGCTTCGGTTTGTGTAGGATGAAAGAATAGGAATTCATTGGTGATGTAATAAATAACAATCGAATAGATGGTGCAATGTTTGACCTGTTTATGTAATGATAAATAGTTAGCCCTGTGCTTACAACAGAAATGGACGAAAGTCTATCAGGCTCCAAGTGTGGACAGAGGAAGGGAGGCTTAGTATTTCAGAGTTAATTATGTTGTTAAAATTAGCCAATCAATTTTTGACTTTGATCATCTGATTTTAATATGCAGGGCCTCACAAAGACTAAACTGGTTTTAAAAAAGACAAAAAATGCTGATTTACACTGGTGCAGTGGTCATCTGACCAACCTGAAACAAGTTCACAAACCCATGAGTAAATAAAATCTGCTCTGAACTGACATCAAAATAACTGCTGCAGGTCATTCAGATACATGTATTTTCTGTTGGTTTATACCTATCCAAAAGCTTGGAGTGGCACAGTGACTCAGTCAGCACTGCTGCCTCACAGTGCTCGGAACCTGGGTTTGATTCCACCCTCGGGCGATTGACTGTGTGGAGTTCTCCCCGTGTCTGCATGGGTTTCCTTCAGATGCTCTGGTTTCCTCCTACAGTCCAAAAAGAAGTTCAGGTTAGGTGGACTGGTCATGCTAAATTGCCCATAGTGTCCAGGGATGTGCAGGCTAACCATGGGAAATGTAGGGTTGCAGGGATAGGGCTGGTATAGGTGGGATATTCTTTGGACTCAAAAGGCAGAATGGCTTGCTTTAATTCTATAATTCTGCTTAATATTAAGATGAAAATCTCTTGCAGATCACTCAATTTGGAAAAGGCAATTAAGCTGGATATGTGAATAAACCGAGGAACATATATGGTTCTGTCCTCAAAAGAGAGCACAAATGAACTCCCAGAAATGTGAGGGAACCAAGTTAGTGAGAAGGCAGAATTGAGTGAAATCAGCATTAGTAAGAAAACAGTGCTGGCAAAATTAATGAAATTAAAGGCTGACCACTTGCCAGGGTGTGTGATAATCCAGATCCCAGTGTATTAATGAAAATGGCACCAGGAATATCGGATGCATTAGTGGTCATCTTCGAAAATTCTATAGAGTATGGAGCAGGTTCCTATGGAATGAAGAGTGGCAAATGGAACCCCACTATTTAAAAAGGGAGAGACAGAAAAAGTAGAATTACAGACCAGTCAACCTAACATCAGGAATGGGAAAAGTGTTAGAGTCTATTATAAATGAAGTAATAACAGAACATTTGAACAAAGCCAACATGGGTTTATGATAGGAAAATTGTGCTTAACAAACTTACTGGCATTTTTTGAGCATTTAACTAGTAAATAGATATGGGAAAACCAGTGAATATGGTGCATTAGATTTTCAGAAAGGTTTTGATATGGTCCTTTATAAGGGGTTAATGGGCAAAGTTAAAGCACATGGGATAGGGGTAAGATATTGACATGGATCAAGACTTGGTTGACACAAAGGAAAGAAAGAATGTGAATACATGAGTCTTTTTTCCAAGTAGCAGACTGTAACCATTGTGGTATTGCAAACATTGGTGCTTGTGCTATTCAAGAAAAATGTATATATTATAAATGACCTGGCTGAGGTAACCAAATGCAATTGTTCCCTGTTTTCTAACAGGACAAAACAGGGCAGAATTGTGATTTGTGAGGAGGATGCTTGGAGGCTTCTAAGTGATTAGACAAGTTCAGACAGTGGCCAGGCACATGGCAGATATAGCAAAACATGGCTAAATATGAAGTTATACACTTTGGTATGAAAAACAGAAAACAACAGTATTATTAAGTGATGATATTTTGGGAAGTGTGGATGTACAAAGGTACTTGGTGTCCTTGTCCAGCCAATGAAAATAGATAGGTAAGTGCAAAAAGCAATTAGGAAGGCATATTGCCGTACATTGCAAGAGGATTTAAGTTCAAAAGTAGAAAAGTCTTACAGTTGTTAGACAGGGCCTTGGTGAGACCACACCTGCAGTATTGCATGCAGTTTTGGTCTCCCTACTGAAAAAAGGATAGACTTACCGTAGAAGAATTGCAACAGATGTTCACTGTCGGACACCAGGAATGGCAGGTCTATCTTCTGAGTTTGGGTTGGTTCAACTGGGCTTGTATTCCCTAGAAATAAGAGGAATGCGAAGATTCTACAAAAAAAAATGGTGGGTCTTTATTAACAAAATGCATACTATTCTCTATGATGGGGCAAATTTCCAGTATCCATTGGACCTGCTGCCCATCACAACTAGAGAGCCTTGAGATCAAGCTAACAATTATTTGCTGGTCTTATGTAAGAGTATCAAGCTGCTGGGTGATATCTTGATGGTAGGGACTGTTATCGTGGCTCACTTTGTCTGTATATGGGTTGCTATCTATTCCAAGCTGAAAATGTGTTGCTGGAAAAGTGCAGCAGGTCAGGCAGCATCCAAGCAGCAGGAGAATCAACGTTTCGGGCATGAGCACTTCTTCAGGACCTGAAACGTCGAATTTCTTGTTCCTTGGATGCTGCCTGACCTGCTGCGCTTTTCCAGCAACACATTTTCAGCTCTGATCTCCAGCATCTGCAGACCTCACTTTCTCCTTGCTATCCATTCCCTCCACCCTTAGCTACATTCAGGACATAAGGCATTCCCATTTCACATTCCCAATTCAAAGTCTTCAACCTATGCAGCTTCCCAGTCCTGACTTGGGCCTTCCCAGTCGAGGCCTCCAATCAAGCCCTTACTCCTTTTCCTTGTGTCACAGAGTTTAACACTGACCTCTAACCTCAGGCACAACGCACAAAGTAGACTGTTGTACACCACTTCTACTTCAGCATGTGCCAGATGCCATGGGTTTCATATGAGTCGCTGACTTTTGTCTTGATGGCCATTAAAAACTAAATGATGCTAATAAGAAATATATTACAACTGTAAACGGGACAGCCTGAGGTGTGACACATTGCAAACATACCATCAATTTGGTCTCTGCATCTCAACCCACTGCCGGGAAATTGAAATTTCGTATCCCATTTAATCCAATGCAACTGTGCACACCACATTTCCCCAGTCTGTGGGCTCCATTTAGCTCTCCCTCTTGGTTTGTCCTGAATTCCTACCAACAGATGAGTTTTGTGACATTATTATCTTCCTGAGTTTGGACTGCTGTGTGAATTGTGCCTTGAGACCCACAACCAGATCAGACAAGATCTTATTAAATGATGGAACATCTTGAAGGACCGAATGGCCTAATCTTGCTTCTGCATCCTATATTCTGACCTCTTAAGGTTAAACTGGAATAGAAATTGCCTTGAGCAGCTTTACCAGGTCATTGGTATATAATGGTGCCTTATCTTTTAGAAATCTGCTTCGAGAATGGGAGAACCAGTCTTTCAAGAATTCAACTTAAAATAAATGCTAACTACAGAGTACTGATAGGAATCATCCCACTCTCAGCCACAGCAGCCATTTTGAGTGGATTTCACAACATAGACTAAACATTAGTAGCTGTTGGGGGAAGGGAAATTGTCACAAATATTCTTACAAAGGCACTGGCATTTGGTCACATCATCCCAACTAGGATATATCAGCATTCCTTTCTCATTGTTGCATCAAAAATCTGGAATGCCCTGCCAAATAGATTGTGGAAGTACCAACAGCATGTGGACTGGAATTATTCAAGAAAAGGACACATTGGAGCCTTCTTAATGGTAACTGGTGACAGCCAATGAATGCTCTCTGTTTCATATCGAGAATGAGTGAAACAAAACACACAAGTCAGGACAGGGGGCGGCACGGTGGCACAGTTAGGGGGCGGCACGGTGGCACAGTGGTTAGCACTGCTGCCTCACAGCGCCAGGGACCTGGGTTCAATTCCCGCCTCAGGCGACTGACTGTGTGGAGTTTGCACGTTCTCCCCATGTCTGCATGGGTTTCCTCCGGGTGCTCCGGTTTCCTCCCACAGTCCAAAGATGTGCTGGTCAGGTGAATTGGCCATGCTAAATTGCCCGTAGTGTTAGGTAAGGGGTATATGTAAGGGTATGGGTGGGTTGCGCTTCGGCGGGTCGGTGTGGACTTGTTGGGCCGAAGGGCCTGTTTCCACACTGTAAGTAATCTAATCTAGAATAAAGATAAATGGGAAAAGTATGCAGTAAAGTGGTAGTGGATGTGTATGTTCTGTATAAACAGTGGCAGTGACCAGTTCAGTTAAATGGCCTGTTGCACTGCCAAATCAGTGGATAGCCCATGTGACTGCTAATGGTAGCCACCGGAAGCAAAAATATTGTTTAGATTTTTAAGAATCTTTCCTCTGTTGGAAGGTTGTGATTCAGTTCCTAGTGACTTAAGCTTAGACTGAACCTCATTGCTGTACCTACTCCTTGGATGTTGCCTGACCTACTGTGCTTTTCTAGCACCACTCTAATCTAAACTCGTTGTGTAATGTCAGAAGTGCCATCTTTTATAGCAGACTTTAAACCACTGCCTGTCCTTACTCTCTCTGGTAGATGCAAATGGCCCCGTGTCACTGTATGGAAGAAGAGCAGGGGATCTCCCCAGAATCTTGGTGAGTAATTATCCCTCAACCAGCATCATTCGGAAGATGCACTATCTGCTCCTAATTACACTGGTATTTAGGTGTAGAGTTTCCTACATTGCAACAGCACCAACAATTAAATACTTCAATTACTGTAGAGTCCATTGGGACTTCCTGATGTTGTGAAAAGTGGTATATAAATGCAAATCTTATTTTTCTTTAAACTTCTCGATTATTGCTATAGCTAAGTTAGGGGAAGAATATTCCAAAAGCAGTAACAGTGACTTGAATTAGTATTACATTCAATAATGTTAGGTGACCACCCACAAGAGGCTTGAAGTCACTTCAAGGAATAACTGGAATGTATACAAGAGGTCATGTCACCACAATATGACCAGTTACCACTCACTTCGGGATCACTCAAAATGCCAGATCCACATTTCAATGCCAATTCAATGCCATTTTGAACATGTCAAACATAAATTCAATAAAAGGACTGATTGTTTTTCTGTTCTCTCCAATTTTATTGTGAGGAATTGAAAGTTATAAATTGAAAAACGGAAGCTGGCAAATATTTGATAATTATCACATTTAAAATAAGTTACAAAAGAGCACCAGTTTTTAGAATGATGCCATTCTGATATATACTGATGTACACTGGGATGTATCTCAGACCAAAACAGGGTAAAAACAATGACTGCAGATGCTGGAAACCAGATTCTGGATTAGTGGTGCTGGAAGAGCACAGCAGTTCAAGCAGCATCCAAGGTGCTCTTCCAGCACCACTAATCCAGAATCAGACAAAAACAGTAGTGTACATTCTTACAATTATACATATTGATGTACAGTAACACACTGACATGAAACTAATCTATCAATTTATTAAAACAACCAATCAAAGACATATTTAATGCATTTTATTTACTCAGGAGAAAAAATGGTTGTACCATGTGCTACCGCAGAGAACACTGTGAAAAGGAACAACAGGTGGAACCAGGTGATTTTGGACTACCTGGTTAACCTGCGTCACACTGTCATTTCACATTGTTGTGATGAAGTTTCTGAAAGGCTTTCATTTGTTGTTTCATTCATTGCAGTTGTATGCTTTTTATAGCTCAATGTGACAATGAGTCAGATGTCACTGTTTACCTCAGCATACACAGTATCTCATATTGTGTAACTTCAATAAAGAGCAGACTGAATGTCTCAATATAGCTTTGTGTCTTTAAGTTCAAATGGATAAAGAGCCATTTTGGTCTTCAGGGAGTTCCAGTTTCTGCTTGACCTTTTAGACTGACCTAATCTGTGATGTAACTGGCTTTTTTATCCTTGTACCTAATTCAAAATCACTGGGAGAATTGTTTCTTCTCAAGAAAGGAGCCCACCTTAAATCAACCTGTCAAATGATGGATAATGAATAAGTCTGATGAATAATTGATTAATTATTAATTCAAAACGATTTTGTGACAGGCACAATTTGTCTAACACTGATTACACTTTTGCTGCCAATGAATGCAGTAATCTAGTTAATCCAGGCAGAGGTAACAAAAGGGCCGTTATTGGCAGGAATTTCTAAGGAGGCTTCGTTCCTAGTACAGCTTTCACTGATGTCGTGTTGACATTCTGCAATGAGTGGGGCTAAGGAGGATTTATCCACCAAAAGCCTATTGACGCATTTTAGTAAGTTAAGGTAATACATTCACAGCAGAGACGGTCAGTATGATTCTGACTTTGTAACATCGCTTCCTTTATTTAAAAGAAACAATTTTGGAAAGCATTCAACAGCAAAGTCCTGAAAGATGCTGAACATCTAAATATAACAGGGTAAAAACAATGACTGCAGATGCTGGAAACCGTATTCCTGATGAAGGGCTTTTGCCCGAAACGTCGATCTAAATATAACAGATGCTCTTTAATGCAGCTTCGATCCTCACATACGATTCAAAATGCGTTCAGAAAGTTCCAATTTCTCTTTGCTCCCTTCTTCATTTCCTCTTTCCTCTTTTATGTGCTTTGTAAAGGTAGCTGTGAGATAAGACTGAAAAAGTGTGGTGCTGGAAAAGTGCAGCCGGTCAGGCAGCATCCGAGGAGCAGGAGAATTGACGTTTCAGGCATAAGCCCTTCATCAGGCCAGATGCTGCCTGACCTGCAGCGAGTGCTTCACCTGTACCACACTTTTCGACTGTGATCTCCAGCAGCTGCAGTCCTCACTTTGTCCTCGTAGCTGTGAGGTAAGACGAACAATATGATATTAAAAAGCAATAAAGATGCAATTTGCTTTACCCTTGAATGAAATAGGTGACACAATGAGGAGAACATGGTGTGAATGGAAAAATGAGATTCTTGACATCCAGAAAAAAAAGTGAGTTTTCACTGAAAAGTTTAATCACTAGGTAAGGATACTGTAGCCAGTGATGAAGAGTTTATGTGTATCAGCATCTCGCTTTACTTAATCCAGCCACAGTTATATACAAGTTATTATCTTCTCAGGCAATACAGGGTAACAAGTCCTGAAGTGAAGTCTGAGCAGCTGTGGTCCAGTGTAGACAGGCAGGAGGCTGGAAGAACACAGCAAGCCAGGCAGCATCAGGAAGTGGAGAAGTCGATATTTCAGGTCTAACCTTTCTTCAGGACTGGGGGGTGGATATGGGGGAGCTGCAGATAAACAGGGTGGTGGGGCCAGGGTGGTGAAGTGGGGATAGGTGAAGACAGGTAGGGGGTATGACCTGGGTGGTCAATGGGAGCAATGAATCTGGTTGGTGGCTGGAAGGAGTGGAAGGAAGCAGGGGGGCTGGGAAGGGAGTTGGCGGAGGGAAAGGGAGGTTATTTGAAATTCAAGAACTCAGTGTTGAGTCCACTGGAATCTTCGAGTAAAAAGTGAGGTCTGTGAGTTAGGCAGCATCCAAGGAACAGGAAATTCGACGTTTCGGGCCAGAGCCATTCATCAGGAATGCTGTGTTTTAACAAGCAACACATTTTCAGCTCCACTGGAATCTTGTCCAGACCAGCATTCCCCAGCATCCCAGGGCACACTTCATGGGCACTGGCCACCTAGCTCTCCATTCATGGAAAACTGAAAAAAACTACAGATGCCATAAATCAGAATCAAAAACAGAAATTGCTGGAAAAGCTCAGCAGGTCTGGCAGTAGCTGTGGAGAGAAATCAGAGTTAACGTTTCAGATCGAGTGACCCGTCCTCAGAACCTCTGAAGTCACTCGACCCAAAACGTTAACTCTGATTTCTCTCCACAGCTGCTGCCAGACCTGCTGAGCTTTTCCAACAACTCCTGTATTTGTCCCCATCCCTGGAGGTTGGCATCGATCACACACCAGCCTCACCACATCACTAAGACACATTAGAATACAGAATACAGTTCACCAACTCAATACTGTCCTCTGGAGCTCACTGATGCCTGACATGGCAATGCTGCCTGCCAGACCAGTTAGGAGAGCAGTCTCAACCAAGTCCAGCAGGACTGTTGTCATAGAATCATTGAATCCCTACAGTGTGGAAGCAGGCCATTCAGCCCATCGAGTCCACAATGACCAGCCGAAGAGCATCCCACCCAGCCCCACCCCCTACTGAATCCCTGTAACCCTGCATTTCCAATGGCCAATCCACCTAGCCTGCTCACCCCTGGAGACTATGGGCAATTTAACATGGTCAATGCACCTAGCCTGCACATCTTTGGACTTTATCAGTCAGGTGATGTTCCCACTGTCAGTCAGGGATATCAGGGACTTGGGCTCAGTTAGATATTTGAGGCGTTCCAGATCAGAGTTCCCTATAACCCCAGCTTGCTGTGAGCTGCGCTGCTGGAGTAGGCAAACAAGATTCATCACAGAGGCTGAGGAACTCGGTAAGAAGCAGCAGTTTTCTGAGGAGGAGGAAGTTGAGGATATTGAACTTCCTCAGGAACATAACCTGAATTGAATCAAATCAAATTGAATTAGCTTTATTGTCACATGTACTCACATGAGTACAGTGAAAAGTTTACAACTCACTACTTCGGGTGCTATCTCAGGTACTTTGGTACTTAGGTACAGACTCTTGAGTACAAATTCTTAGGAAAAGAAAAAAATAGAAAAAAAAAGAATGTCCAGCATTACAGAAATTCAAAAATACAAATTCATAGTAACAACTTAGAAAAATAACAAAATAAAAACGTTCAGGGGAAAAGAGTTTCCATCATAGCATAATAGAGAGAAAAATAGAAAATTTAAGACAAAGTTAACTGTGTCCAATTGACAGCTCAGGGCTCAAGGAACTGATCCCCGCCACTCTGGTGCACATTGGAATCCCAGCTGGACCCACTATGCTGTCGAAGAAAACGCCGTAAAGAATCACAGATGGGTGCTGATGAAATTATCTTCAGCAAGATAGAACGCTGAAATGTTAGGATTTATTAACACAAACTTACAAAGGATCTGAGCTGGTTGACTGTTTGAGGCTGTATAACATCTGATACTTGAAAATGATAAAATGTGATGCTACAGTGAGTGTTGGAGAAAAAATAATGATGTTGAGAGCAGGTAGTCTCTTGCAGTTTCATTCTTGTAGCAGCAGTCACAATGCCAGCCGATCAGGCAGAGGATGATGTAAAGTGGCAACATGTTTACAAACACGATATTCTACTTCCAACACAGTAAGACCTGGGATTCTTAAGTGCCCTCAGAGGTCTTCCTTTCTTGCTTCCCTCTATGAGTAAATCTATTGTGAGGAGCTGGTCCTGGCTGGCACTATTCCAGCAAACTGGACTTTAAATAAACACCAGCAGTGGAAATCCTGGACGGTCCTGGCAATGGAGAGTAATCCTGCTGGTGCTGACCACAGATAGCAGAGCTGGGGAAGTATGGTGCACTCTTAATGATGTGAGAATTGTATGAGATCATTCACTGGAGCTCACAGAGTAAAGCCCTGGATGAATCTCCCTGAAAATAGCACTTTCTTGGGAAAATTCAGTCCCAACCTACAATTGTTCCGACCATTGTATCACTTCAAATAGAGATTAGAGAACATTGCTGATTAATGACAAGTCATGTGGTGCTGGTTAAAACCATTCCTGTGGAAGACGTGAAGGATCAAGGGTGGCACGGTGGCTCAGTGGTTAGCCCTGCTGCCTCACAGCACTAGGGTCCCAGGTTCAAATTCCAGCCACAGTTTGCACATTCTCCCTGTGTCTGCGTTTGTTTCCTCTGGGTGCTCCAGTTTCCTCCCACAGTCCAAAGATGTGCAGGTTAGGTGAATTGGCCATGCTAAAAAAATGCCCATAGTGTTAGGTGCATTAGTCAGAGGGTGGGTGGGTTACTCCTTTGAAGGGTTGGTGTGGACTTGTTGAGCCAAAGGGCCTGTTTCCACACTGTAGGGAATCTAATTTAATCTAATCTAATCTGCTGCTGCACTCTAGTGCTCCAAGTCACAGAAATGGATTGGGGAAAAAAGGGACTCTGTTACAGCAATCAGTGGCTGCAAGGAATGACCCGATATAGAGGACTGGTCATTTTGCAATGAAGCGTGCAGTCTCAGCAGGATTAAAGATGGTGACAGAGTGTGTAACTGCTGTAACACCTGAGGTTCAAACCTGGCAGCCGATCAGAAAGAAATTCTGCATTGCACAATGTTGCCAAGGTGGCAATGAAAACATGTGACAACATCGTTATAAATTACCTTGTGAAATAGCTTTATTGCTTTCTCAGTGTGAACTTACAGAACTATTACCAAAAGGAATCGCTTATATTTCTACAATTAGTCATGGAGCAGATATTCTCTCAGTTTGCATTAAGAGGCCACAAAATAATGTGGGATCCTGATTTTCCTATGCACAGGCAATCTAGAACCATATAGCCATCTTCTTAAATATTAACCATATCTATTAATGACTGATCTAACAGATTGGAAATCCCTCGTTTCTAGTTTCTGAAGCCAGGTCACTGGACCTGAAATGTTAACTCTGATTTCTCACCATAGATCCTGCTTGTTTTTCTAGCAATTTCTGTTTTTGTTTCTGGTTTATTGATTAAAACAGAATTGGTAGCCACACAAGTTCTTTTTGCTTGTTTATGAGGTGTGCTATTGCTGAGAAAACCAGCATTTATTTCTCATCTTTAATTGCTCCAGAGATGACGGTGTGAACTGTTTCTTGAACTACTTCAGTCGTTGTAGTATAAATACACCCATCGCCTGGATTTTGACCCAGCAACTGTTAAGGAACTCCAAGTCAGACTGCTGTGTGACTCAAAGGAACACTTGCAAATGGTGGTGCTGACCTTCCAGAGTCAGATACCCGTGTCTTTTTTTTGGTGGCAGATGTTTCAAGTTTGAAAATTGTTTTTGGCGGCACGGTGGCATAGTGGTTAGCACTGCTGCCTCACAGCACCAGGGACCTGGGTTCAATTCCCGCCTCAGGTGACTGACTGTGTGGAGTTTGCACATTCTCCCCGTGTCTGCGTGGGTTTCCTCCGGGTGCTCCGGTTTCCTCCCACAGTCACAAAGATGTGCGGGTCAGGTGAATTGGCCATGCTAAATTGCCCGTAGTGTTAGGTAAGGGGTATGGGTGGGTTGCGCTTCGGCGGGTCGGTGTGGACTTGTTGGGCCGAAGGGCCTGTTTCCACACTGTAAGTAATCTAATCAAAAAAGAAGTCACAATGTCTGCTGAGTGCAGCTTGTGGATGGTACCCACTCGGCCGAGCACAGCCAGTAGTACAGATAGTGAATGGATAATGTGGTGGGTGTGGTTCCAATCAAGTGGAATTTTTTGACCTCTGGTTCACGTTTTTTAAGTGTTGTTGGAGCTGCACTCATTTAAGCAAGTGGTAAATCACTCTCCTGACATGTGCCTTGTTGATGGTGGACAGGCTTTGAGGAGTCAGAAGGTGAATTACTCGGTGCAGAATTCCCAACTTCTGACCTGCTCTTGTAGCCATTGTGTTTATATGGATTATCAACATAAGTTTCTGGTCAATGGTAATCCCCTAGATGTTGACAGTGGGGTATCCCAACAACCTGAATGTCAAAGTAGAGGTAATTTACAGAAGGCTTGAAGGGCCAAATGTTTCAATTGTCTATATTTCAAAATTTCTAAATAGTAGGCAGCTTCTTTTCAAAATTAACATAAGCAAAATAGTGGCAGTGAAGAAAATAATGACACATAGAATGACACAAGTACAGGACAAGATAACTTCTACCCTAGAGGTTGAATGAAAATAGGTGCCTTAACATTCACTTTCCAAAATTAGTCATGGTTTGACACCTCTTCCTTTCAATAGAATATTGTGTACTTTGGAAAGGTGAGGGAGGGATATCAAAGAATTATAGATCACTTAGCCTCACATCGGTTGCGAGCCTTTAATGAAGGGTGGAATGACTGAACACCTTGACAGGCTGCATGGAGTAAAGAGAGACATGTCTCCTGTACACACTTGATTCTTTTTGAAGAGTTAACCACAATAGTAGATCAGGGAATGTCTACAGATATTACTTACATGGATTTCCACAAAACATTTGATAAAATCCCTTGTAAGTGACTGCTGATCCAAGTTGAATCTCATTGAATTGTAGGTAGAATGTTATTCTGGTTAGGAAAGTGGATTTAGGGAGAAAGAACATGACAGGATTGCTGGCTGGTTTCAAGACAGAAAGTCAGTGTATTAACAGTAATTGTAGTACCTGACCTGGGTGTTATCTCCTGTAACATAAGGACAAGATGTGGTCATGTACTACTGAAGAATTCAATGAACTTTTATTACAGCACTTGATATTTACTTGTGGACATGACCCAGCACTTGAATGTCTGGGTGAAGCTAAGCAATTTGGACATACTGAGGCATGCTTCCCTTAATGTGTCATACTACAAGAGGTCAAAACTCAGTAAGACAGAGGTCGAGAGCTTTATATCATGAGGTCACATGCCATGTTATGGTGATGATTTGATGAGTGTGGCCCTTAAAGATATATGGTATGTCTGCTGTGAGCTATAACACACCGGGCATCATCAGTCTCCTCACTTCTGTCCCACAGGTTCTAAAGATCACACCTTTGGAACCTTACATGATGCCTAAATGACAAAAATGACCAAACGTCAAAACTTAAACCTGTGCAGTCTTTTGGGATATCTCGTGTTTGTGAAATAAGCTATGTAAATATGTCTTTCTGTCTTTTCATCACCTACTCTTAACTATTAGCAAAAATTTACCTTTCCTCATAATAAAAATCTTACCTACTTCAAGACTGACCTTTCTGAGATTTTTATACATTTAGTAAAGGCCAATGTAAAATATTTATCAAACATCTCCACTGTTTTAAATTATCACCGGCACATTGCTGAGTCACTAACTTCAGTGATTCCATTCCTCTTTAATCAAGTCACTTTTGACTGAGAAAGTTGGAAAATAGACTGTGCTTTCAGCTGCTTTTTGCCCTTTGAGAATTTACAAATTGAGGAGGGGAAATCACCCTGAGGGAAAAGTCACTGACCTGGGTCTGAGGGGTATAGATGAGGGTGGGGAGAGGTTGAGGTTTGTGAACCCTCTGTAAAGGTCAGGGGCAAGCTTGCCTTCTGCATGCTGACTCAGCTCCCCATGAGTGGGGTATTAATCCGGGAAGGTGGTGCTTATGTGTAATGTCACTGGATTAGTGTTCCCAAGGCCCTAGGAATGTGGGTTCAAATCCCAACTGAGGCAGCGAGTTGAGCATGAAGAAAGCAATTAGTAAAATCTGGAATTGAAAGCTAGTCTCACTGATTGTCACTATGACAGCTACTATTGATTGTTGTTTTTAAAAAATGGTGACACGGTGGCTCAGTGGTTAGCACCTCTGCCTCACAGCACCAGAGATCCAGGTTCGATTCCAGCCTCGGACGACTGTGTGGAATTTGCACATTCTCCCCATGTCTGCGTGGGTCTCCTCCAGCTGCTCCAGTTTCTTCCCATAATCTTAAAATATGTACGTTAGGTGGATTGACCATGCTAAATTGCCCTATAGTGCCCAAGGGATGTGCAAGCCAGGTGGATTAGCCATAGTAAATGGTTACAGGGGTAGGCCAGTGTATGTGTGTGTGTGTGTGTGTGTGTGTGTGTGTGTGTGTGTGTGTGTGTGTGTGTGTGTGTGTGTGTGTGTGATGCTCTTCAAAGAGCCAGTGGGCTCGACTGGGCCAAATGGCCAGTTTCCACACTGTAGGGATTCTTTGATTCTATGAACCCATCAGGTTCACTCAGGTCCTGTAGGGAGGGGGAGGTGATGTCTTAGTGGTATTACTGCTGGACTGTTAAACCAGAGACCCAGATAATGTCCTGGGGACCTGATCTTGAATCCTGCCATGCCAGATGGTGAAATTTGAGTTCAATAAAAATCTCGATGTAAGAGTCTAATGATGCCTGTGTCAATTGTTGGAAAAGCCCATCTGACTCATTAATGTCCTTTAGCAAGGGAATCTACCACATGTTTCCAGTCTGGCCTACATGTGATTCCAGACCTACAGCAATGTTGTTGACTTTGAAATGCCCTCTGGGCAACTAGGGATGGGCGATAATTGCTGGGATAAAATTGTAGGAGCAGGTGGCTATGTGTTAGAAAGAATGCCCAGGGCATGGTGCCCAAATGTACGGACACACCCACTTGCTTGGGTGGGTGGGCAAATCTGTCAAATCAAGCCTGGAATTTTGACAGAGTTGCTCCCCTTGCCCCCAGTTGGCAAGTTCCCCATTCAATTGGAGGAAATGATTACCTCAGTCCAGTTTGAGAAATGTAGTAGCCTACAATGGCTGGGAACTAACTGAGAGGGCACTTCAACATGGAGGACATACTCACCACTTCTAATGTTGAAAATAAAAATGGCCATTGCTGTGAAGTTAGGGAACTGGTGGTGGATGGTTGGCTCCATCTGCAAGGCCTTTGTCTTGCCCTCAGAGGGCAATAAGGACTTGTAAGGCTGTCTAATGCACTAATTTCTCTTTAGATGTTGCCACTTTATCCATTTTTCAAATGTTGATTATTCTTCTAATAAACCTCATGCCATCTTCTTCATATGTACTTTTAGGCAAACATAATTATTCCATAGTTTTGCCATCCTTTTCTTCAAAATATCCCACTGTGGCTCTGCTTTCCTCTCTGACTTATAGAATCATAGATTCATAGAGGTCTCCAACCAGGAGAAGACCCTTTGGCCCATCAAGTCTGCACCTGTCAAAACCAATCACCTAACTATTCTAATCCCATTGCAAGTGCACCTCAAAATACCTGTTTTATGTTGTGGGTTTTTCTGTCTTTATCACCCTTACAGGCAGTCAGTTCCAGATTCCCACCATTCTCTGGGTGAAAAGAATTTCCTGACATTCCCTCTAAACTTCCTGTCCCTTACCTTACATACATGCTCCAGTCATTGATCTCCAGAGAATATAGATGTCCTTCCTTCATGCCTCCTAAAATTATGTCATTCATATGATAGAGTCATTGAGGTTTCCAGCACAGAGAAAAGTCCTTCAAGTCATTTATTCTGTGCCAGTCAAAAACAACCACCTGACTATTCTATCCCCATTTTCCAGCACTTGGCTCAAGATTTGTATGCCTTGGCTTCTCAAGTGAACATCTAAATATTTCTTAACCATCATGAAGGTGTAATGAAGATCACAAAACCAATCCAGCAATTGAGGTGTTAAATTTATAACAAAATCTCAGCAGCATAAAGTTTTAAATTTTGCCAGAAGCAAGTTCTCAAATAGTATTGCACACAGACTTGTGATTCTTGATCAATCTTGCAAACAGCTTGTTTTGTTCATTTTGAAAAAGGGGGGCTATTACAATTCTCAAGAACACACATATAGATAACATTCTTACAATTCATTTTGAAGCTAGGTGCTGATTTTTGTAAAGATATTATTTCAGCTATAACCTATCTATAGACATATTCCATTCCGAAATAATTTTACTCTCCTGAAACTCCTGGGCGGGGGGAGAGCAATATTTTATTATGGGACCCCATCTGTGGCTGGCAAAGCTAGGATATTTTAATGATCTGAAATTTCACTACGTTGTGGTGTTAGGCGAACAGTATATTTGACCGGAGACTGTTAACTTGCTGGGAGTGAAAGATAGTGGAGCCATTGACATTGGTACCAATGGGCGATAAAGAAGATATTTATATGTGGATTATACTTTGAATAACCATGAAGCAAATAATGTGACAGAAGAGTATTACGATTACTGAGAGGATGAAAATTAAAGATGATACCTGGCATAGTACCATCATGAGGACATTTATAAAGGAAGGCGATGGCATTGTGGTATTTAGAAATGTGAACACCTAGGTAATGTCTTGGGACTTGGCTTTCAATCCCACATAGCAGATGGTGGAATTTGAATACAATTAGAAAAAAACTGGAATTAAAAATCTTACCATGGCCATATGGTGATTGTGGATGGTTATAAAAACTATCCGGTTCACTAACGTCCTTCTGGAAAGGAAAACTGGTCAACCGTTATTGGTCAGAGTATTGAGCACAGAAATTGGGAGGTCACGTTACGACTGTACAGGACATTGGTTAGGCCACTGTTGGAATATTGTGTATTGGAAAGATGTTGTGAAACTTGAAAAGGTTCAGAAAAGATTTACAAGGATGTTGCCAGAGTTGGATGATTTGTGCTATAGGAAGAAGTTGAATAAGCTGCTTTCCCCGGAGCGTCAGAGGCTGAGGGGTGACCTTATAGAGGTTTATAAAATCATTAGGGACATGGTTAGGATAACTAGACAAAGTATTTACCCTGGGGTGGGGGAGTCCAGAACTAGAGGGCATAGGTTTAGGGTGAGAGGGGAAAGATATAAAAGAGACCTAAGGAACAACTTTTTCTTGCAGAGGTGGTATGTGTATGGAATGAGCTGCCAGGGGAAGTGGTGGAGGCTGGTACAATTGCAGCATTTAAAAGGCATCTGGACGGGTATATGAATAGGAAGGGTTTGGAGGGATATGGGCCAGGTGCTGGCAGGTGGGCCTAGATTGGTTTGGTATGTCTGGTTTGCATGGACGAGTTAGACCTAAGGGTCTGTTTCTGTGCTGTACATCTCAATGATTACGTCTCTATGACTCTATGATCTATGACTCTATGTGGTTCCCAAACCACAGCAGTTTCAGTGACTCATAATTGCCCTCAATAATGGTCTCGTGATCCACTCAGTTGGATCAAAATGCCAAAAGTCCCCAAAGAAGGAATGAAATCAAATGGATCACTGGGCATTTACTTAGGCACCCGAAGCAAACTCAGCACTATTGAGCCTTCCTCACCAACATCTGGAGGCTAGTTCAAAACTCAATGCATTAATTATCTATCCAGTTCCAATGGTGTCTCTCAAGTTTGATTTCTGCCCCATCATACTATACTCTGTTTCCGGAACAACTCAACATTCACCCAAATACTGGAATCCCATTCCATCCATGCCATCATTAAAGCTTGTGGTGTACCCAGACATACACTGCCAGTCCAGAGTCACCCTGCATGGCTCCTGATAAATACCCCCAGACATGGCAGACAGAGGTTAATTGGTGCCCGACCCTGAGGACAGGGACCTAGAGCTCCTATTGGATGGGGCAATGTGAGACTTCCTTCTCTCCCTGGACAGGCAGTGGAGGCCATGACACCAGATCCTGCCAATCTGCTCCGAGGTCACTTCCCAGTTTAAAGCAATTGGACCTGTACTAACATTAACAGCTGTACCACCTGCTTTCATCTTCCTTAGTACTGGCCTCTTTCTCATTCCAGGAGGAAAACAGGACACGATTGAGCAGGAAGAGTCAGGATGGGCAGTGTGCAGCATGCCATTTGATCATCTCCCTCTATGAGGAGGGGGTCCTGACTCTGGCGAGACTGAGCAGGAATCAGAGGCTGCTCTTGACAAAACAGTGCTGGGACCTCCAACGAAGCTTATTCCTCTTGACTGATCTGAGGCCTATTGACAACTATGACAGGCTTTCTGGACTCGTGTCTGTGCTAAGACAGTTTTAATAGGAGCCTGGTACCTCTGGCTTCTGGGTGGGGCAAGTGGGGTTAAAGTCCAAAAAGACAAGGCATTCCAGGGTGGGGATGCTATGAGAATCTAGCTAGGCTGAGAGTGAGGGAGCTTTCTGACAGTCTAAATGTTGGGTGTGTGTCACTGTGCGCATAGTGTCCTTGCTGCAGCTTTACAATCAGCTACTGGTTCAGCCCAAAATGCAGCACTGAAGTCCAGAAGCATCCTGTAACTGAATTAGAAATGTGGTAGGAGAGTACTTAAAGACAGGCAGCTGTTGGATGGCAATGTCTATGGACGTGCGTGAATGTAGCTAGTGCCCATGAAGTGTGCCCTGAGACATTAGTGAATGGTGTCCAACGTGGAGATTGTTGGAGTAAGCAATGAGCAGAATCTGCCAGATGTTTCCTCTGGTCTCTTTGTTGAGTTTTCTTGATGCTGAGTTAGTTTGGTGAGTTTGATAAAATTAGAGTCTGAGTAATAACAAGAAACAGTTGGACATTAACAAGATAGTTCAGAGCAATAATCACCGTCAATTGACATCTCCCCACTGCCTAGTGAAAACCTCACCACGCTGCTTGAGAAAGGTAGAACACATGGGGCAACTTGTTCCTAGTGCCAAGATGGATCCTGGCACACTTGTTATCTGATTCTACCTCACGTCTCGCCAGACCCCACATCACTCAGACTCCGATAAGGTTTTGCTCAAAGTTCATTAAAATTTCCTGTTTGACGAAAGAACAGAAATAACCTAATGCAGTCATCAGTGTAGCAGGAAAAGAGATGAGAGACGGAACAATGTGGGATCAGAACAAAGAACAATCCATGTGTCCCACAAAAAAGGTAGGTGTAGCTGGTGTCTAAATAGGTTCCTATAGCAACAGTTTAAATTTGTATTTGTGTTTGTAATTGACTGTGAATGAAGTTGAAGGACCAGTTGTTCAATGTGGGAACCAGTGCAGTTGAGCTGAGCACAGTGTTTAATTGATGTTGACTAAAGGATACATATTGGTAAAGACACCAGACACTTGCCTGCCATGCTTTCTAACAGTGCCACAGGATCCCTTTGGTCCACTGACAGAGTCTTGGTTCAGTACCTCATCTGAAAAACAGCATGTCCAAACACGGAGAACCCTGCCAGTACTGGGCAGGAAAGGGTTAATGATACTTTCACTCCCAGAATAGCTACTGAGCATATGTGAAAGGGGCTATGTTATAGTGGCATCAGGTCACATGGTACTGGAGCCTGAGTCTGAGAGGTTCCAGCAGGGTGTCTACTCTTACCAGGCCTTGTAGATGGCCTCTGTTTAAACAAGCCTGATTTGGAGATGTCGGTGTTGGACTGGGGCGGACAAAGTTAAAAATCACACAACGCCAGGTTTTGTCCAACAGGTTTATTTGGAAACACTGGCTTTCGGAGTGTCACTCCTTCATCAGGTGGTTTCAGAACGGTGCTCCAAAAGCTAGTGCTTCCAATTAAACCTATTGGACTATAACCTGGTGTTGTGTGATTTTAAACTTTAATCAAGCCTGTTTATCTTCTCTTATAGGATTGGAGACTTCGTATTCCTATAAAATATCAACCGAGATTCTGGAGTTTAACACCAATCACCTTAATTAATTGCTGACTTACTCACCTCAATTGGTGGCAGGTCAGGATGAATAATTCCACTATGGATTTAATCATGTGGGTGTTGTAACGCAGTCCTTCCTTACTCAGCAACCTCCCATTAAATTAACTGCCTTCCTGTCATCAAGCTCGCTGGGGGAGGGGGTACGTTAAATTACATCCATGGCTAATTGTCCAAGTACTTCCTTTAAATCCAAGTATCTTTCAAGCCAGACAATCACTGGCATCCTCAAGGACCCATTTACCTTTCATTAGACTTGTCTTGAAGTATGTTTTTAGTCAAAGGGTATGAGCTATAGGAGAGGCGAGAGAAAATTCGGGTTGTTTTCTCTGGCTTGGTGTGCAGGTTCATAGCTCCTTAAAAGTGGAGTCGCACGTAGATAGGATCGTGAACAAGGTGTTTGGTATGCTTTCTTTTATTGGTCAGAGTATTGAGTACAGGAATTGGGAGGTCATATTGCAACTGCACAGGACATTGGTTAGACCACTGTTGCAATATTGCATGCAATTCTGGTCTGCTTCCTATCGGAAAGATGTTGTGAAACTTGAAAGGGTTCAGAAAAGATTTACAAGGATGTTGCCAGGGTTGGAGGATTTGAGCTATAGGGAGAGGTTGAACAGGTAGGGGCTGTTTTCCCTGGAGCGTCGGAGGCTGAGGGGTGACCTTATAGAGATTTACAAAATTATGAGGATAGGGTAAATAGATAAAGTCATTTTCCTGGGATTGGGGAGTCCAGAACTGAAGGGCATAGGTTTAGGGTGAGAGGGGAAAGATATAAGAGAGACTACTGGGCAACTTTTTCACGCAGAGGGTGGTACGTGTATGGAATGAGCTACCAGAGGAAGTGGTGGAGGCTGGTACAATTGCAACATTTGAAAGGTATTTGGATGGGTGTATGAATAGGAGAAAGTGAGGACTGCAGATGCTGGAGATCAGAACTGAAAAATGTGTTGCTGGAAAAGGACAGCAGGTCAGACAGCATCGAAGGAGTAGGAGAATCAATGTTTCGGGCATACGCCCTTCCTCAGGAATGAGGAAGGTGTGCCAAGCAGGCTAAGATAAAAGGTAGGGAGGAGGGACTTGGGGAGGGGTGTTGGGAATGCGATAGGTGGAAGGATGTTAAGATGAGGGTGATAGGCTGGAGAGGGGGTGGGTGCGGAGAGGTCAGGAAGAAGATTGCAGGTCAAGATGGAATGAGGAAGCTGGAGAAATCTGCATTCATCCCTTGTGGTTGGAAGGTTCCTAGGCGGAAGATGAGGCACTCTTCCTCCAGGCGTCATGTTGCCATGGTCTGGTGATGGAGGAGTCCAAGGACCTGCATGTCCTTGGTGGAGTGGGAGGGGGAGTTAAAGTGTTCAGCCACAGGGCGGTTGGGTTGGTTGGTGTGGGTGTTCCAGAGGTGTTAGGAAGGGTTTGGAGGGATATGGGCCGGGTGCTGGCAGGTGGGACTAGATTGGGTTGGGATATCAGGTTGGCATGGATGAGTTTGACCAAAGGATCTGTTTCCATGATGTACATTTCTACGATTCTATGAGTGGCAGAGGCTAAAGGGAGAATTGATAGAAGTCCATAAAATGATGAGATGCATCGATAGGGTTGACAGTCGGAATCTTTTCCCCGCAGTTGGAAATGTCTAAAACTAGCGGGCATGTGAGGGGGAGAAGCTCAAACGAGAAATGAGGGGCGAGTGTTTTACACAGAGAATGGTAGGAGTCTGGAATGTGCTGCCAGGGGTGGGGGTGGTGATTGCTGAAACGATAGAGGCGTTAAAGGGGCTTTTTGATAAGCACATGAATATACAAGGAATAGAGAGATATGAACCAAGGGCAAACAGGAGGGATTAGTTTAACTTGGCGTCATGTTTGGCACAACATCATGGGCTGAAGGGCCCGTTCCTGTGCCATATTGTTCTATGTTTTCCTAATGTACCACTGCTTGTTCTATCAAAGAGACAGAGCACACAGGAACAGAGTGTAGGCTTATCAATATTTCCACCACTTCTGTGCTGTCATCATGGAGACAGCTTGGGTCTCCATCAAAAGCCGAGATTAGAAATACATAATTATTCTAAAATAAAAAAAAAGATCTTTTAGAAATCTATTCAAACTCAAAGGATTAAATATCCCAGGTGGGTTGTATCCCTGTGTTTTAGAAGAATCGAAGGAAAATGTAGAGAGACGTTGAATACTTTGATGGAAAGTAGTGTGGTAGAGATCTTGCCACAGCCCATGTCACTCAGATCGCCATAAAATTTTGCAAAAAATGGATTTAAATTATTATTAAATTAACTAACAGTGAACAAACTTTGAGAGAGCAGTTAGAGTAGTCAGACTAACGTTGGTGGCAGAAATGATAATGAAATTATTACCAATTAAGAGAAAACAGGTAACGAGATCTTTAAAAGTCAACAATGCTTCACTGAAAGAGTGTTTCACTGTGGGGAAAGAGCAAAACAAAGCTCCTCAGATGCTGCCTGACCTGTTGTGCTTTTCCAGCACCACAGCTTTTGACTCTGATCTCCAGCATGTGCAGTCCTCACTTTATCCTAACAATTTAAGAGATTTGTTTGACAGACTGGCTAAGAGAAAGCAGTTGAGACCATTTTCTCCATCCTAAATTTCCACAATCAGGGAAGTTTGAGAGAAAGTTGTGGATTTGGGTGTTTGCATGTCTTAATTCTTGGACATTTGGACATGGTAGAAGACCTTCTACACTCTTTAAGTGCAATTTAAGTGAGTTCAACAGCGAAAGCCACAGTCAGAAGTTGTTGGCAAAGGACTTCTCAAAGTGATGGACTTTCAGCAGGTGATAAAGCCAGTTTAGATTCCCTACAGTATGGAAACAGGCCCTCTGGCCTAACAAGTCCACACCAACCCTCCAAACAGTAACCCACCCAGACGCATTCGCCTACATTTTCCCCTGACTAATGTACCTAACCTACACATCTCTGAACACTATGGGCAATTTGGCATGGCCAATTCACCTGATCTGCACATCTTTTGGATTGTGGGAGGAAACTGGAGCATCTGGAGGAAACCCACACAGACACAGGGAGAATGTGCAAACTCCATACTGTTGCCTGAGGTGGGAATCCAACCTGAGTCCCTGGTGCTGTGAGGCAGCAGTGCCAGCCACTGTGCCACCCAGTTTCTTATCAGCGAGTGGGGCTGGGTGGTCAGTTAGCTGTCTGGGTAGATTGGAAGTGACATGGTTCCTATGACCTTATGAAGCTACAGCCTTTAGGTCTTTCTCCAGGAAACATGTTACTGCCATTCTAGTTCCTGAAAAACGGTCTGGCTAAAGTTGGGTCTTGAAGACAGCGGGTGTCACAAGGTCAGTATTTCTCTCCTTCGTCATTACCAAATATGGAGTCTTGGACTGTAAAACATGCATTCCATCCTCTTTATTCTTTGTCATTACTTAGCTCATTGGTTGACAATATAACATCCGTTGCTTCGTCAACAGTTTGATACCATTCAGGAGATGAGTTGTTAGCACTTTTAATAAAATTTAAGAACATCATTAGCAGGCTACAGGACCTAGAGCCAACAACAATTGAGCACAAGACTAATACAAACTAATAAAGTAAAAAATTACACAACACCAGGTTATAGTCCAACAGGTTTATTTGGAAGCACTAGCTTTTGGAGCGCTGTTCCGTAGTCAGGTGGATAAAGGAGCAGCACTCCGAAAGCTAGTGTGCTTCCAAATAAACCTGTTGGATTATAACCTGTGTTGTGTGATTTTTTAGTAAAAAAAATCACATAACACCAGGTTATTTCCAAATCATGACAAACTAATAACAATTATTAGCAACTATTTACAATCAATGTTATGAATAAGCTTGGTAGAATAGTGCTTCACTAGTGCCTTATTACATCCTTGTTTCAGTCCCATTTAATCTAACATCATCATGCTCCTCATGCACATGTGCAATAACTGACCTTAGACTGTTGATACAGTTAACCCTTTATTATACATCTCCCTTCAAGTCTGTAACCCCACTTTTCACTTACATGGAATCCATGTTTGTCTGTCTTTAAGGACATAGATAGACAGTGAGTCAGTTCCAGAGTTCATTCCTCAAATGTACAGACCAGGTCTCCAATGACCACCTTTTCGGAGCATGTTGTCTATTTTAAAAGATGTGGGGTGCTGGTGTTAGACTACGGTGGACAAAGTTTAAAAAAATCACACAATACTAGGTTATAGTCCAACAGGTAAAAACTAGGTAAATAGTCCAACAGGTTTATTTGGAAGCACTTGCTTTCCGAGTGCCACCTGATGAAGGAGCAATACTCCAAAAGCTTGTACTTCCAAGTAAACCTGTTGGACAATAATCCTGTGTTGTATGATTTTTAACTTTATTTTATAAGAAGCATTGTAGGTAGTGGAATGTCCCATTCAAAGTAACAGCTGTTTGGGGACAATATTGGCCAACTGAATGGCATGCTGGGAAAACTGACCATCTGTGTCCTGGGAATTGGATCAGGCCAGACGGATAGGGTATGCAAACTGGTTACTTTGACTGATTATATTGAGCATGTGTTAATGAGACAGGAAAACTAAGATATTAAGTCAGGAAACTAGGAGCATTCACTGTCAAATAGAAACAAGCCATACAGATAGGGAAGCTATTTACCATGATTGACTATTGAATGGGTTGCTAATGAGACAATGCTGCGAGGTTTCGGGTGGAACAATAGATCAGAGTTTCAGTCGAACTGTTTTTGAGACAGTCTGGTTCCTAGGGTCGGTTCAATCAATAGGGGAAATTACAATATCCAATGCTGTCTTTTGTAGTACCCTTCCCGAGTTAGCAACTCAATTTAAATTATGCTAACGACATTATTAGATTAAACCACTGACAAGTCATTGCACTCGAAAATGACCTGGATAAGTAAAAGAAGCTGCTCAAATTGAGGGGAGGGGTGGTCTCACACATGCTCCAGAGAACCATAGGACCAAGAAGCAGGAACTTTGGGGGCAGGCTGAACAGCCTCAACTCCAGTCTAACTGGCTGCAGTCAGGGGAGTACAAGCTTTTTAACATCTTGCATCCACAAAGTAAAGTTTAAGCTATGTGCGGGCATAGACATTTAAGAACTGTAAGGTTACTCGGAATATTAGAGGGAAATATTTGTTTTGTAACATATATGAAACACAAGATAGATAAAATGATAATAAACCACGTTTCATGGTAAACCATGTCTCATTATTAGTGTGAAACGAGTCCTACTAAGTAAGCAGATCATATGAAAACAAAGCTTACAGCATCAGTTAACATAATCAGCATTAAATAAAGTTTGCAAGTTTAAAGGTCATGACATGATTTGTCTCCAATGAAGCAACCACTATCATCACTAAAAGATTCAGAAGAAATGTCTTTGTGTGTTGAATACGTTACCATTGGGAGTGTCTGAAGTGAATAGCATAGATGCGTTTAAGGGAAAGCTAGATAGGCAGAAGGAATTTGTGCGTTGTTCTGAAAATTAGAACAGAAGGAGGCTTAACTGGAGCATGAATCGTGTTAGTACAGAAGCCATGGTCCCAGAGCACCAGAGCGCTGCTTTCTCACTAAACAGAGATCACGGTCTCCATCAAACCAGTTTTCCAGCTAACTGACTCCCACATATAGCTTGTAATGCAGAGTGCTGTTCAATTCCTGCACTTGCAGAGCTTATCATGAAGGCCTCTCCTTTTCATCCCGTCCCCTTGCCTGAGGCGAGTTGACCGTCAGGCAGTTGTCACTGTAATAAGAGAGCAGCCCTGTGGTCATGTGATAATGGTGACTATACTTACTAAATTCCAGCACCAAGTAGTTCTACCTGAAGAGATCACTTGGATTGAGTGACCTTTTGAAAAGGAATAAAAGAACTCACATGTTGGTTAATTTAATGTCATTGAAGAGCAACAGTTATAATTAGCCCTGAAATTGAACCTGTTATACTTTTCAATATCAGTAGTGCAGAAAGAGGCCATTTGGCCCATCATGTTTGTACTGGTTCTACTTCCTACTGCCTTTTCCCCAAATCCCTGCACACAAATTCTATCTAAGTAATTATCCAAGGCCATTTTTATTGCCTCAATTAAACCAGTCTCCATCACATTTCCAGACACTGCAACTTACTGTGTGAAAACGGTTTTTTCTCACATCATTTGCATTTTGTTTGCACGTCTCTTCAAATCTATATCCTCTCATTCCTGTTTCTTTGACAAAGAGCTGCTTCCTATCTAGTCTGCCCAGCCCCCTCATGATTTTGAAAACCTCTATCAAATCTCCCCTCAGCCGCCTTCTCCCCAAGGAGAATAGACCCAACTTCTTCAATCTATCCTCATAGCTTAGGTTTCTCATTTCTTGAACCATTATTGAAATTTGGTAGGATTTTGGCTAGTTCCCGATGTTACAATAGTGATTACACTTTCAAAGTACTTTAATTGGCTGTAAAATGCTTTGAGGCAGCTTAAAGTTGTCAAAGGCATTACATTCATGGAAATTCATTTTTTGCTTTCTCCTCAAGAACAAAAAAAAGGTGTTCATTCTGAACATTTTGATCAAAATATAATGAATCATTTGTGGTTATAAATATGGTACTACTTGTACAATCATACTCTATGACCTGGGGGCCAGTTTCACAATGTTTCCTATTTTGCAATATGCTATGATTTGTTCAGATACTTATGTTGATGGACAGCTACTTCCTTCCATTGAAAAAGAGACAAGACAGAAGCAAAACTTTTAAGATATACTGCAGCCAACTTTTAATTACACAATATGTTCTTAACATTTCAAAAGAAATAGATTGACATGCGAAACCACTTTTGGGTATTTCCACCTGGCCTAGCTGGTTCTTGAGTCTGCAAGCCCCTAGCTTGTCTTGATTTTGTAGCTCATGTGAATTTTACGAAGTCAAGAGTTTTAGATTAGGTTCGGCATAACCTCCATTTAACATCTGCTCAGACTAGAAACCCACTCTGATAAACAGTCAATTCTAAGGAGGAAAATAGTGAAAAGATCCAGACCATTAACACTGTGTGAAACAACCATGAATGTGCACCTAGGAACACTCACCAACTCAACCACTATTTTACTTAAATGACAGCAGCACATGTAGTGTGTGAACGAACAACGGAGCGATTAAAATCAGGAATGGAAGGACTTCTTATTACTTTGAAGTAAGGCTGGTGGAGTTTCCAGTATTATTTTATTCAAGGGATGTGGGTGTTACTGGCTTGGCCAGCATTTATTGTCCATCACCAATTGTCCTTGAGAAAGTGAGGGTGAGATGACCTCCTTCACTCACTGTCTTTGAGTGCTTTCGGGAGGGAGGTCCAGAATTTTGACTCAGCAACTGTGCAGGAGCACTGATATATTTCCAAGTCTGGAATGTCTCTCACTTGGAGGGACATTTATAGTGAGTGAAATTTCTATGCATCTCCTGATCTTCTAGGTTGTAGGGATCAGAAGTTTGGAGCATACTCTTTGAGGAGACTGGATGAGTTACAGCAGTGTCTCTTGCTGTCACTGTGCATTGGAAGTGAAGGGAATATGTTGAAGTTTGTGAATGGGGTCCCAAACAACTGGGCTGCCTGGCTCCTGATGAAGGAGCGTCGCTCCGAAAGCTAGTGTGCTTCCACTTAAACCTGTTTGCCCATAACCTGGTGTTGTGTGATTTTTAACTTTGTCCACCCCAGTGCAACACCAGCATCTCCAAATCATGGCTCTGGAGAGGCATTGTCCAGAAATACGAGTGGGACATTCCTTCCAACCTGATTCTGCTGCGTGTCGGTGATTGGAAAACCCAATCGACATCGTCAGACTGCTTGTGTCAGGTGAGTAGAAATTCACTCCAAATAA
Source organism: Hemiscyllium ocellatum (assembly GCF_020745735.1). Lineage (NCBI taxonomy): Eukaryota > Metazoa > Chordata > Chondrichthyes > Orectolobiformes > Hemiscylliidae > Hemiscyllium > Hemiscyllium ocellatum. Next base: position 42,309,870 of record NC_083426.1, read on the forward strand.
ATACTGGAGAGACAATGGAAAGGCATTGACCTCAGTGTTAATGAGAAACTCCCATTTCCTACATCCCAAACCAATCGCTTTCCCTGGATGCTGAGATTTAACGGGAATGTTCACAACTTTAGCGCCATTGTTGATCCCAAGATGAGCTTCTAACTACAGCTCCACTCATCATGCCAGCTTGAAAACTGCCTCTACCCCCCCCCCCCCCCCCCCCCCCCCCAGTTGACAGGCAGGAGGCTGGAAGAACTCAACAAGCCAGGCAGCATCAGAAAGGGGAGAAGGCGATGTTTCGGGTTGGGTTACACCTTCTCCACCTCCTGATGCTGCCTGCCTTGCTGTGTTCTTCCAGCCACCTGCCTGTCTCCTTTGGATACCTGAATCTGCAGGTTTTTTTGTCTCCATCCACCATCCTACCATGCTAGACTCTGCTCCCATCCCAGCTCTTATTTTATTTCCTTTTGGTAGATTCCTGGCCAAAAGCCAACTTCTCATGCAGCTCACATTCATCCAGAATTCTACTGCCTGAATCCTAACTCCCACCAAGTCCCACTCACCCATCACACAGTTTTCTGCAGATGTGCCTTGCTCCTGGCTGAACAACATCTCACGTTTAAAGCCTTTTACATGTTTTCAGATTTCACCATGTCCACGACACTTTTTGACTCTGGGCTTTTCCAGCTGACCTCAAACTTCATCCTGTTCAATATCCCCAATTGTCATCATTCCATCATGGGAAGCTTTGTGCTCAGATGCTGAGGGAAAAAGTTCTTGAATTCCTTCCCTAAACATCTCTGCCAATCTGCTTATCCTTCCTCTTTTGCTTCCGATTTTACTTGATAACACTCTGTAAAGTGCCTTGGTGTGCTTAACAGTGTAAAGATGCTATCTAAATGCATCTTGTTGTAATGCAGGCAGAGCCCCAGTAGATTGCGTTCCAAAATGGTGGCGGTGTAGGAAACTCCACCTCCTTTTATTCCCTTCGACTCCTGGCCTCCGGTGTCGAATCCCAGTCTCTGGCAAGCAATTATTCCCGGCCTCCATCGACAGTTCTTCGTCTCATGTGAGAGAAGATTCCCGGCCTCCAGCAACAGCTCTTGGCCTGGCACAGCGGCTTCTTGGCATGACATGAAACTGGCATGGTCCAGAGTCAGGACCCAGTGCAGACTAGAAACTAGGTGCCAGCGTGGTCTGTTATTCTGAACCTTTAGTTCTATAATGCTGGCCATCTTTCTTCTGTGTTGTCTAAAATCTTTTAACTAAAGAAACTGGGCCTAGTTACCTTCATATCTAAGTTGGCTCTGAAAATGACATATAAACATTTCATTATAGTATTGACTAAATGTGACAAGAAAGGCTGTTCTATTTTATTTAATTTTAGATTGATTCAAAAATATTTTGTTGTGCTTGTCCTGTGCTTATGAAAGGTCTAAGTGCAAGCTTTTTCATTCTGTTTTCCATGGAAAGCATGGAGGTGACCTGTTATACAACAGAAAGCATCCATGCATGCTTCATTGCTGTCATCCATGCATGCTTCAATGCTGTCACAGATCGAAATTCCATTTTCTTGTTGGTATGAATATTACAATTTTGGAGCTCCATGTACCTCACACCTTCAGCCATCTTTAAATTGATTGACAGGCGGCAAATGTTTGTACTCCTGTTAGCCTACAAGCCCCAACATCACAATGCTGAACGGCAAACAGCGGGGAGAAGAGACTCGCTTCTTTGAACCACGTTTGCTTTCAGCAGCATAATTTGAGATCATGCAAAGTCACATAGCAACATAAACACAGAAAGGTTCATCATCTTTAGAATCACAGTGCTCCTTGGACGATCTCGCTGTTGTTTTGGCCAGGCGTGAGAAATTTTTGAAGGAGTTTCCACTGCAAGGCCTAGTGAGATTTCTTGATGCATCTACCCTGTTGTATGGCATCACTCAAGTCTGATTCCAGCTCACCTTGTTCCCAAAAAAACTCACCATTCAGTATATATTCTGGAATTCACCACCATCCCTTACAACCTTTAAAACCTACAGTGCATTCAGACAAGCTCGGTCAGCCTGGAGCTGCCCTGCACAGTTACTGCCATTTGCCCTGGTCATGGCAAATGGGGAGAAATGGCTTTGTGGTCTGGTCCTGCTGGATGGGCTGTTGCCAAGTTGGGACAGGTAATCTCCAGGACCAGCAGTGGCGGCCACGATACGAGTTCATGCCAGCTTGGTCCAAGTTTGCCACCTCGGTCAGTGCACTCTCAGTGGTTTCGAGGAATGCCCAGCAATGGAGGAAGAAGGTCATTAAAGCTTCTCCACTCCATCAGCATTAGTGTCACCATCTTGTCTCTGATAGCTCACATTCACTCTGTCTCTGCTACTGTGCCCCTGACTCCCCAAGACTCACCCTTTACCACTCTCTCACTTTTCAACTCATTCAATAGTTGCAGCATTTGCAACCGCAGCATCTTCCCTCACTCATTCTTACCCACCCTGCACCCTGACACTACCATCCCTGCATGCCCGCTGTGCTGCCTATTCACTCACTCAGGACACTACCTCACCTGCACCAACAGTGATAGTTGTGTAACCCATCTTCATCTCCTGTAATATCCACCTCTCTTTCATCCTGGAAGGAAAACAGCCCCCTACTGGGCAGATAGCATCAAGGCGGGTGCTGAGGGGTTTTATCACTCACCTCCTCACCTTCTATGTGGACTGGTCCAGTCCAGGAGTTGGGTGTGTCCACCTGAGCACACAGCGCCCTTGCTGCAGAATTGTAGCGAGTGTAACCCGATATGCAGCTCTGAATTGCAGGAGTGCGCTGTAAGTGGATCAGAGATGTGCTATGAGAGGTCTTAGAGGTTGGCACATATTGACTATGACTCCCTCGAGCAGCTGACTGACTATGTTCAAGCCCCTGGACTGGTATCAGAGGCTCCTCTTGTTTTAGGACCCCTGAGATAAGGCTAGCCCCTTTTAACTTGACTGAGACCTGCTGACAGCTTCTTCCTTTGTGTCAGTGCTATATGACAAGACATGACAGCTGGAACATGAGCCTCGTATGTTTAGTTGAGGAAGTAAAGTGCAAAAAGGCATGGTAAGGTAATACAAGGCAAGATTACTGTCAGTATTCAGAGTGAGGGAGCTCTATGAGAGCAAGCAAGGAGCCTAGAGATACAGCCGAGTCCAGTCCAGGAGCTGGGTGTATCCTCCTGAACACACAGCGCCCTTGCTGCAGAATTACAACGAGTGTAGCCCAGTGTGCAGCTCTGAATTGCAGGAGTGCGCTGTAAGTGGATCAGAGATGAGCTACGGGAGTCTTGGAAGTTGGCACATATTGGATATCAATGTTCAATTTGTGGATTCTGTGCCAATGCTCATGAAGAGTGCCCAGAGATGTTGGTGCTCTGTGTACAATGTACAGATCATTTGGAACAAACAGTGAGCTGAAGTCAAAAATAGAAATTGCTGGTGAATCTCAGCAGATCTGGCAGCATATGTAGAGACAAATCAGTTAACATTTCAGGTCGAGTGACCCTTCCACAGAACGCCATTCTGAAGAAGTTTTCATTTCTGATGTAGCTCTTCTGGGTTTTATTTACTGAGCTTAAGTCAACAGGTACTCACTCTAATTTCCATGTTGTCATTTCTTGACATCAAGTTTATATGGCATGTTTGAAAAGGTAGAAAGCAGAATATTAATGAGTTGAATTGGCCACTCGCAAGACATTTGACAAGCATACTCCTCCTGAATTGGCAACTTGCAACTGCTTAGTGAGAAACTTGCCTTGCCTGTCATGAAAAGCATAAAAGGTGGAGCGATATGCTCCTGATGTTGAGGTAGACGTCTCTGGAGATCTCATATGATTCTCCCACAAATTTCTCCAGAGACCTTGTCGCTGAGACCCCTATGAAATTGCACTCCATATATATCTTAAATTTAAACTCATCCTATACCATTGGAGAAACTAAAGCAGAATGATAAACAAATTTGCATCTGCTGAGTAGGAATCCCTCCTTTAAAAGTATTTTCTCTCTCTCTCTCTGTTCAGGGCTTCTTGCTGTGTATGCTAGTTCTGACAAGTGTAAATTGTGAGCACTCCTCCAGTCTCACTCAGTATTTTGAATGCCTCTGCCTTAATCTGCATGGTCTTGTCTGCAACAATTTGTCTATCTTCAGCTAACAATCTCTGCTGAAGGAAAACAGAACGTGCCATATTCATTGACGCCCATGTTAATAACTCCTCTCTGGGACAGATTAGGGCCCCAATGCATGATACTGTTGTAGCACTTCTAAATCTAAGCAAAATTGAGACTGTAAAGAATAGGAAGAGGCTTCGTTTTGAACTCCCACCATATACAGAGGCTTTACTATGAAGGTAGGATTGGGGACTGAGTTGAGTGGGCCTTGGGGCCCCCTCTGAGGTGATGGCGCAGAGGTTTGGTCTGAACCCTTGTGGAGTTGCCTGTTGTTGGTTCAATGTTATGAATTATGTGCACGGTGGCACAGTGGTTAGCACTGCTGCCTCACAGCGCCAGAGACCCAGGTTCACTTCCCGCCTCAGGCGACTGACTGTGTGGAGTTCGTACATTCTCCCCGTGTCTGCGTGGGTTTCCTCCGGGTGCTCCGGTTTCCTCCCACAGTCCAAAGATGTGCAGGTCAGGTGAATTGGCCATGCTAAAATTACCCATAGTGTTAGGTGCAGGGGTAAGTGTAGGCGAATGGTTGTGGGTGGGTGCGCTTTGGCTAGTCGGTGTGGATTTGTTGGGCCGAAGGGCCTGGTTCCACACTGTAAGTAATCTAATCTAATTCTCACTGGAGACTGTGTTGTAAATCATGGTTCATTGTTCCCTGAGTCATCAAAAATTTGAAACTCTGATTAAATCACTGAATTGCCCAATTTACCTAATTGTCTAATTTAGGTTAAAAAGAATATGCACGTCAGCATCTTGTTAAGAAAACAAAAATATTCATTGAAATCAAACCATAGCAAAACATTGACAAGGTGAATTGCTAATCCAAAAGTCTATAGCTTAAACTCTATCACTTGTTAAAATTCCCTTATATGTTCAAACAGACATACAAAGAAACAAGACAAATATTACGGGCAGGGATGGGAAAGGAGATCAGAAGCACAGTCCTGGCACCAGTCCAGATCATGGATGTCAATGAGTTACTTTCCAAATCATTGCTGCTGATGTGAAATTGTGGGCCCACCCATTCACAGTCTTTCATTCACTTCTTCAGGATCTGCCCTTTTCAATCGCTCTGAAGCAATTTTTACTCCCCATTGAACCAGGGTTTTGCAAAGACAGCAATTGACAGGGGAAAGATGTGGGAGAGTAGCTAGTTGTCAAGGGATTTTCTTTTACTTCTCCCCACACTGAAGAGAGAGAGAAGGAGAAATGGGTGCTTTGTCATTGTCAGCTAATATAGTTATTGGTAGAGGCGTAGGAAGTGTGGTTGAACAAAGAGACCTAAATGTGCAGACGCATAGCTCCATGCAAGTGGAGTTTAGATTAGATTCCCTAAAGTGTGGAACCAGGTCCTTCGGCCCAACCAGTCCGCACTGACCCTCCAAAGTTTAACTCACCCAGACCCATTTCCCTCTGACTAATGCAACTAGCACAATAGGCAATTTTAACATGTCCAATTCACCTGACCTGCACATCTTTGGACTGTGGGAGGAAACCAGAGCACCCAGAGGAAACCACACAGACATCGGGAGAATGTGCAAACTCCACACAGACAGTCGCCCGAGGCTGGAATCGAACTAGGACCCTGATGCTGTGAGGCAGCAGTGCTAACCACTGAGCCACCATGCCAGTAGATAGGAATGGAACACGGTGTTCAATTCTGGTCTCCCTGCTGCAGGAAAGATTTTGATAAGGGATAGCATTACAGCTGTGCTGAGGGAGGATATTCCCGGAAATACATCCAGGGAAGTTATTTGGGTGGAACTGAGAAATAATAAAGGGATGATCACCTTATTGGGATTGTATTATAGACCCCCCAATAGTCAGAGGGAAATTGAGAAACAAATTTGGAATAAGATTTCAGCTACCTGTAAGAATAATATGGTGGTTATAGCAGGGGACTGCCATAGTGTTAAGAGTTTACATGGAGAGGAATTTGTTACGTGTGTACCAACAAATTTCTGATCCAGTATGTAGATGTTCCTACAAGAGAAGGCACAAAACGTGACCTTACATTTGGGAAATAAGGCAGGGCAGGTGACTGAGGTGTCATTGGGGGAGCACTTTGGGGCCAGCGAACATAATTGTATTTGTTTTAAAATAGTGATGGAAAAGCATAGAACAGATTTATGGGCGGCACAGTGGCACAGTGGTTAGCACTGCTGCCTCACAGCGCCAGAGACTCAATTCCCGACTCAGGCGACTGACTGTGGAGTTTGCACGTTCTCTCCGTGTCTGCGTGGGTTTCCTCTGGGTGCTCCGGTTTCCTCCCACAGTCCAAAGATGTGCAGGTCAGGTGAATTGGCCATGCTAAATTGTCCGTAGTGTTAGGTAAAGGGGTAAATGTAGGGGAATGGGTGGGTTGCGCTTCGGCGGGTCAGTGTAGACTTGTTGGGCTGAAGGGCCTGTTTCCACACTGTAAGTAAGCTAAGCTAATCTAAGATCTAAAAGTTGAAGTTCTAAATTGGAGAAAGGCAAGAACTTTCAAAAGCTGATTGGAGGCAGATGTTTGCAGGTAAAGGGACGGCTGGAAAATGGGAAGCCTTCAGAAATGAGATAGCAAGAATCCAGAGAAAGTATATTCCTGTCAGGGTGAAAGGGAAGGCTGGTAGGTATAGGGAATGCTGGATGACTAAGGAAATCGAATGTTCGGTTAAGAAAAAGAAGGAAGCATATGTCAGGTATAGACAGAATAGATCGAGTGAATCTTTGGAAGAGTATAAAGGCAGTAGGAGTATATTTAAGAGGGAAATCAGCATGACAAAAAGGGGACATGAGATAGTTTTGGCAAATAGAGTTAAGGAGAATCCAAAGGGTTTTGACAAATAAATTAACTAGGTAACTAGGGAGTGAATAGGGCCCCTCAAAGATCAGCAAGGTGGCCTTTGTGAGGAGCTGCAGGAAATAGGGGAGATACTAAACAAGTATTTTGCATCAGTATTTACTGTGGAAAAGGATATGGAAGATATAGAATGTAGGGAAATAGATGGTGACACCTTGATAAATGTCCATATTACAGAGGAGGAAGTGCTGGATGTCTTGAAATGCATAAAAGTGGATAAATTCCCAGGACCAGAAGAGGTGTATCTGGGAACTCTGTGGGAAGCTAGGGAAGTGATTGCTGAGCCTCTTGCTGAAATATTTGTATCATCGATAGTCACAGGTGAGGTGCTAAAAGACTGGAGGTTGGGTAATGTGGTGCCACTATTTCAGAAGGTGGTAAGGACGAGCCAGGGAACTATAGACCGGTGAGCCTGATGCCGGTAGTGGGCAAGTTGTTGGAGAGAATCCTGAAGGACAGAATGTACATGTATTTGAAAAGGGATAGTCAACATGGCTTTGTGCGTAGGAAATCATTTCTCACAAACTTGATTGAGGTTTTTGAAGAAGTAACAAAGAGGATTGATGAGGGCAGAGCAGTAGATGTGATCTATATGGACTTCAGTAAGGGTTCAACAAGGATCCCCGTGGGAGACTGGTCAGCAAGGAATAAAGGGAGAACTAGCCATTTGGATACAGAATTGGCTCGAAGGTAGAAGACAGGGGGTGGTGGTGGAGGGTTGTTTTTCAGACTGGAGGCCTGTGACCAGTGGCGTTCCACAAGGATTGGTGCTGGGTCCACTATTTTTCATTATTTACATAAATGATTTGGATGCGAGCATAAGAGGTACAGTTAGTAAATTTGCAGATGACACCAAAATTGGGGGTGTAGTGGACAGCGAAGAAGGTTACCTCAGATTACAACAAGATCTTGATCAGATGGGCCAGTGGGCTAAGGAGTAGCAGATGGAGTTTAATTTAAATAAATGTGAGGTGCTGCATTTTGGAAAGGCAAATCCTAGCAGGACTTATACACTTAATGACAAGGTCCAGAGGAGTGTTGCTGAACAAAGAGATCTTGAAGTGCAGGTTCATATTATCTTGAAAGTAACATCACAGTAGATAGGATAGTGAAGAAGGTGTTTCGTATGCTTTCATTTATTGGTCAGAGCATTGTGTATAGGAGTTGGGAGGTCATGCTATGGCTGTAAAGGACATTGGTTTGGCCACTTTTGGAATATTGCGTGCAACTCTGATCACCTTCTGATCAGAAGGATGTTGTGAAGCTTGAAAGGGTTCAGAAGAGATTTACAAGAATGTTGCCAGGGTTGGAGGGTTTGAACTATGGAGAGAAATTGAATAGACTTGGGCTGTTTTTCCTGAAGTGTCGGAGGGGTGACCTTATTGAGTTTTATAAAATCATGAGGGACATGGATAGGGTAAATAGACAAGATATTTTCCCTGGGATGGGGGAGTCCAGAACTAGAGGGCATAGGTTTAAGGTGAGGGGGGAAAGATATAAAAGGGACCTAAGGGGCAACTTTTTCGCACAGAGAGTGGTGTGTGTATGGAATGAGCTGCAGAGGAAGTGTGGAGGCTGGTACAATTACAGCATTTGAAGGGCATCTGGATGGGTATATGAATAGGAAGGGTTCAGAGGGATATGGGCCAAGGGCTGGCAAATGGGATGAGATTAGGTTAGGCTATCTGGTTGGCATGGACGAGTTGGACCAAAGGGTCTGTTTCCCTGCTGTACATCTCTGAGTCTATGACTATACTACTCGACGACTCTATATTGTTAAATTTAGAAGGGTGCAGAAAAGATATTTGCAAGGGTGTTGCCAGGACTGAGTTATCCGGTCAATCATGGAGCCTTAGAGATGAATAGCATGGAAACAGACCCTTTGGTCAACTCGCCCATGTCGACCAGATATCTTAACTTAACCTAGTCCCAATTGCCAGCGCTTCACCCATATCCCTCTAAACCCTTCCTATTCATATACCCATCCAGATGCCCTTCAAATGCTGTAATTGGACCAGCCTCCACTCCTTCTGATAGCAATTCATTCCAAACACGCACCACACACTACGTGAAAAAGTTGTTCTTTAAGTCCCTTTAAAATCTTTCCCCTCTCACTTAAACCTATACCTTCTAGTTCTGGACTCCCCCACCCTGGGGAGAAGACCTTGTCTATTTACCCTATCCATGCCCCTCATGCTTTTATAAACCTCGACAAGATCACTCTTCAGCCTCCGACGCTCCAGGGAAGGCTGAATAGGCTGGGCCTATTCTCCCTGGAGTTTCAGAATTTGAGGAGGTTTATAAAATCATGAAGGGCACGGATAGTTAAATAAGCAAGGTTTTTTTCCCCCAAGGTGGGGAGTCCAAAATTTGAGAGCATAGATTTAAGGTGAGAGGGCAAAGATTTAAATAGGAGCTGTGGGACAATGTTTTCATGCAAGGGGTGATGCATGTATGGACTGCGCTGCCAGCAAAGGTGGTGGAGGCTGCTCCAATGACAACACTTAAAAAGCATTCTGGATGGGTGTATGAAGAGGAATGGTTTAGAGGGATATGGGCTAAAAGCTAATAAGTGGGACTAGATCAGTTTATGATGTGTTCGCCATGGACAAGTTGGATCAAAGCATCTGTTTCAGTGCTGTATGACTCCATGCTGTATGACACACCGGGACGTCCCATCATGTTGGGCAAAGGAACCCTATGGGAGAATCTCTCCGGCTACGTGGAAGGCATCATGAAACCTATTGTACAGGGGATCTCCAGCTTCTGTCGCAACACTACGGGTTTCTTACAGAAACTCAGCACCCATGGACCAGTCGAACCGGGAACATTCCTTGGCACAATGGACATTTCCGCACTCTACACCAGCATCCCCCCGCAATGATGGCATTGTGGCAACAGCCTCCGTACTCTACACCAATAATTGCCAATCACCATCCTACAATACATCTGCTTTATCCATGATCACAACGTCTTCACCTTTGACAACCAGTTCTTCATCCAGACACACGGAACAGTCACGGGGACCAGAGTTGCACCCCAATATGCCAACATTTTTATGTACAGGTTCAAACAAGATTTCTTCTCTATGCAGGATCTCCAACCAATATTGTATACCAGGTACATTGATGACATTTTCTTCCTCTGGACCCATGGCGAGGAGTCACTGATAAAACGACACAGTGACATCAACAAGTTTCATCCCACCATCAAACTCCCCATGGACTACTCTTGACTGTCTGTCTCATTCTTGGACACATGCATCTCCATCAAGGATGGACACCTCAGCACCTCACTCTACCGCAAACCCACAGAAAACCTCACAATGCTACACTTCTCCAGCTTCAACCCAAAACATATTAAAACAGCCATTCCCTATGGACAAGCCCTACACATACACCGGATCTGCTCAGATAAGGAGAAACGTGATGGAAACCTGGAAGTACTCAAGGTTGCCCTCACAGGAATGGGGTACGATGCTCAACTCATCGACCGCCAGTTCCGACGTGCCACAGCAAGGAACCGTAATGACCTCCTTAGGAGACAGACACATGCTGCAACCGACAGGGTACCCTTCATTGTTCAGTATTTCCCAGGAGCTGAAAAATTACGCCATGTTCTTCGCAGCCTGGACATATCACCAATAAGGATGGGCACCTCTCCAAGACCTTCCCCACACCTCCACTATTTGCCTTTAAACAACCGCCAACAGATCAAACAGATTGTTGTTCGTAGCAAGCTGCTCAGCTCTCAGGACAACTCCATACAACCCTGTCAACAGTGAACGCTGCAAGATGTGTCAGAGTGTGGACATAGATACCAACATTATGTGTGGGAACACCTCCCACCTTGTACATGGCAGGTACTCATGTGACTCAGCCAACGTTGTCTATCTTATACGTTGCAGGCAAGGATGCCCGGAGGCATGGTACATTGGGGAAACTGAGCAAAGGCTACGACAACGGATGAATGGGCACCACACAACAATCAGCAGATAGGAGGAACACTTCAGTGGTCCAGGACATTCAGCCTCGGACCTTCGGGTAACCATCCTCCAAGGTGGACTTTGGGACAGGCAGCAGAGAAAAGTGGCCAAGCAGAGGCTGATAGCTAATTTCGGTACCCATAGGGAGGGCCTCAACCGGGACCTTGGGTTCATATCACATTACAGGTGACCACCATTGCACTATACACACACACACACACACACACACGCTCCTACACACACACACACACACTCCTACACACACACACACACACAGATACTCCTACACACACACACTCTCTCACACACACACACACACAGGTACTCCTATACACACACACACACACGGACACACATACACATAGATGTGCGCATACACACCCACACACACACTTACAGACATACACACTCCCACACTCACACATGCACCCCCTCACAGACATAAGACACTCTGCATTCACTATACACACACACACATACACTTTCTCAAACTCACAACCCCCAACCCAGACAGACAGACAGACACACACAGACAGACAAAGACCCACATGCACACATATATTTTGTGGGGTGAATTTGTACTTGCAGGATTACATTGTACTTTGCTCAAAAACTGCATGCATTCGTGTAGAGCTCTGAGCTCAAAAACTGCATGAATTTATGTAAAACTCCGTTATCTCAACTTTTAGATTAGAATCAATCTAAACATCAGGTCATAGACAGAGAACACATGGGGCCAACACCTTCAACATATTGTCTAGCTATCACCATTGTTAACGTTTGGAGATGCCAGTGTTGGACTGGGGACAAAGTTAAAAATCACACAACACCAGGTTATAGTCCAAACAGGTTTAATTTGAAGCCTCTAGCTTTCAGAGCGATGCTCCTTCATCAGGTGACTATCACCTGTTAAAGGAGCATCGCTCTGAAAGCTAGTGTGCTTCCAATTAAACCTGTTGGACCAAAACCTGGTGTTGTGAGATTTTTAACAACGTATGACTCCATGACTCTGTAAATGTTTTTATTTTACTGTCCACAAACAAGGATATAGCCATCTACCCAGGAACGAATCAAGAGAGTGTTATTATGATAAGTACTCCTGACCAACAATGACTGGTGTCAATTGTAAAGCCAACACATACATATACAATCACACACACACACATTCACACACACACACAAATATACACACACAAACACTCACACCCACAAATATACACATACTCATACACATACTCGTACACATACATCCACACAAACACCCACATACACATACACTCACATACACACATACACATTCACACACACACAAACACTCACACCCACAAATATACACATACTCATACACATACACGTACACGTACACATACATCCACACAAACACCCACAGACACATACACATACACTCACATATACACACACATTCACACACACACAAACACTCACACCCACGAATATACACATACTCATACACATACACATACTCACACATACACACTCTCACACACATATACACATGCACACACTCAGATTGCATTATCTGTGAAGGCATCAACAGGGAAGTTGAATAGAGCAGCTGTGACAATTGGGACATCAGAGAAAAATTCAGGAAAAGATAATATTTCTAATGACTTCACCTGTTGATCACATTTGAATTAAGTTGAAAGTTATGTCACCAGTTGACTGAACACCTCAGCCTTTGTGAATTGTTCTTCCAATCTACCCAGCATTTATAGCCTAATGATAGGGTTTCCACAGCTATTGAAAGAGTACTTCAATTCTCTGATCTATCTCTTCATTTCTTGTTGGAGGTGGATAAATGACTTTTAATATTGGAAAAAAGTAAAACACTATCATTACAGTTGAGTTAAGTTACAATTCATTTGACCTTTCGTGACTGGAATTTCCAATTCATTTAATAAGTTTGCATGATCAGTTTGATCTCTCAGCCTATTTGATCTCATCATCTGAGAATCCCAGTCTTATCTCTTGCCGTCTCACACCTCACTGGAGTATCACACTGGAAATCAAGCTTTACTATTATTGGTGTCGACAACAATTGCAGAATTTCCCTGATTTTCTGACCCAGTTGACAGAAAGATGGACCAGGTTAATGCCATAGAGTCACAGAGTCATAGAGATGTATAGTATGGAAACAGACCCTATAGTCCAACCCGTCCATGCCGACCAGATTTCCCATCCCAATCTAGTCCCACCTGCCAGCACCCTGTCCAGATCCCTCCAAGCCCTTCTATTTCATACACCCATCCAAATGCCTTTTAAGTGTTGCAATTGTACCAGCCTCCACCACTTCCTCTGGCAGCTCATTCCATACACGTACTACCCTGTGCATGTAAATGTTGCCCCTTAGGTCCTGTTTAAATCTTCCCCCTCGCCTGAAAGCATTGCTCTCTAGTTCTGAGCTCCCTCACCCCTTGTCTATTTAGAGATGAAAATGTGTTGCTGGAAAAGTGCAGCAGGTCAGGCAGCATCCAAGGAGCAGGAGAATCGACGTTTCGGGCATGAGCCCTTCTTCAGGAATGAGGAAAGTGTGTCCAGCAGGCTAAGATAAAAGGTAGGGAGGAGGGACATGAGGGAGGGGTGTTGGAAATGCGATAGGTAGAAGGAGGTTAAGGTGAGGGTGATAGGCCGGAGTGGGGGTGGGGGCGGAGAGGTCAGGAAGAAGATTGCAGGTTAGGAGGGCGGTGCTGAGTTCGAGCGATTTGACGGAGACGAGGTGGGGGGGAGGGGAAATGAGGAAACTAGATAAATCTGAGTTCACTCCTTGTGGTTGGAGGGTTCCTAGGTGGAAGATGAGGCGCTCTTCCTCCAGCCGTCGTGTTGCTATGGTCTGGCGATGGAGGAGTCCAAGGACCTGCATGTCCTTGGTGGAGTGGGAGGGGGAGTTGAAGTGTTGAGCCACGGGGTAGTTGGGAAAGAAAGAAGCGGAGGGCTTTGAGTCCTTTGTGATGGGGGATGGAGGTGTACAGGGACTGGATGTCCATGGTGAAAATAAGGCATTGGGGACCGGGGAAGCGAAAATCATGGAGGAGGTGGAAGGCATGGGTGATGTCCCGAACGTAGGTGGGGAGTTCTTGGACTAAGGGGGACAGGACCGTGTCGAGGTATACGGAGATGAGTTCAGTGGGGCAGGAGCAGGCTGAGACAATGGGTCAGCTGGGGCAGTCAGGTTTGTGGATTTTGGGCAGTAGGTAGAAACGGCCGGTGCAGGGTTGTGGGACTATGAAGTTGGAGGCGGTGGATAGGAGATCCCCTGAGGTGATGAGGTTATGGATGGTCTGGGAGATGATGGTTTGGTGGTGGGAGATGGGGTCATGATCAAGGGGGCAGTAGGAGGAGGTGTCCGCGAGCTGGAGTTTAGCCTCAGCTGCACTGAGGCTAAATGCCGCAGCTACACTGGCACAACCCCCCACCTTTTCCTCCGCTACATCGATGACTGTATCGGCGCTGCCTCGTGCTCCCACGAGGAGGTTGAACAGTTCATCCACTTCACCAACACCTTCCACCCCAACCTCAAATTTACCTGGACCGTCTCAGACTCCTCCCTCCCCTTCCTAGACCTTTTCATTTCTATCTCGGGCAACCGAATCAACACGGACATTTACTATAAACCGACCGACTTCCACAGCTACCTAGATTACACCTCCTCCCACCCTGCCCCCTGTAAAAACGCCATCCCATACTCCCAATTCCTTCGTCTCCGCCGCATCTGCTCCCAGGAGGACCAGTTCCAATACCGTACAGCCTAGATGGCCTCCTTCTTCAAAGACTGCAATATCCCCACAGACGTGATTGACGATGCTCTCCACCGCATCTCCTCTACTTCCCGCTCCTACGCCGTTGAGCTCCGCCCCTCCAATCGCCACCAGTACAGAACCCCACCGGTCCTCACCTACCACCCCACCAACCTCCATATACATCGTATCATCCGTCGTCATTTCCGCCACCTCCAAATGGACCCCACCACCAGGGATATATTTCCCTCCCCTCCCCTATCAGCGTTCCGAAAAGACCACTCCCTCCGTGACTCCCTCATCAGGTCCACACCCCCCACCAACCCAACCTCCACTCCCGGCACCTTACCCTGCAACCGCAAGAAATGCAAAACTTGCGCCCACACCTCCCCCCTTACTTCCCTCCAAGGCCCCAAGGGATCCTTCCATATCCGCCACAAATTCACCTGCACCTCCACACACATCATGTACTGCATCCGCTGCACCCAATGTGGCCTCCTCTATATTGGGGAGACAGGCCGCCTACTTGCGGAATGTTTCAGAGAACACCTCTGGGACACCCGGACCAACCAACCCAACCACCTCGTGGCTCAATACTTCAACTCCCCCTCCCACTCCACCAAGGACATGCAGGTCCTTGGACTCCTCCATTGCCAGACCATAGCAACACGACAGCTGGAGGAAGAGCACCTCATTTTCCACCTAGGAACCCTCCAACTACAAGGGATGAATGCAGATTTCTCTAGTTTCCTCATTTCCCCTCCCCCACCTTGTCTCAGTCAAATCCCTCAAACTCAGCACCGCCTTCCTAACCTGCAATCTCCTTCCTGAGCTCTCCGCCCCCACCCCCACTCCGGCCTATCACCCTCACCTTGACCTCCTTCCAGCTATCACATTTCCAACACCCCTCCCTCAAGTCCCTCCTCCCTACCTTTTATCTTAGCCTGCTGGACACACTTTCCTCATTCCTGAAGAAGGGCTCATGCCCGAAACGTTGATTTTCCTGCTCCTTGGATGCTTACTGACCTGCTGCACTTTTCCAGCAACACATTTTCAGCTCTGATCTCCAGCATCTGCAGTCCTCACTTTCTCCTTGTCTATTTACCCTATCCATGCCTCTCATGATTTTATAAACCTCTATAAGGTCACCCCTCAACCTCTGATGCTCCAGGGAAAACAGCCCCAGCCTGTTCAGCCTCTCCCTATAGCTCAAATCCTCCAACTCTGGCAACATCCTTGTAAATCTTTTCTGAACCCTTTCAAGTTTCACAAAGTCCTTCTGATAGGAGGGAGACCAGAATTGCACACAATATTCCAAAAGTGGTCTAACCAATATCCTGTAAAGCCACAACATGACCTCCCAACTCTTATACTCAATGCTCTGTCCAATAAAGGAAAGCATACCAAACGCCTTCTTCACTATCCTATCTACCTGTGACTCCACTTTCAAGGAGCTATGAACCTGCACTCCAAGGTCTCTTTGTTCAGCAACACTCACCAGGACCTTACCATTAAGTACATAAATCCTGCTCTGATTTGCCTTCCCAAAATGCAGTACCTCACATTTATCTAATTTAAACTCCATCTGCCACTCCTCAGCCCACTGGCCCATCGGATCAAGATCCTGTTGTACTCTGAGGTAACCTTCTTCGTTGTCCACTATACCTCCAAATCTGGTGTCATCTGCCAACTTTCCAACAATATCTCCTTTGTTCACATCCAAATCATTTATATAAATGATGAAAAATTTTGGACCAATCACCATTCCTTGTGGCACTCCACTGGTCACAGGCCTCCAGTCTGAAAAACAACCCTCCACCACCACCCTCTGTCTTCTACCTTCAAGCCAGTTGTGTATCCAAATGGCTAGTTCTCCCTGTATTCCATGAGATCTAATCTTGCTAACCAGTCTACCATGGGCAACATTGTTGAACGCCTTAATGAAGTCCATTTAGATCATGTCCACCACTCTGCCCTCATCAATCCTCTTTGTTATTTCTTCAAAAAATTCAATCAAGTTTTTGAGACATGATTTCCCATGCAAAATACTACTTCAATAGTCTGCCCAAGTAACTTATTTCACAACTTAAATAGACTTTAAATGTAAATGTTCCATCTGCCTTCCCTTTTTATTCTGACTTCAAAGTTTTTGATCTCAAAGGATGTGATAATTATTTACAAAAGGACACATAAGAGTATTTGCACACTGCAATCTTCAGCGTGCGGTTCTGAAGAGACCTAGCCTGCACCCAGATTATTAATTAAACCAGCATTTCATTTGAAATGTTTAATGTGGTAATTTATCATTTATTGCATGTTAAATCCAGGTGTTAGAAATAAGTTGTACATACATTCTAGGTTGTATTATTGCTCTAACTTGTATTGTTTCTTCTAAACCACATGAACCTCATGTTTTAATCACAAGTCCCTGTCACCTTTTGTTTGATTTAAAAATAAAGACAGATAAGCAGGAGACTGGAAGAACACAACAAGCCTGAAGAAGGGTTACACCTGAAATGTTGACTTCTCTATCCCCTGATGATGCCTGACTTGCTGTGTTCTTCCTGCCTCCTGCTTGTCTGTCTTTACTTTTAAAGCACATGGTTTAGAACAAACAAGGGTTTGTGTATTTTTTGTGTGCATGTGTGTTCATGTGTGTGTGTTTTGGTATGTGTCTATGTTTGTCTGTATGTGCCTATTTGTATGTATGTATGTCTATGTGCGTCTCCGTGTTTTTGTGTCTGTGCTTGTGTACATCTATGTTTGTGGAGAAAGTGAGGTCTGCAGATGCTGGAGATCAGAGCTGAAAATGTGTTGCTGGAAAAGCGCAGCAGGTCAGGCAGCATCCAAGGAGCAGGAGATTCGACGTTTCGGGCATAAGCCTGAAGAAGGGCTTATGCCCGAAATGTCGAATCTCCTGTTCCTTACATTTATGTTTGTGTCTATGTCAATGAATATGCGAGTATGTTGCATGGCCACTGTCCATTGGAGAGAATTTAAGCACCTTGTAAGAATAGAAACAACTGCAGCTTCTTTTGTGCTATTCACCATCATGTTGAGCTGGGTGGTGTAGACGTTTGGATCATACAGCACACTTACCACAAAGTGTTACTTTCTGAAAGCGATAAGGATTATAATTGTGATTATCTATTAAAACTATATGTCCTGCATAGGACACTGACCCAGGAGGCTACTCACAGAGACACTTAGTCAGCAGCTTCCAAACCAATGGCCTGCACCAGCTAGAGCACCAGGAGCAGCTGTAATGGGGAACACCGTCAGCTGCATGTTCTCTTCAAGTCAGTTCCCATGCTGACGTGAAAGAACATCACTGTTCCTTTAATGTTACTAGATCAAAAACCTGGAACACCCTAATTCATATTATTGTGGGAGTACCACCAGATAAAACCCAGTGTTTCAAGAAGGATGACGAGAAATGGCCAACAAAGGCTGGCCTCCTCAGCGATGCTCACATCCACAAATGAATTTTTATAGACAATAGGTGCAGGAGTAGGCCATTCAGCGCTTCGAGCCTGCATCGCCATTCAATATGATCATGGCTGATCATTCCTAATTAGTATCCACTTCCTGCCTTATCTCCATAACTCTTGATTCCACTATCTTTGAGAGCTCTATCCAACTCTTTCTTAAATGAATCCAGAGACTGGGCCTCCACTGCCCTCTGGGGCAGATACTTTTAAAAAAGAGTATCCTTGGACAGCTAGAGGAAAGAGTTCTGCATTATATCTGCACTTTCCTACACTTCTGCTTTGACCTGTGGCACTTTTGTGGACTGCGAGGTAGAATGCTAGATTTAAAGCTGCCTTGATAATTAGGTAAATAACTGGATTATCCACCAGGTAGGGGCCGATTTTAATTTTAGGCAGGGCCACTTATAATGTGTGTTATAAAGAGCTCTACAGAGTGATAAAGAAAAGTAAGATAAATTATGAGAAAAAATTAGTTCAGAATATAAAGGGAATCACAAAAGTTTATATAAATATATAAAATGAAAAAGTGGCTAAAGTAAACATTGATCCTTTAGAGGATGAGAAGGGGCATTTAGTTTTGGGAATATGATGAAATGGCCAAGGCATTGAACAGGTAATTTTTGTCAGTCTTCACAGTAAAGGACACTAATAACATGCCAGTAAGTGACAAAGAGACAAAGATGAGTGATAACCTGGAAACAACCATTATTACAGAAGAGGTAGTCTTGGGCAAACTAATGGAGCTAAAGATAGACAAGTCTCCTGGTCCTGGTGGAATGCATCCCAGGGTACTAAAAGAGATGGCGGGAGAAATAGCAAATGCACTTGTGGGAATTTTCCAAAATTCACTGGGCTCTGGGGCAGTTCTAGCAAATTGGAAAACAGCAAATGTGATGCCACTGTTTAAAAAGGGAGGTAGATAAAAGATGTAGACCAGGTATCTTAATTTCTGTAGTGGTCTACAGTGGTAATTATGAAGGCAAATGGAATTTTGACCTTCATTGATAAAGGGATTGAGTTTAAAAGCAGGGAAGTTATGTTACAGTTGTACAGGGTGCTGGTGAGGCCACACCTGGAGTACTACATGCAGTTTTGGTCTCCTTACTTGAGAAGGAGACTGGTACAGGAGGGGATGCAGAGGAGGTTCACTAGGTTGATGGTGTTGGCTTATGAGGGGAGACTGGGATTATATTCATTGGAATTTACAAGAATGTGGGAAGGGAATCTTACAGAAATATATAAAATTATGAAGGAAATTGATGAGATAGAAGTGGAGAGGACGTTTCCACTGGCGGGTGAAACTAAGACAAAAGGGGATAATCTCAAGATTAGAGGGAGCAAATTTAGGACTGAATTGAGAAGGAACGTCTTCACCCTGAGGGTTGTGAATCTATGGAATTCCCTGCCCAGTGAAGTAGTTGAAGTTTCCTCAGTAAATGTTTTTAAGGCTAAGATAGATAATTTTGTGAATAGTAAAGGAATTAAGGGTTATGGTGAGAGAGTGGGTAAGTGGAGCTGAGGCCATGAAAAGATCAGCCATGATCTTATTGAATGGCGGAGCGGGCTCGACGGGCCAGATGACCTACTCCTGCTCCTCGTTCTTATGCTCTTATGTCATAACCTAGTGCCAGTCTCCATGCTAATCACAGCCCCCACAGCAAGCTCTGATGATCTGACACACTAGATTATATATATTACGGGTTGTATGTATAAGTGTGTGGGTATCAGGAGATGGGCACAGTGTGTCTCATAGCTTAATCTGACTGGCATTACTTCAATGATCTTCTTTTCCTCTTTTCCAAACAAGCTCAATGGGTTGGGGAGGGAGGGGGCAGGGGGTGGGGTTTGGGAAGGAGGCCATTCCCTTGGCAATACCCATCACACAGTAAATGCTCTTTCACTTTAATAAATTATTTAGGCTGCAACAAAATACACGCTCCTGAAAAGTTGCATACATCTTGTGAGAGTTCTCTTGACTTCTGCTTCAATCAATGGAAGTAAAAGCAGTCTCATTATCCCACTGTTTAAGCTATCATTTATATTTATTAGAACTAAAACTCTGTTTCATGGCTTCATTTACACCTGGCTGTGAGTTGAGACTCAAAGCCACAGTAAATCCTCGCATAGATTTGCTGTTTTGATGGAATTGAATCATATTTTGAGCATGAGCAGGCCAGGCCAACGAACGTACATTGACCGCAAGTGGATTTAGTTTGAAACGTTTAATTCTGGGGCTGGATGGGTTACTGAGAGGTGAACTGGACAGGCATATTGCCAACAACCTTAGCTTACAATTTAAGCCTCAAGATTAGAGGGAGCAGATTTCGGACTGAATTGAGAAGGAACTTCTTCATCCAGAGGGTTATGAATCTATGGAATTCCCTGCCCAGTGAAGTAGCTGACACTACTTCAATAAACATTTTTAACGCTCAGGTCAATTTTTTTTTGAACAATAAAGGAATAAAGGGATACGGTGAGAGGGTGGTGAGTGGATCTGAGTCCATGAAAAGATCAGCCATGATCTTATTGAATGGCAGAGCAGGCTCGATGGGTCAAATGGCCTACTCCTGTTCCTCGTTCTTATGTCCTTAAAATTGAATGAAAGCCTTTCTATTCAATCTGTCAACAATCAATTAAATAAGTAGATCATGTCAAATATACACTGGTTCCTGCAACAAACTGAAGCATATTTCCAACTTTGTAACCTGTGAAATTGGGCTCTGTGATCTCACTGACGGTGGTCATACAGAATCCTACAGCACAGATAGAGGCCATTTGGCTCTTTGAATCTGCACTGACCCTCTGAAGATCAAAAGGCTCATATTGTGCCAGAAGTGTTGGCAGCCATTTCTGGTGTGGCTGGGAAGAGTGTGAGTGTGGGTCTGCAGTTTGCCCCTGCAATGGTAGAACAGGTGCTATGAGTTCTGACAGCCATTCCTACTGACCTCATACTTAGGCTGTGCATATACAGAGGCTGCCAGTGCTGAATAGTCCTCAATGAAAATGCATTAAGGGATGTGAGAAATCTTCAATATCAGTGGCATTATTTAAAGCATCATATCATCCAACTGGTTGGGAGCTGTGGCACTATTGTGGCATTGCCATCCATAGATCTGTCAGGTGTTCACATTTTAAAACAGTAAAGGAGCTCCAACACTCAGCATCATTCGGTCACTGATTTTCATCATACTGAGGAGATTGTACACATCTGATTGCTTTTCAATAAAGGCTTGCATGGGACAAAGTCGCAATCACAAAAAGATGGTGTTTTGATCAGGGTGCCATTTTGAGTGCAGCTCCATTTGCCAGTTTGCTAGCATCAGCGACTGTTGCTGCTGTGTCTAGGCAGGCTTGATGGTCTCGTCAAACTTCACGTCTAACGCTGCAGACTCTAACCAACCCACAGATCAGGACTGTGACTTCTCATGTGGAGGTGTCACCGCTGATGGCAAGTGCTTATGCAAAGAAACCATATGGTTATGAAGGAGCCCAGTGGGTGAAGAAATGCAGATCTTGAAGGAAGAAGTTTAACTCACCAGGTACATGCCCAATATTTATATAGTTTATGTTTGTGAACACATGTGTTCCTCAGTTTTGGATGTTTATATTGTGCTCAGAATTCCAGAGGGCTGGACCACAACATTTTAAATAATTCAAAGCTAGAGTCCACCCACCTGAGGAGTCTGAGAGCTTAATAGCAAAGCGTTCAACCTCTGCTGGAAAGAATTCTTGCCTCTTGCCCAATTAATTTCCCTGCCCAGCTTTCTAAAGCTTCAGGTCAAAAGGTCATATGACACCAGGTTATAGGTCAACAGGTTTATTTGAAATCACAAGCTTTCAAAGCGCTGCACCTTTGTCAGTTGGAGTTGAAGGAGAAAGGTGACGAAGGAACAATTCTCCAAAAGCTTGTGATTTCAAATAAACCCATTGGATTATAACCTGGTGTCATATTTCTTTTGACCTTGTCCACCCCAGTCCAACATCAGCACATCCACATCTTGGCTTCTAAAGCTACCCATGTTTATGGGTTCAAATGGTTACTTCCTCTGGAGTGGCATGGTGGCTCAGTAGTTAGCACTACTGTCTCCCGGGGACCTGGGTTCAATCCCAGCCTTGGGAGACAGTCTGCATGGGGTTTGTACATTCTCCCTGTGTCTGCGTGGGTTTTCTTTGAGTGCTCCAGTTTTCTCCCACAGTCCAAAGATGTGCAGGTTAGGTGTATTGGCCATGCTAAATCACCGTTAGTGTCCAGGGATGCGTAGGTTAAGTGCATTAGTCAGGGGGAAAGCTGGGTTACAGGGATAGGATAGGGTAGTGGGGGGATGCTCTTCAGGGGAGTCAGTGTGGAGTTGATGGGCTGAATGGCCTGCTTCCACACAGTAGGGATTCCATGATTCTGAATTAAAGCAATATCTAGCAATACTGAGGCCTCATGACTGCAGCAAGTCAACCAATGTGTGATGTACAAATGCTTTTCTCCAAACTCAACTCTCAGGCTCCACATCCCACAACAGGCATTCCCAGGCCTCTGATAAAAATGAGCAAACAGCCCTTTGAAATGCAGAAGAAGAGGGTTCTTAGTCAGAGGTGACCACTTAATATGAACTCAGTGATCAGCTCAAACTTGTCAGAACACACACACACACACAGAAACCAACAAGAAAAAATTTCCCTTTTCAACACAGGAGAAGCTTTTTCACCCTTGCCAATTTTCACTCTTCCTCCCACTACGTTTCCATGTATACACAAGCTAACTTGTTATACCTCGACAACAACAACTTGCATTGATATGTCGGAAAATGCTGCAATGAGTTTCGTTGGAGTACAATCAGAGTAACTATAACATGGAGCCAATTCAAGCAGATATTAGGACAGGTGACAAGAATTTCAGTCAAATAAGGAAGAAAGAGAGCAGGGTGAAGGGTCTTGTTGAGGTAATCACATGCTTTGGGTTTTGATAATGAATGTATGGCTACCAATAGTGGAAAGAAGAATGCCAATGATGTTCAACAGGCTAGATTTGGAGGACTCTATCTCAACAACACTTGTCCGCCTGCTCCTTATATCCTTAGATTCCTTCCTTGAGAGTCCAAACCACTATCGATCTTGGTCTTGAATATTCATAACAATGGAGCCCAATGATTCAGAGATTTGCAATCCTCAGTAAAGACATTTCTTCTAACCTCAGTTGTAAATGTTTCTTAATCTGAGACTGTTCCCCCATGTTCCCAGTTCCCCCAGGCTGAAGGAGATTACAGAAATAGGGAGGAGTTCCAATAAACCAATCAGCTTAAATGATCAAACCTCCAAGCCAAGTCTTCAATCAGATCATTAGCCAAAGGTTGCACATGCACTGTTTAGTGAGATCAGACCAAATCTTTCTCCGTCTTAACCAAGAGACCCTGAGGAGAGTGGGTGTGTGTCCACTCCACTGCTCCAGCTACCATTCTAACCCAGTACATACAACCTGGAACCTTTCTGGTCTGTATAGCTCATTTGCTGACTGAACACACTCAGTGTGCATGCATGAGCTTAATTTGCATTGAATTAATCAATATTCTGTGAAGCAAAGTAGTCTTTAAATGGCCGGGGCAAACTGGCAAGGATTCTGACTGGTGTTACGACATAGTGATGAACCCTTCCATTAATTAAACCAAACACCCAGAAAGGCTCACCTCGCCTCGTAATCTGTTAAAGTACGAGTGACAGAGAATTTGCAAATTCCACTATTTAAAGGAAAAATATCAATTTTATTCTTTAACTCTCAAAGTGAACATTAAACAAGAACAATTTACTACTCTAAGCTTCCTTTCTCTTAAAGGTCTGTTATCTACCTCCCAACTCTATAACAATATACTAATCCAATAAAAGGCCAGATTAAAATTACAGCAACTCAATTTTCAAAAGCAGACAGTCTTCCTCTGTTTGTGGATCTCCCTTGGTTGTCTTCAGTCTTCAGCTACAAAGGTGTTTCATATGAAAAAGGTACCTTTGATAGAGAGTATTTTTCGGGTAGTCTCTCAATGGCAGTTGCTGCTCTCTCTCTGGCTCAAAATGCCAACTTATTTACACCCAAATAACAGATCATCTCATTGATTTGATGTTGTCAAAACAGTAAAATTCAAATTTGATTGGGTTTAGTATCCCGGGGCATAATTTAAACTGATTAGTTAAATTCAAATGGTGGTCAAAACAAGTGAGGTATCTAGTTTACAGCCAAATGTTACATATTTTCAATTTTCCAGTGCACACTGAGACTGCTGGTCTGTCACATGACAGTTGCCTGCTAACCCTCACTGCCGAAATATCCTTCACTCTCTCTTAAAGGTACAGTACACATCTTCAACTTTGTAACACTGCACTGATGCATTCTAAATTTTGCTGATCTACAGTCCTGGAAATACATCCAGGGAAATTAATTGGGTGGAACTGAGAAATAAGAAAGGAATGATAACCTTATTGGGATTGTAATATAGACCCCCTAATACACAGAGGGAAATTGAGAAACAAATTTGTAAGGCGATCTCAGCTATCTGTAAGTGTAATAGGGTGGTTGTGGTAGGGGATTTTAACTTTCTAAACATAAACTGGGACTGCTATAGTGTTAAGGGTTTAGATGGAGAGGAATTTGTTAAGTGTGTGCAAAGTTTTCTGGTTCAGTATGTGGATGTACCTACTAGAGAAGGTGCAAAGCTTGACCTACTCTTGGGAAATAAGGCAGGGCAGGTGACTGAGGTGTCAGTGGGGGAGCACTTTGGGGCCAGTGCCCATAATTTTATTAGTTTTAAAACAGTGATGGAAAAGGATAGACCGGATCTAAAAGTTGAAGTTCTAAATTGGAGAAAGGCCAATTTTGACGTTATTCCGCAAGAACTTTCAAAAGCTGGGGGCAGAGGTTTGCAGGTAAAGGGAGGCTGGAAAATGTGAAACTTTCAGAAATGAAATAATATGAGTCCAGAGACAGTGTAATCCTGTCAGGGTGAAAGGAAAGGCTGATAGTATAGGGAATGCTGGATGTTTAAAGAAATTGAGGGTTTGGTTAAGAAAAAGAAGGAAGCATATGTCAGGTATAGACAGGATAAATTGAGTGAATCCTTAGAGTATAAAGGCAGTAGGAGTATAATTAAGAGGGAAACCAGGAGGTCAAAAAGAGTTAAGGAGAAACCAAAGGGTTTTTAGAAATACATTAAGGACAAAAGGGTAACTAGGAAGAGAATACGGCCTCTCAAAGATCTGCAAGGTGGCCTCTGCGTGAAACAGCAGGAGATGGGGAAGATATTAAGGAGTATTCTGCATCTTTGTTTACTGTGGAAAAGGACATGAATGATTAGAATGTAGGGAAACAGATGGTGACATCTCAAAAAATGTCCATATTACAGAGGAGGAAGTATTGGATGTCTTGAAACGCATAAAAGTGGATAAATCCCCAGGACCTGATCAGGTGTACCCTAGAACTCTGTGGGAAGCTAGGGAAGTGATTGCTGGGCCTCTTGCTGAGATATTTGTATCTTCGATAGTCACAGATGAAGTGTCGGAAGATTGGAGGTTGGCTAATGTGATGCCACTGTTTACAAAAGGTGATAAGGCCAACCCAGGGAACTGTAGACCAGTGAGCCTGATGTTGGTGCTGGGCAAGTTGTTGGATGGAATCCTGAGGGATAGAATGTACATGTATTTGGCAAGGCTAGGACTGATTAGAGATAATCAACATGACTTTGATTATGTTCTAATCTGAGGTGACTGTCCACTACACTTCCAATTTTGGTGTTATCTGCAAACTTACTGACTATACCTCTTATGGTCACATCCAAACCATTTATATAAATGATGAAAAGTAGTGGACCCAGCACCCAGGTGTGAAAATAATGTCTCACAAACTTGATTGAGTTTTTTTAAGAAGTAACAAAGAGGATTTATGAGGGCAGAGCAGTAGATGTAATATATGTGGACATCAGTGAAGTACTTGACATGATTCCCCATGGTAGACTGATTAGCAAGGTTAGATCTCATGGAATAAAGGGAGAACTCGCCAATTGGATAAAGAACTGGCTCAAAGGTAGAAGACAGAGGGTGGTGGTGGAGGGTTGTTTTTCAGACTGGAGGCCTGTGACCAGTGGAGTGCCACAAGGATCGGTGCTGGGTCCACTACTTTTTGTCATTTATATAAATGATTTGGATGTGAGCATAAGAGGTACAGTTAGTAAGTTTGCAGATGACACCAAAATTGGAAGTGCAGTGGACAGTGAAGAAGGTTACCTCAGATTACAACAAGATATTGATCAGATGGGCCAATGGGTTGAGAAATGGCAGATGAAATTTAATTTAGATAAATGCGAGGCGTTGCATTTTGGGAAAGCAAATCTTAGCAGCACGTACACACTTAATGGCAAGGACCTGAACAAAGACACCTTAAAGTGCAGGTTCATAACTCCTCGAAAGTGGAGTTGCAGGTAGATAGGACAGTGAAGAAGGTATTTGGTATGCTTTCTTTATTGGTCAGAGTATTGCGTACAGGAGTTGGGAGGTCATGTTGTGGCTGTACAGGACATTGGTTAGGCCTCTGTTGGAATATTGCTTGCAATTCTGGTCTCCTTCCTATCGCGAAGATGTTGTGAAACTTGAAAGGGTTCAGAAAAGATTTACAAGGATGTTGCCAGGATTGGACGATTTGAACTATAGGGAGAGGTTGAATAGACTCAGGCTGTTTCCTCTGGAGCATTGGAGGCTGAGAGGTAACCTTATAGAGGTTTATAAAATCATGAGGGGCATGGATAGGTTAAATGGACAAAGTATTTTCCCTAGGGTGGGTGAATCGAGGGCATAGATTTAGGGTGAGAGGAGAAAGATATAAAAGAGTCCTAAGGGGCAACTTTTTCATGCAGAGGGTGGTACATATATGGAATGAGCTGCCAGAGAAAGTGGTGGAGGCTGATACAATTGCAATATTTAAAAGTTAAAAATCACACAACACCAGGTTATAGTCCAACAGGTTTAATTGGAAGCACACTAGCTTTCGGAGCGACGCTCCGAAAGCTAGTGTGCTTCCAATTAAACCTGTTTGACTATAACCTGGTGTTGTGTGATTTTTAACTGTGTACACCCCAGTCCAACACCGGCATCTCCAAATCAATCTTTAAAAGGCATCTTGATGGGTATATAAACAAGAAGGGTTTGGAGGGATATGGGCTGGTGCTGGTAGATGGGACTAGATTGGGTTGGGATATCTGGTCAGCATGGAGGAGTTGGACCAAAGGGTTTGTTTCCATGCTGTATATCTCTCTGACTCTATGACTCTAATTAAAACCTCAAGGCACTTGGCTTCCACAAAGCTATAAAAAAAAACAAGAGCTGGAATGAAAGAGTTTCATTTACCCAAAGGAGTCAAGTGCTCAGAATGAGAAAAAAATTAAAATATGCTTTGCTTTTAAAACAACAAATTATCCAAACCCCACATTATTATCACGTGATTGCAAAAGCACAAGCCTACTTTGATACCTTTATCTATCTGGTACACATGCTCACGTGGGGAACTTTATAGGTCAGCAAAGGCTAGTAAAAACGAGAAGACATTAACCTCCGAAGATTTTGTTTCTCTGAAATGTAAACAGAAAATACTGGAAACACTCAACAGCTCTGGCAGCATCTGTGGAGACAGAGTCAGTACTACGTATATATAACTTTTTGGCATAGACTTCTGTTTCATTTTGGAGACTGCGAGTTCTGTCCTAGCAGTTTGGATGGCTCTCAATGTTACTAGCTGAAGAGAAGAGACTGGCTTGGTGTTCCAGCTGATGTGCATCCCTCCAGATTGTCAAGAATAGATTAACTGCAGAGACATCTCAGTTTTCTGCTGTATGTACATTGGTTGCCATTTTCTCCCTTATAAGAATGATGATGACATCACACGTAGAGTACTTCATTTCATGAGACATTCTGAGGGCTAGAAGACATTACTTGGACTGTCCACTTTATCGACACAAGTGATGTCAAAATAAAATTATAATCCAGTGATTTGTTAAAAAATGGTGGTGCCTTGGCCCTCTGTTTCATACCCACTGATAGGTACATGTGCATAGTAACAACCATCTTTCCAACTCTCCTGTTATTTTGTAGCACTCTTGCTCATGAATCAGAACATTTCAATTCATGTCCTCCTCCAGAAAAGGGAATGCCATACCGTGAGTGGTGTCATCTTTTGGATGGGATGTTAAACCAAGGGCCCCGCCTGCTGTCCCAGGTAGATGCTAAAGGTTCCACAACATGAGCATGACAAAGAATGGGGAGCCCTCCTATACTGTGGCTAACATTTTATCCCTCAGTCAACAATACCAGATAAACCAATCTGATCACAGTCACATTACCGTTTGGAGCTCGCTGCACATCTCCCTCACCTCCAAGGTTCCGAATTGGCTGGAAAATGTTTTGGAACATTCTCAGATTGTGAACGGTGCTATGTAAATTTAAACTTTTCTATTTACTTATGGATGAGCAAGCATTTGAAAAGAAAAAGTTAACACACACTTCGTTTGTAAACATAACTTCTCTCCATAACGTCAGAAGATAAGCGTCTGGAATCTCAGTGAGACCACTTTTTCCAATTGAACATTAACCAAGGTTTTTCTGTTAAGATCATTAAAGTTTAACTTGACATGAATATAGATTCTAATATGAGGGCAGGAAGTCTCAGTTTACTCAGTTCCATTAAATGTGATAGCTTTAAAATGTAAGGTGGAAAAACCTGAAAACTGCAGTACTTTTTTGAAATGTATTTTCTTCATATGGTATGCTTGAATGGTTGCAACTTACTTGCAAAGATATGATGCAGAGGACAAGTACAAATTGCATTTTTATTGCTGCTTGTGCATAGTGGAACTGTCTAAAAGGGGATACAGGAGTGTGAGAGGGAGGTAGAAGGCCACTGAGCAAATGCCTAGGAGATTCATTGGGGTTGGTTAGCTCAGTTGGCTGGATAGATAGTTTGCTCCTGTCGTGGAAATTAAATGGACTCGACTCAACTATTAGCAAGAGCAAAGAAAAGAGTTTTATTAATTATTTTTAACCTCTGCATTGCAGAGGGGCCACATGCACTTGACAAAATTGCCTTGTGCAAGGGCTCTGAGCATAATCCAGGTATTCGTCTTATACTGTTTCTTATCACACTCTCAAGGACAAAGGCTGTGAAGATTTGAGTTGTTATTCTTTTCATTCCCTTGTTGTGGACATACTATTCTTATATTTTTCTCTTGTTGAATGTTTACAAAGTTCTGCAGACACAAGCTGTCCCTTGACAGCAGACTTCAGCAGAGTGTCAGAAAGTTTTAAATTTAGTAAAGCATTGTCTTTCAGATTTCAGAGTAAATGGATTTCAGAGTGTATGTTAATTTTGTTAATTTTCCATTACACTCCTCACCCAAGGTGTGACAACCCTCAGCATAAACCATTACCAGTCGTCTCTCCCTTTCTAATGAGAGAGTGGGATGATGCTGACTTTACTTTCACCTGCCGAGGAGCTTGAGGAGGGGGCATTGAATCCTGAAGCGTTGCCATAGAAAGGAAGATGCAATGATTCCTGAAAAAATCGCCAATGGATGAGAGTGATTGAAAGAATGATCACTAATGCTAGGCGAATAACCATTCAGCAGGCCGGGTGGGGCAGAAGGGAATTTATAGCTATAGATTTCACGGATGAGGGAGGGGAAGACTTTGGAGTCCTTTGAAAATGAGGATGAAGATATTCATGTCAATACACTCCGGTATAGGAGCCAAAGGTGCTTAGTGACAAGAAAGTTAATGGGGCTGTGAAGTGGGTTTATGATCTAATTTTAGATTAATTAGATTAACAAGAGGGTTGTCACTGTGTATGGATTAGACCACAGGGAGAAAGTGAGGACTGCAGATGTTGGAGATCAGAATCAAAGAGTGTGGTACTAGAAAAGCACGGCCAGTCAGGCAACATCCGAGGAGCAGGGGAATCAATGTTTCAAGCATAAGCCCTTCCCCACATTCCTGATGAAGAGCTTATGCTTGAAACATTGACTCTCCTGCTCCTCGGATGCTGCCTGAGTGGCTGTGCTTTTCCAGCACCACACTTTTTGATATGGATTGGACCACAGCCAAACTGAACTCATTCAGTTATTCTCACCATCGTCAATCACTCACTAATGAGTGTGTTTGCCCACTAAGCGATTCCGTGTCACTGGTCACGGGTTCTGTGGGTCCTTGCATGGCTGGTGAGCCCAATCCTAGACCCACATTTCCCACCACACATTGGGCAGGTATTTCCAGGAGGTGGAGTTTGTCCTTGGCATTGCGATCATTGGCATTCCTTTCTCTGATTCCTTTCCATACTTTCTCTTGCCAATGAGTGTTCACAAAAAATAGTATCCTTTCATTCAGAAATTTCCTCCAAGTCAGTTTCTTCTGCACGAGGGTCTCCCACACGTTGACATCTATGTTGCAATTCTTAAGTGAAGCGCTCAGGGAGAAATTAAAACCCTTCCTTTTGGGAGGATTTCTCCATTGGTCTTGCTGGACGGATGGACCAGAACTTAGTCTAGGATGGATTGGTCAAGGATTTGAGTTTCCCATTCACAATAGCCAGATAATCTCCCAACAAACCCTTCACTGGGTCTTTTAATAATGCTCCATAGCTAAGAGACATAATTACAGCCAAAGAAAATGTTTTGTCTCACACACATCACAAATTGCTGGTCTACATCCATAAGCAACCATAGTCCGTAGGGGACCAAAAGCATCTTCCTCTGTTCATATTGCAGTCATTCCACCTTTTGTCCAGTTTTTGATGCTTTCCACCATCCAGTCTGTCTTTGCCCTGGCCAAACCTTGCCTGATGTTTCACCTTTTATTATCATTAATGCTTGACTCACCTCCCCTACCGTGTCCAGCACTCGATCCGTTTTCAATTTCAGCTTCTTTGCTCCATTTAAAAATTTGTGAGATGCTGGTACTTGGATTGTGCAGTGGACAAATGAATTGGTTCTGTCCATCACCAAGCACCTGTCATGAGGCTGGGAACTGATGAAGAACATACCAATGAGGAGCAGGAGTAGGCCATTTGGATCTTGAGTTTGCTCCATTGTTCAATAAGATCATGACAGATCTGATTGTGATCTTAATCCCACTTTCTTACCTACCCCTATTTGTCAGTGATTCCCCAGTCAGTGAAGAATTCTAAAATATTCAAGATCCTGCATCTACTGCTCTCTAGGGAGGAGACTTGGTTATTCTGAGAGAAAGAAATCTTCCTCATCGCTGAAAAAAATCCACATTTAGACTCTCAGGTGTAGATTATAGATATAACTGGGGTATTGTAGAGATGAGAATGAGAGAAAGACAACAGTGAGATGGATAATCTAAAATAGTCTCACCAGATGTATTTTTAGCTTTCCCCTCAGTCATTACTCTATGACCAATCAGTCGGATAAATGTCTACACACAGTCATCGAATCATAGCGATGTACAGCACAGAAACAGACTTTTCAGTCCAATTCGTCCATGCCAACCAGATCGCCTAAATAAATCTCGTCCCATTTGCAAGCGTTTGGCCCATATCCCTCTAAACCCTTCCTATTCATGTACCCATCCAGATGCCTTTTAAATATTGTAATTGGACCAGCCTCCACCAATTCCTCTGGCAGCTCATTCCATACACACACCACACTCTGCATGAAAAAGTTGCCCCTTAGGTCCATTTTAAATCTTTCCTCTCTCACCCTAAACCTATGCCCTCTAGTTCTGGACTCCCCCACCCCAGGGAAAAGACTTTGTCTATTTATCCTATTCATGCCCCTCATGATTTAATACATCTCAACAAGTTCACCCCTCAGCCTCCAACGCTCCAGGGAAAATCAGCCCCAGTCTATTTAGCCTTTCCCTGTAGTTCAAATCCTCCAACCCTGGCAACATCCTTGTAAATCTTTTCTGATAGAAGGGAGACCAGAATTGCACACAATATTTCAAAAGTGACCTAACCAATGTCCTATACAGCCATAGCATGACCTCCCAACTCCTGTACTCAATGCAATGAACAATAAAGCATATTAAATGCCTTCTTCAATATCCTATCTACTTGCAACTCCAATTTCAAGGAACTATGAACCTGCACACAACTCCAAGGTCTCTGTTCAGCAACACTCCCTAGGATCTTACCATTAAGTATATAAGTCCTGCCCTGATTTTCCTTTCCAAAATGCAGCACCTCGCAATTAACCAAATTAAACTCCATCTACCACTCCTCAGCCTATTGACCCATTTGACCAAGGTCCCATTGTACTCTGAGGTAACCTTCTTTGCTGTCCTGCAGTTTTGGTGCAAACTTACTAACTATACGTTCTATGTTCACATCTAAATGATAAAACGCAATGGACCTAGCACCAATTCTTGTTGCAGACCAATGGTCACAAGCCTCCAGTCTGAAAAGCAACCCTCCACCACCACACTCTGTCTTCTACCTTCGAACCAGTTCTGTATCCAAATGGCTAGCTCTCCCTCTATTTTGTGTGATCTAACCTTGCTAACCAATCTACCATGAGGGACCTTGTCGAAAACCTGACTAAGTCCATTTAGATCACTTCCACCACTCTGTCCTCATCAATCTTTATCGTTACTTCTTCAAAATACTCAGTCAAGTTCATAAGACATGATTTCTCATAAATGGTCCTGCCCGAAATGTTGACCCTCTTGCTCCTTGAATGCTGTCTGACCTGCTGCGCCTTTTTCAGCGCCACGCCTTATTATTCACCATGTACAAAGCCATGCTGACTATCCCTAATCAGTCCTTCCCTTCCCAAATACATATATATCCTGTCCCTCCAGGATTCCCTCCAATAACTTGCCCACTACCGACGTCAGGCTCACTGGTCTATAGATTCTTGGCTTTTCCTTATCACCTTTCCTAACTATTGGCACCACATTAGCATCCTCCAGTCCTCCTGCACCTCACCTGTTACTATCGATGATACAAATATCTCAGCAAGGGGACCAGCAATCATTTCCCTAGCTTCCCACAGAGTTTGTGGGGATTTATCCACTTTTTACGCATCCTGCACTTCCTCCTCTGTAATAGGGACATTTTTCAAGATGTCATCATCTATTTCCCCACATTCTATCTCTTTCATGTTCTTCTCCACATGAACACTGATGCAAAACGCTCACTTAGTTCTCCTATGGTTCCACACATAGATGATCTTGCTGATCTTTGAGGGGCCCTATTCTCTCCTTAGTTATCCTTTGTTCCGAATGTTTAAGGCCATTTATCAATATTCTCTTTCACTTCATTATAGTTAAGAGTAAAGACATTTTAAAGAGAGCCAGTTAATCCCTAGGAGATCTGCCCTATTGCCTTCCAGTAGTCACATTGTAGAGACGTCAATAGATGAAGCCAGCTTGGAAGGAGCTATCTATTGTTGGTGAATCAGCAGCAATCTTTCTCTGAATTTTCAAAACCAAACAAACTGAGTAAAGGCGTCAAATCATTATTTTGGCTGGGGGAGGGGAAATACATTGAATTAATTTTCCTTCACATCCCCGTTTGATGATGAAATGTTTGCAGAGCTGTAGAGAAACAGAAAAATAATCTTTTTGGTTCTCACATGCCTCAAATTGTCAATAACTAAATGATTAATAATGGCCAGTCTATTAATAGAGTCATAGATAGACTCATAGAGATGTAGAGCATGGAAATAGACCCTTCGGTCCAACCCATCCATGCCGACCAGATATCCCAACCCAATCTAGTTCCATCTGCCAGTATCCGACTCATATCCCTTCAAGCCCTTCCTATTCATATTCCCATCCAACTGCCTCTTAAATGTTGCAATTGTACCAGCCTCCACTACATCCTCTGGCAGCTCATTCCATACACGTACCACCCTTTGCATGAAAATGTTGCCCCTTAGGTCTCTTTTATATCTTTCCCCTCTCACCCTAAACCTATGCCCTCTAGTTCTGGACTCCCCTACCCCAGGGAAAAGACTTTGTCTATTTATCCTATCCATGCCCCTCATGATTTTATAAACCTCTGTAAGGTCACCCCTCAGCCTCTGACGTTCAGGGAAAACAGCCACAGCCTGTTCAGCCTCTCCCTGTAGCTCAGATCCTCTAACCCTGGCAACATCCTTGTAAAATCTTTTCTGAACCATTTCAAGTTTCACAACATCTTTCCGATAGGAAGGAGACCAGAATTGCACGCAATATTACAACAGTGGCCTAACCAATATCCTGTACAGCTGCAACATGACCTCCCAACTCCTATACTCAATACTCTGACCAATAAAGGAAAGCATACCAAATGCCTTCTTCACTGTCCCATCTACCTGCAACTCCAGGAGGTATGAACCTGCACTCCAAGGTCTCTTTGTTCAGCAACACTCCCTAGGACCTTACCATTAAGTGTATAAAGTCCTGCTAAGATTTGCTTTCCCAAAATGCAGCACCTCTCATTTATCTGAATTAAACTCCATCTGCCGCTTCTTAGCCCATTGGCCCATCTGGTCCAGATCCAGTTGTAATCTGAGGTAACCCTCTTTGCTGTCCACTACACCTCCAATTGTGGTGTCATCTGCAAACTTACTAACTGTACCTCTTATGCTCACATCCAAATCATTTATGTAAATGACAAAAAGTAGAGGGCCCAGCACTGATCCTTGTGGCACTCCACTGGTCACAGGCCTCCAGTCTGAAAAGCAACCCTCCACCACCACCCTCTGTCTTCTACCTTTGAGCCAGTTCAGTATCCAAATGGCTAGTTCTCCCTGTATTCCATGAGATCTAACCTTGCTGACCAGTCTCCCATGGGGAACCTTGTCGAACGCCTTACTGAAGTCCATATAGATCACATCTACTGCTCTGCCCTCACCAATCTTCTTTGTTACTTCTGCAAAAAACTCAATCAAGTTTGTGAGACATGATTTCCCACGCACAAAGCCATGTTGACTATCCCGAATCAGTCCTTGCCTTTGCAAATACATGTACATCCTGTTCCTCAGGATTCCCTCCAACAACTTGCCCACCACCGAGGTCAGGCTCACCGGTCTATAGTCTCCTGGCTTGTCCTTACCACCCTTCTTAAACAGTGGCACCACGTTTGCCAACCTCCAGTCTTCCGGCACCTCACCTGTGACTATTGATGATACAAATATCTCAGCAAGAGACCCAGCAATCACTTCTCTAGCTTCCCACAGATCTCGGGTACACCTGATCAGGTCCTGGGGATTTATCCACCTTTAACCATTTCAAGACATCCAGCGCTTCCTCCTCTGTAATCTGGACATTTTGCAAGATGTCACCATCTATTTCCCTACAGTCTATATCTTCCATATCCTTTTCCACAGTAAATACTGACCCAAAATATTCATTTAGTATCTCCCCCATTTTCTGTGGCTCCACACAAAGGCCACCTTGCTGACCTTTGAGGGACCCTTATCTCTCCCTAGTTACCCTTTTGTCCTTAATATATTTGTAAAACCCCTTTGGATTCTCTTTAATTCTATTTGTCAAAGCTATCTCATGTCCCCGTTTTGCCCTTCTGATTTCCCTCTTAAGTATACTCCTATTTACTTTATACTCTTCTAATGATTCACTCGATCTCTCCTGTCTATACCTGACATATGCTTCCTTCTTTTTCTTAACCAAACTCTCAATTTCTTTAGTCATCAGCATTCCCTACACCTCCCAGCCTTCCCTTTCACCCTGACAGGAATATACTTTCTCTGGATTCTTGTTATCTCATTTCTGAAGGCTTCCCATTTTCCAGCTGTCCCTTTATCTGCGAACATCTGCCTCCAATCAGCTTTTGAAAGTTCTTGCCTAATACCATCAAAATTGGCCTTCCTCCAATTTAGAACTTCAACTTTTAGATCTGGTCTATCCTTTTTCATCACTATTTTAAAACAAATTGAATTATGGTCGCTGGCCCCAAAGTGCTCCCCCACTGACACCTCAGTCACCTGCCCTGCCTTACATCCCAAGAGTAGGTAAGTTTTGCACCTTCTCTCATAGGTACATCCACATACTGAATCAGAAAATTGTCTTATACACACTTAAGAAATTCCTCTCCCTCTAAACCATCGACTATGTCAGTCCCAGTCGATGGTTGGAAAGTTAAAATCCCCTACCATAACTACCTATTATTATTACAGATAGTTGAGATCTCCTTGCGAGTTTGTTTCTCAATTTCCCTCTGACTATTGGGGGGTCTATAATACAATCCCAATAAGGTGATCATCCCTTTCTTATTTCTCAGTTCCACCCAAATAAATTCCCTGGATGTATTTCCGGGAATATCCTCCCTTAGCACAGCTGTAATGCTATCCCTTATTATAAATGCATCTCCCCCTCCTCTTTTGCCTCCCTTTCTATCTTTCCTATAGCATTTGTATCCCAGAACATTCAGCTGCCAGTCCTGCCCATCCTTGAGCCATGTTTCTGTAATTGCTATGTTATCCCAGTCCCATGTTCCTAACCATGCCCTGAGTTCATCTGCCTTCCCTGTTAGGCACCTTGCATTGAAATAAATGCAGTTTAATTTATTAGTCCTACCTTGTCCCTGCCTGCCCTGACTGTTTGACTCACTTCTGTTCTCAGTTGTACCCGTCTCAGATCGATCTCTTTCCTCACTATCTCCCTGGGTCCCACCCCTCCACCTTACTAGTTTAAATCCTCCCAAGCAGCTCTAGCAAATTTCCCTGCCAGTATATTAGTCCCCTTCCAATTTTGGTGCAGTCCGTCCTTCTTGTACAGGTCACTTCTACCCCAAAAGAGATTCCAATAATGCAAAAATGTGAATCCTTCTCCCATACACCAGCTCCTCAGCCATACATTCATCTGCTCTATCCTCCTATTCCTGCCCTCACTAGCTCGTAGCTCTGGGAGTAATTCAGATATTACTACCCTTGAGGACCTCCTTTTTAAAATTCTACCTAACTCTCTCTAATCTCCCTTCAGAGTCTCAACCTTTTCCAGTCCAATGTCGTTGGTTTCAATGTGGACAATGACCTCCTGCTGGCCCATCTCCCCGTGAGAACATTCTGCACCCTCTCTGAGACATCCTACTTTCTCTGAAGCACAGATAACCTGCTACTTTAATGATATAGGTGAAGGTATTAAAAGTAATACTAGAAATTTGCTGATGACACAAAGCTGGGTGGCAGGGTGAAACGTGAGGAGGATGTTAGGAGAATACAGGGTGACCTGGACAGGCTAGGTGAGTGGACGGATGCATGGCAGATGCAGTTTAATGTGGATAAATGTGTGGTTATCCACTTTGGTGGTAAGAACAGGAAGGCAGATTACTACCTAAATGGAGTCAAGTTAGGTAAAGGGGCAATACAACAAGATCTAGGTGTTCTTGTACACCAGTCAATGAAGGTAAGCATGGAGGTACAGCAGGCAGTGAAGAAAGCTAATAGCATGCTGGCCTTCATAACAAGAGGAATTGAGTATAGAAGCAAAGCAGTCCTTCTGCAGCTGTGCAGGGTCCTAGTGAGACCGCACCTGGAATATTGTGCGCAGTTTTGGTCTCCAAATTTGAGGAAAGACATTCTGGCTATTGAGGGAGTGCAACATAGGTTCACGAGGTCAATTCCTGGAATGGCGGGACTATCTAATGTGGAAAGATTGGAGTGACTGGGCTTGTATACGCTTGAGTTTAGAAGGCTGAGAGGGGATCTGATTGAGACATATAAAATTATTAAAGGATTGGAAACTCTGGAGACAGGAAGCATGTTTCCACTGCTGGGTGAGTCCCGAACCAGAGGACACTTAGAACAGAGTTGAGGAGAAACTTCTTCACCCAGAGAGTGGTGGGTGTATGGAATGCTCTGCCCCAGAAGGCTGTGGTGGCCAAGTCTCTGGATACTTTCAAGAAAGAGTTGGACAGAGCTCTTAAGGATAATGAAATCAAGGGTCATGGGGATAAGGCAGGAACAGGATACTGATTGAGGATGATCAGCCATGATCATAATTAATGGTGGTGCTGGCTCGAAGGGCAGAATGGCCTACTCCTGCACTCATTGTCTATTGTCTATTCCATAAAAAGGAAATAAAACTGAAGAATGTAGCTGTCATGCATGGTACTCATATCTTCAATGCAAGGACTCAAGTTTGTTTGCTGAAATCAGGAGAAATTTAAGCCAAGTTTTCCTTTTGTTTTTGGTTTGTTCAACCTCATTGTCAATTTGGTACTTGTGCTGTATATGATCAATGTGGAATTTTCCATACAATGCATTCACCATGGTCCATGTTCATTCTCAAGCTGGGCACTTGTCTCCTCCATGAACATGGATTGTGCTGAATGCACTGTATGGAAAATTCCACATTGATCATACACATTTCATGTCTGAATTGCAGCCATTATAATAAAACTGTAAAAGTTATAATATTACTCGTACTCCTGTTTCTCATTGTGTTCTTAATATGAACTTCCCACAGGTCCAGGATGAGCCACATTTCACTGCAATGGTAACCAGGAGAACTTCATATCATGGAGAAAGATAGCTAGAGGTCCACTCACTTGGGTTAGCAAGCAATGCAGAGTGGGCAAATTGGCACATGTTGTGTGATATTTAACACAAGTGATGGGGAGTGGTGGATACGTCGACACTAAGCGCCAGGTAGACAACTAACTGGGCAGTGGTAGGTGCAGTCATTGGGACACAGTGGGGGGTGGAGGGTGGTTTGGGAGGGTGGATGGAAGGGGTGCTAGTACCCCATCTACCAAGAGTCGCTGATCAACAGGAGATCCCTCACGTTGATGCCAGTAATATACCTACCAGGATCATTCAGAGGCCCAGGTGAGCGATGGTAAGAAGGAGATTATGGGATGGGGGTTGAGAGGGGGTGGGAGTTTGCATTAAGCAAATATCCTCCCTTTCCTGATGCTGTGACCCTTTAGCAGGCATTGAGGGCCTTCGTGTGAGGAATGGAGCCTAATAGGTCAGCAGGCAACCGCAACAAGGTTTAATTTGGCGGCTTCGCACATGATAATTTCTGTTGCCCTGCTCCCCCTCCCCCGCCTTCATCCATGCCCTGTGCCTAACACCCGCCATGGGATAAGCACAAGAATTACCAGTTGTGAGCCAGAATTGGAGATGCTTTTTTTGTAATAATTGCACAGAGGCCAGTGTCCTGTGACCAAGTTACCCTTTATTGTGTAGAGTACAAAGGCTGTGGCCAGCCAGCTCAGAGTCAGTACTCAGTGAGGAGATTCTAATCTCCTGGTTATAAAGATAATTTTAAGTCACCCTTTATTTACATGCGCATAGTAGTCAGTCCCCTGAACTGAGGAGATTCTAAGTCTCCTGGTTTGTTTAAGGAAATTCTAAGCCACCTGGTTATTTGTTTTTAAGGAGATTCTGAATCCCCTGTTAGTTTGTTTCTATTCCCGGAGTACCGCCTAACAGCGGTAGGGTTTATTTTTTCCCCCAGTTGTGTGTGAGTCTGGTTATAGGTCAACCAAGGCTTTCCAGATTGGTCCAGACTAACAACTCCTGTAGTTGTTAGTTACCGGAGTCCACCTGGTTCCAAACACAACTGTTTTGGAGGCCATCGACGAGCTTTGCCACCATGAACTCAATCAGAGAGGAGGAAGCATGCTGGCTGTTGGACATTGCACTGGCTAAGACTGACACATTCTCAGCAAACACTTCTAAACTAACTTTATAAAACCCCAACAGATGGAGTGATAAAGAAGGCATGAGAACAATTGCTTCAGTTTTGTAATATATTACACTTGCTACTTGCTTAGAAACACACAGGTTTGTATATTAAAATGTGAAGTTCCTGGAATATCCTCTATCCTATATTCTATATTCTAAAACCTGAAAACCTGGGATATGTAATTCTTTTTACTGCAATCACAACCAAAACATACAAGGCTTATACTCAGAGTAATTTGTTTGTAAATTAATTGCTTTTTCCCAAAAACAACTATGTGTTTAATAAGATGATGAGAGGAGATAAAAAGAACAACTTTTTAAAAATCTCTTCCTGCCTACTTATCCCCACGAACCTATCTGGCTGCTTTCTCTTTCTGTCTGCAAGTCTGCTTTTATTTCCATGAGTTTCACTCTGCTTTCTCACCATTGTTGGCTGAATCAAATCTGAACATTAACTTTGACTATCAATTCCGTTTCATGGTTGTGAATGTGACAATGATTGATTTGTCTTAGTCAAAGATCCTTTATTCACTTTGTCCTATTATTAGACTTTGTAAAACTTTCAGTTTCTTTTTGACTTTCACTTTCTTTCTGACTTTCATGTAGGCGGTGGAAGAATTTGGATTATAAGTGCTTTCTGTGCTCTTTCTTTGTAAGATTATCACTTTCAAGCAAATTACTTATCAGAATCTGTCTCCAATTGTCACTAGCTCTGTGAATACAATGAATATCTTTACAACAGCTCCAAACATCTACTTCTCCTGATCTCCTCTGAGCGTTTCCACCATAACATTCTGACCAGCACTAAACACTAAGTTTTAAGCATTGGGTGTTATTCTTGATTGATACCAGGCATGATAAAATCTTGACCTGGGAGCATGATAAAACACTAAATTACAAGGAGAGCCATCTATTATAAATTTTGGTTGGGGTGGGGGGGGGAGTTATTCTGCTATAGAAAAGAGAATTGTCTAGCCTGTATATAAGAGGAATACAGATTTACAACCAACCTAACAGATGGTTGACCAAAAACCTCTTTACAATCTTCTTCCTGCATTCAGCATTCAATGAATGATGATAATGTGATTTTGGAGTACATTTGACTCCATCCTTACTTAGAAATATTTTGAAATTTTTGGATGTGGGTCAAAATCTGGCACCAGCACCTCTGGCGTCCTATGAATTGCAAGTCAACTTCTCAAAAATGTAATAGCTTTGGTAGTTGTAGAATTGTTCATGGACTCAACATTTATCCTTTCCTGTAACTATTGGCCACTCCCCTTCCACTACAAAGCAATCACACACGTCCTTATTCCTATAGTTTTCTTGTGCGTGACCATGGAACGTAAGGAAACTCAGTTGGTTCATTCTCAATCTGAGACATTCTTCTTAACTTTTCACCAACTCTTTAAAATCTTCAACAATTTTGGATATCAAATATTATTTCTTTTTCCCTCTGCTTTCTTATAAACTATTCCTGTGTGCTTTTGATCAAGTTCCTCTGAAAATTTTGTTCTAAATCTTGGCAGAATACTGACTCTGAAATGGCAGAAGAGGCAGTCTTAATTTATATTCAGTTCATTTCTACATGTGAAATATCCTGCAATTTCTCAATATGCCAGCCATTCATGACAATGATTGCATACTTCACTAAGCTTCACATCCTGATTTCTCTTCACAGCTGCTGCCAGACCTGCTGAGCTTTTCCAGCAATTTCCGTTTTGGTTTCTGATTTACAGCATCCACAATTCTTTCAGTTTTAATTCAAAAATTACTTTGTTTTTCTCCCTAATCAAGATCAGTACTCTTACTGATCCTTACTGTAAATAATTCGACCCTGTTTAATCATAGTTCCTTAAGCCAATTCCTTTTTATCATGGAGACTTTATGTTCTCTTCATCAATGGCAATCAGTAAGATATATCTTTGTATTCCTCTCTAACACCAGAATACTAGATTAGATTACCTACAGTGTGGAAACAGGCCCTTCGGCCCAACAAGTCCATACTGACCCTCTGAAGAGCAACCCACCCAGACCCATTCCCCTACACCGAACACTACGGGCAATTTAGCATGGCCAATTCACTGCACATCTTTGGACTGTGGGACGAAACCAGAGCAAACCCATGCAGACACGGGGAGAATGTGCAAACTCCACACAGACAGTTGCCCGACGTGGGAATTGAATCTGGGTCCCTGGCGCTGTGAGGCAGCAGTGCTAACCACTGAGCCACCATTCCACAGTACTTTTGGAACAACTTGTCAGCTTCACAACATCAGTGGTTATGATTGCTGCCTCACAGCACCAGGGACCCATGTTTGATTCCCACCTTGGGCGACTGTCTGTGTTGAGTTTGCACATTCTCCCTGTGTCCGCGTGGGTTTCCTCCGGGGTGTCCAGTTTTCTCCCAAACATGTGCAGGTTAGGTGAATTGGCCATGAAATTGCTCATTGTGTTAAGTGTATTAGTTAGGGGTAAATATAGGGTAGGGGAATGGGTCTGGGTGGGTTACTCTTCGGAGGGTCAGTGTGGACTTGTTGGGACAAATGGCCTGTTTCCACATTGTAGGGAATCTAATCTAATCTTTACTAACTGTAAAAAGTGTTACATAAGTTGTCAATCTCTGACTTTCATTTCTACTGTTTTGCTAGAATTTTGTTTTCAGCTCTGTTACTTTCATCTTCTGTGAACTGTTATTCTCGCTCTCTGACTGAGTACAGCTCTTGATCTTCTCACTCAATAACATCAACTTCTGTTTCCATGCCCGTCATATTCACACTGGAGGATTTTCAGGCTCCTGAACTGGCTTTCGATCTACCAGAACCTTGGCCCACTGCATGGCCGTGACCTGGAGCCTGACTTTTACTTGGTGCATTTCTGTGTTCTGGAATCTTTCAGGCCACCCAGATATGTTGAGGTTGAACAGGATATTGGTGAGGCCTCTTCTGGAGTGCTGTGTGCAGTTCTGGTTGCCCTGTTATAGGAGGGATATTATTAAACTGGAGAGTGTTCAGAAAAGATTTACCAGGAAGTTGCTGGGAATGGAATGCTTGAATGAGAAGGAGATGCTGAATAGGCTGGGATTTTTTTCAAGTGAGTGTAGGAGGTTGAGGGGTGACCTTATAAACCATTATGAAATCATGAGGGGCGTAAATAAAGTGAATGACAAGGGTCTTTTCCCTAGGGTGGGGGAGTTCAAAAGTAGGGGACATATTTTTAAGATGAGAGAAGAAAGATTTAAAAAGGACATGAGGGGCAAAGTTTTTACATAGAGGGCAGTTAGTGTGCGGAATTAACTGCCAAAGCAAGTGGTGAATGCAGGTACAGTTACAATGTTTAAAAGACAATTGGATAAGGACATGAATAGGAAAGGTTTGGAGGGATATGGGACAAATGTAGGCAAATGGGACTAATTT
Organism: Hemiscyllium ocellatum; assembly: GCF_020745735.1. Classification (NCBI taxonomy): domain Eukaryota; kingdom Metazoa; phylum Chordata; class Chondrichthyes; order Orectolobiformes; family Hemiscylliidae; genus Hemiscyllium; species Hemiscyllium ocellatum. The sequence goes on from NC_083426.1 coordinate 42,353,222, forward strand.
AGTTTGGAAACTAGATCAGCATGGATGAATTGAACCAAAGGATCTATTTCTGTGCTGTATGACTCCATCTATGATTGATGTTCCCATTGACATAGCCCATTGACTGGAAACAGGGCCATTTAACTGGTTGGTGGCTACCATTCTAATGGTAACATCCAAATTTGAGACTCTGAGACTGTGAATGTGTTGCTGTAGCTTGGATCTTGTCTGGTAGATCTCCCCTATCAAATCAGGAAACTAACTTCCTTGTAATTTGTGAGTATCTCCTTCTGCCACTTCCACTGTGGTGATGGCCTCACTACAAATCTCCTTCAACATTAGCTTCTTGTCTTTGCTCAAATATTTTGTTGTTCTTTAACCTCTTAAAAATGTGTCCAAGAGATAGGTTTCAAAGTTGACACCATACCAAGTTTTCTAAACTTGAGAATGTAATCTGTAACAGTCTCACTTGTCAATTGCTTCCTTTGATGGAACATAATGCGAATCTCATTCTTGATGTTCCATGATATGAGTCTAGAATAGATCACGGCACTGGGATTTACTGGGTAACTGTGGTTAGAAATGATATTGAAGTACCTTGCTACATCATGGTGAGGAAAATATTTACTCATCATCTATTACTTTGTTTGCTTTCAACCAGAAATGTAACCTTCATTTATAATTACACCAGTTCACTTTGTTTGACTTGAATCTCCCATTGTTTCAAATGTTCCTTCAGCGCCTCTTCTTAGAAGTATGTACCTTGCTGACTCATTGTGTACCTGAGTACAACACGCACTTGGAAATTTTTTTTTAACTCTTTAAACCTCTTGAAAATCAAAGTTAGCTGTTACAAAATTATGTCAAAATGTTCTTGAAGTCCTAATTTCTCAAATGAAGTGTAAAAGTAAATTCTACTGCAACCTTAACTGCTAATCTTCTGTGGTTTATTGCATCAAGTAAGACTAGTACCTGCTCAGTTGTAGGTGATCACCATTGAAATAACTTTATTTATACCTCCCCAACAGAGAGGGCAACAGAAAGGACAATATAACAAAATGCTCAGATCTGACAATGTTCTACTGCAGTGGGGTCCTAACCCAATGAAATAACTCCATAGAGGCCAGTACCCTGTCACCATGTCACCCCTTATTCACACATGGACTGTCTTTGACACTGATCCAGCTCCCCCAGAGCCACTCTTGGAGTGAACAGGATGTCTGTCACTCCTGTTTGTATCTGTCAGCCAGGGCTCCCTGATTGGACCAGATTAACAGCATCAATCAGGGAACTCATATTCCATGAGATCCATAAGGCTGACCTCATTACACTACACCCACTCGCCTCCCATGTGACTAATGTGATCTCTATCAAACTTTCCATGGGATTAGAGTATTAAAGTTTACCTGCTGTGCATAGGTGGACATAAGTGAAGACTGAGGGAACTCTCCTGATGTTTTGATTAATATTTAAACATCATCTTAATTCCAAAAAATAATTTTTTGCCCAGTTAGTTATCTCATTGCTGTTTATTGGGCTACATTATGAATTTGGAAGGAAAGTAGCTTCCTTTGAGTACAACAGAGACTACTTTAAATATATTTCACGGTCTCAGGCATTCTTTAAGATCTTCAATGATGAAAAGTGCTACATCAATATAGGTATTTGTGTTTCAGTGTTATTAATTTGAATTTGAATATCAGCGATTATTTAACATTGAAAAAGTATAAATAAAGGTGTCAAGCTGATTTTCTTATGATTGTATTCAACAAATTTTCATACAGGTTTGGTTGCTGTAATTGTTGGTCAAAGGACAATATAGGTTTTGACGTGTCTACTAAGGCAACATGCTGAGATATAATATGGATTTTCTTACTACAGATACCAGTCTGTCACTGTACTAATGGATCCTGTCAAATTATATGAGGACTGAGCTGATATGTGGGTAACTGTGTTAAAATTACAGGGGTTCAAAATTTATGAGAAGACTTGTAGCTCGGGTGCTCGTTGTTGTGGTTCTGTTTGCCAAGCTGGGAATTTGTGTTGCAGACGTTTCGTCCCCTGTCTAGGTGACATTTTCAGTGCTTGGGAGCCTCCTGTGAAGTGCTTCTGTGATGTTTCCTCCGGCATTTATAGTGGTTTGAATCTGCCGCTTCCGGTTGTCAGTTCCAGCTGTCCGATGCAGTGGCTGGTATATTGGGTCCAGGTCGATGTGCTTATTGATTGAATCTGTAAGATTTCAATTTCAACATCTACACTTAGTTACTTGATCTAAATTAGGGACCTGGCATTGATATAAAATGATGTCAAAACAATTTTGAAAATGGAGAGCTAGCTAGTTGATCAATAAGCAGCAAGTTCAAATAAAGTGTCTCACTAGGAAGGGAATAGTTAGTTCAGGATTCGAATCAGGCTCAGCCTTGATTCTTCCCACTGACACATGATTTTGTAATGAATAGTACACTGACTAATACCAGCACACGTGCAAAGACATGGACCAGGGGTGACTAATCTGTTTGTATTTGGCGCATTTAACTTTCCCTTCCCTTCTTTTTCTGACTTAAAGTTTTTATGTGGACATACCCTTTCAACATACCTCTTTCAAAAGCAAAACACTGCAGATTTTGAAATCTGATTTTTAAAACCACAGAGAATGCTGGAGAAACTCAGCAGGTCTGGAAGCATCTTTGGAGAAAGAAGTAGAGTCCAAAACAACTCTTCTTCAGGGGTTATGTGGGTGTGAATGCTTGTGGATGTGGTACCAATCAAGGACTGCCTTGTCCTGGACAATGGAAAGCTTCTTGAGTGTTACTGGAGTTGTACCTGTCCAGGCCTCTATTCATTAAAAGCCCAGTCTCTCAGTAACATCATTCTCTATGTAGCTACTGGCTGCTATGCCTTATATCCTCTCATTCTCTCATTCTCCTCCAAAAGGATTTTTTTTTACTTTTCTTCATGATCTCTTTCAAACTGCACAAGCAACAAATATTTCTTTCATTGCAATTATATATAGAGTGAAGCTAACTACAAGACTCTTGACACTTGTTCCAGGCTGTAATGCAGGGCTTCACCGGATTGGTCCAGATCCCTAAAAAAGGATTTTTCAGAATTCATGCTGTATGACCTTCACATGGCTCCCACTGTCTCTGTTGTCCTCCTCCGTTTCTGTTATGTTTCTCTTCGCTCAACAGACTGACTTGAGGAGAATGCCCCAATCTATCAGCCAGCACTATATAAACCTGGCAGCGAAATGTCTTACTAAATCATCAAAGTATGAATGAGTTTAATATGCAAGCATAATAACATTATAATTTAATTGCTGCACACAACATAGCTTTCTTAAATCTAAATCTATCACTTTTAGCATTATTTAGGACAGGATTGGGACAGTCATTGGAGGAAAGGGGTTAGGTTTACTCTAGACCCTCTAACTTCAGTTTTGATTGGGGCCTTGAGGGATGGACAGTGTTTTGGACAGTAATACCAGTGCAGTGTTTCAGAGATGACTTTGAGCCAATAAGGATAGCAATGCACAGGTAAATCTGGACCACGTGTCAACTCCCACAGTAAACTGGCACAACCAGTTTTACTTTTAAATATTTGATAAACTACCTTAGAATGGGAGGAACCAAGTTTAAAAATGAATGTGATAAAATAAGCATGAATTGCTTGATGCAAAACAAAATATACTGGTTTCACTGGAACAATCTTTATCAAATTAATATCCTCTTTTATTGCTGCATTTATCAGTCTTTGATATTGCCTCATGCTGCAGTACATTGCATATTCATGCAATCACCTTATAGAGCAAATAAACCTAAGATATAATTTGCCGATTGTGTCCTGCAGCTGCCTTTTCAGTTTTCCAACAATGGCAGTATGGTCTAACTTTTATAAAATGTACCATGGTTTTGTTTTATTTCCAGTGTCTTTTTCTGATTCTCTCTGTCTTGTTCTCCCGTTCCTTTTTCTTTGGTCTGACATTTTCCGATTTTATTTCCATGTCCAACTCTGATTCTGTTCTGTTGTCACTGTTTACCTTTGACCTGTTCCAATATCTGTAAAGCTCACCAATGTATATTGTCTGTCGTTGACACCATGGCTGCAATAAAAATATTGATATTATCACATCAACCTCTTCCTATATTCTAAAATACATCAGAGATCAGAGAATGAGCACTAATAACAGCAAATAAAACATGAAAGACCTGCAGATGCTGTCAATCAGAAACAAAAACCGAAGCTGCTGGAAAAGCTCAGCAGGTCTGGCAGCATCTGTGAAGGAAAATCAAAGCAACCCTCATGAAGGCGCTGTGAGGCAGCAGTGCTAACCGCTGTGCCTTCATGTTGCCCAGTCATGTCCTCTGTTCAGATGACTCTGTACATTTCTAAATTTGTTGACTGTACAAGAGGAATTTTAAGGGTACATCATGTAAATGGCAAGGATGATATTTCTACAACATGATGATGCATTTCAACATGAATTGTGTCATTGTGTTTCAGTGTTTGGCAAGGATCGCACCAAGGTGTGTCAGATGTTCTCTGATAACGATAACCGTTCTTCAAGCGATGATGTAAATCTAGTTCCTTGGAAGTGATGATGATGGATGTATCACCGTGAGCTGTAAAAATACAATTCTAGGCAGTGTTGTGGGTTAGCAGGTTATGTAACTTTGTCATGGAAATGTTAAAGCACAAAGGATAAAGGAACATTGTTCAAAAAGTAATTAATTAATGAGTACAGTTTAGTAATGAACATAATAGTGACCGTAAAGATGACTAAAAATATGACCCATTCCTGTGAAAGTCTATAAAAATACTATAGGATTATCAAAATATTAGGTAAGGCAGTACACGGCAGCACACACTTTTACATACATTTGTAGCTTGCCCTTGTGAATAGTGCTGGTAGAGATTCCAACATACTTTTTATCTCCTGGTGCACCAGGAATTTTCTCCATTCTTACTGCCTGGCTCTGGGGCGGATTTGTAGGTTGCTATTCCATCTGCTTGCTCACACTATGCATGCACCTCCTTCGATGTCTCCAGTCGAGGTGGCAAGAATGGGGAGGCTTGTCTACAGTCATGGTGATTCGATGTTGGATGGAAATGGGAACAATTCACAGAATGACAAAACGGGTACCAGACAGAAGGACACAAATTGACCCATCACATCCAGCTGGCTCCACTATCTAGTCCGACTCTATTATCTAGTACCAATCTCCTGCCTTTTGTTCCTGCAGCCCTATAGGTATTCCTGATGAAGTGCTTTTGCCCGAAACATCGATTTTACTGCTCCTCGGATGCTGCTTGAATTGCTGTGCTTTTCCAGCACCACTAATCCTGCATCCCTATATACCATTATCATCCAAAACAAAAGCTGAATGCCCTTGTGAATGGTTCAATTGTACCTGAGTCCTCTGCATTTCCAGGCACAGACTTTGTGAAAAAGTTTATTTGTCATATCTCAATTGCTTTGTTTGCACATTATCTTAAACTGATAAAAAGCTTAGGAATGCATGATTTAGCCTGAAAAGCTCATTCGCCATTTAATTTGATTATGGCTGAGGACCCATTGTTTCTCAAACAAAATGCCGCTTCTGAAAGCTGTTGTGAAAGCAAGAGTTACATGTCCTCTCTACCTCTCTATGTGGTGGCATGGTGGCCTCACAGTGCCAGAGACCTGGGTTCAATTCCCACCACAGTCTGTGTGGAGTTTGCAAACTCTCCCTGTGTCTGTGTGGGTTTCCTCCGGGTGCTCTGGTTTCCTCCGACAGTCCAAAAATGTGCAGGTTAGGTGAATTGGCCGTGCTAAATTGCCTGTAGTGTTAGGTGAAGGGGTAAATGTAGGGGAATGGGTCTGGGTGGGTTGCTCTTCGGAGGGTCAGTGTGAACTTTTTGGCCTGTTTTCACACTGTAAGTAATCTAATCAAAACACTTCAAAGTCTTTCCCTACTCCATCCCCATAACCCTATCTGCCACTGGGAATCATAAAACAGGCACAGAGGTCATATGGGTACAAGGCTGAGGACCCAGTGTTTCTCAAACAAAATGCTGCTTCTGAAACCTGTTGTGAAAGCAAGAGTTACATGTCCTCTCTACCTCTCTAGTACATCTCTCCATTCTCCCTGGAATCTGATCCTGAAACATCCACACCCTCATCTTGGTCTGAAGAAAAGTGCAGTTCCTGTCCTGTCTCTAACTGATAAATCCTCCCCAATCTGCAGCATGAGGTTCTACTGGGCCCCAGAGATAATTATTACCCTTGAGATCCATTAAGGAGCACAATGGAGGGCACCACCAGTCAGCAGAACCTCAACTGTAGCATTCCGACAGTCTTCTGAATAGCCTCTGTTGAACCATTGGAAAAGCCATAGCCACATTCTGAGGGTTGTGGCCATTAGAATTCCACTCACAGTGATCCCAAAGAGCAAGTTTCACCACAGATTAGGCTCCATGGGAAGGTTTAGCAGCCAGGATTGAGATAGAGGAATCTGAGCCACCCACTTGTCGATGCAATGCAAGACCAGAGAACCAGCAATGAATCCATACACAGGAGACACGCTGGTCATTTACATATTTTGATGAGGCTGCACGCCTTTATTTTAACAGTTGTACTTGTGGTTGGCCTGGTTTCCCAGACCTTGCAAGATCTGGCAGGTTATAAAGAAGGCAGCATGGGCTGAATCGGTGAGGTTTTACAGAACTGCTTGTGAAGACTCACTGAGGCAAGAGATGTGTTTGTTAATTTGGTCAACAGTGAGTGACTAACTGAAGGTAAAAATAATTCCAAGATATGAATTTAACAGTGAATCAGACTAAGCTTTATTTAGCAGAAGGTTTTGGGAGAAGCTAGGTACATTAACACAGTTCCACCAGGCTTCTGGTTTGGTACAGATTACAGTAATCTTTTATATCCTCGACTGCATGTCATGTCACATTCGCCTTCTTCTGGAAGGACTACAGAGCCTTCTGGGCCATTGTCCATCGCAGGATGTGTTGGCTGATACAAGATTAGATTAGATTACTTACAGTGTGGAAACAGGACCTTCGGCCCAACAAGTCCACACCGACCCGCCGAAGCGCAACCCACCCATACCCCTACATTTACCCCTTACCTAACACTACGGGCAATTTAGCATGGCCAATTCACCTGACCCGCACATCTTTGGACTGTGGGAGGAAACCGGAGCACCCGGAGGAAACCCACACAGACACGGGGAGAACGTGCAAACTCCACACAGTCAGTCACCTGAGGCGGGAATTGAACCCGGGTCTCAGGTGCTGTGAGACAGCAGTGCTAACCACTGTGCCACCGTGCCGCCCACAAGTACCGCACATTACTGTTACTGAACACAACCCCTAATGAAGGAGCAGCACTCCAAAAGCTAGTGCTTCCAAATAAACCTGTTGGACTATAACCTGGTGTTGTGTGGTTTTTCACTTTGTCCACCCCAGTCCAACACCAGCACATTAGATCAGACATGATCTTATTAAATCCAGAGTAGACGTGCAAAGGCTGAGTGGCCTAATCTTGTTGCTTGCTTATATTTTCATTCCGCCATAAAGAATGCCATTTCTGCTTTAAGTTGCAGTGAATCGACGTGATTGTAGCTGAGTCAACCAGGAGTAAGAATGCTGGTGATTACCTGTTCTTGGCCTGCCCCATGGTGCTAAGAATTGGACTCTGGCCGTATTTGCATATCAGGGTTTTTTTGAAATTATTTGTACTGTATATAATCAAACCATAAAAATGTGCTTTGCATAAGACAGAAGATTAATCTTTGATCAGAAGTAACGTTAGCATATATAACCAGCCAGTCACTGTTCACTGTAGTTAAGTTCAAAACACATTTGTCAAGTAAATACTCACTTTGCGAATTGCCAGTTCTTCGGCAGTGCAGTTGCAATACAGATAACTGGAAATAATCAACCATTTTATGACCATCTGTTTGCTCTATTTTGTACTAATTATATTTCCCAATTTTATCCCCCTGTTGGCCAATCTATTTCCACTCCTGAACTCTAGCCTTTATCAAATCTCTGTCTATTACAGTATTCTCCGAAAGGAGAGAGAGGTCGCATTTATATGGTGTCCTTCACAAACGCAGTGAATCACTGTTGCTTTACGCCATAAGGTTTTTCTTTAAGTGACATCATTTCAAGTGTTGCCATGTAAGCAAACTTGATGGGCAATTTTCACGCAGCAAGATCCCATTAACATATTCAAGACTGACTAATTGGGTTTTGGCGATCTTGTTTGGAGTTCTAGATTGTCAAGGACAGAGGGAAGAACTCCCTGATCCTCTTCACTTTGGAGACGTGGGATTTTCTGCATTCAACTGAGAGAGAACTATCAAGTCTCATTCAAAAGGCAGAGCTGGTGACAGTGCAGCCATCTCTCAGGACTGGACTGCTGTTTCAGACCAGCCTGATTTTGTTCTGAAGACTCTGGAGTGAAAGTTGAACCCACAGAATTACTTTAATTTATATGCCTTTCATGGAGTAAAAGATCCCAGGAAGTTTCACAGCAGCATTATCATTTTTAACAATTCATATAAGCAGATGTTAAGACTGGTGACCCAAAAATTTTATTAAAGAGGCATACATTCAGGACCTTCTTAAAGGACAATGAAATAGAGTTGAACAGATCTGCAGAGAATTCCCGGGGCTTCATGCCTAGACAGCTGAAGCAATGGGCACCAGTGGAGCAGTGGAACTGCAGAGATAGGGTGAGTGGAGGCTTTGGGAGCATTAGAAAGCAAGGGTGATTTTGTTTGTAATTTGAGGCAATGCTGGACCAATATAGGTCAGCAAGCACAGAGGTAGTGTACAAATGGGACTTGGTATCAGCATGTCCTAGGTATTCTTCAGATGCCCTGACATAATCACTAGTCAGAGTTGATAGGATAACCATGGTGAATTGTGAGCTGTGAAGGATAGCATGGGTTAGAAACAAAGCTTACAAACAACACTCAGTGCATTTCATCTGATAATGACACAGTGAAGAAGGGGAGGAGATCAGCAAATTTAGCACCAGAGGCTGAACCAGCCTTTCACCTTGCAGCTGGGAGGATAGCCAGGTGAAGGTGTGAAATTGAAGGGTTAAATGGACAAATGCTGTGCTAACTAGCAGTGTCTGAAAGATAGTGCTTCCAAATAAACCTGTTGGACTATAACCTGGTGTTGTGTGATTTTTAACTTTGATCTAATGTTAACCTCAACTCTATATTCCTGCATACACCAGAAAATCTTTCATCCCCTCGGTCATCAAGAAGGTATCTACTTCTTAAAAATGTTTGAAGATTCTGCATCCACTGTCTTTTGAAGGAAGGAATTCCAAAGACTTTCAACCCTCTGAGAGAAAAACATGTTTTCTCATCTCTGTCTTAAAGGGACATTCCCCTTATTTTAAAACTGTGATCCTTAGTTCTAGATTCTCTCGTGATCTTTATGGACTTCAGTAAGGTGTTCGACAAGGTTCCCCATGGGAGACTAGTTAGCAAGGTTAGATCTCATGGAATACAGGGAGAACTAGCCACTTGGATACAGAACTGGCTCAAAGGTAGAAGACAGAGGGTGGTGGTGGAGGGTTGTTTTTCAGACTGGAAGACTGTGATCAGTGGAGTGCCACGAGGATTGGTGCTGGGTCCCCTACTTTTAGTCATTTATGAATGATTTGGATGCGAGCATAAGAGGTATAGTTAGTAATTTTGCAGGTGACACCAAAGTTGGAGGTGCAGTGGACAGCGAAGAGGGTTACGTCAGATGCCTCCAGTCTGAAAAACAACCCTCCACCACCACCCTCTGTCTTCTGCCTTTGAGCCAGTTCTGTATCCAAATGGCTAGTTCTCCCTGTATTCCATGAGATCTAACCTTGCTAACCAGTCTCCCATAGGGATCCTTGTTGAACGCCTTACTGAAGTCCATATAGATCACATCTACTGCTCTGCCCTCATCAAGCTTCTTTGTTACTTCATCAAAAAACTCAATCAAGTTTGTGAGACATGATTTCCCATGCACAAAGCCATGTTGACTATCCCTAATCAGTCCTTGCCTTTCCAAATACATGTACATCCTGTCCCTCTAACAACTTGCCCACCACCGAGGTCAGGCTCACTAATCTATAGTTCCCTGGCTTGTCCTTAACACCCTTCTTAAACAGTGGCACCACATTTGCCAACCTCCAGTCTTCAGGCACCTCACCTGTGACTATCGATGATACAAATATCTCAGCAAGAGGCCCAGCAATCACTTCTCTAGCTTCCCACAGAGTTCTCAGGTACACCTGATCAGGTCCTGGGGATTTATCCACCTTTAACCATTTCAAGATATCCAGCACCTGCTCCTCTGTAATCTGGACATTTTGCAAGATGTCACCATCTACTTCCCTACAATCTATATCTTCCATATCCTTTTCCACAATAAACACTGATGCAAAATATTCATTTAGTATCTCCCCCACTTTCTGTGGCTCCACATAAAGGCCACCTTGCTGATCTTTGAGGGGCCCTATTCTTTCCCTAGTTACCCTTTTGTCCTTAATATATTTGTAAAAACCATTTGGATTCTCCTTAAATCTATTTGACAAAGCTATCTCATGTCCCCGTTTTGCCCTCCTGATTCCCCTCTTAAGTATACTCCTACTTTCTTTATACTCTTCTAAGGATTCACTCACTCTATCCTGTCTATACCTGACATATGCTTCCTTCTTTTTCTTAACCAAACCCTCAATTTCTTTTGTCATCCAACATTCCCTATACCTACCAGCCTTTCCTTTCACCCTGACAGGAATATACTTTCTCTGGATTCTTGCTATCTCATTTCTGAAGGACTTCTGATTTTCCAGCCATCCCTTTACCTGCGAACATCTGCCTCCAATCAGCTTTTGAAAGTTCTTGCCTAATACCGTCAAAATTGGCCTTTCTCCAATTTAGAACTTCAACATTTAGGTCTGGTCTATCCTTTTCTATCACTATTTTAAAACATCTTTTCAACATCCACCTGGTCAAATCCCCTCAGGATCTCTGTGTTTCAATTAAGTCACCTCTGAATCTTTTAAACTCCAGAGGAAGCAGGACTAACCTGTCTTAGCTTTTCTCATAAGACAATCCACTCATTCGAGATTTGAACCTTGAATGTATGATGACATGTCACACGATTGTCACGGGATTGACAATTCTCTTGTGAATTATCAAGCTTCTCAGATCCTTATCCATCTCTCTCCAGACTCAATGTTTAAATCATCCCTTTATCAAGCTGCCTGACCCATCGCAGCACTGAGATGTTTCTTTACAAAATCACACATGACATCCTGGATGAGTGTATGCTCTGTTCTCTTGCTATGGGCTCCATCCCTCCCCTGGTAATCTGAGATAAAATAAAACTATTCACCCACTTGGTGCCAAAGTCAATCATCTGACCATATAGCTGCATCATTGCTAAGACTGTCTGTTTTCACCTCTGTAACAGCAGCTGGCTTCACACCTTCCTCAGTTCATCTACTGCTAAAACCCTCATCCATAGCCTTCACAGCCCACAGATTTGACTATTGTACCACACTGTACTGATGTCCCATCTTCTATTTTCTGTAGACTTAAGGTCATCCAAACCTCCACTGTGTAACATCATAACTCACACCCAATCCCATTTTCTATCACCCAACTTCGCCATAATTTTCATTGACTCCCGATCATGCCTCACTTCAATATAAAAATTCTCATCCTCATTTTTCAGTCCCTTCATGGTCTCATTTTTCCATATCTCTATCATTTGATCACATCCATTAATCCTCTGAGATTTTTGCACTTTTCTAATGAGCACCTGCAATTCTATTTGCTCCACCATTGACAGTGTTGCTTTCAATGGCTTAGCCTACAGATAACCCACAATATCTCTCTTCCTCTCTTTCTCTACGATGCTTCTTAAACCATCTATCACTAATTGAATATCTAGTAATTTTGTTAATATCACCCTATGTGACTTGCAGTCAAACTTTGATAAATAATGCTTCTTTATCGTACAAGTTGTTGTTGCTATTACTTACTCTTGACTTGAATCTGGAATGATACCTTCATCAGTCCCAGGACATCTCTGCAGGAATTCCTCAGCCCAACCATCTTCAGCTGCTTTATCAATTACCTACTCTCCATCATAAGGTCTGAAGTGGGATGTTCGCCAATGATTGCACAATATTCAGCACCATTCACAACTTCTCAGATACTGAAGCATGTATCATGCTCAAATGGAGCAAGATCTGGACAATATCCAGCCTTGGGCTGAAAAGTGACAAGTGACATTCATGCTACATAAATGCCAAACAATGACCATCTCAAAAAAGAGAGAATTTAACCATTGCCCCATTGGATGCACCACCATCAATGAATCCCCTACTATCTATATCCTGGGATTTACCACTGACCAGAAACTGAATCGAACTGGCCACAAATCATATGGCTGGAAAAGCAAGTGAGAAGATTGTAATTCTACGAAAAGCAATTCACCTCCTGACTCCCCAGAGCTTGTTTAGGACCTACATGGCACAAGTCAGGTGTGTGATGGAATATTCCCCATTTGCCTGGATGAGTGAAATGCCAACAACATTCAAGAAGCTTGACACCATCTGGAACAAAGTAGCCCATTTGAATAGGATACCATCCACTACCTTCAGCATTCATTCCCTCCATAACCAATACCCAATAGCAGCAAAGTGTACCATTGACAAGGTGCACTGTAATGACTCACCAAGTGTCCTCCCACAACATCTTTCAAACCCACAGCCATGTTCACCTGGAAGGACAAGGGCAGCAGATACTTGGAACAATACCACCTGCAATGAGCCACGCACCATCCTGACCTGGAAGTATATTGTTGTACTTTCACTGTCACTATGTCAAAATCCTGGAACTGCCTTCCTAACAGCAATGTGAGTGCCTGTACACCACTTGACTGTAATGGTTCAGAAAGGCAGTTCATTACCACTTTTGGATGATTAGAGATGGACAAAAGTACTGGCTCAATTAGGGACTCACATGTCCCATGAAACAATAACAAAAGTGACTGTTTTTAATCGACCTGTTATTGGTTAAGTGCATCTATTATGGAGGATTCCTTACATTGGTGTAAGGAGTTATGATTTCCTTTGTGTTCCTGACTAAACATTTCATCTTTTGTTTTAAGTTGGGGAACATCGACTGTCATGGAATCCCTAGAGTGTGGAAACAGGCCTTTAGGCCCGATAAGCCCATACCAATCTCCAAACCCACCCAGCGTAACCCACCCAGATCCATTTCCCTACCCTATATTTCCCCTGACTAATGCAACTAACCTATACATCCATGGATACTATAGACAATTTAGCATGGCCAATTCACCTGACCTGCACATCTTTGGACTGTGGGAGGGAACTGGAGCACCTGGAGGAAACCCACGCAGACACGGGGAGAATGTGCAAACTCCACAAAGCCTGAGGCTGGAATCGAACCTCGGTGTCTGGCGCTGTGAGGGAGCATTGCTAACCACTGAGCCACCATGCCGCCAAATTGTTCTGACTGCTCACTGTCCTGCAATTCTAAGGTGCAACTCCTTCTGAAGATGGTAACAATTGCTACCCGTTAACCTTTGCCAATTTTCACAGTTCTTCTGTGAAAAGTACTCGGCTGAAACTTACTTGAACCAGGCTCGATAGGGATCGTTTTACGTTTCATAATTACACATATTTTAGTAGCATCTAATTTGTGTTGGGCTTTTAAAAATAAATGCTTTTGTTCCTTTCCTGTGAACATTGCAAAGAATGCTCTTGGACTCAGTGTTTGTTATTTTATTATTTTTGGATCAAATAGAATTTAGAAACAATTCAGCTATTTATTGCAAAGGACACAGTGGAATTAAATTCCTGTTTAACAAGATGTGCTATGAACTTGATCTCAGTTATCCACTTATGAAAGAAAAATAAACTGGCAAGATTGGCATTCAAATGAAAACATCACCAGATAGACGAGATTAGAGGCTCTGAAACTGTGATGAGATCTGGAGGATTGGATAAAAGCAGGTATCAGATCCAAAAATGATACGTGACTATAACATGGTTGCTTTAGCAGTAGCAGATCCACAGGTCTGAGAATTCTTGAGGCTGTAGAAAAGGAAAAAAAAACCCAGCTTCAACCAGGGAAGGATAGTGAAAGGTGCTTCAGTCTGGACTTCTGCTGTCTTCACCACTCTCCACATTAAAAAGGCTATTGGGAGATTTCCAAAGCCTCCTTGAGAAATGAATTACCGATAGATACTAGCAACAAGTTTAAATTTTAATGAAACCCCAATAACTCCTAACATAATGACCATATGATACGATTTTTCTTTATTTTTATTGTTGTGGTTCTGTTCGCCGAGCTGAGAATTTGTGTTGCAGACGTTTCGTCCCCTGTCTAGGTGACATCCTCAGTGCTTGGGATCCTCCTGTGAAATGCTTCTGTGATGTTTCCCCTAGCATTTATAGTGATTTGTACCTGCTGCTTCCGGTTGTCAGTTCCAGCAGTCCGCTGCAGTGGCTGGTATATTAGGTCCAGGTCGATGTGCTTATTGAATGAATCTGTGGATGAGTGCCATGCCTCTAGGAATTCCCTGGCTGTTCTCTGTTTGGCTTGTCCTATAATAGTAGTGTTGTCCCAGTCGAACTCATGTTGGTTGTCATCTGCGTGTGTGGCTACTAGGGATAGCTGGTCGTGTCGTTTCGTGGCTAGTTGGTGTTCATGGATGGGGACCGTTAGCTGTCTTCCTGTTTGTCCTATGTAGTGTTTTGTGCAGTCCTTGCATGGGATTTTGTACACTACATTGGTTTTGCTCATGATGGGTATCGGGTCCTTCGTCCTGGTGAGTTGTTGTCTGAGAATGGCTGTTGGTTTGTGTGCTGTTATGAGTTCTAGTGGTCGCAGTAGTCTGGCTGTCAGTTCAGAAATGTTTTGATGTATGGTAGTGTGGCTAGTCCTTTGGGTTATGGCATGTCCTCATTCTGTTGTCTTTCCCTTAGGCATCTGTTGATGAAATTGCGCGGGTACCCGTTTTTGGCGAATACATTGTATAGGTGTTCTTCTTCCTCTTTTTGCAGTTCTGGTGTGCTGCAGTGTGTTGTGGCCCTTTTGAACAGTGTCTTGATGCAACTTCTTTTGTGTGTGTTGGGGTGGTTGCTTTCGTAGTTTAGGACTTGGTCTGTGTGTGTGTGGCTTTCCTGTATACCTTTGTGGTGAATTCTCTGTTCGGTGTTCTCTGTAATCACGTCTAGGAATGGGAGTTGGTTGTCCTTTCCTTCTTCTCTACTGAATTGGATTCCTGTGAGTGTGGCATTGATGATCCGGTGTGTGTTCTCTATTTCTGTGTTTTTAATGATTACAAAGGTATCATCTACATATCTGACCCAGAGTTTGGGTTGAATTTGCTGTAAGACTGTTTGTTCTAACCTCTGCATTACTGCTTCTGCTATAAAGTCCAGAGATGGGTGAGCCCATGGGTGTGCTGTTGATTTGTTCATATATTTGGTTGTTGAATGTGAAGTGTGTTGTGAGGCACAGGTCCAGTAGTTTGAGTATGCCGTCTTTGTTGATAGTTTCCCCGTCTTGTTGTCTGTTCTGTATGTCCAGCAGGTTGGCTATTGTTTCTCTGGCTCGGGTTTTGTCGATAAAGGTGAACAGTACTGTTACATCGAATGAAACCATAGTTTCTTCCTTGTCTATGTGTATATTTCTGATGATGTCCAAGAATCTGCTCCCCCTAATCTTGAGGCTCTGCCCTCTTGTCCTAGATTCACCCGCCAGTGGAAACATCCTCTCTACTTCTATCTTATCTATCCCCTTCAGAATTTTATGTTTCTACAAGTTGCCCCCTCATTCTTCTATATACTAATGACTATAATCTCAGTCTACTCAGTTCTCTTCTCATAAGCCAACCCCCTCAACTCCAAAATCACCTCAGTGAATCTTCTTACTATAGCTTTGGCATGCTGAAAGGCAAAGATGCAAGTGAGCAATCCTAACAAGTGAAACATGACCTAGCAAGTCAGAGACCCATACAGCACGGTCCAACCAGTCCATGCCAACCGTAATCCCAAACTAAGCTAGTCCCACCTGCTTCCTCCTGGCCCATATTCTTTTCCTTTTCATGTATTACCCAAATGTCTTTTAAATGTTGTAACTGGACCCGCATTCACCACTTCTTTTGGAAGTTCATTCCATACACAAACCACTCTGTGTGTAAAAAATAAGTCTGCATGCTTTTTTAAATCTCTCTCTTCTCGTCTTAAAGATATACCCCTAGTCTTGAAATATCCACTATAGTGAAACAATACTTGCCATTCTATACCCCTCATGATTTTAAAACCTTATAAGGTCACTCCTCAACCTCCTATGCTCCAATGAAAAAGGTCCCAGCCTATCCAGCCTTTCCTCAGACCTCAAGTCCTCCATTCCTGGTAACATCCTAGTAATTCTCATCTGAATCCTCTCCAGCTTAATAATATCTTTCCCATATCAGGGCGACCAGAACTGGACACTATGTCAGAAGAGGACTAACTAACGTCCTGTGCAACCTCAGCATGACATCTCATCCCCCATACTCAAAGGTCTACGCAGAAGTGTGCTAAACTCCTTCTTGACTACCCTGTCTATATGTGATGCAAACTTCAAAGAATTATGTTTCTATGCCCCATGTCTCTATATTCTACAACACAACAGGAGGCCCTACTTTCAATTTCATAACTTCTGCCCTTGTTTGTTTTATCAAACTGTAATACCTTGCATTTATCCAAACTAATCTCTATCTGCCACTTCTCAGCCCATTGACTCAATAGATCAATATCTCTTACATAACTTTTTTCACTGCCTACTATACCATCAATTTGGTGTCATCGGCAAGCTTACAAACCATACCTTCTTTATATTTTCACCTAAATCATTTATCTAAATGACAAACAAAGTGGACCCAGCACCGACCCCTGTGGAACATTGCTAATTACAGGCATCCAGTCAGAAAAACAACCCTCCACCATCACTTCCTGTTTCCTGTCATTAAGCCAATTTTGTATCCAGTTGGCAAGCTCACCTGAATCCCATGTGATCTAACTTTAGTAATTAGTCTGCAATGTGGAACCTTGTCAAAGGCTTTACTGAAGTCTAATAACTTCCTGATGAAGGGCTTTTGCCCGAAACATCGAATTTCCTGCTCCTCAGATGTTACCTGACCTGCTGTGCTTTTCCAGCACTGCACTAATCTTGACTGAAGTCAAATAACGTCTACGATTCTGCACTCATCAACCTTCTTGGTTACTTCCTCAAAAAATTCCTAGATGTTCTTTTTTGGCACATTTGTCACCAGGAAATACATTCAAACAAGCAGCTTATTGGCAGCTAGCTTTCTGAGCTCAGTTTGTTAAACATGACTTTTTGTCTAGACTCCAATCAATATTTTGAAACGACTGGAGAACCTGCTTGTATCACGAGGGTGAGTCTGTACAAAACATTGTTGGTACTTTATCCAAGTAGCAAAATGTTAAAGGCTGCCACCCTCGAAGGGAGGTCATTAGCACCAGGCAGGAGAATTGAAAATTAAACTTCTGGAGTTATGATTCCATGAGTTTATATCGGAAAAGAGATAACTTGACCAACCGAGCACTGTCCATTTCCATGGTCCATGCATATTCTCTGAACCCTATTTCCATTTTTTTTCCCTCAGATGTTTAGTCACCTTCCCTCCAAGCACATCTTTGGTGTTTGTCTCAACTACTCTGTTTGGTGGCAAATTCCACGTTCTAACTATTGTCTGGGGACAGCTATGTCATTCTTAATTTCTTGATTTGGGGCTTCCTCATATGTGGGAATACATTTTCTATGCCTATTCAAAAACATTTTCACGATTTTAGAGGTCTCCAGCAATTTAACACTCTGTCTTACCTTTTCTTGAGAAAGGAATGCCACTTTGTACAAGCTTTTCTGAAATTTATAATCTCTGGACTCTTCCTTATGAATCTAATTCTGGCATAATTTTTAAACATTGTTACAAAGAGAGAATAAATCAAAGCTTTTTGTCCGTCACACATCAGGACTATGTTGTAAGGAAGACTTGAGAAAAGAGGCACCAATTTATACAGTAGGAGAAGAAGGTGCTGATTGATTGGGAGAAAGTGAGGACTGCAGATACTGGAAAGTCAGAGTCAAAAAGTGTGGATCTGAAAAGCACAACAGCTCAGGCAGCATCTGAGGAGCTGGACAATCGACATTTCCAGCATAATTTCTTCATCAGAAATGTGCTGGGTAGGTGCTAGTGGTGAGAGGGGTGGGGTTTGGCGGTTTGGGAAAGGGGCTGAGATATTTATGAGGGTAGGGTGGGTGTGGGAGGAAGGTAACTGGAAGGGTAGATGCAGGTGGGTGGTGATGGTGATTGGTCGGAGCGGAGGATGGAGCGGATTGGTGGAAAGGTGATTCATTGGGCCATCACTGCCATGGAGACACTACAAAGCAGTTAACTGTCAATCTTAGTTGTCAGACCAGACAGGCAGTTTCAGAATGGTCAGGGTTTCACTTTCGGAAAGCAGCAGAGATTGGTAGTCTCCATGACATTCGTTTTCATGAAAAGGGTACAAGGTACATAATAAAACAGAATCCTGCGTGTGTATATATAATATATATATATATATATATATACACACACACCTTCAAGTAAGCACAATTATAGCATACTGCAGGCTCATCTCATGATCATTAACTGGTTTTTGGTGTAGCTCTTAGTACAGTCCAGGTTATTTCTGGTTTTTGCTACTGGTAGATACACCCTCAAGCCAAAATGATGTTTTGCCTACCACGCAAATGATGACTATGAAATGAGTTTCAATTCTGGTGTGATGTCTGGCATTGGAGCGAAATATCCCAAAGACTGGTGAATCACAAATGTCCTGTTGGCATGGAATCTCCACAGTGCAGGGAAAGGCCTTTTGGCCCATTAGATCTAGACTGAACCTCCAAAGAGCATCTCACCTAGACCCACTCCATCCCTATAACCCTGCATTTCCCATGGCTAATCCACTTAGCCTGAACACTATGGGACAACTTAGCAAGGCCAATCCATCATGCATATCTGGAGGAAACCAGAGCACCTGGAGGAAACCCCCACGGACACATGGAGAATGTGCAAACTCCACACAGATGGTTGCCTGAGGCTGGAATTGAACCCAGTTCCTTGGTGCTGTGAGGCAGCAGTGCTAACCACTGAGCCAATACACATGCCAGTCAAGGGCCATCATCTCGTGCCTGCAAACGTCAGAAAAATATGTCCGCCAGATATGATTGAGTTGCTGGAAATCATCAATAAAATAATCCAGGTTGTGCTCAGAGTTACACCACAACCATTTGAAGATCATCAGTCAGGTATGAAGGGTGATGTATTTGTGTGAGTAGAAAGCTCCATATCTTAATACTCAGGTCCCTATTTTATGTTGAGGTAAAAAGAATTGATGTCCATTTATGGAAGTCTGTTTCTCTTGTCATTGTTCTGATAAGTACATGATGAAAAGCTTTGACTTCTTGTCTCCTTTCAGCAAGGTTTAAGTTCTGTACTGCCAAGCAATTATAGGTATCATTTTGTAAATCTTAGCACTTTCAATATGATAGAACAATTAAAATAAAAAGACAAATCAAATCTTAGCAGGACTTATACATTTAATGGTAAGGTCCTAGTGAGTGTTGCTGGACAAAGACACCTTGGACATAGCTCCTTGAAAATTGAGTTGCAGGTAGATAAGATAGTGAAGAAGGCATTTAGAGTCATAGAGATGTACAGCATGGAAACAGACCCCTCGGTCCAACCCGTCCATGCCGACCAGATATCACAACCCAATCTAGTCCCGCCTGCCAGCACCTGGCCCATATCCCTCCAAACCCTTCCTATTCATATACCCATCCAAATGCCTTTTACATGTTGTAATTGTACCAGCCTCCACCACTTGCTCTGGCAGCTCATTCCATACATGTACCACCCTCTGCGTGAAAAAGTTGCCCCTTAGGTCACTTTTATATCTTTACCCTCTTACCTTAAACCTATGCCCTCTAGTTCTGGACACCCCGTCCCCAGGAAAAGGACTGTCTATTTATCCTGACCATGCCCCTCATAATTTTGTAAACCTCTATAAGGTCAGCCCTCAGCCTCCGATGCTCCAGGGAAAACAGCCCCAGCCTGTTCAGCCTCTCCCCATAGCTCTAATCCTCCAAACCTGGCATCATCCTTGTAAATCTTTTCTGAACCTTTCAAGTTTCACAACATCTTTGCGATAGGAAGGAGACCAGAATTGCAAGCAATATTCTAACAGTGGCCTAACCAATGTCCTGCACAGCCGCAACATGACCTCCTAACTCCTGTACTCAATACTCTGACCAATAAAGGAAAGCATACCAAATGCCTTCTTCACTATCCTATCTATCTGCTTCTCCACTTTCAAGGAGCTATGAACTTGCACTCCAAGGTCTCTTTGTTCAGCAACACTCTCTAGGACCTTACCATTAAGTGTATAAGTCCTGCTAAGATTTGCTTTCCCAAAATGCAGCACCTCACATTTATCTGAATTAAACTCCATCTGCCACTTCTCAGCCCACTGGTCCTCCTGGCCAAGATCCTGTTGTAATCTGAGGTAATCTTCTTCACTGTCCACTACACCTCCAATTTTGTGTCATCTGCAAACTTTCTAACTGTACCTCTTATGCTCACATCCAAATCATTTATATAAATGACAAAAAGTAGAGAATCCAGCATCGATCCTTGTGGCACTCCACTGATCACAGGCCTCCAGTCTGAAAAACAACCCTCTATCACAACCCTCTGTCTTCTACTTTTGAGCCAGTTCTGTATCCAAATGGCGACTTCTCCCTATATTCTGTGAGATCTAACCTTGCTAACCAGTCTCCCATGAGAACCCTTGTCAAACGCCTTACTGAAGTCCATATAGATGATATCTACTGCTATGCCCTCATCAATCTTCTTTGTTACTTCATCAAAAAACTCAATCAAGTTTGTGAGACATGATTTCCCACGCACAAAGCCATGTTGACTATCCCTAATCAGTCCTTGCCTTTCCAAATACATGTACATCCTGTCCCTCTAACAACTTGCCCACCACCGAGGTCAGGCTCACTAGTCTATAGTTCCCTGGCTTGTCCTTACCACCCTTCTTAAAGAGTGGCATCACGTTAGCCAACCTCCAGTCTTCCGGCACCTCACCTGTGACTATCGATGATACACATATCTCTGCAAGACGCCCAGCAACCACTTCCCTAGCTTCCCACAGAGTTCTAGGGTGCACCTGATCAGTTCCTGGGGATTTATCCACCTTTATGCATTTCAAGACATCCAGCACTTCCTCCTCTGTAATATGGACATTTTCCAAGGTGACACCATCTATTTTGCTACTTTCTATACCTTCCATATCCTTTTCCACAGTAAATACTGATGTAAAATACTCATTTAGTATGTCCCCCATTTTCTGGGGCTCCACACAAAGGCTGCCTTGCTGATCTTTGACTGTTTTCCTTGGAGTGTTAGAGGCTGAGGGGTGACTTTTAGAGGTTTATAAAATAATGAGGGGCATGGATAGAATAAATAGACAAAGTCTTTTCCCTAGGGTGAGGGAGTCCAGAACTATCGGGCATAGGTTTAGGGTGAGAGGGGCAAGGTATAAAAGGGACCTAAGATGCAACGTTTTCATGCAGAGGGTGGTATGCTTTGGTATGATTTCCTTTATTGGTCAGAGTATTAAGTACAGGAGTTGGTAAGTAATGTTGCTGCTGTAGAGCACGTTGGTTTTGCCACTGTTGGAATATTGCATGCAATTCTGGTCTCCTTCCTATTGGAAGGATGTCATGAAATCTGAAAGGGTTCAGAAAAGATTTACAAGAATGTTACCAGAGTTGGAGAATTTGAGCTACAGGGAGAGGCTGTACAGGCTGGGGCTGTTTACCTTGGAGCATTGGAAGCTAAGGGGTGACTTTATAGAGGTTTATAAAATCATGAGGGGCATGGATAGAATAAGTTGACAAAGTATTTTCCCTGGAGTGGGAAAGTCCAGAACTAGAGGGCATAGGTTTACGCTGAGAGGGGCAAGATATAAAAGGGACCTAAGGTGCAACTTTTTCACGTAGAGGGTAGTGTGTGTGTATGGAATGAGCTGCCAGAGGCTGGTACAATGGCAGCATTTACACAGCACCTGGATGGGTATATGAATAGGAAGGGTTTAGAGGGATAAGGGCCAAGTGCTAGCAACTGGGACTAGATCAGGTTAGGATATCTAGTCGGCTTGGACGAGTTGGACTAAAGGTTCTGTTTCTGTGCTGTACATTTCTATGATTGTAAATGCAGTAATATTAAGGTTGACCAGGGAATTACAAATTTCTAGTGACTATGCCAGATCTTTGTACTGGGGGAGCTTAGAGCACATTTGAGAGATAGTCAACGCACATCATCAAGATGGCACCAAACATTAACAGATAATGCAAGATTGGAGATTAATCTAATCTCGAGAATGATGATTTCACTGAGGTACAGTGAAGCACTGATCAATGAAATAAGAATTTTACTCTGAATTAAACCAGCAATGGTTGGCATACATTTAAATTAGTGAAAGGGAACATATTTTACTAAATGAAAAACAAATTGCTGGAAAAGCTCAGCAGGCTTGGCAGCATCTGTGGAGAGAAATCAGTGTTAACAATTTGGGTTCTATAACCCTTCCACAGAACAGTTGCTGATTTACAGCATCCACAGGTCTCTCTGTTTTTATTGTTATCTGAATGTTTGACCAATATTCAAGGCAAAAGCATTAGGGTCATTCAGAATTAGAGTAAATGATAGCTATGAATATCAGGATGCTCGAAAGCTGGGCTTTGATGAGTGAGATGTCTATACTCATGATTTCAGATTCACTCTGCCATCAACAAGTGTCAGTCTTCAGGTGGGAAGAAGTTGGATTGTTTTTCTGAATCGAAACTAATCAGGGCCATAATCTTATCTGGTAGATACCTATCTCCATGAAATAATAATACTTGGCAGCAGTTCTGACTTATTCTGACTACGTGATTCACAATGATTGGATGCTGTCTCCTATGTCATCAGAAAGCTGGTAATTGTGGAAACTACCAACCTTCTTTTGCTGAATCATAGTTTTCAAGTTGACAAACCAGTCTTTTGTTAACCTTTACACGAATGCACTATAAATTCATAAACTAGTACAGGTAACAGTTTGGGGAAAAGGGGCTCCAAACTAATACAGCCTTGAAACAACCAAAAGCAGAAGTTGCTGGAGAAACTCAGCAGGTCTGTGGAGAGAAAAGAGAGTTAGCATTTCAAGTCCAGTGACTGCCAACAGTTTCTGTATTTTGGTTTTTTCACATCTCCAGCATCTGCAGTTTATTTTTGGTTTTATACTAATACAGACCTGTCGGTTTTAAAATTTGAAATAGTTCTGAGTTATGGAACAAGATATAAACTTAAAAAAAGATAAACAGAAATTGCTGGAGAAACTCAGCAGGTCTGGCAGCATCTTTGGAGAGAAAGCAAAGTTACCGTTTTGGGTCCAGTGACCCTTCTTCAGAACAGACCCAAATCATTAACTCTGCTTTCTCTTCACAGATGCTGCCAGACTTGCTGTGTTTTACCAGCAATTTCTGATTTTTATTTGTTTCTGATTTCTATCATCCGCAGTTCTTCGTTTTCTTTTCTTTTGTTTAAAAAAAGTATAAATCTGTCAGCTGTGGTGTGGTTCAGTTTATAGGCAGCATGCTTTCCTCAGAGCATTGATGCTTTTCAAGTCCAGCTCAGGGTGAACCCCAGGCTAACACCCCAGTGCACACTGAGAGATGTGGGGTGCCCTGTCAAGGATCTGGCTGTGGCCTCCACAACATTGACACTCAGAAAGGAATGATGTTACAGGAGAAAGCAAGTAGCATACAACTGGCATCTTGCAAGACAGAGAAGAGAGCAGAGACGGCTGTGACCACAGTGCCCTCAGCCATACACTTGTCTGCCAGCGAAGACCACGACCGACTTGTCCAGGAACCCTTTGCTCGGTCTCCCATGCATGAGGCCAGCAGTAACGTTTCAAGCATTGTGTCTAATGGCACAACATCCTCTTCAGGAAAGATAAAGGAAAACCACAGGCAGTAGCAAAGACAGAAATTGCTGGAGAAACTCAGCAGGTTTGGCAGCATCTTTGGAGAGAAAGCAAAGTTAACGTTTTGGGTCCAGTGACCCTTCTTCAGAACAGACCCAAATCATTAAATCATGATTGCAGCTGGTGAAGGTGGGATAGATGCTGAAGATGGGATTGGGGGTGGGGACAGGGGGTTTAAGAGACTAAACAATAGGTAGAGATGACATCCAAAGAAAGAAAGAACAGCACTTGGACAAACAAAGGGATAGATAATGGTGAAAAGGGGGAAAGAAAAGCTGCTAATGGGGACCATGAGTGGGTGAGAATGGGTTGGCTGTGTTGATATCGGCCCATTTTATGACAGTGGCTGGGGTGTGGGAGTAGAACAGGCCCTAAAATCGCTGCACTCGATATTGAGCCCTGAAGGCCGCAGGCTCCCCAAATGAGGTGCTGTTCTTCCAGCTTGTACTGAGCTTTGCTGGAGTACTGTAAGCCTGATACAGAAATATTGGTCAGCAATCACAGTGATAGTGTTGAAGTGGCAGGCAATCAAAAAGTCGGGTCATATTAATACATTAGGAAGACAAAATGTAGACTGGGTGACCATTTTGTGGGACATCTATGTTTTAACAATAGAAATGACACTAAGCTTCCTGTTTCTTGCCTCTTCAATGCACGACTGTGCTCCCTGGCCAATATCTGTGTCTCGGGTTTGCTGCAGTGCTCCAGTGAAGCTCAGTACAAGCTTCAGGAAAAACAGCATCTCATTTTCCATTTGGGGATCCTGAAGCCTTCAGAACTCAATATTGAATACACTAATTTTAGGGCTCCTTTTGTGTCCTTTAACCACTCCCACACCTCAAGCCTTGTCACAATATGGGCTGCTGTTCAACACAGCCACACAGCCAATCATTTTCACCTACTCATAATTGCCATGAAGAGCTTGTCTTTCTCCCTGGCTCATGATTATCCATCCTTTAGTCTGCCCACCTGCTGTTCTCTCTCCCTGGGCTCCACTGCCATCTTTGCTTAGTCCTCCCCCTATCACCCTTTCCTGACTGGAATCAGTTCTGAAGGAAGGTCTCTGAAACTGAAACAATAACTCTGCCTTCTCTCCTCAGATGCTGCCAGACCTGCTAAGTTTCTCCTGCAATTTGTTTTTGTTTTGGATTTCTAGTATCCACAGTATTTTGTTTCATTTTCGTGTTTACCCCTAGGCTTTAATTCAGTTAATTAAAATATATCGAAACAACCCCTTTCTATTATCCTCATGTTTGAATAGTTGAAGACTATACAACTTGAGCTATTGTCATGATTTCAACTTTTTCACTTATTTACAAAATTACTGTCTTATAATTCCATGAGAGCTGAAATCATAACAAGGAAGCTACATCTATATCTCACTTAGTCCAGATGAATGGTTATGTCAGAACCAAATAGCATTTAATCTGGGCTTGTGTCCATGAATCCTGGGCAAACATTTATCCTATAACTTGGTTAAAGGAGACTAGGGCCTGCTAATGCTGATGTACAATTCAGAGTGAGGTTACATCAGTTACAGCGAAAGATAATTTTGATTGCTGAATAAATGTCGAGGTTCTTGAAGCACTAACTCTAATCCTAACCCTAAACAATTTCTTTAAAAGCATCTAGCTTCCCTTTAATTTTGAAAGCTATAACATCAAACTCTGTTGTCATTTTGGGTAATGTGGAGATGATTCAAGAGAAATTTGCCAAGGAGGAGAATGGATTTGGAAATTGCACAGAGAAGTGGAGTAGTAGTTAAATATTTGGCACCACACTGTGGTTTCAGTTTTAAATATCAGCGTGGAATGCAGTTGGTCAATAGTGAATGACAGATTATAATCTAAAATTGGTGCCTTGGATTCGTCTGATTAAATTCATGGGCAGTAAGAGATTTTGCAGAATTTTACCTTGAAAGCTGTCTCAACTTGTCATTTACATAAATGATTTGGATGTGAGCTTAAGAGGTACAGTTAGTAAGTTTGCAGATGACACCAAAATTGGAAGTGTAGTGGACAGTGAAGAAGGTTACCTCAGATTACAACAGGATCTTGACCAAATGGGCCAATGGGTTGAGAAGTAGCAGATGGAGTTTAATTTAGATAAATGCAAGGTGCTGCATTTTGGAAAAGCAAATCTTAGCAGGACTTATACACTTAATGGTAAGGTCCTAGGGAGTGTTGTTGAACAAAGAGACCTTGTAGTGCAGGTTTATAGCTCCTTGAAAGTGGAGTCGCAGGTAGATAGGATAGTGAAGAAGGCATTTGGTATGCTTTCCTTTATTGGTCAGAGTGTTGAATACAGAAATTGGGATTTCATGTTGCAGCTGTACAGGACATAGGCCACTGTTGGAATAATGCATGCAATTCTGGTCTCCTTCCTATCGCAAAGATGTTGTGAAACTTGAAAGGGTTCAGAAAAGATTTACAAGGATGTTGCCAGGGTTGGAGGATTTGAGATACAGGGAGAGGCTGAACAGGCTGGGGCTGTTTTCCCTGGAGCGCGGAGGCTAAGGGGTGACCTGATAGAGGTTTACAAAATTATGAGGAGCATGGATAGGATAAATAGACAAAGTCTTTTCCCTGGGGTCGGGGAGTCCAGAACTAGAGGGCATAGGTTTATGGTGAGAGGGGAAAGATATAAAAGAGACCTAAGGGGCAACATTTTCACGCAAAGGGTGGTACGTGTATGGAATGAGCTGCCATAGGAATTGGTGGAGGCTGGTACAATTGCAACATTTAAAAGGCATTTGGATGGGTATATGAATAGGAAGGGTTTGGAGGGATATGGGCTGGGTGCTGGCAGGTGGGACTAGGTTAGGTTGGGATAGCTGGTCGGCGTGGATGGGTTGGACCGAAGGGTCTGTTTCCATGCTGTACATCTTTATGACTCCATCACTCCATGTACTCTTATTCAGCTATATTGACAATGATAAGTTATAGAAAGTTTATGAAGTACAAAGTGGACCCAAGTTATTGAATGTGCATCCTATGAGTTGTAATTCAGGTCCTTCCTTTCATTGAGTTTACAGCAATTCAAACATTTCCACAATGAGCTTGTGAACTCTAACAGCTTATAGATATACAGCATACAGTGAACAGAATAGCACTTCCCAGTTTTAGATATAGACCCCCTGTGGTAAAAGTGCTGCTGGATATTACATAGCATTACGTTAAAACATGTGCCATGTAAATGAACAATAGTCAAACTACGTCTTACCTATTATCTAGACAGATGATGGTGTAATGGCAGTGTCACACGATTAGAAATCCATAGACCCATTTTGCATTAAGTAAATAAATATGAAATTAAAATTTCTTTATTTTGAAGTGGCAGGAAAGGTGGTGAGTGAGAGTCAAACAATCAGATTTTGATATTGAGGAAGAAAACTCTGCTAATATAGTCCACATGCTTCACATGGTGAGTTTAAAATCTTGTGGTTGCTTGGCAGAAACTGATTTCTATGCAGTTGGTTCTCATTAAGAACCAACTCACAACATTAGCGTCGCCTTTTGAATTTTTTTCTCTACAATCAAGAAACATGGTGGTGCCAAACATTTGACAAGTAAAATGGAGCAGGTACCTTGTGACTTGTCTCCTCAGCATCCTGGAATGAGGGAGATTCGTGGGTCACAGGCAGAGCCTGAAAATCATGCACACAAACACAAAATTGGAATCTTGCCATTTTGGATGAGAATCAACTATGTAATAAGTTAATCAAATGACTAAGATTGGGTGCCACATGGATGGAGTAAATTATTGCTGTCTTCTTCAGGGCCATGAAGGCAAAAATTGCAGTAATCATGCATTAACTAATCTGGATTCAAATCTCCCTTCATCTGGGTGTCAGTATTCATGAAAGAATGCAGATAACAAATAATGGCCTCAAGCAATCATTGTACTCACTAATGTTCTCATTAAAATGTAAGCTCAGCCAAGCAATGAATAATATAAGAACTGAACCTGATTTTCGCAACTGGCCATGACAATTTATAGTATAGACACTTTGGTTGCCCAACGTGAATAAGGTAACATGCCTCAGAGTTCCTTATCAAAGCTTGAAGATGACCACTCTAGGAAGCCTCCATTCCCCACCATATGAGCGTATGAGTGTTTACTATGTGAGGGCTCAGGCATCTTCCAAGAACACTGTGCCATCTTCTGGCTTTCCCACAGGTTATGTGGCCTTGTTCCTACTGAGAATTAACATGGAAAGGGGACTGTAGAAAAGTGAGCAAGAACAGTTTCCTCTGATAGTGGTCAGCCAGTCTACAGAGAGAGGGGGGCAGCGGACACGATCTACCAAGGGACAGGGGAATAGTGAGAGCCACAGTTTATAGGATTTGTTGCTGTTCTGTAAACACGTCAGAACAGCAATGCTGTTGAAGATTATGGCTCAATCATTTAGGTGGCACAGTGGCTCAGTAGTTAGCACTGCTGTCTCACAGCACCAGGGATTCAATTCCAGCCTTGGGGGACTGTTGTGTGGAGTTTGCACATTCTCCTTGTGTCTGCATGGGTTTCCTGTAGGTGCTCCAGTTTCCTCCCACTATACAAAGATGTGCAGATTAGGTGGATTAGCAGTGCTAAATTTCCCATAGTATCCAGGGATGTGCAGGCTCGGTGGATTAGCCATGGGAAATGCAGGGTTATAGGGATTGGGTGGGATGCTCTTCACAGGGTCAGTGTGGACTCGATAGGCCATATGTCCTGCTTCCACACTGTAGAGATTTAATTATCATCTTGGAAGTAATCCAATTGTCAGACAAAGACATGAGCTCACAAGGACAGGATGCCAATCCCATCCAGGCCTTTATTTTTAATGCTGGCAGCTCATTTCAGGAAATAACTGGACACCCCTGTGGTGTCACCCACTCAGATTCGCACCTCAGGATGTTATGAGTGATATTTTCACAAGTGCTGAATTCAACATTACCTTCAACCTTGATGAGGAGAGTCAAACAATGAGGGCATTAGAATTATTCACCAACACTGGTTTCTCCCAGGTATAAGGTGCTGTTGATTGCACCCACATTGGTTTGAAAGAGCCTTTTCACCAACCAGGCATGCTTCTGATTAGAACTGGATTCCACTCCATATTTGGCTCATTGTGTCTGCACTGGCTTACTAAGCAACCTCACTTAGTGCCAATCTCTCACCTTTTCCCTGTAACTAAGCTGTTTCTATATTCTCCCAATATAATGGATGCCTGTGAGAAATTTTGATGGCATAAGTGTAACTCGTGTTAGTCATTACTCCATTTTGAAATTGTTTCCCTGTTGGATGCAACACCAGAATTAGAGAGTGTGCTATTTTATGAACTTCCATCTCATATTTTTGTAGACTGAAAAGGTAGAAGGATCCAATCGCTGACCTGACTATTGGCTTTAAAATCTAGCCACCTGATATCCTTGCAAACATTATGATTTATTACCCAGAGCCTTATAAATAGAAACACAATTTTCCAGGACTGTATGCAATAATAAAATATTGTAGTGTTTGGTAAATGATCAGGTTACTGCGAGGACTGTTCACCTGGCTTTTGGCAGATGGGATCTGAATAATTGGAAATCTGATCTGGGAGTAGCATCTCAAATGTCCCCCATAAATTCATATCAAGACCGGACGAGGAAAGACATTATTGAAGTGCTCCAATTCCATATGTTTAGTAAATTTTAATTTTTGAAATCAAAATGGAACAACCTTGAAGTCACTGTGAGTTTTTACACAAGGTGGAGTCACAGGTAGACAGGGTAGTGAAGAAGGCTTTTGGTACGCTTGCCTTTATTGGTCAAAGCATTGAGTATAGGAGTTGGGATGTCATGATGCAATTATACAGGACATTGGTTAGGCCATTTTTGGAATAGTATGTTAAATTATGCTTTACTTGCTATCGGACGAATGTTGTTAAACTTGAAAGGGTGCAGAAAAGAGTTACAAGGATGCTACTGAGGTTGGAGGATTTGAACTACAGGTAGAGGCTGCAAAGTCTGGGACTATTTTCCGGAGTGTTGGAGGCTGAGGTGTGACCTTATAAATGTTTATAAAATCATGAGCGGCATGGATAAGAGGAATAGCCAAGGTCATTTTCCTCAGGGTTGGGAAGTCCAAACTTTGAGGGTAAAGGTTTAAGGTGAGGGGGGAAAGATTTAAAAAAGGCCTAAAGGGCAACACTTTCACACAGAGGGTGGTGCATGTACGAAATGAGTTGCTAGAAGAAGCAGTTGAGGCTGGTGCAATTATAGCATTTGGATAGGTACATATCCCTGACTAATGCACCTAACTATGGGCATGGCCCATTCACCTAACCTGCACAAGGAAACCTACACAGACATGGGGAGAATGTGCAAACTCCCAGCAGTTACCTGAGGCAGGAATTGAACCTAGGTCTCTGGTGGTGTGAGGCAGCAGTGCTAACCATTGAGCCATCATGCTAGCCCATAGCACTCTTTTAATTTGTTTGTGTGATGAAGCATTAGGAACAAATTAGGGGACTACTATATAACCAATTATCATATTATATTCAGTCCACGCCATGCAACCTAATTTTAAACTGGCTGTCACATCTGATCCATGCATTTGTCTCAGTTGGACCTGGAGTTAACACCATTACTTGGTATACAGTTCAGCATCTAGATAGTATGCTCAGTTCTGTGAGTGATCCTCAGGTATCAGGTATAAAATGTCGCAATGCCTCCTGATGGATCAGAATTGTTGGTTTTCTTAGCAGGGTCAGAAAGCAGGCAGTTTGGATATTTAGTATTGAGCGGATTGTTGTGGAGATAGAGGGGCCCTGCAATATCATCAGAACATGTGATGTGCATAATTGCAGGCTGATGTACCCCTTCCAATGTTGTCACCCAGAAAGGGCTAGAAATGGGTACTTTTGGGGATGGGGTGGGACATCTATTTCAAAGAGAGAGACCAACTTGGAGGAAAGCATCTCAATGGCTGTCCCTCTCAAGGACTGCTCAGTGACTATTGCAGGCCCTATCTAATCAGGAAACACTCTCCTCAGGTCAGTGCATTATTGACATCACTCTTCCTTCTCAGTCATTCTTCAATCTTGTGTCCATTCTTTATCTCACATTACTAAATCATCATCATTACCTAATTGAATAAATAAAGGTGAAATAATTGTTTACTCTCTTGCATTATCCCCATGTCTGAAACAAGTGAGTTAACATAACATGTAGCACACATCCCCTTAAGTGAACAACAGCCAATCTATAATGGTGCTGCTGGAGTGGAGCATTTGAGCTATAGGGAAAGGCTGAATGGACTGGGGCTATTTTCTGAGCACTGATCTGATAGAGGCTTATAAAGTCATGAGGAGCATGGATATTGGTGAGCATTCAAAGTCTTTTGCCCAGGGTAGGGATTGCCAAACCTAGAGGGCATAGGTTTAAGGTGAGAGGGGAAAGATATAAAAGGGACCCAAGGGGCAATGTTTTCACAGAGAGGGTGATGTGTGTATGGAATGAACTGCCAGATTAAGTGGTGGAGGCTGGTACAATTAACAACATTTAAAAGGCATCTGGATGGCATATGAATAGGAAGGGTTTAGAGGGATATGGGCCAAGTGCTTTACTTAGGATATCTGGTCGACATGGATGCATTGGACCAAAAGGTCTATTTCCCTGTTGTGTTGTCTAAGACTCTATAACTACAGAAGCTGGAGATCTGAAACAAAATCGGAACATGTTGGAGAAACTCAGCAGGTCTAGCAGCAACTCTGGAGAGAAAAGCAGCATTAACATTTTGAGTTCAGTGACACTTTCTGTGTTTATTGTAGCAGCCGATCTATTCCTTACTCAATTCCCTTTAGGTGTTGAACCATGGTTTTCTTTCCTGCAGCATTGCTGGGTCAGTCATTGGAGAGGCTGCTCTCCTGACAGACTGAGCTGACTGTCCCTTCCTTGCATCACGTTTCTGGAATTGAGCTGATACTGGCTTCCTCTAGCTTGTGTTTGTACAATAGTCGGCTCAGGGAGACACAGAGTGACACACTCTCTCTCAATATCACCTTGCTCTTCATCATCCTGGCCACTATAATCGGCTGTTAAATCAATTAGCGCCTCCTTCTTAACAAGTTGAAGTTTGTTTCAATACCTCTTATTGATAAAATATGAGCAATGTGGACTCAAGGAAGAAAATTCTGTCATTGAGTTGTGATATCTGCTCATATCAGATGTTTGAGATTTCTCCAGCACTGGAAGCAGTTCTGTGAATGAGAAAGTTGGAACATATGGACTGCAGAGATATTTTTCAGTTTCTTGCCTGAAAGACAGCACTTTCACCTCTCTTCTGCTGGCCCTCCTCTGTTGTTGCTGGATGGAAGGTTAGACAATGTTTGCAGTGTTTGTAAGGTAGTGAGGTAGCTAGATCACTGGTTCTGTTTTAAAGCAATTATGTATTTACACCATGGTAATGATGTACATTGCAACTCTGCATGAGATCTAAGCTTTTGCATCTTCTCTAGAATCTTGTTATCCCCATGACATCATCAATAACACAGCTCCCTATGCACAGAATCTGGAGTTAACCATTTATTCTCCACATCCCTCTCACCAAAGTTGCTTGCTCTTATTTTGTTGCCTGTTCAAAATATCTTTCTCCCTTTTTTCAGAATCTCTGCAAAGTATTCTTGTAGAAGATGTTTTAGAGAAGTGAGAGTCACTCACTGAGGTCTTGGCAATTCTGCTGACCTGCTACTCCACTAGCCCTTCTTCACCTTCCCTGCAGTCACATTCTAGTTCCTAAGTAATCCCTGAAAGGGTTCCTACTTTGTAAGAAATTTGTATTTGATTTGTAAACTAAATTCTTGTGGGATCGGGGTAGCAGAGCATTGACAAGTGCAAACCTGCCTCCAGAACAAATTCCAAACGCTTGTTAATCCAGTTGGCCTTTGTCTTGGCTATTTGCAATAGTTGATATTTTAGTGACGAGATGTAAAAGTGCATCAAAAAGGGAAAGAGAGAGACAAAATAGATTACGAAGGTCATTCTGGAGTTTAAGATGGTATTCAAAGTTTGTGCGAAGATTTGTAGCTCGAGTGCTTGTTGTAGTGGTTCTGTTCGCCGAGCTGGAAGTTTTTGTTGCAAACGTTTCGTCCCCTGGCTAGGAGACATCATCAGTGCTGTGGAGCCTCCTGCGAAGCGCTTCTTTGATGTTTCTTCTGGTATATATATAAATACCGGAAGAAACATCAAAGAAGCGCTTCGCAGGAGGCTCCACAGCACTGATGATGTCTCCTAGCCAGGGGACGAAACGTTTGCAATAAAAACTTCCAGCTCGGCGAACAGAACCACTTTAAGATGGTATCCCCCCTACTAGCACACATACCCATTGGCCCCAGGTAGGTGAGATCCCCTGGAGCTGATATTAAAATCTCTGATGGATCTGGTAGTGAAGGGCACGAGCAGAATTACAAAATCATGACAGTGCAAAAGAAGGCCTTTCAGCCCATTATGTCTGTCTAATGGTTTCAGATGCAAACCATTCGGATGATCTTCCTTCTGGGCAAACTGGCCACTCAAATTAACTGCCATGGTTGACTGTCAGCTTGAAAGTAGTTTCTGTCAAAAAATAATCACTGCCAGCTTAGAGTCACATGACTTGTGGAATGGAAGGTCCCAGTTCGACTCTCACCTCAGGAATGTAGTGGTCCCTGAGGTGTGCCATAACAGCTCCAAATGGGTTGATGAAAAATATTGCCTTATTGATAACTTCCAGGCTTTGTCAACAAATGTTCCATTCTGGCTAGTTGAATAACAGATAGATTATCCACTCCCAAACATTGTTTTCCACAATCAAGTGAAGTGATTGTTCAAAACCAAGATTGTGGATTAATATTCTGGGGTCTTTGGGTGCTGTGTATATATGTCTGTGAGGAGTGCACTGCCATTAGGGATTAGGACACCAATCCATTGATTATCATAAATCATAAAATTTTCAGTATTGATAGAGGCCATTTGGACTATCAAACCTGCACCAACTCTCCAAACAGCATCCCGACCAGATCTACCCTGTCCCTGTAACATGCATGTCCTATGGCTAATCCACCTAGGCCGCACATCCCTGGACACTAAGAGACAATTTAGCACGGCCAATGCACCTAATCTGCATATCTTTGAACTGTTGGAGGAAACCGGAGCACCCAGAGGAAATGCATCAATATTAACTACTTTCAAGGAGCGAAGCAGACATCATCCAAACAGATATCTTCCCTCAGGCTTGTAAGATTCCATGAACTTGAAGCATCACTCCTGTTCCAGTACTTTGATGACTGTGATTATAGAGGCTTGTACTGATACAGGAGGAAGATAATTAAACATTTAGGTCAGCTGATACTATTGCTCAACCACTATCTTATTATTGAGCAACAACTCACCTGTGTTCTACATCTAGAAACATCAGTCATTCTTTAAAAAAACCCTTCTGAAACTCTTTTGCACTAAACCCACTCAGTTCACATGCTGGCCAGTGACTGCAGGTACCTCCTACTCTCTGTGACAAATGCCTCCCAACATTTAACCTTGTAAAACTCATACTGACCTCTGTACACACTCCCGACCCTGTTGGGACTCTCTAAATGATCCCACTGAAATAGGTCATTCAGATGAACAGATTTTTTCTTTATTTAATGACCTCTTGAAAAATCTGTATGCTTCCAAAATCCCCGAAGTGGATCTCAATAGCTACAGTCCCACAATCAAGTTCAGACCAAAGCTTTACCATTTGAATGTAGATTGATTTCGATATTTTTATGACTAACCTGTTCAGAGATGTTGTTACATAATGCTGCAGTAGGTGGGGCTTGAACATGTAAAGGGTATAATGGGTCGAACATTATTGGTGCCAGCGTGTTGGGCTAGAAACAACTTGGTCATTGGAATGCCATCCTCAGGATATGATCCAGTAGCCAGTTTAAGTTTCCCAGGTATGGAAATGGCTGTCAGTCTGCTGCCCACGAGAGGGAAGTAGGCATCAAGTTTGAAAACTTAATGGTCCCACTAAGGGTGAAATGTTTGGCCATGGAGCAGAGGGGTTTACCCAGCCATGTGGCAAGACCATCAGCGTCATGGAGACCATTATCCTAAGGAGACGAAATCAGAGGGGGTCATCCTGGGATGGTTTCCTTCTTCATTCACTGGAGGCCATCCATTTGCCCCAATTAAAAATGCATGTAGTGCCCCTCCTCTTAATTCTGAGGCATTCTCCTGTTCTTCCTGTGGACGGCATTTCCTTTGGCTCCAGAGTTTCTATCCCCTGGATTTGTCAGCCCTATCAGCTCCATTGCTGGCCGGCTCCAAGTTGCCATCTCCTGGAATATCCCAGGTAATGTCCTGTCCACCAGCCTGAATGGGACTGGGCAACCTAGAAACTATTTAGTCAACAGGGTGAATATTTAGGTGCTTGTTTTTGACTGGTGCACCTTGCAATGGGCAAAAGGGACTTTCTTTTCAGTAGAGTATTTCTGAGATATTTATTTATTGTCACATATTGTCACATCTGTAAGATCACAATGAAAAGTGTTTTGTCACCACAATCCAGCAGACTCTGTGGTGTTCACTGTCTTGGCAGAATCTCAGCTGGCAAGCCTTTTCTTGCTTCTAGTTTTAATTCATATTTGAAGTGCCAGTCTATTACTGTCTTGAACAGCCCATTTCTCCATCCTGAGTTAAAACCAGCCTCAGAATCTCCCTCCTGTGATTGAGCTGTACATCTTCCCCTCGGCAGTGGTTCAAAAACTGACCCCAAATGATGAGGCGGAACCTGGCTGCAAGGTTTACCTGTGGAGTTACTCCAGTCAATCTGACTGGCGAGCTTTCTGCTTCCCTCACTTGTCTACTCTCAGAGCCAGCATTCTCCTTCCTACTCCCCAGCATGAACTCAATGGTGGGTTTGGAAAGATATCAGACATTGTCAGAAGTTTGATTCAGCCTATCTTTTCTCAAGCCTTTACATTCAGTTGAATGCATGGTTCCTTCTGAGTCAGAGGGTCAGCTCATGTCCCCACTCCACATAACCAAGGCAGGCACTTTAATGTAACACTGAGAGAGTATGGTACTTATACTTTTTCTATCTCCTGGCTGTTTGAGGGTCCTTAAAATCTAGTGTACCGTGAGGCTGTGGAAGTGCTATATCGATAGAAGACAAGGTGGCCCCGTGGTTAATGCTGCTCCATCGCAGCACCAGGGACCCAGGTTCAATTCCACTGTTGGGCGAATGTCTGTGTGAAGTTTGCACATTCTTCCTGTGTCTGTCTGGGTGTGCTCTCGTTTCCTCCCACAGTCCAACGATGAAAATGTGTTGCTGGTTAAAGCGCAGCAGGTCAGGCAGCATCCAAGGAACAGGAAATTCGACGTTTCGGGCAAAAGCCCTTCACAGTCCAAAGATGTGCAGGTTAGGTGGATTGGCTACGCTAAATTGCCCATAGTGTCTAGATGGATTAGCCATGGGAAATGTAAGGTTGTAGAGCAATGGGTTTGGGAGGTATGCTCTTCAGAAGGTTAATATGGGCTGAATGGTCTGCTTCCACATTGTGGGGATTCTATGACCTTCCCTTCATTCCTCCTTCCTTTTTTTTTACCCCCACCTTCCTTTCTTCTTCTCTCCTTTCTTCCTAGAATCACAGGATCCCAACAGAGTGGAAACAGGCCTTTCAGCCCAATAAGCCTACACCCACCTTCTGAAGAGTAACCCACCCAGACCCATTCCCCTATCTTATATTTACCCTTGACCAATGTACCTAACCTACCCATCCCTGAACACTACGGGCAATTTAGCATGGCCAGTTCACCTGACTTGCACGTCTTTGGACTGTGGGACCACCCGGAGGAAACCCACACAGACACACAGAGAATGTGCAAACTTTACACAGGCAGTCATCGAGATGTACAGCATGGAAACAGACTCTGCAGTCTAACTCCTCCATGCCGACCAGATATCCTAAATAAAGCTCGTCCTATTTGCCAGCATTTGGCTCATATCCCTTCAAATCCTTCCTATTCATATACCCATTCAGATGCCTTTTAAATGTTGTAATTGTACCAACCTCCACACTTCCTCTGCAGCTCATTTCATACACACACCACCTTCTGCGCAAAAAATTTGCCCCTTAGGTCCCTTTTATATCTTGACCCTCTCATCCTAAACCTATACCCACTAGTTCTGGACTCCCCCACCATAGGGAAAAGACTTTTTCTACTTACCCTATCCATGCCCCTCATGATTTTATAAACCTTTTTAAGATCACCCCTCAGCCTCTGAGGCTCACCTAAGGCTGGAATCAAACCCCAATCCCTGGAGCTGTGAAGCAGCAGTGCTAACCACTCAGCCACCATTCTTGTTGTCCTTCAGCCCCTCTCCCTCTTCCTTCCCATCTTTACCCTGACCAAAATACTATGTTCAGTTACTGCTGTAACTACATTCACTCCACTATATTCGCCTGCTGTTACGGGCGCCACCTAGCAGAGCTGTCAGGAACAGCAGCCAGAGGAAAGCTGCATCAGGATTGGTTTCTGCTTTGATACAGCCAAGAAGGATAGTTTCACTGCAGGGCATGAAACTTGGATTTGTATTTGAATTCAGATCCATAGTTACTCTACACTTCTAATCTTCCACAGTGCACTCATACATGAAGATTTTCCAACATTTAGTCACTGACAAACTCCCTCTTTCTAATTGAAGGCGTCCGTATTAATTCAGGGCATGATTAGATTAGAGTGGATTAGATTACATTACAGTGTGGAAACAGGCCCTTCAGCCCAACAAGTCCACACCGACCCGCCGAAGCACAACCCACCCATAGCCCTACATTTACCCCTTACCTAACACTACGGGCAATTTAGCATGGCCAATTTACCTGACCTGCACATCTTTGGATTGTGGGAGGAAACCGGAGCACCCAGAGGAAACCCACGCAGACATGGGGAGAACGTGCAAACTCCACACAGTCAGTTGCCTGAGGCGGGAATTGAACCCAGGTCTCAGGCGCTGTGAGGCAGCAGTGCTAACCACTGTGCCACTGTGCCGTCCATAACATGGGCATGGACAAGCACTAACCCACAGAGAGTATGAGTTCCTTTTATTCATTCATGGAATATGGCCATCATTGGCTAGGTCAGTATTTATTGCCCACCCTGAATTTTGTTTGTCAAGTGATTGAGGATTTCATAATCCATGGCAGACTGCTGCAATCAGCTTTAATATGCACCCTGATTGATCTGCTTTGGCAGTGATGGAGTTGTGCTCAAGATGACTTTTCATACTCATGAAGGAGCAGCACTTCGAAAACTAGTGTTTCCAAATAAACCGGTTGAAACTCTAACCTGGTGTTGTGTGTTTTTTGACTTTGTCCACCCCAGTCCAACACCAGCCCCTCCACATCATGTTCATACTGAGGCAGATGTGTAGAATGGGGAAATCTCAGGGAAAAGTGCCCAGCATTGGAGTGAGCATGATGGCTTTATGGTTAGCGTTGCTGCCTCACAGTGTAAGGGTCCCAGATTTGATTCCAGCCTCGGTCGACTGTCTGTGTGGAGTTTGCACATTCTCTCCGTGTCTGTGTGGGTTTTTGCCATGGTCTCTGGTTTCCCTCCAAAGATGTGCAGGCTAAGGTGGTTGGCCATGCTAAATTGTGCATGGTTCACAACTTGTACAGATTAGGTGAATTAGCCATGGGAAATGCAGATTTTATTTGCGGGGGTGGGGGGAGGGGAGTGGGTCTGGATGGGATGCTCTTTAGAGGGTTGGTATGGATGTGATGGGCCAAATGGCCTCTTCCACACTGCAGGGATTCTCTGATTACAGAATTCACATTCAGCGGGTCACAGTGTAGGATGAACCCAGACCAATAGCACCGATTGAATACAGCCAGAGGGACTGCTCAGTGTAATGGCAGACTGGTTAGAATTCCAGCCTTGGTTCTCTGGGACTTTATCCCAGTTATTTTCTTAAACACTGAATGAGTTTTAAATGAGCTATGAATTTTCGGTCTCCTGCTGTGGCAGTGATAAGGTTGCGGAATTCAATCAAGCACTACTATTTGTTTGAATGATAATGCTTGAGGATATATCAATGATTATTGAAATTGCTAGAACAGAGTTTTAAAAACAAAATCAGGGTCTTTCAGTCACAGATATTTAAGTCTATTTTAAAAAATGCATAACACGCATTGCGGGTTAAAACTCACAGGACACAACCATGGCCACTTCCA
Source organism: Hemiscyllium ocellatum (assembly GCF_020745735.1). Lineage (NCBI taxonomy): Eukaryota > Metazoa > Chordata > Chondrichthyes > Orectolobiformes > Hemiscylliidae > Hemiscyllium > Hemiscyllium ocellatum. The sequence continues at coordinate 42,392,620 of NC_083426.1, forward strand.
CCCAGAAGGACAAGGGCAGCAGATGCATGGGAACACCACCACCTGACAGTTCCCCTCAAAGCCACTCACGTCCTGAAATATATTGCCATTCCTTCACTGTAGCTGGGTCAAAATTCTGCAATTCTCTCCCTAAGGGCATTTTGGGTCTATCTGCAGCATGTGGGATTGCAACCCTTCAAGAAGGTAACTCACCAACACCTTTTGAAGGGCAACTAGGGACGAGCAGTAAATGCCCACATTGCATGAAGTGATTAAAGAGAAGGCCCTCATTCACATGAGAACTCAGCATCACTGGGTTTACATTTACCATATCTATGAGTCAGACCCTCCTCCCCCAACCCCAGGCTCCCCCTCTGTGAAAACACTTTCCATCAGGCATAGCATCAGAATATCCAGACGCAGGATGAATCAATTCTGGAAAATTCATGCTTTTCTGTGATATCACTGGTGGTGTGGACAACATATTAGGAGGTTGCCTCCGAACCGGTGTGAGTCTGCAACTCCAGAAATGGGAGAGGGCAATTAAACAAGAACAAAAATGCAACGCAATGTCATCAATAGATTTCAGGGAGCTTCTAAGTACAGATCCTTCAGTAAATACCTTCAGAAAGGCATGGGTCCAGCTGTAAAACTAGCTGTTCATAGTGTGAAAGAGTTCAGCTACATGCTGCTTCACAAAGTTGGATGTGACCAGAATGGAAGAGGAAGGGAATTGTAACTAATGAGGTCTAATACCTGCTCGATGGCTTCCTTGTATGCTGTACTGATGCTGTGAAATCAGATTTTGAAAATGAAGAAAGTTTGAAATTGGATCATTCCCAATCTTACAGCTGAAACTCAGAATCAGCTTTGAAGGACGACCTTCCTTTGGGACATCTCCTGCACCATGGCCTCGAAGGTTTCATTACCCAATGACAAGAATATTTCCAAAACACAGCTTATGGTAGGTCTTCACTCAGTATCTGCCTTCTTTCAAAACAATACAAGAAAATTCCCTTTCAAAGAGGTAACTTGCATTTATGTAGCAACTTTCATGAGCTCAGCTATCGAAATCCCTTTAAATTTCATTCATCGTTGTAATGCAGGAAATGAGAACACAGCAAACTCCCATGAAAAACAATATAATGAAGATCTGGAAACCTGTATTAATGACATCTGTCCATACAGAGACATTTCTTAGAGTCATAGAGTCATAGAAATGTGCGGCATGGAAACAGACCCTTTGGTCCAATGCGTCCATGCCGACCAGATATCCCAACCCAATCTAGTCCCACCTGCCAGCACCTGGCCCAAATCCCTCCAAACCCTTCCTATTCATATACCCATCCAAATGCCTTTTAAATGTTGCAATTGTACCAGCTCCCCCCCCCCCGCCCCCCCCCACCCCCCCACCCCACCCTTCCTCTGTCAGTCCATTTCACTCATGCACCACCCTCTGCATGAAAACGTTGCCCCTTAGGTCTCTTTTAGATCTTTCGTCTCACCCTAAACCTATGCCCTCTAATTCTGATGCTCCAGGAAAACAGCCCTAACCTATTCAACCTCTCCCTATAGCTCAAATTCTCCAACCCTAGCAACATCCTTGTAAATCTTTTCTGAACCCTTTCAAGTTTCACAACATCTTCCCGATAGGAAGGAGACCAGAATTGTACACAATACTCCAACAGTGGCCTAACCAATGACCTGTACAGCTGCAACATGACCTCCCAATTCCTGTACTCAATATTCTGATGGATAAAGGAAAGCCTACCAATCACCTTCTTCACTATCCTATCTACCTGCAACTCCACTTTCAAGAAGCTATGAACCTGCACTCCAAGGTCTCTTTGTTCAGCAACACTCCCTAGGACCTTACCATTAAGTACATAAGTCCTGCTAAGATTTGCTTTCTCAAAATGCAGCATCTTGCATTTATCTAAATTAAACTCCATCTGCCACTTCTCAGCCCATTGGCCCATCTGGTCAAGATTCTGTTGTAATCTGAGATAACCTTCTTCGCTGTCCACTACATCTCCAATTTTGGTGTCATCTGCAAACTTACTAACTGTACCTCTTATGCTCGCATCCAAATCATTTATGTAAATGACAAAAAGTAGAGGGCCCAGCACCGATCCTTGTGGCACTCCACTGGTCACAGGCCTTCAGTCTGAAAACCAACCCTCCGACACCACCCTCTGTCTTCTACCTTTGAGCCAGTTCTGGATCTAAATGGCTAGTTCTCCCTATATTCCATGAGATCTAACTTGGCTAATTAGTCTCCCATGGGGAATCTTGTCGAAGGCCTTACTGAAGTCCATATAGATCACATCTACTGCTCTGCCCTCATCAAACAAACCTCTTTGTTGCTACTTCATGTTTTCCCATGCACAAAGCCATGTTGACTATCCCTAATCAGTTCTTGCCTTTCCAAATACATGTATATCCTGACCCTCAGGATTCCCTCCCACAACTTGCCCACCATTGTTAGGATCACTGGTCTATAGTTCCCAGGCTTGTCCTTATCACCTTTCTTAAATAGTGGCACCACGTTAGCCAACCTCCAATCTTCTAGCACCTCACCTGTGACTATTGATTATACAAATATCTCAGCAAGAGGCCCAGCAATCACTTTCCTAGCTTCCCACAGAGTTCTAGGGTACACCTGATCAGGTCCTGGGGATTTATCCAGCTTAATGCTTTTCAAGACATCCAGCACTTCCTCTTCTGCAATATGGACATTTTGCAAGATGTCACTATCTATTTCCCTACATTCTATATCTTCCATATCCTTTTCCACTCATGCAAAATACTTGTTTATACCTCCCCCATCTCCTGCGGCTCCACACAAAGGCCGCCTTGCTGATCTTTGAGGGGTCCTATTCTCTCCCTAGTTACTCTTTTGTCCTTAATGTATTTGTAAAAACTGTTTGGATTCTCCTTAACTCTATTTGCCAAAGCTATCTCATGTCCCCTTTCTCCTGATTTCCCTCTGAAGTGTACTCCTACTTCATTTATATCCTTCTAAGGATTCACTCGCTTTCTCCTGTTTATACCTGACATATGCTTCCTCCTTTTCCTTAACCAAACCCTCAATTCCTTTAGTCATCCAGCATTCCATTCCCTATACCTACCAGCCTTTCCTTTCACCCTAACAGGAATATACTTTTGCTGGATTCTCATTATCTCATTCCTGAAGGTTTCCCATCTTCCAGCCGTCCCTTTACTTGCAAACATCTGCCCCCAATCAGCTTTCGAAAGTTCTTGCCTAATATCAAAATTAGCCTTCCTAAAATTTAGAACTTCAGCTTTTAGATCTGGTCTATCTTTTTCCATCACTATTTTAAAACCAATAGAATTAAGGTCGCTAGCCCCAAAGTGCTCCTTCACTGACACCTCAGTCACCTGCCCTGCCTTATTTCCCAAAAGTAAGCCAAGTTTTGCGAATTGTCCAGTTGGTACATTCACATACTGAATCAGAAAATGTTCTTGTACACACTTAAATTCCTCTCCATCTAAACCCTCAACACTATGGCAGTCCCAGTCTATGTTTGGAAAGTTAAAATCCTCAACTGTAACCACTCTATTATTCTGATGGATAACTGAGATCTCCTCACAAGTTTGTTTCTCAATTTCCTGCTGACTATTGGGGGTCTATAATACAACCCAAATTAGGTGATCATCCTTTTCTTATTTCTCAGTTCCACCCAAATAACTTCCCTGGATGTTTTTCCAGGAATATCCTCCCTCAGTATAATGTCTGCTTTGAAATAATTCCACTGGGATCTTTATATTTGCTTAGAGAGGACTGATGGGGTGTGTTTAAGTCTCAGAAAAGCAGCAGAGCACATCCTGAACCATGTCCAGCACACATATCCAGACTGGGTCTTAAACCCACAATGTCCAAAGCAACAGTGTTACCACTGAACTGTAGCTAGCATAGTTGTAACAGTGAGCAGTCTTATATCAGGTAATAGCTCTGTAAGATTAATGTTGGGGACTAGATTAAGATCTACCCCATCTAATAGTGGCTTTGATTAGATTAGATTACTTACAGTGTGGAAACAGGCCCTTCGGCCCAACAAGTCCACACCGACCCGCCGAAGCGCAACCCACCCATACCCCTACATTTACCCCTTACCTAACACTACTGGCAATTTAGCATGGCCAATTCACCTGACCCGCACATCTTTGGATTGTGGGAGGAAACCGGAGCACCCGGAGGAAACCCACGCAGACACGGGGAGAATGTGCCAACTCCACACAGTCAGTCGCCTGAGTCGGGAATTGAACCCAGGTCTCAGGCGCTGTGAGGCAGCAGTGCTAACCACTGTGCCACCATGCCGCCCACAAGAACCGCCGCCCAATGGAAGATGCTTCCAGTGTTACTGAACACAACCACTAATGAAGGAGCAGCACTCCGAAAGCTAGTGCTTCCAAATAAACCTGTTGGACTATAACCTGGTGTTGTGTGATTTTTCAGACAGAACATTCTGTGATCTCATAGACTGACTTGTATTAGTCTGATAATTATGTCTGTCTTGCCTACTTGCTATCAGGTTCTACCATTGTAAACCAAATGGGCCCTTAGGTCCAGTCAAAGAAGAAGGACTGGTGGAAGCATTCTCCTATGCACAATCAGCACCAGATCTTTAAAGCTCATAAGACTCAATTAACTAGCAGGTAGACTGGCTCCCTGCACATTTTCACATGTATACTACAATATTAAGATTAAACAGAAAGATCTAGTGCATTTATTGCTGCCCTCTGCCATCCCTAACAAAGGGAGGGTTACATTCCCCATCATCTTGCTGCGATGTGAACATCAGTAAGGTTTGTATTTATTGTCCAGTGCCTTCCCCCCACCCCCTTGGGAAAGTGCTGGTGAGCCACATTCCTCACCCTCTGCTTTCCTTGTGGAGAGTGTCCTTCTACAGCCGCCGTTCCAGAATTTTGCTACAGTGAGAAAAAGAGGAATGACCATCGGTGTGCACGTTATTTCATTCAAGTTTCTACATCTTCAAAGTTGAGTTGCAGGCCAAATTCTTGTTTCCCCAGGAGATTGATTACTCCTTGTGAAGTCATTATAATTTTTCAAATAAGTTGAGCTACTGCGAAATTGCACTCAGTCCCCTCTGCACAGTGGGAACGAAGATGGACCAGCAACATTTACCAGAAAGAATCAGCAAAAGGATACGCAAACTAGATAGACTTTATGCAAAACTCATTGCCTCAGATAAGGAAATGTTGCTAATATTTACAAGCTGCAGAAAAAAATCCCTTCTCTACAGAGCATTTCTCTACTGTGCTTTGATTTGCATGTCATTCCAATTTATTTTCTTATAGTTCAGTTCTGAGGAACTGTCATACTGCACTCAAAATCTTCCACTATAGATGCTGCCAGACCTGCTGAGTTTTTCCAAGAACCTGTGTTTGGATCTGCAGAGTCTTGCTTTTGTTTTCTTTTCCTCCTTCCTGATTTTCAATTGCAGCTGCAAAGTAACTTTCAACTTTCACTGAAGTATCACGTTCTGAATTGTTTCTTAGACATTACTGTGTAGATATGGCCAACAGGCTTTGCTAAGCAACTGGCCTTTTCTCATCCTGTTTATATATGTTGTCGATACAGCACTTCATGATTTATAGTCCCATTTTCAAGCCATGTGCTATAAAGAGGGTTATTGCAGTATATCAAACTAGTATTTAAAAGCAGTCAAGAGCTTTAGAATATTTGAGAAATATCTTTTGGCCTTATCAGCCACAGCTCTTGATGATCTGAATTTTTGTAACCTTTTCTATCGAGCGAAACCTTTCAAAAGCTGGCATGGGGTGAGAGTTTTCACTCTTCCTGTCATCGCTGAGCTCTGGCAGGTGAAAAAATATTAACCCTGGTGCCCCACCCAGTGACAGAATTGCCGAGGCTATTGAATAATAGAGATGAATGAGCACAAGCTAGACTGTTCAGTTTGACTAGCATCGAAAATGAAATCTCAGTGATAACCAAGTGATTATAATAACTGAGGCATCAATTTAGACTGATTCAAGATGATCAGAAACAACTACTATGTTTGACATGAAATAAATCCTATACAATAAACCTAAGCTGTAATGAATTGAGGCAACTCAAAGTGCAATTCATTCTATTGAAAGAAATTCAAAAGTTAATTGCAGTTTACACAAAATCAAGTTTGAGCCATTATCTAATGTACTTGCTTAAATTTTATAATTTATTTCTAAAAGAAAAATAATTTGTGTTGAGAAAGCATCCAAAGGAGTTTCACAGAAAGGTTATCAGAGAAAATGTGACGTACATCCATGTGATATGAGGAGAGGTGACCCAGTCTTAGTTGGTTTTAAGGAGCAGTTTAAAAGAAGTGACAGAGAAAGAGAGAGACAGAGAGAGTGGTGGAAATTTAGGAAGTGGAGTTCAAAACTTAGGGCTGAGGCAGCTGAAAGTACAACTACCAATGGCAGAAAGTTGAAAACTGTGGATGAAAAAGGCTGGCATTGAATGATCATATTGCGGGTATACAGAACATTGGTGAGGCCACTTTTAGAATACTGTGTACAATTCTGGGCGCCCTTCTGTAGGAAGGATGCTGTTCAACTTCAGGGCGCAGAGAAGATTTACAAGGATGTTGCCAGGGTTGGAGGATTTGAGCTATAGGGAGAGGCTGAATAAGCTGGGGCTTCTTTCCTTGGAGTGTCTGAGGCTGAAGGGGTGACCTGATCGAGGTTTATAAAATCATGAGAGGCATGGATAGAATAAATAGCCAAAGGGTGAGGAGTCCAAAACTAGAGGCCATAGGTTTAATGTGAGAGGGGAATGATTTGAAAAGGACCTGAGGGGTCATTTTTCACGCAGAGGATGGTGCATGTATGGAATGAGCTGCCAGGGGAAGTAATGGAGGTTGGTACAATGACAACACTCAAAAGGCATTTGAATAGGTATATGAATAGGAAGGATTTAGAGGGATATGGGCCAAATGCCAGCAAATGGGATTAGGTCAGATTGGGGTATTTGGTCAGCACAGACAAGTTAGACCAGAGGGTCTGTATGACTCAATTTCTTGATGACAGTAGAAATAATGAAGGATTGGAGAGCTGTGCAAACTCACAGAAATGGGGAGAAATCACCTTATGAAGAGATTTAAGTATAAAGATGATAGTTTAAAATTTAAAGTAATGCTGGGCTGCTGGCCCAAGGGTTTATAATCCAAGGCTCTAGGTCAGTGCTTTAGATAAACATTAGACACAATGGAAGTGCTGTGACAGCATTCAGGAGTTAACTGCTTCGGTTTTCCCTTAGTACTAATTTGTGGACGTGCAGTTTTAAGGGGTGTACTATACCTGCAGGTGAATTTTTATTTTCTAGTTCATTCCATGCATGCAAGGAGAAAATGACTGATCTGTATCTTGAATTAGATAATTGGCATTCCAATCATATACCACAGGAATGATAACCTGGAAAGTCCACATTATTATAACTTGAACGACCTTATGCCACACACATTTGAGTTGTTTATATTAAGTCGTTGGATATGGGTATCGTTGGCTGGGCCAGCATTTATTACCCATCCTTAGTTGTCTCGAGAAAGTGGTGGAGAGGTGCCTTTTTCAACTGCTGCAGTCTTTGTGCTGATTAGTATTACCATTACACAAGGCTTCCTGCAGGCACGTGACCTCATAAATCTGTCTACAAAATGGGGAGGTAATGGCCTAGTGGTATTATCACTAGCCTATTAATCCAGGAAAGTTCTGGGGACCCAGGTTCATACTCCTGCCAGAGGAGATGGTGAAATTTGAATTCAGTTTCAAAAAAACAGAATTAGGAGTCTAATGGTGATGATCAAAACATTGCTGCTTGTTGGAAAAGTCCGTCTAGTTCACTAAAGCCCTTTCTGGAAGGAAATTGCCATCCTTACCTTGTCTGGACTACATGTGACTCCAGGCCCACAACAATGTAGTTGACATTCAACTGTACTCTGGGGCAATTATGGCTCAGCAATAAATGCTGGCCTGGCCAGTGATAACCAAAGCAAAACAAATAAATATATCTTTAAAAATCCAGTTGTTGTATTCTTACTTAATTATCCAGTTAGACGTGGAGCGCGAAAACTTCATCCTGGCTTGGTGAGAGAGAGAGGAATTCAATGGATAGATCTCACTGACTGTTGTAAGGGGAGTGCTGGCTGATTTGCTTCCATCTGGGTTGCCTGGGAATACCTAACCGTTTCATGTGTCAGTGTCACACATGCACAATGTTGAAAGGACTGTGTGCCCAGTTGAACCAAATCCTTGCTGGTTCTGGGAATGTCCATCCACCCATGAGGCTGCAGTGAGGAATTGGAATTGCGCAGGCTGGGAGCTCTGGCTGCTAACCCTGCAAGATGAGCTGACGTAGGACTGATGGGCAATATATCAAGGGACTAGAAGTTTACTGACTGCTGCTAGATGTGTGAACCCCACCTGTGGGAGACCTGGCCTTAACACACAAAGATACTTTATAAGTTCCAGTGCCACCCCTGTACCTTTAATCTAAGTGTAGCTGCTGTGCATGTATAAAACAGCTCTGTCGTTAGGATGTCAGATCAGGTGGAACTGGAGCCTGGCTCAGTATGGCTCCGGGTAAGATGACCTCTCTTACCATCTTCTATATAAAGTTATCTTCAATAGCGCCTGTTGCTGGTCACTCAGATCTTTTATTACTGGATGGTGAGAACAGTGACCAAGCCTGTGGAATCAGAAGCAAACAATAAGAGCCTGAAGTGGAGACCACTAGCAGTAAACCATGAGGCTGCCCAGTGATCCAAACCCAGGGGTGGGGAAATGCCCAAAGTGAAGCTTAGCAGTGATGGGTCAGCTAGCAACAGACTTTGAGACATACCAGGCACTGAACCACAGAATGGGAAAGGCTGAAGCTGAATAAAGTTCAGGACAAAGCCTAGAGCCGAGTGTGTGGTTAGCGGCAGGAATTAATAAGTTACAATCAGTGAAGTTTTTATACTTACTATTTACTATAGTACTTGCATAGATGGGGAAGAAACGAGTACTTAAAAATATGCAGATGGAAAATGCACAAAGGAAAAATGCATTGTCCAAGCAACAAAGGAAATCCAGTGCCAGGAACGTGGTCTGTCACTTTAACAGAGAGCCATGAGTGCAAAATCTGCAATAGCTGTACAGAATATTAAACACAGACCACAGTGATTGGCAGGATTTCCAGCAATAGGGATATAATCAGGCCAGATGAGAACTTCCAACAAGCTGTGGTAGATTCAAATCAAGAATTAAACTTGCATGAGGGTATAACACCACTCATTAAACTTTGGTACGAAAAGGTCAAAGTAAATGGCGGAGAGGCTAGTTTTAAACTGAATACAGGAGTGTGTGTCAATCCTTCTGCATGCTCACATGATTAAAGTCATTACATTTTAAGGAGTTGGAAGAGCAACAAGCAGAGTAAAAGGTCAGGTAATGCTCCATTTGCTACAATGGTAAAGAGATTTAGGAGTTCCTGTGCATACTTCCTCATCATTACGATTCATTATGAAGTGGAGCTGCTTGAGTTGTTTTAGCTGACATCAGAGACTGTCCAGTCTTTGCATTGAAAGAGGATGAGGAAACCCTCCATTTCTCAATAGCATCTGGATGCAATGGGAATAGAAGGCACCAAAGAGGCCAATGGCCAGCCACCAGAAAGTATTGCAGATAGTAGTTTTCTGTTTTAGAATATAGCTACAGAGAAGGGAGCCAGCACACAAGTTGCTCCTTTAACATGGATCTGAAACTTCAGACTTTGCTTTATCTTTGCATTCAAGTGACACCGCTCGTGAAAATCAAGCTGTCACTTTTGAGAAGAATCAGTCCTTGCTTGAAGATGATAAAAAGGTAATGATGTCTGCTTGTTGTTTTAACCTGTAGATTGATGCCACAATATGAGCTTGGGCTTAGGACTGATTGGTTGAAGAGAAAGCAAAGTCAAAAGATGGAATCTTTCCCATCCCAAACAAGGCCCTCGTTAGGAGAATTGCAGAAAGTCCCACCTTCCAACCAAGGATTGAATGATGAAATAAGATTTTCACTACTGAGCAAGGAAAGGACTGTGTGCATGGATTAGCACTCATGTCACCCTCAATATTACTTATTTTTGCCTTAATTTTGACTTACTATGATGTTGTTCATTTTTTCACTGACTAGAAAGAAACTAGACAGTGAGAAATCCTGACATGAAGGTCAGAGCATTTACATGGTGACTTCAGTTTGTTGCTCCTCTGGACCTTCATTTTGGATACCAATATCTCAGGGCATGCTCCATGGACAGTGACAACACGTAACCCCCAGTCCATGGACCTTAACATTGGACACACACGTTATCATACAGCATCATCATGGCACATCTCTGATCCATTTACAGTCTGCCTCTGCTCTTCAAAGCTCTATTTCAGAGCTCACTGACAGTTAACATGCAGGGTCATGCTACCAGATTGGAGCAGATTGCAAACATATTCTGGCCAGTTTAATGTTCACCCTTTTTGTGCGTTCCTGGATATCCTCAGCATCTCTTCTTGCCTTGCCTTCTTTTACACTTTGCCCCATCAGTCAAAGCTATCAGACTCATGGTTCTTCTGACTTATCATGCTGTTTAACCAAATAATTTGTCATGGTTATCAGCAGTGATCAGTCAGGGTAGGCCATATTGTGGCATGGCACCACGCTAAGTCAATGTCATACTCTTCATCGTATCACAGCCACAATGCATGTGCTTCAAAAATATGGCCTTGTCTCAAAGTCTATGGGGAGTATCCTCAGTCAGGCCAAGGGGAACACACTTCAGGCAGGAGGCTTCTATGTAGTAAGTCAAGGCCGTGGTCTGATTTCAATACAGGAACTTGAGAATGGTCAATTAGGGCAGTCAGTCAGGCTTCTGTCCTGGTACGGGGTGGGAGCAGTGGGTGCAGGAGCTGAATGTCAGGCACTTCATCTGTTTCTACCCACACTGAGACAAGGGGAGGGATTGGAATGAGATGGAAGTGGCTAACACAGCTATTTGTGCTGGTGCAGGTGGGTGAAACGTGGTGAGGGAGACTGAGTTAGAGTCTTGAAGACAGTGAGCACACACAGGGCTAGTGCTCCGAGGGGCTGGGCTGGGTCAGACAAAATGAGGGGCAGTGCTGTTTATGACAGTGAGACTGGTAGACCCCGATGGGACGTGGGTACAGCAGCACAGATAGACTAAGTGTGAGGTGTCAGTGAGAAGATGGTGACCCTTTACCAAGTAGAGAAGGGAATATATTGACCGTGTCCCTACATTGCTGGGTGTTCCTCCAGAGGGTTGAGGTCACATTGTCCAGGGTGGCAAACTTGGACAAGGCTGGCCGTTTCTGGTGCCATGACCTTATCGGTCACTACTGAGGGAGAGGATACCCCTCCTGTGCACCATCCCATCCACTAGGTGCTTCAGGTTCCTGTCTGCCTCTTATCTGCAATGCCCAGGTCAGATGGTATGAACCAAAGATACCTTGGAGTGCAGGCTCATAGCTCCTTGAAAGTGGAGCTGCAGGTCGGTAGGTAGGATAGTGAAGAAGACGTTTGGTATGCTTTCCTTTATTGGTTAAGAGTCTTGAATTCTGGAGTTGGGAGGTCATGTTGTGGTGTATAGAACATTGGTTCAGCCGTTTTTAGAATATTGCGTGCAATTCTGGTCTCCTTCCTATCGGAAGAATGTTGTGAAAACTTGAAAGAGTTCAAAAAAGAATTACAAGGATGTTGTCAGGGTTGGAGGATTTGATATATAGAGAGAGGCTGAATACACTGGGGCTGTTTTCCCTGGAGTGTCAGAGGCTAAGGGGTGACCTTGTAGAGGTTTATAAACTCATGAGGGACATGGATAAGGTAAATAGACAATGTCTTTTCCCTTGGGTGGGGGAGTCCCAGAATTAGAGGGCATAGGTTTAGGGTGAGAGGGGAAAGATATAAAAAAGACCTCAGGGACAACCTTTTCACACAGAGGGTGGTATGTTTATGGAATGAGCTGCCAGAGGATGTGGTGGAGGCTGGTACAATTGCAACAATTAAAAGGCATTTGGATGGGTATATGAATAGGAAGGGTTTGAAGGAATATGGGCCGGGTGCTGGCAGGTGGGACTAGATTGGGTTGGGATATCTGGTCGGCCTGGACGGGTTGGACCGAAGGGTCTGTTTCCATGCTGTACATCTCTATGACTATCTGCAAACTTACTAACCACACCTTCGATCTTCACATTAAAACCGTTTATATAAATGATGAAAAGCAGTGGACCCAGCACCGATCCTTGTGGCACACCACTGGTCACAGGCCACAGTCAGAAAAGTAACCCTCCACTACCATTCTCTGTCTTCTACCTTTAAGCCAGTTCTGTATCCAAATGGCTAGCTCTCCCTGTGCTTAAGATGATCTAATCTTCCCATGGGGAACGTTGTCTAATGCCGTACTGGAGTCCATATAGATCACATTCACTGCTCTGCTATCATCAATCCTCTATCATTTCTTTAAAAAACTCATTCAAGTGAGTGAGACATGATTTCCCACACATAAAGCCATGTTGACTATCCCTAAGCAGTCCCTGCCTTTCCAAATATATGCAAATCCTGTCCCTCAGGACTCCCCCCAACAACTTATCCATCACCAATATCAGGCTCACTAGTCTATAGTTCCTTAGCTTTTCCTTACCCCCTTTATTAAATAGTGGCACCACATTAGCCAACCTCCTATCTTCCTGCACCTCACCTGTGACTACCAATGATACAAATATCTCAGCAAGAGGCCCAGCAATCACTCCCCTAGCTTCCCACAGAGTTCTAGGGTACACCTGATTAGGTCCTGGGAATAGATCCACCTTTGTGTTTTAACACATCCAGCATCTCCTCCTCTGTAATATGGACATCTATTTCCCCATATTCTATATGTTCTATGTCCTTCTTCCCCAGAAAACACTGATGCAAAATACTTGTTTTGTATCTCTCCCATCTCCTGCAGTTCCACACAAAGGCTATCTTGCCAATCTTTGAAGGGCGAAAGTCCGTACTGCAGATGCTGGCAATTAGATCAAGAGTGTGGTGCTGGAAAAGTACAGCAGGTCAGGCAGCAACCGAGGAGCAGGAAAATTGAGTTTTGGGCAAAAGCCCTTCATGCCTGACCTGCTAATCTTTGAGGGCCCTTATTCTCTCCCTAGTTTCCCTTTATGTTTTTATAAAATCCCTTTGGATTCCCATTAAACCTATTTGCCAAAGCTATTGCATGTCCCCTTTTTGCCTTCCTGATTTCTGTCAGGAGTATAATATTATAGCCTTTATACTTTAAAAATTCACTTGATCTCTACTGTTTTACCTGACATATATGTTTCCTTCTTTTTCTTGACTTAAAACCTCAGTTTCTCTAGTCATCCAGCATTCCCTATACCTACCAGCCTTGCCCTTCACCCTAACAGGAACATAATGTCCTTGGACTCTTGTTCTTTCATTTTAGAAAGCTTCCCATTTTCCAGCCATCCCTTTACCTGCAAACATCCACCCCCAATCAATTTTTAAAGTTCTTACCTAATACTGTCAAAATTGGACTTCCTCCAATGTAGAACTTGAACTTTTAGATCTGGTCTATCCTTTTCCATTACCATTTTAAAATTAATAGATGGTCAATGGCCCTAAAGTGTTTGCCCGCTGACACCTCGGTTGCTTGCCCTGCCTTATTTCCCAAATTTAAAATCACACAACACCCGGTTGTAGTTCAACAGGTTTATTTGGGAGTACTAGCTTTTGAAGTGCTGCTCTTCATCAGGTAGCTGTGCAGCAGGCTTATAACACAGAATTTATAGCAAAAGTTCATAGTGTTGTGCATGCAACTGACAATATATTGAACAAACCAAGATTGCTGTTAAGTCTTTCATCTTTTAGAAGGAGTTGTAGGTTTCAGTTCATTAATATGGAAATCCCAGAACTTCTTTTAAATCACATTCTTGAGATAGCTTTGAGTAACACTTCAGCGGTCAGGGACATTCAGCCTCAAATATCAGGGTGACCATTCTCCAAGGCGAACTTTGGGATAAGCAACAGTTGGCCACAGAAACATCTGTGCCTCAGACTAGAGAGTCCCCTATCATAATAGATCATTTGGAACCTGATGTAAAAAATGAGGTCTGCAGATGCTGGAGATCACAGCTGAAAATGTGTTGCTGGTCAAAGCACAGCAGGCCAGGCAGCATCTCAGGAATAGAGAATTCGACGTTTCGAGCATAAGCCCTTCCTGATGAAGGGCTTATGCTTGAAACGTCGAATTCTCTATTCCTGAGATGCTGCCTGGCCTGCTGTGCTTTGACCAGCAACACATTTTCAGCTGGAACCTGATGTACCCATGTTACATTTGAGCCAAAAGTAAAAAGTGAGGTCTACAGATGCTGGATATCAGAGCTGAAAATGTGTTGCTGGTTAAAGCGCAGCAGGTCAGGCAGCATCCAAGGAACAGGAAGTTCGACGTTTTGGGCCAGAGCCCTTCATCAGGAATGAGGAGAATGTGCCAGGCAGGCTAAGATAAAAGGTAGGGAGGAGGGACTTGGTGGAGGGGCGATGGAGATGTGATAGGTGGAAGGAGGTCAAGGTGAGGGTGATAGGCCAGAGTGGGGTGGGGGTGGAGAGGTCAGGAAGAAGATTGTAGGTTAGGAGGGCGGTGCTGAGTTGAGGGAACCGACTGAGACACTGTGGGGGGAGGGGAAATGAGGAAACTGGAGAAATCCGAGTTCATTCCTTGTGGTTGGAGGGTTCCCAGGCGGAAGATGAGGCGCTCCTCCTCCAACTGTCGTGTTGTTATGTTCTGCCGATGGAGGAGTCCCAGGACCTGCACGTCCTCGGTGGGAGCTAGGACCTGGTGTGGGACTGGAGCTGGGGGTGGGGGCGGGGTTATGGGCAGGGACACAGATCGACATAGGGGTGGGGTTAGACGTGGTGACGAAGCTCGGTGTGGGGCGGGGTTAAGCGTGGGGGCGGGGTCATGCGTGGTGATGGAAGTAAGCGTGGGGGCGGAGTTACGTGTGGTGGCGAAAGTCGGCGTGGGGGCGGTGTTACGCGTGGTGACGAAGGTTTGCGTGAGGGCAGGGTTACGTGTAGTGGGGGCGGAGACACCTGAGGCATTGTGGTCATGCAGGTTAGTGATGTCAGTGGGGGCGGAAGTGGCTGCGGCGACGGCAACTGAAGGGGCGGAAATGGTTGTGGCGACGAAAGAACTGTTGTCATTCCCGATGGCCGCGGGGGTCGCGAGTCCGTCGGCGATCTTCCTGGCGATCGTGGAAGCGGTTGTCTGTGCGGCGATCGCCGGGGTGGGTGTTTGGGCAGCGATCGCGGAGGCTCCGAGGTCGGTGGGGGAGGAAGTGATGTCACAGTCGCCGGCGGCCGTTGGTGCCGCGGGCGCTGTAGCGGCCGCGTGTGTAATGGCATCCGACATATTATGGAGGCCGGTAGAAGATTCTGGAAACGTTGAGGAGCCACGAATGTAGGGGTAAGTACATGAAAGTTTTTGGTACTTACTGTCTTTAATTTCTGATATGGCTAGGAAGAACTGTTTGTTTAGTGTATGGATTCTTCTATAGATGAAGAACAGCAGGGGTCCTTTACAAGTTTGAGAGAGTGTTGTCCTGTCCCTGGTTCTGTCCCCTTTAGTCCAAGAACTCCACACCTACGTTCGGGACACCACCCACGCCCTCCACCTCCTCCATGATTTTCGCTTCCCCGGTCCCCAACGCCTTATCTTCACGATGGACAACCAGTCCCTGTACACCTCAATCCCCCATCACGAAGGACTTAAAGCCCTCCGCTTCTTCCTTTCCCGCCGCACCAACCAGTACCCTTCCACTGATACCCTCCTTCGACTGACTGAACTGGTCCTCACCCTGAATAACTTCTCTTTTCAATCCTCCCACTTCCTCCAAACTAAAGGAGTTGCCATGGGCACCCGCATGGGCCCCAGCTATGCCTGTCTCTTCGTAGGATATGTGGAACAGTCCATCTTCCGCAACTACACTGGCACCACCCCCCACCTTTTGCTCCGCTACATCGATGACTGCATCGGCGCTGCCTCGTGCTCCCACGAGGAGGTTGAACAGTTCATCAACTTTACCAACACCTTCCATCCTGACCTCAAATTCACCTGGACTGTCTCAGACTCCTCCCTCCCCTTCCTGGACCTTTCCATTTCTATCTCGGGCGACCGACTCAACACAGACATCTACTATAAACCGACTGACTCCCACAGCTACCTGGACTACAACTCCTCCCACCCTGCCCCCTGTAAAAACGCCATCCCTTATTCCCAATTCCTTCATCTCCGCCGCATCTGCTCCCAGGAGGACCAGTTCCAATACCGTACAGCCCAGATGGCCTCCTTCTTCAAGGACCGCAGATTCCCCCCAGACGTAATCGACGATGCCCTCCACTGCATCTCCTCCACTTCCCGCTCCTCCGCCCTTGAGCCCCGCTCCTCCAACCGCCACCAAGACAGAACCCCACTGGTTCTCACCTACCACCCCACCAACCTCCGTATACAGCGTATCATCCGTCGTCATTTCCGCCACCTCCAAATGGACCCCACCACCAGGGATATATTTCCCTCCCCTCCCCTATCAGTGTTCCGCAAAGACCACTCCCTTCGTGACTCCCTCATCAGGTCCACACCACCCCCACCAACCCAACCTCCACTCCCAGCACCTTCCCCTGCAACCGCAGGAAATGTAAAACTTGCGCCCACACCTCCTCCCTTACTTCTCTCCAAGGCCCCAAGGGATCCTTCCATATCCGCCACAAATTCACCTGCACCTCCACACACATCGTCTATTGCATCCGCTGCACCCGATGTGACCTCTTCTATATTGGGGAGACAGGCCGCCTACTTGCGGAATGCTTCAGGGAACACCTCTGGGATGCCCGGTCCGACCAACCCAACCACCCCGTGGCTCAACACTTTAACTCTCCCTCCCACTCCACCGAGGACATGCAGGTCCTGGGACTCCTCCATCGACAGAACATAACAACACGACAGTTGGAGGAAGAGCGCCTCATCTTCCGCCTGGGAACCCTCCAACCACAAGGAATGAACTCAGATTTCTCCAGTTGCCTCATTTCTCCTCCCCCCACCGTGTCTCAGTCGGTTCCCTCAACTCAGCACCGCCCTCCTAACCTGCAATCTTCTTCCTGACCTCTCCGCCCCCACCCACTCCGGCCTATCACCCTCACCTTGACCTCCTTCCACCTATCACATCTCCATCGCCCCTCCACCAAGTCCCTCCTCCCTACCTTTTATCTTAGCCTGCCTGGTACACTCCTCATTCCTGATGAAGGGCTCTGGCCCGAAACGTTGAATTTCCTGTTCCTTGGATGCTGCCTAACCTGCTGTGCTTTAACCAGCAACACATTTTCAGCTACATTTGAGCCAGTCTTGATACCAGAAATTTGGCTGTCAGTGCTATAATACTCAGAGTGTCCATAATCCCTATGCATACTCCATTGTTGTTTAAGATAGAGATAGCCACAGGATACTCCTGCACTACCTACCTTTCCTAGAGGTGACCCAGCTACCTGACTGTATCTGCCGTCCTCTAACATCACACCATCTAGCTCCTGGAAATTCCTCATTATCTTTATTTGCCATTCTAACCAATCCATGTGATCTGATAGGACTTGCAACCAAACACACTTCCTGTAGACATACTTATCAGTAACATGGAAACTTCCTCCAATCTTCTAAAAAGAGCACATCACTCTGCTAAAGGCTATCTTTGCACCTTAATCTACAGACCCAAAACATAGCAGTCTTACTGCTCTAAAAACACCGCTCCAGACTGACTGTCGCTTCTGCTATAACCGGGATTACATGAGAATGGAATACATGTTATAAGAAAATCATTTATAGCAGCACCACTTAAACTAGTGAGGCTGGAATCACTTTAGAACCAATACGTGCTTTAAACACTCATTTTAGAAACAGTGTGCCCAATTCATCAATCGTGTTATAGCAAATTCTCATTAATTAAATATGTGTTATAGCAGAATGATCTATACATATGTTTTATACTTGAATGCAGGCTAACATTACAGTGTAGTCCTTAGGGGTGAAGGCTTTCAGTGTTTGAGGTGGTTTCATTTAGGTAGAAAATGAAACCAAAGCTGCCCTCTCTGGTGAATACCACAGATTACCAGTCGCTATTTTGATAAGATATAGTGGTATTTGGCCACTATTTATCCCTCAACCAATCCCACTGACTCCTTTTTTAAGGGGGCTCAGACATAGCTCAAATTACATGCTTCATTGACCACACCTCAAGGTATGGAGTTTTGGGATATCCTTGAGTCACGTGAGACACTAAATAAATGTCTTTCTTAACTATCACTCTTCATAGGTCATTTTTTATTTAATAATTCTTGATTTTTTAAAACGGTCTTAAACCTCTATGAGATCACCTCAACCTCTTACACTCCAGTGAAAAGGGTCCCAATCTATCTTTATAACTTGAACCTTCCATTCCTGGCAACATTCTGATAAATCTTTTCTGACCCTCTCCTCTTTAATAATATTCTTCCTATAACAAGGGCAACCAGAATTCCACACAGTATTCCAGAAGAGGCCTCACCAATGTCTTGTACAACCTCAACATGATATCCCAACTCCTATACTCAAAGGAGTGAGCAATGAAGGCAAGTGTTCTAAATGCCTTTTTAACCACCCTTTCTATCTGTGATAGAAATTTCAAAGAATTGTGTACTGAACCTTTAGTCTCAGTGTTCTACAACATTACACAGAACCCTACCATTAATTGTATAAGTCCTGCTCTTGTTTGCTTCACTAAAATGCAATATCTCACATTTAACCAAATTAAGCTTCATCAGCCACTCCTTAGCCCATTGACCTACTTCACTATCCACTAGGCCAGGAATCTTGGTGTCATCCGATGTACTACCCATGCCTCCAATGTTCTCATCAAATCATTTATATCAATGACAAACAAAAATGGACCCAGTACCAATCGTGTGGAACATCATTAGCCACAAGCCTCCAGGCATCACCACCACTCTGTTTCCCACTGTCAAGTTAATGTTATATACAATTAGCAAGCTCACCGTGAATCCTGAAAGAACTCCACAAAGCTCAGTATTCCATCATGAAATCACCCTTAATTTACATAATACAAATCACTAACCCAGCTAGCACAAAGCTGACTCTTAGAGTGAGCAGAACGCCTGACACTCCCTTTTATATCTATCATCCAGGACTCCCTGATTGGACCAGGTAAACAGCACCAATCAAGGAGCACGTATTCTATGAGATTCACCTGGCCGGCCTTGTTCTAGTCACGATAAATCTCATGTGACCTAACTTTACTAATTAGTCTACCATATGGAACCTTGTCAAAGGTTTTACTAAAATCCATATAATCATCAATCTTTTTGGTTACTTCCTCAAAAAATTCAATCAAGTTTGTGAGACACGATGTCCCTCACACAAAACCATGCTGACAATTTGTAGTCATTCCTTGTCTCTCCAAATGCATGTAAATCCTAACTTTCGGAATCACCTCCAACAACATACCCACCACCGATGTCAGACTCACAGGTCTATAGTTCCAAGGCTTCTCTGTACAGCCTTTTCTTAAATAAAGGCACAACATTAGTTGCCCTCCAGTACTTTGCCCATAACTATAGAAATACAAATATTTCTGCTAGAAGCCCCACAATTTCTTCCCTAACTTCACACAACGTCCTGGGATACACTCGATCAAATCACGGAGATTTATCCACCTTCATGTTTTCTAGGACTTCCAGCACTTCCTTTTCCGTTGTGTGTACGTTTTTCAAAACATCAATATTTATTTCCCTGAATTCTATAGCCTTCATTTCTTTCTCCACAATAAAAACTGATGTGAAATATTAATTAAGTATCTCTTCCATCTCCCTCAACATAAAGATGATCTCATCGATTTTTAAGGGGTTCTATTCTCTCTTGAGTTGCTCTTTTGTTCTTAGTGTACTTGTAGAGTCCCTTTGGCTTATCCCATATGCTTATCTGCCAACACTATCTCATTTCTGTCTTTGCCCTCCTGATTTCCTCTTAAGAATGCCCCTATATCCTTTATAGTCTTCAAGAGATGCATTTGATCCCAATTGTCCATATCTAATATATATATTTTTCTTATTCTTGACAAGAACCATAATATCTTTATTCATCCATTGTTCCCTAATCTTACCAGCCTTACCCTTCACTCTATCAGGAACATAATGACTCTGAACTCTTGTTATCTCACTTTTGAAGGCCTCCCACTAGTCAGTCCTCCCTTTACTGTGAACAGTCTACTCTAATCGACTTTTGAAAGTTCTTGTCTCATATCACTAAAATTTGCCTAACTCCAGTTAAGAACTTTAACTTTTCTCCTTTTCCATAACAATTTTCAAACTAATAGAATTACGATCATTGTTGTCGCTACGCTGCCCTGCTTGGCTGTGTCTATAAATTGTTCTTTCAATTGGAAAAATGGACGATTTTGTTATTGAGAGATGTGAAATAGATTCACCAGACAGAAAGAAGGGTTCTGCACACAGTAAGTGGGTAAAGAATGTGTTGAGGATGAGTTGGATGGCTTTTCTGTGGTTCTGTTCTTAGGGCCTGGCAAAGTTGGCCATTAACAGGCTGCTGTCCATGGAAGGGGTCATGGTTCCTGACAGCTGTCCCTCTTCTGCAGCTAAGCTTGTATCCATGTGTCCTTGGAGAGACATCATGCAGTGTCTGCCAATACCTTTGAAGCCACTAAAGAGTGGTGGGCACTACGTAGGCAGTAATGCAGTGTTTCCCCTTCCAACTCCACTGTGACTGAATTGCCTCCCTCTTTCCCTACTCTTCCCTTCTGTTATTGCTGCACTGTCTCCTAGAGGGCAGCATTCATAAATTGGTAAATTCAATTATTGACATGAGTGATTTGGTTTAATCTTCAATAAAAGCAGTTGGCACTTGAGAGCTCTTGTAGTGCAGTGATAGCTCAGGGCCAGAAGGTTCGGTTCAAGTCCCACTTGTCCCAGGCATATGTCATAACAATTTGTGAGCAGGTTGATTAAAAAAAAGTTATCTTCTTCTGTCCCGGTGGGAAGTGTTTGTAATTTGTTGATTGGGTATTTAGTTTAATTGATGATGGGTGATTAAGGTAAATAAAAAGGAGCTGGGTTCTTTTCCAGTGGAGAGTTGGCTTCAGGAAAATGAAAGGGCTGGGAAATGTGGAAACTGTTGTTCATGCTAAATTATTGATCTACAACAAATCCCTTATTGAATTTGAAAGTCTTTTGCTGCCTAATTCAACTTAGAGTCATAGAGATGTACAGCAGGGAAACAGACCAGATATCCCAACCTAATCTAGTCCCACCTACCAGCACCCGGCCCATATCCCTTTTAAACTCTTCCTATTCATATACCATCCAGATGCCTCTTAAATGTTGCAATTGTACCAGCCTCCACCACTGCCTCTAGCAGCTCATTCCATACACCTACCACCCTCTGTGTGAAAAAGTTGCCCCTTAGGTGTCTTTTTTGTCTTTCCACTCTCATCTTTATGGATGTCAATCTATTAAACACATCCTCCCTCAACTCATAGTTCATCGAAGTCAAACTGGCATAACTGAATTGACCCAAGAATCAATCAGAATCCCTTGGAGATTTGGAGTCTCTTGCTCTGGTGCATTGTTGTATATTGGCTCTGTATAGTGTTGGAACTATGTTGTGCCTCTTATCACCCAGGCAGCATGTACTCCATTCCCTGTTTAATTGTATGGGCCACAAACAACCACCAGAGCGAGATGTGAGCTGTCTTCAAGGTGGTTTCCTGGACGCATTGAGATATGATGCAATCAAACCCCTATTTCTCTGGGGTCTAGAAGAATAAATAGGGCCTTTTTGGAACATTGTGGACATTCTCTGTGGGATAAATGACATAGGACAGCAGAATGCTCTGTGATACAATTGTGTTTTTTATGTCTGTTCCTGAAATACGATGCTGTTTACAAGTACTGTACACATTTTCTCTACATTATGTAACTCTGTTTCAAACATATCATTTTTCATCAGTGCACAATCACATAAGGTGCACCTGTTCACTTTCCAATGAGCACAGGGTAATAAAAAGGAGAGCACAGTCAGTACCCACATTATTCAGAGCAGTGGGTGTCATCTTGTCTTTGAGTGACAAAGTGTTTTGGCTCGTGTTACACATCCCTCCCTTGTTTGCTCATTTCCGTTTAACTTTAATAAAATAGTAGGAGACTTTAATAAATTGGCACTATGAGCAAGTTGTTGGCAGTGATCTTGAATATACACAGGTCAGAGTGTTAATTTTTGCTTAATCTACTAACTGCCTGGAAAAGGAGTATCTAAGTTCAATAGAATAATGGAGGGAGTCAAGTTAAAGATATACAAATCACTAAAGTAAAATGGCTTCCAAAACTGAACTGGTCCCGTTTGTCTGTGTTTGGCCCATATCCTTCTAAACCTTTCCTTTCCAGGTATCTGTCCAAATGTCTTTTAAATGTTGTAATTATACTAGCCTCCACCACTTTGTCTGGCAGTTACTTCCATACACGCACCACCCTCTGCATGAAAAAGTTACCCCTTAGGTCCCTTTTAAATCTATCCTCTCTCACGTGAAACCTATGCCCTCTATTTTTCGACTCCCCTATCCTGGGGAAAAACACCTTGGCCACTCACCCTATCTGTGCCCCTCATGATTTTATAAAGTCACTTCTCCAATACTCCAAAGAAAAATGTCCTAGCTTATCCAACCTCTCCTTATAACTCAAACGTTCCAGTCTTAGTAACATCCTTGTAGATCCTTTTTGCCCCCTTCCTAGAGTAGGGAGACCAGAATTCTACACAAAATGTGGCCTTACCAATGTCTTTTATAGCTGCAACTTGATGTCCCAACTCCTGTACTCAATGCTCCTGACTATGGTGACAGAGTTGTCATCTAATGGTCTTCAGTCCAATTTAAACAGAAGCATGTTGATAGTGATGTGGGTGGAGATTTCCCTAAATGTTACAGAGAGCAACCTCTGGCTCCAACCATTGAAATGAATTGGATAATTGCTCAGAGAAAGAAAGTGCATGAAGTATTGAGGAGGATCTAATGGCTGTGTCAATACATGAGAAGCTGGAAGAGCACAGCAGGTCGGACAGCACCTGAGGAAAAGGAAAGTCAACATTTCAGGATGAAACCCTGCATCAGGACTGTACCTGAGCAACAGTCAATGGCTTTGAGAGGGACGTGAGGGAGGGAAGAGAAAAGATCAGTTTTTGTAGAATTAGAAAATGTACATTTGAGTTGAAAGCATTCGGTCAAGATCTTTTAGTCAGCTGTCATAGAGTTAAAACCATCTTTGTGTCGACTGTATGAAATACATGATGTTGTCCAGACAATTGCTGGATTACAATACTCAAGTCACAGCTCAGGTGACAGTGGAACAAACCTTCACTGTACTGAATAAACTCCTGACTGACTTTGACAGCAGCTTTCACAGCCTCTATCACACATTACTTGAATCTAATCTGCCTGCCTACCTACCTGAGCTTTTCTCTTTTGGTCAGACAGTAGGAGCTATTGTAGTTTTGTAGGAGTTACGTTACAGCAGACAATGCCCTTATCTCCTGGAAATGAATGGAAGGGGGCCCTTCATAAGCAGGACTCTGTCCACCATTGGTGTTAGATTATTACAGGGTGATCCACACCCAACAAAACACAGTACAGAGGGAATCTATTCTTGGGTAAGATTTCTATAGTCTGACAAAACACATCCTAAAAAAGATAATGACCGGCTTCCGAGCTTTTATTTGGATGTTGTCAACATTCTGACCTTCCCAAAGACACTTCATTCTTTACATTCATTGGGGCTTTTATGTTGTTATTAGCTGCTACATATTACCAGGGTACAACCTCTACTTTTCTCTATTTCCCAGGTCTGCTGGATGTAAAAGAATGGGCTGAAGGATATGAGTTCCTTTTTCAATATAGACTTTTTTAAAAAAAGCTACCTTTTTCTCCTTTACCTGTTGTTTTTCTATCTATCCAATCATGGGACAAGTGCATCATTGGCTTAGCGAGCATTTGTTCCCCAGCTCTAATTTAGAAAATGGTATTGAGCTGTCTTCTTAAACTGCTGCTGTCTTTGAGGTGTAGACTAATACTGTTAAGGAGGAAGTTCCAGGATGTTGATCCAGTGACTATAAAGGGTGGCTATATATTTCCAAGTCAGGGTGGTGATTGACTTGAAAGGGAAATTTGCAGATGGTGTAACTTCCACACATCTCCTACCCTGGTCTTCCTCAAGGTATGAAAGGAGCTTTCGAAGGGGCTGTTGAGTTGCTGTAGTGCAGCTTGCAGATGGTACACATGGTGTGTTGATGGTGAAGGCAGTGAAGATTGTAAGTGGAGGCTGGGGCTCAAGTCAAGTGAGCTGCTTTGTCCTGCTTTGGTAGTGGGTTCCTCAAGTGTTATATTCCAGGAAAATGGAGAGAATTCCATCACACTCCTGCCTTGTGCCCTTTAGATGGTAGATAAGCTTTGGGGAGGAAAGAGGTGAGCAACTCGACTCAGAATTCCTAGCCTTTGACCTGCTCTTGTAGTTACAGTATTTATGTGGCTGGTTAAGCTCAGTTTCTGGTTAATGGATACTTAAGATATAGGGGCAGATACTTAAGATATAGGGGCAAAAGTAGGCCATTCAGCCCATTTGATCATCGCTGATATGTATCTCAGCCCCATTCTCCTGCCTTCTCCCCATGACCCTTTGATCCCCTTACTAATCAAGAACCTATCTAGCTCTGACATAAACACATGCAATAACTTGGCCTCCATAAATTTCTACCGCAATGAATTCCACAGATTCACAGCAATCTAGCTGAAGAAATTCCTCCTGATGTTACTCCACAAGGGTTGTCCCTTCACTTTGAAGCTGTGCCCTTAGGTCATAGATTGTCCTACTAGTGGAAATATCTTCTCCATATCCACTGTCATTATTCTGTTAATCTCATACAAAACCACCTCCCATCCTTATAAACTCTATCAAGTACAGACCTAGAATCCTCATAGTATAAACCCTTTATCCTGGGGATCATTCTTGTAGACCTCCTCTGGACAACCGCCAGCACCAGCACATCCTTCCCTAGGTACAAGGCCCAAAACTGTTCATAATATTCCAAATGCGGTCTGACCAGAGCCTTAATTAGCTGTAACAGTACACCTCTGCTCTTATATTCTGATCTCGACATGAATGCCAATATTGTATTTGCCTTCCTATTTGTCAACTGAAATTGCATGCTAACCATAAGACAATTCTGAACTAGGACTCCCAAGTCCCTTTGTGTTTCAGATTTCTGAAGCCTTTTTCCATGTGGAAAGTAATCTATGTCTCTATTCTTCCTTCCTCAAACTTTCCCACATTGTACTCCATCTACTACTTCTTTATCCAGTCTCCTAGTCCATCCAGCTCCTTCTGCAGCCTTCCTACTTCCTGCTGCTTCACCTATTTTTGTGTCATCTGCAAATCTAGCAACAATGCCTTCAGTTCTTTCGTCCAGGTCGTTAATGTATATCATGAACAGTTGTGGTATTAACATGAACTCCTGCAGAACTCTACTAGTCACTGGCTGCCGACCTGAAGATGACCCCCTTATCCCACTCTGCTTTCTGCCAATCCTCTATCTTGCCCTTAAAACCATAGTTACTTATCTTTAGATAATGGGGCATTCACTGATAATTATATAATAGAATGTCAAGGACCAAGTTAGATTTTCTCTTGTTGGAGGTGGGCATTGCCTGCTCATGTGGACTAAGTGTTATTTGCCACCATCAGCTCATGTCTGGATGCTGTGTAGCCTGCTGTTCTGGTTGCTTAATGGCCACCACCATTCAAGGCTGGACCCAGACCCAATCTGTTGGTTATGGGGTCACATAGCTCTGTTCACTGCATACAGCTTTTGCTGTAACTTCACCAGGTCGTCATTTCATTTTCAGGGATGGCTGTTGCCGTTCCTGACATGTCCCCCTGCATATTTCACTTAAGCAAGGTTAAACTGCCAGCTTGATGATAATGGTACGGGCAGGAATATACTAGGCCATGAGATCACAGATTGCAGTCAAAATACAATTCTCCCACTGTTGATGGTCCATAGTGCCTCATGAATGCCCAGTTTGAGTTGTTAAATCTGTTTAAAATTGATCACATTCAGCAGTGATGATGCTACTCAACAAAGCGGTGGGTATCATCAATGCGAAGATGGAATTTTTCTCGACACAGAGTATATAGTTGTCACTCCAGCCAATATTGTCATGGACCAGATTTCCTGCAATAGGTAGATTGGTGAGCAGGAAGCTCAGCTTTTCTCTCTAGTTGCTGAAGTCCTTGCCATCTTCAGTGCTTTTTCCAAGTGGTGCCCAATATGGATTCATCAGCTGAGTGGAGGTGCACTGTACGTGGTAATCAACAAGAAGTCTCTTTGACTATGCTCAACCTTACATCATGACTGCTAAAACACAGGTAAATTGTTAACTTGGCCAAATAGCAAGGGATGCTGGGTACATACAGCAGACACAGTACGAACACAGCAGCCAGGTGCTAATGACATTAGCACAATGTAAAAGGCAACAGTTAGTCTGCACTGACACCCCCAGCAACTTATCCACTAAATAAAGGTCAGCCCAGACAGAAAGGCATCGGGTCCTGTTATAAAAAGAAACTAACGGTAGCATGCCATCGAAATGATTAACTCTTGTTTCAAACTATTAATGTATCACCCTGACTGACCAGGACTATAGAAAGTTCCAGAAAATCACTTAAGAGGTATAAGAGAAGCTTCACCTACAGACCTCACTCTTGGAACCACTCTAGGAATCATCTGAACCTTCTGAGGAGACCAGCGTGGTAAGAGGTAGAGACTAGCTCACCATTCAGAGATAGACAGGAAGAAAGCAGCTTTACAGACCCAGAGACAGAGCCACAGACAGAGTAACTACGTAAATCTACAAGAGGCACAGGATGTATTGTAACGAGCCACCAGGATACATGAACATCTACTAGCCACAAAAAGACTTGACCCATTCTTACTCGTACCCTTACGTACAGATGAGGAAGGACACCACTTTGACTGGGACAACACATCCATCCTAGGAAAAGCCAAACAGAGACATGCACAAGAATTCCTAGAAGCATGGCATTCCAACCGGAACTCTATCAACAAACACTTCGACTTGGATCCCATTTACTACTCCCTGACAAAACGAACAAGAAATGACATCACCACAGAAAATGACATCACATCAAGAAATGACATCACCAACCCAAGGAAACCTAACCACATAAATAGAAAGTAGGCCATGCCACCAGTGCTTCATCCAGAGGCTCACTGATGATGTTACCTTGTATGGTGACAAAACGTCTGAAAACAAATCTTCCAGCTCAGTGAGCAAACCTACATCCAGAAGGATTGTAACCTTAAGGGGCCACATTGAATTAGGGATAGTATGCTGAGTATTAAGAATTATTGTAATTTTGTTGCTAATAAAGTGGGAATATATTGCTTTGGTACCAGCTTGTGCTCAGATTGACTTGACTACTTTGTTATTGTGGGACACCTGGGCAGAGTTTCATTAGCATATTGGTCGGAGTTGTCTGTAAGTTGTTTAAAGAAGAACCAGACAACAATGGGATGCGGAGTCAATGTTGAGGACTCCTTTCCAAATGTATAACCCTGTGTCACCATCTCTGCTTGGTCTGACCTGCTGCTGGGACAGGGATGGTGAGGTTGGTGTCGGGAGCATAGATATGAATTTATCAGACTGTTGTTAGATGAGCACTCTGTGAGACAGCTCTCTATGCCACAATGCCACTGTCTCCTTCTGTAGCCAGCCTGAATTGGCAAGGATCTAAAGGAGAGAGTGAGGACTGCAGATGCTGGAGATCAGAGCTGAAAATGTGTTGCTGGAAAAGCGCCAGCAGGTCAGGCAGCATCCAAGGAGCAGGAGAATCAACGTTACTTAAGAAGAGCTCATGCCTGAAACGTCGATTCTCCTGGCAAGGATCTAAACCCCATTTTCAAACAAAAGTTTCTCAAAAGTAAAAGTTTTGGAAAGGATTGAGCAGAGGAACGAAAATGAATTCATTGTAGAATATATGATAGAAAGGGATAAAAGCTGGAGATAATAAATGAAATGACGACAGTTAAATAACACAAGATTGACTTTAACAAATTGGATCAAAATCATATTTAAAAATGAGGAAAATGTTTTTCTTATCAAGCAGTTCAGAGATGTTATTACACAACATTGGAGCAGGTGGGACTTGAACTGGGACCGTGATTGAATTCACCTGACTGACGGTTCAATTTGTTTACCTGTTCATGGAACGTGGGTCTTATGGAGTGGGCTTGCATTTATTGCCAACCCCTCACTGGTCTTGAGGTGGTGGTACTGAAGCATCTTCTTGAGCTGCTGCAACCCATATGATGTAACTTCTGTTACTGAGGGAGTTCCAAGGTTTTGACCTAACAACAATGAAGAAATGCCAAGAAAGTTCCAAGTCAGGATGGTGTGTGGCTTGGAGGGAAGCTGAATGTGATGTGTTCTTATGAATCTGTATCAATGCCATTATCTTTCTAGATGGTAGAATTTGCCAATTAGGAGGATGCAGTTAAAGAAATGATGTGGTAATAGTGTGCATATCTTCTAGTTTGTTGACCTGGAGCATTGGGCTCAGGTCCAGGGAAAAGTCTATTTGGGAGTAATTGCAGCCAGCTGCCTGGCATTGATGAATCCTCCAGTAATTCCAGCAGGGTGTCTGATCTATATTGAAGGGTGGATCTCTGATGATGATCATCCAATCTTTATTAGATAAAGAGAGATGCCAGAGGTCTTAAAGAGTGTTAATATTACACCCACAATTCATGAATGAAGTGAAGTATAAACCTGATAATGCAGGCAGTCATTTTAATATCCACTGGTGGGGTAACCTTCAGAATCAATAATCTATGGAGTTTAATCTAGATAAATACAAGATGCTACATTTGGATAGGGCAAGTTAGGGCAGGACTTATGCACTTAATGGTAAGGACCTCTGGAATATTGCTGAACAAAGGGACCTTGGGGTGCAGGTTCATAGTTCCTTGAAAGTGAAGTCACAGGTGAACAGGATAATGAAGAAAGCATTTGATACGCTTGCCTTTATTGCTCAATGTATTGAGTACAGGAGTTGTGAGGCTATGTTCTGGTTGTACAGGACATTGGTGAGGCACTTTTGGAATACTGAGTATAATTCTGGTCTTTCTGCTATTGCAAAGATATATTGAAACTTGAAAGGGTTCAGAAAAGATTTACCAGGATGTTGCCATGGTTGAAGAGTTTGAGCTATAGGGAGAGGCTGAACAGGCTGGGGGTGTTTTCTTTGCAGCATCAGAGGCTGAGGGGGTGACCTGATAGAAGTTTATAAAATAATAAGCGGAACGGATAGAATAAATAGACAAGGTCTTTTCCCTGGGTTAGGGGAGTTCAGAACTAGAGGGCATAGGTTTAGGGTGATAAGGGAAAGATTTAAAATGACCTAAGGGACCATTACTTTCATACAAAGGGTGGTGCGTGTATGAAATGAGCTGCCAGAGGAAGTGGTGGAGTCTAGGATAATTACAAGTAAAGGGCATCTGGATGTGCAGATGAAAAGAATGAATTTAGAGGGAAATGGGCCACGTGCTGGCAAATGGGACTAGATTAATTTAGGATATCTGGCTGGCATTGAAAAGTTGAACTGAAGGGTCTGTTTCCGTGTTGCATATCTTTATGACTTGAGGAGAAAATTAATGGGGACTTGACAAATGGGGGCTTAATTAGTGAAGATCAGGACAGATTTGTTAAAGTCAAACCTGGTCTGACAAACTTGATTGAGTTGTTTGATGAAATAGTGGAGGGGGTTGATGAGAGTCACTCAACTGGTTTTGCTTGTAGAGATTTTCATTTACTGGTGAGAGCTAATGGATGAAAAGAACTTCATGGTGATTTGGATGGGAAAAACATTTCCAGTTGTTTGTAAGAGTACTTCTGGACATAAAAAAAGAAAAAAACAACGACAACAAAGTATTGATTTTCATTCAGGAAAGTAACACAAAATAGACTTGTGAGCAAAATGGAAGATCACGGGGCAAATGCAAAAGGGCACTATGTGAAAGAAACTAGCTGCAAGATAGAAAAACATAATGAACCAGTTTACAGATGGTGGGGTAGTATAAAGTGATGTCCCAGAAGCTAGTATTAGGATCCCTGAACTTTTTGGTGGACCTGGATTTGGATTTACAGGAAACAATTTTAAAATTGTAACATAATATTTGGAAATGTGAATAACAAAAAGATTTCAAGGCATATTCCACTAAAATTGATAATTGTATCTCTGGGATCCTCTTTGGCCAAGCCATCCAATGATACTCATCTGATGGTCAAAGAGAGTACAGTTTAGCTGAGAAATAGTACTGGTGTCCAATGCACACATTTTGATAGCTCTTCTGAATTTGGAGTCAGTTGGCTAAAGAGAACATTGTCAGAGGGACCAAAGAATAAAACAGTTGTCAACCATTGCCTGTC
The DNA here is from genome assembly GCF_020745735.1 of Hemiscyllium ocellatum. Lineage (NCBI taxonomy): Eukaryota > Metazoa > Chordata > Chondrichthyes > Orectolobiformes > Hemiscylliidae > Hemiscyllium > Hemiscyllium ocellatum. The sequence goes on from NC_083426.1 coordinate 42,423,261, forward strand.
ATTTTCATGATGTGTACACCCATTGCCAATGGGCAGAAGACCTAATTTTTCAAACTCCATCTTATGTAGAGAGCACATGCCTGCTGGGAGAGAAAAATTGCAAAAATGAAATTCAAGGCAAAGAGGATAATCAATGTGTCATACTGGGCAGCCCCAAAATTAAGGACGTTTTGGAACGGCTTAAGGGCCAATAATAGTAAAGGTGGCGGGCAAGGAAACTCAGTGTGAAGTGTGATGGCAACACTACATTGTCACAGGCTTGGATCCAGTGTACAGTCTACCAACGGAAAAGATACACCTCGTCCACCATCAAAATACTCATTTTTTAAAGAATTGAAAATGATGGCAAGATTTGGAGCCATGTCGGTATAGCTGAATGGATTTTATATGGGGTGGGGGGCACAGATCCCTTCAGATGCTTTTCTTGAGAGGCCTAGTGCAATATTCCTGCTCCTCTTGGCTCACAAGCCCTACTATAGCAAGCCTTCACTTTCTTAAACCTGGTTGTTCCCATCTCCATTGTCCTGACCTGTGAAAACACAGTACATTTAAATCTGGATCTCTGCTGTGAGATCCAGATAATGATATTATGTAAGTATTATACTGAATTTGTGACAATGCTGTAGCTCTAAAAGGTTATTTTGGCTTGGTTCCTTTTAAGAGAGAATGAGAGATGCTGAACTGAAGACCATTTTGGTAAGCAGCTTTGGAGACTTTATTTTTTTTAAAATGCAGTCTAATGGGGTGTGGCAAGCTCTCATAGATAAGGATTTCTGGGTTTTGGTTTCTCAGTAACATCAGAAGCTATTAGGGCCTCAACAGAGTTGGAAGCTTCAGTGAATATCTCCTGGTTGTTACTCTCTCTGAATTTTGGTTTGATGCTTTTCCCTCCTGGATTGGAGAACTGCATGTGAGAATCTGTGTTTGATTTTACCTTTTTGCCAAGGGGTATGTTTATGGGATATTACTATACTGGAAAGTTAATGAGTAATAGTTACTATGTCTATTATTTGGTTAAATTTCCAATAGACTTAACTTATTCCAAATTCCTCTTTCTTTGGTTGTATTAACTGCAGTGCTTAAATAAATTTTGTTTTGCTTAACATCGAGTAGTTTGACCAGTTGCATTACATCTGGAACAGGCAGTTCACATTTATCTTTAAAAATAAGAAAAAGTTAGGGTCTAGGCTCCCTTCTTAAAATATTTTGAGGGGGTCTGGCCTGGACCAGGACAAACAGTTCCCCTGTCTCCTCCATAAGAGACAAACACAAGCAACATGCTACTCGCTCCAGCAGAACCCACTCTCATCCAGCGAGGGATTAATTTGAATAAATTAAACTGTATAAATTAATGTGAATAAAACAGGTCACAGTGCCAGTTGTAATCATTGCCGTTGTGATAATGTGACCCAAGTCCCTATTGATTCTGTTCTCCCACAAAACAAGTGGCTTGTCAAACATTTTTCATGACATAAAGGTCCTTTGAATTCTTCTTATAACCAAAATCAAGTCTTCTGTCTTCTGAATGTTGATTAATAGTTGCATCAATTAGAAGAAGATACCTGAATCCCAATTAGATCACATAATGCTGCAGATCACGAGCCTTCATTTAAATCCCACCAAATGATTCATTTTCTATAATATATAAATTCCATCAAGCTTGTTACCCATTACCTACCCAATCCTGCCCAGTAAGTTCTTCCCAACCTGAAAAGAATGTTCCTGTGTTCACTAAGAACTGATTTGAGATTTAATTATAAGATCGCTCATATAATTCTGATAATAGAACATTCAACTGATTGTTGTGAACCTGATTATTTTGTTATGAACAACAACAAGTGTGTAGAGGTAGCCTTTCAGTAGCCATGGGAACCAGAAATTGGCACAAAACTGCCGCAAAATCCTTATTATATGAAGACGCCACTTGGTTGTCATGGTGCCTGGGGGCTGTCTACATAGACTGGCTTTTTCTAGATAGATTGCTGCATGAAGCCAAATGCTAATCCTCAGAATAAGAAAACGTTGATGGTAGTGACTTAGTAACAATTGAATGAAGTAGGTGAACAGTGTTTCCTAGTAACAGCACCACAAGGGAGGGATGTGTTAATGTGTGAGATATATTAAACTACACCTTGCCTCAGCTCCAACTGCTTAAAGCATTTAATATATTGTCTTCCAAGCTCTCTAGGCTACCTAGTTATTTGAAAGTAAACACCCTTGCATGCAAATCTGGTAATCAGTATCCTGATAAAAGTGGCTTTACATTGAGGCAACATTCCTGTCAGGGAGCAGCATGACATTGCCAAATCTCAAAACTTGTACTCTTCTCTTGGAAAGACAGGGGAAGCTGGAGAATGGGATATTTGTTAGCCACAAATTGAACCTCTGTGCAATCCACTATCCTAACCTGGACGTATACCCTTCATGGCAGCTGGGATAGAATCCTAGCAAATAGTAATGTGAGAACACCTTCCCAAATGAATGGCAGCACTTTAAGCAGTGAGAGATGGGTCATAAACAGGCTTCATTAGTGACACCCACACCCTGAGGCTGAATAAAATTAATGATGAGAACGTTGTTCTAATTATAGGGTCTAGCTAGTCTGATGCCTTCACAATGATGCTGCAGGCTCAGATTCTGTACTCATTAAGGTATCAGTTTTGTTCACTTGTTCACTCTCCCCCCTGAACCACATGGTTGAGTATTTGAACCCCACACAATAGGATCTACTTCAATTCCCCTCCTCCTGACAAAAACCAGACAGAGGATTGCATTTGAAATAGAACAGGGTATTTGATTTGGAAAGTGAACAGGTCTGAGGAGCATTCTTCAACTGAACCAGTTAAATTTCTTGAGGTTTATAATGAACTAGGCACATCAATTCTGTTCTGAATTTGTTGGGTGCAGGAAGGAGGACTTTAGATTTCTGGGACACTGTGACTGACTCTGGGAGAGATGGTACCTTTCCCAGCCAGAGGGGATGCACCTGAACAGAGCTGCGACTGAGTTCTTTGTGAGTGTTTTGCTTTAAGCTAAAGAGATTAGACAGGAATGCAAGGATGCACAAAATATTTGGAGAAACCGATATCACTAGTGTAGAAAATAAAATGTCAATCGTTGAAGTCAAAGTAAAGAAGAAAGTAATGCAATCTATGTCAGGGTTACTGTGTATGTATGTGAATGCACACAGTAAATCAGTTTCATTGACCCCCTACAGTGTGGAAACAGGCCCTTCGGCCCAACAAGTCCACACTGATCCTCTGAAGAGTAACCCGAGACCCATTCCCCTACTATCTGATATTTACCCCTGACTAATGACTGAAACTACACATCCCTGAACACTCTGAGCAATTTAGCATGGCCAATTCACCTGACCTGCACATCTTTGGATTGTGGGAGGAAACAGGAGCGCCCAGAGGAAATTCCACGCAGACACTGGGAAAATGTTCAAGCTCCACACAGTCACCCGAGGCTGGAATCAAACTCAGGACCCTGGCGCTGTGAGGCAGCAGTGTTAACCACTGAGCCACCATGCCACCAGTTTGAGGAGTTACAGATGCAGCTTGCTGTGTGGAAAAATACTGTAGCAATAACCTCCCTCCCACTCCACCTGCAGAAACCTGGCTCAAGAAAAGCCAGGAACATGTCATAGAGTCATAGAGATGTACACCATGGAAACAGACGCTCCAATCCAACTCGTTCATGCCAACCAGATATCCCAACCTAATCCAGTCCCATTTGCCAGCATTTGGACCATATCCCTCTAAACCCTTCCCATTCATATACCCATCCAGGTATCTTTTAAATGTTGTAATTGTACCAGTCTCCACCACTTCCTCTAGCAACTCTTCCCATACAGGCACCATCCTCTGCGTGAAAAAGTTGTGCCTGAGGTCCCTTTGATATCTTTCCCTTCTCACCCTAAACCTAGGCCCTCTAGTTCTACACTTCACTGCCCCAGGGAAAAGACTTTGTCTATTTACCCAATTCATGCCCCTCATGGTTTTAGAAACCTCTATTAGGTCACCTCTCAGCCTCTGACGTTCCAGGAAAACAGGCCCAGCCTACTCAACCTCTCCCTGTAGCTCAAATCCTCCAAATCTGGCAACATTCTTGTAATCTTTTCTGAACCCTTTCAAGTTTCACAACATCTTTCTGAAAGAAAAGAGGCCAGAATTGCACGCAATATTCCAAAAGTGGCCCAACCAATGTCCTGTACAGCCACAACATGACCTCCCAACTCTTATACTCAATGTTCTGACCAATAAGGGAAAGCATACCAAACGCCTTCTTCACTATCCTATCTACCTGCGACTCCACATTCAAGGAACTATGAACCTGCACTCAAAGGTTCCTTTGTTCAACAACACTCCCCACAACCTTACCATTAAGTATATACATCCTGCTCTGATTTGCTTTCCAATATGCAGCACCTTGCATTTATCTAAATTAAACTCCATCTGCTACTTATCAGCCCGTTGGCCCATCTGATGAAGATCCCATTGTACTCTAAGGTAACTTTCTTCACTGTCCACTACACCTTCAATTTTGGTGTCATCTGCAAACTTACTAACTAGACCTCTTATGTTCACATCTAAATCATTTATATAAGTGACAAAAAGCAATGGATCCAGCACCAATCCTTGCGGCACACCACTGGTCACAGGCCTACAGTCTGAAAAGCATCCTCCACCACGCTATATCTTCTACCTTTGAGCCAGTTCTGTATCCAAATGGATAGTTTTCTCTGTATTCCATGAAATCTAATCTTGCTAACCAGTCTCCCATGGGGAACATTGTTCAATGCCTTAATGAAGTCTATACAGATCACATCCACCACATTGTCCTCATTAATCCTCTTTGTTACTTAAGATAGAATCCCTACAGTGTGGAAACAGGCCCTTCGGCCCAACAAGTCCATACTGACCCTCCGAAGAGTAATCCACCCAGACCCATTCCCCTACGCAATATTTACCCCTGATTAATACACCTAACCTGCACATCCCAGAACACTGTGGACAATTTAGCTTGGTCAATCCACCTAAACCGCACATCTCTGGATTGTGGGAGGAAACCCACGCAGGCACGGGAAGAATGTGCAAACTCCACACAGACAGTCACCTAAGGCTGGAATCAAACTTGGGTCCCTGGTGCTGTGAGGCAACAGTGCTAACCACTGAGCCACCATGCCGCCCCATTACATTATTGAATCCCTACAGTGTGGAAACAGGCCCTCCAGCCCAACAAATCCACCTGGACCCTCCGTAGAGTAACCCACCCAAATCCATTCCCCTACCTTATTACTCTATACTTACCACTGACTAAAGCACTTAAACTACACATCCCTGAACACTATGGGCAATTTAGCATAGCCAATTCACCTAAACTGCACATCTTTGGACTGTGGGAGGAAACCAATGCAGACACAGGGAGAATGTGCAAACTCCACATAGACAGTTGTCCAAGGCTGGAATCGAACCCAGGGCCCTGGCACTGTAAAGAAACAGTGCTATCCACTGAGTCACCATGCTGTGCAAAAGCTTTTCAAAAAACTCAATCAAGTCAGTGAGACATGATTTCCCAAGCAAAAGCCATGTTGACTATCCCTAATCAGTCCTTGCGTTTCCATTTGCAAATAAATCCTGTCCCTCAGGAATCCCTCCAACAACTTGCCCAGCACCGATGTCAGGCTCATCTGTTTGTAGTTCTCTGGCTTTTCCTTACCACTTAAACAGTGGTACCACGTTAGCCAACTCCAGTTTTCCGGCACCTCACTTGTGACTATTGATGATACAAATGTCTCAGCAAGGGGCCCAGCAATCACTTCCCTAGCTTCCCACAGAGTTCTAGCGTACACCTGATCAGGTCCTGGGATTTATTCACTTTTATATATTATATCTTCCTGGCTTTAAGGTGTTCAGAAAAGATAGGAAAGAAAGGATGAGTGGTGGCAGCACCAGTCATGGAGAGTATTGCAATGCTGGAGAAACAGGATTTTCTGAGGGTTCAAGGATAGAATCAACTTGGCTCTAACTAGGGTATAAAAAGGTGCAATTAAATAACTAAGTGCATCAGCTGATTATTTAAAAAGGAACAATATGCAAACGCTATGGAGAAAAGACAACTGAATGGAGCTAAGTAATAATGCTTGTGGGGGAGCCAATGTAAATATTGTGGGCCAAGTGCCCTTCTTCTGCCCTGTAATAATTCTGTGAATCTGTAGAAATAATGCGATCATGGATGTGGAATGAGGGGTTTGGACTGATCTGGCTCTTTGGTGCTTGAGGGTTTGGTCTTGGTAGTGCAGATGAGCAGAGAGATCTCAGTTGAGAGTATCTCCAGCATCTGCAATCCTCACTTTCTCCTCAGAGAGATCTAGGTGTCCATGTACATAGGCCCTTGAAAGTCGCCACCCGGGTTGATAGGATTGTTAAGAAGGCATATAGTGTTTTAGCTTTTATTGGTAGAGAGATTGAATTTTGGAACCATGAGGTCATTTTGCAGCTTTACAAAAGTCTGGTGTGGTTCTGGTCACCGCATTATAGGAAGGATGTGGAAGCTTTGGCAAGGTTCAGAGGAGATTTACTAGGATGGTGCCTGGTATGGAGACAAGGTCTTACGAAGAAAGGCTGGGGGACTTGAGACTGTTTTCGTTAGAAAGAAGAAGGTTGAGAGGTGACTTAAGTGAGATATATAAGCTAATCAGAGGTTTAAATATGTTGGACAGTGAGAGCCTTTTTCCACAAATGGTGGTGGCTAGTATGAGGAGACATAGCTTTAAATTGAGGGGTAATAGTTATAGGACAGATATCAGAGGTAGTTTCTTTACTCAAAGAGTAGTAGGGGCATGGAACACACGGTCTACAACAGTAGTAGACTCGCCAACATTAAGGGCATTTAAATAGTCATTGGATAGGCATATGGATGAGAATGGAATAGTGTAGGTTAGATGGGCTTCAGATTGTTTTCACAGATTGTTGCAACATTGAGGGCTGAAGGGCCTGTACTGCACTGTAATGTTCTATGGTTCTACCCATTCACCTCCAATCTAATGTTATATCTAGAGGTGTTGCTGTGGTTATACCATGGAAACCACAGTCTACATGCAATTAAGCCAGTGAGATGAGGACTACCTCAGATAAAAAAAAAGACCACGCCTGGGCAGCACAACATTTTACCTCACAGAGATTAATTGCTGTTCGGGTAACAGATGCGATACGCTTTGCGATGTGCTACGGTCATGAAATGCGCTGTATAAATGCAAGATTTGCTATCTTCCTGTCAGTGAGAGGCCCCAATCATCCTTGGGTATTTTTGCTTATTATACAAATGAATATCAGATGGGCTGAAGGAATGCACACAACAGAATCTAGGTCCACCACAGCTCAGGCAGCCGACAAAATGATTCAGAATGTCAGAGCTGCGATCTTTATTGTAATAAACATTGGCATTTTTTGTGAACTGCAATTATTTGAATGATGAGAAAATAACCTTTCAATACATGACCAAAGTAAGTCATGCTTAGCAAACTCTTGCAGTTTCTAGGTGGTTCCATTGGCTGGGTTCCATTCCTTTTCTCTCACTGTCAAACAGCACAATCTAATAAGGGTATTATCCAGTAGGTTGAGTAACAATAATCAAAAAACAGCAAGATAAAAACAGTGTTCAATTTAAGCCTGTCTTTATTGTTCCATTTTTATTGATACACTGATAATTTTCAAATATTCCCAAATAGAATTATACAGATGTACAGCACAGAAACAGGCCCTTCGGTCCAACTCATCCATGCCAACCAGATATCCTATATTCATCTACACCAATTTTGGTGTCATCTACATCTATACTGCATGTTTTCCCTTTATCTGCATGGGTGTGCTCTGGTTTCCTCCCACAGTTCCCGCCTCAGGCGACTGACTGTGTGGAGTTTGCACGTTCTCCCCGTGTCTGCGTGGGTTTACTCTGGGTGCTCCGGTTTCCTCCCACAGCCCAAAGATGTGAGGATCAGGTGAACTGGCCATGCTAAATTGCCCATAGTGTTAGGTAAGGGGTAAATGTAGAGGTGTGGGTGGGTTGCGCTTTGGTGGGTCAGTGTGGACTTGTTGGGCCGAAGGGCCTGTTTCCACACTGTAAGTAATCTAATCTAATCTAAGTCCAAAGATATGTAGGTCAGATGAGTTGGCCATTCTAAATTGCCCATAGTGTTAGGTGCATTAATCAGCTTCCTCCGCTCTGGCACCACCCCCCACCTTTTCCTCCGCTCTGGCACCACCCCCCACCTTTTCCTCCGCTGGCACCACCCCCCACCTTTTCCTCCGCTCTGGCACCACCCCCCATCTTTTCCTCCGCTCTGGCACCACCCCCCACCTTTTCCTCCGCTACATCGATGACTGTATCGGCGCTGCCTCGTGCTCCCACGAGGAGGTTGAACAGTTCATCAACTTTACTAACACCTTCCATCCCGACCTGAAATTCACCTGGACTGTCTCAGACTCCTCCCTCCCCTTCCTAGACCTTTCCATTTCTATCTCAGGCGACCGACTCAACACAGACATCTATTATAAACCGACTGACTCCCACAGCTACCTGGACTACACCTCCTCCCACCCTGCCCCCTGTAAAAACGCCATCCCATATTCCCAATTCCTTCGTCTCCGCCGCATCTGCTCCCAGGAGGACCAATTCCAACACCGCACAGCCCAGATGGCCTCCTTCTTCAAGGACCGCAGATTCCCCCCAGACGTGATCGACGATGCCCTCCACCGCATCTCCTCCACTTCCCGCTCCTCCGCCCTTGAGCCCCGCTCCTCCAACCGCCACCAAGACAGAACCCCACTGGTTCTCACCTACCACCCCACCAACCTCCGCATACAACGTATCATCCGCCGCCATTTCCGCCACCTCCAAACGGACCCTACCACCAAGGATATATTTCCCTCCCCTCCCCTATCAGCGTTCCGCAAGGACCACTCCCTTCGTGACTCCCTCGTCAGATCCACACCCCCCGCCAACCCAACCTCCACCCCCGGCACCTTCCCCTGCAACCGCAGGAAATGTAAAACTTGCGCCCACACCTCCACACTCACTTCCCTCCAAGGCCCCAAGGGATCCTTCCATATCCGCCACAAGTTCACCTGTACCTCCACACACATCATCTATTGCATCCGCTGCACCCGATGTGGCCTCCTCTATATTGGTGAGACAGGCCGCTTACTTGCGGAACGCTTCAGAGAACACCTCCGGGCCGCCCGAACCAACCAACCCAATCACCCCGTGGCTCAACACTTTAACTCTCCCTCCCACTCCACCGAGGACATGCAGGTCCTTGGACTCCTCCACCGGCAGAACACAACTACACGACGGCTGGAGGAGGAGCGCCTCATCTTCCGCCTGGGAACCCTCCAACCACAAGGTATGAATTCAGATTTCTCCAGTTTCCTCATTTCCCCTCCCCCCACCTTGTCTCAGTCAGTTCCCTCAACTCAGCACCGCCCTCCTAACCTGCAATCCTCTTCCTGACCTCTCCGCCCCCACCCCACTCCGGCCTATCACCCTCACCTTGACCTCCTTCCACCTATCCCACCTCCATCACCCCTCCCCCAGTCCCTCCTCCCTACCTTTTATCTTAGCCTGCTTGGCTCTCTCTCTCTTATTCCTGATGAAGGGCTTATGCTCGAAACGTCGAATTCTCTATTCCTGAGATGCTGCCTGGCCTGCTGTGCTTTGACCAGCAACACATTTGCAGATGGAAATGGGTCTACATAGGTTACTCTCTGGAGGGTTGGTGTGAACTTGTTAGGCCGAAGGGCCTGTTTCCACACTGTGGGGAGTGTAATCTCTAGATATACTCAAGAATTTTGTGGGAAGAGATTGCTGGACACATTGCTAAAATATTTGTATCATTGATTGCCACGGGTAAGGTGCCAGAAGACTGGAGGTTGGCTAATGTGGTGCCATTATTTAAGAAAGGTGGTAAGGAAAAGCTAGGGAACTATAGACTGATGAGCTTGACATCAGTGATGGATAAATCTTTGGATTAATAACTTTACCTCCTATGTTAACATCTTATATAAATGTCAAAAGGCAGTGGATCCTGCAGTGATCCTTGTGGCACACCACTGTTCATAGGCCTCCAGTCTGAAAGGCAACCCTCGACCACCACCCTCTGTCTCTCCTACCTTCAAGCCAATTTTGTATCCAAATGGCTAGCCCTTGCTGTATCCCATCTGATCTAACCTTGCTAATTGGAATACCATGCGGAACCTTGTCGAAAGCCTTGCTGAAGTCCATTTAGACAATGTCTACACGCTGCCTTCATCAATCTTCTTTATCACTTCTTCAAAAAGCTTAGTCAAGTTAGTGAGATACAATTTCCCTTGCACAAAGCCATGTTGACTATCACTATTCAGACCTTCGAGTAAAAAATGAGGTCTGCAGATGCTGGAGATCACAGCTGCAAATGTGTTGCTGGTCAAAGCACAGCAGGTTAGGCAGCATCTCAGGAATAGAGAATTCGACGTTTCGAGCATAAGCCCTTCATCAGGAATAAAGCTTTGACCAGCAACACATTTGCAGCACTATTCAGACCTTGCCTTTCCAAATACATACAAATCCTGTCGCTCAGAATACTCTCCAAAACCTTATCCACCACTAATGTCAAGCTCATCAGTCTATAGTTACCTAGCTTTCTCTTACCCCTTTCTTAAATAGTGGCACCACATTAGCCAAGCTCTAGTCTTCTAGCACCTTACCCTTGGCAATCAATGATACAAATATTTCAGTAATGGGCCCAGCAATCTCTGCCCTAGCTTCCTACAAAGTTCTTGGGCATATCTAGAGATTAGATTCCTTACAGTGTGGGAACAGGCCCTTTGGCCCAACAAGTCCACACCAACCCTCTGAAGAGCAACCCACCCAGACCCATTCCCCTACATTTACCCCTGACACTGCAGGCAATTTAGCATGGCCAATTCACCTAACCCGCACATCTTTGGACTATGGGAGGAAACCCACATAGACACGGGGAGAACATGCAAACTCCATACAGACAGTTGCCCAAGGTGGGAATTGAACCTGGGTCCCTGGTACTGTGAGGCAACAGTGCTAACCACTGAGCCACCGTGCTGCCCTAATCTATTCAACTTTCCGACTGTCTCTAAATGCCTTTCCCTTCTCACGTTACCCACCAGCCTCCATATAGGTGCTAATTCTCCAAACTATCTCCTCTCCTGTTCTGATTTCTTATGGACATTTGGTCCTTAAATAACAATGTGAGAGCATCACTGTGTATTTCCCTGAAGTCTGCTTGTTGCATTGCAGGAAAAGGAAGAGGGGACTTCCACAATCCTTTCATTATGGCTTCTTAATGCAACCTCATTCCCTCCATTCCCTCAACTGTTCAAATCAAAATACTTGCTTACAACCATATTTGTTTGTCTCAGTACTAAAGATCTGGATTGTGATTGCCCTCAAACTCTTTTTCACCCATGAAAAAAGTTCAAACCTTCAACTTCCTCTTGATTACAAATAATCCACTCTCACATCTTTATTACTTTGTCTTTCAACTGAAAATTTTCCTTCCAAGGCAAGTTGGCAGAAGTGCAAACTGTTAATTCCAGACCGATCTATGAAAGGTTCAACCTTTTTGTTTTAAAGTTTAGTGACAGATGCCCCTGGGATGATGAGAAGCAATTAAATTAGAATTCTTGGCGATAGCTTCACAACTTTCAGCAAATCATCAGTAATCACATGTACTCTGTTTCCTTCTCCGATTTTGCACAAAAAAAGCCTACTTGTAGGACATAGAGGTTTTTCTTCCACTTCTTCTCACTGTCTAATTACATAGACTGGAAATTTCCTGGGAAGTGCTCCTGCTTGAAATCAAATGTGTCAAAAGTCCATTGGAAACAGGCCTAAGTGTGCAAAATGGAGTTCCTGCTTTATTACCGCTGAGGCACTGAGACTTAAATTTAACCAACACAATCAAAGACCCATCCCACCCGTTACACTCTCTTCCACCTTCTTCTGTTGGGCAGATGATATAAAAATTTGTGTACAAGTACAAATAGATTTGAAAACATCTTCTTCCTCGTGGTCATTAGACTTCTGAAGGAACCTCTCAAATTTAAAGTTTAATGTTGATCTCGCTGTCTGTGCACCTTCTCTGCGGCTGTAACATTGTATTCCTCGTTTTGTTCTGTTATCCTAATGCATTTTGTATAGTATGACCTGCCTGTGCTGCACACAAACTGAAACCTTTAACTGTACCTAGGTACATGCGACAATAGTGAATTAAATCAGGTTTCAATGGTGGAGAAGGAACTACTCTCAAGAAATCCTTAATTCTTCTCTATAACTGATTTATTAAAGAACAAAGACCATTTCAGCCCCTTTGACCCTCCAAGCCTGAATCGATGTAGATCCTCTATCCAAACCTGTCATCTATTTACTAAGGGTCTGTATCCCTTTGCTCTCTGTCCATTCATGTATCTGCCTAAATACATTTTAAATGATGCTATCATGCCTGCCTCTACCGCCTCCCCTGGCAACGTGTTCCAGGCACCCACCACCCTCTGCGTAAAGAACTTTCCACGCATAACTCCCCTAAACATTTCCTCTCTCACTTTGAACTCGTAACCTCTAGTAATTGAATCCCCCACTCTGGGAAGAAAGCTCCTTGCTTTCCATCCTGTCTATACCTCTCATGATTTTGTAGACCTCAATCAGGTGCTCCCTTAACCTTCATCTTTCTAATGAACACAATCCTAATCTATGAGGAGAAAATGAGGACTGCAGATGCTGGAGATCAGAGCTGAAAATGTGTTGCTGGAAAAGCGCAGCAGGTCAGGCAGCATCCAAGGAGCAGGAGAATCGACGTTTCGGGCATGAACCCTTCTTCAGGAACATGTAACATGATCTGTAACAACTGTAACATGATCTGGAACTCTGAAGAAGGGCTCATTCCTGAAGAAGGGCTCATGCCCGAAACGTCGATTCACCTGCTCCTTGGATGCTGCCTGACCTGCTGCGCTTTTCCAGCAACACATTTTCAGCACAATCCTAATCTATTCAACCTGCCTTCGTAGCTAGCACCCTCCATACCAGGCAACATCCTGGTGAACCTCCTCTGCACCCTCTCCAAACCATCCACATCCTTTCGGTAATGTGGCGACCAGAACAAAACGCAGTATTCCAAACGTGGCTGAACCAAAGTCTTATACATGATCTAGAACTCTGAAGAAGGGCTCATTCCTGAAGAAGGGCACATGCCCGAAACATCGTTTCTCCTGCTCCTTGGATGCTGCCTGACTTGCTGCGCTTTTCCAGCAACACATTTTCAGCTCTGGAACTCTTGTCCTCAGTACCCTGTCCAACGAAGGAAAGCATGCCTTATGCCTTCTTGACCACTCTGTTAACCTGCATTGCCACCTCTAGGGAACAATGGACCTGAACACCCAGATCTGTCTGCATATCAATCTCCCCCAGGAGTTTTCCAATTACTGTATAGCTTGTTCTGGAATTGCATCTTCCAAAATGCTTCAGCTTGCATTTGCCTGGATGGAACTCCATCTGTAATTTCTCTGCCCAACTCTCCAATCTAACTATAGTCTGTTGTATTCTCTGACAGTCCCCTTTACTATCTGCTATTCCACCAATCTTAGTGTTATCTGCAAACTTGCTAATCAGGTCACCTATACCTTCCTCTAGATCATTTATGTATATCACAAACAACAGTGATCCCAGCACTGTGAAACACCACTGATCACAATACTTCATTTTAAAAAATTCCCTTCCACTACTACTCTCTCTCTCCTGCTGCCCAGTCAGTTCTCTATCCATCTAGCTAGTATAGCTTGTACCCCATGCGACTTCACCTTCTCCATCAGCCTACCATGGGGAACCTTATCAAACACCTTACTGAAGTCCATGCATATGAAATCTACAGCCCTTCCCTCATACAATCAACTTTGTCACTTCCTCAAAGAATTCTATCAAGTTGGTAAGACATGGCCTTCCCTGCACAAAACCATGTTGTCTATCACTGATAAGCCCATTTTCTTCCAAAAGTAAATAGATCCTAACCCTCAGTATCTTTTCCAGCAGCCTCCCCACCACTGATGTCATGTGCACCAATCTATAATTACCTGGATTATCCCTGATACCCTTCTTAAACAAGGGGACAACATCAGCAATTTTCCAGACCTCGGGGACCTCACCCATGTTCAAGGATGCTGCAAAGATACCTGTTAAAGCATCAGCTATTTCCTCCCTTGCTTCCTTCATTAACCTGGAATAGATTCCATCCAGACCTGGGGAGTTGTCCACCTTAATATCTTCTTGAATACCCAACACTTCCACCCTCCTTATGCCAACTTGACCTAGAGTAATCAAACATCTACCCCTAACCTCAATGTTTATCATGCCCCTCTCCTCGGTGAGTACTGATACAAAGTACTCATTAGGAATCTCATCCATTTTCTCCAACTCCATGCATAACTTTCCTCCTTTGTCCTTGAGTGGGCCAACCCTTTCTCTAGTTACCCTTTTGCTTCTTATATACGAATGAAAGGCTTTGGGATTTTCCTTAACGCTGTTTGCTAAAGATATCGCATGACCCCTTTTAGCTCTCTTAATTTCTTATTTCAGATTGGTCCTACATTCCTGATATTCTTCTAAAGCTACGTCTGTCTTCAGTTGCTGAGACATTAGGTACATTTCCTTTTTCCTCTTAGCACATCTCACAATTTCATCTCTCGGCCATGGTTCCCTAATCTTGCCATTTCTATCCCTCATTTTCATAGAAACATATCTCTCCTGAATTCTAATCAACCTCTCTTTAAAAGCCTCCCACATATTAAATGTGGACTTACCTTCAAATAGCTGTTCCAAATCTACATTCCCCAGTCCCTGTCGAATATTGGTACAGTTGACCTTCCCCCAATTTAGCTTCTTCCTTCAGAGCTATTCTCGTCTTTGTCCATGAGTATTCTAAAACTTATGGAATTGTGATCACTGTTCCCAAAGTGAACACCCACTGAAACTTCAGCCACCTGGTCGGGCTCATTCTCCAACCAGGTCCAATATGGTATAGGTTGTCAATTATAGTTAGACATATTTTTAGAAGTTTGATCACATTATATTCAAAAACTTGATATCTGTGTTGTACTGTATTTACCTAATGAAGGTGAGGTAATGTTGTTAAACTAGTAATTCACAGGCTTGGATTAACGTTCTGGAAACCTGATTTCAAATCCCACACTGGGCAGCTGGTGGAATATAAACTCAATTCATAAAATTTGACATTGGGAGTCTATCTCAGTAATGGTCACCATAGAACTACCATTGGTTTTTGGAAAAAGCCATCTGGTTCATTTATGTCCTTCAGGGAAGTTTGTCATCCTTACCTTTGACTGGCCTCCACATGATTCCAGACCCACAGCAATGTGGCTGACTCTTAACCATCTGAAATGGCCTATAAAGCCCCTCAGTTCAAAAGAAAGTAACAATGGACATTAAATCCTCACCATACCAGTGCCACCCACATCCCATGGAAGAACACAGAAACAAAAGTTTATAAGTTATCTTTCCACATGCTTTTGGATCAGATATCAACATGACCCATGAAACCTTAGTCTATATTCCTTTGCTCTCACACATCAGCAACAATCATTTTTTTTTCATTGTTAACTCAGGAACTTCTGGTATCCATGTCTACTCCATTCCCCCGTTTCCTTTTCTCTCCCTATCTTAGCTCTAAATCATTAACCCTGTATCTATTTCTTCCTCATCTGACCTTTCATTCCCAATATCCTATTTATCAGTCTCCCACCCTCACCTAAACCTCTGGTTTCCTGCTTCCCTCTGAATATTCACACAGCTGATCCTTGCCACTTGAACTCCACAATTCTCCCAAAATTGTTCCCTCCTACTTTACCTTATAGAACATTCCAGTAACCAGCTGGTCCCATTTCTGAACACATTCTGATTAATGTGTTTACATCTCTGTCAGACAGGGAATTCCTGAAGGATAGATGATGTCACTTCTGTAAAGGCTGCTGTGGTGTGGCAGCCCGTAACAACACAACAGTAGGAAAGTTAAAGAACAAAGTTCTGCTCCAGATATCGTCAAATCCATTTCACAGACTAACTGGGACATTGACTTCCTAATTATCACCGAGTCATATAGCTTGGTATCAGCATTATTGCAATATTGCAAGTTCCCTTCTGAGTCCTGAGTGAATAGTGTGAGATGAGTCTCTGTAATGTTTTCTTAATCATTCAATAACTCGATTTTCCACTTATCACTTTTACTTCTTGTTGACAAGGTCTTTTACTATTCAATTAGCTCAAAATGTGGGTACAATTCCAACATTTAAAAGATATTTGGATGGATATAAAAGGTTTAGAAGGATACGGGCCACATGCAGGCAAATGGGACGAGTTCACTTTAGGAAACCTGGTTAGCAAGGTCGAGTTGGACCGAAGAGTCTGTTTCCATATTGTATGACTCTTGTATGATGGAGTCCATGATCCTTGACCATAGTTGGCTGGACGGCTAATAAATGATGCCAACAGTGTGGAAGCAAATGTGGCTGCGGTATAGCATGGAAATAGGCATTTCAGTCCAACCCATCCATGCCGACCAGATATCCTTACCTAATCTAGTCCCATTTGCCAGCACTTGGCCCATATCCCTCGAAGTCTGTCCAATTCAAATACCCAGCCAGATGCCTTTTAAATGTTGTAATTGTACCAGCCCCCACGACTTCCTCTGGCAGCTCATTCCATACACATACCAAGCTCTGCATGAAAATGTTGCCCCTTAGTCCCTTTTATGTCTTCCCCTCTTACCATAAACCTATGCACTCTTGTTCTGGACTCTCCCAACCCAGGTAAAAGACCTTGTCTATTTATCCTATCCATACTCTTCATGATTTTACAAACATCTGTAAGGTCACTCCTCAGCCTCCGATGCTCCAGGGAAAGCAGCCTCTCCCTATAGCTCAAAGCCTTTAACCCTGTCTACATCCTTGTAAGTCTTTTCTGAACCCTTTCAAGTTTCACAAAATCTTTCTGATAGGAGGGAGACCAGAATTGCGTACAATATTCTAAAAATGGCTTAACTAATGTCCTGTACAACTGCAACATGACCTCCCCAACTCCTATACTCCATGCTCTGACCAATAAAGGGAAGCATATCTCATGACTGAATTGGATGGTATCGTCACCTAATTACCTAATGCATATTATCTACAAGATGCACTGCAGAAATTCACCAAAGATCTTCAAACAGCACCTTCCAAACACATGACCACTTCCATCTGGAAGGACAAGAGCAGAAGATACATAGAAACACCACCGCCTTCAAGTTCGCCTGCAGGCACTCACCACCCTGATTTGGAAATATATCGCCATTCCTCCACTGTCGCTAGGTCAAAATCCTAGAATTCCCTCTGTAATGGCATTGTGGATCAGTCCACAGCATATAGACTGCAACACCTACATCCCATGAATGGACAAAAAGAAAATCAACATAGCCCACTGCCAAATGATCAGTGGAAGGATGTTGTGGTTAATGGCTGTACTCTTCCAGGTCAGGCAAGTTGAAACCAAGCATTGCAATCGTGCATTCTTATTGGCTGAGCTCCAATAATTCTGCAAGGGTCATGAATGTGGAACAAACAAAAACTCTCAGGAATAATGATTATGAAACATTTGAGTTGTGACTTCAGTGAAGGTTTTTGGCATCCTTTCCTGATGGGGTCTCCATATGACTCCAGACCAACAACAATTGACTCTAAACTCCTCTCTGAAGTTGTTTAGGCTGCCGTTCTGTTGCATCAAATTGCCAGAGATTTGAACAGACACTGTGACTGTGTTCTTACACAATATGGACTGTGGTGTTTCAAGAAGGCTCCTCACCACTGCCTCCTCACAGGAAATTAAAGATGGGCCAGTGACAGCCCCCACCCATGAATGAATAACAAGGCTTGATAAGTAACACCTTGTGTTCAAGATGCTACTTTGGATCACAGCTAATAAGTTCACCTAAACTCAATAAGCAAAACCTTACTTGATCAACTTCGAAGTAATTGGATGACCTACTGACTCAATGCATTGTATCTGTGGGTCATGTTGAGCTGAAAATGAGATGTTAGCACTTTTTTTTAAACAGCAATATAACCACAAATAAAATTCTAGTGAATTTATTACCACAAGTAGCTGGCAATGGACCTTTGCAAGGTTGCCAAATATTCACTCTCAACAGAGGAGAAAGAAGTTGATTGTACTTCATTGCCAAATAAAAGTTGTTGGCATTATGTTAAAGCTCTCATCTGATCAAGTTGTATCCTACTTCTCTGTGGTTTTCTTTAATTCCTGCATGCTCTTGCGATGCTGACACCTTTGAGTGTTAACTTCTGTCATTTTGTTTTTGATTACATTTTGGCTTTGCTTTCGGTAGAATTCTTTTATTTGAATTTTTAAAAATTTAACCAACAGCTAAAAGGGACAGGCCACTCAAAAACAATTTAGTGCCAGGGAGAAGGTTCAGGATGGAATGGTGCTGTGAAATATTAAGATAACGTGTAACCTGGTGACTATCTACAAAGTAGTTGAGGTGAATATAAGCAAACTCAAAATGTAAGGCAAATAACCACATGTGTCAAAGATTATATGATTTTATTTTCACAAGCATGGCACGTATGGTGAAAAATCCTTTCAATCATATGAAGAAAAGCTCAACAATATTGGATTTTTCAGTCAGGAACATGAATGAAGTAGTACTTCAAAAACTCCAAATGGAAACTTTTGTACTCTCCTTTCTAATGAACTGATAATCTAATTAAGTTTGAAAAATTTATACCATGTATTGCCCTTTCTTCCAATATATTCTATTGGTTATATAATGAATTATATAAACTCGACACCCTCTGTTCCAAATTGAGAGAAATGGACCGCTCAGATGAAGAGTGAGACTGACAATCAGAAAATTAAAGCAAAGCTAGAGCACTGCAGGTACTGGAGATCTGAAATAAAAGCAGAAAGGGGTGGAGAAACTCAGCAAGTCTGGCAGTATCAATGGAGAGAGAATTACCATTTCAACTTTGATGTGACTTTTTTTTCAGATTCGAGGAGTCATTGAGAAACCAAAAAAAAGGCTGTCTCTGGGTAAAGCTGGCCCAAGTGCACATCTATAGCACCGATGAGTCTGGCAGTCCTCTCCCATAGCTTGAACACAGCAACAATGTACATACAACTCCAAATGCATTCCATGATTCAGAACTGCCCAACGTCTCTTTGCTCAGTTTCCTTGGTTTAAAGACTTTTTTGGTCCAAAATTCAAAAGTAAAGTCAAAAAATGTGGTTTTTAGAATAGATTAGAATATCCTTTATTGTCACATGTACTCCAGTACAGAATTACAGGATACAGTGAAAAGTTTTTATCATGGCTGCCTCAAATGGCGCCATCTTCTGTACAAGTACCAGGTATAAATCTTGGATGCAAAAGAACAATAAAAGGAAAAGTAGTAGCATTGCTTACAGTGTCTAAAATAAGTTAGAAGTGAGACAGTTATAACATAGCTAAAGAATTGACATTACAGTTCATAAAGAATTTCAGACCAACATTACATTGCAGCAGGGTTGCAGCAGCTCAACACGTGGTCTAACCACCCAGGCCAAGTCCCAGTCCGACAACAGTCCCTCTTCAGTCCAAGCCTCCAGTCTGCTCCACACTAGCACTCAGCTGCACCAAGGTAGGCTACACTGCTCCGGGACTCGCTTTTTATCTCTCGAATCTCCAGGATTTGTTTCCCCTTACGCTGCTTCAGGGCTCGTTAGCTTCACACTGCTCCAGGGCTTGTTTTCCCCATGCATTGCTCCAGGACACGTTTCTCCTCACACGTCTCTGAGACTCGTTTCCACCTGCGGCTCTGGGACTCATTTTTACATTCTCAGCTTAGAAATATATGCTATTCTTGCACTGTCCAAGGGTTAAAACCTTTCTCCTTATACGGCACAGTGGCTCAGTGGTTAGCACTGCTGCCTCACAGTGCCAGGGACCTGGGCTCAATTCCCGCTTTGGGCGACTGACTGTGTGGAGTTTGCACATTCTCCCTGTGTCCGTGTGGGTTTCCTCCGGGAGCTCGGGTTTCCTCCCAAAGATGTGCAGGTTAGGTAAACTGGCCATGCTAAATTGCCCATAGTGTTAGGTACTGGGGTAAATGTAGGGGAATGGGTCTGGGTGGTTTGCTCTTCGGAGGGTCGGTGTGGGTTCAGTGGGCCAAAGGGCCTGTTTCCACACTGTAGGTAATCTAATCATAAAAAAAACTGTCCAAAGGTGTTATGACATACCTCTAGAGCAGGTGGAACTTGAACCCAGGCCTCCTGACATAGAGGTATGAACATTACCTCTACAACAAAGCAATTCACTTTATGTGGGCAGCACGGTGGCACAGTGGTTAGCATCACTGCCTCACAGCACCAGAGACCTGGGTTCAATTCCCACTTCAGGCGATTGACTGTGTGGAGATTGCACACTCTCCCCGTGTCTGTGTGGGTTTGCTCCGGGTGCTCCGGTTTCCTCCCATTGTCCAAAAATGTGCAGGTTAGGTGAATTGGCCATACTAAATTGCCTGTAGTGTTCATTCGGTATAGGGGAATGGGTCTGGGTGGGTGTGGATCGATGTGAACTTTTGGGCCGAAGGGCCTGTTTCTACACTGTAAGTAATCTAATCTAATCTACTGTGGGTGTACTAACACGATGGAGTGCAACAGCTCACCAATAAATTCTCAGGGGCAATTAGGGTTGGAAAAAGGTGATTGCATATTCAAGGCAGCTCATATTCCATAAAGAAATTCCAGAAAGTATATACGATCCCTTTCAAGAGTTACAAAAACAATGAAACAGCTGAAATGAATTGAATTGAATTTATTGTCACGTGTACGGGGCACAGCGAAAAGCTTTGTCTTGTGAGCAATACAGGCAGATCACATAGATAAGTAGCATAGATATAACTAATAGGTAAACAGCTTCAAAAACAAAAACATAAGTGCAGGCGAATGTTAAGAGTTTGTGAGTCCATTCAGTTTTCTAATGACACTAGGGTAGAAACGGTTTCAAAACCAGTTGGTGCGTATGTTCAGGCTTCTGTATCATCTCCCTGATGGTAGAGGTTGTAGAAAAACATTGCCAGGGTGGGATGGATCTTTGAGAATGCTGCTGGCCTTTCCTTGACAGCGGGCCTGGTAGGTGGATTCTATACATGGACTCCAAAAGAGAAACTGAACTATACAAGCCCTCAGCTATCTCCATGCATTCTTTGGCTATATAACAAATCTGCTAATCTAAAGGAAGGCAATGTTACACGATTATAGGATGAATGGTTATGCCAACACACTGACTGAATCAATGTCTGTTCCTGGAAATACCAAGAATGGAAATTATATATCAACTGCATCCTGTGTAAAACATTGAAGGATGAAAACCCAAAAGCTTTGAGAAGATGTTTTTGCTGGGTAATGGAAAGGAAAGTTGATTTGAAAACAGTCATTGCCCTTGAATGAATCCATGTTTAAAATACATGATTGATTGATTGTATTGGCCTAGAAGTGATAATCATTATCTACTGGCATTAACACACATTGCAAGATTGTCAATTGTAGGGTGACATTTTTTACAAACCCACCGACTCCCACAGCTACTTGGATTACACCTCTTCCCACCCTACCTCTTGCAAAAATGCCATCCCGTATTCCCAATTCCTCCGCCTCCGCCATATTTGCTCCCAGGAGGACCAGTTCCACCACAGAACACACCAGATGGCCGCCTTCTTTAGAGACCGCAATTTCCCTTTCCACGTGGTTAAAGATGCCCTCCAACGCATCTCGTCCACATCCCGCACCTCCGCCCTCAGACCCCACCCCTCCAACCGTAACAAGGACAGAACGCCCCTGGTGCTCATCTTCCACCCTACCAACCTTCGCATAAACCAAATCATCCGCCGACATTTCCGCCACCTCCAAAAATTTTGATCTCTGTATGTAAATGTTTACATATGTGTGGCATGACCAACTGTACAGACCATCAAAATATTTTATGAATAAAGTATATTTTTGAAATTTAAAAAAATTGCAAATCAGCCATCCAGTCAACTGAGCTCAGCAATCTCCTAACTTTAATTATACAGGGCTACATCTAGAGTACAGTTAGTTTTGCCATAACGCATATTTCTTCAAAACAAATTGGCTAACACGACTGAAGAATTTAGACCGTTACTTGTAGAACAGGCGAATGGAACTATTGCATTATATCAGAACTTACTGTACTATGCACCTTTACATTTCCATCCTTCCTTAAATAAGATGAATAATAATGTATCGAGGCTATTCAGAGAAGGTTTACTGAAGTAATACCTGGAACTGACAAGTTATCCAATGAGGAAAGGTGGGAAAGGCTAAACTTGTATCTGCTGGAGGTTTGAAGAGGAAGAGACAACTTGATTGAAACAAGTCCTGAGGCATCTTGAGAATCGTGAGTTGGAACTCTCTTCCTGAAATTAGAAGCAGAATCCTTGAATAAGGAAGTGGCTTAAAAGTTTTTACTGAGTAAAGAGGGTAAAGAGATAGAGAGAGAGAAAGATGGAAAGGTTTAAGGCTACCAGTGACGAAGCAGTCAAAATTGAGGATGTACAAGAGACTCAAAAGAGAAACACTTGTATCTCAGAGTCTGGTAGGAACAAACACCAGAGATAGGGGAGAGTGAGATCATGAAGGGATTTCAAAACAAGCTTGGGAATTTTAAAACTGAAAGATTGCTAAAACAGATGACAATGTGGGTCAAGGTGCACAAAAGACTTTGTGTTAGACCTTCAATGAGCTCACATTTATGAAGACATCTGCTTAATCAAGATAGATGCCATTAGCTGTAGTGTAACAGAGCTATGCGCCCATCACAAACAGGTGGCAGGACCTGGCAGACACTAAAGAAACTCTGGTTAAATAAAAATCTCTTTTAATGCACAACAGCAAGTAAGAAAAGTTGTCTGTCCTGAGACTGATTGCTGGAAAGCTTTGTGTTTGCAAGACCACCCAAGCCTTTATCCGAACATATACCCCTTCTTTGCAACCATAGGAATTTCAGAACAGACTGTCCATGGGTAAAGTTGGAAATGTTGTGCCTATTGTTAGCTGGAATATTGGTGGCAATTCATATAAATCTCTACCCATTCGTTCCTAGATCTGTTTGGAGATAGTTAGCCAGGGAGCAGTCCCATAGTGCAATATACGAGTTAATCCAGAGATCTATTTTTCCTCTGGATATACTGAGTAAATTCAGGATTGCCACTCACTGGAGGGATTGCCACAGTCAACAGCCTGTCATCCTTCAATCATGGAGATAACCAAATAGATCAGGTACATAGAGCAGCCCCTTCTGGCAAGGAGAGTCAACAGAAGGGGAGAAATTTACTTCAGGCTTCCTTAGTTTGAATTTTATTTGTTATGCCACCCAACAACAAATTGAACAAAATAAAAAGGTAATAAGATCAATAATTGAATGTTATTATACACCTTTACTGGCAATAATATACAGAAAGCCCTTAATATGGTTAACAAAATCCAGCTCTACTGTAGTAAATTTAAAGCTCCTCAATTGTCTGGGCACTGTTTGTGCTGTTAATGTCGAGCTGTTTCACTGATGAGTTGTCAAGATGGAATGCTAATAACATACGGTGTCACTTTCTCAATTTAATAAAGAAGAAATGTACTCACTAACTGAGATTTGCGTGACAACTAATAGCACCTCAGAGGTATTTATAGGGAGGCTGCTTGCTCACAACATTGTTTAATTGATGCTCAGATTGCAGTTACTAGGACATCGCCAGGCTTTGTGTTATCTTTCATGACCTGATTTGTCATTGACCCAATTGTGGTTCATGGCCCTCAGAGTTCTAGTAATTGGAGCTGTTGCTCAAATAACACAGTTCACTTCTAACTTGTTTTCCTAATGTGATAGTTTAAGGACTATTTCCTAATCTTGATAGCTCAAGCACAAGTTTGTCCTCTGAAGTTGGTTAAATAACCACAGAGCAAATGACACAGGGAGAAACAAGGACACCTGGGTCCAGGTACAAATGTGTGGAGAAATGATCTTCTCAGTGCAATGTGAATGCTGTTGGCCACTTCTCAACCCCAGTAGGATTGGTTCCTCTTTTCTTCTGCCATTTGAACTTGCCGTACCATTGGATGCAATGCAGAAGCTGCCCAATGTCTCATCTCTTCACCAAATGGGGAGATACATTGGGACACCCACTTTTTCCTTACCACTCACTGGCCAATATCCATAGAAATGGTTCAGGCCTCCATTCCATCTGACTGCCACAGGCTGACTTCCTGGTTCCTGTGATACAAATGGAATAGCACCCACTGTGGCACAAACTTGCACAAATGCCCACTCTTCACACAGCTGGCAAGATTCAGATAGCCTCTCCATGGTAGGGGCATCACATCTGAGCCCAAGTGCTACGGACCAAACCAAGCCCCCTCAAAATATATTAAGAAGGTAGCCTAGACTCAAACCTATCCTTATTTTAAAGGTGAATGTGAGGTGTTGCATTCCAGATGCAATTTGATTGGTCAAAGTACCAGATTTAAAGCAAAGCACACTTTATTCATCTACTATTATTAAATACAACAAAAGAAAGAATAAAGAAAAGAATTGACTTGGCTGTAACTCTACTGGAAAACTTAACAGAATAATAGATACAGTAACTGTTATGAATTAACTGTTCCAATAAAATAACATGCCATAAACATTTGCAAAAAAACAAATTCAGAATTCATGGTCAAAAAAACAAACTCATTGTTTCCCATGCAACTCCAACATCCCAGGAAGAGAACCCCCAGCTTTTAGCTCTAACCAAGAGAGGGGAAAAATTGCTTCCACTTCTTCAAGACCCAAACAGCAACTACTAAAAGTTAAAACTAGAAATCCTGTTTCTGTGGGAGATTGGCCACACTAATTCAGGCTGCTTCTACTCTTCCAACTAAAAAAACAAAGCCTCACAAACTGTTTACTCAAGTGGCTCTGGTAAACTGCTCAGTACCTCTGCCATAAAATGTCTCTTCAAATAAAAAGGACAAAACAACCTCTCAAAGCAGCAGCATTGTCATACAAGCTTATCCTCAGCCAATTTTCAAACAAATGACCTTTAGAAAGGGGATATGCTGATATTGCCATCCCTATCCTAAGGGTGGCTAATTTTAATCAGCTATATTTGCTACAGGTGGACTTCAGCTGAGATAACAATGAAACTTGGAGGTTTTACTATCTGTATAACAACATGAAGTACTAAATTGTCATGGTTATCCCAACAACACTGCGACAACATCCTTTGTAGAGCATGTGGACAATGGTGATTGCCTTTACACCTATGAAGTGAAACACCCTTCCCTAGGGTTAAGGCAACCCCGGAATGGAAAAGAACAATTATTATTAAATCTATCTGCGCTTCTTTATATTTGAGATACATTGCAATGTTAAAGAACTGATGAAGACTGAAAAAGGTTAATGCCTGAATGTTAACATATTTACGTTGCTGAGGGACTGCATTCGTGATCACTCCAACTTCAATCTTAACCTTGCGTGCTAAACTCTTCATGATACTTGGTGCTAGTACCTCATGTGAAAAAGATAGTGAAGTAACATTAAAAGGATGTAATCTTTATTTAAAAAAAAATGATGGATGTTTTCATGTTATGACCATAGAACAAAATGAATAGATTAAAGTAAAATCCATTACACTCTGATTAAAATATGAGCATCTTGTGACTTGACCAAACAAAGCTAGAAATGCCTAATGCTTTCATATGATGATAGAACATTGAAATTTAATCATTACAGTGACATAAGGAAAATGTAATAATACCTGCTATCTTAGAGTTCAGATTTTGAATTAGTGGCATGTGAGCTTAGGCTGTGCATAAGATATGGTTTTCTGATTAACTTATCAGTCTTCCTGGAGTCATAATTTTACTTTGCATACAGCAGACAGCAGCTGACTGGGGTCCTCCTGGAGTGATAATATGAATTTGCTTATAACGTGGGAGTTCTACACTTAGAGCAAAGGCATTAACTTGCTTTAAGTATAGATGAATAAAAAATGAGGTCTGCAGATGCTGGAGATCAGAGCTGAAAATGTGTTGCTGGTTAAAGCACAGCAGGTTAGGCAGCATCCAAGGAACAGGAAATTCGACGTTTCGGGCCAGAGCCCTTTATCAGGAATGAGGAAAGTGTGTCCAGCAGGCTAAGATAAAAGGTAGGGAGGAGGGACTTGGGGGAGGGGCGATGGAGATGTGATAGGTGGAAGGAGGTCAAGGTGAGAGTGATAGGCCGGAGTGGGGTGGGGGCGGAGAGGTCAGGAAGAGGATTGCAGGTTAGGAGGGCGGTGCTGAGTTCAAGGGAATCGACTGAGACAAGGTGGGGGGAGGGGAAATGAGGAAACTGGAGAAATCCGAGTTCATCCCTTGTGGCTGGAGGGTTCCCAGGCGGAAGATGAGGCGCTCTTCCTCCAACCGTCATGTTGTTATGTTCTGGCGATGGAGGAGTCCAAGGACCTGCATGTCTTCGGTGGAGTGGGAGGGAGAGTTAAAGTGTTGAGCCACGGGGTGGTTGGGTGGTTCGGGCATCCCAGAGGTGTTCCCTGAAGCATTCTGCAAGTAGACGGCCTGTCTCCCCAATATAGAGGAGGCCACATCGGGTGCAGCGGATGCAATAGATGATGTGTGTGGAGGTGCAGGTGAATTTGTGGCGGATATGGAAGGATCCCTTGGGGCCTTGGAGAGAAGTAAGGGAGGAGGTGTGGGCCCAAGTTTTGCATTTCCTGCGGTTGCAGGGGAAAGTACCGGGAGTGGAGGTTGGGTTGGTGGGGGGTGTGGACCTGACGCGGGAGTCATGAAGGGAGTGGTCTTTGCGGAATGCTGATAGGGGAGGGGAGGGAAATATATCCCTGGTGGTGGGGTCCGTTTGGAGTTGGCGGAAATGACAGCGGATGATACGCTGTATACGGAGGTTGGTGGGGTGGTAGGTGAGAACCAGTGGGGTTCTGTCTTGGTGGCGGTTGGAGGGGCGGGGCTCAAGGGCGGAGGAGCGGGAAGTGGAGGAGATGCGGTCGAGGGCATCGTCGATCACGTCTGGGGGGAATCATCAAGAATTAGTTTTAGCTTTTTAAAACCTGGAGATTTTAAAGCTTTTGGGCTGTTCACAGAAGACCTGGATGCCATCTTGTGTAAGAACAGTTTGTCATGGAGAAATGAGTTAATGCAGAACAGTTAGGAAATATGTTAGTTAGTGAAAGGGCTCTAGTTTGAAAATTCCAGATCAGAAGTGTTGTTCAAATCCTTGAAGATGTTATTGGAAGCTAAGAAGATTTTAGGTAAGTTCAGTCGTGTGTATAATTAAGAAAAATGTTATCAAACTCACATTTGGGAATTGAAAGAAACAGTTAAGTCAAATCAATAGATGCGTTTGAGAAGTGAACCTTCTGGTATTCGAGTTCTGTAAAGTGATGCTGTAGGGAATACATGGAACATTATTTTGCAGTGTATTTTGAAATATTTTAAATTGTGTTACATGTAAACATGCTACTTTGTTTTTTTCGTATAGTAATATTCTTTTTTTTATTAAAACCAAATCTGCAGCATTTTGTGCAGATGTTTCGGTGAGAGACTACCTCATTAATTAAAACAAAAGATCTATCAACTTAGATTTCAGTCTGTGGTCTGACATGTCCAGTTATAATATCAGCTGGGATCATAACATTACTCATCATGGCAACAGAGGAAAACCTTGTATGTTATAATGCTTTTAATGTGATTGTGAAGATCAGAATTTATAGGTATTACATGGATTCCAAAAAAATCCAAATACATTTGAAGATTTAAAATAGAGTAACATATCATTGGAGAGTAGAAGATGCGTGTCATTGGGAATGATCATTCTAGTTTGCAAAGTCAGTCAAAAAAGTTAGGAATCAGTGGCAATGCTTACAGTATGTTTTAGAAGGGGAAACATATTGTATTAGTATTATCAAGAGATGACTTTTCCCTAACCCTACATACTCCAAAGGCACTAATATACTTTGTCCTGTCACTGGGATTTTAGGACTGTAGATTTTGAGCCCTAAATTTCTGAAACACTTAAATTCAAGTCAAAGCAGACCAAATTGGACATCATAAGGAATAGTTTGATATTTCTTGGATTGTTCTCCTACTAAGTGAATGTGCAAAAGCTGAAGACTAAGGGGGAACTGTGTAGCTGTTTTCAGACAAACTCAACTGCACTTCTGAATATGCTGTCTGATATGCTATACAATACCCAAATATAGGTGGGCATTCTACAACAGAATTATGTCATGAAACATGTTTCTCATCAGAAGAAAAATGGTGGACTGAGAGTAGTGTGGGTCTTGCAGCTGCTTCTGAAATGCAAGCTTACTTCTCAATTTCTTATAATGACTACATTTCAGCAGCTAAGATTTTTATTTTGAATCATTTTTGTTGAAAGATATTTGGTTAAGTAGATGAATAAGAAATGTTTGGAGAGATATGGGCTAAGTGCAAGCAGGTGGGATTTGTTTAGTTTGGGATTATGGTCGGCATGGGCTGGTTAAACAGAAGGGTCTGTTTCGATGATGTATGGCTCTTTATCTCTATCTATGGCCTTGCTACATGAATAGTAGGAAACACTATTGTGTTTCCAGTGACTGCTGTTGTGATGGGCTGCCTTATAAATTACATGATTGCTTTAACTATTATTTATCCTATAGCTGTTTGCGAGATTTGGTTGCAGGCAATGTGGCTGTTACAATTCCTACATTACACTTAACCTCAACTATTCTATGTGGTAGTGACTGCAACACTCTGAGATATTTCTTCTGAAATCCTTAAGGAGTGACTATCTTCAAGTTATGGCCCTAGTTTTCAACAGCCTACACTAAGGCTTTATGGTGGGAAGTTATGTTCTGTTTGCGTTACAGCATCCTGTTGCAAGTTTCCACATGACTGATGCACTGCTGGCTGCTTTCTTACTCTGCCCATACGGGATGACTGTGTTAGAATGGTGCATACAGTGCAGTTCTTCTTGATTACATTGAATGTGGAATACCCCAGCATTGTACAGGATGATGTAATGCCAAGATCCCAATTTTAGTCAATGCACGGAGACAGCATTTTCCTTAATCAGTCCTGAAAGTACTAGCATAATGAGGCAGAATGAATCCACAGCTGGAGCTATTTAGAAGGAACTTGGCAAGCTGTGGTTGAACTGTTTTTAGTTTGCATTTGCTTGAATAAAGTTTGTGGAAACACCTTTTTGAATTGCAATTTGGAAATCTTTGCTGCACCCAATAAGGGAGGAAAGATATAGGTATAGGGGCAAGAACTGCTTGACTGCACGGCCAGCAAAATGACCAAGACTAGGAGATCAGAAAGAGATAGAGAGGGGAACCTCTGCAAGGAGTGTAGAGAAGGTGAATTCTCCACTGGAGATTCTGACAATACAGGATGTTCCAGGAGCTCCGATCCTGCCGAACAATGAATTAAGGGCAGTGTCTGAGGAGGTAAGGAGGTAATCATGGAGCTAGACCAGTTCCTTCACGCTGCTGGGTGAAGATGCCTGCCTGTCAAGGTCATGGTCACCACTATGTTCTAAGTTAGAGGATCCTTCCAGCCGAGATAGGGAACAGCTCACTTTCTGCCATCTGATGACGTATCACAGAGGTCTCAATGACACAGTAAATGGGAAGAAGGGACTTCATCCTCTCTCCTGGAAGGGCAACCCCAAGGCTGAAAGGGCACATGAATCAATCATGCTAATGAGTTTCCTGATGGTATAAATTGGCAAACCCTGAATTCTTGTACCTCTGTAGCAATCCCGCTCTATGCTAACAGGAAAAATCAGACACTGCTAAGGCAATCTCACAGTTGGTGCATGTGCACTCACACCGTGAGATATATCTTGATGAATTTCCGCTATTCTGGCCACATCTACGATCATTTATCCTGTGCCAATTACCTACTGTTTCAGATCTTCAAGATGCATTGGGGGCTGGCTGCTCAGCTGCAGGGGCATGTGGACTGAAAGCCCTTCTACCCATGTCACACCATGCCATGTCAGAAGGTTTTCCATGAAGTCATTCATAACACTTTGGGGCAAGACCTGGGCCTCTGGGAGGATTTAAACTGGTCTAGCAGAGGAAGAAGACACAGATGATTGATGAAATAGAGACATGTCATGCTATAACAAAGGAAGCAAAACAGAGTGAGTTCAGATACATTGAGTAACAAGACTGTAAAACAAGGCTGGATGGTGTTTACTTTAATGCGAGGAGTGTATGAAGCAAGACTAATGAGTTGAAGATGTGGATTGACACATGAAAGTACGATACTATAGCCATCACAGAAACATGGTTGAGTAAAGGCCTGGACTGGTAACTCAAACATCCTGGGTTAGGGGATCTTTAGATGAGACAGAGGAGAGTGTAAACAGGGTGGCAGTGTATCACTATTAATTAAGAAGTCAATTACTACAATATGGAAAGATGATGTGTTGGAACAGTCTTCACACAAACTTTTGTGGATAGAACTTAGGGATGCTAAGTGGGCAGTCATTTTACTGGGAGAATATTACAGGTCACTAAAGAGTCAGCAGGAAATAGAGGAGTGTACAGTATATGTAGACAGATCACAGAGGTGTGTGAGAGTAATAATCAGGTAATTACACAAGGGGATTTCAACTTTCCCAACATAAATTGAGATAGTCATAGTATTAAGGATATAGAGGGGGCAGATTTCTTGAAATGCATCTCGGGGAGTTTTTTTGTATCAATATGTTGAAGGTCCAAAAAGGGATGACACAGTTGTGGATCTGGTTCTGGGGAAAGAAACTGGACAAATACTTGATGTAGTAATGGGGGAACATTTTAGTGACAGCGATCACAACATGGTGCGACTCAAACTTGTTCTGGACAAGGAGAAAGATGGCCTGCTAAAGACGGCTTGGGATTGAGGGAAGGTAGATTTTATTAAAACAAAGCAGGATCTGGTGACAGTGGACTAGGAAGACATCCTTGCAGATAAGACTGCAGCGGAGCAATAGGGGACTTCAAAAAGGAGCTGGGAGAGTACAGGTCCAACCTGGACCCTTTAGGGGGATATGTAGCAGCATTAAGTTTAGAGAATCCTGGATATCTAGGACAATTCAGGACTGGAGGAGGAAGAAGAGAAAGGCTTCAGCAAGTCCAAAGGAAGGAATTCAGCTGAAGCCTGAGAGGAATATGGGAAGTGCAAGAGGGAACATAAGAAAGCAATTAGAACATCAAAAAGGAAGCATGAGAAAGGACTTGCGAACAGGATCAGGAAGAATCCTCCGATATTTTATAAGTACATTAAAGGGAAGAGGTTAACCAGAGATGAATAGGGCCATTAGGGACCAAGGGGGTAATCTGTGTGTGAAGCTGCAGGACATTAAAAGGGTGTTAAATGAATACTTCTCCTCAACTTGGAAAAGGCGAACACAGATATGGAATTTAGGAACTAGTAGGAAATGTGGAGGTATTGAAGACTCTGACAAGCTTAAAAATAGATAAATCCCTTAGCCTGAATGAATTACACGCTACGGGAGGTGAGGCAGGAAATTACAGGGGCTTTGACACACATTCTTACTTCCTCCTTGGCTATGGGGGAAGAGGACTGGAGGACAGCTAGTATGGTTCCACTTTTCAAGAAAGGTGGTAGAGACGCACTCGGAAAATACAGACCGGTGAGCCACTTCAATGGGTTGGAGAACTACTGAAGGAGAGGAATAATATCCACTTGGAAAATCATAGGTGAACTCTGGATAGTCAGCAAGGCTTTGTCAGAAGGAGGTCAATGCCTAACAAATTTATTGAACTTTTCGAAAATGTGATGAAGTGTGTGGATGAGAGAAATTCACTTGAAGTTATTTATATGGATTTCAGCAAAACTTTTGACAGTTTCCCACATGGGAGACTGAGAAAATTAAAGCTCATGGAGTTGAGGGAACTTGGTGAGATGGATCAGAAATTGGCTTCGTAATAGGACACAAAGGACAGTGCTGGAAGGCTGTCTGAGTGACTGGTGGCCAGTATCCAGCAGTGTACCACAATGATCAGTACTGGGACCTTATTGTTTGTTATATACATAAATGGTATAGACAAAAATGATGAAGGAATATTAAGGAAGGTGACACCCCAAGATTTGTAGGGTGATTAACAGTGAAGAAGATGGTTGTAGGTTAAATGAAGATATGGATGGGTTGGTCAGATGGGCAGAGCAGTGACAGATGGTATTTAACCCTGATAGGTGTGAGGTGATGCACTTTGGAAGAAGAAACAAAATGAGCAAGTATTTAATGTATGGCAAAATACTGGGTAGCTTAGAGAAACAGAGGGATCTTGGGGTAATTATTCACAGATCCCTGAAATCAGCAGAGTATGTGAATGGGATAGTTAAGAAGGCTTATGGGACATTTTCTTTCATCAGTTGTGACATAGTGTAAGAGCAAGGAGCTGAAAATGTGTTGCTCGTTAAAGCACAGCAGGTTAGGCAGCATCCAAGAAACAGGAAATTCGACGTTTCGGGCCAGAGCCCTTCATCAGGCAAGGAGGTCATGTTGGAGTTGTACAGAGCATTGGTTAGGCCACAGCTGGAGTACAATGTGCAGTTCTAGTCACCTCACTACAGGAACAATGTGATAACACTAGAGGGGCTACAAAGGAGGTTCACCAGGATGTTGCCTATAATTGTGCTATAAGTAGAGATTAGATCGGCTTGGATTGTTTTCATTAGAGCAGAGAAGACTAAGGAGGACATGATTGTGGTGTATAAGAGTATGAGGGGTATGGACAGGCTGAATTGTGAGCAGCTGTTCCCCTTGGTTGAGGGGTTAATCATGAGGGGACATAGTTCTAGGGCAAAGGGTAAAAGATTTAGAGGGGATTTGAGAAAAGACCTTTTCACTCTGATGGTGGTGGGAAGGAAATGCTTGGGAAGGAAATGGAGGCTGGAAACCTTACAACCTTTAAAAAAGTATTTGGATGAGTACTTGAAACATTAAAACATTAAAACATTCAAGGATGTGAGATAAATGGAGATTAGTATGCTTTTAGTGGTCATTATTGTCAGTGCAGACTCAATGGGCTGAAGGGCCTTTTCTGTGCTATCACCCCACCACGATTTAGCTGCTTAGATTGCTCAGGGTGGGGATCACTACAGGACACACCCATTCTTGAGGTAGTGTGCTGAAATTAGTGGAGGAATGCTGCAAGCTGTGGTCATGAAAACTGAACTGACTGAATTTCAGAATTGCTGTCCTATACTGAGCAATCAATGGCTCTGTGATTCAGATACCAAATATCTAATCATGGGTTTTGATATTTATGTTGGCTGATTTTTTTAATACCTCTCACTGCTACTCACTGACAAGCTTAATGATGTGTGTATTACAGCCCTGATTGAATTCACCAGGTTTGGGTAGGTGTTAAATGGATGACAGCAACTATGTGGCTCAGAGTGAAAATGTGTCTGAGTGGGATGGGGTTGGTTATTGCATGAGCAGAGAATGAATGAACGTTACATTTGTACAAAGCCCATTCAGACCAAAAAAATGGTTACTTTGCAAGAGAAACAGGAATTGAGTCTTGGACCATCATTTACTTCCTGTTGACGCTGAATTCTCCTTGCCTCTCCAAGTGACCCGAATTAACTCTGCACTGACAGTAGTCACAGACTCAGCAGTTTAACGTGGATGCAGAAGAGCAGCATCACGATGGCATGAAACAGTTTGCAAGAGCTCTGTGGGGCCTCAAGATACGTGGAGCAGATGCAGGAGCAAGGGACAGGACTGAACTTTTCGAATGCTATCTCTCTCTCTCCCCTAAAGGATATAAGCCTCAAGAACTGTAACCAGCTGTAATGCTAACAGTCTCTCAGGAATAAAAACAGAAATTGCTGGAAAAGTTCAGCAGGACTGGCAGCATCTGTGAAGGTTCTGAGGAAGGGTCACTGAACCCAAACTCGGATTCCTCTTCAGAGATGCTACCAGATCAGCTGAGCTTTTCCATAATTTTCTGCTTTTGTTTCTGACTTACTGCATCTGCAGTTCTTTCACTTTTTATTTAGTCTCTCCAGAATATTGGTAGAAGCCCAGTCAGCTCCAGGAGGAGGCAGCTTGACCCCATTTAATTTCTTCACCACCTTTGCGACACCAGTTTCTGCGTTGGAAGGTGGATGGGGATTAAGAACAGCATCCCTCAGGAATTAGAGACTCTGCTATATGTGGGCACACAGATATTATTCTTCAATCTGTATGACACATCCTTTCTAATTAAATCTGTCTAAATTCGCCTCCCATTCATCTTTTAAAGTCTTGCGCGATTAAATCTCATCAATGTAGGGTAATTTAGATACTGGGTGCAGTGTTTGGGCGTGTCGCCTTAATTTTCCACTTATGTGAGTATCAATCTTTTAATTGATGGAAGTCATACAAAGCTGAGTGGAAGTCAGGACAGTATTTGGAGACAGCTCCACTTCAAGCCTACATTCTGAAGCTATTCACATTGTGTAACAAATTGGTTTTGGTGCCAACAGGCTCATGTTAGCTCCAGCCCATGACTGACTCTTGAAATGGGTGTAGGTTGGACTGTTGCTTCATCAATTTTCAATGTAAATGAACATATTATTGTAGCATTAAATGTAAAGGATTATATTTTACATAATAACCCAATTTCAGCACCTTTCATGAGTTGTGTTAGATCAAGTCTACATCAATTACCTAGATTCTTCACTACATCTGCAATCAAAGTGCAGGTAGTTCCTCAGTGTATGAATGAGACATTGAATTGAAATGAAAACAAATGTTATCAACAGCACTCAGTTATGACTTAATGGCCCACAACATGTTATTTGGAACAGGTTTGAAATTAATCCCATTTTTAATAGAACAAACAGGAAATATGGCCTGGGTTATTAATTTAGAATGAAACACCATTGTAATGCTTTCCATTTGCAAGATAATTCCAACAGTGAGTCTAGTTTAATCCATTAATTATCACTTTATTAAAATTCACTCATAGGACATGGGTGTCACTGGCTGGCCAGCGTTTATTGCGTGACCCTAGTTCATAGAATCTCTACAGTGTAGAAAGAGGCCATTCAGCCAATCAAGCCTGTACCAACCCTCCAATAAGTACCCCACCCAGACTCAGCACAATAGCCAAACTGTGTAATCCCATATTTCCTATGGCCTGATCCACATAGCCTGCACATCTCTGTACACTATG
This sequence comes from Hemiscyllium ocellatum, assembly GCF_020745735.1. Classification (NCBI taxonomy): domain Eukaryota; kingdom Metazoa; phylum Chordata; class Chondrichthyes; order Orectolobiformes; family Hemiscylliidae; genus Hemiscyllium; species Hemiscyllium ocellatum. The sequence continues at coordinate 42,458,618 of NC_083426.1, forward strand.
GGTAAGTTAGCATGGCCAACCCATCTAACCTGCACATCTTTGAACTCTGGGTGGAAACTAGAGTATTAAAAAAAAACTCTGTAGACAAAGCAAAAACGTGCCAATTCCACACAGTTGCCCAAAGCTGGAATTGAACCCAGGTCCCTTAGGCTGTGAGACATCAGTGCTAGCCACTGAGCCACCATACCACCCTATTTACCATTGGGAAGATGGTCGTGAGCTGCCCTCTTGAACCGCTGCAGTCCATGTGCTGTATGTTGTCCCAGAATGCCATTAGGGAGGGTATTCCAAGAATTTCACCTAACAACAATGAAGGAATGGTGATATATTTCCAAGTCAGATTGGTGAGTGGCTTGGATGGAAACTTGCAGGTAGTGGTGATCCCAGGTATCTGCTACCCTTGTCATTCGAGATGGAAGTGGTTGTGGATTTGGAAGGTGCTATCTAAAGATCTTTAGTGATTTTCTGCAGTGTACCTTGTAGATAATACACACTGCTGCTACTGAGTATTGGTTGTGGAGGGAGTGAATGCTTGTGGATGTGGTGCCAATTAAACTGGCTTCTTTGCCCTGGATGGTATCAGGCTGCTTGAGTGTTTGAAGCTGCACTGATCCAGGCAAGTGGGGAGTATTCTGATTTGTGCCTTGTTGATGGTGGACAGGCTTTGGGAGTCAAAAGGTGATTTACTAGAGGCCGTATTCTAAGCCTCTGACCTGCTTTTGCAGCCACCATGTTTATGTGGCAAGTCCAGTTGAATTTCTGGTCAATTTGTAAACCTAAGGATGTTGATAATGAGGGATTCAGTGATACTCACAGTCAAAGGGTGGTGGTTAGATTGTCTCTTATTGATGATGGTCATTGTATGGCATTTGTGTGGTATGAATGTTACTTGCCATTTGTCAGCCCAAGCCTGGATATTCATGCCTTTGAACATGGACTGCTTCAGTACCTGAGGACTTGTGAATAGTGCTGAAAATTGTGTAATTATCAGTAAACATAGATGTAGATTTGCTCGCTGAGCTAGAAGGTTTGTTTTCAGATGCTTCGTCACCATACGAGGTAACATCAATGAGGTTCCAGATGAAACACTGGTGGAATGACCCATTTTTTATTTGTGTTTAGGTTTCCTTGGGATGGTGATGCCATTTCCTGTGGTGATGTCATTTCCTATTCTTTTTCTCAGGGGTGGTAACTGGGATATAAGTCAATGTGTTTGCTGATCGAGTTCCAGTTAGAATGCCATGCTTCTAGAAATTCTCGCACGTGTCTCTGTTTGGCTTGTCCTAAGATGGATGTGTTGTCCCATTCGAAGTGGTGTCCTTCCTCATCCGTATGAGAGGATACTAGTGAGAGTAGGTCATGTCTTTTTGTGGCTAGTTGATGTTCATGTATCCTGGTGGCTAGTTTTCTGCTGTTTGTCCAATATAGTGTTTGTTAGAGTTCTGGCAAAGTATTTTGTAAATGACATTAGTTTTGCTTGTTGTCTGTATTGGGTCATTCAAGTTCAGTATCTGCTGTTTTATTGTGTTAGTGTGTTTGTGGGCTACCATGATGCCAAGAGGTCTGAGGAGTCTGGCAATCATTTCCAAGATGTCAATCAAAGAGACTGCATTAAGAAAATGAACGCACTGCTTGCAGATACCAACACTTACCAACAAGTGGCGATAGATCCAACCCCACACCTAGAAAACCGACTCACAGCCCTACTCAAAAAACTTCAGAAATCTGGAAAAATAAATAAGATCGACTTCCAAAAAATGAAACCAGACAGATCCAACACACCACATTTCTACGGATTATCCAAAATTCACAAACCAGGAGCACCCCTCAGACCCAAAGTCTCGCTACCTGGAACATCAACTTACAGATTAACCAAGGAGCTACACCAAAGACTAAAACACTTAGTATAAGACTCTCCAACCATTCCACCCAAGAATTCCTGAAGATCATCAAAGACACCAAGATAGAAGAGGATGAAATAATGGTCTCCCCTTTGATGTAACAGCCCTGATCATATTCATCAACATCAACCTGGCCAAGGAAACACTGACTACACTATTAGAAGAACCAAAGACACATACACAAAACATCACCAGCTTCATCAGCAAGGACATCATCAAGGTAGTGGACCTATGCCTTACCACACACCTCACTTTCAACAACAAAACCTATGGATAAACTAACAGAACAACCATGGGATCTCCGATTTCAGGGTTCTTAGCAGAAGCAGTAATGAAGAGATTTGAACAAACAGCTCTGCCAACCATCCAACCCAAACTTTGGGACCGCTACATGGATGACACCTTTGTCATCACTAAATGAAACAAATTAGAGGAAACCTTCAAGACCATCAACAGTACCCTTATTGGCATAACATTCACAAAAGAGGAGGAAAACAACAACAAACTGCCATTCCTAGATGTCGCAGTGTAGCAATAGCCAATGGGGAGCTTCAAATCAGTGTCTACAGGAAGACAACACATATGGACCAAATACTGAACTACAGAAGCAATATCCCAACATCCACAAACAAAGCTGCATCGGAACATTATTTCAATGAGCCACCACACTGTAGCACAAAAGAACTACGAAGAGCACAGGAAAATCACCTATACAGCATATTCAAAAAGAATGGGTACCCAATGAACACAGTCGCCGATTTCTCAAACATGTCCAGATACCCTAGCCACTCTCCCCTACATCAAAGACATCTCAGAAATGATTGCCAGACTACTCAGACCTCTTGGCATCATGGCAGCCCATAAACCCACCAACATACTAAAACAGCAGCTAATGAACTTGAAATACTCTGTACAGAGAACAAGCAAAACTCATGTCATTAACAAAATACCGTGCAAGGACTGTAACAAACACTATATTGGACAAACAGGCAGAAAACTAGCCACCAGGGTACATGAACACCAATTAGCCACAAAAAGACATAACCCATTATCACTAGTATCTTTACATACAGATGAAGAAGGACACCACTTTGTGGGACAACACAACCATCCTAGGATATGCCAAACACAGGCATGTGTGAGAATTCCTAGAAGCATGGCATTCTAACCGGAACTTGATCAACAAACACATTGACTTGGATCCCATTTACTACCCACTGAGAAAAAGAACTGGGAATGACTTCACCACCTGAAAAGACGTCACCAACCCAAGGAAACCTAAACACAAATAAAAAGTGGGCCGTACCACCAGTGCTTCATCCAGAGGCTCACTGATGATGTTACCTAGTATGGGGACGAAACATCTGAAAATGAACCTTGCAGCTCAGCGAGCAACCCTATATCCCGCATCTCAATCTTAGCTACAAATCATCTCAAAACTTGCTATCAGTAAATATTCCCACTTGTAACCCTCTGATGGAGGGAAGGTCATTGATGAAGCACCTAAAGATAGTTGGGCCTTGGAACTCCTGCAGAGTTGTCCTGGAGCTGGGATGACTCACCTCCAACAACAACCATCTTCCTATGTACCGGATATGACTCCAACCAACAGAGACTTTGCCCACTGATACCTTTTGATTTCAGTTTTGCTAGGGCTACTTGATGTCACACTCGGTTGAATGCAGCCTTGATATCAAGGGCTGTCACTCTCACCTCACCTCTGGAATTTAGCTCTTTTGTCCATGCCTGAACCATGTTGTAATGAGGTCAGGAGCTGAGTGGCCCTGGTGGCACCCAAACTGAGCGTCACTGAACAGGTTATTGCTGAGCAGGTGCTGCTTGATATCAATGTTGGTTTCACTTTCCATCACTTTACTGATGATTGAGAATAGACTGATGGGGCTGTAATTGGGAAGGTTGGATTTGTCCTGCTTTTTGTGCACAAGACAGCCTTAGGAATTTCCCATAAGGCTGGGTAGATGCCAGCAACAAATTCTGGAGCATAAGCCCTCAATATTATTGCTGCAATGTTATCAGGGCCCATAGCCTTTGCAATGTGCAGTGTCTCTTCATGATTTACGTGGAGTGATTTGAATTGGCTGAAGACTGGTATCTGTGATGCTTGGGACCACTGGAAGAGGCCAGGATAGATCAGCCACTCGGCATTTCTGGTTGAAGATTGCTGCAAATGCTTCAGCATTATCTTTTGCACCAATGCGTGGGCTCTTCCAATGTTGAGGATGGGAATATTTGTGGAGCCACCTCCTCCAGTGAGTTGTTTAATTGTTCACCACTACTCATGACTGTATGTGGCAGGACTTCAGAACTTAGATCTGATCCGTTGGTTGTGGGCTTGTATAACTCTGTCAATCGCTTGCTGCTTATGCTGTTTGGCATGCTAATAATGTGGTTTGGTAGCTTTACTAGGTTGACACCTCATTTTAAGGTATGCCTGGTGCTGCTCCTGGCCTGCCCTCCTGCAATTTCCATTAATCAGGGTAATGGTTGAGCGGGGGATATGTTGGGCCAAGAGGTTACAGATTGTGCCGGAGTGCAATTCTGCTGCTGTTGATGGCCCACAATGCCTCATGGATGTTCAGTCTTGAGTTGCTGGATCTGCTGAAAGTCTGTCCCTTGTAGCACAGTATTAGTGCCATACAACATGATGGAGATTATTCTCAATGTGTAGGTGGGACTTCGTCTCCACAAGGGCTGTGCGGTGCTTACTGTTACTGATACTGACATGGACTGATGCATCTGCAGTTGGCGGATAGGCAAGGATGAGGTTAAGTATGTTTTTCCCTCTTGTTGGTTCCCTCACTACCTGCTACAGACCCAGTTTAGCAGCTATGTTCTTTAGGACCTGACCAATTCAATCAGTAGTACTGCTGCCGAGTCACTGTTGGTGTTGGACATTGAAATTCCCCACCCAGAGTACATTTTGTGTCCTCCCCACCCTCAGTACTTTGTCCCAGTGTTGTTCAACATGGAGGAGTACTGATTCATCAGCTGAGGGAGGACAGTGCATGGTAACCAACAGGTAACCACTATGTCACTACCTCTGCTGGGTCTGTCATACCAGTGGATCAGGATATATCCAGCAATCTACTTACCTTTAGCACCATGGGGCAATAGAATTTTATTCTATAGGGGTTTGCTTAGCTCTTAACATATGGATGTACTATCTTTATATCTTTGTACAGCTGATGTGCTAAGACTGGCAAGGACTCATGTACTTCCCACTGGGTTGACTATTAATTGCCCTTTGGGGCAACCAGGGATGAGCAATAAATGCTGACCCAGCCAGTGATGCTCACATCCCCTGAATAAATGAAAAACTATGTCATTCAATTGCATGGGTTTATGTACCTTACCAGCCTCCAGGCCTACACTCCCCCTGTGCCCCATGGTCCACCTGAACTCACCATCATCCCGCCCTGCCCTGTACCCCAACCCAGAACATGGTATAAGAATTTGCAGTTGTTCAAATAAACAAACTGAAAAACTTGGAGCATTTTATTAGTGTTCTATGCAAATTAATCAAACTTTGCCCCAGAGCTACTTTTGTGATTTGTACAACTCTCGGTGACACTCAGTGAGTTTCCTTTTTTGACAACAGTTTACAAAAATATGTTCTGCTCTCTGGTATGAAGTAAATAATAAGAACTGTCATCAATGCATTGTTTGTGGGTTGGCTTAATTCCAGAATATGAATACCAACTGCAGGAACAAGAGTGTTTGAAATCGACATTTAAAATGTATCAGAATGAGAAGGAGTGTACAGGCCACAACTGAGATGGCCTCTAAACTCAAAAAGCAGCCACCAATTTTGTTTATTAAGTCAAAATGTCATACTTTGGAAAATATAGTGAGGTGCGTTCTTATTGCAAATATCCTACTTTTGACATTGATAAGGTATCTTGTAGTTTTTTTTAATGAACAATGGAATTCAGTAATAACTTGCTTCAGGTAAGTCAGAGTAGTCAAACCAGTTTACAAGGCTTACGAGAAAGAACCAGTCCACCCTTCTTTCTGGGAACATATTAGATCTGACAATGACTAATCTTCTGAAGAATGCACTTCATTCTGCTCACCTCTCGCGTGTAATAGTTTATTATGTAACTTTTACACTTTAGAAAGGTTTATCATAGGTTGATATTTTTTCCCCTCTTTTGACTGCAATAATTCCTGCTAAGAGTAAACTGGCAACGTGCCAGCAATTCAGAACTTCTCTCTTCCCCATCCCACAAACATCTCCCTCCAATTGGCTACACACATTCAACAATCCAAATGGATAACATCGCACTCCTTTCTGTATCTTTGGAATACAAGCATTGCAAAATAAGGACAGGATAAGATCATAAAGTCAAATCCAGGTTCCCCCCTTTAGATAATATAACTTCACATATGGACTTCCCAGCACCGTGTCCTCACCTTTTGCTCCAATAATGCTGCCTCCCAGGAAGGGAAGAAACTTTGAGGACTGTTGTACTGTCTCCCCTAGGGAATGATGTAACTCTAGAGGTCAAGACATTTTGATCACTCCAGTCCTTTAACTGGCCAGACCTACTCTCAGCAACTTGGCAAGTTCCATTTATTGTGACCCCATATTCACTATATATCATTAAACTTGTCCAACAGAGTGATAGTTTTTACAGCCCCACTGAGGTTTCCCTGGTGGGCATGATGGGGGAGTGAGTGGGAATGGAATATGGCGGGCTGTAGGACAAGTCTTGCAAAATAGTAGGGGGGGGGGTGTAACATGGTGAGAGAGGGCAAGCTGATTGAAATACTCATCCATTTCCACCACCAATAGCCAGGAGATTGGAAGCCCATCCTCCTGCCTGGACTCCAATTGAATCATTTGAGTGGTCAATGAAGGGTCTCTTCTCACCACCGCTGGCATTTTACCAGCAGCTGAGGGACAGCATGAGAAGACCTTCCAGTGAGCCCCAAGGAACGGTTGATGTGTGGGGAGGATTTGTCTATTCTGGTATACTTTGGACAAAGGAGGAGCCAATTAATGTCCTGCCACTGACAAGATGTGCAAGATCTTACAGATGGCAGAGGGCTGCTAGCTCTGGCTTTCAGACAGTCAGCTGAATTTATCGCCATGATGACTAAACCCAAATCCATCACTCTGTTAAAGGAAATTAGTCCTGGTCATAGAGTCATAGAGGTTTACAGCATGGCAACAGGTCTTTCGGCCTAACTTGCCCATGCCACCCAGTTTTCAATATTAAACTGGTCCCATTTATCTGTGTTTGGTTCATATCCCTCCATACCTAGCTAAATATTCCTTTAAAATGACAAAATTGTACTCACTTCCACCACTACCATTGGCAGCCCATTCCAGATACTCACCGCTCTCTCTATGAAAAAAATTGCCCCTCTGGACCCTTTTGTATCTCTCAGCTTAAACCTATGACCTCTAGTTTTAGACTCCCCTACCATGGGGAAAAGCTGTCAGCTATCTACCTTATCTATGACTGTCACGATTTTATCGATCTCAATAAAGTCACCCCTCAGTCTCCTACGCTCCAGGAAACAAAGTCCCAACCTATCCAACCTCTCCTTATAACTCAAGCCTTCTAGTTCGGATAACATCCTAGTAAGTCTTTTTTGCATTCTTTCTAGTTTAATAACATTCTTTCTACAGTAGTCCTTAACCTAACCCTTGGATTATGAATATCTCAGGATGAGCTCAGATCCTATCATCTCTATCTAAATACTTTAATCGTGCAGTATTTGATTTTTTTGGTGGATAAGGAGCCAAGGTTTGAAGAGAAAGAGGAAGAAAGTTGGAAAAAAATGGCATTATTTGTTTTGCTTTCAGGGTAAATATTGAGATTGGTTGGTTGGTTTTGGCCTGTTGCTATTTCTATTCTCCACCCCCTCCCCCATATTGTTTTAAAAACCTCAATGATGTGTCATTAATAATGAGACATTTTCAATCTGTATTTGTAGATTTATGTTCATCAAGAATTTAAAATGTATTGGCTGGTTTGAGTTCAGAATCAAACCAGCCATGATTTGATTGAATGGTGGAATGGACTGAGAAACTAAATTATCTGCTCTTGTTTTGAGCATGATGAAGAGGTGAAATCTGAAATATTTATTTCCAGTTTCATTGACTGGACATGTATCTATATAGTAGACATTTTGGAAAGAACACTTTGTAAAGCTAAGAAAACTGACCACAGAATGGAAAGAAAATGTTGTATTTGGAAAGAACATAAGCTGCTCAGCTAGAGTCAATGAATCTACAAAGCTTTCAGAAAGCTCATGACGGGAGGTGGATAAAGTTGATAGATTTGAACGTGGGCAATCAGAGAGGTGTGTTATAAAAGAGTTTTAAACCTATACCACTGTCTCCAGAAAAGCAATTTGAGTAAGCCATAACTGATCCTGATACCTCCATGTCAACAGCTCGTGTACGAAGTGACTTGTGGTACAGACCAACATTTGGACATTCTGGGAATAATTCGTTATTTATTGCTAAAGGAACTTGGCTGACTTATTTCTGATACTGAGTTCCATTCAGTCTGATGCACTTAAAATTGGCAACATCACCTCTCTCACTGCACTTAGCAATGCCATCTATCAGCCTATCCAATGATATCAGTTTATAGAAAATAGGAACAGGAGTAGGCTATCCCGCCCCTCAATCCAATTTGGTACCCTGCTCTCACTTTCTTCTCATACCTTTTGATCAGTTTAGCAGTAAGAACTGTACCTATCACCTTCTGGAAAATATTCCATGTTTTGGTCTCTTTTTAAATTCAGTTTTTGTTGTGTGCAATGGAGAATTGGGACATAGAAATGAATCAGTTCACTCTTCCGAACTTGCTAATTAAGATTATGGTCCTAAACATGCACATCTCCAATACAAACAATGTATGATGTCATCAAGTGCTTTGAAATCCTGGTATTGTCCCTCTGTCCTACTCCCTGAAGCAGGCATTCTTGGTGTGGAAATAAAAAAACTAAACAAGCTCTCCAAATGCTTTAGGTTATCTTTGTTTTGTACACAATAGCAACACAGCCTATAACAGTCTACACTACGTGTGCATTTTTCATTTGAAGGGAGATGAGTTACTACTCCCAATGCTACCTCTTGACCTGTTTCTATTTAACAAGTACAGACCTGCCCACAGTATTCTAACTCTACATTCTTGTTATTGTGTTTATTCACATTTAGTGACATCTACAAAATACACTTATTCTCATGTAAATCAGCTTGTCTACTAGCAACCTGTTCTCTATAAGCTTTCCCTCTTTGCAATATTTTTGTTTGCTCTATTTAATTTGTTTTTAGTTCAATGATAGAAATGATAATCACTGATGGACCTAGTCTAAGGGATGTACTCAAGATTTAGTCAGGTTAATTGCCATCCACAGTTCTCTATTGACATGATCGAATCAAGTTTCATCGTCATTCGATCCAAAATCCTGGTACTCCCTTGTGACAGTATTATTACAGCACCTTCATCACATAGACTGCTGTGGTTCAGGCTGACCACATCACTATGACCTTCTTAAGAGCAAACCAGTGAATTTCAACTGTGCTAAGATTGTCAAACTCCCAGAATGAACTCAAATGGTTCTTCACTCATCCACTCAGTGTCAAGCAATGCCAAGAGGCCTATATTTTCTCCCAATGCTCACTTATTGTGAGGCTCTTGTGAAGTGATTTTTCTGAGTTTACGCTATTGGCTTGGAGCCTTGTTCATCACTAACCCATAAATTGCCAGCATCTCTCTATTCTTAAAAAGATGACAATCATAAACCTCATGCCTACCATTCCATGATATGTACAGTTTGTGAACTCTGAACATTTATCTCATGCAGTCAAGCCAATATTATAGTGAAACAAAGTCAGGAGGAGAGCCTTAAAAGTGATGGGGTACATCCCCACATTTGTACATAGGTTTCCATCTCGTGTTCATCTCGTGTTCTGTGAACATACAAAACACCTGACCTTATTTAAATTTGTCAATGCAATTAGCCCCAATCCTGGTGCCTCACTCCATATGGTGCTTTCTGCTGTGTGTAAAATTCTTAGTTTCCAATATCCTAGGGCATTTTTCCACCTTCCCAAGATAACTTCAGTTCTAGACCCTTCTCTCCTCACAGTTGGACACGTTCAATGGAAGTTTGGATGTTCCCTGGATACCACCTTCCCAATATAAGCCCCTCAGACCTGATATTATCTAACCTGATGATTAATCCTATTGCTGTTTGTGGGATCCTGCTTTTTCCCCACATGAATAACGTGGCTACACTTCAAGATTGCCTAGTTGGTTTTCAAGTGTTCTAGCTTTGAGATTGTGAAATATATGTGCTTTTTTAAATTTAAAGCTTCATTGTTGAAAATTTTTACAACCTGCCTTATCCATTGACTTGGCACATACTCCTACCATTGTTCACAACTCTCTCTGGCACAATTCCTGTAGAAGGATGCTGTGAGATGGCTGAATTCCCAGGCTGCCCTGGGTAGCAGCTGATCTGAAGGACAAACTGTAGGGACCCTGGATGCTGCTGTAAACCTTCTAATGTAGGTACACCAGGTCTGATTATAGCCCAACTACAGTAACTGGGTTTTGGGTAGGCAGCAATGATTTCAGATTCTTGTCCTTTATTGTCAGTCTCTACATTACTGTGTCTGCCAACCTGTGGGTGAACAGGCTCCATCATATGAGAGAGGACGCCCATCCCATCTCTCACTGCACTTTAGCAATGCCATTATCAGAGTATCCAATGTGATCAGTTTATAGAAAATAGGAACAGGAAGTGGCCATTTGGCTCCTCTAGCTTGCTCCACCATGCAGTATGATCATGGCTGATCATCTAACTTGGTACCTTGCTCTCGCTTTCTCCTCATTCCTCTTGATCCCTTTAGCATTAAGAACTGCATCTATGTCCTGTTCAAAAACATCCCATGTTTTGGCCTCGACCGCTTTCTACGGCAGAGAATTCCATGGGCTCACCACTCTTTAGGTAAAGAAATTTCTCCTCATCTCAGTTCGAAATAGCCTACCCCATATCCTTAAACTGTGGCCCCTGGTTTCAGACTCCATGATAATCAGGAACATCCTTTCTGGGTTTAGACTGTCTCATCCTGTAAGGACTTTTAAAATTGGAATTTTATAGGTTTTATAGCCCATAACCTGCGCAGCAGCCATTATGGCACCTCTGCTCAGAGGACTGATGTCAAATCACGCACCAGCTATTTCTAAGTGAATTCTAAGACTCCTCTTTGAACATTTCAGGGGGAAATCTGGACTCCAATCAAACTGTGGACCAGGACTAAAATCAGAAGAATTCAATTTGGTTTTCAATGATCACAAATATAAAATAGCTGGCAGCTGTCTCCTCTTTCTGTGGAATTCAACATCCCTGAAAACTTCAGGGGAATATCTGACCTCTTCAGCCCAGGAAAGCCCCAGATATAGCCTCCAATCATGAAAGGCTCCTTGCAGCCCCTACCCCACTCTTCAACACTCTTCTTGAATTGAAGCTCCTTTAGCATTGGTAGGCCCTGACACATAGCGACCAGAAAAAAACCTTCTCATTACATCTACAACTGTCCTACAGCATAGAAACCAGAGGAAACCTTTACCTCATGTCTCTAATGGATGCTATAGATAAGAACCAGAGGAAACTATCTCCAATAAGGGATATCTGCAGTCAAATCCTTATTCCTTTAGAAAGGACCTCAGTGTCCTTCACTTTGCATAGCATTTTTTTGTGTTTTTAGTAAATATTTTATAATTGTTTTGTATAAATTCATGACAGTATGAAATGTGATTGTATAAACAAACCCGAGGGCATGGCTACGGTAACCAAATAAGGAATCAAAGGTAGCAGTAAAACCCTCAGATTACCTTCAGGAGGAATTCAGAGAGAAATGTCTGAGACTTCTCTTTTTGATCACATCCCTATATTGTGTTTCTATTTCTGAAGACAGAAAAATGATCAAGTACTGGGAGATAGTGGACACTACAGACTGTATGAGCTCACTTGGCCACAGAGTAGACCTGTTAACACCTAGCATCAGACCATGCTAAGATAGGGCCGAGTAGGAGAGAACATGAGCCATTAATTGAATTGAAGTCAAGTGTAACAAGGAGGGACCTATAGAAATGTGAGAGAAGGTAAACCAATAGTTCCAGCATTTCAAGGCTCTGGAGGGAAGGAGTTATTGTCTTATTTCCTTACTAAAACTCCTGGCAGAATAAAGCCATACCAGATGGGCCAATGCTAGACTGAAAACTTCTGTTTTTCACATCCAAGCTTACCACAGTAAACATCTTCACTCAATCTCCCGCCTTGTGAGAGAAAAGACTTTGTTATTCACTCGTGGGACTGGCTTGTCAGCATTTATTTCCCCTCCCCTTGAACTGAATGGCTTGCTAGGCGAGTTCAGAGGACAGTTGAGAGTCAGCCACATTGCTGTGGGTCTGGAGTCACGTGGAGGCCAGACCAGGTGAGGGTGGCAGATTTCACTCCCTGAAGGACATTAGTGAACTAGGTGGGTTTTACAAACAATCAACAACAATTGTTTGAAAGTAATCTATTCCTGGATCATCAATAGATTCTTAATTCCAGATTTTAAAAAATTGAATTCAAACTCCATCATTTGCTGTGGCAGGATTGGAACCTGGGTCTCCAGAAAGCTAGCTGTGTTTCTGGATTAGTAATTTAAGCCATTAAATTAGTGGTCGCAATAGTCGGATGGGTATGATCAATTCAAGAGAATCCAGGTTATGTATTCTCCTTAGTGTAGTCAGTACTGTAAACCTGATTAAAGTTTGCATTTATATAACACTTTTCATATCCTCTGAATATCCCAGAATACTTTACAGCTGTCCAATTACTTTACAGTGTAAGCAGAGTTGTTATGAAGGTAAATTTCAGCCGTCAAGTTGTACTTTACTGGGATCCATGAACAAAGTTGGGGTTATACATTGTGAATGGGTTCTCATGATAATGATTGAGGGGTAAAAGTTGTGCAGTTCATTGGGCTAACTAGACACCATTCCCAAAAATCTTTAAGGCAATCAAGAATGAACTGTGCTCCATTTCAATCCGCCATCTTAATCTTTCAATTCCCCCCATTTTGGCTGTTCACTGATCCTTGTTTTTCTCAGTTCAGTAATGTGCTCTGAGCTGTTTCTATCAGTGCTGTCGATGTGTAATCTGTTGTTGCTGCTGGCCTTAAGCTTGTCAGGAATTATGGCAGATAAATATGCATACCTGGATAGTTTGGGTGTGTCCTGCACACAAACATACACCTTATAATCAGGTCACCTTTAAGCAAAGGCAGAGTTGAAATATGAAAACTTTGTGGTATATACATCAACATAAATTAATCATTCATCAGGGCTACAACCACAAAATCAAACCAATGCTGTTGGTTTAACACTTAACTACCCAGTGGAAACTGGGTGGTAAACAGTTAAAATTCACCAAGTGACTTACCGTTCGAGGGCTAAATCGGATTCCTGATTTTTCTCAGATCTATTGGCAGGCATTTGAGCCATTTCTGTTGGTGGTGAAACGAATGCAATTGAGAGATATATGTGGTGCCAGTCAAGTAGGCTGCTTTGACCCAGATGTGTCAAGCTTCTTGAGTGTTGTTGGAGCTGCACCCATCCAGGCAAGTCCATCACATTCCTGATTTGTGGCTTGTAAGTTAAGGAGTTGGTGGATAGTCACCGAGGAGACAGGTGATAGGTTTCAGAATTCTTAACCTCTCACTAGGTTTTGTGACATTATATTTGTATAGCTAGTACAGTTCAGTCTCTGGTCAAAGTAAGCCCCAGGATTTTGAATATGGAGGATTTAGTGACAAAAGTACTATTGAAGATCAAGTGGTGATGGTTAGAATTTCTCTTGTGGGAAATGGATGCTGTCTGGCACTTGAGTGACTTGAATATTACTTGTCACTTAGCAGCTGAAACCTGGATATTATCCAGATTTTGTTGCATTTGGATGTAGGCTGCTTCAGTATCTTGGCAGTTGTGAATGGTGCTGAACATCGTGTGATCATCAGTGAATATCCCCACTTCTGATGGAGGGGATGTCACTGATGAAGCAGTTGGAGATTAGATTAGATTACTTACAGTGTGGAAACAGGCCCTTCGGCCCAACAAGTCCACACTGACCCGCCGAAGCGCAACCCACCCATACCCCTACATTTACCCCTTACCTAACACTACAGGCAATTTAGCATGGCCAATTCACCTGACCTGCACATCTTTGGACTGTGGGAGGAAACCGGAGCACCTGGAGGAAACCCACGCAGACATGGGGAGAACGTGCAAACTCCACACAGTCAGTCGCCTGAGGCGGGAATTGAACCCGGATCTCTGGCGCAATGAGGCAGTAGTGCTAACCACTGTGCCACCGTGCCGCCCACTAATGGTTGGGCCTAGGACACTACCCTGATGAACTCCTGCAAAAATGTTCTGAAGCTGAGATGACTGACCTCCAACAAACACAACCAGCTCCCTGTGTGCTAGGTATGACTTCAATCAGTGGAGAGTTTTCCCTCTGATTCCAGTTGTGCTCGGGCTCCTTGATGTCACACTCAGTCGAATGCAGCGGGCTGTCACTCTCACCTCCCCTCTGGAATTCAGCTCTTTTATCCATATTTGGATCAAGGCTGTAATGAGGTCAGGAATTGATTGGCTGTGATGAATCCCAAACTGTTATATTAGGTTATTCGCAAGTACTGCTTGATAGCATTGTTGACGAGCCCTCTCCATCACTTTGCTGATGATCAAGAGCAGACTGATGGAACGGTAATTTTCTGCATTGGATTTGTCCTGGTTTTTGTGTACAGGGCATACCTGGACAATTTTCCACATTGATGGGTTGATGTCAGTGTTGTAACTTTATTAGAACAACTTGGCTAGGGGAGCAGCAAATTCTGGAGCACAGGTCTTTGATATTATTGCTGGAACATTGTCAGGATCCATAGCCTTTGCAGTATGCAGTGCCCCAATGACATCACATGGTCTGGCTGAAGATGGATGTAAGTACTTTCAGCTTTGACTTTTTGCACTGATCTGCTGGATTTCCTGTCATTATGGTCATTATGTCATTCCTTCTCCAGGATGTGGCACTTTGCAGAACTTTTGCTGATCCACTGTTTGTGAGATTTCTTAGCCCTCTTTATTACATGCTACCTCCCTGTCTGTGAAGCAAGCAGTCCTCTGTTGTAACCTCACTTTATTTTTTTACCTCTACTGCATGTTCTCCTACACCCTTCATTAAAGAAGTGTTGTTCTCCCAGCTTAATGAAAGATATGCAGAGCTGTGAGATTACAGATTGCTAATTTTGTTACGTATGTTATTATCCAATGAAGCATACTGCTCCCAATTACTGACTGACTCCTCATCAAGCACTTCCACTGTATTTCACCACATGAAGCTTAATGTGCTCGGAAACATAAAACATTGAACATTACGGTGCAGTACAGGCCCTTCAGCCCTCAATGTTGTGCCGACTTGTGGAACCAGTCTGAAGCCATCTAACCTACACCATTCCATTTTCATCCATATGCCTTTCTAATGACCATTTAAATGGTCCTAAAGTTGGCAAGTCAACTATTGTTGCAGGCAGTGTGTTCCACACCCCTACTACTCTCTGAATAAAGAAACAACCTCTGATATCAGTCCTATATTTATTATCCTTCAATTTAAAGCTATGTCCCCTTATGCTAGTCATCACTATCTGTGGAAAAAGACTCTCACTGTCCACCCTATCTAACCCTCTGATTATCTTCCATGTCTAAATTAAGTCACCTCTCAATCTTCTATTCTTCATGAAAACAAACTCAAGTCCCTCAGCCATTTCCTCATAAGACCTTCCCTCCATACCAGGTAACATCCTAGTAAATCTCCTCTGAACCCTTATCAAAACTTTCAGAATCCTCCATGGAAATGTGCTGGAAAATGGAAAGTTGTGTTTTTGATTGGAAACCTGATGCAAAGGAGCACGGCTCTATAAAGCACAACAGAGGCTAAAAGGCGGAAGAAACAATAAATGGTAAAGCAGTGATTAGGAGATCGCATCATTTAGAGAGTGATCCCCTGATTGTGAGCAATATTTGAGAGAGGGTATGTCAGTAGTAGTGGGTATGTGCATCTGATTTTCTATCATGACAGCACTTAATGCAAGACATTTACAGTCAGCTGTGGCTCAGTTGGAAGTACTGTCTGAGTTCGAGAGCTGTGGGTTCAAGTTCCATCCCAGTGACTTTCGTAGATAGTGTTTTCTTAAACAAGTTATCTGCCCAATATCACACTATTTGTGGTATCTTGCTGTGTGTGAAGTGTTTCCAACATTAAACCAATGTTACTGCTTCACATTACTTTACTGGCTGTAAACTGTTTCCACTCATCCTCAAGGTGCTATATAAATGTAAGTCTTTTCTTCCTTAAGTGACAATTGTGTGTGACCTGGAATGCATCTCCTTCCCATAGATACTCCCCATAACGTCTAGATATCAGCCTTTGATAGCAGCATCAGACTGCACGTACTGGCAGACATCAAGAGGAATTCTTAAGAGTGTGTAGGGAATCTATGGAAGTAATGGTTGACGAAGATGATACGATGAGTCTTGCTTTCCGCAAAGAGAAAATGCAGAGCTCCATAAAGCATCAGCTCTATTAATCAATGTGCTCAGACATATTCTATGGCAAGTAATCCTAGGATCCTATTAGAGGTAGGACAGTACTACAAGAACCTCTCAATTCCTTTGCTGGGATTATCTTAAAGAATCTGTTCTGGAGCCAGTGGGACTTAACCACTAGCCTCCGCCTCAGTGTAAACTCTACCGATTTTGCGCAGGAATTTGAACCCATACTCCCCAGCACATTAATCTAGGCCTCTGCATTTCTAAACTTACCACTATACCACGACAAGTATCCCAGAGAATCCTTGCAAATGACTATCTTACAGTTATAACACAAACAGAAGTGAAATAAGGAAAAACAAATCTACCCTTGTGCAGAATGTTTGTAGGACATTCTTGTGAGGAAGAGGACATGGTTCACATTGGTATAAGAACATAGATAGAAAGGGAGTCACTGTCCTGCTAGTAGAACTTAGGGAGATTGGTAGTCAACAAGCAAGCAGGACCAGTAAAGCAGCAATCTCGAAGGTCCTTTATAAATTCATCAATAGTAAAAAGTGGTAAAAGGTGCAGTACAGCTAATTAGCAATCAAAAAGGAGATTAACGTCTGGAGGTTTTATTGAACTTTTCACTTTCGTTTTTATCCTCGAGGTGGACATTGCCGAGGACCACGGGACAGAGGAGGACACTCAGTCACTCCACATGTTTAAACTTGATAAGGATGGAGTTTTGGATAAGATGCTGGATACTCTCTTCCTCAGTGTTGTCCTATCTCTCCCTCAGTGATGTCCTCTTTTTACCTCAGTAATGTCCCCTCTCTCTCCATCAGTGATGTCCTTTCTCTCTCTCTGTTCTTTCTCCTTCAATGATATTCTCTCCCTCAGTTTTGTCCTCTCTCTCCCTCAGTAATGTTTTCTCTCTCTCCCTCAGTCATCACCTCTCATTTCCTCAGTGATCTCCTCTCTGTCCCTCAGTGATCACCTCTCTCTCTCCCTTAGTGATGTCCCGTCTCTGTCCCTCAGTGATCTCCTCTCTCTCTCTCTCTCCCTCAGTGATCTCGCCCAGTGATGTTCTCTCCCTCAGTGATGTCCTCTCGCTCCCTCAGTGAAGTCCCCTCTCTGTCCATCAGTGATGCCCCTTCCCACTCCATCAGTGATGTCTTCTCTCTCTCTCTCTCTCAGTGATGTTCTTTCTCTCCCTCAGTGATCTCCTCTCTCTCTTTCTGTGTTCTCTCTCTCCTTCAGTGATGTCCTCTCTATCTCTCCCTCAGTGATGTCCTCTCTGTCCCTCAGTGATCTCCTGTCTCTCTCTGTGTTCTCTCTCTCTCCTTCAGTAATGTTCTCTCCCTCAGTGATGTCCTCTCACTCCCTCAGTGATGTCTCCCTCACTCCCTCAGTGAAGTCCCCTCTCTGTCCATCAGTGATGTCCCCTCCCACTCCATTAGTGATGTCTTCTCTCTCTCTCTCTCTCAGTGATGTTCTTTCTCTCCCTCAGTGATCTCCTCTCTCTCTTTCTGTGTTTTCTCTCTCCCTCAGTGATGTCCTCTCCCTCAGTGATGTCCTCTCTATCTCTCCCTCAGTGATGTCTGTTCTGTCCCTCAGTGATCTCCTGTCTCTCTCCCTCAGTGATGTCCCCTCTCTCAGTGATCTCCCCTCTCTCCATCAGTGATCTCCTTTCTCTCCTTCAGTGATCACCTCCATCTCCCTCAGTGATGTCCCCTTTCCCTCCCTCAGTGATCACCTCTCTCTGCCTCAGTGATCTCCTGTCTCTCTCCCTCAGTGATGTCCCCTCTCTCTCCCTCAGTGATCTTGCCCCTCTCTCTCCATCAGTGATCTCCTTTTTCTCCCTCAGTGATCACCTCCATCTCCCTCAGTGATGTCCCCTTTCCCTCCCTCAGTGATCACCTCTCTCTGCCTCAGTGATCTCCTGTCTCTCTCCCTCAGTGACGTCCCCTCTCACTCTTTCAATGATGTCTTCTCTCTCTCTCTCCCTCAGTGATGTCCTCTCTCTCTCCCTCAGTGATCTCCTGTCTCTCTTCCTGTGATGTCCTGTCTCTCTCCTTCCCTCTCAGTGATGTACTATCCCTCTCCTTCAGTGATGTCCTACCTCTCTCCCTCAGTGATCAGTGATGTCCTGTCTCCTTCTTCCTCAGTGATATCCTCTTCCTCTCCCTCAGTGACGTCCTCTCTCTCTCCTTCAGTGATGTCCTGTCTTTCTCCTTCAGTGATGTCCCCTCTCCCTCAGTGATGTCCCCTCTCTCTCCCTCAGTGATCTCCTGTCTCTCTCCCGCAGTAATGTCCTCGCTATCTTTCTCTCTCTTGCTCAGTGATGTCCCCTTTCTCCATCTCTCCCTTAGTGATGTCCCCCCCTCCCTCAGTGATGTCCCCTCTCTCTACTTCAGTGATGTCCTGTCTCTCTCCTTCCCTCTCAGAGATGTCTTCTCCCTCTCCTTCAGTGATGTCCTATCTCTTTCCCTCAGTGATGTCCTGTCTCCTTCTCCCTCAGTGATGTCCTGACTCATTCTCCCTCAGTGATGTCCTGACTCCTTCTCCTCAGTGATGTCCTGACTCCTTCTCCCTCAGTGATGTCCTCTCCCTGTCCTTCAGTGATGTCCTGTCTCTTTCCTTCAGTGATATCTCATCTCCCTCAGTGATGTCCCCTCTCTCTCCCCCAGTAATGTCCTCTCTCTCTTTCTCTCTCTCCCTCAGTGATCTGTCTCTCTACTGCAGTAATGTCCTCTCTCTCTCTCTTTCTTTCTCTCTCCCCCTCAGTGATGTCCTCTCTCTCTCCATCTCTCCCTTAGTGATGTCCTCTCTCTCTCACTTAGTGATGTCCCCTCTCTCTCCATCTCTCCCTTAGTGATGTCCTCTCCCTCTCCCTCAGTGATGTCCTCTCCCTGTCCTTCAGTGATGTCCTGTCTCTCTCCCTCAGTGATGTCCTCTCTCTCCCTCAGTGATGTCCCCTCTCTCTCCCTCAGTGATGTCTTTTCTTTCTCCCTCAGTGATCTCCTGTCTCTCTCCCTCAGTGATATCCCCTCTCTCTCCCTGAGTGATGTCCCCTCTCCCTCAGTGATCCCCTGTCTCTCTCCCTCAGTGATGTCCCCTCTCCCTCAGTGATCCCCTGTCTCTCTCCCTCAGTGATATCCCCTCTCCCTCAGTGATGTCCGCTCTCTCTCCCTCAGTGATGTCCGTACGCTTTCCTTACCATTATGTTGGATCTTCTTCATTTCTGGTCACCAGGTCCAAATTCCTACCACCACTGGCTGGTGCTCCATGCCATTAGTTTGACCTCCTGGGCAGGCTGCTCATTAGTCTCATTACTGGGTGTGAAGTCTCTCCAACCAAATTAATAATTACATTCAATAAGTCTGCCATGTCTCCGCTCTTGCCGGAATTTTATTGATTCTTTCATATTCTGCCCATTGTCTTTCAGAAGGAACATTTTCAGCTGCGTACTGTTTTGCTGGAGAGAAAGACTTTGATTCAGAAACCTTCTTCCACATCCTGTCAAATCTTAGGAAGGAATGATGGTGTGGGCTGATTCAGTGGGTTAGATGCCAAGGTGCTTGAAATGGTTTGTTGAACTAATATGCCAATAACTGAAATGGATACCTTGGCTTAATTGAAACAACAGTATTTATTTGATTAAATTCATGGACAGAAAGTTATTTGGCTGATGTGGAAAATACTGAAATTCCGGATTAGCACAGACTTATACACCAATCGCTATGTCATGGCACCTCCACTGTTGGTTACATTTAATAACTGGTCTGCGGCCAGTTCTTTTTAATTACGCCACTCCTGAACAGAAATGGTTGGAGTGATTTTGCAAAAATTAAAGGCCACTTTTGTGTAACAAACCTGTATGACAGGGACTCACTCTGTGTAGGTAGTATGGAATTACTTCTGAAAGGTAACTACCACCCCGGCTGTACTGAGGTTTGCATATCAGACAGTAAGCTTATTATTTTCATATTCAGAATTCTGTTGGCAGCAGGCAGCTGTGGTAACACCTGAGGAGGTGTTTGTTTCCAGAGTAATGCAAAGGTGTGAGCTCGACTGGAGAGGATATACTGATAACGTGCAGCCAACAACTTCTGTTTATGTGGTGCTTTTCACTTAATGAAACTTCCCAAGTCAATTCACAGGATCGCTATAAAACAATCAGCAACACTGCGCAATGTTAAGGATATAAACTAGGAGAAAGTGAGGACTGCAGATGCTGGAGATCAGAGCTGAAAAATATGTTGCTGGAAAAGTGCAGCAGGTCAGACAGCATCCAAGGAGCAGGAGAATCGACGTTTTGGGTATAAGCCCTTCTCCTGCTCCTTGGATGCTGCCTTACCTGCTGCGCTTTTCCAGCAACACATTTTGCAGCAATGTTAAGGATATGTCAGGACCAAAAGTAGAATGGAAGATGGAGATTTTAAGAAATGTCTTCAGGAGAAAAGCAAGGTAGAGAGGTTAGGAGGTCTGCAGAGGCAGTGGCCGAGGCAGCTGAAGATGCAGTAACTAATGGTGTAATTAAAATTGGAAGTGCGCTTCAGACCAGAATTAGAGTGCAGATCTCTCATAGAGCCCCTAAGGTGTTGGGGATGACAGAAATCAGGAGAAGGGAGACCAAGAAGTGATCTAAAAATCAAGAGATAACATTTCAAAACCAAGACGTTGTTTGACTGGAGGTAAGACAATGAGCAAAGACAATGATGGGGGAATGGAAGTTGGTGTGAGTGAAGGCACAGGCAACAGAATTTTGGGGGACCTGAAGTTTGCAGAAGGTCACGTCAGGGAAGTTGGTTAGAAGTGCAAGGAGGACTAAATCTTGAGTATAGTTGGAAAAAAATAAGCCTCTTCAAAGTTTGTAAGAAGATTTATAGCTCGGGTGCTCATTATTGTGGTTCTGTTCGCCGAGCTGGGAGTTTTTGTTGCAAACTTTTCGTCCCCTTTCTAGGTGACATCTTCAGTGCTTGGGAGCCTCCTGTGAAGCGCTTCATAAATTCCTCCGGCATTTATACTGGTTTGAATCTGCCGCTTCCGGTTGTCAGTTGCTGTCCGCTGCAGTGGCCGGTATATAGGCTCTAGGTCGATGTGTCTGTTGATAGAATTTGTGGATGAGTGCCATGCCTCTAGGAATTCCCTGGCTGTTCTCTGTTTGCCCTGCCCTATAATAGTGGTGTTGTCCCAATCGAATTCGTGTTGTTTGTCATCTGAGTGTATGGCTACTAGGGATAGCTGGTCGTGTCGTTTCGTGGCTAGTTGGTGTTCATGGATGCGGGTTGTTAGCTGTCTTCCTGTTTGTCCTATGTAGTGTTTTGTGCAGTCCTTGCATGAGATTTTGTACACTACGTTGGTTTTGCTCATGCTAGGTATCGGGTCCTTTGTCCTGGTGAGTTGTTGTCTGAGAGTCTCAAACAACAACTCACCAGAACAAAGGACCTGATACCCAGCATGAGCAAAACCAACGTAGTGTACAAAATCTCATGCAAGGACTGCACAAACACTACATAGGACAAACAGGAAGACAGCTAACAATCCGCATCCATGAACACCAACTAGCCACGAAACGACACGACCAGCTATCCCTAGTAGCCATACACTCAGATGACAAACAACACGAATTCGATTGGGACAACACCACTATTATAGGGCAGGGCAAACAGAGAACAGCCAGGGAATTCCTAGAGGCATGGCACTCATCCACAAATTCTATCAACAGACACATCGACCTAGAGCCTGTATACCGGCCACTGCAGCGGACAGCAACTGACAACCGGAAGCGGCAGATTCAAACCAGTATAAATGCCGGAGGAATCAGCACAGAAGTGCTTCACAGGAGGCTCCCAAGCACTGAAGATGTCACCTAGAAAGGGGACGAAACGTTTGCAACAAAAACTCCCAGCTCGGCGAACAGAACCACAACAACAAGCCTCTTCAGTTGTCTCTTCTGTCAGCAGTCCTCACATTCTGTCATACCAATGACCACTTGCATGTCCATTGGTTCAAGAGTCAATACAGCGTTCAACTTAGAACCCAACTCAACTACATCTCCCTCACTCATCCCCTTCTCTAACACCCAAGGATTGTTACTAAAGGACAGAAGGTGGCAGCAGACAATGCCAATGGCACCAATCTACCAGCCACATACAAAGAGTTTGACCCAACTTTGAAAACATGACATTGCTCCAGCAGTGAAGAACACTCTGCCAAGGGAGCCATGCCATCATAATTGTTGTTAAAAACAGCAGGAAAGGAATCCCCAAGGTATAACCCAATGCTAAGTTTGACGTGTATTTTTTTGAAACATTTCTTTAGCCTTTGAGACCATAACTTACACCTGTGCCCATGGTAACTGTATGAGATATTTTAGAAAAATGCATGAGCTGAATTTGCCCTTCCCCTGATGATTACATGGAAACAAAACAAAACTGCCCACCTATGTGCCCATGTGACAAAGTGTAGCCAAGATAGGTCAAATGCCAAGAGTTGAGGGCCAAATGTTTAAAAGAATGTGGAATTAGACTGAGAACATTTTTGATTTTGACCATTCTGACTGAAGGTGAATGTATGTGATCATTCCTTCACAGAATGTGGATGTTACTGTTGTTGCACTTCCAGAAAGATTCGTGAGATGGCGCTGGAAAGCACCTTCTTTAACCACCTCAGTCCATGGAGTCAAGGTAAATCCAGAGCATTATTAGGAAGGGAGTTCCAAGATTTTGGAAAATTGCGGGGTGGTGAGGACTTGATGGACAGAATTTCATGTTTCTGCTGCCCTTGATCTCCTCCATTGGAACTTGTGGATTTGGGAGGTGCTGTTGAAAAGCCTCGGCAAGTTGCTGCTGTAATGGTACACATTGCTGCCACAGTGCATTGATGGCTGTGGTGACACAGAATCTACAAAGTGGGTCTGAAAAGGCACAGCAGGATATGAAAAACACCTCTACGAGTTTGTTGCTATGGGCCTGTCTTGAATGAGTTTTGGATCATGACAAGTCAGCTTCAAAGCTGTTACAATTCCATTGTCACCCCAACATTATTTATTTGTGCTCTCAACAAAACTCAGGTTTCCACAACCATTCTCCCCGGAAGCAGAACCCATAGCCCTGGAGTGTTGGGAATAAGATTTCAGGTCTGACACAGTCCACATGGGATGCCTACACTTGACTTTTCTGCTCGAGAGATTGTAAATACCAGATGTTGCATTCAAACCCAAACTGATGTCAGACTTGTTTACAAGGAACTAAAAATACACAGAGTCAGAGAGGGTGGTGCTGGAAACGCACAGTGGGTCAGGCAGCACCGAGGAGCAGGTGAGTCGATATTTCAGGCATACAGCAAGATACCAATGTCACAGATAGAAAGAAAACAATAAAGGTTGAGGCAGTAAAAGTACTTCCTTCAAAATATCTTTTTCCCAAGGTCTGATTATGTCTTGCAAGATGTCTCGCAAAACCTACTTTTGTAGTTACTTCAATGTTTGTTCTCGGGGTAAGGTGATTTCCAATACCCTGCAAAGGTCCTGTTATAGGAAGAAAATATAACAAAATAATGAGAGGGCATAGGTTTAGGTTGAGGCAGGTACAATTGCAACACCTAAAAAACATTTGGATAGGTACATAGATGGGAGGGTTTAGAGGGATATAAACCAAATGCAGGCAATTGGAACTAGCTGAGTGGGCACCATGGACCAGTTTGAGCCAAAGAGCCTGTTTCCCTGCTCTATTACTCTATGACTTTAAGGTCAAAGTTCAACAATACAGTTCTTCTCAGTGTAAAGTAGCAAATAAAAAATAAAATTAAAACTTCCAAATGACAGTCCTTCTTTCACCATGGGCCTGCAGTCAGTCCACACAGAGCTTTTCCCATGAGGGCCCGGGGTCTCTCCTGCACTCACTCGATCTTCATTGCCCGTGTCTCCGTGCTGCCATCTCGCTGCCAACTGCCATCTGGGCTTACCAACCGCCTCACTACAGGCTGGCAAAGTCCCCGCTCTGAGCCCCCAGCCACTCTGAGCCCCCAGCCACTCCAGTCCCCCAGCCACTCCAGTCCCCCAGCCACTCCAGTCCCCCAGCCACTCCAGGCCTCCAGCCACTCCAGTCCCCCAGCCACTCCAGTCCCCCAGCCACTCCAGTCCCCCAGCCACTCCAGTCCCCCAGCCACTCTGGGCCTCCAGCCACTCCAGTCCCCCAGCCACTCCAGTCCCCTAGCCACTCCAGTCCCCCAGCCACTCCAGTCCCCCAGCCACTCCAGTCCCCCAGCCACTCCAGTCCCCCAGCCACTCTGGGCCTCCAGCCACTCCAGTCCCCCAGCCACTCCAGTCCCCCAGCCACTCTGGGCCCCCAGCCACTCCAGTCCCCCAGCCACTCTGGGCCTCCAGCCACTCCAGTCCCCCAGCCACTCCAGTCCCCCAGCCACTCCAGTCCCCCAGCCACTCTGGGCCCCCAGCCACTCCAGTCCCCCAGCCACTCCAGTCCCCCAGCCACTCTGGGCCCCCAGCCACTCCAGTCCCCCAGCCACTCTGGGCCCCCAGCCACTCCAGTCCCCCAGCCACTCCAGTCCCCCAGCCACTCTGGGCCCCCAGCCACTCCAGTCCCCCAGCCACTCTGGGCCTCCAGCCACTCCAGTCCCCCAGCCACTCCAGTCCCCCAGCCACTCCAGTCCCCCAGCCACTCCAGTCCCCCAGCCACTCTGGGCCTCCAGCCACTCCAGTCCCCCAGCCACTCCAGTCCACCAGCCACTCTGGGCCCCCAGCCACTCCAGTCCCCCAGCCACTCTGGGCCCCCAGCCACTCCAGTCCCCCAGCCACTCCAGTCCCCCAGCCACTCCAGTCCCCCAGCCACTCTGGGCCTCCAGCCACTCCAGTCCCCCAGCCACTCCAGTCCCCCAGCCACTCTGGGCCCCCAGCCACTCCAGTCCCCCAGCCACTCTGGGCCCCCAGCCACTCCAGTCCCCCAGCCACTCCAGTCCTCCAGCCACTCCAGTCCCCCAGCCACTCTGGGCCCCCAGCCACTCTGGGTCTCCAGCCACTCCAGGCTCCTGGCCAATCCGGGCCCACAGCCACTCCAGTCCCCCAGCCACTCTGGGTCTCCAGCCACTTCCACGATGCCATCAACTGCTAGAGCACTGCCTCTGCACATCAACAGCCCCATGGACCACTGGCAAAGTCCCTGCTCTAGGCCGCCAGCTGCTCCGAGCCTCCAGCTGTTCTGGGCACCCAGCCACTGCCACTGCTGCCACAGCCTCCACGAGCAAACTCACTCCAAAAGGTAAGTAGTGAGTAAAAAAAATTTAAATGAGAGAAAAAAGTGAGGAAAGAACAAAGAGAAATGGTCAAAGCAGATGTGCTCTAGCTCAGGAGCTTTACTCAGCTACTATCTTGGAATAAATATTGAGCTTGCAATGGTTCAGAGAAGATTTACTGGAATAGTGCTGGGAATGCGGGTTTCAGTAATAGGAAGAGGCTGGATAGGCTGAGACTTTCTTGACTGGAGTTTAGGAGGTTAAGGGCTGATTTTATAGAGCTTTGTGAAACCATGGAGGAGCATAGATAAAATAAACGACAGGTGTCTTTTCCACAGTGTGGGGCATTTTAAGATTGGGGGCACATTTTTAGGGTGAGAGGAGAAAGATTTAATAAAATAAATGGGGCAATTTATTTACACAAAGAGTGGCTCGTGTGTGGAATGAACTTCCACAAGAATTGATGGATGCGGGTCCAGTTACAACATTTGTAAGACATTTGGATAAGTACACGCATAGGAAAGGTTTGGAGGGATATAGGCCAAGTGCAGGCAGATGGGACTAGTTTAGTTTGGGAACATAGCTGGCGTGGACTAGTCGAACCAAATGGTATTTTCCTGTGCTGTATGACTCTATGACTTGGTGGCTTACATTTCTGAAACTGAAATTCAACTGAAGCGAGTCCAGAGATGGAGGGTAGGTCTGCTGTATATTCCAAAAAGAAAGAACATTTTCTGCACCAAACATCTCAAAGCCTTTTACAGCATTGTAATCATTCTTATAATGTGGTAGCCATCTTGCATATATCAAAGTCCTATAAACATCAGCATGTCACTGGCTAAATTAAGTTCTTTAGTGAATATGATTGAGGGATAAATGCCAGGACTCCAAGAATAGCTCCTCTGCTCTTCCTTGAATTAGTGCCATGGAATATTTTACATTTATCGTGCAATTTATTGAGCTTTCCTTTAACATTTCACCTCAAAGAAGGTTGTCCTAACAATGCAGCACAAGAGTGACAATCCTAATTTTTGTACTCAAGACTTGGAATGGGAATTTTTCTCAGCCACAGTGAACAAATGGGCTGCTAAACAGAGAATTAACAGTCAATCGAGTTCAAAAACGCAATGATCAACCTGTTAATAGGGAGGCCATGATTAGCAAAGGTTAAGATTAGATTAGATTACTTACAGTGTGGAAACAGGACCTTCGGCCCAACAAGTCCACACCAACCCGCCAAAGCGCAACCCACCCATACCCTACCTTTACCCCTTCACATAACACTACGGGCAATTTAGCATGGCCAATTCACCTAACCTGCACATTTTTGGACTGTGGGAGGAAACCAGAGCGCCCAGAGGAAACCCACGCAGACACAGGGAGAATGTGCAAACTCCACACAATCAGTCACCTGAGTCGGGAATTGAACCCAATATCTTGACAGGGCTCTTATGTATATATCAGGATAACTTTTGACATCCACTGGTTGGCAGAGCTACTCTTTTGACAGTAATATCCTAACCTGCAAATTCCCCTCTAAGCCTCTGACATTCTGACTTGGAATGTTATCACCGTCGCTGGGTCAAAATCCTCTCTAAATTGCTATATGTGTCCCTAATCCAAATGGACCGTCACAGCTCAAAACGTAGAGGTGCCGATGTTGGACTGGGGAGGACAAAATTAAAAATCACACAACACCAGGTTATAGCCCAACAGGTTTATTTGGAAGCACTAGCTTTCGGAGCACCATTCCTTCATCAGGAGGCTGTGATACCCCACAACCACCTGATGATGGAGCAGCGCTCCAAAAGCTAGTGCTTCCAAATAAACCTGTTGGACTATAACCTGGTATTGTGTGATTTTTAGCACAGTTCAAAAAGGCACCACTTTCTCAAGGGCAACTAGGAATTGGCAATAATTGTTGGTCCAACTATCGAAGCCCATATCCATGAATGAATTAAAAAATTCTGATGTGTACTGGAGAGCATGCCTCAGGTGAGGTACTGTAACATTAACAGAAAAACTATCTGTTCCCACTCCAAAAGACATTGCCCTTCTTCAGAAAGAGTGACCATTCTACTTTGCTGAATCAAAATGTTACTTGGTGTCAATTATTCGGAGCCACCATTTTTTTTTGACCAGTAAAACTCATCATATATTGGTGAGGAATTGTACATGGGTCAGTAATTGCTACTTGCTGTGAAATCTTTTTCCGTTGCACCCTCCTTCCAAGTTTCTGGACCAATGCATTCTACCAAATGTTCTCCGCGGTAATTTTAATTTATTACTTCTTGGGCTTTTTATTTAATTTGCCTGAGTTTCCATGATCACTACACACCTCCCACAGTTCCAGCTGCATCGGTTTGTCTTATCGGTAAATTTGTTAATCTTAGACAAACTAACATATGGAATGTGAACAGTCCCCTGCAGATTGCCACTGGTCAGTGTCTCCACCCCAGGCAGGACACATTCCATTTATCACGAGCCCCCCCACACAGCTATGTTTCCCTTCCTAATTATACTAACAATTCAGTCTTAAACCTAATTGGCAATTAATCTCATGAGACTTAATCTCTCATAAAACCTCAGATGGGGAATTATACTGATTGCCTTCACTGAATCCAAGTGCACTAAATCCATTGGTGTACACCCTTCATTCCAGCCCATCCTTGGAAATGGTTATCCTTCAATATATTTGTAATACCTGATAAAATGTGCCTTCAGAATCCCATTAATATCAGGTCATACGGCCAATCTGATGCTGTTATCAATGGGGCTAATTAAATTCAGGTCTGTCCCTCAAGGACATTTAACTATTGAACAAAATGGGTTCGTATTAATCCAGTGTTACTCATTAGCGAGCCCATGACTGTTTCCTCAGACATACCGTCACTGTGCCACCTTGTTGTATAGGGCACATTGGCAGTCGGTGTTACAGAGGTTCCCAGCTGAGGTTCAGGAGCAAGAGCCCCTGGCTGAGGCCATTAGTGGCACCCAATGTGCGGCACAGAAACCAAACATCACTGTGACAGAATGAGATCCCCAAGACATTTCTTCTATATTTAATTTCCACTCTCAATCCTGGTAAGAAAGAACATTTACACGTGAACAATATGGCAGTTGTCCAACAAAGCCTTGATTCTACAATCCATGTTTTTCTTATTCATTCATAGGGTGAGGGCATCACCAGCTAGGCCAGCATTTATTGCCCATCCCTAATCACCCAGAGGGCAGTTAAGAGTCAACCACATTGCTGTGGGTCAGGAGTCACATGTAGGTCAGACCAGGTAATGAAGGCAGTTTCCTTCTCTAAAGGACATTAGCAAACCAGATGGGTTTTCCCAACACTCAGCTCATGGTCATCATTAAATTCATATTGTATATTGAATTCAAATTCCATCACCTGCTCTGGTGGGATTTGAACCTGGGTCCCCAGAATATTAATTTGACTTCTGGATTAACAATACAGCGATAATGCCACAAGGCCACCGTCTCCTGTGTTATTCCAACACTAAGATGGACCCATTTATTTCACACCAACTAACACATCTTAAAATCTGAGTCAGTTGGCTGTTAGCAGGTTACCTGAAGTGTAAGACCAAAACTGAAAGTTGTTTCCTGGAGACGTCTGGCTCTTTTGTGTGTGGAATGCAGCCGGACAGGCTTCCGCCTTTCAATGGAAGAGTGGCAGTTTACAGAAGTTTTGCCCTGTTTAAAATCAAAAAGGAATTTCCCTGCATTTTCCTTCTTGTGACCCTTGCGTCCAAAGACGAATTAATAAGATTGAGGAGGGACTACAACAGTCCAGACTCCTGCCACCCGCTAAAGTGCAATTTATTGGTTTAATGTCAGTTATTGACTTGATCCAACACATGGCACAAGCTCTCATAAAATCCACAGCCTAGACTCTGGCCTTACAACAGGAGGAGGCATTTCTCTTTTAAAATCATAAGGGTTCACCTTGCAGTTGGAGGTCATTCAATTTATCGGAAGGACATACAAAGAGGAGGAGGTTGGTTAGCATTGCTGGTTAAAGAAGGCTTTGACATAATAGTTCGAATAGGATATTAGTCCCTTTGAAGTAAAATCTGCATAGGTAGAGCTCAAAAACAAGGGACAGAAAACAATAGTGGAAATTGTCTACAGACTGATCCCCAGACTGTGGTGATAATGTTGGGAAAGGTATTACACAGGAAATTAGAAACACAGCAATAAAGGGTGATGATAATCTGCATATCGATTGGACAAATGGGGCAGCACAGTGGCTCAGTGGTTAGCATTGCTGCCTCACAGCACCAGGGACCCAGGTTTGATTCCAGCCTCAGGCAATTGTCTGTGTGGAGTTTGCGCATTCTCTCCACGTCTGTGTGGGTTTCCTTTGGGTGCACTGGTTTCCTCCCACTGTTCAGGTGGGATGTGCAGGTTAGTTAGTTCCCATAACCATGGGAAATGCAGGGTTACAGGAATAGGGTAGGGGGAATAAGGTCTGAGATGGATGGGCTTCCGAGGATCAGTGTGGACCTGATGGGCTGAAGAGCCTGCTTCCACGCTGTAGAGACTCTATGACTCTAAATCAAATCAGTAATCATAGAGGAGGAACTCCGAGACTGCTTATAGGATACGTTTCTGGTTTTCTATATTGAGGACCAATTAAGGATAGGTTGTCTGTCGAATATTGGGCATTATGTAATGAGAAATGAATAGTTGGCAATCTAGCTGTGTGAGGCTCCTTGGGGAAGAGTAATCACAACATGATAGAATTCTTCATTCAGATGGGGTGTGACATAATTGATTCTGAGACCAGGGGCTGCAAACTAAATAAAGAAAACTATGATGGTGTCAGGCACAAGCAGGTTCTGACAAATTAAGGAACACTATTTAAAAGGATGATGGCGGATAGGCAATGCCAAACATTTAAAGAGTGCAAGGAGGAATCGCTTTAATTGTTCATTCCTGATTTGCCACAAAAACAAAACAGGTGGCCCAACCATAGCTAAAAAGGAAAATTAGGGATAGTATTAAAACCATGGAAGGGCCATTTAATTGGCCAAACCCAACAGATGTCCTGAGAGTGGGAGCTGATTAGACTTCAGCAAAAGAGGACAAAGGAATAAATTAAGAGGGGTAATAGTGTATGAGAGTGAGCTTGTGGTAAACATAAATGTACCAGTTTGCATGTCTATCTGACAATCTTAAATCCATTGGAGATGTAATTCTTAGGGTGCTCAAGATAATTTAGTGAATGTTATCCAAGTATGGCGTCAGAGCTAATGTTGGACATTGTGTTCAGAGATTTGCAAGCACAGATTGGCTAAGTTCAACCAGTAATTTGCCTGATGCAAACAGTCTGGGGAACATGCTGTTTGATACAATCAATCAGTCTTTGGAATGTACTGCCTACATACCTAGCATTACAACAGAACTGAAATTCGTATACCACGTTATTCATTATAGGCAGAAAAAAGATAAAGACAATAGATAAAAAGAGACAGGAATATTAAGGGTATTTCTGAGAGACGCAATTACCCAGCAAGAGCATCAATCATACAGTCATAAGAGTCATAGAGCTGTACAGCACAGAAACAGACTCTTCAGTCCAACTTGTCCATGCCAACCAGATATCCTAACCTAATCTAGTCCCTTTTGCCCCTCTAAACCCTTCCTATTCTTATACCATATATCCAGATGCCTTTTAAATGCTGTCAATGTACAAGCCTCTAACACTTTCTCTGGCAGCTCATTCCATAACGCACCACCCTATGTGTGAAAACATTGCCCCTTAGGTCCCTTTTATATCTTTCCCCTCTCAAACTAAACCTATGCTCTCTGGTTCTGGACTCCCCTATCCCAGGGAAAAGGTCTTGTCTACTTATCCTATCCATGCCCCTCATGATTTTATAAACCTCTATAAGGTCACCACTCAGCCACTGATGCTCCAGGGAAAACAGCCCTAGCCTATTCAAACTCTGTCTATAGCCCAAATCCTCTCAACCTGGCAATATACTTGTAAATCTTTTCAGAATTCTTTCAAGTTTCACAACGTTCTTCTGATGAGAGTCAGACCAGAATTGCAGTATTCCGAAAGTGGCCTAACCAATGACCTGTACAGCCACAACATAATCTCCCAACTCCTATACTCAATAGTCTGACCAATAAAGGAAAGCATACCAAACACCTTCTTTACTATCCTATCTACCTGTGATTCTACTTTCAAAGAACTATGAACCTGCACTCCAATTTGTCTTACCATTAAGTGTAGAAGTCCTGCCCTGATTTGCCTTTCCATAATGCAGCATCTCACATTATTTAAGAGAAACTCCATCTGCCACTCCTCAGCCCATTGGCCCATCTGATCAATATCCCATTGTACTCTGAGGTAACCTTCTTCGCTGTCCACTATACCTCCAGTTTTGGTGTCATCTACAAACTTACTAACTATATCTCCTATGTTCATATCCAAATCATTTATATAAATGATGAAAAGTAATGGACCTAGCACCGAATCTTGTGGCACTCCACTGTGTATGACTGAAACATCCCAGTGTAGGGCGTATATACTAACCTTTATTTTTTGCCTTACATTTTTACAAGATAACACAATTTGTATCACATTTTACTGCCTTTAATCAAATGGTGTTGAATCAATTAACCTGCTAAGTTAAATATTTCACTGTCAGGTGGAACCCATCCTCTCCTACCTGTTGTGCATCAGCTAGCCAAAGGATTACTTTCAGTGTCACAACATGTCATCAGTAACATTGAGTGGATAAACGTTTTGTCACAGTTATTAATAGATTGAGCTGTTCTATTTATAGAATTGTATTTTCTTTATGAATGGAACTAACTAGCATAACTAGGGGAAAATGCGGTAAAGAAAATCCATTATCATTCCCAATGCCTATCATGCAGCATGAATCATCAATGCTCCACAGTGAAGGTGAAAATGGCTACAAAAAGGATCAAGGTAAGTGAATGAGATGAGATGTACTGGGTTGCTTTGTCCCTCTGTAGGTCTGTGGGATGAGGTGGGAATGGACGATGTTGGGGAAGGAGAGGGGGTAAGCTTTCTGCTGTATGGGCCTCCCTGTCCAATTTAGGGGCATATGTCATTTGTCTGACATCAAATAGATGTAATTGACAAAAGTAAAGATGGGGAAATGAATATTTATATTGCCGAAAAAGGGCACATTTTGTCAAATCTTTCTATCTGGCTTTTGCCAAGACAGATTTTCAAGAAGATGAAAGTAAAGGGAAAACATTTAGACTGTATGAATGGAGAATATTGATTGGTAAGCAAGTGGACTCTGATTGGTTGAGTGGAGAGTGCACCAATTAATGATGACCGACAATTAACTGCCAAGCTTGAGTTTAAATGTTAAACTGGACAGGTTGCTCTAACTGGTCAAAGCAATCTCCAAATAAATGAATGATAGAATGGTTGTAACCGATTTTTTAAAAGTTGAAATAGTCGCAGTGTGCGTATCCAGCTGATTTCTATCTGCAAAGAATGGGCCCTGTGTATTCATATCAATAACATCCAGTACATGCAAATGCATCACACTATGAGCCTGGCTGATAATCCTAAACTGATTGTCAACACAATTCTTTGCACACTCAGGACAATGCAGCAAGTGTTGTCAATTCACAGAATCACATCTGATGTCAAATGCTGACTTGATATTTTGCAAGTGTGGCCTAGCTGGATTTGGTCAGGACCTACTTGTTGTCGATGGTTAAGGGGATATGCTGTTTGATACTGTCCAGTCTTTGGTCCTCACTTAGAAATCAGTCAGGGGTTCTCTATTACAGTCTACCATGAACCGACCTTCACTGTCTTACAGATTGGACTCCTACAGTCCCACTAATGGGCCTAAGGTCTTGTAAAGTGGCCAGACTACCAACAAATAATTGGGAAAGGTCAGATATCTTGGCTGTTTGAGCAATAGGTCACGCTCCTACATAGTGTGCGTCACTAACACTTGCCATCAAGCCAAAAAGGTTATCTTTCTATCACACAAATGAACAAGGCTGCATATGAATTTCAGTGCGATACTTGATGTGTAGGCCATTATCCTGACAACTGACACACTGTGTCAAACAGCATTCCCCTTTAGCTATCCACTGCAAACAAAATCGTGACCACAGCCAACCAGCCTGCATTTATAAAGCATACCATACAAAGTCCATGTGATTCTGTGGTCGGACAATGTTTGTTCTGGTTGTGCAAAGAACTCTGCTGACAATCAATTAGCAATTATCAGTTGTGCTGCAGTGTGACACACTTGTGTGTACTGGAAGCTCCATGCGTTAGAACCCTGTTCTTTGCCGATAGAAAAAATCATGTGCATACGTAAGTTCCTCTAATATATTTTTGCGCCGTGTAAGCCTCTGAGGTCTCTCCTCAGCTACGTAGCTTTTAAAGGGAACTTTGGTGAACACACTGTATCTATTTCAACTCAACAAAATATGTGACAGATATTCTCTGCTTCCTTTCTCAGCACAATGCCTTTACCAATTAGAATCAACTTATCTGGTTTAAATTTAAACAAAACTTGGCAGTTAACTGCCAGTCATCATCAACTTGTGTATTCTCCATGACAACACTTATCTAAATCAGAATGCACTTCCAACTGATCTGAATGTTCCTTACATTCTGTATACATATCGTTTTGTCTTTATTTTGGTATTTCTTGTGAATTGTCTTCATCTATGCAAGATAAAAAAAATCCAACATTTTTCCTTTGATTCAGCAATTTTCAAGTTCTTTACTATCAGTAAAACTGTTTGGATATTTGTACCCTGATGTATAGATCCCTGAGAAAATTATCAATACAGTAAATAAGTCAAGTAGCAGTGTAAACTGGACACTAGCAAGCATCTTCTTTGAAATAATGTCATGGGACTTTTGACACCCACACACAAAAAAGACAACCTTTGACATCATTACTAAAAGGAGACAGTCCCTCAGCACTGCGTTAGAAGGTTTGCATAACTCAAGCCTATGTTGTCGAAACCAGAAACTTTCAGCTCTGACTCAACAGTGCCTCTAGCTAACCCACAGGCACTGGAAGTGAAAGATTACTCCTGTTGATTCATTTCTAGATCATTTCGGGACCAGTATTTCTATGATAAAACTATGTGGAAAAATAGAGCACTTGTACCACCTGCTGGAGTTTCAGAGCATTTCCTGAAGAATTCAGTGGGCATGGGTTCAGCAAGACTCTTAGACAACAGCTCCACCTGCTGGAGTTTTCAAAGTTATCCAACCAAGTGGAGAATCATGATTAATGTTTTTATTTTGTTATAATAGTTGTAAATATGGACTATCAAATTTTAACTACAATCTTCTGATTGCTATACGTGAGACTAAAATGCTTTTTTTTTAGAAAAAGAATAAGCATGAATTCAGTGGCTGAGTACCTGGTCACAGAATCAGACCAGCTTTATGAGGTCTATGTGAAATGAATAAATCTGTCTATACTGAAATAACAGTTTCATTAAAATATACTGCTGCTACTGTTCATCAGTGGATGGAGTAAATATTGAAAATACTGGCTAAGGTTCCAATGAAGTGGGCTGCTTTATGGTGTCAAGTCTTAAGTGTTGTCAGATCTGCATTTTTTCAAGCAAATGGAACGCATTTCACCACATTCCTAACTTGTGCCTTGTAGATGTTGGATAGGCTTTGGGGAGATGGGAGGTGAGTTACTCACCAGCCTCTGACCTGCTCTTGTAGCCACAGTATGTGTATGGTGAGCCCAGTTGAGTTTCTGATGAGTGGTAAGCTCCAAGAAGTTGATAATAGGGATTCAACAATTCCAGTGTCATTGGACTCCAGAGGTAATGGTTAGAGTCTCTGTTGTTTGAGATAGTCATTGCCTGGCATTTGTTTGACATTAATGTTATTTGTAATCTCAGCCCAGACATTGTCCAGATCTTGCTGCTGTTCGATGTGAACTGCTTCAGAACCTGAAGTGTCACGAATTGTGCTGAACATTGTTCAACCATCAACAAATATTCCCACTTCTGAATTTATGATGGAGGGAAGGTTTTTGATAAAATAGTTGAAGGTACCTGGCACAAAACACTGTTGTGGAACTCCTGCATTATTATCCTCAAATTGAGATGAATCACCTCTAGCAACCACAAATATCTTCCTTCGTGATGGGTATGATTCCAACCCACTACCACCCCCCCTCCCCCAAGATACCTATTAATTCCAAGTTTGCCAGAGCTCCTTGATGCCACACTTGGTTAAATATGGCCTTGATGTCAAAGGCAATCACTCATACCTCACTCCTAAAATTCAGGTTGACCCCTTGGCTTGATGGTTATGATTGGCCATGAAGTTATAGGTTGTTCTGGAGTATATTTCTTCTGCTGCTGATGGTCCACCACACCTCACTGTTACCCAGGTTTGAGATCTGTTCAAAATCTGTACCATACAGTTTGATGAGAAAATCACACAACATAATGGAGGGTACTCTCAAGACAAAGATGGGACTTGGCTCCACAAGGACTGTGCAGTAGTCCCTCCTGCAATGCTGTCCTACACAGGTAGACTGATGAGGATGAACTCAATTAGATTTATCTGCTTTTGTTGGTTTCCTCACCACCTACCACAGACCTAGTCTACCAGCAATGTCCTTTAGGATCTGACCAGTTCAGTTGGTAATACTGCTTTCCCCAGCATTTTGGTGATGGACACTGAAATCCCCCATCCAGAGTACATTTTGTGGCCTTGCTACTGTCAGTGCTTTCTGTAAGTGGGGATCAACATGAAGGAACACTGATTGATCAGCTGAGGGAACTGGTGGGGTGAGGTGGGGGAGGGGAGTTGTTGGGGGACAGTAAGTACAATCAGCAGGAGGCTTGTTTGCCATAATTTACCCTGATGCCATGAGACTATTGATCTGGAGTTATTCCTGAGGACTCCTAGGGAACCTTCCTCCCAACTGTATCCCACTGTTCTGCCGATAGGGCAGGATATATCCGGGGATGGTGACTGTGGTGTCTGGAACGTTATTTGTAAGGTATGATTCTGTGGGGGTGACTAAGTCAGGCTGTTGCTTGACTTGTCGGTGGAACATCTCGCCTACTGTTAGCAAGAGCTCCCAGATGTTGGTGAGGAGAACTTTGCACTATCAATATGGTTGTATTTGCCTTTGTTGTTTCAACTGCCTACACCAGAGTGGTCTGACTAGTTTCATTTCGTTGTTTAGACTTTATTGGTATAACTGGGTGATTGGTCAGGCCATTTCAAAAGACTTTTAAGTATCATCCACATTGCTGTGACCTGGAGTTATACATAGACCAAACCAGTAAAGATGACAGCCTTCCTTCCCTGAAGGTCATTAATAGATTTTTATTTACATAGTAACAAGACTGTCTGAAACTTAGTTGGTACATGGGATATTTAGTATGCAGAAACAGAACACTCTATTCAACATAAAGTCATGACAAACAGAGAAAACATTATTATCCTAGATGCCATGATATTTTAGATTAGTAAAAGACAGCTCCTTATCTCTGGAACTATTCTTGTGAATCTTTCCTGCACACTGTCCAATAACTCCATATCCTTCCAAATGTGTGGTATCCAGAACTGAGGCT
This sequence comes from Hemiscyllium ocellatum, assembly GCF_020745735.1. NCBI lineage: Eukaryota > Metazoa > Chordata > Chondrichthyes > Orectolobiformes > Hemiscylliidae > Hemiscyllium > Hemiscyllium ocellatum. The sequence goes on from NC_083426.1 coordinate 42,496,020, forward strand.
GCAGCAATGTTTTGCGCGAGTTAAACATAACCTCCCAGCTCTTGTACTCTGTGCTGCTACTAATGAAGGGTACCTGCTTGTTCGAACTGCATTTTCGAATTGTCCTGCCACCTTCAATGACAAATAAACATCTACACCTTGGTCTCTCTGCTCCTGCACCTCGCTGAGAATCATCCCCTTTATTTAATATGTCTTTCTCCATCTCCTTCTTACCAAACTGAATCACTCCATATTTCTCTGCTATGAACTTTTGATACCTCTTTTCCCAACCCATTGAACTGTCAATGTCCTTTTCATGTTCTACATGTTCCACGCCTCGAAGTGTACAAACCTGCCAAGCTTCATATCATTCACAAAATGTGAAGCTGTGCCTTCAAGACCAAGGCCCAGGTCAGGAATAATTTTCAGGAATTGGAAGGATCCCAACACTGATCCCTGGGCAAACTTTTCTCTGGCGTGAAAAATATTTAATTATTCAGCTTCCAATCACTCGGCTAATTCTGTATCCACGGCTGTTGTCCTTACACTGAAAGTCTATGTACACCACAGGACACACAGCTCCCTTCATTAATACCTCCGCTTCCCTGACCCCAGCATTTAGAGTCATAGAGTCATAGAGATGTACAGCAGGGAAACAGACCCTTCGGTCCAACACGTCCATGCCAACCCAATCTAGTCCCACCTGCCAGCACCCACCCCAAATCCCTCCAAACCCTTCCTATTTTTATACCTACCCAAATCCCTTTTAAATGCTGTAATTGTACCAAGCTCCACCACTTCCTCTGGCAGCTCATTCCATATGTGTACCGCCCTCTGCTTGAAAAGGTTGCCCCTTAGATCTCCTTTATATTTTTCCCTTCTCACACTCAATACTCTGACCAATAAAGGAAAGCATGCCAAGTGCCATCTTCACTATCCTATCTACCTGCAACTCCACTTTCAAGGAGCTATGAACCTGCACTCCAAGGTGTCATTGTTCAGCAACACTCCTTCGGACCTTACCATTAAGTGTATAAGTCCTGCTAAGATTTGCTTTCCCAAAATGCAGCCTCACATTTTTCTAAATGAATCTCCATCTGCCATTTCTCAGCCCACTGGCCCATCTAACCAAGATCCCATTGTAATTTGAGATAACCTTCTTCACTGTCTACTACACCTCCAATCTTGGTGTCATCTGCAAACTTACTAACTACAGTAGCGCCTCGACAAACAAATGACCCCGTTCACGAACAAATCGGTTTAAGAACAGCATTTTACATAAAGATTTGCTTCAACATACGTACAAAATTCAAGGTACGAACAAAGGTACGAGCAGTTCGTCTTGGAGCGTGCACAGTTCACCTTTGGAGCGTGCTCAGTTCGTCCTTGGAGCGTGCTCAGTTCACCTTTGGAGCGTGCGCTGTGAACGTTATCCGAACAATGGGAAAAATTGATTCAGTTTGCGAACTTTGCGGGTCCCGGAACGGATTAAGTTCGTAAGTCGAGGCGCTACTGTATACCTCTTATGCTCGCATCCAAATCATTTATGTAAATGACAAAAAAGTAGAGGGCCCAGCACCGATCCTTGTGGCACTCCACTGGTCACAGGCCTCCAGTCTGTAAAACAACCCTTTGAGCCAGTTCTGTATCCAAATGGCTAGTTCACCCTGTATTCCATGAGATCTAACCTTGGGCAGTCATTTGTCCTGATATACCATCGCTAACTGCCATAATTTAGTTTTATGTACATTGTAATAATTTCCTAAACCCTTCCACATGACAGTTCCTTTATGACCTTCTTTAAAACTGGCTTCATCTACAAGATTTTGACTGCCTCACTTAATAACTCCACTTTATGTTTAATAATCAGTTTTTAATGCCTCTTTGAGAGACTATGTATAAAAGCCAGTACCACGACTTCCCTCATTGCTATAATCTATGATCAGCCAGGCTGCCTGCTCTTAATGAGTATCCAGTAATGTCTGTCACAAGCAGTCTGTGAGAACAGCAGGTGATGACAAGTTTATATTTGGCAGTACTACTCTCAAATTGCCTATGCCAGTGTTCGTTCAGTAAGACTGATAGTTTTGAGGGATCTAGCTGAACACAGAAACCTTACAGTGTGAAAGCAGGCCATTCGGCTCATACTAACCCTCCAAAGAGCAACTCACCCAGATGCAACCCCATCCCTATAACCCCATATTCCCATGGCTATTTCACCTAGCCTGTATATCTCTTGACATTATTGGCAATTTAGCATGACCAATCCACCAAACCTGCATAATTTTGGACTGTGGATGAAACCCATGCAGGCATGGGGAGAATGTGCAAACTCCACACAGACAGTCACTCGAGACTGGGATTGAACTCAGGTGCCTGATGCTGTGAGGCAGTAACACTTACCACTGAGTCACCGTGCCACCAGTAAGAACGAGTGTATTAATGCAGATTGGGAGCAAGGAATATAATTGGAAGTAAAAGGATGATGTGTTTCATAAGGATTTGCTGATTTTATAACACAGTGGCTCTGCATAGAGTGATCACTTGAGTACTGATGCAGACTTCATGGAACAAAGACAAACTTAGTAACAACTTACACAAAGCTTTGAAATCTTGTGCATGTACTCACTCCAGTAACTGGCCTTTGAGTGTTTTAAGTCTGAGAGAGTGGATCTTGTTGGTTTCGATTTGTTCAATTCAACAACAGCTAAACATCTTGGAAAATGGATATAGTTTTATTTCAGATCCCCAACTCTTGTGAGAAGGCTGAGGGGCAGCAATGTCATGTGGGTTCGAAGGAAGCTTTTGATTGATTCAGGTTTAGTCAGGGATACAATTTCCATTTGCTGACAAATAATTATGACCCACTTCATATTGTTATCAGAATCTGCCAGCTTTCCTGATCACTTTCTAATGCTAGCTCAGAAATTACTGAATGTAAGACAAGGGGAAGAACTTGCAACACCTTTCTGAACTTATAGATGTCCCAGAGTGCCTTCCTGCCTGGGAAACACATTTCTGAAAGGTAGTCACATTAGCAATGTTCGAAATGTAGCAATCATGTTGCACATAACAAGGTCCACAAACAGCAATGAATGACTAGATAATTCTTCTTCTTATTTGTTCAGTGGATGTGGCCTTTACTGATTGGGCCTTACTCATTCCTAACTGCGCTTGAGAAGGCAGTGGTGAGCTTCATCTTGAACTGCCACAATTCGTGTAGATGCACTCACAATAATGTTACAGAGTTCCAGGATTTTGGCCCAGTAACACGGTATCACTGGTGATATGTTTCCAAATGAGATCAGTGAGCGATTTAGAGGAGAACTTGCAGGTGGTGGTGTTCCCCTCATATCTGTTTACCTTGTTCTTCTAGACGGAAGTGTTGTAGATCTGGAAGGTGAATTTCAGCACAACAGTTTGTTGATGGCACACTGATGCTACTAAATATCAGTGGTGTGGGAGTGGATATTGATGGTAATGGGTGGAGTTCCAATCAAGCGAGTTGCTTCATGTGTGAAGCTTCCTGAGTGTTGTTAGAGCTGCACCCATCCAGGCTAGTGGGGAGTATTCATGCACAGTCTTGACTTGTGCCTTGTACATGATGGGCAAGCTTTGAGGAATCAGCTGGTGTTACTCGTTTCTGGATTCCTATCCTCAGAACTGCTCTTGTAGCCACAGCATTTATGTGGGTCCAGTTCAGTCTCTGGTCATTGTTAATAACTAAGGGGTTGATAGTGAGGGATATCAGTGAGGGTAATACCATTGACTGCCAAGGAGCAAGAATATCAAGGTGGGTAAATTCCTTCATCTAATAGATAGTCATTGCTAAACGTGTGTGGTACAAATGTCAGTTGTTCCATGAAGAACAAATCCTGGTGGGAAGAACTTGGAAAACTCCTTTTCTCTCTTCAGAACGTTGTGTGGGACTTTCTCATTTCATTCAAGACGGTCTCAACCAGAAGATAGCAGTTCCACCAAAGCAGTTGTACCCTCCGACTGGATCTCATCGTGGTGTAGGGGCTCAAAACACTGAAGTGGGTCAAGAACTCTCAAACTTCCATCTGACAATTGGTGGGGGGGTAGCTAACTGAGCCTTAGTTTGACAACAGTGTTCCTTATATGGTTGTGCAGTGCAACTGGGAATGAGCCCTACAGAGAAAACAAAATCAGACCACCCATAAGCAACTTTCCCTTCAAGATGTGCTTTTTATTGACTGGTTTAATAACTTGGTGAGAAGGCATCTCCACAACGAAACATCCTTTCAATTACTTGTGCTGAAATATACCAGATTCATGGCTCATTCTGCTGCCCTTAATTGGGCAGGAAACCTGTCTCGATGTCAATTAAGGGTACACCCTCTGGAGAAATAATTGGGATATTGACAATGAAAACTCACCTCAGTACTGTGTCTATTGACCTTGTACCAGAATAACTGCACTATCCTGTTTAGACAGTTCTAAGCACCATTCTAATCTAGTTCTAAGCCAGGCAAGTATGTTTTCAGTTTGATAACAGAAGCTGCTGCTGAGGCATGAATCAGCACTAAAAAAAAACAAGCCCTAACTGGACTTTCTGAACCACAGGGTTAACCTAACACTTTCCTGGTTTGATTTGTAAAAGCTGAGCCAGTTAAATGATGAGGGTTTAGTCAAATAACAACCAGCCACTTTGAACTCACTGCCACCATCTCCTGACTGAAATGTAGACGGCAAATCAATAGAAAAGTAAAAACTTTTAAGAGGTAGAACAGACAAAACTGAATAAATATTAGGATGAGCAGATAGTAGGAACAACCCTTTCTTTAGTTAGAACTGTCTGTGAAATGCTAGTGTGCAACAGGTCAAGGCTTCATTCACTCAACTGAGAATCGGAACTGAGAATTTACAAGTAATCTTTCCAAAGGAAACAGACATCAGATGTGGAGGAAGAAAACGTAATGCTATTCCTCTTTCACTTGTGATTCAAATTGGAAAATTTAGGAACAAACCCAAAGCAAGCTATGTGTCACTTCAGAATTGGTGATTGGTCTTAAAGGTGCATGTTAAAGTTCTAGGACACTACAGTCCTTTGGCTGAGATCTTCTGGTCACCAGCAACAATGCGAGTATTCCCACTATCCACAAAGTTGGCCTTCCCGAGATTTTCCGAATCTGGGGCTGAAGCAGAAATGGGCAGTGCAGCTTCATCACAGTCAGTTCAATAAGCTTGGTACAGATAACAGAAGGGAAGCCAGTAGTGCGTTAAGTTTTTAAAAGGTCCGAGAATGTTAATAAATGACTGCACATTAGTGAGTGAGTGAGTGGTGGATGAAGCAGGAAAATGGGTGAGTGGGTTGATGAGTGATTTGGAGTGTGGTGGATAATGCAGGGAGATGGGTGAATGGGTTGATGAGTGATTGGGAGTGTGGTGGATGAAGCAGGGAGGTGGATGAGTGGTAATTGACATCTCACCACCAGCAGCCTTCCACAGGACAGCTTCCTCCAGGACATGCTGGTCCACTCTCCTTCACTCACAACAAGTCCCCTCTCTGCCTCCCAGCAGCTTCCCCTGCAACTGCAGAAGGTGTAACACTTGTCCATTCACTTCCACTCTTCTCAGTATCCAAAAGCTCAAACACATCTTCCAGAGGTGAAGCAGCACTTCATTCATCCTAGTCTACAGCATTAGCTGATCACAACGTGGTCTCCTATACATTGGGGAAATGAAGCATAGACTGGGTGACCACTTCGCAGAACGCCTACGTTCTTGTCCACAAAAAAGACCCTGAGCTTTCAGTTGCCCTCCACTTCATCACATCAGCCTGTTCCCCGGCCAACATCTCTGTTTCAAGCTTGCTGCAGTGTTCCAGCAAAGCACCTCATTTTCCACTTGGAGACCCTGCAGCCTTCTGGGCTCAATATGAAGTTAAACAACTTTAGGGCTTGAGCTCTCCAAATCTTTACTTTAACCCTCACACCAGGCCTTGTTATCGTATAGTGCTATTACACACAACCCACTGTTAGCTACTAACAGTCCCGTTAATAGCTATTCATCCTCCTAGCCAGATCATTATCCGCTCCTTTGTCTAATTGTTCTTCACTCTCTTTGAACTCTACCCCCACCTATCATTTACTCCATACCCCCTCCCCCCACCTTATCTTCTACATATAAACCAAAGAAGGGCTTATGCCCAAAATTCGATTCTCCTGCTCCTTTGATGCTGCCTGACCTGCTGAGATTTTCCAGCTTCACATTTTTCAACATTGTCCTAGCACCCATCAGTTCTGAGGAAGGGTCACTCAACCCAAAACATTAGCTCTGATTTCTCTCCACAGATACTGCCAAACCTGCTGAACTTTTGCAGCAATTTCTGGTTTGGGTTGTGGTAATTGGGAATGGATAGCTGCATTGAGGTAGTAAAGTGGTAGTTCAGCTCCAAGACAGGGATCAGTCATGCTGCACAGTTGATGCAAATGCAGAAAATGCTGAAGAAACTCAGCAGGTCTGGCAGCCTCTGCGGAGAGAGAAGAAAAAAGAGCAACCACTCTGAGAACAATATGACACTTCCTCAGAATTCCAGCATCCAGGTTATTTTGCTTTCAAGTGACATATCTGATAGACCAGGTTTTAACTGTCTAACATTTCCAGGGCAAGTATGAAATAAGTCTCACATATCTGGCCCAAGTCCCCACTCTCAGCTTAGGAATGGAGTGAAGGTAATTACAGAGGCGGTAGGGAATCAGCACACTGGAAATTTAAACTTCCTGAGGCATTCCCATGCAGGTCTCTGGATCCCGACACTCATCTCTTAATTTATCTTCCAACTCGGAGATCTGGGAACCAGAAGATTTAGGCCAACTGTTTCCATGTTTATTAGGCAAAATCTCAGTGAGAGTCTGTCACCTAAACACATCACCTAAATGTGTCCCACAATGTAACATCAGATCAATACCTTCCATTACTTCACCCTTGGATTATGTAGTGTCTACTTGGGACATTACAATATATGAAATTATTATGCAGCAATGTGACTCCCAACTGCCCTCTGAAGTGGCCTTATAGACCACTCTGTTGCATCAATAACTATGAAGTTTCAACAAAGAAATGAAACGGGACAGACTACCTGGAAATCCACCTAGATACTGGAAAAGACAACTGCAGTGACAGCCATTTCAACTCTGCAAAGTCCTGTTTATTAATTGCCAACGACTAATTCCAAAATTGAGAGAGCTGTCTCACAAACTAGTCAAGGAACAGCCTTACATAGTCATACTCACAAAATCATACTTTATAGACACCACTATCGCCAACCCTAGATACATCCTGTCTCACCAACAGGATAGACTCAGGGGTTGTCCTGGAAGTTCTCATCATTGACTCCAGGCGCCATGAAGTCACATAGCTTCAGGTCAAATATGGGTAGAAACTTCCTGCTGATTACCACCTACTGTCCTCCCTGAGTTGATGAATCAGTACTGCTCCATGTTGAGCAATATTTAGGAGAAGCATTGAGGAACACAAGTGCACAAACGTACTGTGGGTGGGGGATTTCAATGTCTATCACCAAAAGTGGCTGAGCAGCAGTACAACTGATCGAGCTGGGTGGGTCCTGAAGGACATTGCTGCGAGACTGGGTCTGCTGAAGATGAATAGGGAACTGGTAAGGAGGAAAAAATACTTGACCTCATCCTTACCAATCAGCCAGCTGCAGATGCATCTGTCAAAGGCAGTATCGGTAAGAGTGACCATCGCACAGTCCTTATGGAGACAAAGTCCCATCTTCATAATAAAAATAATCTCCACTGTGTTGTATGGCACTATTGCTGTGCTAAATGGAACAGACTTCAAACAGATCTAACAACTCAAGATTGGACATCCACGTGCCACTGTGGGCCATCAATAGCAACAGAATTCCTGATGCAGGGTTTTTGCCCAAAACATTGATTCTCCTGCTCCTTGGATGCTGCCTGACCTGCTATGCTTATCCATAACCTCACTCTTGACTCTAATCTCCAGCATCTGCAGTCCTCACTTTCGCCTATCAGTAGAATTGCACTCCAGTATAATCTGTAACTTCATAGTGCGACATATCCCCCACTCAACCATTACCATCAAGCCAGGGTCAATGTAGACCACAGGAAGACATATCAGGAGTAGCACCAGGCATACCTGAAAGTAAAGTATAATATCTGGTGAAGCTGCCATGCAGCAGAAGCAGCAAGTGATAGTTAAAGCCAAGCAATCCCACAACTAACGGATCACATCCAAGCTCTGCAGTCTGGCCACATCCAGTTGTGAATGGTGGTGGATGATTAAACAACTCACTGGAGGAGGAGGTTTCACAAATATCCCTATCCTCAACGATGCAAGAGTACAGCACATCGATGCAAAAGACAAAGCTGAAGCATTTGCAGCAATCTTCAGCCAGACGTGCTGAGTGGATGATCCATTGCTGCCTCCTGCAGTGGTGTCCAGCATCACAGATATCAGTATTCAGCCACTTTGATTCGCTCCATGTGATATCAAGAAATGGTTGGAGACTTCGGATACTGCAAAAGCTATGGGCTCTGACAACATTCCAGTAATAATACTGAAGGCTTGTGCTTCAGAACTTGTAACATCCCTAGCCAAGCACTTCCAGTATGGTGACAACACTGGCATCTACCCAACAATGTGGAAAATTGCCTGAGTATGTTCTGTACATAGAAAAGCAGACCAAACCCAGTCTAGCCAATTACCTCCCCATTCACGACACAAACAGTTTGAGCAGGCAGCAGCTGCTCAGCAACAGCCTGTACACTGAAATTCAGTTTGGGTTCCACCAAGGCCACTCAGCCTCTGACTTCATTACAGTCTTGGTTCAAACATGGACAAACAGCTGAATTCCAGAAGGGAGAGGAGAGTGACAGCCCTTGACATCAAGGCTGAGAGAAAGGGAGGTCTGAGGGTGCTGGAGATCAGAGCTGACAGTGTGATGCTGGAAAAGCACAGCCAGTCAGGCAGCATCCAAGGAGCAGGAGAATTGACATTTCAGGCACAAGTCCTTCATATGAGATTCCTGATGAATGGCTTATGCCCGATAAGTTAATTCTCCTGCTCCTCTGATGCTGTCTGACCAGCTGAGCTTTTCCAGCACCACACTCAACTGCATTCAACTGAGTCTAGCTTCAAGGAGCCCTAGCAAATCTGGAATCAATGGATATCAGGGCAAACTCTCCGCTGGTTGGAGTTAAATCAGGCAGTTAGGAAGATGGTTTTTGTTGTTGGAGGTCAGTCATCTAAGCTCCAGGACATCTCTGCAGGAGTTCCTCAGGGTACTCTCTGAGGCCCAACCATCATCAATGACCCTCCCTCCATCGTAAGGTCAGAAGTGGGAATGTTCGCTGATGATTAACCCAGCACCTTTCATGACTCCCCAGGTACCAAAGCAGTCCATGTTCAAACGTAACAAGACCCGGACAATAATCAGGCTTGAGTTGACAAGTTGGCAAGTAACATTCATGCCACAAATGTCAGGCAATAACCATCTCCAAAAAGTGACAATTTAATCATCACCACTTGACATTCAGTGGTATTACTGTCACTAAAGCTTCCACTATCAATGTCCCTGAGGGAGGAGGTGTAGGTTAATATTGACCAGAAACTCAACGGGATTTGCCACATAAAAACGGTGGCTACAGGCCCAGCTCAGAGGCTAATAATACTGTGGTGTGTAACTCACTTCCTGACTCACCAGAGACTGCCCACTACCTATAAGGCACAAATCAGGCATCTGATGAAATATTCCTCACCTGCCTCGATGAGTGCAGTCCCAAAAACACTCAAGCAGCTTGACACCACCCAGCCAAAGCAGCCTGCCTGATAGGCACCACATCCACATGCATCCACACCCTCCCCACTGATGCACAGTAGCAGCAGTGTGTACTATCTACAAGATGCACTGCAGAAATTTAATGAAGATCCTTAGACAGTTCCTTCCAAACCCACAATCACTTCCATCAAGAAGGACAAGGGCAGCAGATAATGGGAGGACCATCCCCTTCAACTTCCCCTCCAAGTCACTCACCATCCTGACTTGAAAATATGTTGCTGTTCCTTCATGGTCACTGGGTCAAATTTCTGGAATTCCCTCCCTAAGGGTATTGTGGGTCAACCTACAGCACATGGACTACAGCGGTTCAAAGAAGGAACTCACCAGTACCTTCTCAAGGGCAACGAGGAACAGGCAATAAACACTGGCCCAGCCAGCAACTCCCATGTCCCATGAATGAATAAAATAAAATGAAACACTAGAATAAATGATAGCTTAGGACTTTCTTCTTAGCTGCTAGAATTTCAGACACATCCCACCGTTATCTGATTTGAAACATTTAAGTGTCACACTGCAAAAGGATTGGAGTCTTGAATAATCACAATAACTTTACTCTGTTTAATATAATCCAAATTCTCTACAAGAAATGAATAGCAACAAGTGAGCAATCCAGTTTTGGAGCAAGTTACCCAGAATTCATCAATGATACAAATACAATTTTACAAAGTAAAAAATAATTTTCCTACATGCTCCAGTGATATTAATTATGGATGTTATTAAAAACATACTTTTTTTTACCTCTGAGAAATGTCCTCATTACCTCCACATCCATAGCAGTGTTTAGGCTTGACATGGCAATCCTAGTCATATATCTCAACAATGGAATGTTAATTCAAATTCTATCTTGTGTGATTTCATACTTTGAGCAGCTCAATGGAGACAGTCCTCATTGTGTTTGTCCAGCATTTCCAAAAGGACTCCTGATTCAAGACGAGTGTGTCTGCACTGGCAGGTCTCACTTTGGAGCTGGCTTCTAGGTTCAGCACCATCCAATGTCTCCAAAAGTGTCCACGTTTCTTGCCCAGCAGCAGGAGAGGAGTGAGCCTTGAACCACTTAGTAAAGTCACAAATGGTGGCTTGAGTCAGGAGCTTTCCAAGGTTTCCTCCCCAAAGAAGGAGATAAATGAATCTACCATTATTTCCCATAAACCAAAGGTCTGATCCTTCCTCAATGTCAACTGCACCCACTGTTCACTCATTCTTCAGCCGAAAGAAATAACTCTTTGCAATTGAGTCCAAACATTTAACATTCTGGTAAATGTCAGTACAGCACTCAATCCTTTCCCTTCAAAGGACAGTGCATAAATTGAGCCTAAAATAAATATATATAAATTACTGTACCAGTGATGAATGCAAAGGTTTTATTTCTTAATTCCCTCAGTTGAAAACCAGTCCAGCATTCTATTCCAGTTTTGGTTCCATCACCGATTCTTGATTCCAGAATTACAAATCTGTGATTGATAGGGATTTGAATGGGGATGGGAAGGTAACTGACCCAGCAGTTAGTTGTTTAAAGGCTTACTACAATGGACCTGAAGTTGGTGCCGGTGGTGGAATTTCAGTCTGAACAGTAACCAAGCTAGAAAAATTACACAGTCTCATTTAAAGCTCCTCTTGTACAGACAGCCTGTCTTGGTTGCTTTTTGGACCACTTTAAATTGAAATTGAGTACCAACCTTTTTTTTAAATGCACTTCCTTAATCTGTATTGAGCAAAACAAACTAAATCATGTCAATCCATCCCATCAGCACTAAAAAAAAATCAAATTCAAGGTTTAATCCCCTTCCAGCTCCATCTTTATCCTACCTAATGATGGACATACAGCATCCCCACTTACGTACAGCTGGAGTAAGGTTTAAATAGTATAACTACTTGGATCAAAGAGCAGAGGAACTTCGTTTGGTGTGGGGGGTGGGGGGGGTCAGACTGTCAATCAGGCATCAGTGAGTGTCACTGTGAGCCTGCTGTCAGGAACAGGCGTCATTGAGCTGCCTGTAACATGTAAACCGCTCCCACCGGCAGAATGGACCGGATGCCGGATCATATCAGAGTAAAGATCGGCATTTGGATGCTTGAGAATATCTGGGTTTAAACTTGGCTTCTGAAGGGTTGGCAGGAATTGCAAACAGAAGATGGGGATTTCAGGAATGTTCTGATGGTAGACAGGAACGAGGAAAGAAATGGCAAAGCCAGAGTCCGTTTCCCCATAACGGTAAGTCAAAACTCCAGTGATACCCAGGTTGGGATTTGGGGAATTGGAGAACTCCAGGGTTGCATCTTTTCCATGAGGCAAGTCCTGTGGCTTTATCAATGGATCCTCTGGAGCACCTTCCTTCATATATAAACTGCAAAGAGAATTAAAAATACCTGTTGAGACTCAGCATATTATTGGTCATCTGGTAGTTTAATAAAGGTTGGTGGGTCACTCAATACCTCCCATAGCTCGCAGGGTGAAAGCACTGCCAAACATATTACTGATTCATCTAACCATGAAGGTACTAAGTTCAATCCCTGGTCCCTATTGATTTAGCTATATCAGCTATGAACAATTGTAAACCAGATTTAATGTTAGTACATTTAGAATGGTGTAATGAGGCAAATCAGCTGTCTACTAAGAATCATATAAAGGTAGGATTAAGATGAGGAATGGGCGAGTTGCTTTCTCCAGCTGAATGTCTCACCGGTGACTATCGGGTGTGAGCTTTTGCTCAGTGATAATGTTGTCATCAGAGACAAAAGCTCATTGCTTCAAACATGCTCCATCGTCAAAGCTGCCATTCAGTGAAATGCTGAGCGAGATGAATCTCTCATGCAGCCATAAATGATGCAACGGCAGAATATGAAGATATTTATGCTCTCATTTCTGCTTTTGTGACCTGTCTGCAAACAGCTGGGTAAACCCATTTCTCAAATATGGTAACTACAATTAGAGTGCCTCAATGGTCGTAAAGCATTTCATGAAGTCCTCAATACATGAAAGGCACCACAAAAATGCAAGCTCTTTCTTCAATACGATGTGCACTTACTCGCAATATTTCAGATCAAACACTTCCGACTGATTGCTCAAAGTCAGTGTCAGGTGTCTACGAGGCATCGTAAAATCCCAAACTCTGAATGAAACAAACATAAAAAGATCTTTTAGTTGCAGATCTGTAAAAGAAAGCAGACCAATACTGGAAAGCAAAGATTTCAGGAGCCAGTGATAATGGAGACAGTAAGGTACTTCTGAACTCTTGGCTTAAATTGAATTAGATTATAGCAATTGCTTATAACACAACTAGAATGCAGAAGTACGTAATTGTGCATAATAGCACACAGTATTCACAGCTTAATAGGAATGATAGATTTCATAGGATGTTTACAACAGCAGTAGGCCATTTGACTAATCAAATCGGTGCTGTCTCTCTGTAACAATCATATACCCCAGCCCAATGTCTGGCCTCTTCCCATTACTCTGCAATGGTGTTCCCTTCAGGTGCTTATCAAATTCCCTCTTGAAAAACAGGCTAAATCTGTCTCCAAGGAGAAAGTGAGGTCTGCAGATGCTGGAGATCAGAGCTGAAAATGTGTTGCTGGAAATGCGCAGCAGGTCAGGCAGCATCCAAGGAACAGGAGATTCGACGTTTCGGGCATAAGCCCTTCCTCAGGAATGAGGAAAGTGTGTCCAGCAGGCTAAGATAAAAGGTAGGGAGGAGGGACTTGGGGGAGGGGCGATGGAGATGCGATAGGTGGAAGGAGATCAAGGTGAGGGTGATAGGCCGGAGTGGGGGTGGGGCGGAGAGGTCAGGAAGAAGATTGCAGGTTAGGAAGGCGGTGCTGAGTTTGAGGGATTTGACTGAGACAAGGTGGGGGGAGGGGAAATGAGGAAACTGGAGAAAGCTGAGTTCATCCCTTGTGGTTGGAGGATTCCTAGGCGGAAGATGAGGCGCTCTTCCTCCAACTGTCGTGTTGTTATGGTCTGGCGATGGTTGCATCCGCTGCACCCGATGTGGCCTCCTCTATATTAGGGAGACGGCTGCCTACTTGCGGAACGTTTCAGAGAACACCTCTGGGACACCTGGACCAACCAACCCAACCACCCCGTGGCTCAACACTTTAATTCCCCCTCCCACTCCACCAAGGACATGCAGGTCTTTGGACTCCTCCATCGCCAGACCATAACAACACGACGGTTGGAGGAAGAGCGCCTCATCTTCCGCCTAGGAACTCTCCAACCACAAGGGATGAACTCAGATTTCTCCAGTTTCCTCATTTCCCCTCCCCCCACCTTGTCTCAATCAAATCCTTCGAACTCAGCACCGCCTTCCTAACCTGCAATCTTCTTCCTGACCTCTCCCCCTCCAACCCCACTCCGGCCTATCACCCTCACCTTGACCTCCTTCCACCTATCGCATCTCCAACGCCCCTCCCCCAAGTCCCTCCTCCCTACCTTTTATCTTAGCCTGCTGGACACACTTTCCTCATTCCTGAAGAAGGGCTTATGCCCGAAACGTCGAATCTCCTGTTCCTTGGATGCTGCCTGACCTGCTGCGCTTTTCCAGCAACACATTTAAATCTGTCTCCACTATCCTTTCAGATCACCTCACTTAAAAGCTTTTCATATTACTTCTGACACCCTGGTGAATCTCTGGTGCTCCCCAGCTCAACCCTTCCCAGCAGGAACAGTTTCTCCCCATCTATGCTGACCAGACTCCTCATGCATACCTCGAGTTAATATCCTCTCAACTTTCAGTTTTCCAGGCGAACGGTAACTTCTCCAAACTATTCCTGAGACTGACGGCCCTCAGAACTAGGAGCATTTTTGAGACTCTTTTCTGTACCCTCCTTATTGCCTCCATATCCTTCCTAAAATGCAGTGTGCAAAATTGAAAATAGTGACCCAATATTTCAACCAGTCAGTCAGAAAGAATAACCCTAAACCTGACTGGATTGAAAATGATCCATTTAATCTTTAGTTGAATTCTGCACTGGAGATTTGTTGGAAGTGTGCCTTCTGACACAAAACCCATCAGGAATCCGCGAATCTAGCAATGAATAAAACTTTAGTGAAAACCATTCCCCCTTTTTGCAGCAGTCAATGTGTTGGACTCTGTGATTTAATGTCCAGTAGCACAGTCAGCCACTCTGACAGCTCCTGGGAAAGGGTAAGTATGTAAGTTAAGTATAAGGTTAGGCATGCCAGATTGTTAGGGTGTGAGGAAAGTGAGCAAGAACTTAAATTAGGTTAGAGGTGGGGTGGGGGTGATGTGTCTTGTCCAACATGTGGGGTGGGAACTAAGCCAGTGGGCTGGCATTGGTTGCGAATGGGGAGAGGGTTGGCAGGGATATATTGCTGGTCCGAGATTGGGCAGAATATCAGACCAGGGTCTGTTCAGGGATGAGGAATGTTGAGACCATTAATTGGGAGGTGACGCCAGGTCTGGAGGTTGGAATTAGATTTGGTCAGAGAGCCAGGGTGTCTGGCCAGCAGCAGCTTGTGGGTCGGAGTGGTTTGGGATGAGGTGTAGCTGCCGAATGGGTCAGAGGAGACCTGGGGATGGGGTATCAGTTGAATAGCTACCCAGGATTATGGGTAGGTTTTTAATCTTACTTTTCCTAGGTCACTATTAAGGTTAACAAAGTCAGAACCCTGTGCGGTTTCTGACCGAGGAACTTTCTTGGAGAGATCCATATGCAACTTGGGGAGAGGAGTGGATTCACTGGAATGTTCAATTGCCACGGAATCAGCTGCAGAGATTCCGCATGGTGCCAGTGAACAACCCCAGTTTGCACTGCTCCAACAACTGGCCAACTAGAATATCAGGGACAATACTTCAGCTGAGGCCAAACCAGTTTCAGATATAGGTTCATTAGAGAGATATTATCCCTTTGACTGGCTTTCTGCCTCTCCCAGAAGATAATGTGGCAGCTCACTGGGTGAAAAATGGCAAGAGTCAAGATGTTTAATTGGTCCAAGACTTCTAACCTGATACCATTTCTGTGGTTTCTTACAACTTCTCACTTTCAAAATCTTACCTCCCATATTCTCACCTCATCTGCAGACAGGCTGTGCTTAGTTGTTTCTCAGGTAGAAGTGAGAACTCCACACTTTACCAATTCATCAGTATTGAGAGATTCGCTATCAATACAGCATCAGACTGGCACAGCCAAAGATACATTGCTAGGGGGTGGCCCAAGCTTGAGGCCTAATCTGCACTGAGCTGAAAATGTGTTGCTGGAAAAGCGCAGCAGGTCAGGCAGCATCCAAGGAGCAGGAGAATCTACGTTTCCAGCATGAGCCGGAAACGTCGATTCTCCTGCTCCTTGGATGCTGCCTGACGCGCTGCGCTTTTCCAGCAACACATTTTCAGCTCTGATCTCCATCATCTGAGTCCTCACTTTCTCCCCTAATATGCACTGAAGCAGCCTCACAACTGCATCCTGACTAGGATATATAAAGCTTAGCCAGAGCTCCCACTCCAGACTCTTATCAGGGAATTTCCAACAGGAATAACCGATCTCCTGACTATCTCCTTACATTTGCTAATCTCCTGACAAAATTCCTCCCTGATTTAAAAACGTGCCAAAGTCGGCTCTCTCAGGTCTAAAGACAGCCGTGTTGACTGCATGCAGGCTGCACTTCACCAGTTTAGGCCTGACCAAAGATAGGAAATGAGGAAATGGAGCAGAAATCTAACAATTTATAGTAAAGTATAAGAGGCTCATAGCGGTAATATTGCTGGATTAGCAATCCAAAGGCCCATGGTTATACTCCAGAGCCAGTGATGTAAATCCAATTTCAGCAGCTAGATCTGCTCTCTCTATCTAAATGTAAGACTTGCTTAAGTAACCATTACCACAAAGCTACCAGCTGCTATGAAAAACAATCCATCTAGTTCATTACTGAGAGGATGGCAATTTATCATCCGTACCTGGTCTGGCCTGCTCATGACTCCAGACCCACAGCAATATGGTTGACTCTTCTCTCCAAAACGGCCTAGCAAGCTACACAGTTCAACAGCAATTGAATCTGCAATAAATGCTAGCCTCAGCAGTGGCACCCATACCTTCTGAAAGAACAGGACACATTTTCCAAGCTTTTGTGATAAACATTAAATAGAATTCACAAATCATCAACAGCACATCTTATTTCCAGTCGAACTAGTTTAGACTTTTTTCAGTGGGAATACATATCTTACATTTGCTAAGATTGCAGTCTAACAGAAATCCGACTCTCCTGCTCTCCACCCCCAGATCAGAGGTTTTGCAATGATAGTTTCGATTGCTGCTGGCACATTTTATTGTTGGATTTTCAGCATTTCAAGTCCACACCTGGAAAATTTATTTCGAAACAACCAGTCTCTCTGAATAAACAAATAGATTTTGATTGTTTCTGTTGACTTTGTCAGTTTCTCTCTGAACAATAAATTGATGCCAATAAGCACTTTCCCACAGTGTTATGAATGAAGTAGCTCTCTGAGCTCCTTATTTCAAATCACAATGTTATCTGTAATCCCACAGTGCCCCTACCCTGTACACATACCTGACCACCATCTCATACACCCTGCCAATCACTTACTAATACCCTTATAACACCCTCACCCTTTACACACGCCACTGTCCTACCCCAACCCTCCAAACTCATCTGTGTCCACCCTCACCCTCTCCCACGCCAGCCCATACCGTTCCCTCACCTCCCACCCAATCCCCATCCACTCCAACCCAACCCCATCAAATCTGTTCTACTCAACCCCTACTCATTTATCACCTCAACCCCAAACATCATCATTGTACTCCCTCCCATTCCCCACCCCAGGTTAATGCCCTTCTCCCCGCTCTCCCCCATACTGTCCCCATCCTGATCCCCCCCGACTAAGATCGAGGTCTGTCTTGCCCCTCCTCTCTATTGTCCCCATCCTGAACCCCCACCCCAAATCAAAACCCTTCATCCCCCTCCCCAGGTCAAGGCCCTTCTCCCCCTTGCTGTCCCCCTCCCCAGGTCAAGGCCCTTCTCCCCCTCTCCCCTATGCTGTCCCCCACCCCAGGTCAAGGCCCTTCTGCCCTTCGCTCTCCCCCTCGCCCAGGTCAAGGCCCTTCTCCCCCTCTCCCCTATGCTGTCCCCCTCCCCAGGTCAAGGCCCTTCTCCCCCTTGCTGTCCCCCTCCCCAGGTCAAGGCCCTTCTCCCCCTCTCCCCCATGTTGTCCCCCTCCCCCAGATCAAGGCCCTTCTCCCCCTCTCCCCCATGCTATCCGCCCCTCCCCCAGATCAAGGCCCTTCTCCCCCAATCAAGGCCCTTCATCCCCTCTCCCCCATGCTATCCCTTTCCCAGTCCCTGGGCGGGGGGGGTTGGGGGTGAATTATCAGGATCCTGCTCTCCTCAGGATTTGGGTTTAAGTTTCGGGCGCGAGCCTAGAGTTCCGCCATTCATGCCGTTATTTCACGAACATTGCCGTGATTCCCCCGATGTCGGCCTGATGCGGCATTTACCTGCGGCTCCGGGAGGGGAGGTGCCTCTGGAACCGGGGAAGAATGTTCTGGAAAAGCCCAGGCCCCGGAATATCTGCTCCACACAACCGCCTTCCGCATGGTCCTAACGCCCGCCCTCCCTCACAGGGACCATCCCTGTCAAGGTGAGAGGCTCATTGTGCAGGGAATTGGGCCAGGGCTGTCACATTCAAAGAAATATTAATGCAGACCTGCATTATTATTTTTAAAAAAGCTCTGCAAAACGACATACAAATATTGTTCAGCCTGTGATACTCATCTACATGTCATTAATATTTGTGTGGCCTTCATGGGTTTTCAAGAAATGTCACACATGTGCTCTAACATCAGCCCAATGTGAGAAGGGTGTGTGCTGAGCAAGGTCAATGGTGTTGGCAGTGGCGGTGATACAAGCATCACATAATTATGTCCACCATTACATGTGCATCAGTTGGGCTGAGTGATGATAACATATTGGTAGGCACTCCTCATATTCAATCTATAGAGATGCAGACTGATGTTCCAGAGAAATCTGGGTACATTTTACTGTCCCTGGCTGGGGATAACTTTGAAGGCAAAATGTAATATACAGCAGGTGGCTAGTTCACTACCTGCTCAGCCAGCCTGCCCTTGTTCCTCCATGCCACAGGCTGTGGCTACGGTATCGGATAGCCCTCATGTCAATTCCCAACTACTAGCCCAATTAAGGGTCATCAGACTCTTTAATACCGACAGCTAAGGAAGATGTACTGTAGTGGGAGAACAGCAAACGTTTTATTAACCTACAGAACCAGGAATGTGCTGATTAACCAAATATTCCAGCTGATCAAGAAGTCCACATAATCAATGTAAAAACACACACTAAGTAATATAAATGTTAAATAAACACAGGGTGGGGGGGGGGAGTACAAACATCACTGTTATACTTTATTGTCAGCAGTTAAGTCAGGGAGACTGGCATCTACATGATATAGTTTCTCCATTTGGTATGAGGTGGCACACTCTGACTTGGTAAGACTCACCATGGCATTCTTGAGGTTACTTCCACAGCTGGAGGTCAGTCAGCCCATCATGTCCTTGCTGCAACAATCAGAAATGAATTGCGCTCTCCCACACACACCTTTGTGTCTTGGATCTTATCTGCTTCAGGTAAGTATCTACTTTTCTCTTAAACATGTAATGGTGCCTAACCTAACTAAATTCAGTGACAATGAAGATAATTCCCTAACCACTCTACATTAATGAATTTCTCCTAATCCCTTGTTTCATTTTCAGTAGTATGTATTAACTAATGATTCATCACTGACTCCCAAACATAGGGAATAAGTTTTTATCCAGTTTGCTCTATCAAAGCCTTTTGTAACTTGGAAAAATCTGAAACAATTATTCTCAGCACTCACTGACAATAATAAATCCAGTAAATTAAGTCTTTCCTTATAATTATAATTATTATTGTGGTCAATTTATACTGTATGCTGTCTAAAGCTTTAATTTCCTTTCTACAGAGGGGAATAAACTAATACAGAGGAAACTTGATTATCCGAATACCAATTATCCGAAAATCGGATTATCTAAAGGCGATCTGCCCTGATAGAAACATTATGTCAAAGATGTGTTTCCAACAGATGGCATCTTTTATTTACAGTGATTAAACTGGCACTGTCTCCAAACGACTGACCACCCTCCCACACTTTCCCTGCAGTTCTATAGAGGAGTGTACACGAAACACCGCCTCCCCCATCTTTCCAGGAATAATCTCTCCAACATTTTCCTGTACAGGCAAACATGGAACCTGTCAAAAATTTGAAGTAAAAAGTTGTGTGTGTGTGCCTGTGCGCTATTTGGAGACTTACCCCACAAAGGCAGCAGCAACAGTTTTTTTGTTGATGTGCAGTTGGATGCCCCAGAGAGGGGCTGGGAGTTGCCATGGGCTCGCACGCAATGTGCTTGGGTGGGGGGGGGCAGAGATCAACTGGGTTGGGGGGCAGGTTTGGAGTGGGTTAAGGGACAGGGTTGGACCGGGTTGTGGGGCGGGGTCTCACGCGCTGTGTGCTGCTGCAATCTACTGAATGGAGAGCAGATTTTAAACCTCCAAGCCCCAGAGGAAAGGCATTTAATCGATTTTCCAAATAATCAATTATCCAAACGAAATAGTGCCCGCCCATCTCATTCGGATGATCAAGTTTCCACTGTATACAGTACTCATCCACCCCATGTTTTATACAAATGTATTGATGCATATTTACTCTTATGCTTGTCATGTTAATGATAAAATATGCACGATTGATTTCAAGACTTGGGACATTCGTGAACTGAAATCTTAGAATCCCTACAATGCAGAATGAGGCTGTTTAGCCTTCTGAGTTTGCACTGACCCTCTGGAGAGCATCCCTTTCAAACCCAGCCCATAACTCTATCCCTGGAACCCCACTATTTCCCATGGCCAATCCACCCAACCTGTACATCTTTGGACTGAGGAAGGAGACGGAGCATGTGGTGGGGAGAATATGCAAACTCCACACAGTCACCCAAGTCTCCAATTGAATCCAAATTCCTAGTGCTGTGAGGCAACATTGCTAACAATGAGCCACTTTTTGCAAAGGTTTCAAAAAGTAAAAAGCACTGACTTAAAATGGCTGCAAGAATCAGCTGAACACACAGGTTAGCCGAGCTTCATAAAAACAATGTGGAATAAACACAATAATTTGAACTGAAATTAACATCTTTGCCAAAATAACACTGAAACTAGTCCACCCAGTCAGGCCTGAAGAACCCCTTTTATTTTGATAACATCAGTAAGATAAGCTTTATATATTTTCGATGAAAGATATCATCTACAATTGTTGAGCTTGGAAAACATGAACACAAGCTAAAGCTGGTAAGTACACCAGCTTACATTTTAGGAAACTTTTCCTTTGGACAGCAAGGGAGATGGATGTGTGATGACAGAACCGGAGAAAGTTCTCTTTTCATTCTCTGCCTCTTAAAGGACAAAGTTGAAGAGAAACATGTAAACACTGAGAACTTAAAGAGATCTGCGATATTCACTGATGCTGAGGCCACAAGGCATCCATTAAACAATGGTGGTCACATGTTAAATCTCAAGGACACACAAAGGACTTTAAACCATATATTCCTTTCAATGATCTTATACTTTTTAAAATCTTTGTCCTTGTGTGTATCTTGTTTAAATTTGCACCATTACTATTTTTCTCAGGGTTAGCAAAAATAAAATTCATTAAAAAATTGTAATTGCCATCTTTCAGTAATTTTCGACATTGGTGACCACATTTTTATTAAAGAGAGTATAGCCTTGTGCTAGAAATAAAATATCTTTGTTGTGGTGAATTGAGGAAGTTGACAAAGGGGACCCCTCTCACCTGGCTGTACCATACCCTGGGTCCCTGATGTTATAACTGCATTGTATAATTGCACTTCCTACCCAGCTTTGATACAGGGCAATGATATGATAAATCTTTATAGAGATAGGGCTTAGCTAGAGAGATCCATTTATTTACCAGAATAAATGACAGAAGTATGGTTTTCTGGACCTTAAAATTGCTCCATTTGATTAGAACCAACAGCAACCCTTTTACCTGGTTTACCTGTAAGAACCATGGAATGGTTATAACATAGGAGGCTACTCGGCCTATCAAGTCCCTGCCATCTCCCTGCATGAATAATTGATTTTGTCCTATTCTTAGCTTTTATAAGTGGATAAGGTAGTAAAGAAGGGATATGGCATGCTTGACTACAGCAGTCCAGGTATTACGTATAAAAGTCGGCAATTCACGTGGCAGTTGTACAATCCTTTTGCTAGGTCACATTTGGAGTATTGTGCGCAGTACTGGTCACCACACAATAGGAAAGATGTAGAGGCTTTGGAGAGGGGGCAAAAGAGGTTTACCAAGATCTTGCCTTGATTGGAGTGTATCAGCTGAAAAGAGAGGTTCGACAAATTTGGTTAGAGGTTTGGGGGCTGAGGGGTAACCTGACAGAAGTATACAAAACTATGAGAGGTGAGTGGATAGTTGGGAGTCTTTTTCGTAGGATGGAACTATTAAATTCCTGAGGGACATAGGCTTAAAATGAGAGGGGGGAAGTTTAAAGGAGATGTGTAAGACAGATATTTATACAGAGAGTTGTAGGTGCATAGATTATAGCTGGAGGAGGTGGTAGAAGCAGATATGGTAGCTGTGTTTAACAGGCATTTAGACAGACACATGAACAGGCAGGAAATACATGAATATGGACCCAAAACAGAAATTGCTGGGACAAATCAGCAAGTCTGGCAGCATCTGTGGAAAGAAAACAGAGTTAACGTTTTGGTTTCGGTTTAGAACTTGTTAGTTCTAGGTTTATCTGGTAAAATGGAGCAGCGTTGAGTTGATCCCTAAGGAACTGGGGCCCACAGGCCAGTTAAAACTGATGATGTCAGTAAATATCTAAGGTATATATGGCAAAGCTGCAACTAGCCAGTGCAATTCAACCAAGTGAATTCACGATGCGATTGGCCAATGATCATGCATTTGATATATGAACAAGGCATGCAAGGTTACAAATGGACAACTGCCAAAAAAGAACCGTTGGTGACTGGGGCCTTAGATCAATGTTATCGGTTATGATAAGAAAGAAATAATAGAATCTTTGTAATAGAATCTGGGAGATTGTGTCTCAGTCTAACTGAAGAACACTCTCCCTTCCACGTGGTTGGATGAAATGTGGTAACATTACAACAGAATCTTGTGAGAGAATTGGAGTGTTTTCAAACTCTGGTGATTTTGAATACTGCCATCAAATCTTTAATCTTCACTTTTCCAAGGAAAACAGTGCCAGGTCTACAGTAATAAGTCAGCAAAACAACAGGATGAACACAATAGTAAATAGCGTTTAATGTCTTGTTAATAATCATGAAAACATACAACACTGATTACAAATGTTCTTATTGCAAGCTAAAATATTGGTAGTATGTCAAATGTACAACAAGGTTAGTACTTCAAGGTTAAGTTTTTTTAAAAAATAGGATAAGGGTTTAGGACTCCACTTACCTATCTTTGAATCATTCTTTTATTCCTGACATTTAACATTTTCTCTTTAACAAAAATACAGTGATTAATGATGCTCAAACAATGAGATACAAGTTTTCTATTTCATAGGAGTTTAACTGTGTTATGTCTAAAAAATAGAATGAATGGTAAATATGTATAACAATCAGGCACCAATGTTAGTAAAGCCAAATGCAAGCTAATTTACTTTGTCTTCTCAAATGAAAAGAACAGAGACAGACAGAGGAAAAGTATTTTATCTTTTAGGGTTTACATTTTTTTTAAATTAAAAAGAAGGAAGTCGTTCATTTTTATTAAAAAGATGCAATCCTCAAGCTTTAAATTCCACATTTTTATCTTTCATTCATTCCTTCATCTCATTCACTGTCTAACAATCATTAACATGCACCAAATTCTTCAAAGTTAGTGTTCAACTTCTATAATTTCCCATTTTAAGCTGATAAATACTTTAATATGTAAATAAAATACATATTTAGTTCAGAGTAAGGGTGGGAAAACTAAAATCACAATACTGCAGCTAGTGCTCATGTCTGACAAGGTTCCATGCTGGAGATACTGCCTCATAAGTTGCTTTTAATAAGTGACCTCTGAGCCATCAAGTGCAGTCCAGATGGGAGGTTTAATCTACATGATCTGTTTATAGGAAATGGAGGAATCCCTTCTGGTCAGGAAACTGCGTATAACATGATCACGTGTTTCAAATGCAGTTCAAGTCAGCAAAGGTCCCTGTTGAAAATGCAAAGTTAGAAAATGACCATTGTCATATGTCTTCCTCAGTCTTGGTGTCCAGTTTTTTCACATTCTGTCTTTGGGTTGGAATATTATGCAAGTTTGACTCTTGTTCTCCTTCTCTGTTATGATCTAGTTAACATGTCAGCTGAGTGTCAGAGACTGTGTCAGGGCAGGTATTACAAGCAGCTCATTTTTAAAATGTTAATTAGAATATTACCAAAGTTACAAATACATCCCCATTTACTTTCAATATGAGTGGATTTTTTATACCAGGCTTAGGTTACAAAAGTCTTTAGATTATAGAAGAGAAGGATACCTCTATCGCAGGTTACACATTTGAGGCAATGAGCAAGATTTTCTTTTAATGGGATGTGGGTGTCACTGGCCAGGTCTGCAGTTATAGCTCATCCCTAATTGCCCTGAAGGAGATGGTGGTTGTGGTGAATTGCCTTCTTAAAGTGCTGCAGTCTTTGGGCTGTACAGACACTCAGAGTGCTATTGGGAAGGGAGCTGTAGGAATTTGACACAGCGACAGTGATAGAAAAAGATATACAAAGGAACCTCCATTATTCAAATATCAAGTATCTGAAGAAGATTTCAAGGTCCCGCAAAAACGTTACATCAAAGAGGTAAGTATATTCGATTTACCTGGACTGAAGGACATGTGAAAATGCTGACAAAAACAAAGAAACAATTGGTACAATTGCAATATTTAAGAGGCACTTGGATGGGTACATGAATAGGAAGGGTTTGGAGGGATATGGGCCGAGTGCTGGCAGGTGGGACTAGATTGGGTTGGGATATCTGGTCGGCATGGACAGGTTGGACCGAAGGGTCTATTTCCATGCTGTACATCTCTATGACTCTAAACACATACACCTCAAGTATCAGCGACTGGATTTTTTTTTTAGGTAAGAGTTGGTTACACAGCTCTTTGCAAAAGTAAATGTTTTACAGCACAGGATATTCCCATCACATTACCGGGCCGTTCATGAAAAAATGGCCAAAAATGTAAATGCATGTGCGAGGCAGTGCTTCTGTCCTTCTATCGCGACACTGAGTTCCCAGAAACTGACAAATGCTCTTGCAATCGTTGAAGCTGTTCAGAACCTTGTTTAATGCTGGGATTTCATTTAAAGTTTTTATGTGATGGTAACGGTTTAGCCCTTCTGTTTAACTTGTATTTTGCAGAATGCAAAGATTAGTTTGTTTGAATGGCATTAAAATTATAGATTTAAACAAATTCTCCAGCAGAGCACAGTGTTAGATCAGTATGGCTTCCCTTGTTTAGGGTAAAATCGATTATCTGAATAATCGATTATCCGAACAAAATAGTGCCCACCCATCTCGTTTGAATAATCACAGTTCCTCTGTAGTCATCCAAGTCAGGATGGTGTGTGTAATGACAGGAGATCAGTCAAATGTGTCATCTTCTAACAGTGATATGTAAAAAGGAGTAAGACGTCTTCGAAGTAAAAATAATGGTCCTATGAATGGACAAGATCCTTACAAAAATTGGATATGAATCAAATTACTACACCGTTATTCTGTATAATAAGGCATTAAAGACCTATGATTATTTAATAATTTTGGTATGATCTGACAGCACTAGAAAATTAAACAATTGAGAAATTCCAGTGAGTGATGGAATTTTGAGACACTTTCCCAGCAAAGAGAATTTTAATTATTCGGCTTGTATGGAGAAGAGAAGTGATCTCGAACCTCCAACTTAATGATAGCTTTGTGATGCACATTTGACATTGTGCCTGAAACCTCCATTCCATCTTTGACCAGTTGCAGTGCCGCATTCCCTCTTCCAATAGCAGTTTTAGTGAAGGAACTGGATTCATGCAGTTGTGTATACATCTTACTGTACAATTTCTGATCAGTCATAGTTTTTGTATCAGGAATGTACAGAGCAAACTCGCTGTCATACTTGATGCAGTCAAGTGGGTTGGAGAACAGAAGGGAGAACTGCTGGTCACCAAAGGAGTAGCTGAGGACTCCAACACTGCCATAGAGTGAGAATGGGGTTTTGGTGAACACACACGTTCCTTTTTTCTCCTTCGCTATGATCGGAGGTGGGGGACTTTGTACAACACCACATTCAGCAAATGTCCTGTAAAATGGGATATTGCATATGTATAAATATCACAGCTCAATGTTAAAAGATGATAAAACTTTTGTTATGTGGTGTTTCTTAAAGAAAACAAAAACAACATGATCTTTTATATTGCACAGAGACACAGATAGGCTGGATAGGGAGAAACCTTTCTCCTTAGCAGAGGGGTCAATTACCAGGGGACATAGTTTTAAAGTGAGGACTGTAAGGTTGAAAGGGAATTGGGGCAAAAGACATTCACTCAGATAGTGGTGGGTAGATGGAACTCACTGCTTAAAAAGGTGGAAGTCGTGGGAACCAACACAACATTAACAGGTTTTTAGATCAGCACTTGAGATTCCATAGCGTACAAGGTTTCAGACGAAGTGCTGGGAAATGGGATTAGAGTGGCTAGATGCTTCATTACTGGGTGGACCAAAGAGCCTCTTTCTTTGCTGTTATAACTTTATGATTCAAGGTTTACAATCCAAGGCAGCAGTTAGTGAAAGTATAGTTTCGCAGAAGGTAACATTCAGCGAAGGTAAAAACAGGCAGGATCTCAGCTCCTGCTCAATCTTATTGGCAGTTGTGCATCTGTAAACAAAGGGCAAGAACACAATTAGTTGAACTGTAGTGCTCTTCAGTAAGGTCTTTCTGAATGAGGGGGATATGTATTCAAACCTCACCTCAGGATTTGAAAACAAAAGGGAAAGTAGGAGAAGAGAATGGCAGTTTAAAAAGTCAGTCTTGAAGTATTCTCTAAGTACAGAAATAGTAAAAGACTGATAGAAGAAGGGATTGGCTCAAGTCAGTTTCAAGAAAGAGATTTACACAGAAGTAATGGGTATGGCTAGGGTACTGAACTAATATACTCCATCAAATATCACACTCTTGTTTAAAAAAGGTTGTAAGGATAAACTCAACAATGACAGCCAGTTGGTTTAGCCTGGTGTGGGGAAGGCTTTCAGAAGCCTTGGCTTCACACTTACATTTGTGATTCTTCGGACATTTAATGTCGGTTCCGCAATCTCCAGTTTTCTGTTCACAGCTTCCTCCTCATTACTGTGTAATCCTCAACACAACCACCTCCATCAGGATGGTCTGAAGACTCTCCCCTTATTCCTTGAACGGAGGCCTGAACCATCCCCATCCACCACCACACTCCTTCATCTGGTGAGCTCGGTCTCATTTCAAACCACTTCTTCTTTAGCGTAGCTAAGTTTCTCCAAGTCAAATTTGTGGCAACGAGTACTCATATGGGTCCTAGCTGTGCCTTGGTAGGGTATGTTCCTATCCTTCTCAAAGTCCTGATGAAGGACTAATGCCCGAAAGGTTGATTTTCCTGCTCCTCGGATGCTGCCTGACCTGCTGTGCTTTCCCAGCACTCTCGACTCTGATCTCCAGCATCTGCACTTTCTACTTCTCAAATTCCTCCCTCAAGTCTTCTGCAGCAAATTAATTACATTGTCACAATTTCATTTCTCTTTTCCAGAATTTGGAAATTTGATAAATTTTGCTTCCAATTTCTACCTTTTTCTCAGCCTCACCTGACACATCTCTAATTCTTCCCTTTCCTTCCCTGGCTTCTGTGTTTCCATTTCTGGGGATCAGTTGTCCACCAATATCAACTCCCAACTCACCGATTCTCAGTGTGATGACATTTGTTCACACCCAACATTGTCCCTAAGCTACATAGCTGCATAAGCCTCATGGAGATCCACACAACAGAATAAATAATTATACTGAACATTGCCAACACTCTGCTTCCTGTACAGGCCCTCTTATATCTCCCAGTTACATCACAATTGCTCCTATTGTGCCACCTTCCACCAGGATGCCTCCAACATGTCTGCATTTTTTCTCAAAGGAGGGTTTTCCCCGTCATGTCCATTGTTGGCAGGACCCCTCAGCTGTGTCTGACTCATTGCCTGCACTTCTACCCTCACTCCTTCCCCTCCTCCCTTGTCCTCATTTTCCATTGGCCAGCCTCTGTATTTGAAGGATCATACGCTGCCATTTCCATCATCTTCAGCAGGCTGTCACCAACAAACACATTGCCCCCATCTCCCCTGCACTGTCACCATTCTGTGGGGCCAGTATCCTTCATAACATTCTAGTCTTCTCCTCCGTCTTCACATTTCCAATCATCTCTCCATGCAACTGTAGGTGTAACATTTGTCCTTATATCTCCTCCTTCCTCCAATACCTCAAAGACACCTTCCAGGTGAAGCAATGTTGCACTTGTACTTCTTTCAATCTAGTCAATACATGTGATCTCCTCTCCATTGGTGAGATCATACACAGACTGGGTGACTACTTTGAAGAACACCCCAGCACTGTCTGAAGGAATAACTCAATCTTACAGCTGCCTGCCATTTCAATAAACCTTTTTATTTCCTTGAGAACATTTAACCTGTCAGCCTGTGGGAGCATTCCAGTGAAGCCCAACACAAGCTGGATTGAATAGCACTTCATTTTCCCCTCAGACATTCTACTGCTTTGTTATGGACCAGACCAAATCCCCTCAAAAAATTCAGAAGATAGTTTAGACCCTCACCTTTTCTTATTTTAAAGGTAAACATAAGGTGTTGCCTTCCAGATGCAATTTGATTGGTCAACTATCAGATTTAAAACAAAACATGCTTCATTCACTATAGTTAAAATACAGCAAAAGAGAAAGAAGGAATTGGGATAACAACTTTACCAGAAAACATAATAGATATTGTAATTATTACTAATTAACTGTTCCAAAATAGCAACATCCCATAAACACACCCCCTTATGCCAAAAGCCAAATTTATAAAACACATTGTCTCACTTGCAAATCCAGTAACAGGAAGAGAGCAGCCAGCTTTTGGCTGTAACCGAGAGAGAAAGAAAAAAGCTTCAATTTCCTTAAGACCCCAACAACTGCTGAAAACTAAAATTAAAAATCCTATTTCTGTGGGAGTTTGACCACACCCATTCAGGCTGCTTCTATTGTTCCAAAATTAAAAAAAACCCAAGGCCTCTCAAGTTGTTTCCTGCTTCTGATGGACTGCGCCCATCTCTGCCTTAAAATCTCTCTTCATAACATATCCAGGGCAAAAAGCACCTCTTAAAGCCAGAAGCCTTCAGCACTCAACATGGAGTCCAACCACTTCAGAGGAGGAACACGGTCCTCTATTTTGATGACTTCTCCTTCCTTTACCCTTTCTTCCTGAGTTTCCTCTCAGTAAAGGAAACCTATTTTCTACTATTCATACCTACCATTAACACCTATTGTCCATCTCAATTCCTCCTCTACTACCATCAGCATTGGCCTTATATTTTGCTCTGGGCACCTCACCAGCTATTTCACTCGCTCCTTCTACCTACCCTTCTGACAACAGCATAAAAACCATAATTTTTCAGCCCTTTTCAGTTTTGAAGAAGTCACATTGGGTTTTCAACATTAACTCGGTTCTTCTCTCTACATTGTTGCTGTGTTTCTCCAATCATTTCTGTTTTTTTTAAACTCATGTCCAGCTAACCCAGCCATGTTAGCCCTTGTCCCACCAAACACCCATTAACTTCTCCCAATGACCCTCCTCATGCCCACAGCACATTGATGCATACCAAGCTGCAGAAAGTGGACCTGCAGATGACCCCAGCCTCTGAACCCCAAGTGCATGGGAGCTGTTGCACATTCTTATTATGCCATGCCCTCAACAACATCCCACTGGCCACCCCAGCTGTTGCCCCTGTAATGGACCAGGTCAGACCCCGCCCCCCCCACCCCCCTCAAAATAGTTTAAGAAGGTAGCCTACACCCTGACATTTTTTTATTTTAAAGGCAGATGTGAAGTGGATATTCCAGGTGTGATGCAGCTGGTCAAACCATTCGGCTTTAAGCAAAACAGAATTGATTTAAACACTACAGTTGAAACACAAACAAAAGAAAGTGGAATTTAGAAAAACTTGACTATTGGAAATCTTAACCGACCTGATACAAAAACTATTACTAATTAACTCTTCCAATACAGTAACATCCCATAAACACAGCCCTTGCAAAAATGGTAAATTCAAACACAGATTCTTACAGGTAGGAGGGAGCAACATCCAGAGAGAGATTTCAGAGAAAGTCAGAGGAATTCTTTACTGAAGCTTGCAACTCCCCTGGACTCACACACCTCGTGACTGCAACAGCTAAAAATAAACTTGAAAGCCTGAACTAGGAGAACTGGTCACTCCCTTTCCATTGTTAAACTGTTTTTTTAAAATAAAAAACCCAAAAGCTTCTTAAACCTAGACTGTTTATTTCAAGAAAAAAAAATCAAGGACAAAATAACCTTTTTGCAGCGATAGCACACCCACCACCTTCTCACTACCCCTTATGAGGCACAGCCCTCACACCCATCCTTCCACAAACCAAAACACATTGCTGCAGAAACTCAGCATCTCTGGCAGCATCTGTGGAGAGAAAGGAGAATAATGTTTAGAGTCCAGTAACCCTTCTTCACAACTAATGCTAGCTGGGTTGGTATTTATGCAGAAGATAGAGTGGGGTGGGGGTCTAAGTCTACTATTTTCACTGTCCACAATATGGTCTCCTCTACATTAGGGAAATGAAGCATGGACTGAGTGATCGCTTCACAGACCACCTACGTGCTGTCTGCGAAAAAGACCCTGAGCTTCCAGTTGCCTGCCAAGTCAACACACCAGCCTGTTCCCTGGCCAATATCCCCATTTCAGGACTGCTGCAGTATTCCAGCAAAGCTCAGTGTAAGTTGGAAGAACAGCACTTCATTTTCCATTTGGGCACTCAGCAGCCTTCAGGGTTCAATACTGAATTCAACAATGTTCGAGCTTGAACACCTTCTCCCATGTCCTTACCCCAACCCTCACACACCAGACCTCATCATCACATGGACTGCTACCACACATAACCCATTGTCAGCTAATAATAATCCCCACTAGCAGCTACTCATTCTCCCAGGCTGACCTTTACCCATCCTTTGTCAAACTTTTTCCTCTCTCTTTGGGCTCAATCTCCACCTAATGTTCACTCCTCCCTACTCCCTGCAATCTCATCTTCAGCATATATACCATTTTCCTCGCTACCATCAGTTTTAAAGAAGGGTCACTGGACCCGAAACGTTAACTTTGATTTGTCTCCACAGGTGCTTCCAGACCTGCTGAGTTTCCCCAGCAATTTCTGTTTTTTGTTTCTGATTTCCAGCTCCCATAGTTCATAAAGTTCATAGAATCCCTACAGTGTGGAAACAGGCCATTAGGCCCAACAAGTCCACATTGACCCTCTGAAGAGTAACCAACCCTGACACATTCCCCTACCCTATTACTCTACATTTCCCCTGACTAATACATCTAACTTACACATCATTGAACACTATGGGGCAATTTAGCATGGCGAATCCACCTAACCTGCACATCTTTGGACTGTGGGAGGAAACTGGAGTACCCAGAAGGAAACCCACGCAAACAATAGGAGAGTGTGCAAACTCCACATGGACAGTCACCAGATGGTGGAATTGAACTCGGGTCCCTGGCGCTGTGAGGCAGCAATGCTAACCACTGAGCCATCCATGTTCTTTCAGTTTTTTTTTGTTTCTTCCACTAACCAATGTGATGTAACAGATACATATTTTGAAACAGTTAACACGGAAATGGAGATAACTTCACAGGCAAATTGAAAGAAGACAAAATAACTGACAAGCCGAAAGAATCATAGAGTAATTCTTTCATTATAAAATCGGTGGTAAAGATCTTCCAGTCATTTTAAAGATAAGATGTTTCGTCACTGGGCTACCCACACCAAGGCCAAATGTAAGAGTCATAGAGTCATACAGCATGAAAACAGACCCTTCAGTCCAACCAGTCTGTGCTGACCATAATCCAAAACTGAACCAGTCCCATCTGCTGCATTTGGCATTTATCCCTCCAAACATTTCTTATTCATGTCCTTATCCAAATGTTTTTTAAACATTGTAACATGTAACTGCATTCATCACTTCCTATGGACGTTCATTCCACATGCAAGTACTCCCTGTATAAAAAAAATTACTCATCATGTATTCAATCAATCTTTCTACTCTCACTTTAAAAATATGCCCCATCGTCTTGAAATCCTCCACCCTAAGGAAAAGAGATCTACCATTTACCTTATCCATACCCCTCATGATCCTATAAACCTGTGTAAGGTCACTTCTCAACTTCCTGTGTTCCACTAAAAAACGTCCCAGTCTATCCAGCCTCTCTTTATAACTTAAACCTTCCAATACTGGAACATCCTGGCAAATATCAAATGAACTTTCTCCAGTTTAATACCTTCCTTCCTATAACGGAGAGACTGGAACTGGACACAATACTCCAGAAGAGGCCTCACCAATATCCTGTACAACCTCAACAGTGTCCAACTCCTATACTCAGAGGTCTGAACAATGAAGGCAAGTATGCTAAATACCTTCTTAACTACCCTATCCATATGTCATGCAAATTTCAAAGAATTACATACCTGAACCCCTGGGTCTCTCTGTTCTACAACACTACCTAAGGTCCTGTATAAGTCCTGTCCTTGTTTATGTTACCAAAATGAAATTTATCCAAGTTAAATTCCATCTGTCATCTGCCCATTGACCCAGTTGATCAAGATCTCTTTTGTAATCTTAGATAACCACCAATCTTGGTGTCACCTACAAATTTACAAACCATGCCTTCTATATTCTCATCTAAATCATTTATATAAATGGTAAACAGAAGTGGACCCAGCACCGATCCCTGTGGAACACCACTGCACACAAGCCTCCAGTCTGAAAAACATTTACTCTCCATCTTCACTCTTTGTCATTAAGGCAATTTTGGATCCAATTGGCCAGCTCACCCTGAATCTCACGTGATCTAACTTTACTAATTAGTCTACCATGTGGAACCTCGTCAAAGGCTTTACTGAAGCCCAAGTAAACAAAATCCAAGTAGACGATGCCCTCATCAATCTTTTTGATTCCTTCTCAAAAAACTCAATTGTGTGTGACACAATTTACCTCATATACAATTATGCTCACTACCTCTAATCATTCCTTGCCTCTCCAAATACATATAAATAGTACCTTTCAGAATCACTTCCAACAACTTACTTCCCCCACCCTATCCCACACCAACACCACCACCACGAAACTCCCTGGCTTCTCCTTACAGTCTTTCTCAAGGGAAAGCACCACACTAGCCACTCTCCAGTCATCCAGCACCTTGTCTGTAGTTATAGATGATACAAAAATTTCTGCAAAGGGCCCCGCTATTTCCTCCTGAGCTTCACACAAAGTCCTGTTGACGTTCTTAAAATCCAAAAATTCTCATACACACAACTGAACTGAACTGAACAACTACACACCTTATCGAACAATCTGCGGGAGTTGGTACTCACCAACACCTTACAGGAGCTAGGTGATCTAGATACACTTTCAAACACCAAATCTCTGAGGAACTTCAGGAAGTGTGTGGAATTTCGAAGGCAAACGTGGGGTGTAACTTGCAAAGGATATTACCAAGTATTATTGATCAGACCATTACATTTCACACGGGGAGTTGTGGTGGGTGTGGCTGGGCATGCCTAACTCAATGAACAACACATTTAGATCAGGAAGCAGGCTTGAACCCTGTTTCAGTGCAGGATTACCGAGCTCGCCATACTCACGCTGCTGCAGTTAAGTCAAAGTGCTTGCTGTTGTTTGTGATCTCGATTCCCACAGCTATCCTGGAGTCAACCGTTTTTACAATCTCTTCAGTCGGAGTCGCCATTCTGTGAAAAATATAACACAACATGCAATGCTCAAGACACGATTGTAAACAGGAATAACACACACCAACAGCAAACTGCTGTAGCGAACCTTGCCTGGTTTCCTGGGGGGTGGAGTGGGGGTGAATCTCACCGAGCCCGAGCTATGGACTCAACTTTCTGCTGCAGACACGCGAAGTAACCAACACCCTTCCTGTGATTTGAAAAACTTCCGATCGTCACTCAGGGAGAGACAGTGCCAGCTGTTCATCTATGTATGGTCATTTCTCTTTCAAAAGGACGCCAGGTCCGCCTTCAGAATCTGTTGTCTAGTGATTGGAGAATTGCCTGAGTTCATATTAAGGACGTGTTCCCCTAGAGGGGCTAAGCTCATGGGCATCTCTCTCTCTCTACCGCCTAACCTTCAGCTACTGGGTTCCTCCTTCAGGATATTTGGGAGGTAATTGCAGATTGCAACATTTCCCAAAGCTGACTACTTCTCACCGCGTTCCTGTGTTACTCTGAACCATACAACATTAATTATTGCAGAATTACATATTAATAATCTACAGAGATCTGTAGAAACTTGCGGCTATAGAAATTTCACATGCTCTTTCACTGAGGCGACTTATTTCCCTCACTGGTCTGAACACTCCGGTTTTCCAGGAGTAATCATACTTGCATTTGTCATTGGGTCTCTTTCAAATTCAATTCAAAGTCTTTCTGAATTCAATTTAAAAAAAAATTTGCTTATCCTCGACCTGCCTGAAGCTAATAATTCAATGCAAAATATTCTTTATTACTCAGGGCGGCACGGTGGTTAGCACTGCTGCCTCACAGCGCCAGAAACCCAGGTTCAATTCCCGACTCAGGCGACTGACTGTGTGGAGTTTGCACATTCTCCCCGTGTCTTGCGTGGGTTTCCTCCGGGTGCTCCGGTTTCCTCCCACAGTCCAAAGATGTGTGGGTCAGGTGGATTGGCCATGCTAAATTGCCTGTGGTGTTAGGTAAGGGGTAAATGTAGGGGAATTGGTGGGTTGTGCTTCGCCAGGTCGGTGTGGACTTGTAGGGCCGAAGGGCCTGTTTCCACACTGTAAGTAATCTAATCTAATCTAATCATTGAGCTGTGATAATTTGATATCTGCCGAGAATCAGCGCTGAAGAAGGGTCACCAGATCAAAAATACTAATTTTGCTTTCTATCCATAGATGCTGCCAGACCTGCTGAGATTTTCCAGCAATTTCTGATTTTGCTCCTGATTTCCAGTACCCGTGTTTTTTTTAAATATATGTCAATGGAATGTGTCAATATTCTTTGAACAGATTGATTTTGGTGAAGAATTATACATACCCAGATTAGCAATGCTGCCTCATAGCTCCAGGGACCTGGGTTCGAGTCCGGCCTTAGGTGACGAATTGTGTCTGCATGGATTTCTTCGGGATGCTCCGAGTTGCTCCCACAATCCAAAGATGTGCAGGTTGAGTGGATTGGCCTTGCTAAATTGCCCGTAGTGTCCAGTGAAGTACTGTTAGGTGGATTAACCATGGGAAATGTAGGGTTATGGTTATGGGGTAGAGAGATGGATCTGAGTGGGATGCTCTTCAGAGGGTCTGTGTGGATCTGATGAACCAAATGAACTGCTTCTACACAGAAGGGATTCTAGGAATCATGGAACACAGTCTTAGTCCACTTTTGTAATCTTGTGACAATAAATACAGAATGTGCCGAATGCTGGTTTAGGCACTAGCACAGTGGGTGAGATCCAGTTACTGTGACACGGATCAATAATGTCATTGTCCATCATAAATTTAACCTCTTCCTCCAATTGATCAAATTTCTCTGTATATTCTTTTTGTAGGTAATTCACCCTTGCATTAAAATCATCAACAGGCAACAACACTTTTACACGTCTATTCACCCAATGGTTCAGTAATAGTCTTTATAAATCACATTGATCATTTTCTGGAAAATAAAGTATTATCTATCTAACTGTTTATGTCCCTCCATAATACCAAATCTACTGGAGGGTCAACTTTTTAATTTTCAATTTCTGATTCATTCTCTAATTGGTCTGATATTTTTATTTCACTCCCTATTTCCTTTGGTACCACAGATATAATTGTCACCTGACTATTATCCCTGAGATAATATGTCTTTATTATATTAACATGACACATTCGCTGATTATTCTTCCTGTCTAGAGTTGGAATTACATAATTAGCACCATGCAGCTTTGTTTAGATTTGACAAGGACCCATGAACCTTGCTTTAAGATTCCCAGAGACAGGTAATAATAGTTACAACTTCTCGCTAGCAAGAAATTTTCAGATTTTGGCATTTTTTGCCTGCTCTAGTTTTTATTGTTTGTTTATCACCCAGTGCTTTTCAGCCAAGTCATGCTTTATTTTTCTCTCTGATACTTAAAAGAGAGGTTGGTCTTTGAGCTTTGGTTTATCACCTTTTCCTTGATCACTTTAAGTGGTCCACTAAACCATGTCCATAAATTGTTCAAAATGACAGAATCCTCTGGACTCATTAGGACCATCGCTAATGGCAAGGAGTAACATGAATTCCTTTATCTCCAATCATGACGCCATACATGATAATAGCTCTAATCATGGTCTCAAAGTTGAATTCATCTTTCCAATGTCCTTGGAGATTTTGGGTCTCAAGTGGAAAATGTGACCTTAACATTTCCCAATTAATCATCATTTTTTTGAATATTTGCAGCATCAAATTTTAACCTTGATCTGATTGTATTTCTTGGATAATCAGTACCTTGTGAAAAAATTGAACTAAATTCAATGCAGCATGTGAAAGTGAAATGTATGAATCAGCTTCCAGACTTTTAGATTTAGGTAAGATTAATTTTAGCAAGATGTGGTAGAGATTGTCAAGCGAGTAAAACAACTGATGAATAGTAAAGGATGTTTAAAAAAACATTGAACACAATACAAAAGTGGGTTTTACTCCTGACAGGGTAAAAGCTCCACTTTACAGAAAAACAGCCGTGAGATAAGAGACAGAATAAAATAGAAGAAAGGGCTTACAAAATTGCAAAAAGTCAGCACAGACCCTGCTCAATGGAAGTTCACAAAGCAGCTTATATGAGCTGTGCAAATGGGTTATGAAAGGAAACTTGCCGGGGACGTCATATTCAATTGGAGGTGCATAAAGGGAGAGGAGGTGGTCCAGAGGAACATTGGCCTACTAAAGACTAAAACTGGGGATATTGTCAATGACTACAGGGAAATGGCACACATTGGGCAGCACGGTGGTTCAGTGCTTAGCACTGCTGCCTCACAGCGCCAGAAACCCGGGTTCAATTCCCAACTCAGGCAACTGTCTATGTGGAGTTTACACGTTTTCCCCGTGTCTGTGTGGGTTTCCTCCGGGTGCTGCACAGTTTCCTCCCACAGTCCAAAGATGTGCAGGTTAGGTAGCTTGGCCATGCTAAATTGTTCCTAGTGTACAGGGATGTGCAGGCCACTCACCCTCCTGACTTGGATATATCTCACCATTCTTTCACTGTCGCTGGGGCAAAATCCTGGAATTCTCTCCCAAATGGTATTATTGGTCAACCTGCAGCACACAGACTGCAGCGGTTCAAAGAGGTAGCTCAACATGACCTTCTCATGTACTGTAAATACTGGCCAGCTAGTGACACCCACATCCCACAAATGAATAAGACTGTTCTGTTATAATATGCATTTCATCAAAGTGAATTTGCTGTAAAATTATTGACAAATTGGGGACTCTGCTTCTAAAGTACAAACTTTTAAAACGTGTGTTGGCTGTAATGTGATTACAGCACCAACACTTTAAGCACTGTTTCTAAAGCATGATTTTTGTATAATGCAGGGTTGCACAAGAATACAACCATTGTGCTGTAGCAGAACTAACTGTAAATAGTTAAAAAACACACAACACCGGGTTATAGTCCAACATGTTTAATTGGAAGCACACTAGCTTTCAGAGCGACACTCCTTCATCAGGTGGTAGTGGAGGGCTCAATCCTAACACACAGAATTTATAGATTCTGTGTGTTAGGACTGAGCCCTCCAATACCACCTGATGAAGGAGCGTCGCTCCAAAAGCTAGTGTGCTTCCAGTTAAACCTCTTGGACTATAACCTGGTGTTGCGTGATTTTTAACTTTGTACATCCCAGTCCAACACCAGCATCTCCAAATCATAAATGT
Source organism: Hemiscyllium ocellatum (assembly GCF_020745735.1). NCBI lineage: Eukaryota > Metazoa > Chordata > Chondrichthyes > Orectolobiformes > Hemiscylliidae > Hemiscyllium > Hemiscyllium ocellatum. The sequence goes on from NC_083426.1 coordinate 42,534,164, forward strand.
AAAAAGGTTGAGTGTCAAGTGACAGAAAGTAGAGAGTATGGAATATGCTTCCAGAGGACGGGGTGGAGGCTGGTACAATTGCAATATTTAAGAGTCATTTGGATGGGTATATGAATAGGAAGGGTTTGGAGAGAAATGGGCCAGGTGCTGGCTGGTGGGACTAGATTGGGTTGGGATATCTGGTCGGCATGGACGGGTTGGATCGAAGAGTCTGTTTCCATGCTGTACATCTCTATGACTCTATGGTGATCTATGGTGGGCCTCAGTTATTCACATGATTGGGTAATGTCTTGGATAATGGCATAGAAAGTCATATATCCAAATTTTCTGATGATACAAAATTAAGGGGCATTATCAACAGTTTAGGTGACAGGATAAAATTACAAAGCGACGCTGATAGACTAAGAGAATGGATAAAATTATGGCAGAAGGAGTTCAATGTATGCAAGTGTGGAGTTATTCATTTTGGATCAAAAAAGGATAGATCAGGGTCCTTGCTATGAAGTTAAATGCAGTGGATGTGCAAAGATACTTGAGGGTTCAGATGCATACATCTTTAAAATGTCACAAACAGGACTTAAAAATAGTCGATAAAGCTAATGGAACACTGGCCCTTATATCTGGGGGAGTCATATATAAGGATGCAGAAGTTGTAGCTATACAAAACCCTGGTTAGATCTCATCTGGAGTAATGCAAGCTGATCTGAACATCACCCATTAGACAAGATACATTGGCCTTGGGGCGGAGTACAATGTAGGTTTTCAAGATTGATACCTGGACACCAGGTGTTAATTTACGAAGAGAAATTGCATAAATTAGGCCTGCGAACTCTAGCATTTAAGAGATTAAAGGGTAATCTGGGCAAAATCTTCAAGATATTAATAGGAAAATACAGGGTAAATAAAGGTAAATATTTCTACTGGATGGGGTTTCTAGAACTTGGGGACACATTAGAAAATGAGGGCCAGACAGTTCAAAAGACGTGTCAGCAAACTGCTACGCACGAAGGGCAGGAGATGTTTGGAACTTTCTTCCACAAACAGCAGTGGACAAGGATGAAATGTTAATCTTAAATCTGTTATGGACCAGACCAAACCCCCTCAAAATACATGAAGAAGATAATATAGACCAAACTTTGTCTTATTTTAAAGGCAAGCATTGCATTTGGTTGCAATTCAATTAGTCAAACCACCAGTCTTGAAGTAAGACGCACTTTATTCATTCAGTATAGTTAAACTGTGTCACCGTACAGTTATTAAGGAGATAAGCAACTGGTGCCTCCACTACCACCAGAGGAAGGAGCGTCGCTCTGAAAGCTAGTGTGCTTCCAATTAAACCTGATATAACCTGAGGGCCACCAAACCGCAGGTGAGGGAGGAGATTGAGAAGGAAAGCCTTTCATGGTAACCTCTAATCAGCGATGGGAATTGAACCCACACTGCTCTACAAACCAACACTCCAGCTGACTGAACTAAACCCAATACACTATAGTTGAGATGCAACAAAAGAAAGATGAGATTGGAATAACAACGCTCCTGGAAAACTTAACAGAATAATAGGTTATTTGACAACTAAACAGTAGCTGTTCCTAATAGTAGTATCCCATGAACACAAAGGTAAATTCAGTAAAATAGATTGACTCATAGACAATTCTCCAGTCCAGGAGGAAAAGCATCAACAAAAACTCAGAGACAGAGAATAGCAGGGAGAGATGTACTGCAGCTTCAAGCCCAGCTTCAAGATCCGAGCAACAACTGCAACTGAAAGGTAAAACTAAAAAAAAATCCAGCTTCTGTGGGAGCTTGACCCCATTGATTCAATTATTCTAACTTAAAAAAAACTCACAAGACCTCACAAGTTGTTTACTTTATTGGATTCTAGTAGAAAGCTCAGTATCTCTGCCATAAATCCTATCTTAAAACAAACCCAACATAAGGTACCTTTCTTTAAAGATACAGTATCATCACAAATATGAGATAGACAAATTATTGATCAGCAAAGGTATTAAGGGATGTGGGCCACTGATGAATTTATACCACAGAGCAATCATGACCATATTAAATTATAAAACACTGCTAGAACAGCAATATGAAGTTCAATTGAAGTGAGTGATGGAATTTTGAGATACTTTCCTGGCAAAGAGAATTTTAATAATTAGTCTTGCGTGGAGAAGAGGAATGGTCTCGAATTTCCAATTTAATTATGGCTTTGTGAGACACATTTGACATTGTGCCTGAAACTTCCATTCCATCTTTGACCAGTTGCAGTGCTACATTCCCTTTTCCAATAGCAGTTTTGGTGAAGGAACTAGATTCATGCAGTTGGGTATACATTGTTTTGTACAAATTTTGATCAGTCTTTGTTTTTGTGTCAGGAATGTACAGAGCAAACTCGCTGTCATACTTGATGCAGTCAAAGGGGTTGGAAAACAGAAGAGAGAACTGCTGGTCACCAAAGGAGTAGCTGAGGATCCCAGCAGTGCCATAGAGCGAGAAAGGGGTCTTGATGAACACACACATTCCTTTCCTCTCTTTCGCTATAGTCGGAGGTGGGGGACTTTGTACAACACCACAGTCAGCATATGTCCTGTAAAATGGGATGTTGCATATGTATGAATATCACATCTCAATTTTAAAAAGATGATTAAAAATTTCAGTTTACAGCTTTTCTAAAATAAAACAAAAACAACATAAATTTTTATAACGTAACAAGTGGCACATATAGGCTGCAGAGGGAGAAACCGTTCCCCTTAGCAGGGAGGAGTCAATAACCAGGGGACATAGTTTTAAGGTAAGGAGCAGGAGGTTTAAAGGGGATTTGGGCAAAAACCATTCACTCAGATAGTGATGGGTATCTGGAACTCACTGCTTAACAAGGTGGAAGAGGTAGGAACCCTTCATTGGAAGGTATAAATTAAATTCAGTTGTCTGTATGAGCACTTCTGCATTTAAAGGAAATAAACACTTAAATTAGACCAAAACAGCTTAGTGAGTAGATCAAAAACCAAATCTCTTTATGGTGATAGCAGTGTTTAAACTGGAGATTTGTCATGACAGAGGTGGTCTGGGTTCTATCTGCTTAGCAATTACTTTATTGTTCTTCAATCTACTTGTGTAGTTACATCCATCTCTACATTTCCATACCCACTGTTTTGATCCATGTATCTGTCCCCCTCACACTGGTAAGTGGAGGGATGGGTTTGTGAGCTGTGTCTCAGAGGATGTAGTGGGGTCATTAACTGAGCAGCAGGGAGGGAATGCTGACAACATTTAAGAAGTTTTTGGATGAGTACTTAAAACACCATAGCATACAAGGCTTCCGACCAACTGCTGGAAAATGAGATTCGAATCCTTCATTACTGACATAGAAATAATGGACGAAAGAGCCCACTAATCACCTGGCCAAATCTAATCGCAACTAACATTAATAAAATTGATTGTAAATTAGAGGGTATAATTCTTTACATTACTGTGGTTGTAAATATGACTTTATTATCTGGCATGCACTTTGGTAAGTCGAGATGACTTCTATATGACACATTGTATAAAGCCATAAAGTTATAGCAGCTCAGAAAGAGGCTGTTTTGGCCATTATTTTTATGTCAGTAATGAAGGATTCGAATCCCATTTTCCAGCAGCTGGTTGGAAGCCTTGTATGCTATGGTGTTTTAAGTACTCATCCAAAAACTTCTTAGATATTGTCAGTGTTCCCTTCCTGCTGCTCAGTTAATGACCCCACTACAGCCTCTGAGACACAGCTCACAAACCCATCCCTCCACTTACCAGTGTGAGGGGGGCAGATACATGGGTCAAAACAGTGGATATGGAAATTTAGAGGTGGATGCAACTACACAAGTAGATTGAAGAACAATAAAGTCACTGCTGAGCAGATAGAATCCAGATCAACTCTTTCATGACAAATTCTCCAGGTTACACAGTGCTGTCACCATAAAGAGGCTTGGTTTTTGATTTACCCATCAAGACCTTTGGTCTAATTTGAGTGTTTATTTCCTTTAATTGCAGATGTGCTCACATAGACAACTGAATTTAATTTATACCTTACAATTACATACCTCTTCAAACATGCGTTGCCCAATCTGCGGGAGCTGGTACTCATTAACAACAATTTACAGGAGCTGGGTGATCTGGATACACTATTAACCATCAAATCTCTTACATTGCTGAGGGGCATCAGGAAGTGGGTTAAACATTCAAAGGCAAACATGGGGTAAAAATTGCGAAGGATATCACCAAGTGTCCTTGATTAGACCACTACATTTCAGACAGGGAGGTGTGAGGCAGGGAGCTGGACATGCCTAACTCAGTGAATAACACACTTAGATCAGGACACTTTCAGCCTCATTCCCGATGAAGTGAGTATACCCGAAACATCGATTCTCCGGCTCCTCGGATGCTGCCTGACCCGCTGTGCTTTTCCAGCATCACGCTCTGATTTAGATCAGGAAGCAGACTCAAACTCTGCTTCACTGCAGGATCGAAAAATGTGTTGCTGGAAAAGCGCAGCAGGTCAGGCAGCATCCAAGGAGCAGGAGAATCGACATTTCGGGCATAAGCCCTTCTTCCCAAAACGACGATTCTCCTGCTCCTTGGATGCTGCCTGACCTGCTGCGCTTTTCCAGCAACACATTTTTCAGCTCTGATCTCCAGCATCTGCAGCCCTCACTTTCTTCAGTGCAGGATTACCGAGTTCCCTGTACTCACGCTGCTGCAGTTAAATCAAAGTGCTTGCTGCTGTTTGTGATCTCGATTCCAACAAGTATATTAGAGTCAACTGATTTTACAATCTCTTCGATTGGAGTCGCCATTCTGTTAAAAATATAACACAACATGCAATGCTCAGGGCACGATTGTAAACAGGAATAACACACACCAACACCGAACTGCTGCAGCTAACCTTGCCTGATTTCCTGGGGAGGGATCACTTTGGGTAATCCATACCTTGTGAAAAAATTGAACACTTGCAATATCATATACACTAAAGACACTGCTTCAGGAAATCTTCTTGAAACATCCACAATTATTCTGGATGCAACAAGGGAACAAGCATTATTGGATTTAGTAATAAGAAATGAGCCAGATTTAATTAGTAACCTAATTGTGAGTGAACATTTATCACATAGTAATCATAAGATGGTCGAATTTGATGTAACATTGAACAATCACCTGATGAAGGAGCAGCGCTCCGAAAGCTAGTGTTTCCAAATAAACCTGTTGGACTATAACCTGGTGTTGTGTGATTTTTAACTTTGTACACCCCAGTCCAACACCGGCATCTCCAAATCTTGAGTTTTAGGTTAGGTGAGGCAAAGTTTATTAAGATAAGAAAGAGACTATCCACAGTAAACTGAGAAAATATGCTAATATGCAAAACAACCGAAGAACAGGAGAGGACGCTTAAAGAAACATTTAACCCAATACAAAACCAGATTCTCCCCAAGAGAGACAAAAACTCCACTTCACAGAAGAAAAAAATCATAGCCAACTAAAGAGATGAGGGGCAACATAGAACTGAAATAAATGACTTACAAAATGCAAATATTGGAGGGAGTCTATTCCTGTCAGAAACCTTCACGAAAGAGCCTAATCTCTGAGTAGGTCACAGTAGAATTTTCTTTATTCAAGCTTGTATCAACGCAGCTTGGGAGGGGCTGCAGAGTCGAGCTCCAACACAGCCTGCCCATTAAATGTCAACATATTTATACATTTCCACATCACAATGGTTCCATGGAACATTGGTTAAAAAATAAAAGCACCTTTTGCAAAAACAAGTTGTGGTATCATATCCCGTGTCTCCAGCATGTCATAATTCACGTTCTTGCAACCTCTGGTTTTCTCAGAACTCTCTTTGTGCGCTTCTTATGTGGTTTGAACTGTCTGTGATCTCCAGCTTGATCTCTTGATGTCAGGTGAGACCATGTGAGCAAACTGCATTCGCTTCAGAACCTCAGTACTTTTCAAAACTGCTATGTTCTCTTACTCTGCGGTTATGTGGGAAAACTATTTTAATTAATGGATACATCTTGCTCTTGGTCCTGCTCTCGGCTGCTGACTGAGCTTAGTTTCTACAGTTTGCTTTTTTGTTGTATTATTCTGTTTCTTTTCTTGTCATTCCTCTCTATTTACACCCTCCTATCTCTCTTATCTTCCTTCATGCACAGATTCTGCTGAATGACAATAATACAAAGACCAGCAAAGGACCACACATTAGCTTAAAAGAATTACTAAAAGGGATTATGCTCAATTAAGATCAATAAGAAGAAATTTTATAGATACATGAAGGGTGGTCAGGAGCAATATTGGCCCACGAAAGACTAAAAGTGGGAATACTATCGGGGAAGCCATGTTGAATAATTACTTTGCCTCAGTATTTACTGTAGTCAGAAGCTTGTCAGAAGTCCTGAGGAAATTAATAATGGATGAGGAAGAGGGACTGAATAAAACTACCATAAGTAAAACATCAGCAATGAAGAAATTAATAGAATTAAAGAGTAATAAATCCCCAGAGCTGATAGTTTCCATTTGAGGGAGTTAAAGGAAGTAGTAGAGCACATCGATGCGATCTCAAACATAATCTTTCAGAGTTCCTTCGATAGAGCAGTCATCCCACCAGACCGGAAAATTGCACATCACTCCACTTTTTAGGAAGGATGCAAGAGGAAAACCAGAGAATTACAGAGCGGTTCTCCTAACATTGGTGATAGGCAAATTGTTGGAGTCTATAATCAATGAAGGGGAACTGAATACCTTTCAAAAATTTCAGTTAATCAGGGACAACCAACATAGATTCATAACAAGTAGGTCATGCCTGACAAATCTCATTGAATATATTATAGAGTTTGCTAAAGTATTGGAAATGTCTATGACTGTTGTCAAAAAGGACTTCCAGAAGGAATATGACAAGGCCCCAAACAGGAGACTACTAACTAAGGAAGAAGCCCATGGAATTATAAGCAAATCAATGACAATAGCTGGGAAATAAGTTGAGTGGCAGGTGACAGAAAGTTGGGATAATGGTTATATATTTAAGTTGGCAGGATGTGAGTAATGATGCACTTCAGTTATTCACATTATTTATTAATGACTTGGACAATAGCATAGAGAGTCATACATCCAAATTTGCTGACAATGAAAAGCTAGGTAGCACTATAGCATAAAATTACAAAGGGATGTTGATAGAATTAAATTATTGGGCAAAATTGTGGCAGATGCACTTCACTGTATGCAAGTCTGTGGTTATCCATTTTTGAACCGAGAAACAATAGATTAGGGAACTTCATAGTTGGCGTGAAGTTAAATACAGTGGATGTCCAAATAGACTTGAGGATACAGGTGCATATGTCCTTTAAAATGTCACAAATAGTTGCAGAAAATAATCAGAAAAGCCAATGGAAGCCTGGCCTTTATAGGTCGGGTATGATGATGAAGAAGTTATGCTGTAATTATACAAAATCCTGGTTAGATCCTACTTGGAGTACTGTGAACACCTCACCTTAGGAAGGATACATTGGCCTTGGAGGGAGTAGATTTTCAAGAATTATTCCTGGATTCCAGGGGTTACATGAGAAAAAGAGATTGTACAAATTACATCCCATTCTCCCAGTTCCTTTGCCTACGTTGCAGCTGTTTGGATGATGCCACCTTCTAAAACTGTGCTGCTGACATGGCTTGCTTCTCCCCACCCACTATGGTTGGCAGGACCCTCAACTATCACCTGTGCTTCTGCCCTTGCCTCTTCATATCACTCACAACTCCATGATCGGTTCCCCACATCATCACTTTTCATCCCACCAGCCTCCCCAGTCAAAAGATCATTCCCTGCCATTTTAGACAACTCCAGCAGAACATCACCACCAAACACATCTTCCCCTCATTCCCCCTGACTGCATTTCACAGATGTCCCTTTGGTACATTCTAGTCCATTCAATGACCACTAAGACTATAACCCCCTTCCCACGGCACCTTCCCATGTAACCACAACAAGTATAAAAGCTGCCCCTGCACCTCTTCCCTGCTCACTATCCAAGTGCCTAAACAGCCTTTCCAGGTGAAGCAGCATTGCACCTGTACCTCCTCCAATCCTGTGCATTGTATTCACTGCAGCCAATGTGGCCAACGCTACATTGCAGAAAGTAAACACAGACTGACTGACCACTGTGCAGAACATCTTTGGTCTGTGCACAAGAAGGACCCTGACCTTCCCATAACCGGTCATTTTAACACAGCGTCCTGCTCACACGCCCACCTATCTATCCTCGGCATGCTGCATTCTACCAGTGAATCCCAGCGCAAACTGGAGGAACAACATCTCATCTTCAGACTGGGCACGTTAAAGCCTTCTGGACTTAATACCGAGTTCAGCATCTTCAAATTGTGAACCCACTCCCATTTCTTCCCTTTCTTTTAGCTTTACTTGTTACATTCTCTGACACCATGTCCTGTCTCCCCCTGTAGCCCAGTGGGACTGTCTGCTCTTTCAAGTCCAGTAGTTGGACACACCATTGTTCTGCCATTCTCATAATCTGATCACTTAATCTGAACTATCAACATCTTTTCTCTCCCAGCATGCTACACTCTACGCACCCCCCCCCGCCCCCACCAACCCCAACTATAGCATAAATGCTGCCCTCTCCACACTTCATCAGCTCTGATGAAGAGTCATCTAGACTCAAAACATTAGCTCTCTCTCACTCCATGGATGCTACCTGACCCACTCGGATCTCCAGCATTTGTTGTTTTCAAAACAAATTAGGCCTGTTGTCTTTAGGATTTAGGAGATTAAAGGGTGATCTGAACAAAATTTTCAAGATATTAACAGGAAAAGACTGATTAAGGTAGACTTTATCCTCTGGTTTGGGATCATGGAACTATGGGACATATCAGAAAATCAGGGTGAGATAGTTCAAGAGATATGTTAGGAAGCACTTCTACCCCCAGGCTCAGGGTGATGGATGTTTGGAACTCTGTCCTCAAACAACAGTGTGTGAAGGATCAGTAGTTAATTTTAAATCAGAGATAGATAGATTTTCTTAAAGAAAGGTATTAAGAGACAAGGGCCACGTATAGAGTTACACAACAACCATGATCATATTCAATAATGGAATAGGCTCAAGGGGCTGAATAGCCTCCTCCTGTTCCAATATTCCTGAAAGATACTGATTCCCTTTCCAGCTTTTGGGTAGGGTTCCAATGTAATCTATTAAGAGCTTTCTAAATGGTTCTTTGAAGGTTGCTATAAGAATTGAAGGTTTGTGCTTCACCACTATCTAACATGCATGGTGTGTGTGGTGAAATTTGACCACATCTCTGCTCACTGTGCCAGCATCAGAGAGGCTGCTTGGGCATTGTGCAAAAACAAGAATCTCACCTTGGATCGCTGGCAGACAGTGCAGTGGAAACTGACAGAGTGTCAGTTATGGAAGGGTGGCTGCTGCCATCCTAACATGGTGAATTAATACTACTCCATGACTTTGCCTCAAATGATGGTAAATCTGTTACAATACAAATGGCTGGACTACTGCACCATCTTGTGAGCTCCATGTGCATATTAGAATTCATAGCACAATAGCAATACTCTTAGTTTTCCTGGCAGTACCATTAGCTCTCAGTGCAGCTTCTACACAAAATGATCTCTGTTTGCACTGTCATACAGGGTCTATAAAGGTCTATTACTCTTGTATAAATATTGTATATTCATTCTCAGCTGTTTGTGCAAGTGCATTCCATCCATAACCTCGAAAGCATTCAGGTCTTTTAATGGCGCCTGTTTAAGTTGTTGATGGCAGTTTGTCTGGTGTCTGCTTTTTTCTGGAAAGATTCCTTCTTGGGATGTGTGTCCCTCTGATGAGTGCTGGATCAGAGCAAGACATCAATGTCTCTGCTGAGTGGTTGTTCGTTGTTTGATTTGAATGAAAGCTGTTTCTTTTTCTGTGACCCAACACTACTGCACATCTGTAGAAGTGAATTTGCACGGAGATTCATAGCTGATGAAAATTTAGGCAACAGATTGCTTGATCATCCATGACTTCAACAAATCATTGCACCGGTTTCCCATTTGTTGGTCATGGCAGCTCTGTGACAGTTCTCACTGAAGACAGAACATGAAGAGGTGAAATTAAATTTTGCACCCTATAACGTGGTGTACTGCTAGATTTGCTGCAAATAGATTGGCAGGAGGACCTCTGTAGTCACCGTCTGTAGTTATGCAGCAGAGCTGAGACAGTCATAACTTCTGCAGTCAGCTCCTAAGAGAAACACAAGACCTTCAGAGCTCTGTGTAATGTAGGTTGGTCATGGGATTATCTGTAGTTCTGTATAAACCTTTGGTAGTTGATTGTAATCTGTGAGAAACTAGATTTGGCTGCCATGTGATAACATTCCTATGCTTCTCGATGCTACCATCAAGGGTAGTAAAGCCTTTGTTTAATAAATGACATCTGATTGACTCCTAAATTTGCAATTATATTATTATTTTATTTTACCTAAAACATCACCTTACCTGGAGTTCTTTCATTGTCAGTACATGACATATACTCCAACTCAACCAACCTCAATTGTAACAGTTTTTGTTCAGCTTCAAATAAATCTGGGGAGCTCCCTCGAGTAGTCTTCTTCCATTGCATCCTCACGCCCATGGACTAGCAAATCAACAATGATTAGATTACTTACAGTGTGGAAACAGGCCAACAAGTCCAGGCCGACCCGCCGAAGCGCAACCCACCCATACCCATACATTTACCCCTTTACCTAACACTACGGACAATTTAGCATGGCCAATTCACCTGACCTGCACATCTTTGGACTGTGGGAGGAAACCGGAGCACCCGGAGGAAACCCACGCAGACACGGGGAGAACGTGCAAACTCCACACAGTCAGTTGCCTGAGTCGGGAATTGAACCCGGGTCTCTAGCGCTGTGAGGCAGCAGTGCTAACCACTGTGCCACTGTGCCGCCCACTTCTGCTCCAGGAAGATCATTGACTATCTCATACTGTCAGCATTGATATTTCTCCAGATTAGTGGAAATGCCGAATGGTATGCACAATTACCTTATCTCCTGAATGGCATCCAGAATGTTGTTAGAAAACTGCTGCTTTACCAGTTTAAGAGTCATAGTGTTATACAACACAGAAACAACTCTCTCAGTCCAACTCGTCCATGCTGACTAGATTTCCTAAACTTAACTTGTCCCCTATGTCTGTGTTTAACTCACCTCCCTCTGAATCTTTCGTATTCATGTACCGGTTCAAATGTCTTTTAAATGCTGTAATTGTAGTTGCCTGTATCACTTCCTCTGGCAGCCATTCCATATACACAATACTCCGTGTGATAAAGTTGCCTCTCAGGTCTCTTTTAAATCTTTCCCACCTCAAACTATGCTCTCCAGACTTCTGGACTCCTCTGCCCTTGGGAAAGACCTTGGCAATTCACCATGCCTACAACCTCTCATGATTTTGTAAACCTCGATAAGCTCTAAGGGAAAAAGTCCTAGCTGATCCAACCTCTCTTTATAACTCAAACCTTCCAGTCTCAGTAACATCTTTGAAAGATTTTTCTGCACCCTTTCTAATGTAATAACATCCTTCCTGTAGGAGGGTGGCTAGAATTGTATGCAGTACTCCAAAAGTGGCCTCACTATCAAGGGTAGTAAAGACCTTTGCCTTGGCCAGTTGAGACAAAGATGCTTTAATGGTTGCCATGGAGCAATGGCTGGTTCTCTCATATGTCTGAAAACCCACACAATTTCTGCTGTACACTTCAGATGCCATATTTTGTGTAGTGAGTTCAATGGCTATTCAATCTAAAATGGAAGCACCTTACAACAGAGAGCACATGATTCTGGCAAGTATACAGTGTCTCTACAAATGCATTGTTCCAAATAATGCCCAATATCTTATCACCTTTTAGTCGATCTTCTAAATTAATAAGAGTCTCTAAATTGGAGCCGTGTGTGTGAAAATGGACAATGATCGAGATTCTTTGTCATCCCTGTCTACTTTTGCATCCATCTGTTGCTTCCCACAACACAAAAGTAAAATATCAGAAAGTGCAAAGAGAATTGGAAAATGTTAATGAAACAGCTAATGTTTCAGGTCTGAGCTCCCTTCTTGGGGTCTTATCAAACATTTATGAAAACATGTCCTTACAGTGACTATGTAAATTCTTTCCTCAGTCACTGCATCTGGCTCTGACTTATTTCACATGGATTCCATTTGAACTTTGACCTCTCTGATTTTGATTGCACGCATGATTATAGATATTTACAAAGTGTTCAGCATTTCTCAAACCTCAACTCTTCTCACATCCTGCAATTCACTTTCAGTGGTGTGCTCCACCTTACACAGGCTGTCACATTCTGAATATTGCTGAAGATAGCAACAATGTAGCGTGAAAGATATTGACCGCTAAGAATTACACTAACAAACAAGTTAGGGTTATCAGTCACGATATGGCTCAGTTACACCTGCTTGAAGCTATATATACAGTACTACAATCAGGGACCTGTCTGCTACAGGGAAAAGGAACATGTCCTGACAAACTATCTTCTTTGAAATAAAGAAAATGTGGGGACAATAGTTCTCTGGTGAATTCACCATGGTAACACTCATCCAGAGTCAACCTGTCAATGAATCTGTACTTTTCTTATGAAATATACATTTTTCTCTGCAGAATTCGATGTTCTTGCATCTGACATGACAAATCCAAAGCAAAAAAAAGGTCCAACAGCACGTTTCTTTGACCATGCTAATTGACAGCATATTTAGCCATAAATGCTGTTTACCCGGTCAGAATCAATTATAGATTTCTTCAAGCTTCTGCACCAGAAGGGATGCACCTCCTGTTTACGAGGTGCCGCCTTGCTTTAAGTGCTCTCAAGAATTTTGACACCCTACTGTTGCAGCAGTGCTATTGGTGGGGGGCTGTGATAGTTTTAATTTACACTTAATTAAAATAAAATCGGAAGAATTGATCCAAGATAAAGGAGACCAATTTTCTGTGTTCTTGAAGTCCGAGTTCATTGGAAATCAGATAAATTCTGCATTTTATGAAACAACCATAATCTGAGCGGCCAACTCTCAGCTGTTCAGATTGTCTGGTTAATTGTGCCCCCTCATTTTAATCATTACAGTTTACAGCTCAACAGGTTCTGGCTGCATGTCAGCAGCAGATACAACATCCTCTTCAGCAATTGGTTTTCCTGCTTTGAATTATCTAAATTAGTTGCTTTATTTGTCGAATGACTTGGCAATTAAGTTGTAGTACTTTTGACTTAATTCTGTATTGAGTTAGAGCAAGGAATGTAACACTTTCTGCTAAAAAGAGGACAGGAAGGCTTTAAGATCACGAAGGTGCCACTGTCTACCCTGCTGAGTAGAAACCTTGCATCCTACCTTTGAGAAACCCTGGGGCTGGACAAGGGAAACCTAATCAATCATAGATTGCAACCCAGTGCATCCATCATGAGTGAGTTTGAATGGCACAGAACTCCTAAATACTACAGACAAACAAATAACTTCAAACATACTGAATTTGCAACAGCAACAGTATGTGATGGATGGCAGTTATAGAAAGGGGGGAAAGTCTCACATACAGTCACATAGATGGGTTAACTCCAGGAAGGGTAAGAGAGGTAGGCAACTAGAGCAGGAGTCTTTTGTGAATATACCCATTTCAAACAAGTATGCTGTTTTGGAAAATGTAGGGAGTGATGGATTCTCAGGGGAACATAGCACAAACAGCCAAGTTTCTGGTATTGAGACTGGCTCTAATGCAACAACAGGTACGTCGGTTTCCAAGAGATCAATTGTGTTAGGGGATTCTGTAGTCAGAGGTACAGACAGATGTTTCTGTGGCCAGCAGAGAAAAAGCAGAATGGTGTGTTGTTTCCCTGGTACCAGGATCAAGGATGTCTCAGAGAGGGTGCAGAATGTTCTCACGGGGGGAGAGGGGCCAGCAGGAGGTCATTGTCCACATTGGAACCAACGACATTGGAAGGGAAAAGGTTGAGACTCTGAAGGGAGATTACAGAGAGCTATGTGGAAATTTAAAAAGGAGGTCCTCAAGGATGGTAATATCTGATTACTCCCAGTGCTATGAGTTAGTGAGGGCAGGAATAGGAGGATAGAGCAGACGAATGCATGGCTGAGGAGCTGGTGTATGGGAGAAGGATTCACATTTTTGGATCATTGGAATCTCTTTTGGGGTAGAAGTGACCTGGACAAGAAGGACGGATTGCACCTAAATTGGAAGGGGACTAATATACTGGCAGGGAAATTTGCTCGACTGCTTGGGAGGATTTAAACTAGTAAGGTGAGGGGAGGGGGGGCGTGCGGAGGAGGGGGGATGGTGGGACCCAGGGCGATAGTGAGGAAAGACATCAATCTGAGACTGGTACAGTTGAGAACAGAAATGAGTCAAACAGTCAGGGCAGGCAGGGACAAGGTAGGACTATTAAATTAAACTGCATTTATTTCAATGCAAGGGCCCTAACAGGGAAGGCAGATGAACTCAGGGCATGGTTAGGAACATGGGACTGGGATATCATAGCAATTACGGAAACATGGCTCAGGGATGGGCAGGACTGGCAGCTGAATGTTCCAGGATACAAATGCTACAGGAAGGATAGAAAGGGAGGCAAAAGATGAGGGGGAGTGGTGTTTTTGATAAGGGATAGCATTACAGCTGTGCTAAGGGAGGATATTCCCGGAAATACATCCAGGGAAGTTATTTGAGTGGAACTGAGAAATAAGAAAGGGATGATCAGCTTATTGGGATTATCTTATAGACTCCCCCAACAGTCAGAGGGAAGTTGAGAAACAAACTTGTAAGGAGATCTCAGCTATCTGTAAGAATAATATGGTGGTTATGGTAGGGGATTTTAACTTTCCAAACATCGACTGGGACTGCCATAGTGTTGAAGGTTTAGATGGAGAGGAATTTCTTAAGTGTGTACAAGACAATTTTCTGATTCAGTATGTGGATGTACTTACTAGAGAAGGTGCAAAACTTGACCTACTCTTGGGAAATAAGGCAGGGCAGGTGACTGAGGTGTCAGTAGGGGAGCACTTTGGGGCCAGCGACCATAATTCTATTCGTTTTAAAATAGTGATGGAAAAGGATAGACCAGATCTAAAAGTTCAAGTTCTAAATTGAAGAAAGGCCAACTTTGACGGTATTAGGCAAGAATTTTCAAAAGTTGATTGGAGGCAGATGTTCGCAGGTAAAGGGACGGCTGGAAAATGGGAAGCCTTCAGAAATGAGATAGCAAGAATCCAGAGAAAGTATATTCCTGTCAGGGTGAAAGGGAAGGCTAGTAGGTATAGGGAATGCTGGATGCCTAAAGAAATTGAGGGTTTGGTTAAGAAAAAGAAGGAAGCATATGTCAGGTATTGACAGGATAGATCGAGTGAATCCTTAGAAGAGTATAAAGAAAGTAGGAGTATACTTAAGAGGGAAATCAGGAGGGCAAAATAGGGACATGAGATAGCTTTGGCAAATAGAATTAAGGAGAATCCAAATGGTTTTTACAAATATATTAAGGACAAAAGGGTAACTAGGGAGAGAATAGGGCCCCTCAAAGATCAGCAAGGCAGCCTTTGTGTGCAGCCACTGAAAATGGGGGAGATACAAAATGAATATTTTGGGTCAGTATTTACTGTGGAAAAGGATATGGAAGATATAGACTGTAGGGAAATAGATGGTGACATCTTGCAATATGTCCAGATTACAGAGGCGGAAGTGCTGGATGTCTTGAAACGGTTAAATCCCCAGGACCTGATCAGGTGTACCTGAGAACTCTGTGGGAAGCTAGAGAAGTGATTGCTGGGACTCTTGCAGAGATATTTGTATCATCGATAGTCACAGGTGAGGTGCCTGAAGACTGGAGGTTGGCAAACGTGGTGCCACTGTTTAAGAAGGGCAGTAAAGACAAGCCAGGGGGAACTATAGACCGGTGAGCCTGACCTCGGTGGTGGGCAAGTTGTTGGAGGGAATCTTGAGGGACAGGATGTACATGTATTTGGAAAGGCAAGGACTAATTCGATATAGTCAACATGGCTTTGTGCGTGGGAAATCATGTCTCACAAACTTGATTGAGTTTTTTGCAGAAGTAACAAAGAAGATTGATGAGGCAGATCAGTAGATGTGATCTATATGGACTTCAGTAAGGCGTTCGACAAGGTTCCCCATGGGAGACTGGTTAGCAAGGTTAGATCTCATGGAATACAGGGAGAACTAGCCATTTGGATACAGAACTGGCTCAAAGATAGAAGGCAGAGGATGGTGGTGGAGGGTTGTTTTTCAGACTGGAGGCCTGTGACTAGTGGAGTGCCACAAGGATCGGTGCTGGGCCCTCTAATTTTTGTCATTTACGTAAATGATTTGGATGCGAGCATAAGAGGTACAGTCAGTAAGTTTGCAGATGACACCAAAATTGGAGGTGTAGTGGACAGCGAAGAGGGTTACCTCAGATTACAACAGCATCTTGACCAGATGGGCCAATGGGCTGAGAAGTGGCAGATGGAGTTTAATTCAGATAAATATGAGGTGCTGCATTTTGGGAAAGCAAATCTTATACACTTAATGGTAAAGTCCTAGGGAGTGTTACTGAACAAAGAGACCTTGGAGTGCAGGTTCATAGCTCCTTGAAAGTGGAGTCGCAGGTAGATAGAATAGTGAAGAAGGCGTTTGGTATGCTTTCCTTTATTGGCCAGAGTATTGAGTACAGGAGTTGGGAGGTCATGTTACAGCTGTACAGGACATTGGCTAGGCCACTGTTGGAATATTGTGTGCAATTCTGGTCTCCTTTCTATCGGAAAGATGTTGTGAAACTTGAAAGGGTTCAGAAAAGATTTACAAGGATGTTGTCAGGGTTGGAGGATCTGAGCTACGAGGAGAGGCTGAACAGGCTGGGGCTGTTTTCCTTGGAGCATCGGAGGCTGAAGGGTGACTTTATAGAGGTTTACAAAATCATGAGGGGCATGGAAAGGGTAAATCAATAAAGTCTTTTCCCTGGGGTTGGGGAGTCCAGAATTAGAGGGCATAGGTTTAGGGTGAGAGGGGAAAGATACAAAAGAGATCTAAGGGGCAACTTTTTCACGCAGAGGGTGGTACGTATATGGAATGAGCTGCCAGAGGATGTGATGGAGGCTGGTACAATTGCAACATTTAAGAGGCATTTGGATGGGTATATGACTAGGAAGGGTTCGGAGGGAATGGGCTGGGTGCTGGCAGGTGGGACTAGATTGGGTTGGGATATCTGGTCGGCATGGACAGGTTGGACCGAAGGGTCTGTTTCCATGCTGTACATCTCTATGATTCTATCTATGACTCTATACTCTTTAAAAGAAAGAACTTGTATTTATATGAGCACCCTGCCAGTTCCATGCTCAACTGTCAATGAAACACTTTTGAAATGTGCCAGTTTTCTGTTATTCCTAAGATTCAGAAGTAACTTTTTTCAGCAAACTGTCAGAAATTGACCAGCTAATCTGTGCGCAGCAAGATTCCAGAAACAGCAATGGTTTCATCCAGTTTAAGTGATAGATATTAGCTGGGAAGTCAGGACCAACTCCCCTGCCCTTCTGAATAGTGCCACCGGAATTTTTACATGCAGCTGAGAAGTCAAGTGAAGCCATGGTTTAATATCTCTCGTGAAAGAAAGCATAGTGTTTCTTCAATGCTGTATTGAAATGTTCAACTGCAACGTTTGAGTGATACCATTACAGAAGGGATAATCGACTCAAGACATGTTCATTTCACCCTGATCAAGATTTCACAGCAAGAGACAAAAAGGATAGAGAGTGGAAGCCCATCTCACATTCCATCCCTTTTCTGCCCCACCAGGTCGCATTGAATCTTCCCTCAACTCTCCAAAGGCCTGAAATGTTAAACAGTTTGTGCTTTGCATAATGGAAAACTTTCAGAAATGTAGCCTAA
Organism: Hemiscyllium ocellatum; assembly: GCF_020745735.1. Lineage (NCBI taxonomy): Eukaryota > Metazoa > Chordata > Chondrichthyes > Orectolobiformes > Hemiscylliidae > Hemiscyllium > Hemiscyllium ocellatum. Next base: position 42,552,118 of record NC_083426.1, read on the forward strand.
CAAAATACACTTCAGACAAGGCACCAGATACTTGAGAAACAAAGAAAATTGGCCTTTAAAACAGTTACAAAACCTTATAGGATAACACAAAGTTTTGAAGAGACTCGGCAGATCTGAGAGCGTCTGTGGAGGAGAAACAGAGTTAACGTTTCAAGCTCAGAATGACTCTCCTCCAAAACTGAAAGGGGGTGAAAAATGTCGCTTTTTAAGTTGTTCACAAAGGAGGAAGAGTATTTTTTGCAATGACATAAACATATTTCTTTTACTATGATTAGCAATCCCTTTATCTTTTGCTCTGGGTACACTGATAATCTGTTCCACTTGTTTCTCCTACTCTTTCAACAATCGTGGCTAAATTGTGGAAATACTATCAGAAGACATGTTTGAGACAATTAGCATGGATAGATCTAAGGAAATGTGAGATAAGCACACAAGGGGAAAATGTGATGAGGTATACATCAGTTGGGTTAAATGAGGAAGGATGGGAGGAGGCTTATGCCTTTTTGTTCAGCCTGTATCGGCACTATCACTCCCTTATTTATTTTGCTCTGAGGAATTGTCCATAGTGTTCAGGTGCATTAGTCAGAAGGAAATGGGTCTGGGTGGGTTACTCTTCAGAGGGTTGGTGTGGACTTGTTGGGCTGAAGGGTCTGTTTCCACACTGTAGGGGATCTAATCTAATCTAATCTAATCTAATCAGGAACTCACGCTGGTGAGCGCTTCACTGCCATGTCCCCACAGCTGGCACAGTGAGAATTGCCCCAGGTCACTGGCACTTGGGGAACTGCTGGAGATGAAGCATGTGCCCTCACATGCTCTGTCACTTCAGAAGGTTTTCTTCTTTCTTTCCCACGCCGCCATCTTGTTTTAGTCTGAGCATGTGCAAATAGGCTGAAGGGGGCCTGACCAACATTACAACCTATAGGCCTCCGAAATTTGGTTGGGCGACTCCCAAGGTGTGTTTGTCCAGAGGACCCAGTCAAGCTGAGTGTGTGTGTCCCAGCGGCTGGAGCACCCTCCTCAGCTTAATTCCCTCAAGATGAAAGGCTAGCTACCTCTGGGATTGTGTGCTGCTGGAAAAGCACAGCACGTCAGACAGCATCCAAGCCGCAGAAGAATCAACGATTCAGGCATAAGACCTTCCTGATGAAGGGCTTATGCCCGAAACATCAATTCTTCTCCTCTTGGATTCCACCCGACCTGCTGTGCTTTTCCAACAGCACACTCTCGACTCTATCTCCAACCTTTGGGGTTTCCTGACATGAGATGCCTGGGGAGTCTGTGTATGGTTCCTCTTCTGTCTGGGTCCCTTTTGGCATTCCCTTGTCTCCTTGTGAAAGAGGACTACTTGGAGTGAACTCAAGGTCTCTCATTCTCCTTTCCCTTGCAGTTGATGCAAAACACCAATCGCTAGGGTGATGGAGAGCAGGTCTGGGCACGTAACCAGCAGACTCTTAGAGTGCTTGACCGGACACTCTAGCACAGTCACCAAGGGGGCAGCCAGTTGCCCGTATGCCTGAGAAAGCAAGGTGCCAATCACATTGCTGCAATCGTGTAACGTTTGTGTCAGGTTGCTCAGTGCCCCCAACTCAGTTGCCTGCTGCTCCTGTGTTTGCCTATGTGTATCAATGCAGTTTGTAGTGGCGGGCATCAGGTGGTCCTCTACTTCCTGGGACTGAGCATTTGCCTGGTTTCCAGCAGTTCTCTGAGTGACAGTGACCTGGGCAATTCTTCAATGGCCAGCTGCAGAACAGGGCAATGATGTGTTCATCAGCAGGTACTGCCCACTCTAATCTAGTTAATGTACCCACTGAGGTGTCAGTGCCCCAGCTGGTAAAGGATACAGGATACAGTCTCATCAGTGCATCCTCTGAGGCATCTGTACTCGCTTCCTCATAGCTGGAGGAGGGGAAGTATTGTCGAGACAAAGGGATGGGTTGAGGTGAGATGGGTGTCACAGTTATTAGTGCTACGGCAAGTGGGAAACAAATGGCGAAGTGTTCAAAGAAAGTGAATCTGTAGCCAGCATAGAGGCTATGCAGGGTTAGTACTGTTTAAGAGCGTTGAAGGAGGAAGGAGGGGTGGGGTGAGGAAGTGGGGAAGTAGTAACACTGAGAGTGGTTAGCAAGGTTAGATCACATGGAACCCATTGGCCACTTAGATACAGAATTGTCTTGAACGTAGGAAAGGCTCATGCCCGAATCATCGATTCTCCTGCTCCTCGGATGCTGCCTGACCTGCTGTGCTTTTCCAGCAGCACACAATCCCAGAGGTAGCCAGCCTTCCACTTTCAGCCTCAGCCTTGAGGGAATTAAGCTGAGGAGGGTGGTCCTGCCACTGGGGGGGAGGGGAGCACACTCAGCTTGACTGAGTCCTCTGGACAAAAACACCTTGGTTTCCAACCACTGTTGATCAGGCTTCAGCCCTGTTGCACATGCTCAGACTAAAACAAGATGGAGGGGTGGTGGATGATTGCTTTGTGGACTGGAGATCTATGACCAGCTGTATGTTGCAAGGATCAGAGCTGGGTCCACTGATTTTTGTAATTTATATAAATGATTTGGATGTGAATATAGGAGGAATGGTTAGTAAGTTTGCAGATGACATCAAAATTGGTGGCGTAATGGATAGTGAAGGAGTACAACAGAATCTTGATCACAGGGACCAATGAGTGGTGATAGAGTTTTATTTGGATAAATATGAGTTTTTGCATTTTGGGTAGGCAAATCAAGGCAGGACTTCTACAACTAATGATAGGGTCCAAGGAAGTCTTGAGCTGAAAATGTATTGCTGGAAAAGCGCAGCAGGTCAGGCAGCATCCAAGGAACAGGAGATTCGATGTTTCGGGCATAAGCCCTTTTTCAGGCTTATGCCCGAAACATCGAATCTCCTGCTCCTTGGATGCTGCGTGACCTGCTGCGCTTTTCCAGCAACACATTTTCAGCTCTGATCTCCAGCATCTGTAGTCCTCACTTTCTCCTCCAAGGGAGTTTTGCCAAACAAAGTGACCTTGGGAGTGCAGGTTCATAGTTCCTTGAAGGTGGAGTTGTAGATAGATAGGATAGTGAAGAAGGTATTTGGTATGCTTGTCTTTATTGTTCAGCACATTGAGTATAGGAGTTGGAAGGTTATGTTGTTATTTGTTGAGCCAATTTGACAATACTGTGTTCAATTTTGGTCTCCCTGCCATCGGAAAGATGTTGTTAAACTTGAAAGGGTGCAGGAAAGTTTTGCAAGGATGTTTCCGGGGTTGGAAGATTTGACCTACAGGGAGAGGCTGAATAGGCTGGAATAGGCTGGAACATTTTCCCTGGAGCATCAGAGACTGAGGGGTGACCTTATAGAAGTTTATAAAATCAGGAGGGGGCATGGATAGAGTGAATAGTTAAGATCTTTTTTCCAGGAGAGGGGAGTCCAAAACTAGAGGACATGGATTTAAGGTGAGAGGGGCAAGGTATCATAAGGACCTAAGAGGCAACTTTTCACACAGAGGGTGGTGTGTGCATGGAATGAGCTGCCAGAGGAAGCAGTGGAGGTTTGTACAATTACAACATTTAAAAGACATCTGGATGGTTAATGAATAAGAAAGGTTAAGTGGGATTTGTGCCAAATGCTGGCAAATGGGATTAGATCAATTTAGGATATCTAGTCAGCACGGGCTAGTTGGACTGACAGAGAATGATCAACTCTCAGTAAATTTCTGTTTAAGTTGTCGCATCACTGTGGCTCTGTCAGTTTTATCACTAGTTTGGGCCCTGTTCCGTGCCTTTAAGCATTGAGGAGAATCATATTCCTGCCACCTTTGTGTATTGTATTTTATCTATCAAAATTATCTACCTTCTGTTTTCACTGTAGGCCCATTTAATTTTTGCCCTTTTTACTGCCTTCCACTTTTATTTCCTATCTTTCTGTCATTGTTTCTGTCCTAATTTCACCCTCTTCTGTCTCCCTGCTCAGGTTCCCAACCCTCTGCTGGTCACAGTGAAACGTCTTCACCAATAACACTAATAACTCCTCCTCCTCACCCTACAGGCATTGGTCTTGATGTCTTGCGGACAGGGGTTCCAAATGCAAACCCTCCTGCTTGTGGTGGTCTCACCTTCCCCAGGACGAGTCCTAATGTCCCAGAATTCTGAATCTCTCCCTCCTATGTCATTTCTTCAGCCACTTATTTTCTGGGGTATCCTCATGGTTTTACTCTTGATAGCACATGACACTTGTTATAATTCTTAGATTACTACCTTTTGAGGTCGTACGTTGCAATTTATGTCCTAAGTGCCTATTTTCTGCTCTGGGACCGCATCCTTTTTCTCATCGATGTCATTAGAACTGATATTCACCATGACTGACCACTGTCTGCTTCCTGTCCCCTTTCAGAATGCTCTGCAGCTACTCTAAGAGATCTTTGACCCCAACTCCAGGGAGGTAACATCTTGTCCTAGAGTCTCATTTGCAGTTGCAGAAACACCTGTCTGTTCCCTTTGCTATCAAATCCTTTATCACTATAGCCCTGCTGTTCTCTTCTGTGCAGAACCAACAATGGTGCTACGGTCTTGTTTTACACTACTCGCCCTTGAAAAGTTTCCCTGCCTAACAGTATGTAAAGCAATTTCCCTGTTACAGAGGGGGCAGTCACAGGGGATTCCAGCAATACCTGACTTCTTCTACTCTGCCTGGTGGTCACTCATTCCCTTTCACCCTGTTCCTGTCTTTACCTGCAGCATGATATTCACCTCACTGAATAGCTCCCTGGTTAGAGCGGATTGGTCACCTGCTCCAGAAAACCTGCCAGAAGAACAGTTGATAGATTAATCACTTGACACAGATTCTGATGCATGAGATTTCAAGGCTGAAGTGGAGAGAGTCAAGAGCGTCAAGCTCTTCGGAGTGACAATAACAAACAATCTGTCCTGGACCTCCCACGTAAATGTGATGGTTAAGAATGGACAGCAATGCTTCTTTTTCCTCAGGCTTAGAAAATTCGGCATGACAATAAGAATCCCTGAGGTCAGCTGTGATTTTCGCTATTTGTTCACTTTTGTTAGACACATTCCGATGTCTAGAAATACTTGAACTCAAACAGCAAAGGCACTAGAGTCATCGAGCCATTGGTATATACAGCACGGAAATAGACCCACAGGACCAACTCATCCACGTAGACCAGATATCTCAACCTAATTGTTATGACACAGGGTAAACCCCTCTGCTAATTTGAACCAGCCACACAGAAAAAAATCACCTTGTGCTGTAATCTGTTAAAATTCTGGAGACTAAAAACTATCCTAGAGGTCACTATTTAAAGTAAAAATTAGCAACTTTATTCTTGAAGCCCAACAGAGAATATTAAAACTAACAACTATTTACAACTCTTTTCTCTTCAACCTCTCTTTTACCTTCCACCCTGCAATACTAGTCAGATAAAAATCCGGACTAAGATTTACAAAAAAACAACTTTCAAAACCAGTCAGCTGTTGAATCTTTGTATTTTCTTCTGCAGATTTTCCTCTGTCACCTTTTCAATATTCTGCTGTGCAAACTTCTAATACACAGGTACCTTTCAGAGAGCTGTTCTGCTGGCAGTCTATACTTGTTGGTGGCTTAGCAGTTCTCTCCCCTGAACTGTTCAAAATGTCTGGTTTTATACCCAAAAACATCAGACTGTTTCATTGGTTTTAGTATTATTAAAATACTAAATTCAAATTTGATTGGAATTTGGTATATTGGGGCATAATTTAGCTGATTGGCTGAATTTTAATTTGTTTTTGCTTCATGGCAACCCATCTGCAGCTATTTGTTTTAACCAAGTGTTACCTTGTTCAGGACTCTCTGTGCTTTGTCAGTCCTTGCTAGCTTTTTAACTCTTTTAAAGGTACAGTAAACCTCTACACCTTCATAACACCTCCCCCCTAAGAAAAAAATGAACCATCATAATGAAAAGATGGCCTTATGTTTTCTCTATTCCTTAACCACCATATCATGACATACATATGACACACATATGACTTTAATCTAAGTTCATATTAACTTCTTCCCACATAAATATAACATTGAATAGATATCAATCTTATCTATACTTTATCAGTTAAATCCACAATAACGCATCTGCAATTACATTCTTATGACCCGCAACATGTATGATTTGTAAATTAGAAGTCTGTAACATAAGACTCTAATGAAATAATCTCATATCCTTCTCTTTTAAGCATTCCAAGAATATAAGAGAATTGTGATTCATGTACACAACCGTCTCTGACTCTTTGTTCATGGCATACACATTGAAATATTGTAGGGCCAGTACCAAACTCAATAGTTCTTTTTTGATTGTGGAGTATTTCCTCTGGTGGATGTTAAGTTTCTTCAAAAGGTAACCAACTGGCAGTTCCATCCCATGCTCATCTTCCTGTTGCAGTACAGCTCCAACTCTTATGTCACTAGTATCGATGGCAATGTTAAAAGGTTTTGAAAAGTTTGGTGTAGCTAAAACTGGTGTGGTGGTTAATATTGATTTCAAATGGTCAATGCCTCCTGGCATTGTTCTGTCCACTGCAACTTTGTGTTCTTCTTCAGCAAATTGGTTAACGGTGCCACTACACTCCTGAGGTTTGGAACAAACTTCCGATCAAATCCGCTTAGTCTCAACAATCGAAGCACTTCCTTCTTCGAGGTTGGTCATGGAAATTCCTCGATGGCCTTTGTCTTTGCGTTCCGTGGGGTCAACCTTCCATGACCGATGTTATGTCCCAAGAACATCACCTCTGCTTTCACAAATTCTGTTTTATTTAAGTTTCTCATCAGTTTTACTTCTCACAGTCATTCAAAGAGCTCTGCCAACTGTACCATGTGATCTTTCCAGGACTTAGTAAAGATCACTACATTGTCCAAGTAAACTGCGCAGTTTGTTAACCCAGCCACAACTCTGTACATGAGTCTTTGGAATGTTGCAGGTGCATTCTTCATTTCAAAGGACATCACTTTAAACTGATATAGCCCATTTGGGGTTACAAATGCAGAAATTTCTTTCGCCGTCTCATAAAGGTACCTGTCAGTAACCATGCAGTAAGTCCAACTTGGTGATGTAACTGACTTGTCTGACTTTCTTGATACAGTCCACCAATCTAGGAATGGGGTATGAGTCCAATTTTGTAACAGTGTTGACCTTCCAATAATCCTCACAGAATCGTTGAGTCCTGTCTGGTTTGGGAACTAAGATGAGCAATGAATTCCACTCGGTCTGGCTTGGTTCAATGATCTCCTCGTCGAGCATGGCCTCCATCTCCATCTGGACCTGTCTGGCTTTGAAAGGATTAAGCCGATAGGGGTGTTGTTTTATCAGAGCAGTATTCCCTACGTCTACTTCATGTACAATAGCATTAATCCTGCCTACCTGATTCTTACATATGTCCTCATACTGCCATAACAAATCTTTCAACTATGTTCTATGCTCCTGAGACAGATACCTTACTAACCTTTCCCACTCTCCAAGGACTTCTTCATTTTTTAAACATATTTTGAGACACATCAAAGTCCACATCATCTGGATTTGATTCCCCACTCTGCAGGGCAGCAACTAACACCTGTTTCTCCAGTTCCTTCTCTCTTGTATAATACGGTTTCAACATGTTCCCACAACATACTCGATATGTTTTTTCTATCTGACATCTTTACTTGATAGCTCACCTGACTAAACTTCTTTTCAATTTGATAGGGACCACTAAACCTGGCTTTGAAGGGATCTCCTATCACTGGTGACAGTACTAACATGTCATCCCCTTGGAAAAACGTCCGAGTCTCAGAGCTTTTATTCGCCTTCTGCTTCATTCTATGCTGTGCCCTCTTTAGATGCTGTTTAGCGAACTCACCTACTCGATTTAATCTGTTCTTCACCTCCGATACATAATCTAAGTGTGAGATCTCTGACTTTGGTCCTGTCAATTTTTCTTCAATTAATTTCTAAGGGCCTCCCACTTCATGCCCAAGTATTAACTTGAATGGAGTGAACTGAGTAGATTTATTCGGGGCATCGCTAATGGCAAGCAATACGAATGGGATACCTTTATCCCAATCATTCGGATAATCCTGATAGTATGCTCTCAACATGGTCTTCAGGGTCTGATGCCACCTTTCTAAAGTTCCCTGGGATTTAGGATGATATGCCCTGGATTTAAAGTGCTGTGAACCTAAGCTATCTATAATCTCCTTAACAGCCTAGCAGTAAAATTTGACCCTTGGTCTTACTGAATCTCCCTGGTTATCTCATACTAACTTCTCTACTACCCTTTTATCTTGATATTCCATAATGGAATTGCCTCCTGAAATCTAGGAGATATATCCATTACGGATAACAAATACTAGTTCCTATTTTCAGTTCTTGGGAGGGGACCTGCACAATCAGTTATAATCCGAGTGAAAGGATCTTCAAATGTGGGAACTGGCAACAAAGGGGCTGGTTTTATTTCCGCCTGTGGCTTACCTACCATTTGGCAGAAATGACACATACAGCAAAATACAACCCTGTGCATTCCAAGAAAAATGTTTTTGTACCTTAGCCTGAGTCTTTTGTACCCCTATATGACCTTCTACAGGTAGTTCATGTGCCCCCCATAATACCACCTGTCTGTATGCTATCAGCAACACAATCTGGTGCACTTCGGCCCCTTTCTCCTCTGCACTAACCTGTTGTGGTCTCCATTTTCGTCTTAGGATTCTATCTTTCAGATAATAACCCTCCAGAATATTCTCTGCTTCCTTTTCAGAGTATGGATCAACATATGTATCTTTTATTGTCTTGTCTAGTTGCAAGTCTATTAGCCTTTCAGGACTAAACACTTCTGTATGATCCTCTGCATACTCAGGTTTTTACTGCACCATTACATCAAACAGGGTATCCACCAACTGAACCATAACTCCTTCATTGTGGTTCCTCTTTCTCTTTAGTTTTTTCGTGCTGTGAATTATGATCGTGGGATCTGGTTACCACACAGTCTGGGAAAATACCAGGCTATTTCTGTTTTAACTCCTCAGTTTCTTGGTCTTCCTTGGGCTTCTCCACAGCAAGGGGTGTCACTCCCACCTTGCATTCTCCAAAATCATTCCCAAGAACAAACCGAATTCCTGGAACTGACACTCTGTCAATCACACCCACTGTAACTTCCCCAGTCTTAAATTGGCATTCCAACTTAATCTTACATAAGGGAACGCTAACTTTCTGTCCATCTATTCCATAAATTACCACACTCTCAGGTAGCAAATCAGAAAGAGTTCATATTTGCTCATCCCTTACTATCAGCGACTGGTTAGATCCTGTATTTCTCAAAATTATAACTTCTTGTCCTTCTCCCCCTGTTCTTTCTGAGTAAGCTTTTCCCACAGAGGCAAATTCTTTGTAGAGATCAGATACTAACTCCATACCCAGTCCCTGCCCAGATTGTGCACTCTCCTGCAGCTCCTCGGCTCTTCTGAGAGCCACCTCTGCTACCTTCACTAACACCACTGGCTTAGCTTTTTTTAACCACATCTTTTCACACAGTGACTTTCTTTTATGGGTAAGAACAAGGACTGCAGATGCTGGAAACCAGAGTCTAGATTAGAGTGGTGCTGGAAAAGCACAGCAGGTCAGGCAGCATCCGAGGAGCAGGAAAATCGACGTTTCAGGCAAAACCCCTTCACCAGGAACAGAGGCAGGGTGCATGCAGAGTGGAGAGATAAATGAGAGGGGGTAGGGGTGGGGAGAAACTAGCTTAGAGTACAATAGGTGAATGGGGATAGGGATGGAGGTGATAGGTCAGAGAAGACGGTGGAGTGATAGGTGGAAAGGAAGATAGGCAGGTAGGGCAGGTCATGAGGACAGTGCTGAGCTGGAAGGTTGGAGCTGGGGTGAGGTGGGGGGGAAGGGCAAATGAGGAAACTGTTTAAGTCCACATTGATGCCCTGGGATTGAAGTGTTCCAAGGCGGAAGATGAGGCATTCTTCCTCCAGGCGTTGGGTGGTGAGGGAGCAGCAGTGGAGGAGGCCCAGGACCTGCATGTCCTCGGCAGAGTGGGAGGGGGAGTTGAAATGTTGGGCCACAGGGCGGTGGGGTTGATTGGTGCGGGTGTCCCGGAGATGTTCCCTCCCTCCCTCCGAATTTAATACACATCGTAACGTCGAACTCTTCTTCCGCTGCTTCCGTCTTCAAGCTTACTTTCACAATCAGGACTCCCGCCCACCTTCTGAGGACCCCTTCGTCCACCTCCAACACACTGCATCCACCTGGACACCCTGCGCTGGCCTATTACCCGCCCTCGACCTCTTCATTTCCGACTGCCACCAAGACTTTAACCACCTTAACCTGTCTACCACCCTTCCCCACTCCAACCACTCACCCTCACAACGCACAGCCCTCCACTCCCTCTGCTCCAAACCCAACCTTACCATCAAACCAGCGGATCAAGGGGGTGCAGTGGTAGTTTGCCGCACTGACCTCTACACCGCTGAAGTCAGACGCCAACTCGAAGACACCTCCTCCTCCCACCCCCTCGAAAATGACCTCACCAAACAATCATCTCCCAGACCATACAGAACCTCATCACCTCAGGAGATCTCCCACCCACAGCTTCCAACCTCATAGTCCTGGAACCCCATCCGATTCTACCTCCTTCGCAAGATCCACAAACCTGACTACCCCGGCCCACCCATGCTCCTGCTCCACTGAACTCATCTCCACCTGCCTCCCCTCTAGTCCAGGAACTCCTCACATACGTTTGAGACACCACCCACACCCTCCACCTTTTCCAAGACTTCAGCTTCCTCGGCACCCAACACCTCAACTTCACCATGGACATCCAATCCCTCTACACCTCCACCCGCCATGACAGGGCCTCCAAGCCCTCTTTTTCTTCCTCTCCCGATGTCCCTAACAGTACCCTTCCACCGACACTCTCATTTGTTTGACTGAACTGGTCCTTACCCTTAACAATTTCTCCTTAGAATCCTCCCACTTCCTCCAGACCAAAGGGGTAGCCATGGACACCCGTTTGGGCCCCAACTATGCCTGTCTCTTTGTTGGCTACGTATAACAGTCCATCTTCCATAGTTACACCGGCACCACTCCCTGCCTCCGCCGTATCTGCTCCCAGGCGGACCATTCCACCACAGAATACACCAGATGGCCTCCTTCTTTAGAGACTGCAATTTCCCTTCCCACGTGGTTAAAGATGCCCTCCAACGCGCCTTGTTCACATCCCGCCCCTGCGCCCTCAAACCCCACCACTCCAACTGTAAAAAGGACAGAACGCCCCTGGTGCTCACCTTCCACCCTACCAACCTTCGCATAAACCACATCATCCGCCGACATTTCTGCCACCTCCAAGTGGACCCCACACCAGGAGTATATTTCCCTCCCACCCCTTTCCACCTTCCGCAAAGACCGTTCCCTCCGTGACTACCTGGTCAGGTCCACGCCCCCCCCTACAACCCACCCTCCCATCCTGGCACCTTCCCCTGCTACCGCAGGAATTGTAAAACCTGCACCCATACCTCCTCCCTCACCTCCATCCAAGGCCCTAAAGGAGCCTTCCACATCCATCAAAGTTTTAACTGCACATCCACCAATGTCATTTATTATATCCGTTGCTCTCGATGTGGTCTCCTCTACATTAGGGAGACTGGATGCCTCCTAGCAGAGCACTTTAGGGAACATCTCTGAGACACCCACATCAATCAATCCCACCGCCCTGTGGCCTAACATTTCAACTCCCTCTCCCACTCTGCCGAGGACATGCAGGTCCTGGGCCTCCTCCACCGCCGCTCCCTCACCACCCAACGCTTGGAGGATGAACGCCTCATCTTCCGCCTTGGAATACTTCAATCCCAGGGCATCAATGTGGATTTCACTAGTTTCTTCATTTCCCCTTTCCCCAACCTACCCCAGCTCCAACCTTCCAGCTCAGCACTGTCCCCATGACCTGTCCGACTTGCCTATCTTCTTTTCCATCTATCTACGCCACCCTCCTCCCTGACCTATCACCTTCATCCCCACCCCCATTCACCTATTGTACTCTATGCTACTTTCTCCCCACCCCCACCCTCCTCTCATTTATCTCTCCACTCTGCAGGCACCCTGCCTCTATTCCTGATGAAGGGTTTTTGCCCGAAATGTTGATTTTCCCGCTGCTCGGATGCTGCCTGACCTGCCGTGCTTTTCCAGCACCACTCTAATCTAGACACGCCTTTCTTTAATAACCAGCACTGTGGCTTTACCTGTCCCACTTTACCACAGTGGAAACACCTGAGGCCTTTCACCTTCTTCCCACCCTCTTGGGCTTCTTTGCCCTGTGTTAAAAGGAGTGGAGGATCTCCCAACTTCTATCCCTCACAGAACAGAATTCTGGCTGGAACCTTGTCTTATGCACCAACATGTACTCATCTGCTAATTCGCCTGTCCTTCTCACTTCCTGAACTTTCTGTTCTTCCATGTGAATTCTTATCACCTCTGAAAGTGAGATTCCTCCAGCAGAATAATCTCTCTTTGAACCTCATAAGTCCTATCTATTTTTAAAGCTCGCACCTATCTATCAAAATGAAAATGTATAATTCTTTTTAACTCAACATAAATCTGACCTTGCTCCTTCTTTATGTTCCTGAACCGCTGTCTATATGCTTCTGGTACCAAATCATTAGCACTTAAAAAAGCCTGTTTAACCTCTTCATAATCTCTTGACCCCCTCATCTGACAGCGCAACAAATACCTCACTAGCTCTACCTACCAGTTTAGTCTGAATTAGCATTACCCATAAATCCCGGACCACTCCATCTGCCTAGCCATTTTTTTCAAATGAAATAAAGAAGGTTTCAACATCTTTCTTATCAAAATATGGCAGAGTTTTGACATATTTGCATATATCATGATCTTCTCTATTAATCTCCATCCTGTTAACTTGACTTTGCTGCGCAACTTCTCAAGTTCAAATTCTCTTTTTGTCTTTTCCCTTCTTATCTCTCTCTTTGCTCAGCTAAGAACCTTCTCTCTCTTTCTGTCTTCCCTCTCTCTCTCTTCTCTCTCTTTCTCTTTCTCTCTTCCTTTGTTTATCTTCTAATTCCATTTTCCTCAATTGTAATTCAAGTTTTTCTACCTCTACTTCACTTGTCTGCTTCTCTGACACAACTAGGTATTTGAGTAACTCCTTTACAATTTCAGCTTTATTTTTGTCCTTGGTTAAACTCAAATTTAACTTCTTGACGAATTCTAAAAGTATGGCCTTTTTCTTTCCTGCTAAACTGTCTTGGTAAATTTGAGAATCATTTTCAAATCTCAGAACCTCTTTTGCAATTTTAAGAGCCATTTCTCTCCCTTTTAATTTAACCAATCACAAGTCACCAAAATTAAACAAATTGTCTCACCTAGGTTTTATTTCAAGATCTAGCACAATAACCTACAAGTGTTTAAATCTAGTGGGCTTTTTTGTACCCCAAATCTATTCAAATCAGTCCAAATCTCAGACTGGCTCTGTCTAAACCTGTTTAAATCGCAGACTAAACTGTTACGACACAGGATAAACCCCTCTACTAATTTAAACTAGCCACACAGAAAAGATTCACCCCATGCTGTAATCGAGAGGCAAAGACTTATCCCAGAGGTCACTATTTAAAGTAAAAGTTAACAATTTTATTCTTGAAGTCCAACAGAGAATATTAAAGCCAACAACTGCTTTCTCTTAAACCTATCTTTTACCTCCCAACTTACAATACAAGTCAGATAAAAATCCCAATTAAGATTTTGAAAAAAAACCTCAGCTTTCAAAACCAGCCAGCTGTCAAATCTCTTTGTATTTTCCTCTGCAGATTTTCCTCTGTCATCTTTTTGATGTTCTGTTGTGCAAACTTCTTATCGACAGGTACCTTTCCGAGAGCTGTTCTGCTGGCAGTCTGTATTTGTTGGTGGCTTGGCAGTTCTCCCGTGAACTGTTCAAAATGTGTGGCTTTATACCCCAAAACATGAGACCGTTTCACTGATTTTAGTATTACCAAAATACTAAATTCAAATTTGATTGGATTTTGGTATCTTGGGGCATAATGTAAACTGATTGGCTGAATTGTAATTTGTTTTTGCTTCATGGCAACTAATCTGCTGCTATTTGTTTTGACCAAGTGTTACATTGTTACCTTGTTCAGGACTCTGCTGTATCAGTCCTTGCTAGCTTTTCAACTCTCTTAAAGGTACAGTACACCTCCAACACCTTCATATCATAATCTAATCCCATTTGTCAGCATTTGGCCCGTATCACTCTAAATTGTTCCTATTCATATACCCATCCAGATGCCTTATAAATATTGTAATTATACCAGCCTCCACCATTTCCTCTAGCAGCTCATTCCATACATCCACCACACTCTGCGTGAAAAAGTTGCCTTTTAGGTAGCTTTTAAATTTTTTCTCTCTCACTCTAAACCTATGCCCTCTAATTCTGGACTCCCCCATCCCAGGAAAAAGACCTTTTCCATATATCCTATTCATGACCATCATGACAGTAGCTGTGCAGATTCACTGCTCTGTCAGACAGCAGTGTAGACTTCTTTCTCTCTCCCTCTCACTGACCAGCTGCTCTCTTCCCCCTTTTTGAAGTGTAATTGTTTTGATCTTTCTTCCCCAAAGTTCCAAAACATTGCAACAGCTTATAAACAGTAATTGCTGCTCCTGAAATTTGAGGACATCTCATCCAACATCTAAAATATCTCAAAAAGGGAACAGCTCTTACAGCCACAATTTTCCCAGTCCTCCATCTTGGATTATCCCAAATCCTTTCTACTTCCTTGAAATGACAAAAACACCTCAGTGGTGGGCAAGTTATTGGAGGGAATTCTGAGGGATGGGATTTTCATGTACTTGGATAGGCAAGGACTGATTAAAGATAGTCAACATGGCTTTGTGCATGGTAAATTATGTCTCATTAACTTGAGTTTTTTGAAGAAGTCATGAAGAAGATTGATGAGGGTAAAGCAGTGGACATGATCTATACGGACTTCAGCAAGGTGATCGACAAGATTCCACATGGTGGACTGGTTAGTAAGGTTGGATCTCATGGAATACAGGGATATATATAAATGACGAAAAGCAGTGGACCCAGCCCCAATCCTTGTGGCACTCCATTCCTGAAAAAGAGCTTATGCCTGAAACATTGATTCTCCTGCTCCTTGGATGCTGCCTGACCTGCTGTGCTTTTCCAGCAACACATTTTTCAGCTTGGCACTCCATTGGTCACAAGCCACTTCTTTGGTTTCCTATCTATACCTGCATTCACTCTATTCAACACTGATGCAGTGTGTATGTTCTGTACAAGATACACAAGAGAACCTTGTTCAAGCTTACTTCAACAGTAGAAGGACAGCATCAGCAGGTGTACGGAAACATCACCAACTACAAGCTCCTCTCCAGGACACACACCATCCTGGCATAAATATATCACCGGTGTTTCACTGGATCAAACTCCTGGAACTCCTAAACTGCCTTCTCCACCCCACTGCAACGATAGACTGGAGCTCACCATCAATTTCTCAAATGCAATCGAGCAGGCATAGTTTATACTGGCCAGTAGGTGGTGCTCAGGTCTCATGCGTGAGTGTTTAAAGAGTGAAAACAAACCCATGGTCTGTCCAGTTCACATACCTGCAGTTATTTTTATTTTCAGTCTCCCTAGATTATGGATAGGGAAGTTAATGCAATACTCGAAAGCACATATGTAAAGCAAACTCTGTTTTAATTGGCACCTTATGATCTTGCATTCTCAATAAACCAGCAAAAATTATGTACAGGTACCTCAAATAATAGTTTACTGTGTTATTCTGTCCAATTATTTTGGTTTTTTAAAATATATTTAACTCAATGTAAATCTATATTCAATTTCGAACCAATTTCTTCTCAAATAGTGCGATTTACTATGATGCCTGAGCAGTTGGTTGAGGTTGTGAGTGAGAAGTCTCTTTGCTGGTAAATTTTATTTAAGGCAAAATTGGCTTATTATTTAAGAGATGGACAGTATGCTGTGAATGTGATGTGCATACCCCTGCATTACCTTTCTATGACTTGGTATGGGCTTTTACATTGTTTCTGTGAACCTCTTGATTAACTGGAATAGTTGGTCAATGGCACACTACTGGACCCACTGGCGCCAAGTTATAAAATGTTTTCTGTACAAACATCGGGTGAAGATTTGATCAAGCACTATTGAGATTGCTCATTGCTTCCATTCACTGGGCTGGCTTGTATTGGGCAGGATGCTAAAAGACTATTTTTATTGGAAGTCAAGAAACATTTGATATCCTTGAAAGAATATGTGGTGCCATTGAATCCATATCAGACAACATTCAAGAGAGAAGGGCAAAAGATATGTGCAAATTTAAACTTGTAAATCACTTTGAGATATTTCTCTGAACCCTGAGGAAAATAGAGTGAAAGTCAAATATTAAAAGAGGAGGTCATAAACTTGTGAAAAATCTTGGATTTGTGGAGAGCATTATAAGCTAACAGCTAGAGATGAAGTAGGACACCTCAGCTGAAGCTCCTCCAATCTACTGTTCTTTTGTTTCTTTTACTTTTATTGTCCCCCTTTTCATTCCTTCTATCAGCGTCAGACACCCAGCCCCAGCTTCCTGCTCCCAGCCTCCAAACTGGGGACAGCAGTTGGCAGCCCAAAGTAGGGACACCAGTTACCAGCGGCCTGGAGCAGAAAGGGGACAGCAGTGACTAGCGGCCTGGTGCAGAAAGGGGACAGCAGTGACCAGCGGGGCCTGAGGCAGAAATGGGTCAGCAATGACCAGTGACCTGGTGCAGAAAGGGGGCAGCAGTGACCAGTGGCCTGATGCAGAAAGGGGGACAGCAGTGACCAGTGGCCTGGTGCAGAAAGGGAACAGCAGTGACCAGCGGCCTGGAGCAGAAAGGGGACAGCAGTGACCAGCGGCCTGGTGCAGAAAGGGAACAGCAGTGACCAGCGGCCTGGAGCAGAAAGGGGACAGCAGTGACCAGCGGCCTGGTGCAGAAAGACGACAGCAGTGACCAGCGGCCTGGTGCAGAAAGGGGGACAGCAGTGACCAGCTGCCTGGTGCAGAAAGACGACAGCAGTGACCAGCGGCCTGGTGCAGAAAGGGGACAGCAGTGACCAGCGGCCTGGAGCAGAAAGGGGGGCAGCAGTGACCAGCAGCCTGGAGCAGAAAGGGGGGCAGCAGTGACCAGCGGCCTAGTGCAGAAAGGGGACAGCAGTGACCAGTGACCGGGTGCAGAAAGGGGACAGCAGTGATCAGCGGGGCCTGGTGCATAAAGGGAGACAGCAATGACCAGTGGCCTGGTGCAGAAAGGGGACAGCAGTGACCAGTGGCCTGGAGCAGAAAGGGGACAGCAGTGACCAGCGGCCTGGAGCAAAAAGGGGACAGCAGTGACCAGTGGCCTGGTGCAGAAAGTGTACAGCAGTGACCAGTGGCCTGGTGCGAAAAGGGGACAGCATTGACCAGCGGGGCCTGGTGCAGAAAGGGGACAGCAGTGACCAGCGGCCTGGTGCAGAAAGGGGACAGCAGTGACCAGTGGCCTGGAGCAGAAGGGGGACAGCAGTGACCAGCGGGGCAAATGGGTCAGCAATGACCAGTGACCTGGTACAGAAAGGGGGACAGCAATGACCAGTGGCCTGATGCAGATAGGGGACAGCAATGACCAGTGGCCTGGTGCAGAAAGGGGACAGCAGTGACCAGCGGCCTGGTGCAGAAAGGGGACAGCAGTGACCAGCGGCCTGGAGCAGAAAGGGAACAGCAGTGACCAGCGGCCTGGTGCATAAAGGGGGACAGCAGTGACCAGTGGCCTGGAGCAGAAGGGGGACAGCAGTGACCAGTGACCGGGTGCAGAAATGGGGAAAGCAGTGACCAGCGGCCTGGGGCAGAAATGGGTCAGCAGTGACCAGTGGCCTGGTGCATAAAGGGGGACAGCAATGACCAGTGACCTGGTGCAGAAAGGGGACAGCAGTGACCAGCGGCCTGGAGCAAAAAGGGGACAGCAGTGACCAGTGGCCTGGTGCAGAAAGTGTACAGCAGTGACCAGTGGCCTGGTGCGAAAAGGGGACAGCATTGACCAGCGGGGCCTGGTGCAGAAAGGGGACAGCAGTGACCAGTGGCCTGATGCAGATAGGGGACAGCAGTGACCAGCGGCCTGGTGCAGAAAGGGGACAGCAGTGACCAGCGGCCTGGTGCATAAAGGGGGACAGCAGTGACCAGTGGCCTGGAGCAGAAAGGGGACAGCAGTGACCAGTGACCGGGTGCAGAAATGGGGAAAGCAGTGACCAGCGGCCTGGGGCAGAAATGGGTCAGCAATGACCAGTGGCCTGGTGCATAAAGGGGGACAGCAATGACCAGTGGCCTGGGGCAGAAACTGGACAGCAGTGACCAGCGGCCTGGTGCAGAAAGGGGACAGCAGTGACCAGCGGCCTGGTGCTGAAAGGGGACAGCAGTGACCAGCGTCATGGAGCAGAAAGGGGACAGCAGTGAACAGTAGCCTGGTGCAGAAAAGGGACAGCAGTGACCAGCGGGACCTGGGGCAGAAATGGGTCAGCAATGACCAGTGGCCTGGTGCAGAAAGGGGACAGCAGTGTCCAGTGACCTGGTGCAGAAAGGGGACAGCAGTGACCAGTGGCCCGGGGCGGAAACTGGACAGCAGTGACCAGTGACCTGGTGCAGAAAGGGGTCAGCAGTGACCAGCAGCCTGGTACAGAAAGGGGACAGCAGTGACCAGCGGGGCCTGGGGCAGAAATGGGTCAGCAATGACCAGTGACCTGGTGCAGAAAGGGGGCAGCAGTGACCAGTGGTCTGGTGCGTAAAGGGGGACAGCAGTGACCAGTGGCCTGGTGCAGAAAGGGGACAGCAGTGACCAGCGTCATGGAGCAGAAAGGGGACAGCAGTGACCAGCGGCCTGGTGCAGAAAGGGAACAGGAGTGACCAGTGGCCTGGTGCAGAAAGGGGGACAGCAGTGACCAGCGGCCTGGTGCAGAAAGGGGACAGCAGTGACCAGCGTGGCCTGGAGCAGAAAGGGGGACAGCAGTGACCAGCGGCCTGGTGCAGAAATGGGTCAGCAGTGACCAGTGGCCTGGAGCAGAAAGGGGACAGCAGTGTCCAGCGGCCTGGTGCAGAAAGGGGACAGCAGTGTCCAGCGGCCTGGAGCAGAAAGTGGACAGCAGTGACCAGTGGCCTGGTGCAGAAAGGGGACAGCAGTGACCAGCGTCCTGGAGCAGAAAGGGGACAGCAGTGACCAGCGGCCTGGTGCAGAAAGGGGACAGCAGTGACCAGCGTCCTGGAGCAGAAAGGGGACAGCAGTGTCCAGCGGCCTGGTGCAGAAAGGGGACAGCAGTGACCAGCGGGGCCTGGGGCAGAAATGGGTCAGCAATTATCAGTGGCCTGGTGCATAAAGGGGGACAGCAGTGACCAGAGGCCTGGTGCTGAAAGGGGACAGCAGTGACCAGCAGCCTGGTGCCAAAATGAGACAGCAGTGACCAGCGGGGCCTGGTGCAGTAAGGGGCAGCGGTGTCCTGCGGCCTGGTGCAGAAAATGGTCCGCAGTGACCAGTGGCCTGGAGCAGAAATGAGACAGCAGTGACCAGCGGGGTCTGGGGCAGAAAGGCGACAGCAGTGACCAGCGGCCTGGTGCAGAAAATGGTCCGCAGTGACCAGTGGCCTGGAGCAGAAATGAGACAGCAGTGACCAGCGGGGCCTGGTGCAGTAAGGGGCAGTGTGACCAGTTGCCTGGTGCAGAAATGAGACAGCAGTGACCAGCGGCCTGGTGAAGAAAGCGGGACAGCAGTGACCAGCGGAGAGCCCTTGGAAAGAGACTGTGATGTTTGTCTTTTTAATATTGCTTCTGTTTTTCTGACCTATGGTGAAATAGTGTGCAGCAGTAATGTAAATTTCTTTCTTCATTTCTCTATTTTGTAACTAATGATTGTACCTCATTAGTCTGTCCCTAAGATGGCGCCATGTGTTGGTGTCATTGTAACACGGTAATGAATCTTGGAACTGAAGAAGCTGTACCTCAGTACCTTTGAACCTAAGAGTGGCGACTTATCCACTTTTCAATGTCCTCATTTGAGTACACGTGACAATAAAGCTAATTCAATTCAACTGCAGTGGAGCAGAAACAGCAAAGCAGGGATTTAATGGCAAAGTGGTCATGGTGAAGGGGAGCTTTTAGGGAGAGTCTTAAAGAGAGGAAAGGTAGAGGGTTTATGAGGAGTATTCCAGAGATTGTACCTCGGCAATATGTTTGCTATTGGTAGGTTGGGGGACAGAAAGCAGAACAGACGAGTTAAGAATTGTGAGTTGTAGAGCTGCTAACAGGTTCGGGAATAGGTAGGGAGAGAGCAATAAGAAAATTAAAGACCAGGACAAACCATTTAAAGTTAAAGGACTGAATGTGAATGTAGGCTTGTAAGAGTGAAGGTAGGAAACTCAGAGCCATGGTTTGAATGAAAACTGGGAGGGAACTCATTAATACATTTAAGCTCAATTCAAGAGGTGATGACGAAGTGGCCTTGACATCAAGAGCAAATTTGACAGAGTGTGGGATCCAGGAATCCTGGTAAAACTGGTGTCAATGGATATCGGAGGCAAACTCTTCACTGGTTGAATTAATATCTTGCATATAGGACGATGGTCCTGGTTGTTGGTCAGTCATCTCAGCCCCAGGGTTTCTCTGCAATAGTTCCCCAGGGCAGTGTCCTCGGCCCAACCATCCTTAGATGCTTCATCTATGACCATCCCTCCATGATAAGGTCTGAAATGGAGTTGTTCGCCAATGACTACACTATGTTCAGCAACATTCGCCACTCCTCAGATACTGAAGCATTCCATGGTCAATTGCAACAGGATCTGGTCCATATCCAGGCTTGGGCTGAAAAGTGGCAAGTAACATTCATGTCACACAGGTGTCAGGCAATGGCCATCTCCAATAAGGGACACTCTAACCACTGCCTCTTGACATTCAAAGGTTTTACCAAAATAGTTCCTTTAATTTACATGTGAGGAGTCCTTGACTCTGATCCAGCTTCCTCAGAGCCACCTCTCAGCGTGAACAGGATGTCTGACACTCCTGTTCTTATCTGTCAGCCAGGGCTCCCCGATGGAACCAGATTAACAGCCCCCATCAGGGAACACATTCTATGAGGGGCCACCTGGTTGACCTCATGACACTCACTACATTCCTCCCCCTCTGAGTCCAAGGTCAAAGGGCATTTTTTTTTGTAACTTCTACTGAGGGTGGAGGGGATGTTTGGGGGGGTTTAACTTTAGTCAGATTCCTTTAACTTTACCTCGTACACAGTCAGCAGGAAATGCACAGTAGCTCACCTCCTGCGCCCGCAACAGAAGAAATGCATTCTCTTCTTCGGACAGCAAAGGCATTGAGACGGTGACATCCGCTGTGTCCATCTAAGAATCGGAGGGATCTTCAACACCTGATGGAGAGGGAGAACCCATGGATTCTGGAACCGTCGGAAAGGCTGTTGAGGAGCTGGGAGGGTTTTGCTCCCTCACTGTTTTGCGAGTTTGCAACTTTCATATGGTCGACGTGCTTCTTCAGACCGGCACATCTACCTGAACTTTATACATCGCTGGACATGACCTCACATTGACCTTGTCTCTTACCCATGCACGGTTATTGGCGTGGGTCCTACACCAAACTTTGACCCCTGAAGTAAACTGTCTGTTTCGCTGAGCAGAATTTTGTGTCCAGCATTGGCCATTTCCTTCTGCCATTTCACCCTCACCTTCAGGTCTGGGAAGGTCAGATTGAAGCTGGTGCAGATTTTTCTCTCCATTAGCAACTCTGCTGAAGCTATCCTTGTAGTTGCGTGGCGGGTCGTCCTACAATCAAACAGGAACCGGATCGGTTTAGTATCTAGTTTCACACCAAGGTGGGGGCTGCAGTGTGTGCTGTGAGGAGGATGACACGAGGCTGCAAGGTGACTTGATCAGACTGGCAAATTCTTGGCAAATGCAAAAAATGCGGGTAAATGGGAGGTTATCCACTTTGGTCACAAAAACAGAAAGGCAGATTATTATCTGAAAGGGGGGAGTTTAGGAAAAGGTGAGGTGCAATGAGAGCTGGGTGTCATGGTGGAACAGTCACGGAAGGTTGGCATGTAGGTGCAGCAGGCAGTGAGGAAATCTAGTGGCATGTTGGCTTTCATAATGAGAGGATTTGAGTATCAGAGTAATGTTGTCTTGCTGCAGTTATACAGGGCCTTGCTGAGGCCACACCTTTAGTTTTGTGTGCAGTTTTGGTCTCCTGGTCTGAAGAAGGACATTCTTGTTGTTGAGGGAATCCAGCGAAGGTTCAACAGACTAGGGTGGTAGGACACACATATGAGGAAAGACTGGATCAATTGGGTTTGTACTCACTGGAATTTAGAAGAACGAGGCGGGAATTTCACCGAAACATACAAAATCCTGAGAGGACTGGACAGGCCAGAGGCTGGATTAATGCTCCCAATGTTGGGGTAGTACAGAACTGGGGCTGTCACAGTCCAAGAATAAGGGGTAAGTCATTGAGGACTGAGAAGAGGTTTTCTTCACTCAGAGAGTTGTGAACCTGTGGAATTCTCTTCCATAGGAAGCTGCTAGGGCCAGTTCATTAGACATATTCATGAGGAAGCTGAATGTGGCCCTTGCATCTAAAGGGATCAAGGGGTATGGAGAGAGGGTGGGAATGGAATACTGAGATTGCATGATCAGCCATGATCATATTGAATGGTGGGGCAGGTTAGAAGTGCTGAAGGGCCTATTTCTGCACCTATTTTCCATGTTTGTAATGAAACCATAAGCTGTTTCTTTAAGCCTGTCTTCAAAGTATGGACAGCTCCATCTGCCAGACCATTCCATGATGGATGGCATGGAGCTGTCCTTCTTCAACTTTAGGAAATGCTCAAATTCCTTGTTGGGAAACAATAGCCTGTTATCGATAATCAACACTTCCAGGAGTTTGCATATTGCAAAAGATGCATGCGGTTTATCTATCGTTCCCGTGTTTGACGAGTGAACTCGATGCACATCCAGTCACTTTGAGTGGGCATCCAAAATGTTAAGCAAGGATAAGAAATTTCATGACTCCTCTGGGTAGTCACATCCACCACTTACCACGATGTTCCTCCATCTTGATCTTTGGGTGCAATTTCATTCTTCTTTCCTTCACTCTACTCTTTTCCAGTGTCAATTGACTTTCATCCATTATTTGTGCTAAACGTGGCTTAATCGATAAAAACCCTGTTCAACACTGCTTTTCAAGTAATAACTCAGCTGCTATTCTGCTGATAGTAGTGTGAGGTGTGTTACAATAAATATACAAAAATTCTCCAGGTTTTGATTCAATTACATTTCTTCCAGTTTGTTGCTGGTATTTGTTTAACCAAAGCACACAATAATTTCTGCTGTTCCCTCTGCTGCTCCATTTGAAGCAGGTCGATATGAATCTGTGCAGAAGGATGTGGAAGCTAGAGCACTTGGAGAAATAAATAGTTATACCTTGAAAACTGTCCAGCTTACACAGGAGGAGGCGCTGGACATTGTAAATCCAGTAAAGGTGGAAACATCTCTGGAATCTGATCAGGTATACTCAAGAGCTCTGTGAGAAGCTAGGGATTCCTGTGTTGATGAATATTTTGTTCCACAAATCCAGACGACACAAGTTTCAGTACAATGGTAGATGCTTTATTATCAGGGAGCCGGCGAGAGATTCTCAATGTCCCCAAAAGTGCATCTACTTGTGCTGACAGTTCTCTGTGAATCTCTGCTCTATACACAAAGGCAGTACTTCTTATAGGAATAGTACAAAAGGTCTATAACTCACATGGTTGATTGTCATTACATTGTTTAAGATGGGCAATTACAATTTTACAAGGTCCAGTGAATGCCAATGTCCTGTTATGACGAGTGAATGGATTACAGGGACTGATTATCGTATTCTCCATGATCATGTGTTGATGGGAAGAGATTAAAACAGAAGGGTTTTTCCTGTTCTCAATGGGGGATTCACATGCCTATGCTAACACGGAGGGGATGCACGATAATGGGAGCAGGAGGCAGTTTAACAGGATTGTGGCCAAGGCGATCAATCTTGTCTGGGAAGGACAAATTCCTTTGCCTGAGGCTGCAGAGGAATCCACATGTGTGGCTCCAATGATTCCCTGTTTAAGATTCAGTCAGCCTCCTCCCTACTGAGATATCTATTCTGTGAGAGGACAGACATGCAATTGATACTGCAGTGAGGCTCTTTAGTAGGGGAATGTTTAACCCTTGAGTCCCCAGTATGCCTTGAAAGAGAAGTAAAATATGGAACTGATCTCGTTGTGGCATTCTAACTTCCTCACCTGGGCCCCTGGTTGAGATATTTGTATCATCGAAAGCCATGGGTATGGTGACGGAAGATTGGAGGGTGGTAAATGTCATGCCATTATTGAAGCAAGGTGATTAGGAAAAACCAGGGAACTATAGACCGGTGAGCCTGATATCAGTGGTGGCTACGTTGTTGGAGGGGATTCTGAGGGATGGGATTTATAGGTATTTTGCAAGACAATGTCTGATTAGTGAGTCAACATGGCTTTGTGTGTGGGAAATCATGCCTTACCAACTTGATTGAGCTTTCTGAAGAGGTGACAAAGAAGATTGATGAGGGCAGAGCTGTAGAGGTTGTCTATATGGACTTCAGCAAGGTGTTCAACAAGGTTCTGCATGGTAGACATGTTATAAGTGAATTCTGTCTAGGTATTCTAAATCTCCGGAGAATAGTCCCTGACAATCGGCTAACTATTCTACACTAGGGCTATGGTTCAGATCAACCGGGTTCTGCCTCCACACTTTGCCGACCGCGGACTGTCCTTTAACCCTTGACTTCAAGGGAGACTGTCCACAAGGTCCCGTCCTAGGATGCGAACTCCAAGCTGTCAGCACCAGCCCTCATCCCCTCTGGCTACCACTTTTCCCGTGGCAAATCGAAATGCTGCGAGACACACAAATGAGCAACGGATGTTTATTTCAAAATTGCAAGTTTGGGCGCCTTCCAAAGGGGCTTCGGAAGAAATCGCAACGAAAGGTTTACAGCAGTAATATTTATACATTATTCTTACATTCGAAAACATTAGTACAATTCCATTGGTTAAAACATTTCACGTTTTTCTCTGCCAATTCTTTAATTAAATGTTATATTATTTTAACAATTCTGCTGGATTAAATGTTATATTGTTTTTAACAATTCTGCTGGTTAAAGCATTTATCTGCATGTCATAAAGGGCTTCTATTGTATTTTGCCCTCTGTGTCTAGCTAAAGCATTCCTTGGTATCTTGCCCAAGGTTACCATGTTCCTGACATAACAGAGGTGACTTCTGGTTCATGTTCTCATATGGCCTAGTTGCTCATGATTAGCCTTTACTTATTAAACCTCAGTTTTAATACAGAAATTACCTTACCCATACCAAAAGAATGTGTGTGGTGTGAGTGTGTGTATGTGTGTGTGTGAGAGTGTGTGTGTGTGTGTGTGTGTGGTGTGAGTGTGTGTGTGTGTGAATGTGTGTGTGTGAGAGTGTGTGTGTGTGGTGTGAGTGAGTGTGTGTGTGTATGTGTGTGGTGTGAGAGTGTGTGTGTGTGTGTGTGTGGTGTGAGTGTGTGTGTGTGTGAATGTGTGTGTGTGAGAGTGTGTATGTGTGGTGTGAGTGTGTGTATGTGTGATGTGTGTGTGTGAGAGAGTGTGTGTATGTGTGTGTGAGAGAGTGTATGTGTGTGTGTGTGTGTGTGTATGTGTGTGTGTAGATGTGTATGTGTGGTGTGAATGTGTGTGTATGTGAGTGTGTGTAGAGAGTGTGTGTGTACGTGTGGTGTGTGTGTGTGTGTGTGTGTGTGATGTACGTGTGTATGTGTGAGAGTGTGTGTGTGTGTGTGTGAGAGAGTGTGTGTGTGGTGTGTGTGTATAAGAGAGTGTGTATGTGTAAGTGTGTGTGTGAGAATGTGTGACTCCTGTGTGAGAGAGAGAGAGTGTGTGAAACTGCAGAAATTACATTACCCATATCAGACATTAGCAAGGTTAGATCACATGGAATCAAGGGAGAGTTAGATATTTGGATACAAAATTGGCTTGAAGGTGAGAGACAGCGGGTGGTGGTAGAGGTTTGTTTTTCAGACTGGAGACCTATGTTCAGCAGTTTGCCAGAAGGATCGGTAGTGGGTCAACTGCTTTTCATCATTTACATAAATGATTTGGATGTGAATATTGGAGGAATGGTCAGTAAGTTTGCAGATCACACCAACATTGGTAGTGTAGTGGACAGCAAAGAAGGTTACCTCACAATACAATGGACCAAGGCTTGACAGATGGCGTTTAGTTTGGATAAATGTGAGGTGCTGTATCTTGGAAAGGCAAAGCAGAGCAGGACTTAAACATTTACTGGTAAGTTCCTGGGGAATGTTGCCAAACAAGGAAACCTTGGGGTACAGGTTCATAGTTCTTTGAAAGTGAAGTCGCAGGTAGACAGTGTCATGAAGAAGGTGTTTGGTTACTTTGCTTTTATTGGTCAGTGGGTTGAATATAGGACTCAGATGTTATATTGCAGTTTGACAGGACATTGGTTAGACCACTTTTGGAACACTGCATTCAATTCTGGTCTTTCAGCTATAGGAAGGATTTTGCTAATCTCGAAAGGGTGCTGAAAAGGCTTACAAGGATGTTTCTGGGGTTGGAGGGTTTGAGCTACAAGAAGATGCTGTTTAGGTTGGGGCTATTTTGCTTGGAGTGTCAGAGTCTAAGGGGTGATCTTGTAGAGATTTATGAGGGGCATGGATAAGGTGAATAGCCAAGGACTTTTTCCCAGAGCAGGGGAGTCCAAAACTAGAAGATATAGGTTTAAGGTGAGAAGGGAAAGATTAAAGAGGACCCGGTGGGACAATGTTTTCACAGAGAGGATGGTATGTGTATGGAATGAGCTTCTGGAGTAAGTGATGGAGGCTGGCACAATTACAATATTTAAAGGGCATCAAATGTGTACATGATTAGAAAGGGTTTAGAGGGATATGGGTTTAGAGAGATATGGGACGAGATTAATTTAGGATATCTGATTGGTGTGCATGAGTTGGACTGAAGACTCTGTTCCCTGTATAACTCTAAGAATCATACAGTCACTACAGTGTTGAAAGAGTCCATTTGGTCCATTGTGTCTGCACTGGTTCTGTTCCTTAGTGCCCTTCTTTCCCGCTCACCATATCAATCCAAATAATCATTCAATGCCCTCTTGATTGCTTCAAATCAACCTCCCTCAATCACATTTCCAGGCAGTGTATTCCATATCCTAGCTACTCACTGTGCAGAAAAGTTTTCTTCTTATATCACACATGCTACCTTTGCACATCACTCTAATTGGATGCCCTCTTGTTCTTTCTTCTTTTCAGAGTGGGAACAGTTTTCCCCCTGTACTCTATCCAGTCCACTCGTTTGAAAACCTCTATCAGATCTCCTCTCAGCCTTCTTCTCTCCAAGGAGAATTATCCCAACTTCTTCGATCTATCCAGATAACCAAGGTTTCTTATTCCTTGAACCATTCTTGTAAGTTTGTAGCAGCTTTGATAGTTCCCTGTTTACAACATTGCCTGCACTTCCAAACTACTTCAGTGGGCTTTTGAGACAGCTTGAGGTACAAAAGGCATTAGATTTATGGGAATCTGTTAGTGTATTTTCTTACTTCACAAGAACACAAAAAGTTAATTCTGAACATTTTAATCATAATATAATTCATGCCTCTTTAAATAATATGCTTCTTTTGATCTCCCTTCCAAAATGAACAGTTTCACATTTTCATACTTCACTTATGAAGATCTTGCCCACTTACGTAATTCATGATTATCTCTCTGTAAACTGTTTGTAATTCCTTCACAATTTGCATCTTCACACATCTTTGTGTCATCTCCAGATTTGGCTATTATACATTCACTTCCTTCCTTGAAGTATTTATATTGTAAACATTTGCAGTCCCTGTGCACCGATTCCCTGTGCAATCCCACTGTTTACAGATTGTCAACCTGGAGAAGACGCCTTTATCCCACTTGCTGTTTCCTGCCCATTAGACAATTCTTTATTCATGCCAATATTCAGTACCATCTCCAACATTATGGGCTGTTATCATTTGGAAATCCAACTACAACATATCCACTGGTTCACCTCCATCCACTCTCGTGAGACTTCATGAAAAAATTGTCATAAAATTGTCAGGCACTATTTCCCTTTCACGAAGTCATGCTGACTCAACTTGACTAGGTTATGAATTTCCAAACTTTCCCCTATTGTTTTCTAACAATCAATGTCAGGTTAATTGGCCTATAGTTACCTGTTTTACACCTTCCTCCCTTTTTGAGTGGCCACACTCTATTTCCTGTTTCCCTGTATTGGGATTGTGACCCGATTGATCCCTCTCAGCCACTGAGATCACCCCCACAATTAGGACATCTCATGCCCCTCCCTGGATCCTTCATCCACTGGTGGACCTATCTGAATCTGGAATCTCCACTGTCCTGCTCCCTTTCCACTGAAAGCCAAGCCTGTCAATCAGACCAGCTATGGGACAATAAGCTGATCATCACATATACCCTATTAAAATTCCACTGGAGACAGTGCAAACCTAACTCCCAGCTTCCTGAGTCTTACCTCCTTTCCCACAATCTAACCTCTTCTCACCCACCCCCATTTAGACAGCCACCATTTCTGGCAGAGTTGATAAGGTACAAACTAAGCCTTTAACTGTTTCTCTCTCCATTGTCTCCCAACTGGAGTGTCTGACGTGGTTTAAGGTTGTAACACTCCAGCCTCTGATTTTCACGGCTCAAATCCCATTCTGGGATGTAAGTACAAAGGTCTGGGGGAATCAAGATGGCGGTGACCCAGAATGTCTGCTTTTGCTGAGCTCTGCGCCAGAACCCAGACAAAGTGGGGCACTCACCCTCTCTTCACTTTTTAAATGGTTAAACTAGGTTTTTTTCCCCCAGTTTTAGAGATACCTTGCACCAGATTTGAACAGTTTGGTGCATTCTTAATGTGACTAAGGGAAAAGGACAATGGAGCTTGCACCAGGCAGGGAACCCTCTGCAACAATGGACGCATCTGCGGCTTCGCACCGCCCTGGGGAACTTAACTGCAGAGCACAGCTTGATCTCGGAGTTGTAAAATTCCCAGAGAAGACCGATGTGTTCATGGAGGAGACCCGGGCCAGGCTGGAATCGATGTCGGTCATGCTGCAGAGTTGTGACCTGGAGATTCAGAGTCTCAGGCAGCGTGTCGGGGGGAGCGGAGCAACGGGCCACGGCTTCCGAGATCACGGCTGAATCTTCAGCGGGCCAGGTTCAGGCCCTGGAACGGCGAGTGCGGGCCTTGGAGGAGCAGGTCGACGATCTCGAAAATCAAGGTCGTTGGAAGAATATCCAGGTCCTGGAGCTTCCTGACCGGGAAGGAGAAGGCTAGCTTGTCTGCTTTCAGGAACAATGGCTCCCACAATTTCGAAGGCTGGAGGTTGAGGCAGGCCAGGTGTGGGTTGAGAGGGCCCACTGGGTCGCAATGCGCAGGCCTGGGTCAGAACAGTGCCTACACCCGGTCCTAGTGTGACTCCAGAATTATAGAGACAAACAAATGATGCTGGACGCCTCTGAGCACGGGGAAGGATCCCCAGGATATGGTATATAAAGGATCACAAATCATGCTTTCTCAGGACTTTTCCCCTTCTTTAGGAAGAGAAAGGCCTTTGATGAGGTAAAAAAGCAGCTGAGGGACACAAATATCCAGTATTCCGTGAGATAGCCAGCGATACTGTGTCTCAGCCACAGAGGGTCCATGTTCAACTTTGATTCTCCAGAAAAGGCAAAGGACTTCTTGGATGCTCTAAAATAGACTGATTGGGCGGATTTACATGGACAATTACTTTATTCTGCCTCTTTTTTTCCCCTTTTTTTTGTCTGTAATTTGCCTGGTTTACCTGATTGTTGGGGGGTGATCTTGGTTTCCCTTTTAATTTTTTTTGGGGTTACAATTTTTTTTAATGTTGTTCTGCCAGGAGTGCCTAGGATTACAATATGGAAGGGATGGGTTGGGTACCCACTTGTAACCTTCTTGTCATAAGATATCGGTATTTGTTTTTCTTACTTGGTGGTGTCTGGGGAGGTGGCATAGCTTCAGCTGGAAGGAGTCAATGTGGGATTAACGGATGGTATGAGCGCCCCTTGTGGACAAGGGAGAAAGTCGCCTTTCAGTTATGTTTATGCTGTTATGTTGCAGAAGTTGTTGTTAGTAATTTTGATTTAGTAGTTTTAAAAGTTGCATTTCTAGACTTAAGTGAACTGTTTGTGGTTCTCACTTGGCTCGCTATGAGTGGGGTTCTTCCTCCCCAAGGGTCACGGACTGTTTCAGATGATCATGGCTAGCCATTCGCTTAAATGGTGCACCTGGAATGTTAAGGGGTGTCACTCACCAATTAAGAGAAAAATAATACTGTCAAGCCTTAGAAAAGAGAGGGTCAATGTAGCTTTATTACAAGAAACACACTTCCCGATAAGGAGTATTTGAAGTTGCAACAGAAAGGATTCGGCCGGTGTATTTTTCATCTTTTAACTCGAAAAGTAGAGGAGTGGCTATTCTCATCCGGAAGAACCTCCCATTTCAAATATTAGGCCAAATAAAGGATGGGTCTGGGCAGTTCATGATATTTAAAGCTTTAATAGATGGAGAGGAGCATGGGATCCTGATGTATGTTGCCCCCCCCAGCACATTTTAAATTTGTAATGGATGCACTCTGTAGATTGATGGCCCTTGGGGCACGCCATACAATTATAGGGGGAGACTTTAACCGTATTATTGACCCTGAGGTGGACAGGATGCCTGGGGGTCTTGTGGATTTGTGTCCGCAATCCAGGCAGTTGGTGGACCTGAACAGGAGGCTGGGTGGATGTGTGGAGATGTCTTCACCTCAAAGGTAGGGATTTTACTTTTTATTCTACTCCACATACATGCTATACCAGAATTTACATGTTTTTTGGCCTTTTTAAACTTGGTACTGTCCTGCAGAATAGGGAATAAAGCCGTATCTGACCACGCGGCAGGTTATGGAGGTTAAGGCCGGAAAAGGTGGGGCGTTTTCCCAGCACTGGCATATGGACCCTTTCCTCCTGAAAGATAAAAATTTATAGAATGTCTTTTGCAGAAGTTTAAAATTTTTTGGGATATCAATTCAGGTGCAGCCAGCAACCCATCGGTGCTGTGGGAGACTGCCAAGGCCAGTGCACGGGGTTTGATTTTAGATTAGATTACTTACAGTGTGGAAACAGGCCCTTCGGTCCAACAAGTCCACACTGACCCACTGAAGCGCAACCCACCCATACCCTACATTTACCCGTTCACTTAACACTACGGGCAATTTAGCATGGCCAATTCATCTTTGGACTGTGGGAGGAATTGGAGCACCTGGGGGAAACCCACGCAGATACAGGGAGAATGTGCCAACTCCACAAAGTCAGTCGCCTGAGGCAGGTTTGATTATTTCTTACTCTGCGACTCGGAAATGACAGAGGAGAGAGCAGCAACGTTTGGCTCGAGGCTCACCTGACGACAGCTGAGTTAGCATAGGCCAGCCATTACAGCCCTTAGGGCTACTTTGAATGCTGCACTTACCCAAACAGCAAAGAAGGAAATGTTTTATCACTGCTTTTTTTTTACATTTTATATCTCTACTTTGTGGGAAGAATGAATTGTATTGTACCCACTTTATTCTTTAAAGCCTCATCATACTGAACTCAGACTTTAATGTAAATCCAATTTTAATATGATTGCTGAACCTGCTCACAGACTGGTATTTACATGTGTCCAGGCTACGATAGGATTTCTGAGAATGAACATGTTAAACTAGAGTGGAATGTACCTATGAGCTTTTGACTTCATTATTTGTGGAATGTGAGCATCGATGACGAGGCCTGTATTCATTACAACCTCATCAGCTCTGTGATGGAAAGAGAGAGAGTGTGTTTGTGTGTGTCTATGTATGTGTGTGTGTGTGTGTGTGTGTGTGTGTGTGTGTGTGTGTGTGTGTGTGTGTGTGTGTGTGTGTGTGTGTGTGTGTGTGTGTGTGTGTGTGTGTGTCTGTGTGTGTGTGTGTTTATGTGTAAAATTTACGCTATCTACAATTACCTCAGAACTGAGACATTCTGTGATATCATAGCCTCATAAATTCAATGTATTCTTGTTAAAATTGTTTATGCTGTTGTGAAGAATTGAAGGTGGTTGTGCAGGTGGTAAAACAGAATGATCCCTCTAGCTGAGAGAAGAGTTATGATCTTGGAGGCTTATTCAATTCCTTATCTTTGCTTCAGCCAGGATTTAAAGCATCTAAAATTTAAGTTGTCATCCAATGAAACCACAATTTTAGTTATGAGTACAAGTATGAGTAAATATGTCTCAAAATATTGATATCTGATGCATGAGCTGACAGAATCAATCACCTTTAAAAATCTGGACAAATGGTTGACTTGGAAAGAGGTGCTTATATTCCGACAATACTTGATGGCATATCAGCTGTTATCTATTTTGGTGAATTTGGGGGGGTTTGCACACCATGACTCAGTCTTGGTTCTGTCTGTGAGTTGATGGATTAGCCACTGGATCATTAGTTGGCTAACTGACTCCAGCTAATCATCGCACTCCATTGTGTCGAGGGCAGCTCGTTCTGCAGCTAGTCCTGGAGCACAAAATAAATCTTTTTCAGTGATCGGGAAGGCATTATATTGAAGTTCAAATGTGTGGAAATCTTTCCAGAGTCAAAATAATCCGTGTGGAGTTTGCACATTCCCCGTGTCTGTGGAGGTTTCCTCCGGATGATCCAGTTTTCTCCCACAGGGAGAAAGTGAGGAGTGCAGATGCTGGCGATCAGAGTGGCTGTGGCGATCAGAGTGACCTGACTGGCTGTGTTTTTCCAGCACCACACTCTTTGGCTCTTTCCTCCCACAGTTGAAAGATGTGCAAGTTAGGTTCTTTGGCCATGCTAAGTTGCCCCATAGTGTCTAAGGATGTGCAGGCTAGGTGGGTTAGCCATGGGAAATGTAGGGTTACAGGGATGGGATGGGTCTGGGTGGAATGGAATGGACTCAATGGGCTGAATGACCTGCTTCCATAGTGTAGGAATTCTATGATTCTATAATCTATCACATGTGCCATGTCATGGCTGAGTAGCACACAGTTCAGATAAGAGTGTTTTTTAAATTGAGGCACTGCACGACATGATGGTTTAATGTGTCAGCCCAGTGAGTTGAACCGCTGAAGTAAGGGAAGCTGTTAAAGGGTTTGTTGCTTATGCACTTTAGATTAGATTAGACTAGACTTACAGTGTGGAAACAGGCCCTTCGGCCCAACAAGTCCACACCGACCCGCCGAAGCGAAACCCACCCATACCCCTACATTTACCCCTTACCTAACACTACAGGCAATTTAGCATGGCCAATTCACCTGACCCGCACATCTTTGGACTGTGGGAGGAAACCGGAGCACCCGGAGGAAACCCACGCAGACACAGGGAGAACGTGCAAACTCCACACAGTCAGTCGCCTGAGTCGGGAATTGAACCCGGGTCTCAGGCGCTGTGAGGCAGCAGTGCTAACCATTGTGCCACCGTGCCGCCCACAAAGATGGTTGTCTACTCCACTTATGTTGCTGGACTTGTCTGCTGGAGAATATTAGGCTCATATCATGGAGTCACAGTTCAAATACCTGACTGTGAGAAATGAATCTGTACTCACCTCGCTCAGTCTCCTCTCGGCACCAACAGTCTCCCTGAGAGAGGGAGTATTGTGATCCTGGACACACGGACAGTCGCTGCTGCTAAAGAGATGCAGACAGCACAGTGAAGCAGACAAACCACAGTTTTAATTGTTTGTCAGTGGGAAAGAAAGTTTGGGGATCCTCAGCATCAGGATCCGCTGGGGAGGGTGGTGGTGGTGGTGGTGGTGGGGGGGGGGGGGGGGGGGGTGGTGTTGGTAAAATTGATTTAAGTTAAAACTGAACTTGCGAAGGGTAACTGGACCCGAAATGTTAACTCTGCTTTCTCTCCACAAGATACTGCCAGACTTGAATTTTTCCAAAAGAAATTGCAGATGCTGGAAATCAGAAACAAAAATAGAAATTACTGGAAAATCTCCACAGATCTATCGACATCTGTGGAGAGAAATCAGAGTTGGCATTTCACGTCCAGTGACCCTTCTTCAGAACTGACGGTAGGTAGGAAAAGGTTGGTATTTATGCAAAAGATAGGGTGGGGGAGAGAGAGGAGCAGTAAGCGTGATTTGGAGATAGCTTCCAGAGGTAGAGAACAACATTCAGACAGGCAAAGGAGTGGGTGAGGTCAGCCTGGGAGAACAAATAGCTGTGAATGTGGTCTAATAGTAACTGGCAATGGGGGACTACCTGTAGCTGACATAGATGTCCTGTGAAACCGTCACCCAGTACACACTTTGTTTCCTCAATACAGAGAAAACCACACTGTGAGCAGTGTGTACAGGAGAGAAGATTGTGAGAAGTGCAGCTATAGCACTGCTTCACCTGGAAGGTGTGTTCGGGCCCCTTGGACACTGAGGAGGGGGAAGTAAATGGGCAGGTGTTACACTTTCTGTGGTTACAGGGGAAGGTGCCGTGAGGCTATGGGAGGGCCTTTGGGAGTGGAGGAAGAGTGGACAAGGGTGTCTGGGAGGGAATAGTCCTTGTGGAAAGCTGACCAAGGAGGGGAGGGGAAGATGTCACTGGAGGTGGCACCCCATTGGAGGTGGCAGAAATGGCAGCTAATGATCTTCTGGATGTGGAGGCTGGTGGGATGGTTGGTGAGGACAAGGAGGACCCTATCGCTGCTGTGGGAGGGAAGAGAGGGGCGTGAGCGCCAAAGTGTGGGAGATGAGGGCCCTATCAATTGTAGTGCTGCGCAATCCTCAGTTGAAGAAGGAGGTGACCATTTCGGAGGCCCCCTTATCAAAGTTGACACTATCAGAACAGATGCAACTGAGATGGAGTGACTGGGAGAGTGGAATAGCATATTTACAGGAAGCGGGGTGTGAGGATGTATAAACAAGATAACTGTGGGAGTTGGTGGGTTTGAGCACCTTCTCTCACGTCCTTAAGCCAATCCCACACAGCAGCTCCTGTCATCACATGGGGCTGCTACCACACACAACTCATTGTCAGCTACGGCTAGTCCCCATCAGAAGCTATTCATTCTCACGAGCTGACCTCTACTCACACCTTTGTCTGTCCAATTCTTTTCTTTTCTCTGTTTAGGGTCTATCTCAACCTAGTGTTTACTCCTCCACCACCCTCCCCCCACCCCACCTTCTGCATAAATACCAACCTTTCCTTATATTACCATCAGTTTTGAAGACCCGAAATGTTAACTCTGCTTTCGCTCCACAAGATGTCGCCAGACTTGCTGATGTTTTCCAGAAATTTGTTTTTGTTTGTGAAATTGATATTGGTTGTCCCCATGAAACCTGAAGGTGCCAGCTATTGTCAGATAGGACTCCTGTCGAACCCTGTGTGAATATAGAACAACATTCTGGGTCGTTGTGGAGCTATGCTGTGTCACATGACGTGCTGGGAGGGATGTGGGCACTTATGGCTGTGGAAATCATATCTCTATTGTGTTGACTATTTAAAATTAAATTTACCTTTGCCGTTGAGGTATATTTTGCATTGGTTTTGATCTGTGTTAAAAGTAGAAACAACAAAAAGTGATATCTTGTTGGTAATTGCTTTATTTGAGGAGATGGTGGTAAAGTTGGTGATTTTAGTTTAGACATCCCTCTGACAGAGATTGTGACAGGTATCATTGTTTCTCAATGGAGACTGCAACAAGTCGACCATCTGTATGTGGCAGCTACTTTGGGATGGGTCTTGGCCAAGATGTTGCCCGTGTGAATGTTCAGGGTTCATCCACTGCCAGGCATGTGTTCCACACCCAGCCATCCAGCCCAAGAGCAAACCAAACTCCTTTGTTTAATGTCAGCGTAGATCCAGAGGATCATTGGGCTACTTTGTCACCAGAGAGAAACAAATGGTGGACAGTGTCAGGGCACCCTCAGCTGTTCATGGCTCAGTAGGACCTTTACAATATTGGCATTCTATATATATCCTTCTCCACGTCTCCATGCCCGTTCTCTGTAATGTTTCTGTGGCCCACACTGGTGCGTCTGCCTCTGTGTCTATGAAGTCTTTTGCAGGATAGTGGTTAAGTTTCATTCTGTATTGATCATAAGTGGTGCATGCTGACATCCTGGCACAGCTGGAACCTGGGCTGGGTCAGCCTGGCTCTGGGCACCTTCTCTCCAATCAAAGCTGTGACTCGGTTCCCTCTGTGCAATCTCGAAATGACCTTCTATCTTGTTCTTCTCCATCCTTTTCCTCTTTCCCCTCCTCAAATGACTAGTGTACTTCCTCATGTCCTGCCACCCCAAATACCCAAACCCTACTGCTCTGCTATGTTGTGCAGCAGACAATAAACTTGCAAAGGGACTTGGGTAGATCAATTGGCTAGACGGCTGGTTTGCAATGTTGACATGGTGCACTCAATTCCTGCGCCCCCATGTTACCATGAAGGACTCTCCTCAATTTCTCCCCTCACCTGAGGCATGATGATCCTCAGGTAAAGCTACCACTAATTGTCTCTCTCTGGTGAGAAAGTAGCCCTATGATCCTCTGAGACTGTGCTGACATTAAACAAAGGAGTTTGGTTAGATCAATGGGCTGGATGGTCAGTTTATGATGATGTGAAGAATACGGTGTTGGTCTGGGATGGACAAAATTAGAAGCTATATGACTGGGGTGGCACGGTGGCTCAGTGGTTAGCACTGCTGCCTCACAGCACTAAGAACCCGGGTTCAATTCCAGCCTTGGGTGTCTGTCTGTGTGGATTTTGCACATTCTCCCTGTGTCTGCAAGGGTTTCCCCCCACAACTCAAAGATGTGAAGGTTGGGAGGATTGGCAATGTTAAATTGCCTATAGTATTCAGGGATGTGTAGGTTAGGTGCATTTGTCACGGGAAACATGGTGTAATAGGGTAGAGCAATCTGTCCGGGATGGGGGTTAATCTTCGGAGGGTCAGTTTGGATGTGTTGGGCCAAATGGCCTGTTCCCATGCTTTAGGCGTTGTTCGAGTTCTATGACCAGGTTATAGTCCAACAGGTTTATTTAGAATCGTAAGCGTTCAGACTGCTGTTCCTTTGTCAGGGGAAATGGTTTAAGATGTGCAGTGATGCTAAACTGCATGAGTTAAATTCTCAATCTGAGGTCACCATGAAGGTCACACCCTCTTGATCTTCCCCCTTGCCTGAGGTGTGGGGACCCTCAAATTAAATAGAGTCATAGAGCTGTACAGCACTGAAACAGACCCTTCGGTCCAGATTGATTGCAGAGGAACGTGGTCTTGAGACTCTGGAGTTTAAACTGGGGCCAGAGTGGAAGATGCTCAAGCAAGTAGGTGTCTGCAGATATATTTCTGGCAGACCGAAGGGGCCCAGCCTGTGAGTTAGATGGTCTTCCTGGCTGGGGAAGGGGGGGATTAGGGGTTTAGAAGGAGCCAAAAGTGAACTGAAATGATAAAAACAAAAATTACTCGAGAAATTCAGCATGTCTGGCAGTACCTGTGAAGAGAAAACAGTTTATGTTTCAAGTCCAATCACCTTTCTTGAGAAATGGCCACCTCATGCTCCCTTTCTCACCCTCCTGTATTCCCTGTATACCTCCGGGGATTCCCATGATCCCAGCTGCCTGTGCCTTGAGCCACGCCTCCTTCTTTTGTCTGGTCAATGCCTCAATGTCTGTTGTCATCCAGGGTTTCCTATTCCTGCCATCTTGCCCTTCACCCTCACAGGAACATATAGACCTTGTACTCTAGCTATCTCACTTTGAAGAACCCCCACTTGCTTAAGGTCCCTTTGTCTGCAAACAAACTACTCCAACCAACCCCTGCAAGCTCCTGTCTAATTCCATCCAAGTTCATCTTGCCCCAGTTTAGAACTCAAACCTGTAAACCAGCTTTGCCCCTCTCCACAACTATTTTAAAATTAATAGAACTATGGTGACTGGTCCCAAAGTGCTCCCCCATTGTCACCTCTGTCACCTGTCTTGCCCTATTTCCCAAGAGTAGGTTGAGGTTTGTCCTTCCTGAGGAGGACCCTCTATACAATGCGTGAGGAAACCTTCCTGAACGCACTTAACAAATTCCACCCTATCTGAATCCTTAATGCTCTAGCATGTCATAGAACATAGAACATCAAACAGTACAGCACAGTACAGACCCTTCTGCCCTCAATGTTGTGCTGACCTTTTATCCTACTCTAAGATCAAACTAACCAACATACCTTTCATTTTACTATCAAACATGTGCCTGTACATGAGTCAGTTAAATGTCTCTGATGTATGTAAATCTACCTCCACTGCTGGCAGTGCATTCCACACACCCACCACTCTCTGTGTAAAGAACCTATCATCGACATCTCCTTTAAACCTTCTTCCAATCAACCTTAAAATTATGCCCCCTCATGATAGCCATTTCCACCATGAGAAAAAGTCTCTGGCTATCCACTCTATCTATGCCTTTTATCATCTGGTACATCTCTATCAACCCACCTCTCATCCTTCTTCACTCCAATGAGAAAAGCCCTAGCTCTCTCAACCTTTCTTCATAAGACATGCCCTCCAATCCTGACAGTATCCTGGTAAATCTCCTCTGCACCCTCTCTAAAGTTTCTACATCCTTCCGACAATGAGACAGCCAGAACTGAACACAAAGTTTGTAAGGAGATTTGTAGCTCGGGTGCTCGTTGTTGTGGTTCTGTTCACCGAGCTGGGAATATGTGATGCAGATATTTCGTCCCCTGTCCAGGTGACATCCTCAGTGCTTGGGAGCCTCCTGTGAAGCGCTTCTACGATCTTTCCTCCGGAACACAATATTCCAAATGTGGTCTAACCAGGGCTTTATACAGCTGCAACATAACCTCGCAGCTCTTAAACTCAATCCCCCTGCTAATGAAAGCCAATGCACCATGCACTTTCTTAACAACCATATCAACTTCCATGGCAATTTTGAGAGATCTATGGACATGGACCCCAATTTCCCTCTGTTCCTCCACACTGCCTCTAACCCTATTCAAATTTGACCTTCCAAAATTAATCACTTCACGCTTTTCCAGGTTGAACACCATCTGCCCTTTCTCAGCCCAGCTCTGCATCCTGTCAATGTCCTGTTGCAACCAACAACAGCACAGCCCTCCACAGTGTCCACAACTTCACCAACTTTCGTGTCATCGGCAAACTTACTAACCAACTCTTCCACTTCTTCATCCAAGTCATTTAGAAAAATCACAAAGAGCGGAGGTCCCAGGACAGATCCTTGTGGAGCACCACTGCTCACTGAGCTCGAGGCTGAATACTTTCCATCTACCACCACCCTCTGTCTTCTATGGACCAGCCAATTCTGTATTCAGGCAGCCAGATTTCATTTTTTCCCGTGCTTCCTTATGTTCTGAATGAGCCTACCACGGGCAATCTTATCAAACACCTCGCTAAAATTCATCGGTTGTGGACAAATTGTTGGAGGGAATCCTGAGGGACAGGATTTCCATATATTTGGAAAGGCCATGACTGATTAAGGGTAGTCAACATGGCTTTGTGCGTGGGAAATCATGTCTCTCAGATTTGATTGAGTGTTTTGAAGAAATAACGAAGAGGATTGATGAGGGCAGAGCAGTAGATGAGATCAATATAGACTTCAGTAAGGCGTTCGACAAGGTTCCTCATGGGAGATTGATTAGCAAGGTTAGACCACACGGGATGCAGGGACAAGTAGCCACTTGGATACAGAACTGACTCGAAGGTAGAAGACAGAGGGTGGTGGTGGAAGGTTGCAATACAGACAGGAAGAGAGGCCACAAGAATTGGTGCTGGCACTGCTTTTCGTCATTTATGTAAGTGATTGGGATGTGAACACAAGAGGTATAGTTAGTAGATTTGTTGATGACACCAAAATTGGAGGTGTAGTGAACAGTGAAGAAGGTTACCTCAGAATATAAAAGGATCTTGATTAGATGGACATTGGGTTGAGGAGTGGCAGATGGAATTTATTTTAGATAAATGGGAAGTGTTGCATTTTGGAAAGGCAGATCAGGGCGGGACTTATACATTTAATGGTAAGGTCCTGGGGAGTGTTGCTGAACAAAGTGACCTTGGAGTACAAGTTCATAGCTCCGTGAATGCGAATTCTCAGGTAGATAGGAAAGTGAAGAAGGTGTTTGGTATGATTTCCTTTATTGGTCAGAGTATTGAGTACAGGAGTTGGGAAGTCATGTTGCGGCTGTACACGACATTGGTTAGGCCACATTTGGACTATTGTGCACAATTCTGGTATCCCTCCATTTGGAAGGATTTTGTGAAACTTGAAAGGGTTCAGAAAAGATTTACAAGGATGTTGCCAGGGTTGGAGGGTTTTAGCTATAGGGAGATCCTGAATAGGCTGGGTCTGTTTTCCTTGGAGTGTTGGAGGCTGAGGGGTGACCTTATAGAGATTAATAAAATCATGGACAGGATAAATAAAGGTCTTTTCCCTAGGGTGGGGGAGTCCAGAAACTAGAGGGCATAGGTTTAGGGTGAGAGAGGTAAGATTTTAAAGGGACCTAAGGGGCAACTTTTTCACGCAAAGGGTAGTGCGTGAATGGAATGAGCTGTCGGAGGAAGTGGTGGAGGCTGATACAATTGCAACATTTAAAAGGCATCTGGATGGGTATATGATTTGGAGGGTTTAGAGGATATGGGTCAGTTGCTGGAAAAAGGGACTAGATTAATTTAGGATATCAGGTCAGCATGGATGAGTTGGACCGAAGGGTCTGTTTCCATGCTGTACATTTCTATGACTCTATGACTCTTTGCATCACGTCCATTACTCTACCTTCATCAATGTGTTTTGTCACATGCTCAAAGAATTCAATAAGACTTGTGAAGCATGACCTGCTCCTCACAAAGCCATGCTGACTACCTCTGAACAAATTATGCTTTTCCTGTCTCTCAGAATCCTGTCCAATAATTTACCCACCACCAACGTAAAATTGACTGATCTGTAATCCTTTCTTGAACAAGGGAATAATATTTGCCACATTCCAATTATCTGACACTATTCCATTGGACAGTGAGGATGCAAATATCATCACCAAAGGCACATCAATCTGTTCCCTCGAATCCTGTAGAACCTTGGGTGTATCCTGTCTGGCCCAGGGGACTTGTCTATCCTCATGTGTTTCAGAATTTCCAGCACATCCTCCTCCTTAACTTCAACCTGTTTGGGCATATCAGCCTGTTTCACGTTGTCCTCACAAATGACAAGGTCCCTTTCACAAGTGAATACTGAAGCAAAATATTCATCAAAAACCTCCCCTACCTCTACCAACTCCAGGAACAAGTTCCTTGAACATCCTTGCATCTTTACAGCATCTTTGAACATGGGTGAGGTCCTGGAGGACTGGAGATTTGCTAATGTTGTCCCCCTGTTTAAGAAGGGTAGGAGAGATAATCCAGGTAATTATAGATCGGTGAGTCTGACGTCGGTGGTAGGGAGGCTGCTGGAAAAGATACTGAGGGATAGGATCTATTTACATTTAAACGAAAATGGACTTATCAGTAATAGACAACATGGTTTTGTGCAGGGAAGGTCATGTCTTACCAACTTAATAGAGGTTTTTGAGGAAGTGACAAAGTTGATTGATGAGGGAAGGGCTATAGATGTCATATACATGGACTTCAGTAAGGTGTTTGATAAGGTTCCCCATGGTAGGCTGATGGAGAAGGTGAAGCCGCATGTGGTTCAGGGTGTTCTAGCTAGATGGATAGAGAACTGGCTGGGCAGCAGTAGACAGAGAGTCGTTGTGGAAGAGACTTTCTCAAAATGGAGAACTGTGACCAGTGTTCCACAGGGATCTGTGCTGGGACCACTGGTGTTTATGATATACATAAATGATCTGGAGGAAGGTGTAGGTGGTCTGATTAGCAAGTTTGCAGGTGACACGAAGATTGGTGGAGTAGCAGATAGGGAATGGGACTGTCAGAGACTGTAGCAGAATATAGATAGACTGGACAGTTGGGCAGAGAAATGGCAGATGGAATTCAATCCGGTCAAATGTGCGGTGATGCATTTTGGCAGATCCAATTCAAGAGTGAACTATAAGGTAAATGGAAAAGCCCTGGGGAAAATTGATGTACAAAAATATCTAGGTGTTCAGGTCCACTGTACCCTAAAGGTGGCAACGCAGGTCAGTAGAGTGGTCAAGAAGGCATACGGCATGCTTTCCTTCATCGGACGAGGTATTGAGTACAAGAGTTGGCAGGTCTTGTTACAGTTGGATACAACTTTGGTTTGGCCACATTTGGGATACTGTGTACAGTTCTGGTCACCATATTACCATTACCTTTTGGATGTGGACGCTTTGGAGAGGATGCAGAGGAGGGTCACCAGGATGCTGCCTGGTATGGAGGGTGCTAGCTATGAAGACAGTTTGAGTAGATTAGGATTATTTTCATTAGAAAGACAGAGAGTGGGGGTGGGGGGGGTGGGGTGGGGTGGTGGTGGGGGAACCTGATTGAGGTCTACAAAATCATGAGAGGTATTGACAGATAGCAAGAGGCTTTTTCCCAGAGTGGGGGATTCAATTACTAGGGGCCATGAGTTCAAGGTGAGAGGGGAAAAGTTAAAGAAAGATATGCGTGGAAAGTTCTTTATGCAGAAGGTGGTGGGTGCCTGGAATGTGTTGCCAGTGGCAGAGGAGGGAACATTAATGTTATTTAAGATTTATCGAGGCAGATATGTGAATGGGCAGGGAGCAGAGGGATACAGGTCCTTAGAAAATAGGCAACAGGTTTAGATAAAGGATCTGGATTGGTGCTGGCTTGGAGGGCCAAAAGGCCTTTCCTGTGATGAAATTTTCTTTGTTCTTTGATCTTTGTTCCCTCCACTGTCCCTGACTGGCCCCACATTCCTGATGAAGGGCTTATGACTGAAGCATCGACTCTCTTGCTCCTCGGATGCTGCCTGAATGGCTGTACTTTTCCAGCACCACACATTTCAATCCTACCCTCACTCTGTCCATCCTACACTTCACATAATTGTGGAATGCCTTGGAGTTTTCCTTAATCATGTCCACCAAAGCTTTTTCCTGCCCCCTTTCTAGATCTCCTAAATCCATTCTTCAGTTCCTTCCTGACGACCTTGTAACCTTCTAGAGCCCTGTCTGATCCTTATTTCTCTTCCTTCTTTCTTTTGAATGGATGTTTTACATCTCTTGTCATCCAAGGTGCCTATCCTTCTCCAAGATTATAATAAAGGTCAGGAAGTTGTGATCATTAGCACCGATATGCTCTCCCACTAAGATC
Source organism: Hemiscyllium ocellatum (assembly GCF_020745735.1). Lineage (NCBI taxonomy): Eukaryota > Metazoa > Chordata > Chondrichthyes > Orectolobiformes > Hemiscylliidae > Hemiscyllium > Hemiscyllium ocellatum. The sequence goes on from NC_083426.1 coordinate 42,595,569, forward strand.
TGACATCTGACCTGGTTCGTTGCCAAGCACCAGATCCAGTATGGCCTCTCCTCTGGTCAGCCTATCTACATACTGATTCAGGAATCCTACCTGGACACACCTGACAAAAATCTGCTCCATCCAAATTATTTGCACTAAGGAAATTCCAATCAATAGTGGGGAAGTTGAAGTCACTCATGACAATAACCCTGTTATTTCTGCACCTTTCCAAAATCTGCCTCCCAGTCTCCTCCTCATCTTTGTTGCTATTGAGGGGTCTATAGGGAACTCCCAACAAAGTGACTACTCCTTTCCTGTTTCTGACTCCCACCCATACTGGCTCAGTACACAAACCCTCCTCGAAGACCTCCCTTTCTGTAGCTGTGATACTATCCCTAATTAACAATGTTACTCCCCCAACTTTTTTACCTCCCTCCCTTTTCCTTTTGAAACATCTAAATGCTGGAACATCCAGCAACCATTCCTACCCCAGAGATATCCAACTCCCTGTAATGGCCACAACATCATTGCTCCAAGTCCTGATCCATGCTCTAAGTTCATCATCCTTGTTCCTGATACTTCTTGTGTTAAAATACACACACTTCAACCCTCACACTGACTGCAAAGTTGCCTTATCAATTGTCTATCCTTCCTCACAGACTCTCTGCACACTGCATCTGCCTGTTCACCAGATACCCCATCCTCTGATCTGTAGCTCCGGTTCCTCTCCCCCTGCCAAGCTAGTTTAAACAGTCCCAAAGAGCTCCTGCCCAGGATATTGGCGCCCCCTGGTTTGGATGCAACCCATCCTCCTTGTACAGCTCCCACCTTCCCCAGAAGGTATCCCAGTGATCCACATATCTGAAGCCCTCCCTCCCATACCAGCTCTGCAGCCACGTGTTCAGTTGCATTTGCTCTCTGTTCCTAGCCTCACTATCCCGGTGGCACCGATAGCAATCCTGAGATTACTGCTCTGCTTTTCCTGCCTTCCAACCTAACTTCTATTATTCACTTTATCAGGTCCTCATCCCTTTCCCTAGCTATGCCATTGGTACCGATGTGTCCCATGCCTTCTAGCTGCTCTCCCTCCCCTTTAAAAATCCTGTAAACCGATCCCAGACATCCTGGATCCTGGTACCCAGGAACAACATACTATCTGGGAGTCTCATTCACGACCACAGAACCTCCTGTCTGTTCCTCTAACCATTGAATCACCTAATACTGTCACTCTCCTATTCTACCCCCCCTTCCCATCTGAGCCACAGAGTCAGGCTCAGTGCCAGAGACCTGCCGCTGCAGATTTCCTCTGGTAGGTCATCCCTCCCAACAGTATCCAAAGCGATATACTTATTATTGAGGGGAATGGCCACAGGGGATCCCTGCACTGTCTGGCTATTCCCTTTCCCTCTCCTGACAGTCACCCAGTTACCTTTATCCTGTAACTCAGATGTAACCACCTCCCTATAACTGCTCTCTATCACCCCCTCAGCTTCCCAAATGATCCGAAGTTCATCCAGCTCCAGCTCCAGTTCCCTAACGCGGTCTGTGAGGAGCTGGAGTTGGGTGCCCTTCTCTCAGGTGAGCCCAGCAGGGACAGTACTGGTGACCCTTACCTCCCACATCCTGCAGGAGGAGCCTGCAGCTGTCCTAGCCTCCATCCCCTCGCTCGAAATTACCAAAAGCGATAAAAACAAATCCTTATCTTACCAACCCTCCACACAGAGCCTATTTTGTTTTAGTGAGAGGAGGAGAAAGGATGGGAGATGCTATACGTGTAGTGTTTCAGGTTTAGCCACTGCCTGAATGTATTAGTTCACTTACCCAGCAGCCCCTGTGTCTGCCTTTGTTCCTGTTCAGCCTTCGCTCTGCTGATTCACGAGGTAAGTATTTAATATTCAAATTGACCTTCCCAGCTGCCCCTAGCTCGCGCTCTCTTGACTCCCGCTGCTCGACTGTCCTTTTTAAACCTTTCCCCAATCTTCTTAAAATATACCCTCTAGTTTTGAACTCCCCCCCACACCAGGGAATAGACAGCTGCCATTTCCCTAATCTAGACCCCTCATGATTCTATAAATCTCTATAAGGTCACCCTCACCCTCCTACATGCCAGTGAGAAAAGTCCCAGCTTATCCAGCTCCTCCCTATAACTCAAACCCTCCATTCCTGGCAACATCCTGGTAAATCTTTTCTGAACCCTCTCCAGTTTAAGAATATCCTTCCTATAGCGGGGTGATCTAAACTAGACACAGTACTTCAGAAGAGACTTCAGCAACATCCTGTACAATCTCAGCATGACATCCTCATTCCTATACTCAAAGGCCTGAGCAATGAAGGCAAGCGTGCTCAATGCCTTCTTAACCACCCTGTCTACTTCTCAAAGATTTATGTACCTGAACCCCTAGGTCCCTCTGTTCGACAGCACCACCCAGGGCCCTGCCACTAGTTGTATAAGTCATGCCCTTGTTTGTTTAACCAAAATGCAGTGGTGGAGGACTGTTTTTTTGGACTGGAGGCCTGTTACCCCCGGTGTTGAACAGGGATCAGTTCTGGGTCCCCTTTTGTTTGTCATTTACATAAAGGATTTAGATGAGAATGTAGAATGCATGGTGAGTAAGTTTGTAGAAGATACCAAAACCGGTGGGATAGTAGACAGTGGAGAAGGCTGTCAAAGGTTACAAAGAGATCTTGATCAATTGGGTCAATGCACTGAGGATTGGAGATTGAGTTCAGTTTGGATAAATGTGAGGTATTGTATTTTGGTAAAACAGGCAAGAGCAGGGATGATATTGTTAAAAGTAGGGCCTTGGGTAGTGTTGTAGAACAAAGAGACCTTGGCCTTCAGGTACTTAATTCTTTGAAGTTTGCGTCACATGTAGGCAGGATGGTTAAGAAGGCAACAGAAACAGGAATTGCTGGAAAAGCTCAGCATGTCTGCCAGTGCCTGTGGAGAGAAATCAGTGTTAGTGGTTTGCATCTAGTGACCCTTCCTCAGAACTGGACCTGAAGCGTTAACTCTGATTTCTCTCCACAGACGCCACCAGACCAGCAGAGCATTTGTGGCAATTTCTGTTTTTGTTTCTGATTTACAGTTCTTTCAGTTTTGGTGAAGAAGGTGTTTAGCATGCTAGCCTTTATTACTCAGACCTTTAAGTACAGGAGTTGGGACTTCATGTTGAGCTTGTACAGAATATTGATGAGCCCTCTCCTAGTGTACTGTGTCCAGTTATGGTCTCCCTGTTATCGGAAATGTATTAAGCTGGAGAGGGTTCCGAAGGGATTTACCAAAATATTGACATGAATGGAAGATTTTAGTTATAAGAAGGCGTTGGATTGGCTGAGACCTTTCTCACTGGAGCGTAGAGGTTGAGGGGTAACCTTACAGAGGTTTATAAAATCATAAGGTGAATGGCAGGTACATTTTCTGTAGAGTGGGGGATTTCAAGACTTGGGAGCATATTTTTAAGGTGAAAGGAGAAAGATTTGAAAAAGACGAGGGTCATTTTCTTTTCAAGGAGAATGGTTTGTGTATGGAATGAACTTCGAGAGGAAGAGGTGTATGCTGGAACAGTTACAATGTTCAAAAGACATTTCGATAAGTACATGAATAAGAAATATTTGGAGGGATAAGGACCATGTGCAGGCAGGTGGGACTAGTTTAGTTTGTGATTATAACTGGCATAGACTGGTTGGACCAAAGGATCTGTTTCAGTGGTGTATGACTCTGACTCTATTGGTCAATGAGCTCATTTCACCTGCAAAGTTTAAACTTCAGATAAATATTTAAAAAGCACACAAATGTGAATATTGTGTCAAGAGAAACGATTACATTGATATCATGAAGGTCCTCCAGATTTGAAGCCAATGCCAAGGCAGCAAGTCTGAGCCAGTCTGAGCCAGTCGGAGCCAGTCTGAGCCAGTCCTGTCTGTTTACAGGACAGTCACTTCCAGCTGGTGCCAGTGAATCGGAGAGCGACAAGTGCCCTCAGCCCCCAGAAATATGAGAAAATCTGGTGGCAGATTTGGTGCTGCTGCTCCTTTAACAAGGTTATGTTGTCCTTGGTTTTTGTTTTCGAAGGGGTTGTAAAGACACAGGTGCTGAAATGTCTGGGTTTATCTTGAAGAAGCTTTGAAGTTTAAGAAAAACACTTGGACAATGAAAGGGGAGTGGCCGGTTCTCCCAGCTCAGCTTTACTCTGGTTTGGTTTGTTTTTAAGTCTGGCTGCTTTGCAATTCTGAGTCCTTTTTGAGGCTGAGGGTCAAGAAAACTGCTCCACAGTGATCCTCTCTCTCTCTCTCTCTCTCTCTCTATTTCTCTCTCTCTCTCTCTCTGACATCTCTCCTGTAAGAACCTGAGTTTGATTTTACCTTTAGTTTTCCAAGTATTTGGAACAGCATCATTAAGTTGTTAAAGAGTTGATTGGCTTTTTAATTAGTTATATTGGTGTAGATTCAATTTTGTTTTGTTCATGCATAAATAAATCCTGTTTTGTTAAAAACAGTGGTTGGGCCAGGTACATCACGCCTAGAGTATCCACTTTACACCTGCTTCAAACAACTAGAAAGGTTAGGGTGCGAGTTACCTTCTTGAAATGTTTTGAGGGAGTCTGGCCTGATCCTTAACATGGATAACTGGGACTTACAGTATGGGGAAACCCATATAGGCACAGGGAGAATGAACAAACTCCACACAGACAGTCACTGGAGGCTGGAATTGAACCCAAGTTCCTGGTGCTGTGAGACAGCAGTGCTAACCACTGAGCCAACATGCCACCCTCTATCCTGAGCAAGCTTGTGAGAAGACATTCCCAGTTATAGGGAGTTGGTGTTTCAGACTGGGGAGCTGGCAAGGGGCAAGGAGCTAGGCTCCCCCAGAACCTCACCCAATTCCACACCAATTGACTAATGTTTCTTCCTTCCCCTGAGCCAGATATGTGTCTTTTTCTTGTTTTAAGCAAAGCTTTGGATGAACACGGGATGGCAGCTTGTGATGTATTACTGCTAATGAGGAGAATGTGATGAGTGTGGGCCTTATACAGATTTAGGACAACTCTGCACAGGGTTTAGTGTGGCTCGGAGAGTTTGCCCAGTCAGTAGCTGAAACCTGGGTTTATCCTCAGTGTGGTTTCTGCACCTTTCTGTTTGTTGCTGTGATCCGTACACAAATCAGGAGAAGACACAGGGTGTTTGTTTCATTTCCTTCTGCATTTATTTCCAGATGTTAAAATTCTATTATTTCAGCCAATTAAACAATGTGTATAAAACCAACAGCAAAGTGACAGACAGAGAAGACCCTGTTGGTCCATTCAGCCTGTCCCACACAACAGCGTTGCCCTGTGCATCTCAGTACGCACCCTCCTCCCAACACCAACCCAGACCATGTGATCTCCTGGGAGAGGTGAAAAACCAGATCAAAAATCCGGGCCATTTTGGGAAAAAGGATCTGGGAAATTCTTCTCCGACCTCTTTCAGAGTGCAGGAGATCACACTGGCCCCTGACAGGATGACAGCTCTCACCATTCACTCTGCTGACCCCATTTGAGCAGAGACTGAGCACAGTGAGCTTATACCACACTCAGGGATAAACAAATCAAACATTCCTGCCAAGATTTGAAACTGTTGGAAAGATTGTTCAAATTCTCCACTTACGTGAATCCCCGGCCTAAATTAAATTTGTCCCAGTTTAGTTTTATCTTGCTGGGGAGTTGATGACACTCCCTTAAGTTGATCTGGGCTGAGTGAATTCGGGCAGTGGGCTCGAAACGTTGAGCTGAATTTTGCATTGAGCATTTTGAACCTGACCTCGGGACCATTCCCAATTCCTGAGCTCCGACTCACCGCGCTGACTGGCTGCTTATTGAATTTTCTCAGAGATTAGAAACTTACAGAGCACCTTCATGCTCTCAGCCTTATTACGGATAATAGGAGACCTCATTACTCAGAGGTAGCAGGACAGTTTAGGTAATACTTTAGTTGCCATCAGTATCAGGGAGGTTACTGAGATCTCATGAGACACATGACATTTGGAGAACTCTGACATCCAAAGGCAAGGCTGCAGACTGGATGAACACAGCCTTGCTGTTTCCTGTCGTCACTATTTGCATATCCTTCGTCAGTTACCCCCAGCCTGGCCTTCCCACTGTGCAGCAACCTTTACTTGCTGGGCTGTGGACACTGCAGGGGCTGAGTGATGTTGGTAAAATTGCTTCAATTAGAATAGTCAAGTATATCCTTAATTAGAACGGTCGTGTGTCCCAGCCAAGTCAGCCACACATTGGACACTGTCACATCATCCTCAAGATCAAAACTATCTCCAGCTCTCCCTTCACTGGCTCTGAAACATTGATGGGCTGATTATGAAGCTCATTAATGGGATTGAGCCATAATTTAAAGGGGAGAATCTGAAACAACTCATATTCCACCTTAACACTCTAACGTGCGCGAGCATGCCCATATGTGTTTCTCCTCTCTACATTGCTCTCAGGCAGCATTAACCATTATTGACGAGGCAACACAAAATGAATTAAAGAAATTCTTTGATCCATCCCATAACCCTAATGGACAACAAAGTGGGGAGGAATCACTTTCAGACAGCTGTGGGCCCAGGGCTGGGTCCGCTTTGGGACCAGGGTCATGACAGCTGTGGGCCCAGGACTGGGTCTGCTTTGGGAATGGGGCTGTGACAGCTGTGGGCCCAGGGCTGGGTCCGCTTTGGGTCCAGGGCTGGGTCCTCTGTGACAGCTGTGGACCCAGGGCAGTGTCATCCGGAGGCCCTAGGCTGAAAAAGAGAATAGCAGAAAATAAATAAGCTGACAACAAAGCTGAATCTCAAAGGGTAGTGTGGAGGGGAGAGAGAGACAGAGAGAAAGAGAAAGCAAGAGAGTGAGAGAAACAGAAACAGAGAGAGAAGAGAGAGAGAAGAACCTGGCAGTGTGGAGGGGAGAGAGAGAGACAGAGAGAAAGAGAAAGAGAAACAGAGACAGAGAAAGACGGTGAGAGAGTCAGAGAGGGGGAGGGAAGAACCCGGCAGTGTGAAGGGGAGAGAGAAAGAGAGTGAGAGAGAGTGTGTGTGAGAGAGAGAGAGGGCCAGAGAGAGCGAGAGAAAGAGAGTGAGAGGGACAGATAGGGAAACAGAGAGAGATAGAGAGATAGAGAGAGAGAAGAACCTGGCAGTGTGGAGGGGGATGGAAAGAAAGAGAGAGAGAGAGAGAGAGCCTAGCAGCAGCAGCAGGATGAAGAGAGAAAACAAGACCTGACAGTGCGGAGGGTAGAGCATGCCTGCGATTCAAGGTGGTGGCATGGGTACTGCAGGCCTGACGGCTTGAGCCTGGCTGCATCTTTATTCCTTCTCTCTCTCCTATTGTGTTTTTAAACTTTCTTTGTGGAGTACTGGAGGGTGACGCAGCAGCAGCGATAGGACTGTGGTAGTAGTCATGGGTTCCAAGTGGTTTCGGCATCTGGTGTGGGAAATTGCTGTGGGCCTGGGGCAGTGTTGGGTGTAGGCCCGTGGCAGTAACGGGTGTGGGCCTGGGGCAGTACCGGGTGTGGGCCCAGAGCAGTGTCACCCTGTGGGCCTGGGGCAGTGTCAGATGTGGGCCCGGAGTGGTGTTGGGTGTGGGCCCAGGACTGTGTCACCTGTGGGCCCGGGGCTGTCACCTGTAGGCCTGGGGCTGTGTCACCCTGTGGGCCCGGAGCAGTGTCGGGTGTGGGCCCGGAGCAGTGTCGGGTGTGGGCCCAGAGCAGTGTCACCCTGTGGGCCCAGAGCAGTGTCGGCTGTGGGTCCGGGGCAGTTTCAGCCATGGGCACAGTACAGTGTCAGCTTTAGGGCCAGGTCAGTGTCACCTTTTGGCCTTTAGCAGTATGGGATGTGGGCCTGGGGTAGTGTCAACTGGAAGCCTGGAACAGGGTGAGCTGTGGAAATGAGCCCATGACAGCTGTGGGCCCGGGGCTGGGTCCACTGTGGGACCAGGGCTGCAACAGCTGTGGGCCCAGGGCCTTGACTGCTGTGGGTACGGGGCAGTGTCACCTGGAGGCCGAGGGCAGGGTCGCCTGAAGGCCGAGGACTGGGTCTGCTAAGGGCCCGGGGCTGTGACGGCTGTGGGCCTGGGGCAGTGTCACCTGGAGGCCAGGACTGGGTCCACTCTGGGATGGAGGCCATGACAGTTGTGAGCCCAGGGCTGGGTCCACTGAGGGACCGGGAAAGTGTCACCTGAAGACCTTGGACATTGGCACCTCTGGGCCAGGGCAGTGTCAGCTGAAGACTCAGGGCTGTCTGCTGTGGGCCTGGGGCGGTGTTGCCTGTCGGCACGGGGCAGTGTCTCCTAGAGGCCTGGGGCAGTGTCGGCTGTGGGCCCGGGGCTAGGTCCGCTGTGGGACTGGGGCCGCGACAGCTGCGGGGCCAGGGCTGAGTCCGCTGTGGGACCGGGGCAATGACAGCTGTAGGCCTGGGGCTGGGTCCGCTTTGGGACCAGGGCTGCGACAGCTGTGGGCCTGGGGCGGTGTCAGTTATGGGCGAGGGGCAGTGTCACCTGGAGGCCTGGGGCAGTGTCGGCCGTGGGACTGATGCAATGTCAGCTGTGGGCCTGGGGCAGTGTCGCCTGTTGGCCCGGGGCTGGGTCCGCTTTGCGACCGGGGCCATGACAGCTGTGGGCCCTGGGCTGGGTCTGCTCTGGGACTGGGGCTGTGTCACCTGTGGGCCAGGGCAGTGTCAGCCGATGACTCAGGGCTGTCTGCTGTGGGCCCGGAGTAGTGAGAGCTGTGGATCTGCGGCGGTATTGGCTGTTGGCACAAGGCAGTGTCACCTGAAGGTCGAAGGCCAGGGCCCCGACAGCTGTGGGCCAAGGGCTGGGTCCGCTTTGGGACCATGGCCGTGAGAGCTGAAGGCCTGGGGCTGGATCCGCTGTGGGACCAGGGCTGCGACAGCTGTGGGCCTGGGGCAATGTCAGTTGTGAGCAAGGGCAGTGTCACCTGGAGTCCGAGGGCATATCGCCTGACGGCCCAGGGCTGGGTTTGCTGTGGGTCCGAGGCAGTGACAGCTGTAGGCCCAGGACTGGGTCCAATTTGGGACCGGGGCTGCGACAACTGTGAGCCTAGGGCTGGGTCCGCTGTGGGACCAGGGTCGTGACAGCTGTAGGCCTAAGGCTGGGTCCACTTCAGGACTGGAGCTGTGACAGCTGTGGGCCTGGAACTGGGTCTGCTTTGGGATCATGGCCATGAGAGCTGAAGCACCGGGGCTGGATCCACTGTGGGACCAGGGCTGCGACAGCTGTGGGCCTGGGGCGGTGTCAGTTGTGGGCGAGGGCAGTGTCACCTGGAGGCCTGGGGCGGGTGTTGGCCGTGGGCCCGACGCAGAGTCAGCCGTGGGCCCGGGGCAGTGTTGGCTTTGGGCCCAGGGAAGTGCAACCTGGAGGCTGAGGGCAGTGTCGCCTGACAGCCCAGGGCTGGGTCCGCTTTGGCACTGGCGCCGTGACAGCTGTGGGCCCAGGGCAGTGACAGATCTTGGGCCTAAGAACCATAAGACATAGGAGTGGAAAAAGGCCATTCGGCCCATCGAGTCCACTCCGCCATTCAATCATGGCTGATGGGCATTTCAACTCCACTTACCAGCGTTCTCCCCGTAGCCCTTAATTCCTCGAGACAACAAGAATCTATCAATCTCTGCCTTGAAGACATTTAGTGTCCCGGCCTCCACTGCACCCTGTGGCAATGAATTCCAGAGGCCCACCACTCTCTGGCTGAAGAAATGTCTCCGCATTTCTGTTCTGAATTGACCCCCTCTAATTCTAAGGCTGTGTCCACGGGTCCTAGTCTCCTCGCCTAATGGAAACAATTTCCTAGCGTCCACCCTTTCCAAGCCATGTATTATCTTGTACGTCTCTATTAAGTCTCCCCTTAATCTTCTAAACTCCAATGAATACAATCCCAGGATCCTCAGCCGTTCCTCGTATGTTAGACCTACCATTCCAGGGATCATCCGTGTGAATCTCCGCTGGACACGTTCCAGTGACAGTACGTCCTTCCTGAGGAGTGGAGACCAAAACTGGACACAGTACTCCAAATGGGGCCTAACCAGAGCTTTATAAAGTCTCAGTAGCACATCTCTGCTTTTATATTCCAACCCTCTTGAAATAAGTGACAACATTGCATTCGCTTTCTTAATCACAGACTCAACCTGTATGTTTACCTTTAGAGAATCCTTGACTAGCACTCCCAGATCCATTTGTACTTTGGCTTTTCTAATTTTCTCGCCATTTAGAAAGTAGTCTATGCTTTTATTCGTTTTGCCAAAGTGCAAGACCTTGCATTTACTCACGTTGAATTCCATCATCCATTTCCTGGACCACTCTCCCAAACTGTCTAGATCCTTCTGTAGCCTCCCCACTTCCTCAGTACTCCCTGCCTGTCCACCTAACTTCGTATCATCTGCAAACTTTGCTAGAATGCCCCCAGTCCCTTCATCCAAATCATTAATATATAACATGAACAGCTGTGGCCCCAACACTGAACCCTGCGGGACACCGCTTGTCACCGGCTGCCATTCCGAAAAAGAACCTATTATCCCAACTCTCTGCCTTTTGTCAGACAGTCAATGCTCAATCCATCCCAGCAGCTCACCTCAAACACCATGGGCCCTCACCTTGCTCAGCAGCCTCCCGTGTGGCACCTTATCAAAGGCCTTTTGAAAGTCTAGATAGACCACATCTACTGGGTTTCCCTGGTCTAACCTACTTGTCACCTCTTCAAAGAATTCCAACAGGTTTGTCAGGCATGACCTCCCCTTACTAAATCCATGTTGACTAATCAGACTCTGCTCTTCTAAGAATTTAGAAACCTCATCCTTAATGATGGATTCTAGAATTTTACCAACAACCGAGGTTAGGCTAATTGGCCTATAATTTTCCATCTTTTGTCTTGATCTTTTCTTGAACAAGGGGGTTACAACAGCAATCTTCCAATCATCCGGGACCTTTCCTGATTCCAGTGACTCTTGAAAGATCTCAACCAATGCCTCCGCTATTTCCTCAGCCACCTCTCTCAGAACTGTAGGGTATATCCCATTGGGGCCAGGAGATATATCAATTTTAAGACTTTTTAACTTTTCTAGCACTTTCTCTTTTGTAATGGCAACCATACTCAACTCAGCCCCCTGACTCCCTTTAATTTTTGGGATATTACTCATGTCTTCCACTGTGAAAACTGACGCAAAGTACTTGTTAAGTTTTCCTGCTATTTTCTTATCTCCCACCACTAGGCTTCCTGCATCAGTTTGAAGTGGCCCAATGTCTACTTTTGCCTGTCGTTTGTTTCTTATGTATTGAAAGAAGCTTTTACTATCATTTCTAATATTACTGGCTAGCCTACCTTCATATTTGATCCTCTCATTTCTTATTACACTCTTTGTTATCCTCTGTTTGTTTTTGTATCCTTCCCAATCTTCTGATTTCCCACTGCTCTTATCACTTTATAGGATCTCTCTTTTTCTTTAATACATTTCCTGACTTCCTTTGTCAGCCATGGCTGTCTAATCCCTCCCTGGATAATCTTTCTTTTCTTGGGGATGAACCTCTGTACAGTGTCCTCAATTATACCCACAAACTCCTGCCATTTTTGCTCTACTGTCTTCCCGGTTAGCCTCTGCTTCCAGTCTATTTTTGTCAGTTCCTCTCTCATGCCCTCATAATTACCTTTATTTAACTGTAACACCATTACATCCAATTTTGCCTTCTCTCTTTCAAACTGCAGACTGAACTCTACCATATTATGATCGCTACTTCCTAAGGGTTCCCTTACTTTAAGATCTTTTATAGAGTCTGGTTCATTGCAAAGCACTAGGTCCAGAATAGCCTGCTCCCTTGTGGGCTCCATGACAAGCTGTTCCAAAAAGCCATCCTGTAAGCATTCCATGAATTCCCTTTCTTTGGATCCACTAGCAGCATTATTTACTCAGTCCACCTGCATATTGAAGTCTCCCATGATCACCGTGACCTTGCCTTTCTGACATGCCTTCTCTATTTCCCGGTACATGTTGCTTCCCTGATCCTGACCACTGTTAGGGGGTCTGTACACAACTCCAATTATGGTTTTTTTGCCTTTGTGGTTCCTCAATTCCATCCTCACAGACTCCATGCCATCCGACGCTATGTCATTCAATGCCATAGATTTAATTTTGTTCTTAACTAACAAGGCACCCCACCCCCTCTGCCCACCTCCCTGTCTTTTTGATAAGTTGAAAAACCTTGGAGGTTTAACTGCCCGTCCTGACCCCCCTGTAACCAAGTCTCTGTGGTGCTGGGGCAGTGTCGGCTGTGGGCCTGGTGTGGTGTCACCTGGAGTCCCAGGGATGGGTCCGCTGTGAGACTGGGCCCTTGACAGCGATGGGCCTAGGGATGGGTCCACTGTGGGCCCAGGGCAGTGTCGGCTGTGGGCCCGGGGCTGCGACAGCTGTGGGCCTGGGGCGGTGTTGGTTCTGGGCAAGGGCAGTGTCACCTGGAGGCCCGGGGCAGTGTCAGCTGTGGGCCCGGGGCAGTGTCACCTGGAGGCCGAGGGCTAGGTCCGCTGTGGGACTGGGGCCATGACAGCTGTACGCCCAGGTCTGGGTCCACTGTGGGACTGGGTCCGTGAGAGCTGTGGGCCCAGGGCTGGGTCCACTTTGGGACCATGGCCGTGAGAGCTGAAGGCCCAGCTTTGGATCCATCGTGGGACCAGGGCTGCGACATCAGTGGGCCTGGGGCGGTGTTGGTTGTGGCCAAGGGGCAGTGTCACCTGGAGGCCTGGGGCAGTGTCGGCTGTGGACCAGAACAGTGTCAGCTGAAGACTCAGGACTGTCTGCTGTGGGCCCAGGGCAGTGACAGCATTGAACCTGGGGCGGTGTCGCCTGTTGGCCTGGGGCAGTATCACCTGGAGGCCGAGGGCAGTGTCGCCTGAAGGCCCAGGGCTGGGTCCGCTGTGGGCCCGGGGCAGTGTTGGCTGTGGGCCAAGGGCAATGTTCGCAATGGGTCTAGGGCAGTGTCGGCTGTGGGCCCGGGGCAGTGATAGATCTTGGGCCCGGGGCAGTGTCGGTTTTTGGCCCGAGGGAGTGTCACCTGTGGGCCAAGGCAGTGTCATCTGAAGACTCAGGGCTGTCTGCTGTGGGCCCGGGGCAGTGACAGCTGTGTACCTGGGGCGGTGTTGGGAGTTGGCACAGGGCAGTGTCACCTGGAGGCCGAGGCATTTTCGCCTGAAGGCCCAGGACAGGGTCCACTGTGGGACCAGGGTCATGACAGCTGTAGGCCTGGTGCAATGTCGGCTGTGGGCCCGAGGCAGTGTCAGGTGTAGGCCAGGTTAGTGTCCACTATTGGCATGGGTCAGTGTCACCTGGAGGCCCAGGACTGGGTCCACTGTGGGACCGGGGCAGTGATAGCTGTGGACCCAGGGATGGGTTCGCTGTGGGACCGGGGCAGTGACAACTGTAGGCCCAGGGCTGGGTCCACTGCGAGACCGGGGCCATGACAGCTGTGGTCCCAGGGCTGGATCCGCTGTGGGACCGGGGCCATGACAGCTGTGGTCCCAGGGCTAGGTCTGCTGTGGGCCCAGGGCCATGACAGCTGAGGGCTGGGGTTGGGTCCGCTGTTGGACTGGCGCTGTAACAGCTGTGGGCCTGGGTCTGGGTCCGCTGTAGGCCTGGGGTGGTGTCGGCTGTGAGCACTGTGCAGTGTCAACTGAAGGCCCAGGACTGGGTCTGCTGTGAGCCATTGGCATTGTCGCCTGATGGGCCTGGGATTGAGTCTGCTGTGGGCCGTAGGCAGTGTTGCCTGAAGGCCCGGGGATGGGTCTGCTGTGGGCCTTAGGCAGTGTCGCCTGAAGGCCTAGGGCTGGGAGTACTGTGGGCCGTAGGCAGTGTCGCCTGAAGGCCCGGGGGTGGGTCTGCTGTGAGCCGTAGGCAGTGTCGCCTGAAGACTGGGGGCTGGGTCTGCTGTGAGCCATAGGCAATGTCGCCTGAAGGCCCAGTGCTGTGGGACTGGAGCCGTGACAGCTGTGGGCTTGGGGCAGTGTCACCTGGAGGTCGAGGGCAGTGTCACCTGAAGGCTCAGGGCAGGGTCCACTATGAGCCAGAAGCAGTGTTGCCTGAAGACTCAGGACTGGGTTCACTGGGGGCCGGGCAGTGACAGCTGTGGGCCTGGGGCGGTGTCTGCTGTGGGCCCTGGGCAGTGTCGGCTGTGGGCCTGGGGCATTGTCACCTGTAGGCCTGGGGCAGTGTCATCTGGAGGCCTCTTGCAGGGCCACCTGAAGACTCAAGCCAGGGTCTGCTTTGAGCCGGAGGCGGTGTCGGCTGTGGGCCCAGGGCTGGGTCTGTTGTGGGCTGGGGCATGTCAGTTATGGGCCCAGGCAGTGCCACCTGTATGCCCAGGACGGTGTCACCTGTGGGCCCATTGCACCATTGGCTATCGGTCCAGGGCAGTGTCAGCTGTGGGCCTGGGGCACTCAGCAGTGGGCCTGGGGCAGAGTCAGCATTACAATCAGAATTACTGCACAGCCCAAGCCCATGGTCCAAGTGCAGAAGTGAATAGGAGTGCCATGAGGCTGGCACATGTCAGATGCCAATGTTAATGGGCATAGAGTGAATGAAGCTAGTGCCCAACGGGAGTACCCTGAGATGTTTGATGCTCCCTCGGAGCTGTGTGGTTGTATGTTGGGCAGCTCTTTCAAGGGACCCCCACACGGTGCTGATGCCCTTCAGAACATTGACTTTTGGTTCTGGAAGTCACGACTGCGCCCAGGCCTCGAAGGACAATGCGGAAGAAAAGGAAATCAGCTGGATTGCTGCTGATGTCCGACGTGGAGGTCCTTTGTAGCAAAGGGTGCTCTGAAGTCACCAGGTACCCGCTCTGATTTCCATTTCCCAAATTCCCGTTTTTCTAGCTGTTTGGTGCGTTCAGTGAAGATCGGAAGGTGGATATTAATGAGGGAAGCTGGGCTATTAATTAGGCATTAAACATGATCTAATCCTCCTTTCCATAGCTTCATGATGAAGTCATTGTGCTACTTGGCAAATGCACAAAAGATGCAGCAAGATTGAGATCGGCCATGAGGGACTGCTCAACAGGTCCAACCTATCTTCTACATTTCTGCCATCACTCCCCCTCATCCCTCCCACAATAGCGATAGGGTTTCCCTTGTCCTTACCTACCATCCCACCAGCATCCACATCCAAAGGATCATCAGCCGCCATACCCGACACCACCCCGGGTCTTCAGCCGACACCACCCCGGGCCCACAGCTGACACTGCCCCCGGCCCACACCCGACACTGCCCCCAGCCCACACCCAACACCACCCCAGGCCCACACCCGACACTGACCTGGGCCCACAGCTGACACTGCCCCGGCCCACACCCGACACCGCCCCGGGCCCACACCCGACACCGACCTGGGCCCACACCCGACACCCTGTCAGTCATGAGACGATGTGCCCTGCTCATCGCAGCTGATCAAGGGGATGCTGTCAGTACCTCGATGCTGGCGATGTTGGCCTTGTTGAGTACTCTGGTGTTGGTGCATCTGTCTTGTCAGTGGATTTGCAGGATCTTGCATTGGCAGCATCGATGTGACTGCTCCATCGCCTTGAGATGTTGAAGGACCTCCTCAAACGTCTCTTCCCTGTGGCTGAGGATACACATGGACACATACTCAACTACAAGCACTTAGTCACACACACACACACACACAAAGTCAATTACACACACTCACTCACATGCACACATACTCAATAACACATACTCACACTCACTCGTCAACGCACACACACTCTCTCTCACACACAAACACACACACTCTCTCACACACAGGGTCTCACTCACACACTGTCTCTGTCTCTCACACGCACAGTCGATCGCACACATAATCACACATTAACATTGTTTCGCATGTGCTTACACACACCAAACTCATTTTCTCATTTGCACTGTGATGCACTGTCACTAACACACTCTTACTCACACTCACATATACTCTCGCAGGCAGGCACACATTTGCGTTCTCATTGACATACACATATACTCAATTACATACACACACTCACTTACACACACACACACACATATACTCAATTACACACTCACTCACACACACATTTATTCAATCACACACTCACATGCACACACACATACTCAATTCCACACTCAGTCACACAAACATATACTCATTTACACACACTCACTTACACATACATATATTCAATAACACACACTCACTCTCTCACACACATACTCAATTACACACACTCACACACACATATACACAATTACACACACTCACTCACACGCACATATACTCAAGTACACATACTCACACCTGCATATACTCCATAACACACACTCACTCACGCACACTCACACACATATACTCAATAAAACACACTCACACACGCATACTCAATTACACATACACACACACACATATATATATATACCCAATTACACACACTTACACACATATATTCAATTACACACACACATATACTCAATTACACACACTCACTCACACATGCATATACTCCATAACACACACTCACTCACACACATACTGAATTACACACACATATGCTCCATAACAACACTCACACATACACATATTCAGTTCCACACACTCATTCACACACACACACATGCTTTATCACATACACTTACTCACACACACATATACTCCATAACACACACTCATTCACACGCATATACTGAATTACACGCTCACACACATATATACTCAAAACACACACTCACACACATATACTCAATTACACAGACCCACACAAACATATATATACTCAATTACACACACTCAATCACACACATATATACTCAATTACACACACTCACTCCCACACACATATACCCAATTACATACATTCTCTCACACACATATACCCAATTACATACATTCTCTCACACACATATATATTCAATAATGCCGCACACACACATACTCAATTACATGCACTCACACACATATATACTCAATAACACACACTCACTCATACACACATACATATACTCAATCACACATACATTCACACACACATACTCAATTACACGCGTTCACACACACATATACACAATTACACACACTCACTCAAACATAAACTCAATAACACACACTCACACACACACACACACACACAAACATAAACTCAATCACACACACTCACTCCCACGCACATATACTCAATTATACACATTCTCTCACACATATATATATTCAATAACACACACACACATACTCAATTACACACACTCACTCAAACACACACATGCTCAATTACACACACTCACTCACACTCATATATACTCAAATACACACACTCCCATGCTCATATACTCAATTGCATATACTCTCACACACACACACACACACACACACACACACACATATATATTCAATAATGCACACTCACTCATACACACATACTCAATTATACATACTCCCACGCACATATACTCAATTACACACATTCTCTCACACATATATATATTCAATAATGCACACACACACATACTCAATTACACGCACTCACTCACACACATGCTCAATTACACACACTCACTCACACTCATACTCAAGTACACACATTCACTCCCATGCAGATATACTCAATTACACATACTTTCTCACACATATACATATATTCAATAACGCACACTCACACACACATACTCAATAACGTACACTCAGCCACACACATATATACTCAATAACACACACTCACTCACACACACATATACTTAATCACACATACACTCACACATACATACTCATTTACACACACTCACACACATATATACACAATTACACACACTCACTCAAACATACACTCAATAACACACACTCACATGCAAATATACACAATTACATACACTCATCACACACATATATATTCATATTCACACACAGACATCATATACTCAGTAAAACATACTCAGTCACATACACATGCATTCCATAACACACACTCACTCGCACACACATACTCAATTACACACACTCACACACACATATATACTCAATTTCTCCACACACACATCTACACAATTAAACACACACTCACACACATATACATTCAATTACACACACGCACACACATATACTCAACATCACACACTCACTCACACACGCATATACTCCATAACACACACTCATTCACACACATATATATTCAATTGCACACTCACTCACACACACACAAGTTGCACAGACACACTCACACATACATATACTCATTTACACACTCACTCACTCACACATATATACTCAAAACACACACACACATACTCAATTACACAGACAAACACATATATACTCAATTACACACACTCATTCACAGAGATACTCAATTACACACATTTTCTCACACATATATATATTCAATAACACACACATACTCAATTACACGCACTCACTCCCACGCACATATACTCAATTACACATACTCTCTCACACATATGTATATTCAATAACGCACACTCAGTCACGCACACATACTCAATTACACACACTCACGCACACACACACGTACTCAATAACAAACACTCACTCACACATATACTCAATCACATACACACACACACATACTCAGTAACACACACACTTATAGACAATTACACACACTCACTCACACATAACTCAATAACACACTCACTCACACACACACATACTCAATTATACACACTCATTCTCACACTCACATATTCAGTTACACACACATATGCTCTATAACACACACACACACATATACTCAATAACACATACTCAGTCACACATACTCGTTTTCCATAACACACACTCACTCACACGCGTACTCAATTACACATGCTCACTCATACACACATATACTCAATTACACACACTCACTTACACAGTCACATATTGAGTTAAACACACACACTCTCACACACATATGCCCTATAACATATGCTTACTCACACACATATACTCCATAACATACAATCATTCACACACACATATACACAATTGCACACAGCAATATATACTCAATAACACACACTCACACACACGCGCACTCAATTACACATGCTTACTCATCACACACAAATATATTCAATTACACTCACCCACTCACACACACATACCCATACCAAATTACATATACTCACTCACACACACATATAAGCTCAATTTCACATGCTCACTCACATACACATACTCAATTACACACACACATACTCAATTACACGCACTCACACACACATACTCAATTCCACACTCAGTCACACACAAATACACAATTACTCAGACTCGCTCACACATACATATACTGAATTACACGCACTCACTCACACACGTATATACTCAATAACACACACTCACTCACACACACATATATTCACACACATGCTCAATTTACACACACTCACTCACACACACATATATTCAGATACACACTCATTTCACATACTCGGTAACACATACTTAGTCATATACACATGTATTACATAACACATACTCACTCACACATTCTCAATTACACTCACTCACTCTGTCACTTACACCCACATACACTCAATTACACACACCCACTCTTGCACTCACATATTCAGTTGCACACACATCTGCTCTATAACATACACGTACTCACACACACAAACTCAAAAACACATACTCAGTCACACACACTGTATTCCATAACACACTCACTCACACACATATATACTCCATAACAGATACTCACTCACACACACGCACTCAATTACACATGCTCACCTACACATACTTATACTCAATTACACATACTCACTCACACACTCACATGTTCAGTTAAACACACACACTCACACTCACATATGCTCTATAACATACACTTACTCACATTCATATATACTCCATAACATACACTCATTCACACACACAAATACACAATCGCACACTCACTCACACACACACACGTTCAATTACACACACTCACACACACATATTCCCAATAACACACACTCACTCACACACATACTCACTTACACAAACTCACTCGCACACATATACTCAATTACATGCACTCACTCACACATATTCTCAATTACACACACTCATTCACACACCAACATTCTCAATTACATACACTCACTCACACCCAAATATATTCAATTGCACACACTCACTCACTCCCACACAAACACACACACATGCTCAATTACACACACTCACTCACATATACATATACTCAATTATACACACTCTCTCATACTCAATTACACACTCACTCACTCACACACATACCCATACTAAATTACATATACTCACTCACACACACATATATAATCAATTACACTCACTCACTCACTCACACACACATACTCATTTACACACACTCACCTACAATCGCATAAATTCAATAACACACTTTCACTCACACACACACATACTCAATTACACACACTCATTCACACACATATATATTCAATTACACACACAGACACAAATATACTCAATAACATACATGCACACACACACATACTCAATTCCACACTCAGTCACGCACAGATATACACAATTGCACACACTCACTCACACACACATATTCAATTACACACACTCACCTACAATCGCATATACTCAATAACACACTTTCACTCACACACACACATACTCAATTACACACACTCACTCACACACATATATATTCAATTACACACGCACACACAAATATACTCAATAACATACACTCACTCACACACACATATACTCAATTACACGCATTCATTCTCACACATATACTCAATTACATTCACACATATACTCCATAACACACACTCACACACACACATACTCAATTACACACATACTCACACACTCACATACTCAGTTAAACACACACTAACACACATGCTCAATAACACACACTCACTCACACACACACATATTCAATTCCAAGACTCACTCACATATACATATATACTCAATCACACACACATGCTCAATTATACATACTCACTAACATACACATCTACTCAATTACATTCAATCTCACACATACATATATTCAATAACACACACAAATACACATATACTTACATATACTCACTCATACATATGTACTCAATTACACACTCACTACTCACACACAACACCAATAACACACTCACTCACACATGTACTCAATTACACAAACTTACACACACATATTCTCAAGTACACACATTCACACACAGACATTCTCAATTACACACATTCACTCACACACAAATATAATGAAACACACTCACACACTCACATACTAAATTACACGTACTCACTCACACACATATACACAATTACATACACACACTCACACACAGATACACAATTACACAAACACACTCACACACATACATATACTCAATTACATACACTCACACATATGCGCACACACATACTTTATTCCACGCTCAGTGACACACAGATATACTCAATTACACATACTCACTCATACATACACACGTACTCAATTACACTCACTCACTCACACATACATATACTCAATTACACGCTTCACTCTCACACACATATACACAATTACACTCACTCACACACACACATATTCACTTACACACACTAATACTCAATAGCACACACTAACTCACACGCATATGTACTCAATTATGCACACACACACAAACTCAATTACGCACACTCACTCACGCAGACATATTCTCAATAACACACACTCACACACATGCTCAATTACAAAAACTCACTCACACACACATATACGGAATTACACACACTCACTCACACACAAACATTCTCAATTACACGCACTCACACACACAAATATATTCAATTACACACACTCACTCTCACAACACACACACACATGCTCAATTACACACACTCACTCCCATACACATATACTCAATTACACACACTCTCTCACACATACATTTTTTCAATATCACACTCACTCACACACACACATACTCAATAGCACATGCCAACACTCTCAATACACACACAAATATATTCAATTACACACTCCCCCCCACACACACACACACACATATTGCCCACACTCTCTAACACATACATATATTCAATAACACTCAATCACTCACAACCACAACACATACTCAATTTACACATACTCACTCACACCCATATACTCCATAACACTCACACATACATACATTCCATAACACACACTCTTTCACAGACACACGTATTCAATTACACATGCTCACTCACAAACGCAAATATACTCAATTACACACACTCACTCACATATTCAGTTAAACACACACTCACACACACATACGCTCTATAACATACACTTACACACATATACTGCATAAGATACACTCATTCACATACACATATACAAAATTGCGCACTCACTCACGCACATGCATACTCAATCACACACACACGTTCAATTACACACACTCACACAAATATCCTCAATAACACAATAACACACACTCACACACATACTTACACAAACTCACTCACACATATACTCAATTACATACACACGCAAACATTCTCAATTACACACACTCACTCACACACATATACTTAATTACACAAACTCACTACACACAAATATATTAAATTGTACACACTCACTCCCGCACACACTCTTACACACATGTTCAATTACACACACTCACTCACACAAACATATACACAATTACACACACTCACTCACACACACATATTCAGTTACACATACTCACTCACACACACATATGGGAGAAAGTGAGGACTGCAGATGCTGGAGATCAGAGTTGAAAATGTGTTGCTGGAAAAGTGCAGCAGGTCAGGCAGCATCCAAGGAGCAGGAGAATCGACGTTTCGGGCATGAGCCCTTCTTCCTGAAGAAGGGCTCATGCCCGAAACGTTGATTCTCCTGCTGCTTGGATGCTGCCTGACCTGCTGCACTTTTCCAGCAACACATTTTCAGCACACACACATACTCAATAACACACACTCACTCATGCACACACATATTCAGTTACACGACTCACACACACACACGCTCAATTATACACACTCATTGACATATACATGTATTCAATTACACACAATCTCTCATACAAATATTCAAAAGCACTCACAAACACACATACTCACTTACACACACTCACACACAAATGTACTCAATTACACACTCAGTACTCATACACATGTATCAATAGTACACACTCACTCACACACGTATACTCAATTACACACATTCACACACAAACATTCTCAGTTACACACATTCATTCACACAAGTATGTTCAATTACACTCACTCACACACGCTCAATTACACACACTCATGCACACTCACATATACTCAAAAACACACGCTCACTCACACACACACATACTCAATTACACATACTCACACGCACATACTCTTTCACAAACACACTTAATTACACTCTCACTCACACACATATACTAATTACACACACTCACACACACATACTCAATTCCACCCTCAGTCAAACACGGATATATTCAATTATGCACACTAACTCACACATACTCAATTACACACACTCACACACACTCACATATACTCAAAAACACACACTCACTCAACACACATACATACTCAATTACACACACACTCACACGCACACAATCATTCACACACACATACTCAATTACACATACTCATTCGCACACACATACTCAATTACACACACTCACTCACACTCACACATACTCAATTATACACTCACTCATAAGCACGCACACACATCTCTTCTAATCTGGAATACATCTCAATAATGTATATTTGATCTAAATATGTATGAATGGCATCAATTGTGAACATGTAAAAGCTAAAACTGGAGATTACATAGAAAGCACAACTCCTGCAAACCTTTAAACTAACGAATGTGTTTCTCTATGCTTGCTGCTATCTACTAAGCACAAGGAGACAAAAGACTTGACGTGATATCAGCGGTGGACAATTGTTCATTTTCCACCTCATCATAAACAATGTGGAGCCTGAACGAAGGGCCCGAGACCTAAATCACAATGGGTAGCTGGTAGCTGCAGCTCTGTCCCATCCCTCACCCAAACACTTCTTCACAATGATGTCCCTCTGCATGCTCCCATGGCCACCATCCTCCCCGACCCTTCACCTGTACAGATTGCCAGCGGCAAACCACCAGGAGACAGTGAGGACTGCAGATGCTGGGGATCAGAGTCGAGAGCGTGGTGCTGGAAAAGCGCAGCAGGTCAGGCAGCATCTGGGGAGCAGGAAATCGATGTTTCAGGCCAGAGCCCTTCATCGGGAATGAGGCTGGGAGCCTCGGTAGTGGAGAGATAATTGGGAGGGGAATGGAGGCTGTGGAGAAGGTATCTAAAGAGTGCAATAGGTGAATGGGGGTGAAGGTGATAGGTCAGAGAGCAGGGTGGAGCGGATAGATGGGAAGGAAGATTGACAGATGGGACAGGTCATGAGGATGGTGCTGAGCTGGAAGGTTGGAACTGGGGTAAGGTGGGGGGGAGGAGAAATGAGGAAACTGGTGAAGTCCACATTGATGCCATGGGGGTTGAAGGGTCCCAAGGTGGAAGGTGAGGTGTTCTTCCTTCATACATCGGGTGGTGAGGGAGTGGAGATGGAGGTGTCCCAGGACCTGCTTGTCATCGGCAGAGTGGGAAGGGGAGTTGAAGAGTTCGGCCACGGGATGGTAGGGTTGATTGGTGCGGGTGTGCCGGAGATGTTCTCTGTAGCGTTCTGTGAGAAGGCATCCAGTCCCCCCAGCATAGAGGAGACCGCATTGGGATTAACAGATACAATAAATGACATGTGTGGAAGTGCAGGTAAAACTACGATGGATGTGGAAGGCTCCTTTGGGGCCTTGGACAGAGGTTAGGGGGGAGGTGTGGGCGCAGGTTTGGCAATTCCTGCAGTGACAGGGGAAGGTGCCAGGAGGGGAGGGTGGGTTGTTAGGGAGTGTGGACCTGACCAGGTAGTCACAGAGGGAATGGTCTTTACGGAAAGCAGATCGAGGTGGGGAGGGGAATACAAATGGTCCCCATCACCAGGGATATAATCCTGGGGTAATGCCACAGTCCGTCAAGGGGCTCATCCTGTTCCAGTCCAGGGATTCAGTCCCAATCATCAGGTTCGATCAGATTCCAGGGAGCAGTGTTCTGGCACTCTGTCAGTCCTGCAGATTGGGTGTAAGCAAGTTGGGGATTAAAACCAGGACAGACAGGGTGCTGTGGAATATCAGTCCAGATGGCTGGGATAATATTTCCTGCCATGAGTCAAAGGCAGGGATTGAATGTGACAGAAGTGGATGGAAGAGAATGAGCAGGAGGTGTCCCAGTGAATGAGCAGGAGGTGCGGAAGGCAGGATGAGGTGGGCTGAGAGCTGTTGAGTTGACATGGTGCATAAGGGCTGGGGTCCACGAGCTAACTTCCAGTAAGAGGGCAGGGGTGAAGGGCTTCTGGGCCCAGGGCTCCACCACTATCTCTGCTTTTCTTTTTGTTTATTTAATTTTCCTCTCTCGCTTCTCTGATTTCTTATTCCCTTTTATTTTGTTTTACTTACCTCTCGGCAAAGGGGTCCATGCCAGCGACAGTATCGGCAATGACCAGTGTGCCTGGTGCGTGGTGAGTTTGGGTTCCCCACAGATTCCATCGAGATGTTTCGAGAACCACCTTACAATACCGAGTTCAGGCCACAGGTGAGAGGAAGGTCCAAGGAGGTTGTAACAATGGAGTGGATATGTCCATTCCTCATGGCTGCTTCAGTGAAGGCTGAAGACTGAGGCTTTTTGGCAGGGCGCGAGCAGGCCTGGCCTCCCGAACACCTGCATCAGCGGTGGCAGCAGTCAGTGGCTTCTCGGAGAGACTGAGCCAGCACGGAGGGAGCAGGCCTGAAGAGAGCTCACGACAGCATCGACTGTGAGAGATGGCACTGGAGCGGCGTGCCTCTGACATCGGTGGGCCTAGCACAGGACCCAAGGCAGTGGGCACTGGCTGTCATCAGTAGGATGTCCTCTGTGGTCAGAGTCGGTGAGCTGTGGCAGGCAAAGCAGGCAATGACGATAATGATCAAGACACTGTAAGGGGCAGTAGGTTTACGTTCTCTTGAACACAATAACAGCATTAAACCATCAGAATGACTTGCCACAAATCAGGCAATCGGTCTTCATAAATTTAGAAAATGTTCATTATTGGAAAACACTGCCTCTGGGAATTGTGTACCCACACAATTGGAAGACCATGGTGAAACCTATTATCATGAAACCTTAGAATATAATGACTGATAAGTTCCCTGGGTATACTCATCATGTTAGAATTGATACAAGCCAGTCATTTTGGGTGTCACTGATGTTCTACAGAGAATAAACCGAAGGCTCGTGATTACATATCTCCAACATAGTGCTAACCTTGGAATTATATCAGTTATCTCTCACTGCATATTGACATCTGAAGCCATACCCAAGGATGGCACAAAGTGATGCAGCTCTGAGCAAATTGATTTCCAGTTCTCAAGCTCGAGCTGCCTCTGTTGTCACCATGGCCCATCATGTCCCCCATCAGGACACCCCCAGGATGGTCTCAGGGCTCTCTGCTTCTACCTGCAAAACAAAAAGCCTGAATCGTCCCCATGGACCACCAGCCGAGCCTCCTCTGCCTGGCTGAGCTCATCCTCACCCTAAACAACTTCACTTTTAACACCTCTCACTTTCTTAAGGTCAGAAGGGTGGCCATGGGTACCTGCATGGTACCTAGTTTATACGCTTAATGGTAATGTCCTAGGGAGTATTGCTGAACAAAGAGACCTTGGAGAACAGGTTCATAGCTCCTTGAAAGTAGAGTTGCAGGTAGATAGGATAGTGAAGAAGGCATTTGGTATGCATTCCTTTATTGGTCAAGAGTATTGAGTACAGGAGTTGGGAGGTTATGTTGCAGGGCATTGGTTAGGCCACTGATGGAATATTGTGTGCAGTTCTGGTCTCCTTCCTATCGGAAAGATGTTGTGAAACTTGAAAGGGTTCAGAACAGATTTACAAGGATGTTGCCAGGGTTAGAGGATTTGAGCGATAGAGAGAGGCTGAACAGGCTGTGGCTGTTTTCCGTGGAGCGTCGGAGGCTGAGGGGTGACCTTATAGAGGTTTACAAAATTATGAGGGGCATGGATAGGGTAAATAGACAAAGTCTTTTCCCTGGGATCGGGGAGTCCAGAACTGGAGGGCGTAGGTTTAGGGTGAGAGGGGAAAGATATAAAAGAGACCTAAGGGGCAACTTTTTCATGCAGAGGATGGTACGTGTATGGAATGAGCTGCCAGAGGATGTGGTGGAGGCTGGTACAATTACAACATTTAAGAGGCTTTGGATGGTTATATGAATAGGAAGGGTTTGGAGGGATATGGGCCGGGTGCTAGCAGGTGGGACTAGATTGGGTTGGGATATTTGGTCGGCATGGACAGGTTAGACCGAAGGGTCTGATTCCATGCTGTACATCCCTATGATTCTAGTTATGCCTGTCTTTGTGGGTAACATGGAACAGTCCTTGTTCCAGTCGTCCTCTGGCTCCTGCTGCCCATAACTCTCTCTCTTGTATTTCAATGACATCATCAGTGCTTTTCCCTCACTCACCTGGAGTCGGAAAAGTTTATTAACTTTGCTTCCAATTTCCATTCTGCTCTCACTTTCACCTGATCCATCTCTGACTCCTCCCTTCCCTTCCTCGCCATCTGTTTCCATTTCTGAGGGCAGGCTGTCCATCGATATTCACCACAAACCCACCAACTTCCACAGTTACATCGACTCTTACATCCTTGCACCCTGCTTCCTATGAAGACTCCATTCCATTCTCCCAGTTTCCCTGTCTCCGCTGCATCTCTTGCCACCTCCTGGAGAAGTATCCAGAAATATCCGGCATTTTCCTCAACCGAGGATTCCCCACTGCCATGATTGACAAAACCCTTAGCCATGTTCAACCTATCTCCCTCACTTCTGCCCTCAGTCTTTCCCTTCCCTCCCACAACAATGATAAGGTCACCCTGGTCCTCACGTATCACTCCACCAGCCTCTGCATCCATCACTCCCAGTGAGATGTCCCCATCAGACACATATTTCCCTCTCCTTCCTTTTCAGCATTTCACAGGGACCATTCCCTCCGGTACACCGTGGTCCTCTCCTCCAGCACTCCCCATTACTCCCATTGAACCTTCCCCTGCAACCGCAGAAGGTGTAACACCTACCTATTTACTTCCTCCTTCTCTCACCAAAGCCCCAGACATATCTTCTTCCAGGTGAAGTAGCCACATACCTGATATTCACTCAATCTAATCTCCCATTTGCTACTTACAATGTCGCCTCCTTGATGACCACTTTGTGGAACACCGATGTTCCATCCGCAAAAAATGACTGAGCTTGCAGTTGCCTGCCATTTCAACTCACCACTGTGTTCCCACGCCAACATCTCTATCTTGGGCTTGCTGCAGTGTTCCAGTGAAGCTCAGCACAAGGCAGAAGAACAACATCTCATTTCTGACTTGGGGTCCTTGCAGCCTCTGGGGATTCAATATCAAGTTCAATAACTTTAGAGTCCGATTCCATCTTTCCTTGGTTTTCACCCAACCCCACGCTTGCTCCCTTCATGACATGGGTTACTTTTAGCTCACCTGTTTTCTCACTTGTGGCTCTCATTATCTCTTACTCAATTTTCTTCTGTCCTGGCCTGTTATTGTTTACCTACCCTTTTCATACCTCCCTGTCTCCTGACTCCATCTTCACCGATCTGCCCAGCTCCCCTCACACCAACCTCTCACCCACCCTCCCCCACTTCAGCTGCAGTGTGTATGAGTATAAACCAATTATCTCTGAGCTATGAACAGTTTTGATAGACTGGACTCGAAACAATGACTCTGCTCTCCTCCCACAAATGCTGCCGGAGTTTCTCCAACAATTCCTGGTTTTGTTTCAGATGTTACTAAGATTGACCCCAGTACTATTTTTCATGAATTAGCTTCTTGGATTAACAAACCTTTATCATGTATTTTGTCTCCTGAATAATAATAAGATGGCATTAGAAGCAAAACAATGAGGTAATTGATATGCAGTGGATTTGGGACAACAGCTGTAGCGGGTCCTGTTCCTGCTTTACTCCGCGCTGAGTCGGTATCTGACAGGGTGGCCACCTGCGCGTGTCTCGCACCAGCTGGTTCTAGGAACTGGGGAAATCCCACACTATGGGATTCCCTCTGGGGCGAGCGCTGAGTCAAAACTGCTGCAGGCTGCACAGCAAGTCTGACCCTTATATCACCCAGGTAACCCACTGCCACCAATACTCAGGCGATTCTCCCTTCCGTCAGCGGTTTAATGGCCACCCCGTTGTCTACCCACTCGGGCAGTTTCCCCGGAAGAGAGAAAAGGACTGTTTATGCCTGACCAGACCCAGTCCTGAGTGGACGGCTTCGAGGTGTCCCAGGAAAAACCCTAGATTCTTGACTCCGGAATTATGGCAAGGCCTATTGAAACACCGTGACTTTACCAGAGGTCCGTGGTGAGGGTGCAATGGAGCAAACAAGACGCAGAGCGACAGTCCAACACCATTTTATTATCAACACCTACCAGAACCCGTAAGAAAGACAAACATTAGACACTATACAGTTTACTATGACTATGGGAACAAGATGCTAACGCACACAACGTAAGGCCTTACTTTACACAAGTTAGCAATGCTTATAACTATGACAGTGGAGAACCCCCCTTTCCCTCAAAGCCTCAACCACTGATATGGTTCTCGGAAAACGCCACGCTTCTGTGTAAGAAACTTACAGCCAGGCTTGAAATTGAGTGCGAGGGTGAACAGCAGACTTGTCCCAGCAGCCAGCGAAGAGAGAGGGAGAGAGAGAGATCTGTCCCAGCAGTCAGGAGAGGCCCCTGAGAGAGCCCAGGTACCTCTGCAGTTATAGTCTGGAAATGCCCCCAGGGCACTGGCAATGTCCGATGTGTTTTACACCTCCCTACTGTGCAGGTGAAATGACCTCCGTGGCTGTGTCCATTGTTTCATAATCTCTCCGTTTGCTAACATGGAGGTGCTAATGGCTCTCTTCTGTTCTCCTGAGCCTATCCCAGACATCGTGACTCCAGGCTT
Source organism: Hemiscyllium ocellatum (assembly GCF_020745735.1). Classification (NCBI taxonomy): domain Eukaryota; kingdom Metazoa; phylum Chordata; class Chondrichthyes; order Orectolobiformes; family Hemiscylliidae; genus Hemiscyllium; species Hemiscyllium ocellatum. The sequence continues at coordinate 42,625,634 of NC_083426.1, forward strand.
TGTTGACTTATCAGGCCTGCATAGTGGCCACTTCCCCCCTCCAATACACGTAGGTGTCTGGCCGATTCCTGCCAGAACACCTTGGGGGCTGGGCTCTCTTTTGTACAGGCACAGAGATAGCAGCCAGCTGAGCCTGCTGGGAAATCATGTCAAGCTTTCAGAAAAAGGTGGCTGCTCTGTCCATTTTAGCTGCTTTTCCCAGGTTCCACTGCTTGCTCCCTGCTTCTGTGTTGCCCGAAATTGCTACACAGCAAAGTTTGTGATGGATAACGTTTGTGAATTTGCCAACAGCAAGTTCAAGGATATGGGGAAAGCGTGAATCTCATTGTCCACAGATACAGCAGCTGGTCCTTTTAGCAAAGGTCTCTTTAGATGGAAATACAAAATGATACATAAGAGCTGAAACAATCCCCACTATTGTAATTTGGCAACTGCTCTGCAATGGCTGTTTCATGCAAATAATTCTCTTCAGATGATTGGATGATATATTTTCCTGAGGAGTTAGTTCTAGCTGTCTTCCAGCTGTCTAACATACCCACTTCCACAAAAGGAAACGTCACTCCCTGCACCTGTAAAATAAAATCCCAAAATTGTCCACTTTTACACTTCAACGGGCAGCTTTCTGGAAGAGAACAGAGAGAGTTCTCTGACACATTTAGAAAACAAAAACTGAATGAGAAGAATCTCATCAACTCCTCTCTAAATGTTTGACCAAACTCTTGGAAATGGCTCTCTCCTTATTCCTTGGAGCTCAAATAATCTTCCTGTCAGCCTTCATCTTCCAAAGGAAACAACCCCAGGTTTTTGAAATACTTCCTCATCATTAACATTGTTCATTCTGTTTACACTGTCTTCAGTCTCCATCATACTCTCTCTGGTGATAATAGCATATCCACCCACCAGTCCTAACTGAGGATTTAAGCAATTCTAGCAGAACATCCCTGATTTAAAGTTATATTAAACCAATTTTGACAGAAATTATATTTAACTTTATGCTTGAAGCAAAGAAAGCAAAGTATCCCACCAACCTTCTTAACAACATTATCTCTACCGTTTCTGTTACAAGGTTTCACTATTTCTTTTCCCCTCACATTCTTTGTGGAAACCCTTGTCTTGTCTGGCCTCCCGAGATGTCATCATCGGATACTCATCCAAGTGAATTGCAAGTGACATTTAATTGCCCAACTAACCAATTCAACTCATATCTTCTTGCAATCTACATTTTTTTTCTTTTGTAATTCAAACTGCCAGGTCATTTTTTTGTATTGACTGCACACTTTTTATCTTCTCATCATGATTAAGTCAAGATCATTAATATATATCATGGAGAGTAAGAGTGAGCCCTCAGAGAGGTCTTTCAGTCACAAATTGACCATTACTGACCCTTTGCTTCTTGTTTTACGTGACAGCATTAAGTCAGGTAACTTGAAAAGGCCTTGGAAAGAGACCTAGGGATTGGCAGCAGCAGCCAAGAGCAGGAATATAAGAGATTCCGTTTTCACCAGCTCCAGACTGTGGCATAAGGAAAACCAGGGCATCACAGGTGATATTTTAGCACGATTAAAAGGACTGGTTGAGGCACAGAAAGGACAGTCATGGTTAAATGGATCACTTTCAGGCTGGCAAAATAACTAGTGGAGTGTCACAGGAGTTAGAGTTGTGTCTGTGATTGTTCACCATCTATATCAATGACTTGGATGAAGGAAACAACTCTAATGTAAGCAAATCTGCTCACAGTGCAAAGGCAGGTCAGCAAAGTGGAGTTAAATCAACCATGACGTTATTGACTGGTAGAACACGCTTGAGGGGCTGAATGGTCTCTTGCTGCTTTTATTTCTTATGTTCTTTCAACTCTTTTCACATCATTGGCTGAACCAACCATGGGCTCCACCTTTCTGACAGTTTTTAAACACAGAGTTAAATTAAGAAGTTAACTTTTCCAGAGAACAATTTCAGGTTGAAATGGTTATTACCTTAACCCATGCGAGGATTGTGTTTCAAATATTTGCCGACAGCTCAAGAATGTGGCAAGGTGTACAGTGCCAACCTGCTGCCTGCATCTATCCTTTCAGCATTTCTGCATCACATGACAGTTTCCCCATCTCCCTCCGCCTGCCTATCTTCTCTCCTTTTCAGGAAATTCTAGTTGCACAGTCACTAGAGTAGATTTGGCTGTTACTTACTGTGGCTTTCACCTGGAACTGCAACTTCAATTTTCCACTGCAACACTTTTCCAGTTGCCAGCTGATCAGAGATGGTTCCATTGCTTGAACCTCCTGCGCGAAGCGAATCCATTCAGATGCACCAGCGTAAGCCTGGTTTCACTCCTAGATAAATCAAACAGTAAATCAGTCGGTCTTGCTTACTTTCTTTCACTTAAGCTGATGATGCAGTTGCCTCTTGCCTCATCGTTACTCAGATGGCCAACCTACTGTGACATCTGATGTCACTGTGAGGCACAGTGTTGAGTGTAAAGGTTACCCTGCGATGTCACAGAATGATGACCAAAAGGTTGTTCAGCCTATCTCGCTGTGTGTGGCCTGGTTCAAATGACTAACCAATTCATCCACTCAAGATTTCTCCTTTTACACATATATCCTATCCTATTTTGAACTTAATTCTTCTCCAGTGTCATAAGATATGTGGGCAGCTACCAAGTCTACTCAATCTTTAAAGTCTGGTTGAAGATTTGTAGCTCGGGTGTCCGTTGTTGTGGTTCTGTTCGCCGAGCTGGAAGTTTTCGCTGCAAACGTTTCGTTCCCTGGCTAGGGAACATCATCAGTGCTATTGGAGCCTCCTGTGAAGCGCTGCTTTGATGGTTCTTCCGGTATTTATAGTGGTTTGTTCTTGCCGCTTCCGGGTGTCAGTTTCAGCTGTAGTAGTTTGTATGTGGGGTCCAGGTCAATGTGTCTGTTGATGGATGTTCTTGCCGTTTCCGGGTGTCAGTTTCAGCTGTAGTGGTTTGTATATTGGGTCCAGGTCCATGTGTCTGTTAATGGAGTTAGTGGATGAATGCCATGCCTCTAGGAATTCCCTGGCTGTTCTCTGTCTGGCTTGTCCTATGATGGTAGTGTTTTCCCAGTCAAATTCATGTTCCTGGTTGTCTGAGTGTATGGCTACTAGGGATAGCATACTTAAACTACTAGACCTGTGCCTCACCACACACTTTACATTCAACAATCAGATATACGAACAAATCAACGGAACACCCATGGGATCACCAATCTCGGGACTCATAGCAGAGGCAGTTATGCAAAGGTTAGAACATACAGCCCTACCACAAATCCAACCCAAACTCTGGATCAGATACGTAGATGACACCTTTGTAATCATCAAAAACACAGAAATAGAAAAAACACACAGAATCATCAACGCCACACTCACAGGAATACGATTCACGAGAGAAGAGGAAAAGGATAGCCAACTCCCATTCCTAGACGTGATAGTACAGAGAACACCCAACGGAGAATTCACCACAAGGGTACACAGGAAACCAACACACACAGACCAAGTCCTAAACTATGAAAGTAACCACCCCAACACACACAAACGAAGCTGCATCAGGACACTATTCAAAAGAGCCACAACACACTGCAGTACACCAGAACTGCGAAAAGAGGAAGAGGAACACCTATACAAGGTATTCGCCAAAAACGGATACCCACGCAACTTTATCACCAGATGCCTAAGAGATAGACCACGGAACGAGGACATGCCACAACCAAAAGGACTAGCCACACTACCATACGTCAGGAGCGTCTCAGAACTGACAGCCAGACTACTGCGACCCTTAGGACTCATAACAGCACACAAGCCAACTTCCACACTCAGACAACAACTCACTAGAACAAAGGACCCAATAGCCAGCACGAGCCAAACTAATGTAGTTTATAAAATACCATGCAAGGACTGCACAAAACACTATATAGGACAAACAGGAAGACAGCTAACAATCCGCATCCATGAACATCAGCTAGCCACAAAACGACACGACCAGCTATCCCTAGTAGCCATACACTACCAGGAACATGAATTTGACTGGGAAAACACTACCATCATAGGACAAGCCAGACAGAGAACAGCCAGGGAATTCCTAGAGGCATGGCATTCATCCACTAACTCCATTAACAGACACATGGACCTGGACCCAATATACAAACCACTACAGCTGAAACTGACACCCGGAAACGGCAAGAACATCCATCAACAGACACATCGACCTGGACCCCACATACAAACTACTACAGCTGAAACTGACACCCGGAAGCGGCAAGAACAAACCACTATAAATACCGGAAGAAACATCAAAGCAGCGCTTCACAGGAGGCTCCAATAGCACTGATGATGTTCCCTAGCCAAGGAACGAAACATTTGCAGCGAAAACTTCCAGCTCGGCGAGCAGAACCACAACATCTACTCAATCTAGTTCCAATGGGATTGCAGGCAAGAGGAACATTGAGCTCTATGTTTCCACTACGGCCTTCTGTATCTGACTGTAGGTCCTTGACCTAAATGGGTTTGGTGTGAGGGGGGTGGGTGGTTAAAGTAAGAGAAAATCTCACAAGACAAACGAAGGAAACAGCTGCTGAGTCTCAGTGATAATGAAACTGTACAAATATTCACACTGTAGAATATTTCTCAACACTGCTGAAATAAGTGCTGCTTATAGTCCACTGGCCATCCCATTCGCCATTACAGTGGCTCAGTTACAGTATCGAAGGCACATCATTTACCAGAAGCTCAACTGACACTATAGAAACCTTTTGCCTTCTTTTCTCTCCTTTCACATTCTTCCTTCTCCAACGTCCAATTCATAATTGCATGATTTCACAGCTTATGTCTAACTATAACAATCTTGTTGTAATAATCTATGTTCATACATAATTAATTTGAGTTTTCAATATCCAATTGTTCCCTCTCCCTTCTTGAGTCTGATTCAGTCCCAAACAGCACATTTGAGTGAAACACCAACACCCGATTTTTTGGAGCCTGTTTATGACGACTCCATCTACTGTTAAAATTATTCGATCAGATCAGTTCTCCAAAAGACAATCTCAATTGATCCAAGATGAGCTTATCAGCCCAGACAACGTGTTTTCAATTTCTGGGATTTGAACCTTTCTATCCTCACATTTACTACAGAGGATCTTGCTGTTAAATGGACTGCAGCTCTAAACAAGCCTTCCTATACAACACGAGGAGAAAGTGAGGTCTGCAGATGCTGGAGATCAGAGCTGAAAATGTGTTGCTGGAAAAGCGCAGCAGGTCAGGCAGCATCCAAGGAACAGGAAATTCGACGTTTCGAGCATAAGCCCTTCATCAGGATTGATCAGCCCTGATGAAGGGCTTATGCCCGAAACGTCGAATTTCCTGTTCCTTGGATGCTGCCTGACCTGCTGCGCTTTTCCAGCAACACATTTTCAGTTCATATACAACACCCCTGCAACCAACAGCTATCAGAGATGGTCCCATTGCCCAAACTCCCTTTACAAACCAAACCTGCTCGCATGCTCTTGCGCAGCCACAGTCGTTCCTCGATAAATTGAATAGCAGTTAGTCGAGCTGCTTTCCTGCAACTAAACTAGTTATCCAATGTCTTGCCACAAAGTTACTCAGATGACCAACCTATTGTGGCATCTGGTCGAACGGTGATGCACTGTGTGACCGTGAGGCTTCCCCTGTGATGTTATGGTTTGACCTGTCCAATCAAAGGGCCATAACTGGATGTAACCATGTTTGGTTAAAAAAAAAATTGACTTCATTCAGGTAACCATCACATGATGTGTAAAATGACAGGTTTCCATGTGATAAAGGCTCAGGGAACATGGCATCATGGCGATGAGATTGTTTGGCTTTCAATTATGCCAAGCATTTGAATACATTTACAGCCAGGTCAATGGGCCAGTTAGCCCTTGATACAATCCAACACTACACAAGACCAATAACAATATCATAATGAGAGGATCTGTTTTTGGTGTTTGGATTCAGTGTTCAATATTGCTCAAGACTTGGGGAAAATTAAACATGTGACAACTAAAAAGAACAGTGCTATCTGTGTAAATAAGTGACGTTTTAATCTGGTTTAAGGGTATTGTTTGAGATGAACACGTTGAAAGTGGCCATAATAATACATAGAGTGGTAAAGAAGGCATGTGGCATGCTTGTCTTTATTGGTCAGGGCATTGAATACAAGAGTCAGGATGTCATGTTGTATTTTTATAAGATTTTGGTTAGGCCACACTTCGAATATCAAACTCAATTCTGATCTGCACTTAACAGGAAGGATGTGGAGGCTTTGGAGAGGGTGCAGAAGAGATTTACCAGGATGCTGTTCTGGGTTAGACGGTATGAGCTATCAGGAGAAACCAGAAAAGCTTGGGTTGTTTTCTCTGGAGCAGTGGAGGCTGTGGGGAGATTTGGCTGAAATCTATAAAATTGTGGGCTGTACAGTAAGAGTTGACAGAATTGTTTTCCCAGAGTTGAAACGTCTAATACTGGGGGGCATGTATTTAAGGTGAGAGAGGGAAAGTTCAAAAGAGATGTGAGGAGCAGGTGTTTTGCCCAGAAAGTGGTAGGAGTGTGGAACATGATGCTGGGAGTAGTGTAGGCAGATGCAGTGGGGGTGTTTAAGGGGTTTTCAGATAAGCACATGAATCTGCAAAGAATGGAGGAATATGGATAAAGAGCAGGCAGTAGGGATTAGTTTAATTTGACATTATGTTTGGCATAACACCGTTCCTGTGCTGTACTATTCAATGTTCTGACATTGAACAAGACACGGGACAGATCTTCTGTTTTTCTTCGAACAATCTCATGGGATCTTTCTGTGTTTATCAGAGCAGGAAGACAAAGGACTGGTGCAATGATACTTGTGTCTGTTTCAGCTGAACTAAAATTTACAAAGTCAGCCAACTCAGAAAGAAAATTCCTGAATTTACCAGCAGTCTGAGGGTTAACTCAGTTTGAGTTTACTTATCATATACTCAATGCCAACTATCCAATGTTAATTGATGATGGAGCACAAAGAGCAAGTTGTTGTTGAAACTATTTTTCTGTTCTCACTGGAGAGTGCAGCTATAAAAGCACGGTGGTGGGAAATTGTCAATTTAATTAGATAGCAGCCAATTACATGAGCTGAAAATGCTAATTAAATTTGCTGAATTATTCATATTGATAAGTTGACAAGCTGGCAGTCTAAACAGTTGGACTATTGTCTCCTGCCTCATTACTAAGTATGTATCTTGTGAAAATAGAACGTTTAAACACAAAACAAATATATACTGAGAACTAACACAGGACTCTGGTTCTTTAACTACATTTCCCTCTTACGTTTCCAGTTTCTCCCTCTGTCCCACATGGAAGGGTCTCATGGTGGGGAGAGGTGAGTGTGATGGTGATGGCACTTCCATTTCTAAACCCATCCTTTAACATGGACATTGTTATTGTAAACTCAGAAAAAATCTTTATTCTTGCTTCACAGTGTGAACCCCTCAGATGCTCCTTTGGAAGGGGATTGGTGATTGTGATGGAAGGGTATGGCAGGGTGGGGACAGCAGTGGTTAAGGTGAGCCAGAGGTAGCAGTCCTTATTTTCTTGGTCATGAGCCCTCAGCCCATATCTGGAGTCTGACAATTTGTTGCGTTTAACATCTGCCCATTTCCAGGTATGCGCACTTTATTCTGCTCTTCTCTCCAATGGGATTCTAGCTTGTTCGCATTTATTACTATCTATCTCCCTCCTAACTTTGGATAAGTTTCCAAAATTCATTTTCACAGCTAAATCACCCTCTTCAGTGACTGTCTCAGGCTCTGTCCTACACCACAACTGAAATTTCATCCTTCATATTTTGAATCTATCCAGAATTATAGGTATTCTGCAGTGATACAACACTCCTCTGACAGCTGCTCTTGTTACACTCTGGGATCTACACTCAGTGCCATGCACCATCACCTGCAACACTCTCAATGTCTCTCTCCATATGAGCACTGCCTCAAGCTATTTCCAAACAGACCCAGTCACCAGTTCCATTTCGTTCTTGATCTCATCTGATGCTTTAACATTTTCTCTTCCTTTCAGGTGTTAAGGAATACAAGCTCCAAAAACAGCAACTTCTGAAGAAGAGTCATACCAGACTGGAAATGTTAACTCTGTTTTTCTCTCTCCACAGATATTGCCAGAGCTATTGTACTTCTCCAACACTCTCTGTGTAAGTTTCAGATTCCTGGCATTTGCAGGAGTTTGCTTTAATTTGTTTGTAATCAGTTGAATTTAATGAATTGTTCCTCTTTAATTCTATCTGAATGAGACTATGTTATTCAAAGGGTGGCATTTTTAAAAAAATAACAACGAATTGAATTTCATGCAAGTGTCTTAGCCACAGTGAATTAGAAATCTCAGTCACAGGGGATGCACAGATCAGCTCACATTCAGTGTGTTGTGTTCCTGTCTTACCTTTCTCCACAAAGATATCAAGTTGACCCCTGAACCCATTTAAATTGCCCATTCTGTTTATCATTTATTCATTCTCCCTTAACTATCAGGCACTCTAAGGAAATAGCAGCATCCCTGGAGTTAGCCATTACTTTGATTACAATTATTCGACAGTGAAAGGAAAAAGAATATCCCTTAGGAATTGTTCCAAAATAAAACAAGTGCAACAAACTACAGATCTATAGTCAATAAACAAGTGAGTGCAATTCAGTGCAGTATCTTACATGAATTATTAATCGAGTAGGAAACTTTGTGCATTTCAAATCCCAAGAAAGACAGAAAGAAGATATACAACACTAAAAATATTGCTTAAGACCTTCACAGAGGAAGAGTAATTTTCTTCAGGGAGGAAGTCTAATCAATTAAACACTTTTATGGTTTCTCCCCTTCATTTTTCTCCAGCCTCCTCTACATTTACAACCTTTAAGATCTCTTCCCTCTTCTGGTTCTGGCCTTAGGCAAGTGCATGATTGATATCACACCGCCATGACAGCCAAGTCTTCAGCTGCATGGGACCTACACTTGGCATTCCTTTCTGAAATATAAACTGAAAGAACTATGGATGCTGTAAATCAGAAACAAAAACAGAAATTGCTGGGAAAGCTCAGCAGGTCTGGCAGCAACTGTGGAGAGAAATCAGAATTAATGTTTCAGGTTGAGTGACCCTTCCTCAGACCTGCTGGTAAAGTTGGTTTTGTACAGAAGGTAGGGTGGTGGGAGGAGGTAAGGGGTAAAAAATAGGTAGGTATAGAACGCAAAGGGAATGAGAAACAGTTGGACAGACAAAGGAGTGGATGACAATCTGGCAGGGAGGGTGAATAGCAATTAATTGGGACTGCTGGTGGCTAACAATGGGTTCATATAATCATAGAATTGCTACAGTGTGGAGGCAGGCCATTCAGCCCATTGAGTCCACACCAACCCTCCAAACAGCATCCCTCCCAGACCCACCCCTCCCTGTAATTCTGTATTTCTCATGGCTAACTCGCCCAGCCTGCACATCCCTGGACACTATGGGCAATTTAACAAGGCCAATCCACCTAACCTGCATACCCCTGAGACCATGGGATCCAGCTACAAATTCCAGACAGGCAGTCACCTGAGGGTGGAATGGAACCCAGGTCCCTGGTGCTGTGAGGCAGCAGTGCTAACCACTGAGCCACCCCGCGGACCGGGTTGTGTGTAATATGTAAATAATGTGATAACAAAGGCTGGTGTGTGGGGGTTGGGGTAAGGACATGGGAGAGCTCAAGGCCTAAAATTGATGAACTTAATATTGAGTACAGAAGGCTGTGGAACTCCCAGGTGGAAAATGAGCTGTTGTTCTTCCAGCTTGCACTGAGCTTCACTGGAGCACTGCAGCAAGCCTGACACAGTGATGTTCGTCAGGGAACAGGGGGATGTGTTGACGTGACAGGCTCAAGCTTTACAGGTGTCCTGCGAAATGGTCATCCAGTTTATGTTTTTTTCCCCAGTGTAAAGGAGATCACATTGTGAGCAGCCTAGATTGTGTGAAGTGCTGGTAAAGTGCTGCTTCATCTGGAAGGTGTGTTTGGGGCCTTGGAACCTGAGGAGGGAGGAAGTAAATGGGCAGGAGTTACACCTTCTGCTGTTGCAGGAGATGGTGCTGTGGGAGTGTGGGGAAGGGTTGGGAGTGAAGGAAGAGTGAACCAGGATGTCCCAGAGGGAATGGTCCTTATGGAAGGCTGACAAGGGAGGGGAGGGGAATATGTGTAGGTGGTGACATCTCGCTGAAGTTGGAGAAAATGGCGGCTGATGATCCTTTGGATGTGGATGCTGGTGGGATGGTAGGTAAGGACAAGGGAAACCCTATCACTATTGTGGGAGGGATGAGGGGAGTGATGGCAGAAATGTAGAAGATAGGTTGGACCTGTTGAGCAGTCCCTCATGGCTGATCTCAATCTTGCTGCATCTTTTGTGCGTTTGCCAAGTAGCACAATGACTTCATCATGAAGCTATGGAACGGAGGGTTAGATCATGTTTAATGCCTAATTAATAGCCCAGCTTCCCTCATTAATATCCACCTTCCGATCTTCACTGAACGCACCAAACAGCTAGAAAAACGGGAATTTGGGAAATGGAAATCAGAGCGGGTACCTGGTGACTTCAGAGCACCCTTTGCTACAAAGGACCTCCACGTCGGACATCAGCAGCAATCCAGCTGATTTCCTTTTCTTCCGCATTGTCCTTTGAGGCCTGGGTGCAGTCGTGACTTCCAGAACCAAAAGTCAATGTTCTGAAGGGCATCAGCACCATGTGGGGGTCTCTTGAAGGAGCTGCCCAACATACAATCACACAGCTCCGAGGGAGCATCAAACATCTCAGGGTACTCCCATTGGGCACTAGCTTCATTCACCCTATGCCCATTAACATCTGACATGCGCCAGCCTCATGACACTCCTTCTATTCACTTTCACACTTGGACCATGGGCTTGGGCTGTGCAGTAATTCTGATTGTAATGCTGCAGCAAGTACACTGTGCTCTCAGAGACATACACATCCAGCTCCTGCACTGGACCAGGCTGCATCTCTTAGTCTTCACTTTCTCTCATAGAGCTCACTCACTCTGCGACTATCTGAACCCTCACAGCATCCCTGCCTTTGCCTTGCATTTTTACACTTTGTCCCCTCAGACACACCTTAGTTCTGTCTTCCCTTGCAGTTTGACGCAGGCGCAATGTCAGACAATGTTTGTCATGGTAGTGAACAGGCTCTTGGCTTGGGGGGGGTGGGTCCCAGTATGTCATGTCAAGGGCAGCCTCTGATACCAGAGCAGGGGTTTGGACGAGGGGGGCGGGGTGTCAGTGAACCACTCAGAGTCAGGATACTGCACACATAAGGAGTAGGGTGTTAAATGTCAGGCTGCCCACCACCCAGCTTGACATCCTCTGCCCTATCATGGGCTGATTTCCTCCTGCAATAAAAGCAAGGCAGGTATTACAAGTGGATGGAAGTGCTACAGCAGCAAATTGGTGTCCTAAGCGAGTGAGTAGGCAATGCAGAGGACATGCAGGGTTGGCGGTGTCAGAGATTGGGATGCACTACAGCGAGTGACGGACAATATTGCAGGCAATAGGGACAGCGGCAGAGGATGAGCATTGGTGGGAGCTGGGTACAGTAGCAGAGATAGTGTGAAGTATCAGGGATAAGATGGTGGCACCAATCCTGATGGGGTGGCAACAATCATTGGCCATCTTCCTTTACCTCTGGGCTTTGCTGTAGAGATTGCATTAGCCCACATGACAACCCTAGGCCAGACTGGCATTGTCTCATTCTGCAGCCTTCTTTGTTTGTCCTGGGGATTGAGGAAGTCCTACCTCAGTCCTGCCATATCCAGCCAGACCCCTAGGTCACTGCCCACAAAGCAGGGCACCGATTTCCTCTTGTCTGCCATGTGCAAGGAAAATTGCAGGCAACATGTAGGGCAGCTCCAGACTGCCAGTGGTTGGCACAGACCATCCAAGGGATGCAAGGGATGCAGGTTTGTCGGACAAAATCTGATGACGAGCTAACGGTTCTGGGCACAGTGAATGGTAAGAATTACACATGAGAGATGCCATTGGATTGAGGTAGATAGTTCACAAGGCAAGTTGGGTAAGTTACTGTGAGAAATCTCGCTTGGCCAATCCCAGTCGAAAACTCAACCTCACCCTCACTCTCTGCCAAAGAAAACTTAAGATTCAGCCTGACATGTCAAAAGATTTTCATTTTGCATCATTAGGGCAATTTACAGGAAAGCCAGTTCAAGTGGAAAACCAATATTTATTCTGTGTGAGAGGAGAGTGCTGATTTAAGATTAATTCGAGAGATTAGCTCATCTAGTCACCAGCACGTCCATTTTGACATTTGAGAGGTTGAATTTGTATTTCTTAACCCACCCCAAAGCTGCTACCTCTGTGCTGTTCAGAAATTGACATTTATTTTATTCATTGCTCACCTTAACTTTGTTCGAAATACCACAATCTTCAATGTAGAACAACACAAATTGCTTGTGACTGCCCAGTGAAGAAATCATATAAATTGTCCATAAAACCGTTCTAAAATACTATGAAAGATGACAGAAAATATGGGTTATGACTGCCTTTGAGAGTTAAAGCACATAAACGTTCTCCTGAAGCTATATTTCTAATCGTAGAGAAAACAGGAAATGCTGCAGATGTTCAGCAGACTTGCTCTGTTTGGTTACAATTAAGGCAGTCATGTTGGGACTAGGTTACATTTTCTAATATACAATTTCGAGATATGTGGAAAATGATTATCACTATTCTATTTGCAAGTGATGATGCAAATAGTACTCCTGAAATTTTGTGACATTAAATGAGATCATCAGCTGCACTTATTTTGATGGCTGATCATGTCAGTTGTGGGAAGGCAAAGGTTTCTACACATGAAGTTGTTCTTTGACAATGTTGTGGAATAATTTCTGCTCTTGCTCCTGTTGCAGGGTTGGCATCAAAAAATGGAAAGACACAGCTGGTCAGGCAGCATCTGAGGAGCAGGAGAATGGACGGTACAGGCATCAACTCTTCATCCAAGACAGCTTAGGAGTTTTTAATATCACATGTCCTGATGGTGGTGGATTCCTGCCCTGAGTTGGCATCACCATTCACATTGATCATCACCTCAAATTTCCCAATTCGCACAGCTCGTTCCATACATGCACCACCCCCTGCATGAAAAAGTTGCCCCCTCAGGTCCTTTTCATATCGTTCCCCTCTCATGTTAAACAGATGTTCTCCAGTTTTGGATTCTGCCATCCTCAGAAAAAGGCTTTGTCTCTTTATCCTATCCATGCCCCTTATGATGTTATAAACCCCGATAAGGTCACCCCCTTCAGCCTCGGCCACTCCAGGGAAAGAAGCCCCAGCCCATTCAGCCTCGAGGCAAAAGTGAGGACTGCAGATGCTGGAGATCAGAGTCTAGATTAGAGTGATGCTAGAAAAGCACAGCAGGTCAGGCAGCATCCGAGGAGCAGGAAAATTGATGTTTCAGGCAAAAGCTCTTCATCAGGAATGAGTGGTTCTGGGGTCACGCGTCCTTCGTGATGGGGGATGGAGGTGTACAGTTCGTGATGGGGGAATGGAGGTGTACAGTTCGTGATGGGGGATGGAGGTGTACAGTTCTCTGTACCAATCCTCCCACTTCCTCCAAACTAAAGGAGTTGCCATGGGCACCCGCATGGGCCCCAGCTATGCCTGCCTCTTCGTAGGATATGTGGAACAGTCCATCTTCCGCAACTACACTGGCACCACCCCCCACCTTTGCCTCCGCTACATCGATGACTGTATCGGCGCTGCCTCGTGCTCCCACGAGGAGGTTGAACAGTTCATCAACTTTACCAACACCTTCCATCCCGACCTCAAATTCACCTGGACTGTCTCAGACTCCTCCCTCCCCTTCATAGACCTTTCCATTTCTATCTCGGACGACCGACTCAACACTATAAACCGACTGACTCCCACAGCTACCTGGACTACACCTCCTCCCACCCTGCCCCCTGTAAAAACTCCATCCCATATTCCCAATTCCTTCGTCTCCGCTGCATCTGCTCCCAGGAGGACCAGTTCCAATACCGTACAGCCCAGATGGCCTCCTTCTTCAAGGACCGCAGATTCCCCCCTGACGTGATCGACGATGCCCTCCACCGCATCTCCTCCACTTCCCGCTCCTCCGCCCTTGAGCCCCACCCCTCCAACCGCCACCAAGACAGAACCCCACTGGTTCTCACCTACCACCCCACCAACCTCCGTATACAGCGTATCATCCGCCGTCATTTCCGCCAACGCCAAACGGACCCCACCACCGGGGATATGTTTCCCTCCCCTCCCCTATCAGCATTCCGCAAACACCACTCCCTTCGTGACTCCCTCGTCAGGTCCACACCCCCCACCAACCCAATCTCCACTCCCGGCACCTTCCCCTGCAACCGCAGGAAATGCAAAACTTGCGCCCACACCTCCTCCCTTACTTCTCTCCAAGGCTCCAAGGGATCCTTCTATATCCATCACAAATTCACCTGCATCTCCACACACATCATCTATTGCATCCGCTGCACCCGATGTGGCCTCCTCTACATTGGGGAGACGGGCCGCCTACTTGCGGAACGCTTCAGAGAACACCTCTGGGACACCTGGACCAACCAACCCAACCACCCCGTGGCTCAACACTTTAACTCTCCCTCCCACTCCACCGAGGACATGCAGGTCCTTGGACTCCTCCACCGGCAGAACATAACAACACGACGGTTGGAGGAAGAGCGCCTCATCTTCCGCCTGGGAACCCTCCAACCACAAGGGATGAACTCAGATTTCTCCAGTTTCCTCATTTCCCCTCCCCCCACCTTGTCTCAGTTGATTCCCTTGAACTCAGCACCGCCCTCCTAACCTGCAATCCTCTTCCTGACCTCTCCGCCCCCACCCCACTCCGGCCTATCACCCTCACCTTGACCTCCTTCCACCTATCACATCTCCATCGCCCCTCCCCCAAGTCCCTCCTCCCTACCTTTTATCTTAGCCTGCCTGGCACCCTCTCCTCATTCCTGATGAAGGGCTCTGGCCCGAAACGTCAAATTTCCTGTTCCTTGGATGCTGCCTGACCTGCTGTGCTTTAACCAGCAACACATTTTCAGCTCACGATTCAGCCTCTCCCTATCGCTCAAACCCTCCTGGTTCCATAGAATGTACAAGCATATTTTTTTAAGCAGCTTTCTAATCAACCTATACAGTGATGTTATTAACCCTGAACCCGAGTTCCTTGGTTCAAAGATAGGGATACTACCACAGCACCCAGCAACATCCTTGTAAATGTCTTCTACTTCCTCTCAAGCTTAACAACATCCTTCCTATAGAAGGGCAACCAGAATTGTACACTGTATTCTAAATGTGGCCTCACCAATGCCCTGTACAGATGCAACATGACATTCCAAATCCTACATTCAATATCCTTTAGACTCAGGGTGTTGTCAGATGACTGATGATTTGTAAACATTGCATCCTGTTCAAAGAATCTTATCAAAGAATGATTCACCCAGCCAGCAACAATAGGCCATTTCGTTTGAACTTGGTGGTGGGAGGATTCTGAGAATTCGGAAGCAGAGGGGGCAAAAATGGCTCCTTTGGGGTGCGTAAGGTAAGGAGCACAAATAAAAGTCATTACAAGTGATTCTCTGGCTACAGTTAGATGGATAAGATTTAAACAAAGTGAGGGTTGTGATACTGAGCTTCGTGACAATGGACAAGCATTACAGGAGGGTGATGCAATCAAGGTCACTAAAGGGTGCAGGGAGAAAGTGAGGACTGCAGATGCTGGAGATCAGAGCTGACAAATGTGTTGCTGGAAAAGTGCAGCAGATCAGGCAGCATTCAAGGAGCAGGAAAATCGATGTTTTGGCCCTTCTTCAGGAATGAGGAGGGTGTGCCAAGCAGGCTAAGATAAAAGGCAGGAAGGAGGGACTTCGGGGAGGGGCGTTGGGAATGTGATAGGTGGAAGGATGATAAGGTGAGGGTGATAAGTCGGAGAGGGGATGGGGGCGGAGAGGTCGGGAAGAAGATTGCAGGTTAGGAAGGCAGTGCTGAGTCCGAGGGTTGGGACTGAGATAAGGGCGGGGGAGGGGAAATGAGGAAGCTGGAGAAATCTGCATTCATCCCTTGTGGTTGGAGGGTTCCTAGGCTGAAGATGAGGCACTCTTCCTCCAGGCATCATGTTGCCATGGTCTGGTAACGGAGGAGGCCAAGGACCTGCATGTCCTTGGCGGAGTGGGAGGGGGAGTTAAAGTGTTCAGCCACAGGGTGGTTGGGTTAGTTGATGTGGGTGTCCCAGAGGTGTTCTCTGAAACGTTCCGCGAGTAAGCGGCCTATCTCCCCAATATAGAGGAGGCCACATCGGGTGCAGCGGATGCAGTAAATGATGTGTGTGGAGGTGCAGGTGAATTTGTGATGGATATGGAAGGATCCCTTGGGGCCTTGGAGGGAAGTGAGAGGGTGGGTGTAGGTGCAAGATTTGCATTTCTTGCGGTTGCAGGGTAAGGTGCCGGGAGTGGAGGTTGGGTTGGTGGGGGGTGTGGACCTGACGAGGGAGTCACGGAGGGAGTGATCTTTCCGGTACGCTGATAGGGGAGGGGAGGGAAATATATCCTTTTTGGAGGTGGTGGAAATGACGAAGGATGATACGAAGTATCCGGAGGTTGGTGGGGTGGTAGGTGAGGACCAATGGGGTTCTGTCCTGGTGGCGATTGGAGGGGCGGGGTTCAAGGGCGGAGGAGCGGGAAGTGGAGGAGATGTGGTGGAGAGCATCATTGATCACGTCTGAGGGGAAATTGCGGTCTTTGATGAAGGTTGTACGGTGCAGACAGATTGAGATGGAGAGAAAGTGAAAATGTGTTTTTCTCACAGTCACATAGATATTATTTTGGTAAGAGTTAGTTTAGTATTCTGGCAGGGAGAAAGTGAGGACTGCAGATGCTGGAGATTAGGGTCGAAAAGTGTGGCCCTGGAAAAGCACAGCAGGTCAGGCAGCATCCGAGGAACAGGAGAGTCCACGTTTCGGGCATAAGCCCTTCATCAGGAATGAGGAAGGTGGCTGAGATAGGAGTTGGGGGCTATCAGGGGAGGAAGGTAGCTTGGAAAGCGATAGGTAGATGCAAGTGGGGGGATGATGGTGATGGGTCGGAGCAGAGGCTGGAGCAGATAGGTGGGAAGGACAACATCTTTGTGGAGGGAGGAGGAGAACTTCTTCAGGGTGTATCATCTAGGAAATGTGTCAAGTCATGATTGAGGACATTTCTTTTGGAAAGATTGAGTTTGCATGAATGAGTGCCTTCTTTCTGTCAATAAAGGGAAAGAGACCATATCAGACAATAACTTCTGTAAAAGAAATACCGAACCAGAATGAAGCTCTCTATTAACTTTGAATGTGAATGTGTAAGCTTGCTAGGAGTAGACAGATTCTGGTCTGTATTCACAGTGAGGTAATGACTTGCAGGCCGGGATAACCCAAATCTTTAAATGTGTTACTTAAGTCAACCAAATATGAAACTAGTTATTAACCTTTCATTTGTTGAAATGAGATTTAAACCTGTATTTATGTTTCTCATCAATTCCTAGCTTGATTCCAACGATCAAATTTATTTTCTGACTACCTGTGTATTTCAAAGTCTGAGACTGCAAGCAACTTGGAATGGATAGTTTTTAAAAAAACTATATTCACCTCATCCAACTCCATGTGTTGTAGCCCCCTTCCCGTCTCCCTGTCTCTCCCTCACCTTTGATGGTTAGCTGTAATGGGCATTGTGCATAAATTAATCAGTTAGAAAACATAGGCAATTTACTGTTAATAGATGAAAACTACCATGGGGTGGTGTGGTGATGGGTTCTGTTGTGTGTAAAATCGCTTCTTGGTATATAAAAAATAAAACTTCATTCAGCAGATATAAAAAGTAACATTCCATTGTGGGCTCCAATAGCACAGTGGTAGTGTCTGACTTCTGAGTCAGGAGGCCTGTTCCAGAAATGTGCCATAACATTGTTCGGAAATGTTGATTAAAAGCAACTAAAATTACATTCGACATTCCTTTGATGAGAAACATGAGAGGTTCGGTGATGGTTTAATTATATGAAAACAAGAAAACAGCTTGATCGTGGTAGCGGCGTGTGGGGCAGTGGGCATCCCTATTGAAGAGCTCTCTAGGTGGAAACACTCCCACTTTCCATCTATGATCGGGATGGAAAATGTTGGACACCACAGTCTTTTGCAGACATGAGTTGAGCAGGTTCACAGACTCCAAGCCTAATGCTATATTTTGGGGAGTTGTAGGATCCATGGACTACCCTCTATGTACTTACGTAAAGAAACGTATTTGTGTTGTTTTCATTACAACTCGGACCCATGTTTATGATCTTTAGGTATCCCATGTAGGTAAAGTGGGGAGGGGGTATAGTGGGATACAGGTGAGACAGAGGGCCTTCGTCTGGGTCTACTCCTGATCCTGGCCAAGGCAGCCAGCAAGATGTCTGGGCAGCCAGATGTGAATTGTGGGGGTTGGGGGGTGGGTGGGGGGGGGGGGGGGGGGGGGAGGTGGGGGGGAGGTGCCATAGTTCTTAAATGTCTTTTCCTCTTCCATGGCAACATTCATGCCCGAGGGTCCTTGGGTAGGGAGCATGTGGTGTCTACCAATACTCTCACAGTCTTTAGAGAGAGGTGAGCACTGTGGGGAATGGGGTGCATTATCTCCCTGCCAACTCCACTTTAATTTAATCCCCACCCTCACCTCCCACTGCCTCCTACTTTTAACATTTTTGCACTGACCCTGGTGGGGCGTGTTTGTTAATTACTCTTCTAATTCGTGAAACAGGTGATTCATTGATGGTTTATTTAAAGAAAATGCATCTGTTATATAAGGTCTTTGGGTAGATTGGTAGTGTCCCTACCTTTGAGTCAGGAAGTCCAGATTCAGGAGGCACTTCTCCAGAAGGTTGTAAGAATGTCTCTGGTGTGGTTGATAGAAAATATTTAAAGTTGAGAGTTCGGTGCTGGAAAAGTGCAGTAGGTCAAGCAGCATCCAAGGAGTAGGAGAATCGATGTGAGCCCTTCATCAGGAGTGAGGCTTATGGGCCGAGGGTGGGCTAAGAGATAAATTGGAGGCCGGTGGGGTTGGTGGGGAAGGTAGCTAGGAATGCAATAGGTAGATGAAGGTAGGGGAGAAGATGATTGGTCAGAGAGGAGGGTGGAGTGGATAGATGAGAAAGATGATGGACAGGTCAAGAAGGCAGTGCCAAGTTGGAGGCTTGGGACTGGGATAATGTGGGGGGAGGGGAAATGAAGAAACTGGTGGAATTGACATAGATCTCATGGGGTTGGAGGGTCCCAAGGAAGAAGATGAGGTGTTCTTCCTCCAGGTGTCGGCTGGTTAGGGTTTGGCAATGGAGGAGGCCAGGACTTGCAAGTCCTTGGTGGAGTGGGAGGGGGGGGGGAGTTAAAGTGCTCACTCCTATTGCTTTTGCATGAAATGGTCAGAGTGTGTAACACACAAGGAAGTCATGAAGAAGGGTCACCAGGGATCAGGATCCTGCAGATGTGTGTCTGTCCTAAACAGTGAATGAGTCAACGTGTCATCTTGTCTCCCCTTAAAGGCCTTGACATTGCTGGGGCTTTGCAGTCCCCACCCTCACAGTTGGAGATATTGCCCCCTCCAGGTCCTGCTCCGGGTCACTGTCATTGTCCTCCCCATGGTGCAGTTGCAAATGTCAAAGTTCCACCTTTATATGTCTGCGAGACCCCTGAACATCCAAATCCACTTCCACGTAGCCCTACCTACAAACCCTGTTGGCTTCCCTCATTCTCAGGTCCCTAGCCAACATGGCTACACAAGCCCATAGCATCCACCATCCCCACTCTAACCCCTGGCAGATGAGATGGTCAGGCCAAGTCTGGTCATACACTGTTCCCAAAAGCCAGTGTGATGCTGCCATTTTTGACCCCCTCCTGCATGACCCCATTCCCATCCAGGCTTTACCATATTCACCCCGCTCCCCTCATATGTACAGTTGCCCTCCTCCTTTACATCCATCATTCCCTCATCCCCTCAGGATGGCCGCCTTCTGTGCTGTGTCATTTCCACAGTTAGCTGGACCCCTGAACAGAGTGCCGTCCAACCAAATGCCTGATTGAAGTCAAACCCCCTGAACTGATCCCGGAGGCTGCCAGACGTTCCTGACTGATGGGTGTCTCCATGGACCTCACTGGGGACCACTGCCCTTGGAATTCTGAGTTCTAGCTGTTTGCTTGCAACATGTGCAGTGTGCTTCCCCCATTCACTGCTGGCTGCAGGTATCAGACTGCATGGTGCAGGTGTCAGACTGATGCTCCAATGCACCATGGTGGGATGTCGGGCACCTGGAATGAAGACTGCTGACCATCTGCCTTGCTCAGTGACTGCTCAAAGGCAAGACCGGGATGTTGTGAACAAGCAGCTAGACGCTAGGTGAGTGAGCACTAAGAGAGCCAGCGAGCAACCCTGAGCTGTAGCCTGGTCCAATCTGACACCTGGATCTCCCTGTGTGCAAGGTGCCCTTGTAGTGGCAGTCCAATGCCAACTGCTGGTGTGCCCCAAAGTGCAGCTTTAAAGTACAGAAGGTTCCTGTAAGTGGATAGGAAAGGTGCCATGAGGGTTCTCTAAGACTGGCGGGGTCAGATGCCGGCTTCATGAGCATGGATTGCTGACACAGTTAGTGCCCTGGAATGTGTTCTGAGACGTTGTTGCTGGGTGTCCAAGATTGATGCTCAGAGGAGCATGGGGTGAGCTGGTGTCACCCGGTGCCCGCTCCGACTTGTCGGGAACGTTCACTGCCTAGTTTCCTCACGTTGGTGATAGAATCGGAAGCTGTATTCATTCTTAATTAAACTGGCAATGAGTAACGATCCCCTTTTAAAGACATCTTGCCGCTGCCTTGTGAGAATCTGACCTTATTGCCCACAATTCTATTTGTAAAAGGAGCAAGCTGCTTCCGATGTCAAGTAAGGTCTCGCTTGACTTCTGACATGATCCTGCCCAATTTCTCACCATACTCCACATTGTTCAGGCCCCTACGACATTCCACCCAGAATTCCTCTGTTATCTCTCCACAGGTGCTGCCAGGCCTGTTGATCTTCAGATTTCCCAGCATCAACTGAATTTTGTTTATATTCTTTGGAAGATTGAATTGAGAGACAGATGAAACACCTAATGAATTGGAATTGGAACTGAGTCGATTCCCTTGCATGGGGAGATGATGGCCTAGTGGTTTTATTGCTAGACTGTTAATCCAGAGACCTGGAGAAAATGAGGACTGCAGCTGCTGGAGATCAGAGTCAAAAATTGTGGCCTCCTTACATTCTTGATGAAGAGCTTATGCTCGAAATGTTGACTCTCCTGCTCCTCGAATGCTGCCTGACCGGCTGTGCTTTTCCAGCACCAGACATTTTGAATCCAGAGGCCTGGTCATGCTCTGGGCACCTGGGTTTGAATCCTGCCATGACATGGTGGAGCCTGATTTCAATTAATATCTGGAATTAAGCATTTAATGACGACCATGAAAACATTGTCGGTTGCTTTTGTTGCTCAGATATTTTGAGTAGAAGAGTTGGGATGTCATGTTGAGTTTTTTCAGGATGTTGGTAAGGTCTCTTCATGTCCAGTTCTGGTAGCCCTGTTATAAGAAGGATATTATTAAATTTGAGAGGGTTCAGAAAATATCTACCAGGATGTCGCTGGGAGTAGAGGGTTTGTGTTATAAAAATAGGCTGGATAGGTAGGACTGTTTTCACTGGAGTTTAGGAGGTTGACCTTGAGAGATACACAAAATCATGAGGGCCTGGATAAGGTGAATAGCAAGGGACCTTTTCCCCCTAAAGTGGGGGAGTTCAAAACTAGGAAGGTATATTTTTAAGGAGAGAGGGAGAAGTTTTAAAAAGGACATGAGGGGCAACGTTTTTTACACAAGGAGTGGTTTGTGTATGGAATGAACTTCCACAGGAAGTGGTGGATGCAGGTACAGTTACAGCATTTAAAAGATATTTGGGGAAGTACGTGAATAGGAAAGTTTTGCAGAGGTATGATCCTAATGCAGGCATTTGGGACTAAATTACTTTGGGAACATAGCCGGCCTGGACTAGTTGGAGTGAAGGGTCTGTTTCCATGCTGTATGACTCTAGGACTCTAGGATTGTTGGGGAAGAGCCCATCTGGTTCATTAATGTCTTTTGGGGAAGAAAATGCTTTAGGGAAGAAATTCCAGAACCACAGCAATGTGGTTGGCTATTAGCTCGCCCCCGGGCAATAAACTCTGGCCTAGCCAGTGACACCCACATCACGTGACTGAATAGTTATTTAATAATTCCAAATCCCCAGCTGTAAAGGAGTGGGAAACCTCCCACTGCTTTATGCATTAAATCAGCTGATTTAGGTTCTAAAACACAGGGGACACTCCTGTAGTGTTAACCACCTGTGCTCAAATTGTCTGCCTCCCAGCTGGGATGATGGAGTCCCTTTACAGGGACAAAGTGCAGATGTGGAAGTGGAAAGTCCATCTTGGGAGCTAGCCATTAGCTTGATATAAGCATACGGTTCACTGTTTGTCTCCAACAACCGAGCAAAAAACCCCAATGGATTTATGTATTTATTAGGTTTTATTGTCACGTACTCGAGTATAGGTATACAGTGAAAAACGTACAAGTTGTCACCGTCTGGTGTTATCATAGAGTATAAAAGGCAGGATTAAAAAACAGGAACACAAATAAACGAAACAGCCAAGAGAAAAGGAAACATTCCAGACCACTCTCCCCTGCCTCCATGAGTCCTCGCTGCCAAAGTCCATCCCGCAGTCTGTGATTTCTCAGATGCCCCGAGTCCCCGCACATCGCTGCAGTCAGAATGCCAACACCTTTGCCATCAGGTTACCCAAGTCCAGCCGCAGCCTGGAGCCTGTCCACCGCCACTGGAACCCGTATCACTGTCCTTCGGCTCCATCGCCGATGGGATCTTGTATTGTGACATGAATTTGGAGAAAGAAAAGCAAGATGTTTATTATTGTACACAAGGTAAGGGTTCATCAAGGTGTGGGTAACAGATTGACACTAGGCCATATAATATGCAAGATGGCAAAAAGCTTGGCCAAAAGCCAGGTTTTGAGGTGGAAGGTTTAATGGGAAAACTACAGAACTTAAGCTGAAGCAGCTGAAGGCACACCCAGATAAGTGGCTACAATTTTAACAAGTACATCCATCTCTCCTTTCAGACCAATCCCCTCTGAGTAACCTGCTCTGCTGTCAGTTTGACAATGATAGCTGAGAAGGAAACAGAGCTTGGATCAGGGATCAAAAACAATTGTTTCATTCTTCCCAATATTCAATTAAAGGAATTAAATGTCCATTTAGCGATCAGTACTTAGTGGAGGAGTCAAGGTTGGTGCGACTGAGGGAGAGGTGGAACTTGCCCATGTGCACTGAGATTAATGCAGTGCTTTGAGATGATGGGGAGCAGGTCAATGACACAAGAAAAGGCCCAAATGCAATTGATACTTCCACTATTCGATAAAAAATGAACTACGTGAGGGCAATCCCACCACAGAATGACAGATACTGTCCAACATTATATAAGTGTTGTAAACATGGGCTAAGTTAGCACCGTCAGTCTGTTGTCTACTACAGACAGCTAGTCTCTAATCCACCCCAGTATAGGGTGTGCAATTGACAACCATTGCTGCTATTGTCTTGGCGAATCGAAGGAATCTGGGCAGCACTATTTGACATGACACAAAGCAAGTGAATGTTTAAATCCTACACATCTCGTGAAGGATGCCTCAATCGTTATCAATGTAGAAGACACATACAGGTCACTTATTACCTATAGGGGCACCACGCAGCTCACTTTTCAACTATAACTCCTAGTGCAAAGCCTAAAGACTGCGACCAATTTTTAAAAAACATTTTTTCCACAGGATGTGGGCATTACAGACAAGGTCAACATTTGTCCCCTCAGAATCCTGGCTGCTTCAATAAGGCCACCTTTCATTCTTCTAAATCCCCAATGGGTATAGGCTCAACCTACTCGACCTCTCCTCATAACAATGTCCCTCCATACGTGGGAGCAACCTGGTGACCCTTCTCTGGATTACCTCCAATGCCAATATACCTTCCCTTGGTTAATGGGACCAAAGCCTTTCACAGTGTTCCAGATTTGGTCTGACTAGTGCCCTATATAACTTTAACAAGGCCTCCCTATTTTTATGCTCTATTCCCTTTGAAATAAAAGCCAACAATTCCATTTGCCTTTCCCTATTTCCTGCTGAACTTTCTGCTAGCTTTTTAAAAAATTATTTACACATGAGGCCTCCTAAATCCCTCAGTGCTGCAGCTTTCCACAGTCTGTCTCATTCAAGTGACATTCAGCTCCTGCATCCTCACTTTGCCAAAGTACATTGTCTCATAATCTTCCACATTAAATTTCATCTGCCAAATTTTTGCCCAATCACTTAGCCTGTCTATATCGCTCTACAGACTGTCGTACTCACGATTTGCCTTCTCACCTGTGCACATCATCTGAAAACATAACTACAGTACATTCACTTTCCTATACATTGTAAATATTTGTGGCCCCAGCACCAATCCCTGCAGCACTCCACTAGTCACAGGGTTGCCATCCTGAAAATGTCCCTCTACTCCAACTCAATGTTTCTATTAGCCAGCCAATCCTCGCTCTCTCCAATACCATGGGCTTTTATCTTATTAAGTAGCCTCACATGGGGTAATTTATCAAATGTCTCCCAAAAATTCAATTGTATTACATGCACATTTGTGGAATAAAATCTTTAAATTATCAGAAACTGATTGCCCGGTTTAGCGCAGAACTCTAGCTCAATAAGTTGAACCATTTCCTTTCAGAAAAGCAACAACGTTAGGTACAACTTTACACAATAGGAGAACATAACTGAAAAGTAACTGTTATCAGAGGTAACTGTCCTCATCCTTACCCACTCACCACCCCTCCCCCCAGCAATAAAGAACAAAGCATCCACAAGAATAAATCTGACAGAACAAGCACATTAACTAACATTTCCCTCTCTAAAAATAGGCCATTTTCAGACCTGAAGCACTATGAAACATGCTCGTAGAACTCTGTGTTCATCAACAGCTGCCTTCAATTCCATCTTCACATTTTAGTGGCTCTCCTCTCAGCAACACATGAATTGGAAGGAACTGTCAGTGTTAGCAATTCTACAACTTTAACTCCTGGACTTATTCAATAACTTACCAGTAAAAGTTATATTATTTAATGCTATGCTGTCACAAAATATTCAGTGATTTACTGGGGGTATGGAGCCTTATAGGAGAAAGTGAGGTCTGCAGATGCTGGAGATCAGAGCTGAAAATGTGTTGCTGGAAAAGTGCAGCAGGTCAGGCAGCATCCGAGGAGCAGGAGAATCGACGTTTCGGGCATGAGCTCAGGTATGGAGCCTTAACCAAGAATGTCCAAAGCCAACTTGCAGAAACAAAACTGTTTCTGCTCTCACAACACATCTCAATGGATGTGAATATTTGTCATCTGAAAATGTTTTACCTGCTGCAGCTATTTATTGGGAGATTGCTCCTAAACACACATATAAAGCCACTTCTAAAGTGTTTCGAACCTATGTTTTGCAACATAGGTCAGACACCCAAAATTTCCCAAAAAGAAGAATGGGAATGTGGTGGCCATTTTGGGCTGATCCCAAAGGCCAACTCAGCATGTTGTGGATGCAGATCCTCAGAGTTCACTGGAGTTTTCTTTTAAGATTACCTCATCCCAATCCATGTTTTTCTCTGATGATGCAGTCAGAGATTCCCTTCACAGTTTCTGACATGATTGGAGTGCTTTATTTCCCCTCCAACTCTATTTTGATTTAGACGCTGCCCTCCCCTTCACACAGCTTTGCACATTGATGAGAAGGGTATTGTGTGTCACTGGCCAAACTGCTGTCTCCTCTCTTCCTGGTCGTGGAAAATCAATGAAGTTTTGCTCATTTGTTGTTCTTCACTGTGTCTCATACTTACACACACACATCATGGGTACTGGAGAAAATATAAGCACTACCACTGTTAGGCGGTAGTGTAGGGGAAAATAGAGAAGGAAGAAAAAATATAACCAGGAGATTTAGAATCTCCTCAGTTGAGGTGACTGACTCTGCGCTGGCTGCTCCAGTCAGTGTTTACTGTTACCCTGGGAAAATCAGGAAAGCCCTGAAAAAAAAACTAGGAGAAAGGAGAAGTGGGGCACCACAGGAGTGGAGTGCTTTATTTCCCCCTCCAACTCTATTTTGATTTAACCCCTGCCCTTCCCTTCACTGTTTGATCACACAGTATTGCCCTTTGATGAAAAGGGCACTTTTTGTCACTGCTGTTTCCTTTTTTCCTGGTGGTGAACAATGAATAAAGATTTGTACAGTCGTTGTCTTTCACTGTGTCTCACACCTGCACACACACAACATGAGTGCTGGGGAAAAATAAGCACTATCACAGTTAGGTGGTAGTGTGGGGGTAAGGAAAAAATATATATAACAGGGAGAAGGGAGAGGTGGCCATCACGGGGAGGGGAGTGTTTTATTTCCCTCTCCCATTTTGTTTTAACTTAACCCCCACCCTCTCCTTCATCTTTGGTTTCATGTAAACATTGATCACTCTGGGCTTTGCTTGTCACTACTTCAGAAAAAAAACAACCAGGGGATTTAGAAACTCCTCAGTTGAGGGCACTGACTCGGAGCTGGCTGGTCACACCCAGTGTACTGTGCACAGGTACATAAAAGGAGGACTTGGTGATGGGATACCAGCCTCTGTGCAGTTATTTCAGCTCCATTTGTAACAGGACTGGCCATTTCCAGTGGAGAGGAACAGAAATCCATCATTTTTCCCTGCCCTTATTAAGGACTTGGTCTATGTCTTCACTTTTCTAATGGACTGTCATCTAGTCTATTTGCCTGGTCGATTACAAAAATATCTGAAACCACGGAATTACCCAGGGTCAGCCAAGGCCTTTGGCCAGATGATGTCGGGTTTTGAACATGGCACCTTTAGATCTTTTCAAATGGATTCATCTTCACGGAAACTGCAAAATGCAGTTGGCAGTTGCTGCTTTGTAATTGTTTTAAGAGGTAGAGAGTTTACTAGTTTTAAACATAAAACTGACATTTTACTAAACATGTGCACAAAGGTAAATGGATTGAATTCCCTTTTAATTCTCAGTCCAATAGAAATCATTGATGAAGATTGGCAAGAGACCGACCTTTGATGACTCTTCTGGTGCCACGCTTCCAGATCAGAGTTCAATGAGTCAAAATGTGTTCACAAAACTGACTTCACTGGTTTGCATTGTGCCAGGGCTTCAAGTACCCCTTCTTTTTCCACCTCATTGGATAAGTACGCCCTCTAGTGTCCCCCGAGTATTTCACATTCGGACTGAAGGTCTCAGGAATGATCCCCGGGCTGCTCGTGCATTACAGCTGCTAAAGTTACATTGAGTACCCTTCACTAAGGAGGGGATTGTTAAGAACTCCTGATTCAACCTCACTCCCTCTACATCTGTGTGGCACAAAATGTTGGTGGATTGGCCATGCTGAATTGCCCGTAGTATCCAGTGATGTGCAGGCTAGCTGAATTAGTCATGGTAATGGGGATAGGGTGAGATACTCTTGGAGGGTCGCTTCAGACTTGATGGGCAGAATGGTCTCTTTCTGCACTGTAGGAATTCTATGAAACTTGGATCTTTTAGGATGTTAAAATGGTGATTTAATCTTGTAAGATAGTCTGAGTATGTTAAGTTCAGAACCAGATGTAAAAGAATGGCAGGTTTCTGGTCACTGTGCCACATTTATCAAGGGAGTGACTGAGATGCATTGACCAGAGTACATCCTTGGCCTGTTCTGGGTTAGACAACCTTACTTTGTCCAGCAGTATGGATGTTATAGTTTGTGTCAGCCAATTTAAGAAGGGGAAGTCCAAGTGCTAAGAACTAGGAGCAGGAATGGGCAAATTAGTTCCTGAAGCCTGCCTGTCTGCCCTTTAATACCCTCTTCATGAACTTGCCTGCCCACACCCCATAGCCCTTCAACACATTACTAATTACAGATCTGTCCAATTTCCTCCGCACTCTGGGGGAATTCCACAGATTGCCAACCCTTTGAGAGAAGTAATTCCTCCTCATCTCTGCTTTAGATCTCCCTTTATACTAAAGCACTGGCCTCTCATTCCAGACTGCCCAGTATGAGAAAATATCATTTCTACACCTACTTTGTCAATCCTGGTTAGTATCTTGTATCCCTCAATTAGAGCTGTTCGCATTCTTGTAAACTCCAAAGAGTGTAAACTTAAACTGCTCAATCTCTCTTCGTAAGACAAACCCTCATCTCTGGAATCAATCAAGTGAACCTCCTCTGAACTGGAATGGAGTGTAACCACATCCTTCCTCAGGTAAGGGGACCAGAGCGTTACACAATATTCCATGCACAACAGTGCAGTCTTGCGAAGACATTGCAATGATGGAGCAATACTCTATTCCTTGAGCCAAAATTCCATTCGCTTTCCTTCTTAGCTGCAAACTATCTCTCTGTGAATTATAGACAAGGGCACCCTCTGCACCAAAGCTTTTTTTCCCTCCCAGTTAGAATCATAGAATCTCCACAGTGCATAAAGTGGCCATTCAGCCCATCAAGTTCACACTAACCCTCTCAGGAGTAATCCACCCAGAGTCATCCTCCACCCTGTCCCTATAACCCTACAATTACCACGGCTAATCCATTATCTTCTACACCTCTGGGACTGTGAGAGGAAACTGGAGCACTCGGAGGAAAGCCACACAGACATGAGGAAGATGTGCAAACTCCACACTTCCAAGCGTGGAATTGAACCCAGGTCCCTGGCACTGTGAAGCAGCAGTGCTAACCACTGAGGCACCATGCCACCTCTGAGTGCCTCTCCATTTTGAAAATAAGTTACCTTTCTATCCTCCTGACCACAATGGACAATCTCACACTTAGGTTAAATTCATCTACCAAATTTTGCCCATTCACCTAACCTATCCATATTGACTTTGTCTTAACTTTGCATTTTAATTCTTCATTGCAGTTTATTTTTCCACCAATTTGGAATTGTGCAGTTTTTGCTAGAGTAATTTCTATTTTTACATCCAAATCATGCATGTAGATTGTGAATAGTTGCGACCAGAGGATCAAACCGTGTGGCACCCTATGAATTACATCTTGCCAACAAAAGAAAACGTACCTATTTATCCTGACCCTCTGCTTTCTTTTGGTTCAACTGTAGTTTAATAGTATCCTTGCAGTGGGTCACAAGATTCTGGATTCAAGTTCCATTCCAAGACTTGAGATCCAAAATTAAGGCTTCCAGAGCAGTAATGAGTGACTGCTGCACCATTAAATCTGCTGGTTTTTGGTGAGAATAGATTTTTCATTGTAACATTGCAATTTGTGTGAGCATGCTGACTACAAACTAGGTAATATGTTTCCTACAATGACTAACAGCATTATTATTGGTACATGAAAGATGTTATAATTTGTTAAAATCTGCGCATTTCTTTTGTTTGAAAAATTGAGTTTATTGAACATCTAAAGTAGCTGCCACTAACCACAGAGCGTACACACTTTCCAAAGATCCATAAGCTTCTAAAAGTAAATCGTAGGTGGACCCAGCTGGACAGATCCCCCCTGTGGAATGGTTCGCTTGCTTTCATGTAGAAATGCCGCAAAGCAGCATAATAAAGAGGTTGTGTCTCCAAGCCTGGCTCAGTAACAGGAGAAACATCTCCAATTTCATTCTCTGTACATTGGTGTTGAAAACAACTAGCTGAAAATGTGTTGCTGGAAAAGCGCAGCAGGTCAGGCAACATCCAAGGAGCAGGAGAATCGACGTTTCGGGCATGAGCCCTTCTTCAGGAATGAGTTTGAAAACAACTAGCCCTCACTCAATAAGTATTAACAATGAATCTAACCAAGGCTGGAGAAACTCCATCATTAACTTAAGTAACTCATGAATGGCTATCTATTGCTCATTAATAATATTTGATGACCAGAGTCACATGATCGCAATTTAAAAAAATATTTACAGAGCTCTAATCACATGTTCTGAAACGTTGGCATAGCTTGGTACCATCAGGTAAGAAAGCCATAGACTCCAGGTTACCAGCAATACCTGCCTGAAAGGCAGAGACCTGTTTCTCGAGGACTTTAAACTCACCTTGAGAATGAAACTGATTCTCCATCTCCCACACTTACACAGATTTGTCATCTCATGGCGGTTTCTTATCCCACCCCTGAAGGAACTCTTCAATTCATGACTCAAGCTGCTTGCATTCCGATCTTTGAGTGAACTGCTAATCATACTTTGTAATTTTTATATCCATAGGCACAACACTCCTTTCTTTTAATATATGTTTGTGTGTGTTCAGCCAAATTCACAGCAGACCTGGGAGGAACCAGTGTGGGTGAGCTCACAGCACAAGAACAGATAGATGCATAGTTGTTAATGTGTAACCTTGATGTAAGTCTATGGTAGTGAGTAGAGTGGGTTCTTTCTTGATTATATGTTTTATTGAGATCTGTCTCTTGATAAGTTTTAAAAATACAAACCATGAGTACTAAATTAGCCTGGAGCACTGTTTTGTGGAGCAAAAAGATGGTGTTATTTTCTGATGCTGTAGATTGTGAAGGAGCAAAGACAGCCTTGAGTAGAGTGATGTGCTCTTCCTGTCAGATATGGGAGTTTAGGAAGAGTTTCTATGTTACTGATGATTATGTCTGCAGGAAGTGTCTTTGGTTACAAATCCTATCAGATCGCATGGACCAAGTGGAGCACCAGTTAGAGGCAATGAGGAATTTTCAGGAGTCAGGGGGTGTGATGGATGGCAGTTATAGGAAGGTAGAAAAGTTGCAGAAACAGTTAGGTAGATGGATTAACTCCAGGAAAGGTAAGAGAGATAGGCAGGTAGTGCAGGAGTCTTCTGTAGCTATCCCTATTTAAAACAAGTATGCTATTTTGGAAAATGGAGGGAGTGGTGACTCTCAGGGGAATGCAGCACAAACAGCCAAGTTTCTGGTACCAAGACTGGCTCTACTGTAATGAGGGGTACGTCGGGCTCAGAGCAATCGATTGTGATAGAGGACTCTCTGGTCAGAGGTACAGGCAGACATATGTTTCTGTAGCTAGCCGCGAAAAATCAGAGTGGTGTGTTACTTCCCTGGTGCCAGGATCAAGGATGTCTCAGAAAGAGTCAGAATGTTCTCAAGGGGGAGAAGGACCTTCAGGAGGTCATTGTACACATTGGAACGAATGAAACAGGAAGGGAAAAGAATGATATTCTGAAGGGGAAAACATAGAAAGTTAGGCAGAAATTTAAAAAGGAGGTTCTCAAGAGTAATAATATCTGGATTACATCTGGTGCTATGGGACAATGAGTGAAGGAATAGGAGGATAGAGCTGATGAATGCATGGCTGAGGAACTGGTGTATGGGAGAAGGATTCATATTTTTGGATCATTGGAATCTCTTCTGGAATAGAATTGACTTGTACAAGAAAGATGGATTGCACATGAATGGAAAGGGGACTCATATACTGGCTGGGAGATTTACTAGAGCTGCACGGATTTAAATTAGTAAAGGGGGGGTGTGAGACCCAGGGCAAAAGTGAGAAAAGAGATCAATCTGAGACAGGTACAGTTGGAAAAAGGCGTGAGTCAAACAGTCAGGGCAGGCAGGAACAAAGCAAAGGACAAGGTAGGACTGATAAATTAAGCTGCATTTATTTCAATGTAAGAGGCCTAACAGGGAAGGGAGATGGTTAGGAACATGTGACTGGGATTTTATAGTAATTACAGAGATGTCGGTCAAGGATAGACAGGACTGGCAACTTAATGTTTCAGGAAGGTTTTGTTATAAATGCTACAAGAAGGATAGAAAGGGGGGCAAGAGAGGAGGGGGAGTGGCATTTTCGATAAGGGATAGCATTACAGCTGTACTGAGGGCGGATATTCCCGGAAATACATCCAGGGAAGTTATTTGGGTGGAACTGAGAAATAAGAAAGGGATGATCACTTTATTGGGATTGTATTATAGACTCCCTAATAGTCAGAGGAAATTGAGAAACAAATTTGTGAGGAGATTTCAGTTATCTGTAAGAATAGGGTGGTTATGGTAGGGGTCTTTACTTTCCAAACATAGACCGGGATTGCCATAGTGTTAAGGGTTTAGATGTAGAGTAATTTGTGAAGTGTGTTCAAAAAATGTTTCTGATTCAGTATGTGGCTGTACCTACTAGAGAAGGTCCAAAACTTGACCTACTCTTGGGAAATAAGGCAGGGCAGGTGACTGAGGTGTCAGTGGGGGAGCACTCTGGGCCCAGCGATGGTAATTCTATTTGTTTTAAAATAGACAGAGTCATAGAGATGTACAGCATGGAAACAGACCCTTCGGTTCAACCTGTCCATGCCGACCAGCTATCCCAACCCAATCTAGTCCCAGCTGCCAGCACCCGGCCCATATCCCTCCAAACCCTTCCTATTCAAATACCCATCCAAATGCCTCTTAAATGTTGCAATTGTACCAGCCTCCACCACATCCTCTGACAGCTCATTTCATACACGTACCACCCTCTGTGTGAAAACATTGCCCCTTAGGTCTCTTTTATATCTTACCCCTCTCACCCTAAACCTATGCCCTCTAGTTCTGGACTCCCTGACCCCAGGGAAAAGGCTTTGCCTATTTACCCTATCCATGGGGTAAATTTGTAATTTTGTAAACCTCTATAAGGTCACCCCCCAGCCTCTGACACTCCAGGGAAAACAGCCCCAGCCTGTTCAGTCTCTCCTTATATCTCAAATCCTCCAACCCCGGCAACATCCTTGTAAATCATTTCTGAACCCTTTCAAGTTTCACAACATCTTTCCGATAGGAAGGAGATCAGAATTGCACGCAATATTCCAACTGTGGCCTAACGAAAGTCCTGTACAGCTGCAACATGACCTCCCAATTCCTGTACTCAATACTCTGACCAATAAAGGAAAGCATACCAAACGCCTTCTTCGCTGCGACTCCACTTTCAAAGAGCTATGAACCTGCACTCCAAGGTCTCTTTTGTCAGCAGCACTCCCTAGGACCTTACCATCAAGTGTATAAGTTCTGCTAAGATTTGCTTTCCCAAAATGCAGCACCTCGCATTTATTTGAATTAAACTCCATCTGCCAATTCTCAGCCCATTGGCCCATCTGGTCCAGATCCTGTTGTAAATGAGGTAACCCTCTTCGCTGTCCACTACACCTCCAATTTCGGTGTTATCTGCAAACTTAGTAACTGTACCTCTTTGGCTCACAGCCAAATCATTTATGTAAATGACAAAAAATAGAGGATCCAACACTGATCCTTGTGGCACTCCACTGGTCACAGGCCTCCAGTCTGAAAAACAACCCTCCACCACCACCCTCTGTCTTCTGCCTTTGAGCCAGTTCTGTATCCAGATAGCTAGT
The DNA here is from genome assembly GCF_020745735.1 of Hemiscyllium ocellatum. NCBI lineage: Eukaryota > Metazoa > Chordata > Chondrichthyes > Orectolobiformes > Hemiscylliidae > Hemiscyllium > Hemiscyllium ocellatum. The sequence goes on from NC_083426.1 coordinate 42,659,177, forward strand.
TCTCCCTGTATTCTATGAGATCTAACCTTGCTAATCAGTCTCCCATGGGGAACCTTGTCGAACGCCTTACTGAAATCCATATAGATCACATCTACCGCTCTGCCCTCATCAATCTTCTTTGTTACTTCTTCAAAAAACTCCATCAAGTTTGTGAGACATGATTTCCCATACACAAAGCCATGTTGACTATCCCGAATCAGTCCCTGCCTTTCCAAACAGATGTACATCCTGTCCCTCAGGATTCCCTCCAACAACTTGCCCATCACCGAGGTCAGGCTCACTGGTCTATAGTTCCCTGGCTTGTCTTTACCACCCTTCTTAAACAGTGGCACCACGTTTGCCAACCTCCAGTCTTCCGGCACCTCACCTGTGGCTATCGATGATACAAATATCTCAGCAAGAGGGCCAGCAATCACTTCTCTAGCTTCCAACAGAGTTCTCGGGTACACCTTAACAGGTCCTGGGGATTTATCCACCTTTACCCATTTCAAGACATCCAGCACTTCCTCCTCTGTAACCTGGACATTTTGCAAGATATCAACATCTATTTCCCTACAGTCTATATCTTCCATATCCTTTTCCACAGTAAATACTGATGCAAAATATTCATTTAGTATCTCCCCGGTTTCTGTGGCTCCACACAAAGGCCGCCCTGCTGATCTTTGAGGGGCCCTATACTCTCCCAAGTCCTCAATGTATTTGTAAAAACCCTTTGGATTCTCCTTAACTCTATTTGCCAAAGCTATCTCATGTCCCCTTTTTGCCCTCCTGATTTCCTTCTTAAGTATACTCCTACTGCCTTTATACTCTTCTAAGGATTCACTCGATCTATCCTGTCAATACCTGACGTATGCTTCCTTCTTTTTATTCACAAAACCCTCAATTTCATTAGTCATCCAGCATTCCTTATACCTACTAGCCTTCCCTTTCACTCTGACAGGAATATACTTTCTCTGGATTCTCGTTATCACATTTCTGAAGGCTTCCTATTTTCCAGCCGTCCCTTTACCTGCAACCATCTGCCTCCAATCAGCTTTCGAAAGTTCTTGCCTAATACCATCAAAATTGGCCTTTCTCCAATTTAGAACTTCAACTTTTAGATCTGGTCTCTCCTTTTCCATCACTATTTTAAAACAAATAGAATTATGGTCGCTGGCCCCAAAGTGCTCCCCCGTTGACACCTCAGTCACCTGCTCTGCCTTATTCCCAAGAGTAGGTCAAGTTTTGCACCTTCTCTAGTAGGTACATCCACATACTGAATCAGAAAATTGTCTTGTACACACTTAAGAAATTCCTCTCCATCTAAACCTTTAACACTATGGCAGTCCCAGTCAATGTTTGGAAAGTTAAAATCCCCTACCATAACTAACTTATTATTCTTACAGATAGCTGAGATCTTCTTACAAGTTTGTTTCTCAATTTCCCTCTGACTATTAGGGGGTCTATAATACAATCCCAATAAGGTGATCATCCCTTTCTTATTTCTCAGTTCCACCCAAATAACTTCCCTGGATGTATTTCTGGGAATATCCTCTCTCAGCACAGCTGTAATGCTATCCCTTATCAAAAATGCCATTCCCCTCCTCTCTTGCGTCCCTTTCTATCCTTCCTGTGGCATTTGTATCCTGGAACATTAAGCTGCCAGTCCTGCCAATCCCTGAGCCATGTTTCTGTAACTGCTATGATATCCCAGTTCCATGTTTCTAACCATGCCTTGGGTTCATCTGCCTTTCCTGTTAGGCCCCTTGCATTGAAATAAATGCAGTTTAATTTATTAGTCCTACCTTGACCCTGCCTGCCCTGACTGTCTGACTCACTTCTGTTCTCAACCGTACCCGTCTCAGATTGATCTCTTTCCTCACTATCTCCCTGGGTCCCACCCCCCACCTTACTAGTTTAAATCCTCCCAAGCAGTTCTGGCAAATTTCCCTGTCAATATATTAGACCCCTTCCAATTTAGGTACAATCAGTCCTTCTTCTACAGGTCACTTCCACCCCAAAAGAGACTCCAATGATGCAAAAATGTGAATCCTTCTCCCATACACCAGCTCCTCAGCCATGCATTCATCTGCTCTATTCTCCTATTCCTGCCCTCATTAGCTTGTAGCACTGGGAGTAATCCAGATATTACTATCCTTGAGGACCTCCTTTTTAAATTCCTGCCTAACTCTCTGTAATCTCCCTTCAGAATCTCAACCTTTTCCCTTCCTATATCGTTGGTTCCAATCTGGACAATGACCTCCTGCTGGCTCCTCTCCCCCGTGAGAACATTCTGCACCCTCTCTGAGACATCCTTGATCCTGACACCAGGGAAACAACACACCATTCTGCTTTTTCTCTGCTGGCCACAGAAATGTCTGTCTGTCCCTCTGACTACAGAATTCCCGAACACTATTGATCTCTTGGAAGCCAACATGCCCCTCTTTGCATTACAGCCAGTCTCAATACCAGAAACTTGGCTGTTTGTGCTACATTTCCCTGAGAATACATCACCCCCTACATTTTCCAAAACAGCATACTTGTTTGAAATGGGTATATCCACAAAATACTCTTGCTCTAGCTGCCTACCTCTCTCACCCTTCCTGGAGTTAACCCATCTATGTGACTGTATCTGAGACACTTCCTATAACTGCCATCCATCACATACTGTTGCTGTTGCAAATTCCTCATTGCTTCTAAATGTCTCTCCAATCGATCCAATCTGATAAGATTTACATCCAACAGCATTTATAGCAGATATAATCCACAGTAAACCTTAAACTCTCTTTAAACTCCCACATCTGACAAGAAGTACATATTACTGCATAGGCCATTTTTGCTTCTTCACAGTCTACAGACCCAGAAAATAACACCGTCTTGTTCCTCTACAAAACACTGCACCAGGTTAAATTAATAGCTATGGCTTATATTTTGAATTTAATCAAGAGACTTATCTCCAAAAACATATAATCAAGAAAAAAAACACTCTACTCACTACTGCAGACTCTCTGTAGGCCATACTGAAAACAACAATTAACCTATCTGATTCTGCGCTGTGAATTTCACCCAACAGTTCCTCCAAGATCAGTTGTGAATTTCACTTTGTTAATTTTCCCAGATGCACTCCGATGTCCAGCGGTACATGAATTCAAACAGCAGAGGCAGTAACTGTGCAGGTTTTCTTTCTCTCTCTCTCTCTCTCTCTCGCACTGTCCTCACCATGTGCTTCCTTTTTCTGCTCTTCTCCCTTTTAAACTGCTGTTGTTTTGACTTTTTTTCCCAAAGTTCCAAAACAATGCAACAGCATAAAAAACAGTAATTGCTGCTCCTGGAATTCGAGGAAATCACCTCCAGCACCTAAAACACCTCAAAAAAAGGAGCAGCAGATGCAGCCAGAAAGTTTGCCCCTCCTCCATCTTGGATTACCCAGAATCAGATAGACCAGATCTAAAAGTTGAAGATCTAAATTGGAGGAAGGCTAATTTTGGCAGTATTAAGCAAGAACTTTCAAAAGTTGACTGAGGACAGATGTTTGCAGGTAAAGGTACAGCTGGAAAATGGGAAACCTTCAAAAATTAGAGTGCGAGAATCCAGAGACAGTATGTTTCTGTCAGGGTGAAAGGAAAATCTGGTAGGTATAGGGAATGCTGGATGAATAAAGAAATTGAGGGTTTGCCTAAGAAAAAGAAGGAAGCATATGTCAGGTATAGACAAGATTGATTGAGTGAATCCTTAGTAGAGTATAAAGGCAGTAGCAGCATACTTCGGAGGGAAATCAAGAGGACAAAAAGAGGATATGAGATATCTTTGGCAAATAGAATTAAGGATAATTCAAAGGGATTTTATAAACACATTAAGGACAAAAGAGTAACTGGGGAGAGAATAGGCCCCTCAAAGGTCAGCAAGGCAGCCAATGTGTAGAAATGCAGGAGATGGGGGAGATAATAAATGAGTATTTTGCGTCAGTGTTTACTGTAGAGAAGGACATGGAAGTTATAGAATGTGACGAAATAGATGGTGACATCTTGAAAAATGTCCATATTACACAGGAGGAAGTGCTGGAGTTCTTGAAGCGCATATAAGTGGATAAAACCCTATGACCTGATCAGGGGTACCTGAGAGCTCAGTGGGAAGCTAGGGATGTGATTGTTGGGTCCCTTGCTCAGATATATGTATCACCCATAGTCACAGGTGAGGTGCTGGAAGACTGGAGGTCGGCTAAAGTGGTGCCACTATTTCAGAAAAGTGATAAAGAAAAGCCAGGGAACTATTGATTGTTGAGCCCGACAATGGTGGTCGGCAAATTGTTGGAGGGAATACAGGATGTACATGTATTTGGAAAGGCAAGGACTAATTAGGAATAGTCAACATGGCTTTGTGTGTGGGAAATCATGTCTCATGAACTTGATTGAAGCAACCAAGGCATCCGACAAGGTTCCCTATGGGAGACTGGTTAGCAAGGTGGTAGATCACAAGAAACACAGGGATAACTGGCTATTTGGATACAGAACTGGCTCAAAAGTAGAAGACAAAGAGTGGTGGTAGAGGGTTACTTTTCCGACTGAAGGCTGTGGCCAGTGGTGTACCACAAGGATCGTAAATATTTGGATGGAGGTATACTTAGTAAGTTTGCAGATGACACCAAAAGTGGAGGTGTAGTGGACAGTGAAGAAGGTTACCTCAGTGTACAATAGGATCTTGATCAGATGGACCAGTGGGCTGAGAAGTGGCAGATGGAGTTTAATTTAGATAAGTAGGAGGTACTGCATTTTGGAAAAGAAAATCAGAGCAGGGTTTATATACTTAATGGTAAGGTTCTGAGGAGTGTTACTGAATAAAGAGACCTTGGAGTGCAGGTTCATAGTTCTTTGAAAGTGGAGTCGCAGTAGATAGCATAGTGAAGAAGGTGTTAGGTATGCTTTCCTTTATTGGTCAGAGCATTAAGTATCAGAGTTGGGAGGTCATGCTGTGGCTGTACTGGACAATGGTTAGGCCACTTTTGGAATATTGCGTGCAATTCTGGTCTCATTCCTATTTGAAGGATGTTGTGAAACTTGGAAGTGTCCTGAAAAGATTTACAGGGATGTCACCAGGGTTGGAGGAGTTGAGCTATATGGAGAGGCTGAACAGGCTGGGGCTGTTTTTCCTGGAGTGTTGGAGGCTGAGGGATGACCTTATAGAGGTTTATAAAATCATGAGTGGCATGGATAGAGTAAATAGGCAAGGTATTTTCCCTGGGTTGGGGGAGTCCAGAACTAGAGGGCAGAGATTTAAGATGAGCAGGGAAAGATATAAAAGCGACCTAAGGAGCAACTATTTCACACAGAGGGTGGCGTGTGTATGGAATGAGCTGCCAGGGGAAGTGATGGAGGCTGGTACAATTGCAGCATTTCAAAGGCATCTGGATGGGAATATGAATAGGAAGGCTTTGGAGGGATATGGACCAAGTGCTGGCAAATGGGACTAGATTAATTTACGATATCTGGTTGGCATGGGCGAGTTGGACCGGAGATGTTTCCATGCTGCACATCTCTATGACTCTATTCAATGTGACTTTAAGTAATATTCCTGCTTTGAATCTGAGAGAATCTGTTGTGCTTCATTTTAGAGTTAACTTCGCACAAACAGAGCTTTGTGAAAATAGCCGCAGGGTTTTGAAAGTTGAATCACCCTGACTAGAGGCAAGGGGAATAAAAAGATGCAGTTTTTCACTCTCCCGAGACATAACACTACATTTCAAAAGGAATTCAGAGTGTAAGTCTCATTTAGATACCCAGTCGTCATAAAAAATGCTTGATAAATGTGAATTTGTCTTTCTTTTATATTTTATACTGTTATCTTTGATCCAGTAAGCACTGTCATTGAAACACACATTTATGGTCAACCATCAGGTTTGTGTGATAATCAGATTCACCCCCTTCCCCATCACTGATGCTCAGTGGCAGTAGTATGTACCATCTGCTCCATGCACCACATTTAAATTTGAGATTAACATTTACTGCAAGAACAGATGTACTAAATAATGTCCTTGAAAAGCATTTATTTCCAACAGAAATTACCGTTATTACAAAATATTTGATGCAGTAGGGCAAGATTTAAGCAAGTGATTCAGAAAATCTAGGAGCATTCCTCGTGTGACCACTATGACTTAACGAGCTGTTCTTAACCATTCTTGTGAACACCAGATCTGAATGAGGCCTTTATATGTATTTTATTTGTCAGTCACTGCTTGTGCTGTACGTTCTGCCATAGTTTCCAGGGACTTTGAAGCCAGTTTTCATGAATAGTAACAAGAGCAATTTAACTGTTTGCTTTAATGAGTACAATGTCAAGGTTTGTTACTACTGTTAGTAAAATCTTGCCTCAGGTTATGAACTTGTTCTGGAATTTGTTATTGCTATAAGACCTTGTCTTTTTAGTTGAATTTATTCACGTTTCTGGTTGCACCTGAATTTAAAAAAAATTGCGATGACAATTTTTCTTTCCATTAGACGCCACAGAATGTTGGTACAATCTCTGTAATTTGTTACTTCTTATTTGGTGTCTTTTCTTTTAAGTGCTTGTTTGCTAGGACACCAATATGACTGTCTGGCTGAGGTTTGGAAGTAAATAGTAACTTCCTTTGTTCACACGTGGGAAGTAGGATAAAAGGTCAGCACAACATCGAGAGCTAAAGGACCTGTACTGTGTCATGCTCTATGTTCTTTGGCTGGGCCAGTATTTGTTGCTCATCCAGATATACCCTTCATAGTGTGGTAGTGAGCTACCTTTTTGGCGTAGCTAAATCCACAATGTTATTATGGAGGGAGTTCCAGAATTTTGAAGTGACGTTGAATGAATAGTGATATACTTCTAAATCAGAATGGTGAATGGTTTGGAGGGAAACTTACAGGTGATGGTGTCCCAATTTTCTGTTGCCCTTGACCTTCTAGATAGTAATGGTCGTGGATTTGGAAGGTGTAACCTAATGAGCCTTAGTGAAATTCTGCAGTGCACCTTGTAGATTGTCCACACTAAGAATCATCGGTGGATGGAGTGAATGTTTTTGGATGAGGTGCCAATCAAATGGACTATTGTGTCTTGGTGACATCAAGCTTCTTGAGTGTTGTCGGAGCTGCACCCATCAAGGCAAATTGAGAATATTCCATCACACACCTGACTTGTGCCTTGAGCAGACATGAGGGCTTTGTTGTATTATTCCATGACTTTAAGGGTAAGTGGTTCAGGTACATATTTCATTTGTATTTAGGATGTGTCCATTATTGATAGTTCTACCATTAAGTGACACCATCTCCTGCAGTTTTGTATCCAGTTCTGATTCCCTTTATGGGTAATTGCATGGTATTTACAGACTATACCCAAAGATTAAGAGATGAAACAGAGTTGTGTCTGACTCAGCACCTTCAGAAGGTGGAATTGCAGTTGAAGTGAGAGTTCAGGAGAACTGCACATTTGATTAAACATTAATTCAATCATAGCTACACTCCCTTAATGAATTATGGAGGAAATATTTCATGAGGCTACGGGAGGATTCAAAGCAGCCTCTTGTGCTAGGAGGTGCGAGGGTGTGAAGGTTTTGGCAGGAGTTGCAGAGCCTCCTCCAAGACTGTCCTCTGATATCAGGGCTATGTTGAAACTTTGCACTTTCTTCTGTTGTTTCATTTTACTTAAGTTGATAATGACTCAAATGGCTGAACTGTAGAGCTTGTAACAAAACAAGGTCTCAATGTCCTGTTTTAATTGAGAGCACAATGAGATCTTGGCCAATGCGCTATCCTAAAGGCAGCTACATTCAGGCAGAAAATCGATACATCTTTAACAAGAGCCAATTCTCCATAGGAGCTCGTCTTTTAATCAGCATCACAGAGGGAAGGATTTGGTGGTGGGTTTGCTGGTTCTATTTAAGCCAAGCCGCAAAATAGTGACGATGACAAACACGGAGGACAGAACAAGCAGGGTAGCTCTGACAAGCTGCGTGTTTGTATGAGTACATTAAACAAGTATTTAATTTGAGTGTTGCTAATTTGTCATTTCTACTTGTGCATTCCATGTGTTGAATGAGCATCCTCTGACTTGTGATAGAGGATGACATCCTCTGAGGAGGTCAGGGCACGGCCTATCTCTGAGAGAACTGTGGAAATTCAAATCGAGAACAACAGCAAAAATAAAACTCTCAAAGATGCTGCGTAAGTATTTGAAGACAATATGCTTCTTTCTGCTTTGTCAATTGTACTTTAGTATTTAAATATCGGATGTGTTTTGCATTTATCTTATATAAAAGCGACTAGATGTTTTCTGTATGACTTAATGTGAACGAGCTGCGCCATTATATTCATGACTGAGACAAATCACCAAATAAATCATGTGCAGCTCAACAAGGTAACTTCAATGTAAAGGCAGTAGATTGCCTTCCCCTATCTCTGTAACATCTCTCACCTCTGTTCCTCTCTCATCTCTGCCATTATTGAAATCCTCATCCACACTCTTGTCACTTCAGATTTAATTCCTCCTGTACTCTCCTTATTTTTCCTCGACATAATAACCACCATGAACTTGAGTTAGTCCAAAATTTTGATGCCTGTATCTTAACTTGCTCCAAATCCTGTTCACCCAGTGCTCACAGATCTACATTGTTTGCTATTCTTGCAATGTGGAGAAAGTGAGGACTGCAGATGATGGAGATCAAAGTCGAGTGTGTGGTGCTCAAAAAGCATAGAGGGTCAGGCAGCATCCGAGGAGCAGGAAAGTCTACATTTCAGGCATAAGCATGATTCCTGATGAAGGGCTAATGCTCGAAACATCGATTATCCTGCTCCTCGGATGCTGCCTGACCTGCTGTGTTATTCTGGCAATGGGTCACTTTCAAAACTTTCTCTTTGTTTCCATAAGACCAAAAGACGTAGGAACAGAAATTAGGCCATTCAGCCCATCGAGTCTGCTCTGCCATTCAACCATGGCTGATAAGTTTCTCAATCCCATTCTCCCACTTTCTCCCTGTAACCATTGATCCCTTGACAATCCAGAACCTATCTATCTCAGTCTTAAATATACTCAATGACCTGGCCTCCACAGCCTTCTGAGGCAATCAATTCCATAGATTCACCACTCTCAGGCTGAAGAGGAACATCTTTATCTCCATTCTAAAAGGCCTCCCTTTTACTCTAAGGCTGTGCCCTCGGGTCCTTGCCTCTCCTACCAAAGAGAAACATCTCCTCAATATCCACGCTGTCCAGGCCACACAATATTCTGTATGTTTCAATTACATTCCCCCCTCATCCTTCTAAACTCCATCATGTATAGATGCAGGGTCCTCAAACATTCATCATATGTTAAGCTTTTCATTCCTGGGACCATTCTCATGAACCTCCACTGAACATGCTCCAGGGCCAGTACATGAGATATGGTATCCAAAACTCCAAATGTACTATGACCAGAGCCTTACAGAACCTCGGGAATACATCCCTGCTTTTATTTTCAAGTCCTCTCAAAATAAATGCCATCTTTGCATTTGCTTCCCAATTACTGACTCAACCTGCAGGTTTACCTTGAGAGAATCCTGGACTAGAACTCCCAAGTCCCTTTGAACTTCAGGCTTCTAAATTTTCTCCTTATTTATAAAATAGTCCATGTCTCTATTCTTCCTCCCAAAGTACATGACCTCACACTTTCCCATGTTGTATTTCATCAGCTACTTCTTTGCCCACTCTCCTAACCTGTCCAAATCCTTCTGCAGCCTCCCTGCCTCCTCAATGTTACCTGTCCCTCTTACTATCTTTGTATCTTCTGCAAACTTATCCAGTATACCTTTAGTCCCTTCATGTAGATCGTGTGTGTATAAAGTGAAAAGTTGAGGTCTCAACACTGAGCCTTATGGAACACTACTTGTCACCAGTTGCCATCCTGAGAAAGACCCTTTTATCTCCACTCTCTGCTTTCTACCAGACAGACAAGCTTCTATCTATGCTAGCATCTTGTCTTTGACATCATGGGCCCTTATCCTACTCAGTAGACTCCTGTGCGGCACCTTGTCAAAGGCTTTCTTGAAGTCCAGGCATACATCGGCTCTTCTTGGTCTAACCTGCTCATTACTTACTCAAAGAATTCTCGCAATTTTGTCAGTATGAGCTCCCCTTGATGAAACCATGCTGACTTTGTCCTATTTCACTGTACAACCCCAAGTATTCAGAGATCTTATCCTTCACAGTGGATTCCTGGATCTTACTCACGACCGAGGTTAGGCTAATTGGTCTGTAATTTTCTGTCTTTTGCCTTACAGGGGTGTTCACTTTAGCAAACACATTTTCAAATACTTGCAGCATCTCACTTCTTCCCAACTCTGTCTTTCATAACCAGAACCCTTTTTAATATCTGCATTTTTCTCATTTGACCTTGCAAACATCCCTAACTTTTCATCAGTTTAAATTTGGAAACTGTACTTCCAGTTACCTGTACACTTAGCTCTGCAACTCCTGCCAAAACTTTCACACCGTCGCACCTCCTAGCACAAGAAGCTGCTTTGAACCCTCCCATAGCCTCATGAAATATTTCCTTCATAATTCATTAAGGGAGTGTAGCGATGATTGAATGAATGATTAAACAAATGTGCGGTTCTCCTGAAATCTCAGTTCAGCTGCAATTACAATCTGAAGGTGCCAAGTCAAACAGAACTCTATTTCACCTCTTAATCTCTGAATCTAGTCTGTAAATACCAAGAATTATCTATAAAGGGATTCAGAACTGGATATGAGACTGCCGCCAACACCCAGAAGCTTTTTGCTAGCTATTGAACGGGCTGTTGTCAGCCTGTCCTTATCTTTGTTGTCAGACCAGATCCTAATCCAGTCTGTTTTAACTTACCACTTCTCCCTGTAAAGGGTTGTTGTTTGAAGTTCTCTTGACTTTGTTTAGGTTTGATATTCCACAGTCACTGCGCAGCTATTACAGGACCAAACTGCACTCCCATCGGGGTGGTTGGGTTGGTTGGTCCGGGTGTCCCAGAAGTGTTCTCTGAAACGTTCCGCAAGTAGGCGGCCTGTCTCCCCAATATAGAGGAGGCCACTTCGGGTGCAGCGGATGCAGTAAATGATGTGTGTGGAGGTGCAGTTGAATTTGTGGCGGATATGGAAGGATCTCTTGGGGCCTTGGAGGGAAGTAAGGGGGGAGGAGGGAGCGCAAGTTTTGCATTTCTTGCGGTTGCAGGGGAAGGTGCCGGGAGTGGAGGTTGGGTTGGTGGGGGGTGTAGACCTGACGAGGGAGTCACGGAGGGAGTGATCTTTTCGGAATGCTGATAGGGGAGGGGAGGGAAATATATTCCTGGTGGTGGGGTCTGTTTGGAGGAGGCGGAAATTACAACAGATGATACAATGTATCTGGAGGTTGGTGGGGTGGTAGGTGAGGACCAGTGGGGTTCTGTCTTGGTGGCGGTTGGAGGGGCGGGGCTCAAGGGCGGAGGAGTGGGAAGTGGAGGAGATGCGGTGGAGAGCATCATCGATCACGTCTGGGGGGATATTGCGGTCTTTGAAGAAGGAGGCCATCTGTGTTGTATGGTATAGGAACTGGTCTCCTGGGAGCAGATGCGGTGGAGACGAAGGAATTGGGAATATGGGATGGCGTTTTTACAGGGGGCAGGGTGGGAGGAGGTGTAGTCTAGGTAGCTGTGGGAGTCAGTCGGTTTATAGTAAATGTCCGTGTTGATTCGGTCGCCTGAGATAGAAATGGAGAGGGTCTAGGAAGGGGAGGGAGGAGTCTGAGACGGTTCAGGTAAATTTGAGGTCGGGATGGAAGGTGTTGGTAAAGTGGATGAACCGTTCAACCTCCTCGTGGGAGCACAAGGCAGCGCCGATACAGTCATCGATGTAGCGGAGGCAAAGGTGGGGGGTGGTGCCAGTGTAGCTGCGGAAGATGGACTGTTCCACATATCCTACGAAGAGGCAGGCATAGCTGGGGCCATGCAGGTGCCCATGGCTACTCCTTTGGTTTGGAGGAAGTGGGAGGATTGGAAAGAGAAGTTGTTCAGAGTGAAGACCAGTTCTGTCAGTCGAAGGAGGGTGTCAGTGGAAGGGTACTGGTTGGTACGGCTGGAAAGGAAGAAGCGGAGCGCTTTGAGTCCTTCATGATGGGGGTTTAGGTGTATAGGGACTGGATGTCCATGGTGAAGATAAGGCCGGGGACTGGGGAAGTGAAAATCATGGAGGAGGTGGAGGGCATGGGTGGTATCCGAACGTAGATGGGGAGTTCTTGGACTAATGGGGACAGGACCGTGTCGAGATATGCAGAGATGAGTTCAGTGGGGCTGGAGCAGGCTGAGATAGTGGGTCGGCCGGGGCAGTCAGGTTTGTGGATTTTGGGCAGGAGGTAGAAACGGGCGGTGCGGGGTTGTGGGTCTATGAGGTTGGAGGCGGTGGATGGGAGATCCCCTGAGGTGATGAGGTTATGGATGGTCTGGGAGTTGATGGTTTGGTGGTGGGAAGTGCGGTCAGGGTCAAGGGGACAGTAGGAGGAGGTGTCTGCGAGCTGGCTTTTAGCCTCAGTGGTGTAAAGGTCGGCATAAAAGTCCCTTCCCAGCCACTTCCCCTCACTTCCACTCCTCCCAGCCACCTACCAAATTCATTCCTCCCATTGACCAACCAGGCGTACTCTCTACCTGTCTTCACCCAGCCCCACTTCCCCACTCTGCCCTTGCCACCCCCTTCATCTGCAGCTCCCCTTACACCTACCCCCCCCTGTCCTGAGGAAGGGTTACACCCGAAACATTGACATCTCTACCTCCTGATGTTGCCTGGCTTGCAGTATTCTTTCTGTCTCCTCCTTGTCTACCTTAGATTCCAAACATCTGCAGTTTTTTTGTCTGCAACCATATTTATAACTTCAGGCACACATTTATCCACCCAGTTTCCTTGCTTTCAATGTTGGCACATCTATCTCTTTCCCTGTGATTTTAAATGAATCAGCTCTTGGTTAAGGAGAGGTTTGGTCGATTAAAAATTATGAAATTTGTTTATTTTCAACACTGCTGTGGAAGAAGTATCATTGTTAAGAATGTGGGGCAGCAAAGTGGCTCAGTGGTTAGCACTGCTGCCTCACAGCGCCAGGGACCCGGGTTTGATTCCAACCTCGGGCGACTGTCTGTGTAGAGTTTGTACATTCTCTCCGTGTCGGTGTGGGTTTCCCATGGGTGCTCCTGTTTCCTCCCACAATCCAAAGATGTGCAGGTTAGGTGGATTGGCCATGCTAAACTGCCCCATAGTGTTCAGTGATGTGTAGGTTAGGTGCATTAGTCAGGGGTAAATACAGGGTAGAGGAATGCGTCTAGTTGGGTTACTATTCGGAGGGTCGATGTGGCCTTGTTGGGCTGAAGGATCTGTTTCACATGTAGGGATTCTGGAAGTTACACATATTTGTCTTTGCTAATCTTATCCTTTTCACAAATAGATCAAAGTCTTTACATTCCTTTTTTTTATTTTTCACTAGTTTACTTACTTTATATTTTTCCATGAGTCATAGGCAAGTATTTATTGCCAATTCATAAAACTCACAGGAGATGGTTTCTGCAGAGGTAATTATCATCTTCTATCAACCATGCAACTACAAGAGATCATAGGTCAGTTTTTTGAATTGCGACACTTCCTTTACAGTGTCTGCTTGAAGTTCTTTGACACCCTCCAGGTGTGATATTCTGCAGTTTCTCTGGACTGAGTGAAATTCATATAGGAATTTTGTAGACAGTCAGTGAATTACAATCTTGGAATTTAGATTCCCAGCTAACATTGGCTTTCATGTCCTTCTCTCTACTTCTTACACAATAAATCTTGCTTAAATGTTTAATATGTTTGTATGATCCATTGTCACAAAATATTAATATGTGAATAGCAGACTTTGTTGTAAAATTTTGAACACTTTGGAACCTAGGCACTTTTGAAATGAGAAGTAGTGTCTGTCTTTCCAATACTGAACTTAGTATTCATACTGAAACTGACTCCTGACTTATACTGCGATTGAGCTCGATTGACTTTGATTTGATTTGATTTATTTCTGTCACATATACTGAGGTACAGTGAAAAATCTTGTCTTACATGCTTTACAGGGTGATCATAATTATACAAGTGCATCAAGTAACAGAACTGAGTGCAGGATAAAATATTACTGCTGCTGTGAAGGTGCAGAGACACACATTGGAGTAGGGGGTGGTCCTCATTGCAGAAAGTGCAGGCAAATGTGATCTGGTTTTCAGACTAGCTGTTTACATCATGACTGGTTTCAGTAGGGCCCAATACCTTGCTATTGCTGAGTCAGACACATTCCTTGTGGCTTCTTTGCAGTTAGTCACCTGGACAATCTCAATTATCTGTCCACCCACCCTGTTTCCAGTAGGTAATAGTGTTAAAATCACTCACAGTTATAAACGTAAAAATTTCAGGTACTCAATTAGCTTGAGCTTTAACTAAAATCGGTGTCTTATCTTGCACTCAATACCATTTACCATCATCTCTGGTTTTATTGGTCCACAGCGGCTTCAGTGCAAACAAACCTCAATTTTGAAATTTCATTCTTGTTTTCAAATCACTTCATGCAGTCCAGTCCAGTCGTTTACCAGCTTTGCAAGATATCTGAGATCCTTTAATTTTGGCTTGTGTGCACCATACATGTTAATTAGGGTTGTCTTAGGGCCTAAGGTCTGGAATTTTCTCTCTAAATCTGTCCACTTCTCTATCCTCCTTTAAGAAACCCCTCAGTATCTATCCCTTTGGGCAAAAGTGAGGACTGCAGATGCTGGAAACCAGAGCAGAGATCAGAGCGGTGCTGGAAAAGCACAGCAGGTCAGGCAGCATCTGAGGAGCTGGAAAATCAACATTTCGGGCAAAAGCCCTTTATCTGGAATCTGACCAAACTTTTGGCTCTTGAGTCATCTGATGTGAATTAGTATCTTTATAATGCCTATTTGAGGGTGCCTTGTGATGTTTTGTTGCACTAAAGGTGCAATATAATTACAAGTTGCTTACATGTAAGGAGGCAATTGTAGGATCTAGGTCAAGTTATAATCACCAGGATTCAAATCAAGGATTGCAATGGCTCAGTACCTCACAGCACTGGGTACCTGTGTTCAATTCCAGCCTTGGATGACTGTGTGGAGTTTGCACATTCTCCCTGTGTCTGTCAGGTGCTCTGGTTTCTTTCCACAGTCCAAAGATGTGCAGATTAGGTAGACTGGTCATGCTAAAATTGTCCAGGTAAGTGTGGTCTAGTTAACCGTGCAATTGTGGGGGAACAGGGATACGGTCAGGGCTGGATCCAGATGGGATGCTCTTTGGAGGCTCAGTGCAAAATTTATGGACTGAATGGCCTCTTTGTACACTGTAGATGTGCTATTCTATGATTTAGAAATCTGAGGGTGCTTGATAGAAAAGGTTGATATTGTCTAAATTTTAGTGAAGGGAACAAACTATTTTGATGTGTTGATTTAGATGCTTGAAATGCAAACATTTGACCACTTATTTAATACCTTTTCATAGGACTTATAACTACAGCGGTCATGTATACATTCCACCACCTCCTATTATCAGACCCGGGGGCAAAGGTGATGCCATGTTTGTCAAGACCAAGTCTGCAGCGCGAGGCAGTGTTGGAATACTGTCCTATAAGTTTGGTTCAAGCCAGTTTACAATATTGTTTTCCAATCCCTTTGACTATAATCTATTCTCCATTGAGTTTGCTTTATATATCACCAATACACCAGAAATAACCGACAAACATCTGTACAGGAAGATGTATTCACAGCTGGGGCCAAAAAGCAACTATGCTAAGGAATCACTGAGTGCAAAATCTACAGCACTTTCTGTAACTGGAGGAGATCTGACTGTTTCAGCCACAATGTCGAATGAGGCTCACTCTATTATTAAAATAGATATTCAAGATGCCTAGCAACCGGTAAAACCAATCTAAAGTCTGAATTTGATTCATAACCAATTCAGTGCAATTGTCCTTATAAACTAGATTTATATTCTGGTCAATGTTAAGGAGGCATCAAGTCACCCTTTAACACCTGATAGCTTTCTTATTGTGCTCAAAAAAATTGTGTCACATTAGCTTGTATTCTGTCGAAAACATGAAATCAGTTCATCTTATCCATTTGTTCATGTTAAAATGTAGGCACAAAACTAGTTGATTACTGTCGGATCTGAATGTTGAAGATAATGAAATCTTTTGGGTCATTGAAATAATTTATCGATGGCACCATTCCAATGAAATTATTGGAATTATTTACAAGGAAAGAAATCTAATTGACTAGTTTAGACTTTCTGCTCTGTGTGCCATTGGGAAGTTGCATCTACGTTGTGTTTGAAATTGTGCTTGTTCAGTTCAGGTTTCCACTAAACTAATTTGAATGATCTCACACATAAAGAACTGGATTTTGCTATAAGCCTCAGAACCCAAGTATCAAGACCAAAAAGGAATCCCATACTCAGCTGCAAAATGACTGCATCCAAATCTACCAGCTTATTCAAGCCATTGGGCTGGTTCTTGGTGCTGAGAACCCATCAGGAGGGATGGTCACTCTACAGCTCTCTCCTAACCCAGGTGAGGAGGGCATTGCTGACATCAGCTGAGAAGTTCAACCTGGGCCTGCTCAGAGATATGGATCCAGATTTACCAACAGATGGGAGCCAAAGCCAGCATATCCCTCAGAAGGGATTATTGAGCCTATAGGTGTGACCACTGTCATAGGGGAGGTGGCAACACTACCTCCCATCTCAGTCTCTCTCAGATAGTCTGCCTCCATTAAACCCTACCCACCACACACAGTGCAAAGCCACTATCCTGGTAGAAAGAATCTGGTGAAACTACAAAATATCCCCTCATTGAGATCTGACCCATCATAATTGTCTGCCTTCTTCATGCAATGGGCAGTCAATTCTATTCCCAGCACATATTGGCAAAGCTCCCTTTCAAGAGAGTTCCTGGTTATCCCACACTTCCCCACATTCACTTCAAATCTGCCAATGGAAAATTCCATTCAAGATATTCAATGAATCAGAAGAGCAGAACTGAGAGATAAAAAAAAAATCTTTTTCATCCTTCTCTTCATCAAAATATTTTCCTTGATGCATTTAAGAACGGGTCTTTCCTGCACTTCATTAATTGAACTGAAAATGTGTTTATCCCTTGAAGAAAATGTGCCTAAAATTGATTATTTTAATGTTAAATCCTCTACCAGAAAAGAATACAATGTAAATCACAGAAGTTCACTTAAAAATATACTGAATAAATTTAAAAGCTTCATTGGGGTTTCTTGAAAATAAAATACATTCAAAATTATTAAAATGTTCCTAATAGTGCCCTGTCCTGAGAAAATAACTAATTTGAAAAATCTTACTGTAACAATGGGAATTATAACCTGGTGGTGAGGTGAGATTACTGTTGGGGCCTGACTTGGATATGTTGAATTGTGTGCTGATGTCGCTTGTGTAAATGGACAAAAATGCTACCTCACTGTTTTTTAAATCAGAACATATTTCTAAGTATAGGCATGTGTTGATATTATCTTTGCAGTGTATGTACGTATTGTCCATAGCAATAAAAAGCAATCAATAAATGTTTGCGTTCAGTATATTTTTCAGAGAGTCTGTCAGTGGTTTGTTTTGAGTGGGGAATAGGGTGCAATAATGGAAAAGAAAAATGATCTGTGAATTAAATTGTTACAGTTAGACAAACACAAGCAAAATTACAAAACACAAAAGTAAAGCAATGAAGAGGAACATCACTCTTTGAACACCAAGGAAAATGAAGGTCTGGCATCTGCAATACATTCAGTTTTCTGAAGATGACATATTTTACAGTGCAGCTATATAGTACAGTGATTTCTTGTCAGCACCTTGAAGTAAGTATTAGAGGTGTCAATGACAGCCATGATGCGAAGGTGCTCGTGTTGGACTGAGTAGACCAAGTCAGAAGTCACACGACATCTGGTTATAGTCCAACAGGTTTATTTGAAATCACAAGCTTTTGCAACGCTGCCCCTTAGTCAGGCGAAGACTTTGAAAGCTTCTGATTTCAAATAAACTTCTTGGACTATAACTTGGTATCATGCGAATTCCGACTAGGTAAAACAAAGTTAAAAATCACACAACCCAAGTTATAGTCCAACAGGTTTATTTGGAAGTTCAAGCTTTCGAAGCGCTGCTCCATCGTCAGGTAGCCAGTGGAATAGGATCACATCTAGCAAAACATCTTGTGTCCTATGATCCTATTCCTCTAGCTACCTGATGACGGAGTAGGACTCCAAAAGCTTGTACTTCCAGATAAACCTGTTGGATTATAATCTGGGTTGTGTGATTTTTAACTTTGTCCACCTCAGTCCAATATCAGCACCTCCACATAAGTAAACCCATCTTAGGTCTGGCAAAATTGCCCTGAGGCTGGCTTAACCTGTAATATGGAAATTAACAAGAAATTGTACAGTGAGAATCCTAACATTGATCACACGAAGGAGTCTACACATCAATGGACTTGATGAAAATTCATTGACCAAACAAATTATTTCACTTCATGAGGTCATCCTGTAATACACGTGATTGATATTATATAAATGGAAACAAACAATCTGCATACCAAGCGAGGAAGTGTACAGTTGTAGGATCTTGCTATATACATATGGGCTGCTGCATTTTCCACATGTCCGCAGTACAGGAGAAAAACAACTTCATCTGCTCCAACTTGGATTAGAACATAGAACATAGAACAGTACAGCACAGAACAGGCCCTTCAGCCCACGACGTTGTGCTGACCACTGACCCTCAAGTATGCACCCTCAAATTTCTGTGACCATATGCATGTCTCTTAAATGTCCCCAATGACCTTGCTTCCACAACTGCTGCTGGCAACGCATTCCATGCTCTCACAACTCTCTGTGTAAAGAACCCGCCTCTGACATCCCCTCTATACTTTCCGTCAACCAGCTTAAAACTATAACCCCTCGTGTTAGTCATTTCTGCCCTGGAAAATAGTCTCTGGCTATCGACTCTATCTATGCCTCTCATTATCTTGTATACCTCAATTAGGTCCCCTCTCCTCCTCCTTTTCTCCAATGGAAAAGGTCCGAGCTCAGTCAACCTCTCTTCATAAGATAAGCCTTCCAATCCAGGCAGCATCCTGGTAAACCTCCTCTGAACCCTCTCCAAAGCATCCACATCTTTTCTATAATAGGGCAACCAGAATTGGACGCAGTATTCCAAGTACGGTCTAACCAAAGTTTTATAGAGTTGCAACAAGATCTCACGACTCTTAAACTCAATCCCCCTGTTAATGAAAGCCAAAACACCATATGCTTTCTTAACAACCCTGTCCACTTGGGTGGCCATTTTAAGGGATCTATGTACCTGCATACCAAGATCCCTCTGTTCCTCCACACTGCCAAGAATCCTATCCTTAATCCTGTACTCAGCTTTCAAATTCGACCTTCCAAAATGCATCACCTCGCATTTATCCAGGTTGAACTCCACCTGCCACCTCTCAGCCCATCTCTGCATCCTGTCAATGTCCTGCTGCAGCCTACAACAGCCCTCTATATTGTCAATGACACCTCCAACCTTTGTGCTGTCTGCAAACTTGCTAACCCATCCTTCAATCTCCTCATCCAAGTTATTAATAAAAATTACGAACAGTAGAGGCCCAAGGACAGAGTCCTGTGAAACACCACTCACCACAGACTTCCAGGCAGAATATTTTCCTTCTACCACCACTTGCTGTCTTCTGCTGGCCAGCCAATTCTGTATCTAGACACCTAAGTTCCCCTGTATCCCATTCCTCCTGACCTTCTGAATGAGCCTACCATGGGGAACCTTATCAAATGCCTTGCTGAAGTCCATATACACCACATCCACAGCTCGACCCTCATCAACTTTTCTAGTCACATCCTCAAAGAACTCGATAAGGTTTGTGAGGCATGACCTGCCCCTCACAAAGCCGTGTTGACTGCATTTAATCAAGCCATGCTCTTCCAGATGGTCATAAATCCTATCCCTCAGAATCCTTTCTAACACCTTGCAGACGACAGATGTGAGACTTACTGGTCTGTAATTGCCGGGGATTTCCCTATTTCCTTTCTTGAAGAGAGGAATTACATTTGGCTCTCTCCAATCCTCAGGTATGAATCCAGTGGAGAGCGAGAATGCAAAGATCTTTGCAAGTGGCGAAGCAATTGCATTTCTCATTTCCCAAACCAGCCGAGGACAAATCTGGTCCGGGCCTGGCAACTTGTCAATCTTAATGTTTGACAAAATTTTCAGCACATCAGCTTCCTCTATCTCTATCCATTCCAGCATGCACACCTGCCCTTCAAAGGTTTCATTCACTACAAAGTTTGTTTCTTTCGTAAAGACAGAAGCAAAAAGAAATCTCATCTAGGGCTTCCCCTACCTCCTCAGACTCCACACACAAATTCCCTATGCTATCCCTGATTGGCCCTACTCTTTCTTTGCCCATTCTCTTATTCCTCACATAAGTGTAAAATGCCTTTGTGTTCTCCCCAATCCATTCTGCCAAGCCTTTCTCGTGCCCCCTCCTGGCTCTCCTCAGACCATTTTTAACTTCCTTCCTTGCCTGCCTGTAATCCTCTAGAGCTGAGCTTGACCCTAGCTTCCTCCACCTTAGGTAAGCTACCTTTTTCCTTTTGACGAGAAGCTCCACTGCTCTCGTCATCCAAGGTTGCTTTATCTTACCACTTCTTACCTGTCTCAGAGGGACATATTTATTCATCACTTGCAACAACCGTTCCTCAAACAGTCTCCAGGTTTTTGAGACGTTTTAAGTCCCAGAGTATCCAGCATCATAGTTTTTGTTGGGCTGTCCACAGCCTGAGCGACAAAGGCAGATGTCTTCGGGCAAGATGAAATGGGGCCATGGGAACTCTGCTCTGAGGAGAAAGCTGAAGCTGAGGATGCTGTGATTGCATAGGAGTGCCCTCAAGATACATTTGAACTGGTTGATTAAAAGTAGCTCAGAGCTTCCTCAGTGGAGACTGGTTTCTGAACAGGGAAAGGTGAAAAGGTGCTGTAATGTTAGTATCCTGAACACTGAGCCAATGGCCCATGTTCAAGTCCATTCTGCCCCAAATATGTCACAATATGTCCAAACAGGTTAATTAAAAATATTTAGAAATATAGAGGTTAGAACCAAATTATGCAAAGCTGTATGTTCAAAATCAGATTAAGGAAATGGAATTGAACAGATGATTCTTCTAATATCAAGATTCATCATGCACCAAAGTAAAGACCAATTAAGTTAAATTAAGGAATATGTCAACACATCAAAGGATAACATGCCCCCCACCCTCCATTACCAGTGAAGAGAGAAGCTATTGAACATTTGATGGAGAATAAAAATCCATATCCCAAGACCCCAAAACTAGCAATATCCAGAAGGGGATGCATATTGGTCAAACTGAAATCTGTTGAATTGAATAAGTACATTTCTGTCTGCTGTTGAGGTGCCCTGTTAAAATCAATTCAGTGTAAGAAATTGACTTATAGATACATGTTCTGTGTATTAAATCTACGGTGGTTTAAATGTATAAATGAATGATCGTAAACATTTGGACTTAGTAACTCTACTGTAACAAACATTATATATTCCATCTCTGAATTTCTTAAACTAAAATCTCTTTGAATTTACTGTCTGAATATCCTCATCTACCTTTTAGTTTAGATACCTTTAAGAATTTAAGAATTAAAAGTAATTTCTGGTCTGATAGATGAATTCTGATTTGGCATTGATATAATTAGGACCAACAGTTGGTGTTCACAAAAACAGGGATGAGACAAAATGATTCATATTCAGATAAGTACATGACTTTGAAACAAATCTACTATTTATTACAAATAAGTAGCCTCTGGCTACCGGCAAACTAATGAACAGTGAGCATACAATTCTATGGATGAAAACTTCAACTCTCTTATAAACTCACCCTTACATATACACATGCACACACACAGACAAGACAGGCAAAAACATTGAGGATTTGAAAGTGAGGAAAATACTGAGATAGGAGGTTCAGTGGTTCCTATTTAGATGGTAGATGAGATCATCCTTATAATTCTAGTACTGGTCAGAATGCTGACTCTTGGTCTTCCTTCTCCAGAAGCTTTCATTGGTTAATAGGAGGCACAAGGTGGCTGGTTCACACTTATAAAAGGTCTCCAAACTATTAAGTAAAAGACAAGGATTACAGGAACTTCTAAAGGAAAAATAAACTGGTTTCCTTCAAGCTTAAAGTAGCTTTTCCTACAAAGAACAGGAAATACTCTTGAGCTACAAGGTTCCACTCACAGTGATTGTATTCACAAGTGATCATGACATTGACTTCTGTTGCCAGAGGCAGGTGTCGTCCCCTGGCCTCAGAGGGCCACACATCCAGGAAGTAACATAGAGGGACCGATGGTCTGAAAGCTTTTCCCTATGTTGTTCACAGGCCCAAGTTGTTCAGCTACCTGAGACCCAAACAGATAATTACTGGCAGGCAGAAGGTCTTTATTGCTGAAACCTGGTCACTAGTCCACAGACCAGACCAATCAGCTGCTTGTTGTTCCTCGGTCTCCATTTCTATATACCCCAAAGGTCCAGCTGGTCTACAAACTACACTTCAAATATTGCTTGAACAAGCAGCTGTGTAAACATGGCTTATAACTATTGTGATTTTCCTTCCTTTCAAAATATGCTTCAATCCTCCAGTAACCCTTTTTTTAAAGATATTTTCACATTACAGGTCACAATTAAAAATACAAAAAAAAGACACATCTCTACAAATACTATTTTCAGAAAAATCCAGAGAAACAGAATTTTGTTAGTATGAAACCTTTTCAACCCAGTACAATGAGAAGCTTAATTATATATCTCACAAGAACTTGAAACACTCTTAGCATCAGACAAGTGAAATTCAGTTCAAATATATACAGGCTTTCCTGAACAGAGACATTGATTCGTCTTGGAGAACATTAAATGATAGAGAATACTTGAAACACAATGCACTGTCATGAGCTAAAGGAAAATGATACCATCTAATTTTGAAATTGCAGTTGATACAAACAAGGGAGCTGCGAGAGACAGATAGAAGAGATCATTAAAGAAAAGGAACAATAAGTGTGTAGGAACAAGTTCAGTTTTTATAATTTCCACTTCATGATTTAGAGTTACAGTTAACTTGTACAATACAACTGTTGCATTATCAGAGCTACAGGGGTCTCAAACCACAAAAGCTCAGATGAGGGATTATAAACCAGAGAACAAACTTTCCAACCAGCAACTAAAGGTTGGTCAAATTGTCCTCAGGGAATATTTTAATGAAATAAAACCAAAGGAAGATCATGCCTGTGAAGAACTGAAAATATTTGAGTTGGAAGGAACAGTCAGTCTTCATTGCACTCACTTGACTAAATTCAGTCCCAGTACAAAATCCAATTCCAAAATCAATCTCAAACTCACCATGTGATTAGGATATTTGTGCACCTGATTGAGAACGGCAAAATCTATCATCCCTTATTGAAGATGTTGAAAGTAGAGATTTCCTGATTGAACCAGTCTACACTGTTATTTCTGTAGGAGAAAGTGAGGACTGCAGATGCTGGAGATCAGAGCTGAAAAATGTGTTGCTGGAAAAGCGCAGCAGGTCAGGCAGCATCCAAGGAGCAGGAGAATCAACATTTCGGGCATAAGCCCTTCTTCAGGAATGAGGAGGGTGTGCCAAGCAGGCTAAGATAAAAGGTAGGGAGGAGGGACTGGGGGGAGGGGTTTTGGGAATACGATAGGTGGAAGGAGGTTAAGGTGAGGGTGATAGGCCGGAGAAGGGGTGGGGGCGGAGAGGTCGGGAAGAAGATTGCAGGTCAAGAAAGTGGTGCTGAGTCCGAGGGTTGGGACTGAGATAAGGTGGGGGGAGGGGAAATAAGAAAGCTGGAGAAATCTGCATTCATCCCTTGTGGTTGGAGGGTTCCTAGGCAGAAGATGAGACTCTTTTCCTCCAGGCGTCATGTTGGCATGGTCTGGCGATGGAGGAGGCTAAGGACCTGCATGTCCTTGGCGGAGTGGGAGGGGGAGTTAAAGTGTTCAGCCATGGGGCAGTTGGTGAGGATGTTCCAGAGGTGTTCTCTGAAACGTTCCACAAATAGGCAGCCTGTCTCCCCAATGAAGAGGAGTTATTCTGTTATTTCTGTATCACTGAAATGTCAAACCAAAAGAATAACTAATTCTCATTACCATAATAACAAAAACAAGTTTCAGAAACAATCATAGACGTTTGTTAAGACAAGGGGAAGGATGACTTCCTTTCTCCTACACGGAGACAGCATCTTGTGTTTATAAACTGGGAATGGTAAACAATGCACAAGACACTTCAGAAGTGGACAAACTTCAGAACAGGTCACTCAGAGTGAGAAGATATTAATTTGAAATGAATTCTTTTAATTGCTTGCATGAGCAATTGATTTAATTTATTTTCTTAAATCATTTAAGAAAAATGATTTAATGCAAAAGACTAGATCTTCCAAGTGATGTTTTTTCCTTTGGGAGTAACAAAAGACAGAAGTTGAAGAAGAAGTATCTGCTGCGGCATTATGAGACTTTGGTACAATTTACAACAAACTATTGGAATGATATCAAAGGATAAGGTGATTCTACACAGCTCAGTTGTAGACTTGCAATTTGTACTAATCATAGCAATTATAACTTTGATTAGTGCAAAAAGGAAGTTTAACAAATTAAAACAACGGTCTGAATTTAACCAGATATCAGCTCTGTCACACTTGGGGTGAGTTTCATGAAGGGTTTCTCTCTGCCAGCCCTCGCGGGATTTTTCAAATTATTCTGCACGACTCTCTTCATTAGCTACCCATCATGCCTCTATGGCATCCCTCCTCTCTCTTCCTCACTCTTGACAGAGGCGGAAGTATCTGCCTTGACTGGGACCACCTGGGATTCTTAATACCAGTGCTTTACTTAAAGCCCAGCTGAACACTCACTCGAGCACTGCCAGCCAAGAATTGGCCTTCACTATGCATGTAGAGAAGGGGAAACTTTTACTGGCCTATTCAAAATACATGTTGACACAATGCATGAAAGGAAAATTTTGAAGATGTCCGAGAGATTTACTAAATATGCTGCAGAATTACTGAGATGGAGATTTAAACTGTTGGTATATATCAATTTGAATGTTATGACAGAATCCTCTTAGCATGGATATCACCAGCTCCAGGCATGTGCGATGTCTGCCTCCACACTGTAGAAACTTCAATGGTATATAACATCATAACACGTAGGAGCAAATGGAGGCCATTTGATCCATTGAGACTGCACTGTTATTCATGAGATCATGGCTGATCTGACAATCCTCAACTCCACCAATCTGCCTTTCCTCTATTACCCTTGATTCCCTTACTAATTAAAAACCTGCCTCGCTCAGCATTGATCTTACTTAATGGCCCCACCTCAACAACCCTCTGTGGTAAATAATTCCATTGATTTCATCACACAAAGTGAAGAAATTATTTATACTCTGTGCCTAAGTCCCTTCCTCTGAGATTGTGTTCTCTGGCCCTTGACTCTGCCACCAGGGGAAACACTGCCTACATATCCACCAAGTCAAGATCCTCAAGAATCTTACATGTTTCAATAAGGTGTCCCCTCATTCTTGGAAATGCCAATGAATAGAAACCCAACCAACTCAACTTATCCTCTTCTGAAAATCCCTCCACTCTCAAAATCAACCCAGTAAACCCTCTTTGGATTGTCTCCAGTAACAAATTACCTTTCCTTAGATAAAGAGACCAATCCTGTTTACAGTGTTCCATCTGTGGTCTGACTAGTGCATTGCTCATTCTAACAGGATTCCCTACATATCCACTCTATTACTTTCAAAATAAATGTCAACACTCCATTTGTCTTCCTTCTTAAATACTGAGCATGTATGCCAGATTTTTGTGATTCATACATGAAGATCCTCAAATCCCTCTGCGCTGGAAGCTTTTGCAGGCTTTCCTCATTTAAATAATATTCAACTCTTTTATTCTCCCTAACAAAATGCAGAAACTTACATTTTCCTACAGTATATTCCATCTGCCTAGTCTCTTAACCTGTCTATTCTCTCTATATACACACTTTATTATCTTCACAACATGTCAAACAGTCATAGTCATAGAGATGTACAGCATAGAAACAGACCCTTCGGTCCAACCTGTCCACGCCGACCAGATATCCCAATCCAATCTCATCCCACCTGCCAGTATCCGGCCCATATCCCTCCAAACCCTTCCTATTCATCTGCTCATCCAAATGCCCCTTAAATGTCGCAATTGTACCAGCCTCCACCACATTCTCTGACAGCTCATTCCATACACGTACCACCTTCTGCGTGAAAAGGTTGCCCCTTAAGTCTCTTTTATACCTTTCCCCTCTCACCCTAAAGCTACGCCCTCTAGTTCTGGAATCCCTGACCCCAGGGAAAAGACTTTGTCTATTTATCCTATCCATGCCCCTCATAATTTTGTAAACCTCTGTAAGGTCACCCCTCAGCCTCTGACACTCCAGGGAAAACAGCCCCAGCCTGTTCAGCCTCTCCCTGTAGCTCAGATCCTCCAACCCTGGCAACATCCTTGTAATTCTTTTCTGAAGCCATTCAAGTTTGACAACATCTGTCCGATAGGAAGGAGACCAGAATTGTATGTGATATTCCAACAGTGCCCTAACCAACCAATATCCTGTACAGCCGCAACATGACTTCCCAACTCCTGTACTCAATACTCTTGACCAATAAAGGAAAGCATACCAAATGCCTTCTTCACTATCCTACCTACCTGCGACTCCACTTTCAAGGAGCTATGAACCTGCACTCCAAGGTCTCTTTGTTCAGCAACACTCCCTAGGACCTTATCATTAAGTGTATAAGTCCTGGTAAGATTTGCTTTCCCAAAATGCAGCACTTCGCATTTATCTGATTTAAACTCCATCTGCCTCTTCTTTGACCATTGGCCCATCTGGTCCAGATCCTGTTGTAATCTGAAGTAACTCTTTTCGCTGTCCACTACACCTCCAATATTGGTGTCATCTGCAAACTTACTAACTGTACCTCTTATGCTCACATCCAAATCATTTATGTAAATGACAAAAAGTAGAGGGCCCAGCACTGATTCTTGTGGCACTCCACTGGTCACAGGCCTCCACTCTGAAAAACAACCCTCCACCACCATCCTCTCTGTCTTCTACCTTTGAGCCAGTTCTGTATCCAAATGGCTAGTTCTCCCTGTAAGGGAATCAAGAGTTATAGAGGAAAGGCAGGTTGGTGGAGTTGAGGATTATCAAATCAACCATAATCTCATTGAATGACAATGCAGACACAATGGACCAACTGGTCACCAATTGACACTCCTACGTCTTGTGGTCTTATGAACCATTGAAGCTTCTACAGTGTGGTAAAAGATATCACACATGCCTGCAGCTTGTGATATCCATGCTTAGGGGATTCTGTCATAACTTATTCAAATTGAGATCTACCATCAGATTCTATCTCCATCTCAGTAATTCTGCAGCATAGTTAGTAAATCCCTCAGACATCTTCAAAACGTTCCTTTCAAACATTGTGTCGATGTGTATTTTGAATAGACCAGTAAAAGTAATGCTTTACAAATTCACATGAACCCTGCTGCCTTACAGAAGCACACAGGACCTTAGTAAGGGACGAAAACGTTTTAAGCCAGAAAAGTAACTTAAAGTATTTAAGTGGCTTTAAATATTTTTAAACTCACCATAAAAATCAACCCTCACAGCTATGCTTTTCCAAACTAACCTTACATCATCTATTAAAAGATCAAAAGCTTACATTTTTAACTTTTGAGGATTGAGCTAAACATTAAGTTTTTATGTTAATTTGGCTGGCATTCCTTTGAATATTCATCCACAATCGGTATGGTAAATGTGGAATTTCAAAACAGTAAGTGTGCTTGAACAATCAATGTGCATGTCAGACATACGACAGTGAGGTGATTGAGTGACTGATATTCATACAGTGAGATGACTTATTTCTTAACTGTTCTGAACTAATTCCTTTCTCCAGGATGAACTGTTTCTGTGTCTAACTCCCAACAGGACATGTACAAACTGAAATTAAAAGCTTTCAAAGCTATGGGTGTTCCCAAAGCAAAACAGAAGGTCTGATTACTGCTGAACCAAAAGCAGGCCATGGCATTTAGATTGATAAGACTTTTGTACTTGCACCAAGTTTAAAATCAATGCAATAAGTACGTTTTGTTAAACGTGAGTAGGCTGAATCACCAATTTCTACTTGAAGTACCTCTGGTATCTTTTGCGGTGGTGGAGGTTTTAATTTTATTTCTTTGTACAAGCAAGCATTTAGCTTTTGGATTCTCTGAAAACACATCCTACCGCTGCATATTTATTTGAAATGACCCATAATTAGCAGCATTTTTTTCAATGTAGTTGGGAACTGCTTACAGCTTTCAGACTTTCTTTGTTCTACATTACCAACAATAACTCTGAAGCCCAGATTTTCCAATGTGAGATACTATTGGAGTAAATACAGACTTGGGGTGAGTAACAGGACCATGTAGCTAACTCTCTCGGATTTGCCAAGGAAGTTGACATTTCTTTGAGGAAATTTTCCAGCCTCTGGAACTTTCCAAAAATGACCTCTCCTCTGAATTAGACTTAGAGATTTTGAAGGGTTCTGTTGCAATGAATATTTATCCAGGAGAAGTTAGAGGGCTGAAACATTAACGATTAAACTCAACCTTCAACTCACTACTGATACACTCTGACTCCCCCGATCCTTGGCCCAGTTCCTCGTTAACATCCCCATCACCCTGATAAATTCAGTTGAATGTGCCTCCATCATGCTTCTATGCAGCACATTCCACTCATTAACCATTCATTGTGTTATAGAGTCATTGAGATATACAGCACGGAAACAGATCCTTCAGTTCAACTCATCAGTGCTGACAAGATATCCTAAATAAATCTAGACCCATTTAAATGCTTTTAAATGTTGTAATTGTACCTACACTACTTCCTTAGGTTCCTTTTAAATCTTTCCCCTCCCACTGTAAATCTATGCCCTCTAGTTTTGGACTCTCCCACCCCAGGGAAAATACCTTGTCCATTTACCCTATCATTACCCCTCATGATTATATAAACTTGTACAAAGCCACCCCTTCGCCTCTGACACTTCAGCGAATATAGCCCAAGTCTATTCAGCCTCTCTCTATAGCTCAAAACTTCCAACCCTGACAACATCATCGTAAATCTTTTCTAAGCCCTTTCAAATTTCACAACATCCTTCCTAAAGCAGGGAGACCAGAATTGCATGCTGTATTCCTATAGTGGCCTAAACAATGTCCTGTACAGCCGTAATATGACTTCCCAACCCTTGTGTGCAATGCTCTGACCAATAAAGGCAACCGTACCAAATGCCTTCTCACTATCCTATCTACCTGTCACTCCACTTTCAAAGAACTATTAACCTGCACTCCAAGGTCTCTATGGGACCTTACCATTAAGTGTATAATTCCTGCCCTGATTTACCTTTCTAATAAATGTTAAATAAACATTTTTCACCTCGCATTGCTTTCTTTTATAAAATGCTTTAAAACCGTGTCAACATAATATGGTTATTTGGTAGCTTGGTTGACTGCAGTGAGACCAGTAATTGCTCTGATTCACGAGAGGAGCCAGAAGGATGGCCATTTTTGCTGCCTTGTATGGTTACCTTCTTTCTAAAATGTAACTTTAAAACAAAATTGAGTTATGTTCATGCTTGCACTTGACATGACATCTATAAATTACGAATGGAAAGTTTGATGGAAGTGTCAGGCTTACTGCAGTTCCCAGCGAAGCTCAGCGCAGGCTGGAAGAACAACATGTCATTTTCTACTCAGAGACCCTGGAATCCTCCAAACTCAATATCAAGTTCAATAATTTTAGGGCCTGAACTCCCCCATGTCCTATCTCCCAAACCCACACACCAAGCCTTGCTATTAAATAGTCTTATCACAGCACAACACACTGCAGTACACCAGAACTGCAAAAAGAGGAAGAAGAACACCTATTCAATGTATTCGCCAAAAACGGATACCCGCGCAATTTCATCAACAGATGTCTAAGAGAAAGACAACAGAATGAGGACATGCTGCAACCCAAAGGACTAGCCACACTACCATACATCAAGAGCATTTCTGAACTGACAGCCAGACTACTGCGACCACTGGGACTCATAACTGAGTACAGAAGTTGGGAGGTCATGTTGCGGCACTAGAAAAAGAGCAGCAGGCCAAGCAGCATCTGAGCAGCAAGAGAGTCGACATTTTGGGTTAACCCTTCATCAGGATAGGGATGAAACATCAGCTTTGTTATTTAATATCTCCATCCAAATAGTTTCTACATCATCCAATTCAAGGTTATTTCTCACTATTCTATTTATTCCATCCTCTACTAGCGATGCTACCCTGCTGCCCCTTCCTTCCTATCTGTTGTCTTAAAACTTTTCCTAGCTTTGGTCTCTTAATGAGTATATACCCACAACTGTGATAAAATCATACCCACTAACATCTATATGCTGTTAATTTATTTATTTCATTCTAAATACCATACACATTCAAGAAAAGAACTGTTAATTTTGATCTCTTAATATTATTTCCACCTTTGACCTTCTCTGCTGCTGTTTTTTAGTCTTTGCACACTCTAGCTCTTCTTGCCCCACGCTCAGTACGATTATTGAAACAGCTGCCCTGAAATTCTACCATATCCTTTTGTTCGTACACGGACATTTCCTCTCTCCCACACCATCCAACCGGCTTCCATCCATAATCCAAGATGGAGGACAGGAAACATTTCTAGCTATAACAGCTGCTCCTTTTTTGACGTATTTTAGGTGCTGGAGGTGATTTCTTCGAATTCCAGGAGCAGCAATTACTGTTTTATATGCTGTTGCATTGTTTTGGAACTTTGGAAAAAATGTCATAACAACATCAGTTTTAAAAGGGAGAAGAACAGACAAAGGAAGCACATGGTGAGGTCAGTGCAGGAGAGAGAGAGAAAAAACCTGCAGTTACTGGCTTTGATGTTTGATTTTGAGTATCGCTGGACATTGGAGTGCATCTGGGAAATTATCAAACGGTGAAATTCACAACTGATCTTGGAGGAATCGTTGGGTGAAGTTCACAGCACAGAATCAGATAGGTTAATTGTTGTTTTCAGTGTGGCCTACAGAGAATCTGCAGTAATGAGTAGAGTAGGTTCTTTCTTGATTATATATTTTTGGAGATATGTCTCTTGATTAAACTTAAAATATAAGCCATAACTATTAATTTAACCTGGGGCAGTGTTTGTAGAGGAATAAGACGGTGTTATTTTCTGGGTCTGTAGATTGTGAAGAAGCAAAAATGGCCTTTAATAGAGTAATATGTACTTCTTGTCAGATGTGGGAGTTTAAAGAGAGTTTAAGGATTACTGCAGATTATATCTGCCATAAATGCTGCTAGCTGTGAATCTTATCAGATCGAATGGATCGGTTGGAGAGAGGTAGAAGCAATGAGGAATTTGCAACAGTAACAGTATGTGATGGATGGCAGTTATAGGAAGGGGGGAAAAGTCTCAGATACAGTCACATAGATGGGTTAACTCCAGGAAAGGAAAGAGAGGTAGTCAGCTAGTGCAGAAGTCTTTTGTGGATATACCCATTTCAAATAAGTATGCTGTTTTGGAAAATGTAGGGGGTGATGGATTCTCAGGGGAATGTAGCACGAACAGCCAAGTTTCTGGTATTGAGACTGGCTCTAATGCAATGAGGGGCACGTCGAGTTCCAAGAAATCAATTGTGTTAGGGGATTCTCTAGTTCGTGGTACAGACATTTCTGTGGCCAGCAGCAAAAAAGCAGAATGGTGTGTTGCTTCCCTGGTGACAAGATCAAGGATGTCTCAGAGAGGGTGCAGAATGTTCTCATGGGGGACAGGGGCCAGCAAGAGGTCATTTCCACATTGGAACCAATGACATAGGAAGGGAAAAGGTTGAGATTCTAAAGAGAGATTACTGAGAGTTAGGTATAAATTTTAAAAGGAGGTCCTTAAGGGTAGTAATATCTAGATTACTCCCAGTGCTATGAACTAGTGAGGGCAGGAATAGGAGAATAGAGCAGATGAATGGGTGGCTGAGGAACTGGTGTGTGGGAGAAGGATTCACATTTTTGGATCATTGGAATCTCTTTTGGGGAAGAAGTGACCTGTACAAGAAGGAAGGATTGTATCTAAATTGGAAGGGGACTAATATACTGGCAGGGAGGGTTGCTAAAGCTGCTTGGGAGGATTTAAACTAGTAAGTTTGGGGGGGGGGGGGATGAGACCCAGGGAGATAGTGAGGAAAGAGATCAATTTGAGACTAGTACAGTTGAGAACAGAAGTGAGTCAAACAGTCAGGGCAGGCAGGGACAAGGTAGGACTATTGAATTAAATTGCATTTATTTCAATGCAAGGGGCCTAACAGGGAAGACAGATGAACTCTGGGCATGGTTAGGAACATGGGACTGGGATATCATAGCAATTACAGAAACATGTCTCAGGGTTGGGCAGGACTGCAACTTAATGTTCCAGGATACAAATGCTACAGGAAGGATAGAAAGGGAGGCAAGACAGGAGTGGGGGTGGCGTTTTTGATAAGAATAGCATTACAGCTATGCTGAAGGAGAATATTTCTGGAAATATATCCAGGGAAGTTATTTGGGTGGAACTGAGAAATAAGAAAGGGATGATCACCTTATTGGGATTATACGATAGAACCCCTAATAGTCAGAGAGAAATTGAGAAACAAACTTTTAAGGAGTTCTCAGCTATCTGTAAGAAAAATAGGGTGGTTATGGTAGGGGATTTTAACTTTCCAAACGTAGACTGTGTCTGTCATAGTGTTAAGGGTTTAGATGGAGAGAAATTTGTTAAGTGCGTACCAGAAATTTTTCTGTTTCAGTATGTGGATGTACCTACTAGAGAAGGTGCAAACCTTGACTTACTCTTGGGAAATAAGGCAGGGCAGGTGATTGAGGTGTCAGTGGGGGAGCACTTTGGGGCCAGCGACTATAATTCTATTAGATTTAAAATAATGATGGGAAAGAATAGACCAGATCTAAAAGTTGAAGTTCTAAATTGGAGAAAGGCTAACTTTGATGGTATTAGGCAAGAATTTTCGAAAGCTGATTGTGGGCAGATGTTCGCAGGTAAATGTACGGCTGAAAAATAGGAAGACTTCAGAAATGAGATAACAAGAATCCAGAGAAGGTACATTCCTGTTAGGGTGAAAGGGAAGGCTGGTAGGTATAAGGAATGCTGGATGATTAAAGAAATTGAGGGTTTGGTTAAGAAAAAGAAGGAAGCATATGTCAGGTATAGACAGGATCGATTGAGTGAATCCTTAGAAGAGTATAAAGGAAGTAAGAATATACTTAAGAGGGAAATCAGGAGGGCAAAAAGGGGACATGAGATAGCTTTGGCAAATAGAATTAAGGAGAATCCAAAGACTTTTTACAAATACATTAAAGACAAAATGATAACTAGGGAGATAATAGGGCCCCTCAAAGATCAGCAGGGCGGCCTTTGTGTGGAGCCGGAGAAAATGGGGGAGATACTAAATGAATATTTTGCATCAGTATTTACTGTGGAAAAGGATATGGAAGATATAGACTGTAGGGAAATACATGGTGACATCTTGCAAAATGTTCATATTACAGAGGAGGAAGTGCTAGATGTCTTGAAACAGGTAAAGGTGGATAAATCCCCAGGACCTGATCAGGTGTACCCGAGAACTCCGTGGGAAGCTAGAGAAGTGATTGCTCGGCCTCTTGCTGAGATATTTCTTTCATCAATAGTCACAGGTGAGGTGCCTGAAAACTGGAGGTTGACTAATGTGGTGCCACTGTTTAAGAAGGGTGGTAACGACAAGCCAGGGAACTATAGACCAGTGAGCCTAACCTCGGTGGTGAGCAAGTTGTTGGAGGGAATCCTGAGGGACAGAATATACATGTATTTGGAAAGGCAAGAACTGATTCGGGATAGTCAACATGGCTTTGTGCATGGGAAATCATGTCTCACAAATCTGATTGAGTTTTTTGAGGAAGTAACAAAGAAGATTTGATGAGGGCAGAACAGTAGATGTGATCTATATGGACTTCAGTAAGGCGTTTGACAAGGTCCCCTATGAGAGACTGATTAGTGAGGTTAGATCTCATGGAATACAGGGAGAACTAGCCATTTGGATACAGAATTGGCTCAAAGGTAGAAGACAGAGGGTGGTGGTGGAGGATTGTTTTTCAGACTGGAGGCCTCTGACGAGTGGAGTGATTTGGATGCGAGCATAAAAGGTACAGTTAGTAAGTTTGCAGATGACACCAAAATTGGAGGTGTAGTGGACAGCGAAAAGAGGATAACCTCAGATTACAACAGGATCTTGACCAGATGGGCCAACGGGCTGAGAAGTGGCAGATGGAGTTTAATTCAGAGAAATACGAAGTGTAGCATTTTGGGAAAACAAATCTTAGTAGGACTTAGTAGGACTTATACACTTACTGGTAAGGTCCTAGGGAGTGTTGCTGAACAAAGAGACCTTGGTTCATAGCTCCTTGAAAGTGGAGTTCCAGGTAGATGGGGTTGTGAAGAAGGCATTTGGTATGCTTTCCTTTATTGGTCAGAGTATTGAGTACAGGATTGGGAGGTCATGTTGCGGCTGTACAGGACATTGGTTAGGCCATTGTTGGAATATTGCGTGCAATTCTGGTTTTCCTCCTATTGGAAAGATGTTGTCAAACTTGAAAGGGTTCAGAAATATTTACAAGGATGTTGCCACAGTTTGAGGATTTGAGCTATAGGGAGAGGCTGAACAGGCTGGGGCTGTTTTCTCGGAGCATTGGACGCTGATGGATGACTTTATAAAGGTTTACAAAATTATGAGGGGCTTGGATAGGGTAAATAGGCAAAGTCTTTTTCCTGGGGTCTGTGAGTCCAGAACTAGTGGGCATAGGTTTACGGTGAGATGGGAAAGATATAAAAGAGATCTACGGGGCAACTTTTTCATGTAGAGGGTGCTACATGTATGGAATGAGCTGCCAGAGGAAGTGGTGGAGGCTGTTACAATTGCAACATTTAAGAGGTATTTGGATGGGTTATATGAATAGGAAAGGTTTGGAGGGATTTGGGCCGGGTGCTGGCAGGTGGGACTAGATTGGGTTGGGATAACTGGTCAGCATGGATGGGTTGGACCGAAGGGTCTATTTCCATGCTGTACACCTCTATGACTCTATGACTCTCTGTACACAGTCCTAATTATTAGGCTCACTAGACTTGGCCCTTTTACAGGTCATGTGATGTCCATGTGACTGGAACAGCTCACTTCTACCCCAGTATAGTGTCTCAGAAACTGAAACCCATTCCATTCATATCACTCTTTGCTCATGGCACATTATTACCATTTGATGTTTAACTCAACTGCAATCTATTCAATACCTTAGATTTGGGTGTTTTGTGGGAATTTTGTGTTATTTCCTCCTTCTTTACCATTTAAATGAAAACCCAAGCTTCTTATGACTTCACAAGGTTTTTACTAATCTCCGCTAATTCTCAGTAATATGCCAGCAAATAGTAACACAAGCCTAGACATGTACGTCGTATCACACCAGCTGTTCCCAACATGTTCCTTCATGTGTCAAGAGTTCTACTTCGGTCTGTACAAGGTCTCAGCAAGGTCTTTGATCTTCTTTCTCCACAGCGAGAAGGTGAGATAGATCCTACATATTATTGCTTTCACATGTAGCACCACCAAACATGGCAGATTGTTCTGATGCAAGAAAGAGGTTGTTAATTAAATCTCCAGTTTCACAAGTCCTCCACTTACTGAAGGTCATAAGCTGGTATTTGTGTGACATGAGTGTTACTTGTCACTTGTCAGCCCAAGCCTAGATTTTGTCCCAATCGTGTTGCATTTGAACATAGACTGCTTCAGTATTGGAAGAGTCATGAAAGGTGCCAAGCATCGTGCAATCATCAGTGAACTTTCCTGTCGCCGACATTGTAATGGAGGGAAGGTCATTGAGGAAACAGCTGAAGATGATTGAGCCCAAGATACTACCCTGAAGAACTCTTGCAGAGATGTCCTGAAGCTGAGATGACTGATCTCCAAAAACCATCTTCCTATGTGCCACGTATGACTTCAATCAGCAGAGTTTGCCCATTGATTCCATGTTTGCTATGGTTCCTTGATGCAACACTAGGATGACAGTCTTGATATCAAGTGTTGTCAATCTCACCTCACTGCTGGAATTCACCTCTTCTGTCCATGTCTGATCCAACGAAGTTTCATTGTTTCATTGTCCATCACCATTTACGAATGGATGTAGCAGGACTGCACAACTTAGATCTGATCTGTTGTTTATGGGATTATTCAGTTCTGTTTATCACTTGCTGTTTATGGTTTTGGCATGCAAGGAGCCATAGGTTCATCAGGCTGACACCTTATTTTCAGGTATTCCTGGTGCTGCCTTTGGCATGCCCTCCTGTAGTCTCCATTGAACCAGGGTTGATCCGCTGGTTTGATGGTAATGATTGAGTGGGGGATCTGCCAGGTGATGAGTTTGCACATTGTGCTTGAGTAGAATTCTGCTACTATTGATGGGCAACAGTGTCTCATGGATGCCCAATCTTGATTTGCTAGATCTTTTGGAAGTCTGTCCCATTTAGCACAAGTGTTAGTGCCACCCACAACACAATGGAGGGTATTCTCAATGAGAAGGCAGACCTTTTTCTCCATAAGCACTGTGTGGCGCTCACTCTTAATGATACTGATATGGACAGATGCATCTACAGCTGTCAGATTGGTGAGAATGAAGTCAAGTTTGTGCTTCCCTTTTGTTGGACCCCCTACCACCTACTGGATCCAGTTTAGCAGGTATGTCCTTTAGGATCCGAACAGCTCAATCACTAGTGTGAGCCACTGTTGGTGGCAAACATTGTAATCCCAATTTGCACCCTTGCCACCTCAGGGCTTCCCCCAAGCATTGTTCAACATGGAGTGGTACTGATTCATCTGCACAAGGAGGACAGTACTTGGTAATCAGCAGGATGTTTCCTTGCCCATGATTAACCTGGAGCCATGAGACCTCATGTGGTCCTGAATCGATGTTAAGGACTCTAACAGCAACTCCTTCCTGACTCTATACACTCTGTCACCAGTCTGTTGGGTCTGTCCTGCTGGTGAGACAGGACATATCAGTGGTGGTGATAGCAGTGTCTGGGACATTCTCTGTCAAGTATGATTCCATAAGCGTGACTATGTCAGACTGTTGCTTGATTTGTGAGACTGTTCTCCCAAGTTTGGCACCACTCCCAGATGTTCTAGATTAATGCCTACTCATTGATGGATGTCCACCAGCTCAATCCTGGCCACCCATAATGACAACTACGATTGAAAGACTTTTCCAATGGCATCTCCAATGTCTGTGCCAGAATAACACCTAGGAAGTGGAGGTGTTGCATTGCTCTTAACCCATTGAGCATACCTGGGTTGTTTCCATGTCGGATGATGCAAACTCCATGGTACAGTTTACTTTGAAATTAAACAAGTTATTTACATTCAGTGCCTTATAATTTGGGTGAGGACACCTAATTGTGGAGCCACTGATATGATACAGTTCCAGTGTGTCACAAGCTTCTGATGAGCTTTGATCTTAATTTTTTTTAGCATTCATGTCACATGTGTGAAGGTGTTGGACACATCGAAAAATAACAAGTGTGTAAATCTTTACTTACATTCCACCACCAGGAAAAAAGGAAACACTCGAGTGGCCAGTGACAAACAGTGCCCTTCTCATCAATGGACAATGCTGCGTGATCAAATAAAGTGAAGGGAGGGCAGGGATTAGATCAAAACAGAGTTGGAGGGGGAAATAAATTACTCCACTCTCTACGGTGCCCACCTCTCCCTGAACAGCTCGAGGGAGTTGACAGACACCGGGTGCTCCTTCTTCAGGCATTTGTCAGTTTGTAGACTGTGACAAATGCAAGGATCCCTCCTATTTATAATCTATATTAAGGCTTACACAAAGATAAAACATATCTAAGTTGCTGATGGCAATGTTAGATGGGGGTGACATTTGTGAGGAAAGCACCAAGAAACTGAAAAGAGATATGGGCAGGTTAAGTCTATGGACAATAGGATGGTAGATGACCGTAATGTGGTAAAGTGTGAGATTATTTAATTCTGTCATAATAGATTAGTTTTTTTTAAAGAAGGGGTGAAACTTACAAGTGTTCACGTTCAGACAGACCTGAGCCTGTGGGGAACACAGAAAGTTGGCATGCAAGTAAAATGAACAACTAGGAAAGCAAAACAAAATGTTTTCCTTTATTTTTGTATTCTAATCCCCTAGCAACGAGGTCTTGTTATAATTGTACAAGATTGGGAGAGATTTAAAGTATGGGTGCAATTCTGGTCTCCAGTTTTAAAGAAGGATATACTTGCATTGTAAATAGTACAGCAAAGGTACAGTTGTTGGATTCCTGGGTGGAGGGTTATCTACAACGTGGCAAAGTAAATTGGCTCCATATTATCTGGAGTTCAGAAGATGAGAGGTGATCTCATTAAAACATTCAAGGTTCCCAACAGCTATGACAGGGGAGATACAAAGTCAGCATCACTCCCACTTGTGATCCAGCTATATTATGACCAATAAGAAGCTGTATTCCTGAAACTGAGAAGGTCTCTATTACCCCAGCTGATAAAGGCTGGTGCTGCATAAAGCACAGCATGGCAGGCAACTTGCTTGGAGCAAGAGAGTCGACGTTTCGGGTATAACCCTCCTTCAGGATTGAAGGGGTCTGCTCGAAACATTCACTTTCTCGCTCCTCGGATGCTGCGTGACCTGCTGTGCTCCTTCCGGTGCCAAGCTTTATCAACTCTCAGTTTCCAGCATCTGCAGTCCTCACTTTCTCCTCTCGCACTCCGACCCCCACATCACCACTTTTCATCAGACTCTCCAAGTTCATCTTATATAATGGAGTACTCTCTTCTCACTATGAATTCCACACATTCTCACCTTTTCTGGCAACATTCCGTCCAAAACACATACTTCTTCACCTCACATTGTCAAATATTGACTTGCTCCCAAAGCTCTTAAAATTTTAAATTTTTTCCCCTCCTCCTCCTGGCGCACATTTTATTTTATTTTCACACTAAACTTAAATTACAGACAATATTTTAAAAAGAACTGGCTTAACTGCAACTCTATCAAAATGCTTAACCATGTAATATTAAAGCATCTAGAAGAAAGTGAGGACTGCAGATGCTGGAGATCAGAGCTGAAAAATGTGTTGCTGGAAAAGCGCAGCAGGTCAGGCAGCATCCAAGGAGCAGGAGAATCGACGTTTCGGGCATAAGCCCTTCTTCAGGCAACACATCTTTCAGCTAATATTAAAGCATGTTGACTACAACTGACTAGCTGCTCCAATATAGCAGCTTCTTATCAACAGCCTTGTCAAACTCAAATTCAGGAGAGCTCGAAAACAGAAGCCCAGCAGTAAGGACAGAACAACAGCTTTTGCATTAATTCATGTAGTTTTTGAGCAAAGTACAATGTATCTCTGCAAGTACAAATTCACCCTACAAACATATATGTATATGTATATGTGGGTTTGTGTGTGTCTGTCTGTCTGTCTGTGGTGGGAGGTTGTGAATGTGACAGAGTGTATATGTGTGTGTATGAGTGTAGAGTGTCTAAGTCTGTGAGGGGGTGCATGTGTGAGTGTGGGAGTGTGTGTCTGTAGGAGAGTGTGTGTGTGTGTGTGTGTGTGTGGGGGGGGATCAGGGGTTGTGATTGTCTGTGAGAGAGTGTATATGTGTGTGTTTGAGTGTAGAATGGTCTAAGTCTGTGAGAGGATGCATGTGTGAATGTGGGAGTGTGTGACTGTGTGTATGTGTGTATAGTACAATGGTGGTCACCTGTAGTGTGACATGAACTAAGGTCCCGGTTGAGACCCTCCCTATGGGTACCGAACTTAGCTATCAGCCTCTGCTCGGCCACTTTTCTCTGCTGCCTGTCCCGAAGTCCACCTTAGAGGATGGTCACCCGAAGGTCCAAGGTCGAATATCCTGGACTGCTGAAGTGTTCCCCACCTGGGAGGGAACACTCCTGTCTGTTGATTGTT
The DNA here is from genome assembly GCF_020745735.1 of Hemiscyllium ocellatum. Taxonomy (NCBI): domain Eukaryota; kingdom Metazoa; phylum Chordata; class Chondrichthyes; order Orectolobiformes; family Hemiscylliidae; genus Hemiscyllium; species Hemiscyllium ocellatum. Next base: position 42,699,374 of record NC_083426.1, read on the forward strand.
GTGCGGTGCCCATTCATCCGTTGCCGTAGCCTTTGCTCGGTTTCCCAAATGTACCATCCTCAGGGCATCCTAGCCTGCAACGTATAAAATAGACATAGATGGCTGAGTCACATGAGTACCTGACATGTACAAGGTGGGAGGTGTCCCCACGTGTAATGGTGGTATCCAAGTCCACACTCTGACACATCTTGCAGCGCTTACCGTGACAGGGTTGTATGGAGTTGTTCTGAATGCCAGGCAGTTTGCTACAAACAATGATCTGTTTGAAGTTTGGCAGTTGTTTAAAGGCGAGCAGTGGAGGGGTGGGGAAGGTCTTGGCGAGGTGCTCATCCTCATTGGTAATGTTTTGCAAGTCACGAAGAACATGGCGTAGTTTTTCAGCTCCTGGAAAGTACTGGACAACAAAGGGTACCCTGTCAGTTGCAGCACGTGTCTGTCTCCTGACAAGTAATGACCATCAATCAATTCAACTTCATAGCTGAATCACATGATTTCTTCTGCACTCTCTGTTTTGATTCCATCCCATTTAGGACTATAATCGTGCCACACCACACGATGGAGGGTGTCCTCAACGTAAAAGCAGAACTCTGTCACCACAAGGACTGTGCAGTGGTTATTCTTACCAACACTGAAATAACAATTGATCCAGAATTGCAAGTATCTACAAGAATGTGATGAACTGAGCAACATTCTTCTGCGATCTCAACCCTTTCTAGTTTTGCTTACAAATAGCATTCTACCCACAATTAATTGAAAGAACAACTTATGCAACTCCAGGAGAGGATCGTTTTCCTGCTGATAATAAAAAGTAACTGAATAACTAAGGAGTAAAGAATGCCTCAACTGCGAACTAAATTTCTTTGGAAAACGGGAGCAGTAAAACATCAGCGGAATTCATGTCAGTGTTAATGGCCCTGAAGACTTTCCTCAGTATTCCATTTGCTTAATTTTCTGAAATTAAATCAAACAATACCTTTGACATTTTAGGGAATTAACATTAAAATGCAATGATTATAGAAGTCAGATCTTTTCAAAAAAAGAACAACTTCAGATACAGGTTGAATTGCTGTGTGACTGACATTCAGAAATTCTTATATAACATATTAAGTTAAAAACAATAAACTGTGTTGACAAACACACAGGAACAAAATAGACAAGCAAATTCAGCAGGAAACAAATCATTGGGATTTTTAAAATTCTCAAACATGGATGAGCAATTGATGTTGGAATAGACAGCAACAACCCATCCTGAGAACATTTTCTAAGCTTCCTTTTAATGAGTTTTTATTTAAACAGAATTCACACAACTAAATACGTTCTAAAACCTACTTCTCCATTTATAATTTGTAATTTGGCAGTTCTTCTCCTCTAATTCTTTCTCTTCCAGTGTACATAGATGTCTATGTCTAACATTGTCATGCAACTGAGCTCTTCTCCTTTTATTTTTATACCTTCCACTGGAGTAACCGCACTGTCAAGATCAATTTCTCTCCAGATAACAAAATGACTTCCTACACTGCTCATCTGCTACTTGAGTCAAGTCTCAGTTTCCGATTGTCCAATAAAATATAATAAAATTTCTCTCATCATTATTATTTATTTCTAATATAACTGCCTAAGTGGCACAATCTGTCGCAGCTATACGTCAGGGTGGTATCACCTTTGAGACTCCTACTCTATCATCAAGTCATTGAGTTTTAAAGTATAGAAATAGGCCCTTTGGCCCATCATTTACACACTGTTCATCAAACATTCATCTATTCCAACTGGATGCTATCGCACTTAGCTAATAATCTTGTATGCAATGGCATTTCAAGTGTTCACCTAAATAGTTTTGAAAAATCTTGAGGGTTTGCATCTCTACCTTTATTTAAGTAATGACTTCCATGATATTCATAGCTCTGTGGGTGAGGAAAGTTTCCTGAAATACTTCCTATATGTCACGCTCTGTACTTTAAAACTGTGCCCCAGATTATTGACAATTTCTACTGAGGGGGATCGATTATCTATATCTACGCTTTTTAAGTCCTCAGAACTTTGTCACACCTCAATCAGAGCTGAACTCAACCTTTGCAATTCAAAGGAAAACAATCCCACTCTATCTAGTCATCTTGATAGCTGAATAATTTGAGACCATACAACGTCCTGGTGAATTTCTTCAGCACTCATTCTCAAGCAACCACATTTTAACTATATAGCGAAGCTCACACTGTACACGGTACGCGGGGTGTGGCCTGAGTAACAGATACATAACTCTGATACATAGCTCCACCATAACCTCCTTGCTCTTGCATTCAATGTCTTCACTCATAAAGGCAAGAATCCCAAGGTGTAACATTTCATGGTCTCCACACAGGACTTTGCTGGACAGTGACAACAAACCACTTCAATTCCATGTTTCAACACTTTGCCAATAAGCTTGTATGCTACAGCATTTCAAGCATTCATATCAATTTGGTTTGAAAAGTCTTGAGGGTTCGTGTCTCTACCATCCATTAGGACAGTGATTTCCTCATAAACACAATCCTCTGACTAAAAAGATTTTACTCAAATCCCCTCTACATGTCCTGCTCAGTACTTTACAACTGCATACCCCTCTTCCAAGAATAAAGGATAGCCCCTATCTACCCTGTTTACATGTTCAATAGTTTGTACACCTCAATCAGGTTGACACCTTGTTTTTTGGTACACCTGATGCTGCTCCTGGCATGCTGTCCTGCATGATCCCATTGTACCAGAATTGATCCCTGGATGGATGGCAATGGTTCAGTGGAGAAGATGCAAATGGAGTTGCAGATTGTGTTTGAGTACAGTTCTGCTATTGCAAAAAGTCTCATGCATGCCTGTTTTGAGTGGTTTGTCTGTTTCAAGTCCATCCCATTGAGCACTGTGATACTGCCACACAACAGCATGTAATGCATTCTCAATATGATAGGGAGTGTGTCTTCACAAGTACTGTGCGGTGGTCACTCTTACCCATTCTGAAATGAACAGATGCATCTACATATGCAGATTGATGAGCATGAGGCCAAGTCGTGTTGTCCTCTTGTTCGTTCCCTCATGACCTGTTACAGATCCAATCTTGTACTCACCAACTCGGTCAGTAATGTCACTGCTCAGGCCTGCATGATGATGGACATTGAAGCCACCCCCCCCAGACTCAGACTATGTTCTGTGACCTTGCTTCATGCAATTCTTCCTCAATATGTTATGCAACATGGAGGATGATGGATTCACAAGCTGAGGGGGGTGGTTGGAGTGTGGGGAAGAAGTGGCGTGGATCATATGTGGTATTCAACAGAAAGTTTCCTTGGCCATATTTGACCTCATACCATGATAATTAGTGAAGTCCAAAGTAAATGTTAACAACTCCAGACACAATTCCTTCCTGACTGTCTCTCAATGTGCTGCCATCACTGCTCAGTCTGTCCCGTCGATGGGATGGGAAATGCACAAGGAGTTGGTGATAATGGTGTTTGAGAAATTGTTGGCCAAATATGATTCTGTGAGTCTGACTATTTCAGGCTGTGAGGCAGTCCTCCCAGTTTTGAAACTATCTCTCAGATATTAATTCAGAGGACTCTGCAGGGCTAACAGTGGTTAGTCTGTTCCTGTTGTTTCCAGTGCATGGGTCCCAGCTGGTCTGTTCAGTTTCATTCCTTGGTTTTGCGACTTTTTGGAAGAGCTGATGGAACTTAAGGGTTTTTAAGGTACTTTCAGAGGGCAATGAAGAGCCAACCACATTGCTATGGTCTGAAGTCACAAGTAGGCTGCAGCAAGTAAAGATAGCAGATTTGCTTCTCCCAAGGACATTACTGAACCAGATGGGTTTCTATGACAAGCAACAATGGCTTCAGGGTCACTATTATAGATTTTAAATTCCATATTTCTGTTGAATTCAAATTCCAACATTAATCTGGTTTTATTCAAAGCGAAGTCTCCAGAGAAATTTGCCTTGGTCTCTGGATTAGTTCAATGATAACATTGCAAAAAAAGAAAGACAAAAGACTACAGATTATCTTGTATTTATACATGCACAAGGAAGAACCAAAACAGTCAGAAGCTGCTTACAACTCTTCCTGAATAGGCCATTATATATTTACCGACAGTTTTTGTAGTTTGTTATCACAGTAAAACTGTTTTGTGCAACAGTCAGTATTAAGAAATGTTGGTGAAATATCCAGTACTCTCTGTGTTCAATCATGCTAACTTGCATTTGTAATACTATCACGTAGTCTAACGATCCTTCCTTTCTGGCCAATAGTCAGTGTCTGACCCAATCAAGAAGGAAAGATAACTAAAACTGGCAAATGATAAATATTGGTCCAACTCATCCTGAATACGTCAAAACACAGTAACCAGTACAACCAGTATCTTCATTTCCAAGTATGATTTTTCACAACCAATACACGAACAAGGATCAGAACGAGGGCACTTGGCCTTTCGAGCTTGCAACATCATTCAGTAAGATCGTATGGTTGATCAGATTTTAACCTCAACTTGACATTTCTTCATATCCCCAGTCATCGTTCATCCATTTGGCTATCAAGAATCTGTCTACCTCTGCCTAAAAATATTTAAAGATATGGCACCACAGCCTTTTGGCAAAAGTCCTTCCAAAGACTCACAATCTTCTGAAAGAAGAAATGGTTCCACATCTCTTTTAAATCAGCAAAACCTCCAGTTTTAAACTATGACCCCTAGTTCTAGGTACACCCACAAGAGGAAACGTCCTTTCAATATCTACATGGTCAAGTCCCCTCAGGATCTTACATGTTTAAGTTAAGTCACCTCCGACACTACTAAACTCCAGAGAACACAGGGCTAGCCTGTTCAGCCTTTCTTCAAAAGGCAATCTGCCCATTCCAGCTGCAATCAAGTCAACCTTCTCTGAACTGCTTCCAACACATTAACACCTGCAGTTTCCTGTTTACCACCTCCCTCTCCTTATGAATAAAGAAGTTGGATTATCTATTTTTCAATCTAGAGGAACCTTCACCTACTTGTGTGTCTACATTTGATAACTTTCTCTCAGTTTTCCTGCATTTTAGTAATCCTGTGCAGTATGTTATATTCTGTCCAATTTTCTAACCTGCCATCTGTCTTTGCAGAAGTATATGTCTTTTCTGTGAGTTTGACACTAACTTTGACATTTCTCGTTAACCATGCACAGCATGTCCGTCCATTAGAAGTTTTCTCCTTTGTTGGAATGCATCCACTCCACACTTTCCCTAATATCCCCCAAAATGCTAACCACCACAACTCGACTGACCTATTCCTTAACCTAAATTGCCTTTTCACATTCACTTTTCTCTCTGTGAAGGTGGCCAAATGCACAAATCCTCCATCTATAAAGTGTCCCAGGGATCCACTGAGTTTCACAAGCTTTGGTTCTTCTATCTCCAAGCTTTTATGCTTCACATTAACTCTGCTAGGTCTGAGTAAAATGCGATCAAACAGCAACAAAAGCCAAGCTTTACCCCGTACATGTATGTGCTTTCACACCTGTTTTTCCCAACAGTTTCCCTTATCTGAGGGGTTCTACTGCAGGTTGCTGCAAGGTCTTGGACAAGTCGTTGTTTCTTAAAACAGTGTGTCATTAGGTTGTTGCTTAAACTACAGCATTTACAGAGTGTGTTTAGATTGTCACATCTTGCCTGCAAGACAGGAAAACACCGCCACCCCCCCGCACCCCCTTCCCCCAAACACCCCCCACCCCAGGACAACCAATTGCTTACGTCAGCAGAACAAATTAACCAATTAACATCTCATTCCCTCCTTTTATCATTCCATAACTAACTACATGGGGCTGAAAAAGGCGTTAGCAGCTTATTCATGAGAATCTGACAGCCAGTATTTAAGCAAGTTGTTCACACACCATACAATGATTATAACAACAAGAATTACTAGTCCATGCAATAGATAGGAACCCCAGGATCCTCCCATGTGGAAAAAAAAGTGTTCACTAGTAAAGTTCTTAAATCCACAGTCCTTACTGACCAGTCCACCTTTTCCAAGTTGAATGAAAATGAACCAGCTATCCAATAAAGTCCAACCTGAAAACAAAATCCAGTCTGTCCTTACATATCATTCCATGGCGAAATCTGAATTCTTGGATAAGGGCAGTTAAATACTTAACAAATCTGATGAGACTTGTGGAGATGCTTCAGATGGAGAATACCAGCGCAACTGAGCGTGAATTGCAGCAGTGCATGGTAGATAAACGTAGTATGTGGAATGACTGGGGTTGGTTCTGTTTTATACAATGGAGAGGAGATGCATGGATCAGTGCTGTTCTTGCAAGTCATAGAGGTCCCATGCAATGAAGTCTGCTCCCAAGGCAGTGGTTAGGTGTAGCCATCAGTTTGCTTTTGGCCATCTTTGTGTTCGCTGTTGCAATTCCCAACAAGAGAGTCTGAGGATTTTCAGGATCAAATCAAATAGCATTTAATGCATTCTTTGCAGCTTCTGCTCCCACTCTGCTGTCAACTGTAACAAAGCAAAGTGGCTATTTTGATGTTAGCTTGATCAGTGAACCTTCATATCTCTTATGTAGTTAAAAGAGAACATAAAGCTCACATGGTTTAATATACATAGGAAGGCCACTGACAAAAAGCGCACACACCTCCTCTTCACTGTTGTTAGCTTCATCACTTTCCATGCTCATGACTGGGGAGCTGATTGAATCCGTTGTGTCCCCTTATTCCATGCAGGTAGTGCTGATGCTGGGAGAGGAGGAGGTTTTTCCAGAATGGGTGCGATACATTCCAGGGTCAATTGTCTGTCAGAAGACCTGAGCAAGGTTCCCAGGAATGTGACGTGTCACTGAGTGCACAATGGCTAACATTTCCAGGGGCCTGGGTAAGTGGAGTGGGACTTGAATCAGGTTATGGAGGGGTGGGTGGTGGTCCTAAGGCATGCTTTACACATGCATGGGGAAAATGTAGAGACAATGTTAGCTGCTGAAAGTATCTTTGCATTTCCTCTCTCATTCCCTCCTTGCCAAGGTGGGTATCAGTGTGAAGACAGTCAATAGCATTGGTAACAAAGCATCAGGTATTCACACTTGGCCAACTGGAAACACACTTGGCCAACTGGAGTGATCCAGAAGCCTTTGATGCACAGTGTGAACACCCAGGCATCTTCCATATTTGTTTTCCTAGGTCGGGGCGTCCCCCTTAGACCCTGCACAGTGACAATGTCTGGTATGCCCATTGTTGCAGGTGATCGATTTAGCACCTGCGAGTTCACAGAGAACACAATAAGCAGCGATAAAGCAGAATGGCATGTTGCTTCTCTGGTGCCAGGATCAAGGATGTCTCAGAGAGGGTGCAGAATCTTCTCACGGGGTAGAGGGGCCAGCAAGAGGTCATTGTCCACATTGGAACCAACCACATAGGAAGGGAAAAGGTTGCGATTCTGAAGGCAGATGACAGAGAGTTAGGCAGAAATTTAGAAAGGAGGTCCTCGAGAGTAGTAATATATGGAATACTCCCAGTGCTACGAGCTGGTGAGGGCAGGAATAGGAGGATAGAGCAGATGAATGTATGGCTGAGGAGCTGGTGTTTTGGAGTAGGATTCATATTTGTGGATCATTGGAATCTCTTTTGGGGTAGAAGTGACCTGTGCAAGAAGGACGGATTGCACCTAAATTGGAAGGGGACTAATATATTGACAGGGAAATTGGCTAGACTTGCTCAGGAGGATTTAAATGAGGAAAGTGTGGGGGTGGAACCCAGGGAGATAGTGAGAAAAGAGATCAATCTGAGACTAGTAAAATTGAGAACAGAAATGAGTCAAACAGTCAGGGCAGGCAGGGACAAGGTGGGACAAATAAATCAAACTGCATTTATTTCAATGCAAGGGGTCTAACAGGGAAGGCAGATGAACTCAGGGCATGGTTAGCAACATGGGACTGGGATATCATAGCAATTACAGAAACATGGCTCAGGGATGGGCCGGACTGGCAGCTTAATATTCCAGGATACAAACGCTACAAGAAGAGAGAAAGGGAGGCAAGAGAGGAGGGGAATGGCATTTTTGATAAGGGATAGCATTATAGTTAGGCTGAGAGAGGATATTCCCGGAAATACATCCAAGGAAGTTATTTGGGTGGAACTGAGAAATAAGAAAGGGATAATCACCTTATTGGGATTGTATTATAGACTCCCTAATAGTCAGAGGGAAATTGAGAAACAAACTTGTAAGGAGATCTCAGCTATCTGTAAGAATAATAAGTTAGTTAAGGTAGGGGATTTTAACTTTCCAAACATAGACTGGGACTGCCATAGTCAAAAAGGTTTAGATGGAGGGGAATTTCTTAAGTGTGTACAAGACAATTTTCTGATTCAGTATGTGAATGTACCTACTAGAGAAGGTGCAAAACCTGACCTACTCTTGGGAAATAAGGCAGGGCAGGTGACTGAGGTGTCAGTAGGGGAGCACTTTAGATTAGATTAGATTAGATTAGTTACAGTGTGGAAACAGGCCCTTCGGCCCAATAAGTCCACGCTGACCCGCCAAAGAACAAACCACCCAGACCCATTCCGCTACATTTACCCCTTCAACTAAAACTACGGGCAATTTAGCATGGGCAATTCAGCTAACCTGCACATTTTTGGACTGTGGGAGGAAACCGGAACAAACCCACACAGATACGGGAAGAATGCGCAAACTCCACACAATCAGTCACCTGAGGCGGGAATTGAACCCGGGTCTCTGACGCTGTGAGGCAGCAGTTCTAACCACTGTGCCAACTTTGGGGCCAGCGACCATAATTCTATTCATTTTAAAATAGTGATGGAAAAGGATAGACCAGATCTAAAAGTTGAAGTTCTAAATTGGAGAAAGGCCAATTTTGACGGTGTTAGGCAAGAACATTTGAAAGCTGATTGTGGGCAGATGTTCGCAGGTAAAGGGACGGCTGGAAAATAGGAAGACTTCAGAAATGAGATCATGAGAATCCAGAGAAAGTATATTCCTGTCAGGGTGAAAGGAAAGGCCAGTAAGTATAGGGAATGCTGGATGACTAAAGAAATTGAGGGTTTGGTTAAGAAAAAGAAGGAAGCATATGTAAGGAATAGACAGGATCGATCGAGAGAATCCTTAGAAACGTATAAAGGAAGTAGGAGTATACTTAAGGGGGAAATCAGGAAGGCAAAAAGGGGTCATGAGATAGCTTTGGCAAATAGAATTAAGGAGAATTCAAAGGGTTTTTACAAATATATTAAGGACAAAAAGGTAACTAGGGAGAGAATAGGGCCCCTCAAAGATCAGCAAGGCGGCCTTTGTGTGGAGCCACAGAAAATGGAAGACATACTAGATGAATATTTTGCATCAGTATTTACTGTGGAAAAGGAAGATATAGACTGTAGGGAAATAGATGGTGACATTTTGCAAAATGTCCACATTACAGAGGAGGAAGTGCTGGATGTCTTGAAACAGGTAAAGGTGGATAAATCACCAGGACCTGATCAGGTGTACCCTAGAACTCTGTGGGAAGCTAGAGAAGCAATTGCTGGGCCTCTTGCTGAGATATTTGTATCATCGATAGTCACAGGTGAGGTGCCTGAAGACTGGAAGTTGGCATTTGTGGTGCCACTGTTTAAGAAGGGTGGTAACGACAAGCCAGGGGACTATAGACCAGTGAGCCTGACTTCGGTGGTGGGCAAGTTGTTGGAGGGAATCTTGAGGGACAGGATGTACATGTATTTGGAAAGGCAAGGACTGATTCGGGATAGTCAAAATGGCTTTGTGCGTGGGAAATCACGTCTCACAAATTTGATTGAGTTTTTTGAAGAAGCAACAAAGAGGATTGATGAGGGCAGAGCGGTAGTTGTCATCTAAATGGACTTCAGTAAGACGTTCGACAAGGTTCCCCATGGGAGACTGATTAGCAAGGTTAGTTCTCATGGAATACAGGGAGAACTAGCCACTTGGATGCAGAACTGGCTCAAAGGTAGAAGACAGAGGGTGGTGGTGGAGGGTTGTTTTTAAGACTGGAGGCTGTGACCAGTGGCGTTCCACAAGGATTGGTGCTGGGTCCCCTACTTTTTGTCATTTACATAAATGATTTGGATGCGAGCATAAGAGGTACAGTTAGTAAGTTTGCAGATGACACCAAAATTGGAGGTGCAGTGAACAGCAAAGAGGGTTACCTCAGATTACAACAGGATCTTGACCAGATGGGCCAGTGGGCTGAGAAGTGGCAGATGGAGTTTAATTCAGATAAATGCACGGTGCTGCATGTTGGGAAAGCAAATCTTAGCAGGACTTATACACTTACTGGTAAGGTTCTAGGGAGTGTTGTTGAACAAAGAGACCTTGGGGTGCAGGTTCATAGGTCCTTGAAAGTGGAGTCTCAGGTAAATAGGATAGTGAAGAAGGCATTTGGTATGCTTTCTTTTATTGGTCAGAGTATTGAGTACAGGAGTTGGGAGGCCATGTTGCGGCTGTACAGGGTATTAGTTAGGCCACTGTTGGAATATTGCATACAATTCTGGTCTCCTTCCTATTGGAAAGATGTTGTGAAACTTTAAAGGGTTCAGAAAAGAATTATAAGGATGTTGCCAGTGTTGGAGGATTTGAGATACAGGGAGAGGCTGAACAGGCTAAGGCTGTTTTCTCTGGAGTGTCAGAGGCTGGGAGGTGACCTTATAAAGGTATACAAAATTATGAGGGGCATGGATAGGGTAAATAGGCAAAGTCTTTTCCCTGAGGTCGGGGAGTCCAGAACTTGAGGGCATAGGTTTAGGGTGAGAGGGTAAAGATATAAAAGAGACCTAAGGGGCAACTTTTTCACACAGAGGGTGGTACCGGTATGGAATGAGCTGCCAGAGGAAGTGGTGGAGGTTGGTACAATTGCAACATTTAAGAAGCATTTGGATGGGTTATATGAATAGGAAGGGTTGGGAGGGATGTGGGCCGGGTGCTGGCAGTTTGGACTAGATTGGGTTGGGATATCTGGTCAGCATGGACGAGTTGGACCAAAGGATTTGTCTCCACGCTGTACATCTCTATGACTCTAATAGAATTGTGGGTTGCTGCCGTGTATTTGGCAGCTCCATCAGCTTTGGCACTGCTATTGCTGATGCCCGTATTGTCCATTACGTGGGCAGCACATTTGATTAAGGCCAATTGCTTGGGGAGGCAATCCTACTCCTGGCCATTAGTGTCATTATTTTGAAACATTATTGGCAGACCAGACATGTCAGCAGGTACCTCCATTTTATTCCCACCTGATAGTCCGGCTTGGTGTTTCAACCCTGATTCCTTATTTTGCCTCTCCTTTCCCAACTTTTCCTGCTTTTCTCTACTCATATTATAATTCTCATACCGACTCTTCAACGCCCCCCCAACGCTAAGTGTTTCCCTCATGATCACACTCAGTAATCCCTCTTTGACGTGTGTCAATATCCCAACTGGCCTGTTTAGATTTATTTATTATTTCCTCAACAGTCTTTCTCCACACGGATATTAAAATTTTCCATTTAGTCCCCATATTGCATTTCCAAATTGCCTCTTCTGCTTTTAAGCATTTATCTATGTCCAAAGTTCCTCCCATTGGACAAATTTGGATTAGATTAGATTCCCTACTGTGTGGAAACAGGCCCTTCGGCCCAACAAGTCCACACTGACCCTCCAAAGAGTAACCCACCCAGACCCATTTTCCTCTGACTAATGCACCTAACACTATGGGCAATTCAGCATGTCCAATTCACCTGACCCACACATCTTTGGACTGTGGGTGGAAACCAGAGACAAAACCACGTCGACATGGGGAGAGTGTGCAAACTCTACACAGACAGTCGCCCGAGGCTAGAATCGAACGTGGGACCTTAGTGCTGTGAGGCAGCAGTGCTAACCACTGAGCCACTGCGCCACCCTACCAACTCAATCTTTTATTTAAACATCTTTGGCAGGCACCTGAATAGTTCTTCATTTTGGGGGTCATCCCGGCATAACCGATGCAAAAGGGTTCTGGCACCCGAATTATCCAACGTCTGTCCCATTTTTAAAGTCTCAACTTCCAAACTTATCTCTATATACTAGTTCAATGCCCTGAGTCTCCACACCCACCTCTTAACAACCGGTCTAAGGCAGGGTGATCGAGACAGATACAGTAGTTATCCTTTACCTTTTGGACTATTTTCCGGGGCCTCAAATCCCACTATTTGAGGACTCTAACTTCTGAATTCCAGGGGGACTCTATTCTCCCTATAACGAACTTGTTAGCATACAAGTGCATAAGTTATCTCAAAGATTCTGTCACCTCAGAGTCCTAGGGGACGACGGTCGACTGAGTGACAGGTTAGTGAGAGAGATCAAAGTTAATCTTACCTAGTAGGCTCGTTCATCTCATGTTACTGTTACACAAGCGATCACTTACTCAGTCCGCCTAGAAGCTCCATATATGTTCAAGAAAATCAAGTTTCCACGTTGAGGAAAAATTTTCTTCAATTCGTTAATGGTGTAACAATGTGTTTTACAGCAATGACAATGATAAGAATTGCAGAGCACATTTTGAACTCTGCAATTGAAAGAAATTGGTCACAATGTAGCCCGGAGAAGTTGCCTACATGTAAGAGATCTAATCATGGTCTACCTCACTTGCACTAGATAGGCCTGAAATTCAATTTCCCCTCTGCGGTTGAGCTGAACTCAAGGAGAAATATGAAAGCGGCATTTGGTTGTGCAGAGCTTGAATACTGCTGAAAAAGGACATGGTATGTCAAAGCAGCTCACCTTGAAATCATCAGAACAACTCACAAGAACATGAAAGAAAGCAGGAAAAAAAATCTTTATACTGTGTGACAGGGAAGTGCTGGTTAGTTGGCAATTATCAATTATCAGGAGTGATCATTGGTTCATCAACAGAACAAAGTACTCAGGATGTTTTTATCCTGTCCCAGCACAGGTTTGGCAAGGACAGTTGTTGCACCCTTCTCTGTTTTAATTCAGGTCAGCTCTCTCAACATCAGTGTGTTCACTTTTACACTGGCCAGTGCTTTCATTCATGTATGCATCAGGTAGGCTTCAACATATCATTGAACATAGCCCTGAACACACCACCACATAACTGCAGCCTTCAAATGCCTATCCGCATTGTCCTAAAGCTGCTGCCCGTGCTGGTCAAAATTCACAACACACGAAGGGTTAGCAACTCTACAGTTGGCAAGCTATCCTTCCCAATTTGATTTGCTTTTGTATCGGAGAGTTAACTTGAGCACTCTATTCCAGCCAACAAGCTGCTGACAAGACTGCCTACATTTATGTCAAAAATGATACAAATGTAGGGAATCTAAAAAAAATCAACCTGACTAACCCAGAATACATATGCTCTTGACTTTGCTGCATTCTTATTGTAAGAAGCATACACACACAGAAGAAATGACCAGATCAATTTGGTACAGAGTCCTTCAGATCTGCAAGGTCAAAAGTTTGAATTCCTGCTTGGACTCATTTCACTAACCTCAGCCACTGCAGTGGTCTGTGTGTGCCAATGGTCAGAAGTCACATGACACCAGGTTATAGTCCAACAGGTTTATTTGAAAGCACAAGGTTGCACACCTGTGTCATAGTATGTCTGAACTTGTCTACCTCAATCCAACACTGGCACCTTCACATCATATGTGCCAATGGATTTTAGTGTTGCTAGTTGAACGAGGAGCTGAACTGTCATGAAATCTGGAATGTAAGCAGATTCCAGATCAGTTCTGACACCACCCACATTAAAATCAAACATAATAAACATTGGAGCTGACAAAATAATATCACATAAGCTCAAACACTCCCTGGCAGTTGAGGAAATTTAGCCCCTGATATCCTTTGCAGCACTTTTGGGATGAAAGCGTCCAGAGTACTTTTGGCAAAGTAGAACGTTTATCACTCCATGAACATGAACCTGACCAATATCAGTTCTCGGGATTGGAGATATGGGACTGAATTTGTTTAATGCTTGCCCCATCACTTGAAATCAGATGAGAGGTCACATATCACAGTAGTGATGAGTCCTGAGAAAAATAAACATTTGCAGTTTTTGTTAGTGGTCAATTTCTGTACAAGAGTCAGTACGTTTGCGATTAACTGTAGTGCTCATAGTCAGTCCTTTTACAATTTGTCAGTCCACTGGTTGACATGTTCTTCAGGCATCGCAACTACCGAGTACTGTTGAGGATAAAGCAGGATTCATTAACTCATTAACTTCATTAAAACAGTCCATGCACCTAAGTCAAAATTAATCTTTTCTCAAGTTCCTGTCTGGTCTGCCACAGGAATAGCAACATTACTCAATGGAATTCCTTTGTATTTCATTGCTGAGTTCTCCAATTAAAACAATATATGATGAATCAATAACTGTCTTTCCTTGTTTGCAGACTTTTTACTCTGACAGGTAAATTGATGCTGGAGAATGTTGAAAAAGATGAAGAAAAGAAAATTTCCTTCATAGAAGGACCAGAAGAAGGTTGTGCCAGTATCCTCAGGTACCAATGTGGTGACAAGCAACTGCTGGTACTCTTCCAAAAACCATATAGCGATACTGATGCAGATCCTCCAGTGTGTGTTTTGGGCATTCAAGATGATGAAGTAACACTGGATGAGTCTGTACAAAACCATGCTTCAGGGGACAGCATGCTCATGCAAAACATGCAAGAAATCAATCAAAGAAATAGAGCACCTGCAGACCCTGAAGGGTAACAACCTCCAAATCACTGCTTTGTTCGACGATACTGCTTCTGTAAATGTCACCATCATTAGAAAATAAGCCACAAATAACCATCACTGTTACGTTTTGTGCAGGAGTCATTTAAAACATTCTGACAGTGCACTGCCTCATTAATTAACTCTCAATAAAAAATGATAAGCTAAAAATGTGCCTCCATGCAGGCTTTCCATAAGTTTCATGCCATCTCATAATCCTGGACAAATATCTCTCCCTGTTTTAATTTGATTTGAGTCCGAAATTCCAATCTACTTTCCGATATACGTATGTTCGTTCTGTTGTCCTTTTCAAAGCCTCAAATACACCAGAATTTGAAGGATGACTCTATGCCTCTGTGACAATACAGCAATATTCCTATGGATTCACCAGCCACAGGTTTAAAGGAACAATCTTTGACATCCATTGAACTGGCTGAACAGCTCACCTGAAAGGCAGAATCTCCAGTCTATTGTAGGGTCAACCTAGCTTTTGTGGTTAATTTTCAATGGAGCTCAAACCCAAACTTTGTGACACATGCACAAGCACCTGAACAACTACAGCAACATCTGACACTCTATGATATTCAGGAACAAACACAACTGTCCCTGATTAGAATAAATTAGCATTTAGGGATATAGAAATTGATAATATTATTCGGCTGTCAGGTTTTTTTCAAGTTGCAATTGGCTAAGTAGAGAAAGGCAAACCATTTGAAATAATTTGACACCAGGTTACAGTCCAACAGGTTTATGGAGAGGATCTCAAAGAAGATCACACATATCAACACTGAGTACTTTCAAATAAACGTGCTGGACAGTAACCTGATGTTGTGTGATTTTCAAATTTGTCCACCCCAGTCCAACACCAACATCTCCACATCATTGGAAATAATATAATTGGTTTCTCAAAGCCTTTTAATAAGATGTCTCACAAGGAGTTGATCCATGAAATTGATTACCAGCATTTGAGTATTGATTAATATACAGCATCACAGTTAGGTTACTTTCAGAATGGTCGGTTGTAATCTACAGGGTGTAAGCAGGATCAGATCTCAGGCCTCGGTTACAGACAAAGCATTCCAAGTATTCATACCGAAGAACCAGTTGGTATGAAAATAAGGTGAAATAATCATGCAGACATTCAAAGGGATATCAAGAAAGTGCAACACTTAGTGATAGGTAACAAGATGGCAGATGATATGAACGTGGGGAAAGAGGCAATTATTCCCTTAGGGAGGAAAATTAGAAAAGATCATCTTTGGCTGAATTCACAGGGAAGGTTATGCTTCACAGGGAATACAATGGAAATGTTCAAAAGATTGATTTCTACGATGAGAGGGCTGTCCATGACAAGTTGTTCAGTAGAATTGCCTTATTTTCTCAAGGACAAAGTGAAGACTGCAGATGCTGGAGTTCAGAGTCAAAAGTGTGGTGCTGGAAAAGCACAGGCAGTATCCGAGAAGCAGGAGAATCGATGTTTTGGGCACAAGCCCTTCATCAGGAAGAAAGAGCTGATGAAGAGCTAATGCCCAAAACATCGATTCTCCTGTTCCTCGGATGCTGCCAGACCTGCTGTGCTTTTCCAGCACCACACTCTTGACTATTTTTCCCAAGTTCAGAAAATTTGAAACAAACAAATTTAAAGACAGATAAACATAGTAGTTGCTGAGATGCTATTTCTCCTGGCTGATAACACTACTGGGCCAGGTTTCAAAATAAACAGCTTGCCACTAGGACTGAGATCAGGAGTTTCTTCAGTCAGAATCAAGAATTACTGAAATTCTCTACTCCAGAGGACAGTGGGTGCTCATCCATTGAGTATATTCAAGACTGAGAAGAATAGATTCTTGGGCAATATGGAAAATAAGGAATATGAGAATGGAAACAGTAAAGTGCAGTTAATTTAGAAGATCAATCATAATTGGGGATGGCATGGTGGCTCAGTGGTTAGCACTGCTGCCTCACAGCGCCAGGGACCTGGTTCGATTCCCATCTCGGGTGACTGCACGGAGTTTGCACATTCTCCCAGTGTCTGCATGGGGTTCTCCGACAGTCCAAAGATGTGTAGGTCAGGTGAATTGGCCGTGCCAAATTGCCCATAGTGTTAGCTGTATTGGTCAGGGGTAAATAGAGGTTGGGGGTTTGGGTCTGGGTGGGTTGCTCTTTAGAGGGTCAGTTTGGACTTGTTGGGCCAAATGGCCTGTTTCCATTCTGTAGGTAATCTAATCATAATCTTACTGAATGATTGAGCAGACTTGAGATTCAAATGGCCTCTTCCTTTTCCTTTCTACATTCCTCTCTTGATAAATATGTATATTTTATTCTCACATGAGATGGAGATGAGTCAAATGGTCAAAGTGGTTTGTATTGATGATTTCAAAAGAAGATTAGATGAGTACTTGAGCAAAGTAACCTCACAAGGATACAGTGATAGGGCTGGAGAGACAGCCCAGTCCAAGTGCTCTGCAGAAGTGGTTTGCATTTTAGATCACTAAAGAAAGTGAAAACTGAGATAGCAGAGGACTTGTACTAATATCCTAATCTTCCCTCCACATGTGCAAAGTATCAGAGAATTGGCAAGTGGTAAATGTGACACTTTTTATTCAAGAAAGACTGTGAAAACATTACTAGCAACTAAAGCCAATCATTTCACAGATTAGGCTTTAGATAAGATGCTAGAGAAAATAATCAACAGGAAACAAATCAGCAGGCACTTGGAGTAGTTTAAGTTAATTGAGGAGAATCGGGGGGAATTTGTAAGTGGCTTGACTAATGACATTTCTAAGATTTGGCAGAGGTACATGAGGGGAATACAATGTTTAATGTCCATATGAACTTTAAGAAAGCATTTGACAAATTACGCCCTTAATTATGGGTCATGACAAATGGTTGTTCTTCAAAGTGGATGATGATAGACATTGGTGTACACAGGGGTTGGTTCTAAAGCCACAAGTATTTTGATTTGGATATTGGAATATACAGTCAAATATCAAAATTTGTGAGTGATATGAAATTTGGAGGTGTAGTAGACAATGAGGATGACAGTAGCTGACTGCACCAGACATGGATAGGCTAGAAGAATGGGCAAACAAGTGGCAAATGAAATTTAATTTTTAAAAGGTTCTGTAATTGGCAAAGGTTATAGGAAGACGCATTTTAGACAATAGCACTATTAATCTGTAGGAACCAATGGATCTGAGGGTGTATGTGCACCAACCTTTGAAGGTGGTGTAACATTTGGAGTCTGTGGCGAGCAAAGCATATGGCAACTTTACAAATGTAGGTATTGGTTATTGAAGCAAGCAAGTTAAGTTGAACCTTTATACAACTTTTGTTCAGTCATAACTGGAATATTACCTCCAGGTCTGGTCACTACTTTAAGAAAGATATGAGAGTTTGTGAGAAGGCGCAGAGATTTACCAGAATGGTTGCATGGATAACGACAGAAAGCATTGGCATGAATCTGCTTCTCCTTGGAATATTTCAATATCAGGAGTTACACAAGCAGACAGGGTATATAGTATTGGGACACACATGGGTTGCAAAAGGCAGTTAATACATGAAACATTTTGGAAAGCCTGGCATACAGGTCGAAGACCACATGTAACCCTGATAATAAAGAATAGCACTCAAACATGAGCAAGGAAGAATTTTTGGTTCAGAAAATTGATAAGTAGGATCAGTGGAAATTAGGACAATGTTTTCCCAAACTGATTTCCACATTTTGTTTTAGGTAGACATCCTATAGAATCAATTAAAATTCTTGAAAAAGATTGTTCAAATGCAGGAGTGGGGATTAAGGGAGCTGGTTTTATCAGCTGCAGTTTTCCAATTACTGGGCACATGCCATATGTTTGGCAACATATCGTATGTGCGAGGTAATGGAAGGGAACAACTGGATAAAGGGAGTCCACACCCAATCTCTGTGCTATCCACAAATAATAAACCATTGTCATTTGACTTAAGAACAGTCAATAAGCAATCTTTTTTGCTGTCCAGATAAGCAATCGTTTGAAGGATTAAACCCTCTGCATGAAGAATTTTCCCTGTATATCTCCCCTAAACATTTCCACACTCACTTTGAACTCGTAACCCGTCGCGATTGAGTCCCCCACTCTGGGAAAAAGTTTCTTGCTATCCACCCCATCTACAACTCTCATGATTTTGTAGGCCTCAATCAGGTCACCCCTCAAACTCCTTCTTTCCAATGAAAATAATCCTAATCTACTCAACTTCTCCTCATAACTAGCACCCTCCATACCAGGCAACATCCTGGTGAACTTCTTCTGCACCCTCTCCAAAGATCCACATCTTTAGGTAATGTGACAACCAGAACTGTACACAGTATTCCAAATGTGGCCGAATCAGAGTCTTATACAACTGTAACATGACCTGACGACTTTTGTACTCGATACTCCATCCGATGAAGGAAAGCATGCCAAATGCCTTCTTGACCACTCGACTGACTTGCGTTGCCACCTTCAGGAAACAATGGACCTGAACAGCCAGATCTCTCTGTACATCAACCTTACCCTGGACTTTTCCATTTACTTTCTAGTTTTGTTCTGGAATTGCATCTTCCAAAATGCATCACCTCACACTTGCCCGGATTGAACTCCAACTGGTTTTTCTGTGCCCAACTCTCCAACCGATCTATATTCTGCCGTATTCTCCGAAAGTCTCCTTCACTATTTGATACACTACCAATCTTAGTGTCATCTGCAAACTTGCTAATGAGGCAACCTACACCTTCCTCCAAATCATTTATGTATTTCACTAACAACAGTGGTCCCAGCACAGATCCCTGTGGGACACCACTGAGCACAGTTCTCCATTTTGAGAAGCTCCCTTCCACTATAACTCTCTGTCTCCTGTTGTCCAATTAGTTCTCTATCCATCTAGCTAGAACACCCTGAACCCCATGCGACTTCACCTTCTGCATCAGCCTACCATGGGGAACCTCATCAAATGCCTTACTTAGTTCCATGTATATGACATCTACATACCTTCTTCATTATCAACTTTGTTACCTCTTCAAAGAATTCTATTAGGTTTGTAAGACATGACCTTCCCTGCACAAAACCATGCTGCCTATCACTGATCAGCCCATTTTCTTCCAAATGGGTGTATATCCTATCCTTTAGTATCTTTTCCAATGACGTCAAGCTCACAGGTTTGTAATTACCTGGATTATTCCTGCTATCCTTCTTAAACAAGGAGGCAACATTAGTAATTCTCCAGTCCTCTGGGACCTCCCCAATTTTCAATGATGCTGCAAAGATACCGGTTAAAGCCCCAGCTATTTCCTCTCGCTTCACTCAGTAACCTGGGATAGATCCCATCCCGACCTGGGGACTTGCCCACCTCAATGCATTTTAGAGTACACAACACTTCCTCCCTCCTTATGCCGACTTGACCTACAGTATCCCTAAGATCTATCCCTAACCTCTCCTCGGTGAATACCGATGCAAAGTACTCTTTAAGAATTTCACCCATTTTCTCTGACTCCACATGTATCTATCATCCTTTGTCCTTGAGTGGACCAACCCTTTCTCTTGTTACCCTCCTGCTCCTTATATATGAATAAAAGACTTTGGGGTTTTCCTTAACCCTGCTTGCTAAAGATATCTCATGAACCCCTTTTAGCCTTCTTAATTCCTCATTTCAGATTCGTCCCACATTCCTGATATTCTTCCAACGCATCTTTTTTCCTCTTAGCTAGTCTCACAATTTCACCTGTCATCCATGGTTCCCTAATCTTACCATTTCTATCCCTCATTTTCATAGGATCATATCTCTCCTGAACTCTAATCAACCTCATTTTAAAAATCTCCCATATACTGAATGTGGATTTCCCTGAAAACAGCTGCTCCCAATCTACGTTCCTCAGCTCCTGTCGAAGTTTGGAATGCAGGGAACCTCGATTATCCGAATATCAATTATTTGAAAATCCGAATATCCAAAGGAGATCGCGAGATCCCGATAGAAACATTACATCAAAGACGTGTTTCCAGCAGTGATCGCGTCTTTTGTTTACAGTGATTAAATAAGCATCGTCTCCAAATGACTGACCGACCGCCCTATCTCTCCCTGGAGTCCTACACAGGGGTGTACCTTAACCCTCCCTTCCCCAGATAATCTCTCCAACAGGTGGAGCCTGTCAAAAAGTTGCAGCAAAAAGTTGTGAATGCATGTGTGTGCTATCTGGAGACTTACCCTACAAAGGCAGCTGCAGCAGCAGTGGTATTGTTGGTGTCTAGTCGGCTGCCCCAGGTGGGGGGCAGTGTTGGGGCCGGGGGGTGAATGGGGGTGGGTTTGGATGGGGTGAGGGGGACAGTGTTGGTGTTGGATGGTTGGGGGGGGCGGTGTTGGACGGTTGGGGGGGCAGTGTCAGACGGTTAGGGGGCAGTGTTGGACAAAGTTGGGGACAGGGAGGGGGTTATTGGGGGCGAGGCGGTTTGGACAGAGTTGGGGAAGGGCGGGGAGCGGTGTTGGGGGGGTGTGGCAGTGCTGGACAGTTGGGGGCGGTGTTGGACGGGGTTGCGGGTGGGGCAGGCAGGGAGGTGGCATCAGGGTGGTGTTGGATGGGATTGGGGAGGGCGGGGGGTGATGCTAGGGGGCAGGGCAGGGGTGGTGTCGGACGGAATTAGGAGGCGGTGTTGGACGGGTTTGGGGGAGGACGGGGGCAGTGTCGGGGGGCGGAGGGTGATTTTGGATGGGGTTGGGGGTGGTGTTGGGGGGAGGTGATGTTGGGCATTGTTGGGGACGGGTGTCGGGGGCAAGGGGTGGTGTTGGATGGGGCTGGGGAGAGGGCGGGGGCGTGGTGTCGGGGCCGGTGTTGGATGTTGTTGGGGACGCGGTTTTGGGAGGCGGGGGCTCACGCGCTGTGTGCTGATGCAGTCTCCTGAATGGGGAGCAGACTTTAAAAACTCCGGTCCCCAGAGGAACAGCATTCAATTAATTCACCGAATAATCCATTATCTGAACGAAACAGTGCCCACCCATCTCATTCGGATAATCGAGGTTTCCTTGTAGTTGGCTTTCCCCCAGTTTAGCACTTTTCCTTTAGAACCACTCTCGTCTTTGTCTATGAGTATTCTAAAACTTATGGAAATGTGATCACTATTCCCAAAGTAATCCCCCACTGAAATTTCAACCACTTGGCCAGGCTCATTTCCTACCACCAGGTCCAGTATGGCCCCTTCCCGAGTTGAACTACTTACATACTGCTCTAGAAAGCCATCCTGGATGCTCCTTATAAATTCTGTTCCATCCAGACCTCTAATACTAAGTGAGTCACAGTCAATGTTGGGAAAATTAAAATCTCCTATCACCACCACCCTGTTACTCCTATATCTTTCTATGATCTCTCTATATATTTGTACCTCTATCTCACATTTGCTGTTGGGAGGCCTGAAGTACAATCCCAACATTGCTACCGCACCCTTCCTATTTCTGAGCTCTGCCCATATTGCCCTCCTTCAGCACAGCTGTGATATCTTCTTTGACCTGAAATGCAACTCCTCCACCCTTTTACCTCCATCTCTATCCTGCCTGCAGCATTGATACCCTGGAATATTTAGTTGCCAATCATGCCCTTCCCTCAACCAAGTGTCAGTAATAGCCACACCATCATACTCCCAGATAGTAATCCAAGCCCTAAGTTCATCTGCCTTACCAACTATACCGCAGACTACCAGTCCCTCTGCGCTCATCCTCCACTTCCTGCCTACTCTTCCCCTTAGTCACGCTGACTCCATTATCTAGTTCCTTACAGGTTTTAGTTACTACCACCTTCCTGTCTGCTAACCTCCTTATTTGACAGCCATCCCCTTGCCCAACAGCATTAGCAAAAGCACTTCCAAGGAGTTCCAATCCAGCCCAGGTGTAGACCATCCAATTAGTAATAGTCCCACCTCCCCCAGAACCGGTCCCAATATCCCAAAAATCAGAACCCCTCCCTCCTGCACCATCTCTCAAGCCATGCATTCATCCTGATTATTCTATCATTCCCACTCAGACGAGCACATAGCACAGGCAGCAATCCTGAGATTACTACCTCGGAGGTCCTATTTTTTAACTTCGTTCCTAACTCCCTAAATTATTTGTGTAAGATCCCAGCCCGTTTTTTTAACTATAACATTGGTACCTACGTGCACTATGACAACTAGATGCTCACCCTCCCCCTTGAGAATTTTCTGCAGTTGATCCGAGACATCCCTCACCGTGCACCTGGGAGTCAACATACCATCTGGGAGTCTCGTTTGCAAAGATTTGTAGCTCGGATCATGGATTGTTGGTTGTTGGTTTGTTCACTGAGGCTGGCAAATTGTCATACACAACTTTGGTCACTGTGCTAGGTAATAGCATCTGTGCAACTCCATGCAATGGTGTTGTATTACCCCGCTTGATGTTTGTATGATCCGGTCTGTTGAGGTGGGTGATGTCATTTCTGGTTTTGCTCTATTCTATGTTAACGACATATCAGAAATGACATCCAGACTCCTACAACTACCAGGATTCATGGCAGCACACCAACCCACAGACACACTATGCCAACTACTCACAAGGAAGAAATACCACAACATGCAGGACCAACATAACATACAAAATCCCAAGTAACCATAAACACTACATTGGACAGACTGGAAGAAAACTGGCGGTCCAGATACACAAACACCAACTAGCAGCGAAACAGCATGACCAACTCTCCCTCATCTCAATACACACAGACAACTTGACTGGGACAATGTAACTGTCCTAGGACAAGCAAACCAGAGACATGCAAGGTAATTCTTAGAGGCCTGGTTTTCAACCTGAAATTCCCATAACAAGCATGTAGCAATTAACCCCATATACAAACCACTGCAGAGCAAAACTAGAAATGACACCACCCACCTTAACAGACCAGATCATACAAGAATCAAGCAGAGCAGAACAACATACTTCATGGAAGTCACACTGATGATGTTACCCAGCATGGTGACAAAACGTTTGCATGACAACCCACCAGCTCAGTGAGCAAACCACAACCACATGATATAATCGGTTTTCAAAAGGCTTTCAATAAGGTGTCTCGCAAGGAGTTTATACATTAGATTGATTAGAAGAGATTTGAGGATTGATCAATATACAGCAGATTTGGGCTATTTTTAGATTACAGGGTGTAAACAGGATCAGGTCTCAGGCCTCAGTTACAATCAATCCGTTGCAGTCGTTCATACTGAGGAACAGATGTACCAGTTAATATGAAAATAAGATGTGATTATCATGCAGAAATTCAAAGGGATATCAAGCAAGTGCAGCATTTAGTGATAAGTAACAAGATGGCAGATGATATGAACATTGGGAAACAGGAAATTATTCCCTTAGGAAGGAGAATTAGAAAAGATTATTTTTGGTTGCCTTACTCGGATAAGGATATGCCTGCTTCACAGGGAATACAATGGAAACATTCACAAGATTGTCTCTAGGATGAGAGGGTTGTCCATTACAAGTTATTCAGTAGAATAGCCCTCTCTTTTCTCAAGTTCAGAAGAATTGAAAAAAACCAAATTTAAAGACAGACAAACAGAGCAGTTGCTGAGATGCTGTCTCTCCTGGCTGATAACACCACTAAGCCAGGTTTCAAAATAAACAGCTTGCTACTAGGACTGAGAGCAAAAGTTGCTTCACTCAGAGTTAAGAATTGCTGGAATTCGCTACTCCACAGGGCAGTGGATGTTCAATCGTTGAGTATTCTCAAGACTTAGATGAATAGATTCATGGGCAATACGGAAAACAAGGAATATGGGAATAGAAACGGCAAAGTGCATTTAAGTGGGGAGTTGTGGGCGGCACGGTGGCACAGTGGTTAGCACTGCTGCCTCACAGCGCCTGAGACCCGGGTTCAATTCCTGACTCAGGCGACAGACTGTGTGGAGTTTGCACGTTCTCCCCGTGTCTGCGTGGGTTTCCTCCGGGTGCTCCAGTTTCCTCCCACAGTCCAAAGATGTGCGGGTCAGGTGAATTGGCCATGCTAAATTGCCCGTAGTGTTAGGTAAGGGGTAAATGTAGGGGTATGGGTGGGTTGCGCTTCGGCGGGTTGGTGTGGACTTGTTGGGCCGAAGGGCCTGTTTCCACACTGTAAGTAATCTAATCTAATTAATCACAATCTTATTGAATGGTTGAACAAACTTGCGCTTTGAATGGTCTCTTCCTGTTCCTTTCTAAATTCTCTAGTGAAAAATATTAATACTTATTTGTAGATCATTCAAATAGTCTAAGTGGTTTGCATTGATGATTTCAAAAGGAGATTAGACAAGCAAAGTAATTACTTGAGCAAAGTAATCTTGCAATGATAAATAGTTTGCATTCCTGATCACTAAAGAAAGGGGAAACTGAGATAGCAGAGACCTTGTTGTAACATTCTAACCTTCCCTGTAAATGTGCGATGTGCCAGAGAATTAGCAACTGACAAAGAGAGTTAGAGAGAAGTACAACATGGAAACAGACGCTTCAGTCCAACTCATCCATGCTGACCATGAAGCCTAAATTAACCTAACCTCATTTGCCAGCACTTGGCCCATATCCCTCTAATCCCTTCCTATTCATATATTTAAAAGATGCCTTTTAAATATAGTAATTTTACGAGCCTCCACCACCTCCTCAAATGTGACACTCTTTGTTCAAGAAAGGGTGTGAGGACATCATGAATAACAAAGGCTGTCATTTTCAGATTAGGTTTAAGATAAGGCTTTGGAGAAAATAATCATCAGGTAACATATCAGCAGGCACTTGGAATGGTTTAGATTAACTGGGAAGAACTAGGGCAGATTTGTAAATTTGCACCTGCCAAAGATCTAACACCTACCCATCTACTTCCTCCCTCTTCAGTATCCAAGAGCCCAAACGTATCTTCCAGGAGACGCAGCACTTTACCTCCACTTCCCATAATCTAGACAATTGCATTCGCTGCTCACAATATGGTCTCCTTTACACTCGGGAAACAAAGTATAGACTGGGTGAACACTTCACAGAACATCTATGTTCGGTTCACAAAAAAGACCGTGAGCTTCCAGTTGCCTGCCACTTTAACACACCACCCTCTTCCCTGGCCAACATCTCTGTCTCAGCCTTGCTTGAGTGTTCCAGTGAAGCTCAGCACAAGCTGGTAAAATAACACCTCATTTTCCGTTTGGGGACTCTGAAACCCTCTGAGTTCAATCACTTTAGGGCCTGAACTCTCTCATGTAGTAGCCTTGTTACCCACACACCAGGCCTTACTATCACTTATAAGTAAAAGATCAAAGGTTCTAAATAAAGCCTCACACTTAAAATGCATTGTCTGATGCGACATGACACCTCTTTTAGACTGAGGAAACCTTAAGTTATGTCGGGACAGTGACTTGAAAGAAGTTCTGGGATTTGCATCTTAATCGAAACCTGCATCTCCATTCTAACTGATCGAAGATTTAACAACCAAATAGGTTTGTTCAATACATTCACGTCAGTTGTATGACCCTTTGATCTGTTATTTACAAATTCTGTGTCGGATGTCCTCTCTTTCACGAGCACCTGAACAAGGAGTGAAGTTCCAAAAGCTTGTGTGGACTATAACCTGGCATCGTGTGAGTTTTGACCTGATTTCTCTTCACAGATGGTGCCAGATATGCTGAGC
Organism: Hemiscyllium ocellatum; assembly: GCF_020745735.1. NCBI lineage: Eukaryota > Metazoa > Chordata > Chondrichthyes > Orectolobiformes > Hemiscylliidae > Hemiscyllium > Hemiscyllium ocellatum. Next base: position 42,725,733 of record NC_083426.1, read on the forward strand.
TTTTCCAGCAACTTCTGGTTTTGTTTGGGATTTGTAAAAGTCTTGACTAGTCTAAGTTCTGAAGATGTGATGGAGGCTAATGAAGGGATTGCAATGTTTGATAGCCGTATAAATTTTAAGAAAACATTTGATAAGAGTATCCCATAAATAGCTGCATAACGAGATTGAGGTTCATGAAATAGGAGGGTTTGTCAGCTTGGATAAATGATCAGCTTGAGCTCAGAAAATTATGGGTCATAATAAATCATTGTTTTTTTCGAGTGGAGGATGATAGGTATTGCTGTAGGCAGGTGTTTGTACTGGGGACATAAATATTTTGATGGATGTAAATAATTTGGATATTGGAATACATAGTAAAATATCAAAACTTGCGCATGGTATAAAATTTAAAGGTGTGGTAGGCAGTGAGGATGATACTAACCGACTGCGCCAGACATGGATCGACTAGAAGAATGGACAAGAGATTGTGAGTAATGAGGACATGGACAGGATTTCATGGTCACAGGAGTGTGCTGGCAGACAGCAAGCTGGTTTGAAGTATGTCTACTTCAACGCCAGGAGTGTCCGAAATAAGGTAGATGAGTTTGCAGCAAGGATAGATACCTGGGACTTCGATGTTGTGGCCATTTCAGAGACATTGATAGAGCAGGGTCAGGAATAGATGTTGCAGGTTCCAGGGTTTAGATCTTTCATTAAGACCAGGGAAGATGGTAAAAGAGAGGGAGATGTGGCTTAATTAGACAAGAACTGTATAATGGTGACTGAAAGAGCATTTGACGAGAACTCGTCTACTGAGATAGTGTTGACTGAAGTTAGAAACAAGAGAGGACTTGTCACACTGCTGGGAGCTTTTTATAGGCCCCCGCAAAGTTCCAGGGATGTAGAGGAGAGGTCTGGCAAAACAATTCTGGATAGGAGTGAAAGGAACAGGGTGGCCATTATGGGGGACATTAACTTCCCAATATTGACTGGAAATGCTATAACTCTAGTATGTCAGATGGATCTGTCTTTGTCCAAAGCTTGCAGGAGGGTTTCCTGACACAGTATGTTGAAGGTCGGCAAGAGTGAAGGCCACATTAGATCTGGTACTTGGTAATGAACCAGGCCAGGTGTTTGATCTAGTGTTAGGTAAGCACTTTGGAAAGCGTGACCATGATTTGGTTCCATTTAGTTTAGCGATGGAAAGGAATAGATAGATGCCACAGGGTAAGAGTTATTGGTGGGGGAAGGGCAATTATCATGTAATAGGCAAGGCTTCAGACGCACAGAATGGGGTAGCAAAATGCAGGGAATGGGGGTAATCGAAATGTGGAGATGGTTTAAGGAACAGATATTGCGTGTCCTTGATAGGCATGTCTCTGTTAGGCAGGGTGGAAGTGATGAGGTAAGGGAACTGTGGTTTACTACAAAAATTGGGGTTCTTGTTAAGCGGAAGAGAGAGGCTTATGTGACATTGAAACGAGGTGGTCAGATGAGGCATGGAGAGTTACAGATTAGCTAGGAAGGATTTAAAGAGAGAGTTAAGAAGAGCAAGGAGGGGACATGAGCAGTCTTTAGGAGGTGGAATAAAGGAGAACCCTAAAGCTTTCTGTCAGTATGTGAGGAATTAAAGGATGACTAGAGTAGGAGTAGGGTCAGTCAAAGGCAGAAATGGAAAGTTGTGTGTGGACCCTGTGGAGATTTGAGAGGTGCTAAATGAATATTTCTCACCTGTTTTCACTCAGGAAAAGGAGAATATTGTAGAGGAGAAGACTGAGATACAGGCTAGTAGTCTCGAAAAGATTGAGGTCAGTAAGGAGGAGGTGTTATCAATTCTAGAAAGAGTGAAAGTAGATAAGACCCCTGGGCCAGATGGGATATATCCGAGGATTCTCTGGAAAGCTAGGGAGCAATTGGTGGAGCCTTTGGCCTTGATCTTTGAGCCATTATTGTCTACAGGTTTAGTACCAGAGGACTGAAGGATTGCAAATGATGTGCCCTTACTCAAGAAGGGCAGTAGAGATGACCCAGATAATTATAGACCAATAATTGAAGGTCGGCAAGAGGGAAGGTCACATTAGATCTGGTACTTGGTCTGTTGTAGGAAAACTTTTGGAAAGGATTATAAGAGATAGGATTTATACTCATCCAGCAAGCAACAATTTGATTGGAGATAGTCAACATGGTTTCGTCATGGGCAGGTCATGTCTCACAAACCTCACTGAATGTTTTGAGAAAGTGATCAAGCATGTGAATGAGGATAGGGCAGTTGACATGGTGAACATGGACTTCAGTAAAGCCTTTGATAAGTGTCCACATGGTAGGCTTTTGTAGAAAATGTGGAAGCATGGATTGAAGGTGATTTAGCAGTTTGGATTAGAAACTGTCTTTCTGTAAAAAGGCAGCGAGTGGTGGTGGGTGGAAAATATTCAGCCTGGAGTCCGGTTCTTGGTAGTGTGCCACAAGGATCTGTTCTGGGACCACTGCTGTTTGAGATTTTTATAAATGACTTGGACGCAGGCATAGGTGGTGGGTTAGTAAATTTGCATATGTCACTAAAGTCGTTGGAGTGGAGGACAGTGTGGAAGAATGTTGCAGATTGCAGGGGGACTTGGATAAACTGCAGAATTGGGCTGAGAGGTGGAAAATGGAATTCAATGCAGATAAACATGAGGTGATTCACTTTGGAAGGAATAACAGTAAGGCAGAATACTGGGTCGATGGAAAGATTCTTGGAAGTGTGGATGTGCAGAAGATTGCGTTCCGGAGCCATGATGTCATTGTGCAACTGTACAAAACACTAGCGCAGTCTCACTTAGAATATTGAGTACAGTTCTGGTCGCTCCATTACAGGAAGGATGTGGAAACATTGGAAAAGGTCCAGAGGAAATTTACCAGGATGTTGCCTGGTCTGGAGGGAAGGTCTTATGAGGAATGGCTGAGGCACATGGGTCTGTTCTCATTGCAGAGAAGAAGGCTAAGAGGGAATTTAATAGAAACATACAAGATGATCAGAGGATTAGATAGGGGGTACAGTGAGAGTCATTTTCCTAGGATGATGACGTTGGCTTGTATGAGGGGGCACAGCTACAGATTGAGGGATAATTGATTTAAGACAGATGTAAGAGGCAGGTTCTTTACTCAGAGAGTGGTAAGGGCATGGAATGCCCTGCCTGCCAATGTAGTTAACTCAGCCACATTAGGGAGATTTAAACAATCCTTGGATAATATATAGTTGATGATGGGATAGTGCAGGGAGATGGGCTTTGATTAGGTCACAGGTAAGGGGCAACATCGAGGGCCAAAGGGCCTCTTCTGCGCTGCACTGTTACATAGAACATAGAACATAGAAAAATACAGTGCAGTACATGCCCTTCGGCCCTCAATGTTGCGCCAACCGAAGCCTACCTAACCTACACTAGCTCAATAACCTCCATATGCTTATCCAATGCCCACTTAAATGACCATAAAGAGGGAGAGTCCACCACTGCTACTGGCAGGGCATTCCATGAACTCACAACCCGCTGAGTAAAGAATCTACCCCTAACATCTGTCCTATACCTACCACCCCTTAATTTAAAGCTGTGTCCCCTAGTAACAGCTGACTCCATACGCGGAAAAAGGTTCTCACTGTCAACCCTATCTAAACCCCTAATCATCCTGTACACCTCTATCAAATCTCCCCTAAACCTTCTTTTCTCCAATGAGAACAGCCCCAAGTGCCTCAGCCTTTCCTCATACGATCTTCCTACCATGCCAGGCAACATCCTGGTAAACCTCCTCTGCACCCGCTCCAATGCCTCCACATCCTTCCTATAGTATGGCGACCAAAACTGCACACAATACTCCAGATGAGGCCACACCAGAGTCTTATACAACTGCAACATGACCGCAGGACTCCGGAACTCAAATCCTCTACCAATAAAGCCCAGTACACCGTATGACTTCTTCACAGCACTATTTACCTGGGTGGCAACTTTCAGAGATCTGTGTACATGGACACCAAGATCCCTCTGCTCATCCACACTACCAAGTAGCCTACCATTAGCCCAGTAATCCATCTTCTTGTTATTCCTACCAAAGTGAATGACTTCACACTTAGCTACATTGAACTCCATTTGCCACCTTTCTGCCCAGCTCTGCAACTTATCTATATCCCGCTGTAACCTGCCACATCCTTCTTCGCTGTCCACAACTCCACCGACTTTCGTGTTATCCGCAAACTTGCTCACCCAGCTTTCAAGCCCCTCCTCCAGGTCATTTATAAAAATGACAAACAGCAATGGCCCCAAAACCAATCCTTGTGGAACACCGCTAGTAACTGCACTCCAAGATGAACCTATACCATCAACTACTACCCTCTGTCTCCTTCCAGCCAGCCAATTCCTAATCCAAACCTCTAATGCACCCTCAATGCCATACCTCCGTAGTTTTTGCAGTAGCCTACCATGGGGTACCTTATCGAACGCCTTGCTAAAATCCATATACACCACATCTACTGCTTTACCCTCGTTCACTTCCTTGGTCACCTTCTCAAAGAACTCAATAAGGTTTGTGAGGCACGACCTGCCCTTCACAAAACTATGCTGACTATCCTTGATCACATTATTCCAATCCCGATGTTCATAAATCCTATCCCTTACAATTCTCTCTAAGACTTTGCCCACAACAGAAGTGAGACTCACTGGCCTATAGTTACTCGGGCTATCCCTACTCCCCTTCTTGAACAAGGGGACCACATTCGCTATCCTCCAGTCTTCTGGCACTATTCCCGTAGACAATGACGACATAAAAATCAAGGCCAATGGCTCCGCTATCTCCTCCCTAGCTTCCCAGAGGATCCTAGGATAAATGCCATCAGGCCCAGGGGACTTATCTATTTTCATCCTTTCCAGTATTCCCCAGACCTCTTCCCTACATACCTCAAGGCCATCCATTCTAATCACTTGTGACTCAATATTCACATCAGCATCAGTGTCCTGTTCCTGAGTGAATACTGACGAAAAGTATTGATTTAGTGTCTCTCCAATCTCCTCCGCCTCCACGCACAACTTCCTACTACTATCCTTGACTGGACCGATAACTACCCTAGTCATCCTTCTATTCCTGACATACCTATAGAAAGCCTTTAGGTTTTCCCTAATCCTACCAACTAAGGACTTTTCATGTCCCCTTCTCGCTGCTCTTAGCTCTCTCTTTAGATCCTTCCTGGCTACTTTATAACTCTCAATCGCCCCAACTGAACCTTCACGCCTCATCTTTACATAGGCCGCCCTCTTCCCTTTCACAAGGGATTCCAATTCCTTATTAAACCACGGCTCCCTCACAAGACCCTTTCCTGCCTGCCTGACTGGTACATACTTATCAATGTTTTAGCAGGGTCAGAGATGGGGGTAAAAGAGGGGGAGGTGTGGCATTGCTTGTCAAGGATAGTATTACAGCGGTGGAAAGGACGATGGAGGAAGACTTGCCATCTGAGGTAGTTTGGGCTGAGGTTAGAAATAAGAAAGGTGAGGTCACCCTGTTAGGAGTTTTCTACATGCCTCCTAATAGTCCGAGAGAAGTAGAGGAAAGTATTGCAAGGATGATTCAGGAGAAGAGTGAAAGTAGTAGGGTGGTTGTTATGGGGGACTTGAACAATCTCCACATATCATTTGTGTTCTTCCCTTGAAGCCTATTTTTCCAATCCACGCATCCTAAGTCATGCCTCACCGCATCATAATTTCCCTGCCCCCAGCTATAACTCTTGCCCTGCAATGCACACTTATCCCTCTCCATCACTAGAGTAAAAGTCACCGAGTTGTGGTCACTGTCCCCTAAGTGCTCACCTACTTCCAAGTCTAACACCTGGCCTGGTTCATTACCTAGAACCAAATCCAGTATGGCCTCACCTCTTGTTGGCCTGTCTACATATTGTGTCAGGAAACCCTCCTGCACACATTGGACAAACACCAACCCATCTAGCGAACTCGAGCTATAGCTTTCCCAGTCAATATCTGGGAAGTTAAAGTCCCCCATAACAACCACCCTACTACTTTCACTCTTCTCCTGAATCATCCTCGCAATACTTTCCTCTACTTCTCTCGGACTATTAGGAGGCCTGTAGAAAACTCCTAACAGGGTGACCTCACCTTTCCTATTTCTAACCTCAGTCCAAACTACCTCAGATGGCAAGTCTTCCTCCATCGTCCTTTCCACCGCTGTAATACTATCCTTGACAAGCAATGCCACACCTCCCCCTCTTTTACCCCCATCTCTGACCCTGCTAAAACATTTAAACCCTGGAACCTGCAACAGCCATTCCTGTCCCTGTTCTACCTACGTCTCTGTAATGGCCACAACATCGAAGTCCCATGTACCAACCCACGCTGCAAGTTCACCTACCTTATTTCTTATACTTCTGTTCTATGTTCTACATGGAGTCTGTGGTTAGCAAAGCATATGTGATCTTGCACTTCCTAACTATGGGCATTGCTTATAAATACAGGGATGTTAAGTAGAATCTTTAATCAGCTTTGGTCACCGCTTCAAGAACAGTCAGTGAGAGGGTGCAAAGATTAACCAGAATGGCTTTGTGGGTAATGTGAGAAAGCAGTGGCATGAATCTGCTGCTCTTTTTAAAAATTTAATGTCAGGTACTACACAACTAGGTAGAATATAGCACTGGTGGATGCTTGTGTGGGAAAAGGTAGTTAATACCTCAAAGGGACAGGTCACAGATTGTTATAGTGAAGAAAGAAGCCACAAAGCCCCTTATGCCTGTTCTGGTTCTACTACCTACTGCCCATCTCCTGCTTTCCCCATGTCCCTGCACACCATTTCTATCCAAATAATCATTCAATGCATTCTTCAATGCATCAATTAAACCAGGTCCAGCCCCATTTCCAGACAGTACACTCCATTCTCTACTTGTTGTGTCAAAACACTTCTCTATATCATGTCATCCTTGCTTCATAAACAACTTTAAATCTGTGCCCCCCTCTTCTTCTTTCTTTTATGAACAGGAACAGCCTCACCTGAAAATAAATCAAAACATTACAGATACTGGAGATCTGTAACACACAAAAACAGACTTTGTCAGAGAAAAGGTCAGATGAAGGGTTGCTGGACTCAAAACATTCACTCTACTTTCTCTCCACAGATGCTGCCAGACCAGCTGAGTTTCCCCTGCAATTTCTGTTTTTGCGTGATACAGTCTCTCTCCATCTAGTCTCCCCAGCCCGTTCACAGTTCTGGAAATTTAAGGATGGTATTACATTAAAGAAAGAGACATTAATACATTAATATTGCAAAAAAACGGCAGTAATTCTGAAGGTTGGGGGTGTTTTGAAACTTAAGGATTACCAAAAAATGATGATCAAAAAGACATGAAGTGAACTGTGCATGAATATAGAAAATGTTTTTCAAAACTTTGCCATGCATGTAAAAAGAAAGCTCTGCACAAAGGTTTTATACCAGAACTGGAACATAGCAAGGAAGCTCATAAGACTGAGAAGATTAAGGCAATTAACATCAGCAGAGAAATAGGAATGAAGAAACTCAAAAGATGAAGACTCAACAAATTTCCAGGACCTGACAATCTTTATCCAAAGTCCTACAAACTACAGAGGAAACAGATTTGTTGCCAATTATTTTCCAAAGTTACTTCGATATTGGAAATGTCCCTGTACATTGGTAGCCAGTCAATGTAACACTGCTATTCAAGAAAGGAAAGACAGAGAAAAAAGGTCAGAGAAAGCTTCATATCATACATTGGGAAAGTCCTGAAATCTATCGTTATGAGAGTCTTAACAATGCATGGGGAAATAAATAGCATGAATAGAATTAGTCAACAAGGTTTAAGAAAGGGAAATGATGATTGGCAAGTTCATTCATTTTGAGGATACAACAGGTGTGGGAAATAAAGGGGAACTAGTGGATGTAGTACACATAAACTTCTAAAAGACATTTGACACAAAAGATTAGTATCCAATATTAGGAGCTGTGCCATTGGAAGATGCTATATTAGCATGGGAAAGGATTATATAATAGATCAGAAACAAACAGTTAATGAGGCTTTTGTCAGTGACAAGTGCAAGAATCGCTCCTATTTTTGATATATAGTAAAGCTCACACAAAGATAAAACATATCTAAGTTACTGATGGCAAAGCTATATGGGGGTGAAATTAGTGAGGAAGGCACCAAGAGACTGAAGAGAGACCCAGACAGGTTAAACCTATGGACAACAAGATGGCAGGTGAGTATAATGTGGCAAAGTGTGAGATTATTTAATTCTGTCATAATAGATTAGCAGATTTTTTTTAGGAAAAGGGGTGAAACAATGTTCGTGTTCAGACAGACCTGAACCTGTTCATATAGGGAACACAGAAAGTTGGCATGCAAGTGAAACAAACAACTCGGAAAGCAAAAGAAATGTTTTCCTTTATTCTTGTATTCTAATCCCCTAGCAATGAGGTTTTGTTATAATTGTACAAGATTGGGAGAGATTTATAGTATGGGTGCGATTCTGGTCTCCAGTTTTAAAGAAGGATATACTTGCATTGTAAATAGTACAGCAAAGGTTCAGTTGTTGGATTCCTGGGTGGAGGGTTATCTACAACGGTGGCTAAGTAAATTGGCTCCATATTATCTGGAGTTCAGAAGATGAGAGGTGATCTCATTAAAACATTCAAGGTTCCCAATAGCTATGACAGGGGAGATACAACGTCAGCATCACTCACACTTGTGATCCAGCTATATTATGACCAATAAGAAGCTGTATTCCTGGAACCGAGAAGGTCTCTATTACTCCAGCTGATAAAGGCTGGTGCTGCATAAAGCACAGCATGGCAGGCAACTTGCTTGGAGAAAGAGAGTCGACGTTTCGGGTATAACCCTCCTTCAGGATTGAAGGGGTCTGCTCGAAACATTCACTCTCTTGCTCCTCGGATGCTGCGTGACCTGCTGTGCTCCTTCCGGTGCCAAGCTTTATCAACTCTCAGTCTCCAGCATTTGCAGTTCTCACTTTCTCCTCTCGCACTCCGACCCCCACATCACCACTTTTCATCCGACTCTTCAACCTCATTTTATATAATGGAACAATGCTCTGCCCACTATGAATTCCACATATTTTCTGGCAATATTCCTTCCAAAATACATATCTCCTCATCTCTCACTGTCAAATATTGACTTCCTCCCAAATCTCTTAAAATTTTAATTTTGTTACCCGCTCCTCCTGACATAGACGAGTAAAGCTTGGCCAACACAAATAAATTCTTCAAGTTCTTTAAAGATATCTGGCATTTTCTTCTCGCCCAACCCCTGACCAGGCTGTACATACTTTTGCAGCTTTTTAGATTCCACTCTGCTTTCCTTTACCATTTCAGCAAAACTCACTGGCTTATCCTGTTTCCGTACATCCCTCTTCGCAGCTCTCTTTTTAAACCACCAACACTGTGACTTCATGTGGCCAGCTTTATTACCGTAAAAACCTAAACTTTTTTAACATCTCTTTTCCCCTCACTAATTTCCTTTTTAGGTTGTGGTGAACCATCTTTATTATCTTCAATGAGAACTCCTTTTCCCATAGCACATGAAGATTTCTCTTTCCTCCAATCTCTAGTCCTTACAGATTGAAATTGATGTCAGAAGCCAAATTTTGATTTGCGAATCAACTAATAGTCATCAGCCATTTCTACTGCTAATCTCTCAGTCTTAACCCTCTGCTTTGCCACTTTCTCAAATGAAATGAAAAAGGGATTCGACGCCCTTCACATCAAACTGAGGCAACAATTGAACATACTTAAACAGGTCTCTATCAGGGCTTTGGCAACAATAGGATTGCTCTTCATCACTGTCCTCAACACTCCTCCTATTTTTCATCTCTACCTCCACCATTTTCAGTTCCAACCTCTGAAGTTCAAAAACACTCTCTCCTTTTGTTTTTCTCATTTCCCCATTCTTCTCTCTGTTTCTTTCTTTTGCCAGAGCAATTCTTTCCTTTCCTTCTTCCCTTTCCATTGCCTCTAATTCGAGGTAGAAACATAGAACATAGAAAAATACAGCGCAGTACAGGCCCTTCGGCCCTCGATGTTGCGCCAACCGAAGCCTACCTAACCTACACTAGCCCAATAACTCCCATATGTTTATCCAATGCCCGCTTGAATGACCATAAAAAGGGAGAGTCCACCACTGCTACTGGCAGGGCATTCCATGAACTCACAACCCGCTGAGTAAAGAATCTACCCCTAACATCTGTCCTATACCAACCTCCCCTTAATTTAAAACTGTGTCCCCTAGTAACAGCTGACTCCATACGCGGAAAAAGGTTCTCACCTTTTTAAACCCCTATCTAAACCCCTAATCATCTTGTACACCTCTATCAAATCTCCCCTAAACCTTCTTTTCTCCAATGAGAACAGCCCCAAGTGCCTCAGCCTTTCCTCATACGATCTTCCTACCATGCCAGGCAACATCCTGGTAAACCTCCTCTGCACCCGTTCCAGTGCCTCCACATCCTTCCTATAGTATGGCGACCAAAACTGCACACAATACTCCAGATGAGGCCGCACCAGAGTCTTATACAACTGCAACATGACCGCAGGACTCCGGAACTCAATTCCTCTACCAATAAAGCCCAGTACGCCATATGCCTTCTTCACAGCACTATTTACCTGGGTGGCAACTTTCAGAGATCTGTGTGCATGGACACCAAGATCCCTCTGCTCATCCACACTACCAAGTAGCCTACCATTAGTCCAGTAATCCATCTTCTTGTTACTCCGACAAAAGTGAATGACTTCACACTTAGCTACACTGAACTCCATTTGCCACCTTTCTGCCCAGCTCTGCAACTTATCTATATCCCGCTGTAACCTGCCACATCCTTCTTCGCTGTCCATCACTCCACCGACTTTCGTATCATCCGCAAACTTGCTCACCCAGCCTTCAAGCCCCTCCTCCAGGTCATTTATAAAAATGACAAACAGCAATGGTCCCAAAACAGATCCTTGTGGAACACCACTAGTAACTGCTCTCCAAGATGAACCTTTACCATCAACTACTACCCTCTGTCTCCTTCCAGCCAGCCAATTCCTAATCAAACCTCTAATGCACCCTCAATGCCATACCTCCGTAGTTTTTGCAGTAGCCTACCATGGGGTACCTTATCGAACGCCTTGCTAAAATCCATATACACCACATCTACTGCTTTACCCTCGTCTACTTCCTTGTTCACCTTCTCAAAGAACTCAATAAGGTTTGTGAGGCACGACCCGCCCTTCACAAAACCATGCTGACTATCCTTGATCACATTATTCCTATCCAGATGTTCATAAATCCTATCCCTTACAATTCTCTCTAAGACTTTGCCCACAACAGAAGTGAGACTCATTGGCCTATAATCACTCGGGCTATCCCTACTCCCCTTCTTGAACAAGGGGACCACATCGCTATCCTCCGGTCTTCTGGCACTATTCCCGTAGACAATGACGACTTAAAAATCAAGGCCAATGGCTCCGCTATCTCCTCCCTAGCTTCCCAGAGGATCCTAGGATAAATGCCATCAGGCCCAGGGGACTTATCTATTTTCACCCTTTCCAGTATTCCCCAGACCTCTTCCCTACATACCTCAAGGCCTTCCATTCTAATCACTTGTGACTCAATATTCACATCAGCAACATCAGTTCCTGAGTGAATACTGACGAAAAGTATTGATTTAGTGTCTCTCCAATCTCCTCCGCCTCCACGCACAACTTCCCACTACTATCCTTGACTGGACCGATAACTACCCTAGTCATCCTTTTATTCCTGACATACCTATAGAAAGCCTTTGGATTTTCCCTAAACCTACCAACCAAGGTCTTTTCATGTCCCCTTCTCGCTGCTCTTAGCTCTCTCTTTAGATCCTTCCTGGCTACCTTATAACTCTCAATCGCCCCAACTGAACTTTCACGCCTCATCTTTACATAGGCTGCCCTCTTCGCTTTTACAAGGGATTCCAATTCCTTATTAAACCACAGCTCCCTCACAAGACCCTTTACTCCCTGCCTGACTGGTACATACTTATCAAGGACACCCAATAGCTGCTCCTTGAACAAGCTCCACATATCATTTGTGTCCTTCCCTTGAAGCCTATTTTTCTAATCCACACATCCTAAGTCATGCCTCACCGCATCATAATTTCCCTGCCCCCAGCTATAACTCCTGCCCTGCAGTGCACACTTATCCCTCTCCATCACTAGAGTAAAAGTCACCGAGTTGTGGTCACTGTCCCCGAAGTGCTCACCTACCTCCAAGTCTAACACCTGGCCTGGTTCATTACCTAGAACCAAATCCAGTATGGTCTCACCTCTTGTTGGCCTGTCTACATATTGTGTCAGGAAACCCTCCTGCACACATTGGACAAACACCGACCCATCTAACGAACTCGAGCTACAGCTTTCCCAGTCAATATCTGGGAAGTTGAAGTCCCCCATAACAACCACCCTACTGCTTTCACTCTTCTCCTGAATCATCCTTGCAATACTTTCGTCTACTTCTCTTGAACTATTAGGAGGCCTGTAGAAAACTCCTAACAGGGTGACCTCACCTTTCCTATTTCTAACCTCAGCCCAAACTACCTCAGATGGCAAATCTTCCTCCATCGTCCTTTCCACCGCTGTAATACTATCCTTGACAAGCAATGCCACACCTCCCCCTCTTTCACCACCACCTCTGACCCTACTAAAACATTTAAACCCTGGAACCTGCAACAGCCATTCCTGTCCCTGTTCTACCCACGTCTCTGTAATGGCCACAACATCAAAGTCCCAGGTACCAACCCACGCTGCAAGTTCACCTACCTTATTTCTTATACTTCTCGCATTGAAGTATACACACTTCAAGCCACCTTCCTGTTTACCGGCACCCTCCTTCAAGATCGATGCCTTGTTCCTAACCTCCCTACACTCAAGGTCCTGTACCCTAAAGCTACAGTCCAGGTTCCCATGCCCCTGCAGTTAGTTTAAACCCTCCCAAAGAGCACTAGCAAACCTCCCCCCAAGGATGCTGGTGCCCCTCAGGTTCAGGTGGAGACCATCCTATTTATAGAGGTCCCACCTTCCCCAGAAAGAACCCCAGTTGTCCAGAAACCAGAATCCCTCCCTCCTGCACCATCCCTGTAGCCACGCATTTAACTGTTCTCTCTCCCTATTTCTCGAATCTCTATCACGTGGCACGGGTAACAAACCAGAGACAACAACTCTGTTTGTTCCAGCACTGAACTTCCAACCTAGCTCCCTGAAAGCATGCCTAACATCCTCACCCCTCTTCCTACCTATGTCGTTGGTGCCAACGTGGACCACAACCTGGGGCTGCTCCCCCTCCCCCTTAAAGACCCGGAAAACACGATCAGAGACATCACGTACCCTTGCACCTGGGACGCAACATACCAATCGTGAATCTCTGTTGCCCCTGCAAAACCGCCTATCTGTGCCCCTCACTATTGAGTCCCCAATAACTATCGCTCTACCTTTCTCCGCCCTTCCCTTCTGAGCAATGGGGACAGGCTCCGTGCCAAAGGCCTGAACCTCAGTGCTTACCCCTGGTAAGTCGCCCCCTCCACAAGTATCCAAAATGGTATACTTGTTATTGAGGGGAACGGCCGCAAGGGGTCTCTGCACTGACTGCTTCCTCCCAGTCCCCCTCACTGTCACCCATCTGTCTATAACGTTCGGAGTATCTACTTCCCTAAAGCTCTGATCTATGACCACCTCTGCCTCCCGAATGATCCGTAGTTCATCCAACTCCAGCTCCAGTTCCCTAACACGGTCTTGGAGGAGCTGGAGATGGATGCACTTCCCGCAAGTGTAATCAGCAGGGACGCTAATGGCTTCCCTCACCTCAAACATCTTGCAAGAGGTACTTCATTTTCAATTGAATTTTAGTAATTTCCAAATATTTTGAATGCATTTCTAGCAATCGTAGATGTCAATCCTTTGCTGCAGCTACTTCTCCTTTTCACATGGACAAAGGCAGCCCCAACTGCACATTGTGCGCCATTTCCATTCGTTGTGCCTACGAACCTTCCGAAAACAACCCCCAGAGATTTCTTCCACACCCAGAAAATTATTAACCTCTGAAAGAGCCATTACTACACAGACATTCCCAGTATAAACAAAGTGAATGCAACACCCGAAAGGAGAACACCAACACTCACCACTCACTCTCCTTAAATCCAATATCTCTAAACCCAACCTGGAATTTCAAACTTAGATCCTGACAAAAACTCCCAACTTGTTACGGAACAGGACAAACACACACAAAACATGTCAAGGAGACAGCCTAGAACCTAACATTTTCTTATTTTAAAGGCATGTGACAGGCATTGCATTCTGAGTGCAATTTGATAGGTCAAACTACTCTTTTTTAAGAAAACACACTTTATTTTCACACTAAACTTAAAATGCAGACAACATTTTAAAAATGAACTGGCTTAACTTTAACTCTACCAAAATGTTTAACCAAGTAATATTAAAGCATGTTGACTACAACTGACTAGCTGCTCCAATATAGCAGCATCTTATCAATGCTCGAAAACACAAGCCCAGCAGTAAGGACAGAACAACAGCTTTTGCAGAGAGAGACAGGGAGCTGTATCTTCCTTGAACATCACAGTTCACCAACTAAAAAGCAAAACCTGTAAACACATGGACTGTGTGCTTTGAAAAAATCAAAGTAGAAAACTTGAATCCAAGTTTACAACAGTGGTTTTCCAAAGAAATTTGGCAAAACAAGTCCTCCTTAAAGGCACATCTCGTAACATGCTATATTAAGCAAATAGGCATTCTTATTGTAATTCCTTTTCAAACAAAGATAAAAATGGCTGCGAGAACTATCTTCAAAAGAAAAATGATACTCATTAAGAAAATTGCTAAAATAGCAGTATAAATCAGCTAACAAATGTAGAAACACTGAAGACACGGTGATTTATTAATATAGTATTTTGAAGAGAAGAGAAAGATTTTATTGTTCGATGAAGTTATTACTAAAGAAGTGAGAGCAGTGTGAAGCTATTTTCTTTCAACGCAAAACTGTGTAAAATGTTGAGAGGTAAAGCAGGAAAGTCTTGAATCATCCATCCTGCTAAGCAGGATGTAAAAGCAGTGGCAAAGAAGGGGAATACAGGCTTTCCTACATTTTGAACAAATTGCTAAACTATTGTATTTCTCAAATTTAAATTACAATAAATTTACAAGTGCAAACACTATGTTTACAACAAAAATGGGAGAATGAAAGACTTATTGACTTTTAACCTTTAATTAACAGAAATTAAGGAAAGTTCTGAAAAGAAAAATAAAATGTTAAAGTTAAAAAATCTTCACAAACAATGTTCTGAAGAATTAAGATTTGTTACCAATTCAACTTTGTAGTTGAATCACATGATTTCTTCTGCGCCCTCTGTTTTGATTCCATCCCATTGAGGACTGCGATAGTGGCCACACAACACAATGGAAAGTGTTCTCAACCTAAAAGCAGAACTTTGTCACCACAAGGACTGTGCAGTGGTTATTCTTACCGACAGTGAAATAATATATAATACAGAACTGAAAAGCATCTACATAAACATGTTGAACTGAGCAACATGCTTCCACAAAACCCTTTGTAATTTTACATATAAATAGCATTCTACTGGCAATTAATTGAAAGAACACCTGCGATAGGGTCCTTGGGCTACAAATGCTGTGACCATGATCTTAACGTCCACAATGACCTGATGAAGGAGCGATGCTCTGAAAGCTAGTGCTTCCAAATATACCTGTTGGACTATAACAAGGTGTTGTGTGGTTTTTAACTTTGTCCACCCCAGTCCAACACCGGCACCTCCAAGTCATGAATCTCTATAGATTATGAGCTGCATGATCTCAAAGAAACAGTTGCATATTTTTAAGGTGCTAAAGGTGGGCGCAATCCAGAACAGAAGACCATTATACACTCTGTCAGGAAAGCATGAATATAAATGTAGATGAGATAGAAAAAATGACTTAGTGAGAGAAATGTGGAAATTAGCAAATTCATCTATGGATTAGAGTGATCTGACATGTTTGATGGTGGTGCGGCTGGTAGTAAAGATGTGTATGATCTGTCTCACCTTCATGCTGCAGAGAAAGAAGAATAAAGACATTGCCAAGACCTTGCAGCAGCTTGCAGTAATACTCCTGAGATAAAGGAAACTGTTGGGAAGAACAGGTGTGAAAGTACATACATGTACGGGGTAAAGTCTGGCTTTTGTTGCTGTTTGATCGCATTTTACTCAGACCTAGCAGAGTTAATGTGAAGCATAAAAGCTTGGAGATGGAAGAATCAAAGCTTGTGAAATCCAGTGGATCCCTGGGACACTTCACAGATGGAGGACTTGTGCATTTGGCCACCTTCACAGAGAGAAAAGTGAATGTGAAAAGGCAATTTAGGTTAAGAGATAGGTCAGTCGAGTTGTGGTGGTTAGCATTTTGGGGGATATTAGGAAAGTGTGGAGTGGATGCATTCCAACAAAGGAAAAAACTTCTAATGGACGGACATGCTGTGCATGGTTAACGAGAAATGTCAAAGTTAGGGTCAAACTCACAGAAAAGACATATACTTCTGCAAAGACAGATGGCAGGTTAGAAAATTGGACAGAATATAACATACTGCACAGGATTACTAAAATGCAGGAAAACTGAGAGAAAGTTATCAAATGTATACACACGAGTAGGTGAAGGTTCCTCTAGATTGAAAAATAGATAATCCAACTTCTTTATTCATAAGGAGAGGGAGGCGGTAAACAGGAAACTGCAGGTGTTAATGTGTTGGAAGCAGTTCAGAGAAGGTTTACTTGATTGTAGCTGGAATGAGCAGATTGCCTTTTGAAGAAAGGCTGAACAGGCTAGCCCTGTGTTCTCTGGAGTTTAGTAGTGTCGGTGATTTAACTTAAACATGTAAGATCCTGAGGGGACTTGACCATGTAGATATTGAAAGGATGTGTCCTCTTGTGGGTGTACCTAGAACTAGGGGTCATAGTTTAAAACTGGGGGTTTTGTTGATTTAAAAGAGATGTGGAACCATTTCTTCCTTTAGAAGATTGTGAGTTTTTGGAATGACTTTTGCCAAAAGGCTGTGGTGCTGTATCCTTAAATATTTTTAGGCAGAGGTAGACAGAATCTTGATAGCCAAATGGATGAACGATGACTGGGGATATGAAGAAATGTCGAGTTAAGGTTAAAATCTGATCAACCATCCGATCTTACTGAATGCTGGAGCCAGCTTGACAGGCCAAGTGCCCTTGTTCTGATCCTTGTTCGTGTATTGGTTGTGAAAAATCATACTTGGAAATGAAAATACTGGTTGTACTGGTTACTGTGTTTTGATGTATCCAAGACGAGTTGGACCAGTATTTTTCATTTGCCAGTTTTAGTTATTTTTCCTTCTTAATTGGGCCAGACACTGACCATTGGCCAGAAAGGAAGGATCGTTAGACTACGTGATAATCTTACAAATGCAAGTTAACCTGATTGAACACAGAGAGTACTGGATATTTGAGCAACATTGCTAAGTACTGACTGTTGCACCAAACAGTTTTACTGTGATAACAAACTACAAAAAATGTCAGTAAATATATAATGGCCTATTTAGGAAGAGTTGTAAGCAGCTTCTGACTGTTTTGTTCTTCTGTGATAATCTGTAGTCTTTTGTCTTTTCTTTGTGATGTTATCATTGAACTAAGAGGAGAAAGTGAGGACTGCAGATGCTGGAGATCAGAGCTGAGATGTGTTGCTGGAGGGGCGCGGCAGGTTAGGCAGCGTCCGGGGAGTGGGGGATTCGACATTTTGGGCATGAGCTCTTCTTCAGGATTCCTGGGGGGAGGCTTGTGCCCGGGGCGTCGAGTCTCCTGTTCCTTGGATGCTGCCTGACCTGCTGCGCTTTTCCAACAACACATTTTCAGCTATCATTGAACTAATCCAGAGACCCAGGCAAATTGATATGGAGACCAAGGTTTGAATACAACCAGATTAATGTTGGAATTTGAATTCAACACAAAATATGGAATTTAAAATCTATAATAGTGACCCTGAAACCATTGTTGTTTGAAATAGAAACCCATCTGGTTCAGTAATATCCTTGAGAGAAGCAAATCTGCAATCTTTACTTGCTGCGGCCTACTTGTGACTTCAGACCATAGCAATGTGGTTGACTCTTCATTGCCCTCTGAAAGTGCCTAAAAAGCCCTTAATTTCTATCAACTCTTCCAAAAGGTCTCAAAACCAAGGAATGAAGCTGAACAGACCAGCTGGGACCCATGCACAGGACCAACAGGAATACACTAAGCACTGTTAGTCCTGCAGAGTCCTCTATTAATATCTCAGAGATAGTTTCAAAACTGGGAGAACTTCCTCACGGACTAGTCAAGCAATGACCTGAAATAGTCATACTCACAGAATCATATATGGCCAACAATGTCTCAGACACCATTATCCCCACTCCCCGTTCATTTCCCCTCCCATCGACAGGACGGACTGAGCAGTGGTGACAGCACATTGAGAGACAGTCGGGAGGGAATTGTGTTGGGAGTTGTTAACATTTACTCTGGACTTCATTAATTGTAATGGTATGACGTCAAATATGGGCAAGGAAACTTTCTGTTGAATACCACATATGATCCACGCCACTTCTTCCCCACACTCCATCAGCATTCCTTTGAATGGAAAAGCTATAACAGTACAGTACTAACTCAGGTGTGTGGGAAAAAGATGAGAGCTGCAGGACTTTTCCATTAAAGAATCATTACATACCGGTGGTGAAAGCACTGTCATGAAGTATAGCTGCTTTTGACTTGGTAAATGGGCAGGTACAATTAGAAACTGATAGTAATGATGGGAGAAATCGTATTGCACATCAGACACAATATAGTGGAGATACTGGGCACTGGGAAACTGAGACTAGACTCAGGTAGTGGATGGATGAACAGTGTGGGAAGCCATTTTGTAATCTGGAGCAAAATTGATCTTGAGAATGCAGTTAATCCAGAGGGAGGGATACAGACAAAGGGAGAAGAGCACAGTTGTGTGACAGAATTAGAAACAGACATCTATTGTACAGTTCTGAGAAAAAGATTCAGGATTATTAAAACTGAAATGAGTTCCACTGATGTTTTATTCCTCCTGTTTTCCAAAGAAATCTAGTTATCAGTTGAGGCAGTGTTACTCCTCAGTTATTCAATTACTTTTATTATCAGCAAGAAAACAATTCTCTTCTGCAGCTGGATAGGTTGTTCTTTCATGGTTTGTGAGTAGAATAATATTCCACACAAAATGACGAAGGGTTGATATCGCAGAAGCATTCCTGTCACCTCCTGTCCTGAGTGATGGTGAACAGTTAAACAAGTCATGGAGGATATGACTCCACAAATATTCCCATCATTAATCAAGTGGGAGGCGAGCAAATCAAAGCAAAACAAAAGGCTGAAGCGTTTCCACCAATCTTCAACCGGAGTACCAAATGTACGATCCGTCTCAGCCTCCTCTGGAGGTTCCCACGTCACATCCATAGCCAGACACGGTCAATTTGCTTCTCTCCACTGAGATCAAGAAACAGTTAAAAATACTCAATGCTGCAAAGGCTGTGGAGTCCTAACAATGTAAGACCCAAAACTGTGTGACCTTTCAAATGAGGATTGTTGCAGAAAGCTAGGCGGAAGTGGGTACTGCAGATGCTGGAGGTTAGAGTCAAGATTAGAGTACTGCTGGAAAAGCATAGCAGATCTGACAGCATCCAAGGAGCAGGAACATCAATGTTTCAGGCAGGAGCCCTTCATCAGAAGGCTGTTGCAGCAAGCTGACCAGTTTTTGTTATCACTGTCCAGCAAAATCCTGTGTGAAGGCCATGAAATGTTATACCTTGGGATTCTTGCCTCTATGAGTGAAGACATTGAATGCAAGAGCAAGGAGGTTACGATGGAGCTGTGCACCTGTTACTCCAGCCACACCCCACATACCGTGTACAGTGTGGGCATCGTTGTATAGTTAAGATGTGTTTGCTGGAGAGTGAGTGCTGAAGAAATTCACCAGGATGCTGACGGGTCTCGAACAATTCAGCTATCAGGCCAAACTAGATAGGCTGGGATTGTTTTCCTTTGAATTGCAAAGGTTGAAGTCAGGTGTGATTGAGGTGTGCAAAGTCCTGAGGGCATAAAAAGGATTGATAAAGATAATTGATTCCCCTCAGTACAAGTTGTCAATAATCTGAGGCACAGCTTTAAAGTACAGCGCGTAACACGTAGGAAGTATTTCAGGAAAAGTCTCCTTACTCAGAGAGCTATGAGTATCAAGGAAGTCATTGCTTCAGTAAATGGTAGAGGTGCAAACCCTCAACAGTTTGAATGAACACTTGAAATAGCATAGCAAACAAGATTATTAACAAAGTTAACATTAGCGTCCAATTGGAATAGATGGATGTTTGATAAGCAATGCATAAACGATGGGCTCTTTCTGCATGATAAAACTCAATGACTCTGATGATAGAGCAGGAGTCTCAAAGGCGATACCACCCTGACGTATAGCTCCTACAGATTGTGCCACTTAGGCAGTTACATTAGAAATGAATAATAATGCTGAGAGAAATGTTATTACTCACCAGACTCAACAAAGTGGAATTATTGGACACTGGGAAACTGAGACTTGACTCAAGTTGCGGATGAACAGTGTGGTAAGCCATTTTGTTACCTGGAGAGAATTTGATCTTGACAGTGAGAGACAGTGGAGTTAATCCAGAGGGAGGTATAAAAACAACAGAAGAAGAGCACAATTGTGTGACAGTATTAGACACAGACATCTATTGTACTCTGGAAGAGAAAGAATTAGAGGAGGCAGAACAGCCAAATTGCAAATTAGAAATGGAGAAATTGGCTTTAGAAGGAATTTAGTTGTATGTATTCCAACACCTACTGCTCAGCCAAGTTTGAGAATTTTTAAAATCTCAATGATTTGTTTCCTGCTGAATTTGGTTGTCTATTTTATTCCTGTGTGTTTGTCAACATGTTTTTTTTTATTGTTTTTAACTTTATATCTGAAGTTGTATAAGAATTTCTGAATGTCAGTCACACTGCAATTCAACCTATTTTCTGAAGTCAGTCTTTTTTGATAACATCT
This sequence comes from Hemiscyllium ocellatum, assembly GCF_020745735.1. Taxonomy (NCBI): domain Eukaryota; kingdom Metazoa; phylum Chordata; class Chondrichthyes; order Orectolobiformes; family Hemiscylliidae; genus Hemiscyllium; species Hemiscyllium ocellatum. The sequence continues at coordinate 42,746,853 of NC_083426.1, forward strand.
GACTATCGTGATCGTTGCCTTTTAATGTTAATTACCTAGAATGTCAAAGGTAATGTTTGATTTAAATTTTTAAAAAACGCAAATATAATTCTGAGGAAAGGGTTCAAGGCCATTAACACTGATGAATTCCACTGATGTTTTACTGCTCCCGTTTTCCAAAGAAATTTAGTTCTCAGTTGAGGAAGTGTTTACTCCTTAGTTATTCAATTACTTTTTATTATCAGCAGGAAAATAATCCTCTCCTGGAGTTGAATAAGTTGTTCTTTCAATTAATTGCCGGTAGAATGCTATTTATATGCAAAATTATAAAGGGTTGAAATTGCAGAAGAATATTGCTCAGTTCATCTCATTTGTGTAGATACTTGTAATTCTGGATCAATTGTTATTTCAGCGTCAGTAAGCATAATCACTACACAGACCTTGTGGTGACAAAGTTCCTCCATTGTGTTGTGTGGCACTATTACAGTGCTAAATGGGATGGAATCAGAACAGAGGGTGCAGAAGGAATCATGCAATTAAGCCATCAACAATTCTTTATTGATAACAAATCTTTATTCTTCAGAATCTTGTGTTTTTGAAGATTTTCAAGTGTTAGCTTTTTGTTTTCCTTTTCAAAGTTTAAAAGTCACAAAGTATTTCATTCTCCCATTTTACTTTTTGCATTTGTAAATTTATTGAAATGCTTTCAATTTGAGAAATACATTTTCAACAAAATGCTAAAATATTGTAAGAAAGCCTGCATTCCTCTTCTTTTTCATTGCTTTTACATCCTGTGTAGCAGGATGGATGATTCAAGGCACTTCTGCTTTTTGGATCAGCCTTTTACATTTTTGCATTAAAACAAAATACTGTCACACTTCTTTCATTTCTTTAGGAATAACTTCACTCGAACAATAAAATATTTTTCTTGTCTTCAAAATACTATTTTAATAAATCACCGTGCCTTCAGTTTTCTACATTTGTTAGCTGATTTATACTGCTATTTTACCAGTTTTCTTAAAGGGTGTCATTTTTCTTTTGAAGATACTTCTCACAGCCATTCCCTTCTTTTTCTGAGAAACAATTCCAATGAGAATGCCTGTTTGCTTCATATAACGTGTAATGAGATATGCCTTCAAGAAGGAATTGTTTTGTCAAGTTTCTTTGGAAAACCACTGTTGTAAACTTGGATCCCAGTTGTCTGCTTTGATTTTTCAAAGCACACAGTCCATGTGTTTACAGGTTTTGCTTTTCAGTTGGTGAACTGTGATGTTCAAGGAAGTTCCAGCTCTCTGTCTCTCTCTGCAAAAGCTGCTGATCTGTCCTTACTGCTGGGTTTGTGTTTTCGAGCTCTCCTGAATTTGAGTTTGACAAGGCTGTTGATAAGATGCTGCTATATTGGAGCAGCTAGTCAGTTGTAGTCAACATGCTTTAATATTACTTGGTTAAACATTTTGTTAGTTAAAGTGAAGCCAGTTCTTTTTAAAACTTTTGTCTGTAGTTTACGTTTGCCAGGAGAAGCAGGGAAAGAAATTAAAATTTTAAGAGACTTGGGAGCAAGTCAATAGTTGACAATGAGAGATGAGGAGCTATGTATTTTGGAAGGAGTATTGCCAGAAAAGGTGAGAATGTGTGGAATTCATAGCGAGAAGACAGTGCTCCATTATATAAGATGAGCTTGGAGAGTCGGATGAAAAATGGTGATATAGGAGTTGGAGTAATAGAGGACAGAGTGAGGACCGCAGATGCTGGAGACTGAGAGTTGATAAAGTATGGCGCTGGGAGGAGCTCAGCAGGTCAGGCACCATCTGAGGAGCAAGACAGTCAACATTTCGGCAAGAACCCTTCAGTCCTGAAGGAGGGCTATCCTGAAACATTGACTCTCTTGCTGTAAATTGCCTGTAGTGTTAGATAAGGGGTAAATGTAGGGGTATGGGTGGGTTGCGCTTCGGCGGGTCGGTGTGGACTTGTTGGGCTGAAGGGCCTGTTTCCACACTGTAAGTAATCTAATCTAAAAAACAACTTATACAACACCAGGAGAAGATTGTTTATCTGCTGATAATAAAAGTAATTGAATAACTAAAGAGTAAACACTGCTTCAACTGAGAATTACATTTCTTTGGAAAATGGGAGCAGCAAAACATCAGTGGAATTCACATCACTTTTAATGTTTCTTCAGAATTATGCTTGCATGATTCTCTGAATTTAAATCAAACATTACCTTTGACCTTTTAGGGTAATTAAAATGCAACAATCTTAATAGGCAGATCAAAAAAAGAATAACTTCAGTTAACAGGTTGAATGTAGTGTGCTGGACATACAGAAATTCTTATGCAAATTCATATATAAAGTTAAAAACAATAAAAGGTGTTGACGAACACACAGGAGCACAAATAGACAAACAAATTCAGCAGATAACAAATCATTGGAATTTTTAAAATTCGCAAAAATGGCTGAGCAATAAATGTTGGAATACACAAGAACAACCAGATCCCAAGAACATTTTTTTTAAAATTTCCTTTTACTGAGTTTTTATTAGATTAGATTACATACAGCTTGGAAACAGGCCCTTCGGCAAAACAAGTCCACACCAACCCGCTAAAACGCAACCCACCCAGACCCATTCCCCTACATTTACCCCTTCACCTAACACTACGGGCAATTTAGCATGGCCAATTCACCTAACCTGCACATTTTTGGACTGTCGGAGGAAACCGGAGCACCCGGAGGAAACCCGCTCAGAATATTTTAACCAGAATTGATACAACTCTATTCGTTTTAAAATAGTGATGGAAAAAGATAGACCAGATCTAAAAGTTGAACCTCTAAATTGGAGAAAGGCCAATTTTGACGGTATTAGGCAAGAACTTCCAAAAGGCAAAAGTAGGATGGCAGATGCTGGATATCAGAGTCTAGATTAGGGTGGTACAGGAAAAGCACAGCAGGACAGGCAGCATCCAAAGAGCAGGAAAATCAACTTTTCGGGCAAAAGCTCTTCATCAGGAATGAAGGCAGGGAGCCTCCAGGGTGGAGAGATAATTGGGAGGGGAGTGGGGCTGGGGAGAAGTTAGCAAAGAGCACAATAGGTGTATGGAGGTGGGGGTGAAGGTGATTGGACAGAGAGGAGGGTGCAGCAGATAGGTGGGAAGGAAGACTGGCAGGTAGGACAGGTCATGAGGATGGTGCTGAGCTGCAAGGTTGGAACTGGGGTAAGGTGGGGGGAGTGTGAGAAACGCAGCTCACTGCCAAATAATTTTAGTCCGAGTCAAATTCTGAAGCAGTTTTTATTCATATGTCCTTGCAAGAGTGGGTGTCCACACAGCAGGAACAGCACTGAACAAAAGCACTACATTTTTATCCAATCTCTCTGAGTCTCTCGGTACTCCCCCTTTCACCTCATTGGTTGATTTCGCCAATGTGTATAGCCTATCACAAGCCCTAGCTTCACTCCATCTCTGTTTACTTCTCCCATTACTCTAATTCTATTGCCCCCCCTACCCATGTTTATTCCTTGCCTTATTTGGTTACCTTTATCCTATTCAGTCCCTTATACATGACAATTGCAGCTGATAGTTTGACCGTTTTACCACATACCTTTGTGAACTATTGTTAGCGTGGTCCTATGACTGCTGAGGCAACATTGAGTGTTATGACTGCTGAGTATGTGACTTCTGCAGAAGCAACATTTCCACACATTTTCCACAGGAGGGAAAATTAGGAAACTGGTGAAGTCCACATTAATGCCCTGGGGATGAAGTGTTCCGAGGTGGAAGATGGCGCGTTCTTCCTCCAGGTGTCAGGTGGTGAGGGACTGGTGGTGGTGGAGGCCCAGGACCAGCATGTCCTCGGCAGAGTGGGAGAGGGAGTTGAAATGTTCAGCCACGGGGCGGTGGGGGTTGATTGGTGCAGGTGTCCAGGAGATGTTCCCTAAAGCGCTCTGTGAGAAAGCGTCCAGTCTCCCCAGTGTAGAGGAGGCCGCATCGGGAGCAACGGATACAATAAATGACATTGGTGGATGTGCAGGTGAAATGTTGATGGATATGGAAGATTCCTTCGGGGCCTTGGATGGAGGTGAGGGAGGAGGCGTGGGCTAAGGTTTTGCAATTCCTGCGGTGGCAGGGAAAGGTGCCAGGATGGGAGAGTGGGTTGTTGTTGGGGGGGGGGGGGGGGGGGGGGCATGTTCCTGACCAGGTAGTCACGGAGGGAACGGCCTTTGCGGAAAGTGGAAAGGGATGTGGAGAGAAATACATCTCTGGTGGTGGGGTCCTTTTGGAGCTGGCGGAAATGTTGGAGGATGATGCAGTTTATGCGAAGGTTGGTAGGGTGGAAGGTTAGGACTGGGGGGGGTCTGTCCTTGTTACAATTAGAGGGGTGGGGTTTGAGGGCAGAGGTGCAGGATGTGGATGAGATGCGTTGGAGGGCATCTTAAATCCGGTGGGAAGGGAAATTGCAGTCTTTAAAGAAGGAGGCCACCTGGTGTGTTCTGTGGTGGAACTGGTACTCCTGGGAGCAGATACAGCGGAGGCGGAGGAATTGGGAATGCAGGATAGCATTTTTGCAGGAGATAGAGTCGGAAGAGGTGTAATCCAGGTACCTGTGGAAGTCGGTGGGTTTGTAAAATATGTCTGTGTCAAGTCGGTATCATTGATGGAGATGGAGGGGTCCAGGAAGGAGAGCGGGTTTTCAGAGATGGTCCAGGTAAATTTGAGGTCAGGATGGAATGTGTTGGTCAAGTTGATGAACTTGCTGGAGCACCAGGTGGCGCCAATGCAGTCACCAATGTAGCGGAGGAAGAGGTGGGGAGTGATGCCATAACTACAGAAGATGGACTGTTCAACGTAGCCAACAAAGAGACAGGCATAGCTGGGGCTCATGCGGGTGCCCGTGGTTACCCCTTTGATCTGGAGGAAGTGGGAGGATTCGAAGGAGAAATTGTTAAAGGTGAGGACCAGTTCAGCCAAACGAGTGAGAGTGTCAGTGGAAGGGTACTGTTGGGCACGTTGGGAGAGGAAGAAATGGAGGGCTTGGAGGTCCTGGTCATGGTAGATGGAGGTGTAGAGGGATTGGATGGCCATGGTGAAGATGAGGCATTGGGGGCATGGGAAATGGAAGTCTTGGAGGAGGTAGAGGGCGTGGGTGGTGTCTCAAATGTATGTGGGGAGTTCCTGGACTAGGGGGGGATAGAACAGTATCGAGGTAGGTGGAGACGAGTTCAGTGGAGCAGAAGCATGCAGAGACAATGGGTCAGCCAGGGTGGTCAGGCTTGTGGATCTTGGGAAGGAGGTTGGAAGCTGTGGGTGGAAGATCTCATGAGGTGATGAGGTTGTGTATGGTCTGGGAAATGATGGTTTGGTTATGAGGGGGGGGGTGGGGTCATGGTCAAGGGGGCAGTAGGAGGACATGTCTTCAAGTTGGTGCCTGGCTTTAGTGATGTATAGGTCAGTGCAGCAAACGACCACTGCACCCCCTTTATCCACTGGTTTGATGGTGAGGTTGTGATTGGAGCAGAGGGAGCGGAGGGCTCCGTGTTGTGAGGGTGAGTGGTTGGAGTTGGGGAGGGGGTTAGACAGGTTGAGGCAGTTAATGTCTAGACGACAGTTGGAAATTAAGAGATCAAGGGCGGGTAATAGGCCAGCATGGGGTGTCCAGGTGGATGGAGTGTGTTGGATGTGTGTGAAGGGGTCCTCTGAAGGTGGGCGGGTGGGGGGGTGGTCCTGATTGTGAAAGTAAGCTCGGAGGCAGAGGCGGCAGAAGAAGTGTTCGACATCACGATGCGTATTACATTCATTGATGCGTGGGCCGAGGAGGATAAAGGTAAGGCATTTGCTGAGGACTGATCGTTCTTCCTCAGTGAGGGGGAGGTCTGGGGGGATAGTGAAAACTTGGCAGGGCTGGGAGCTAGGACCTGGACTAGGTGTGGAGCTGGGATTGGGAGTGGAGCCTGTAACTGGAATGGGTGTGGTGGTAGGGGGAATGGGATGGAGTCATGATCAGGGGGGATGTGTCCTGCAGGGCTCTGGGGGGGGGGGGGGGGGGGGGGCGGGGATGGTGACAGTGGGATCTGTGGGGGGGCATGTCAGTAGTATGCAGGTGAGTGGCGTTAGTGGGGGAAGAAGTGAACATGGCAGTAGAGGGGCGGATTTCACTGAGCGTGTGACGTTAGCGATGACGTGAGGGACGGAAGTGATGTCACGTGTGGTGCAGGTGAAATCTTGAGGGGTGGGAGTGGCTGCAAAAGCGGCCATGATGGGGGTGGAAGTGACATCATCGATTGCCGTGGGGATGGTAGCTGTACCAGCCTCATGGTTAATGGCATCCGAGCAGTTCCGGAGGACGGAACTTTCAAAAGCTGATTGGGGGCAAATGTTCGCAGGTAAAGGGACTGCTGGAAAATGAGAAGCCATCAGAAATGAGAAGATGAGAGTATATTCCTGTCAGGGTGAAAGGAAAGGCTGGCAGGTATAGACAATACTGGATGACTAAAGAAATTGAGGGTTTGGTTAAGAAAAAGAAGGAAGCATATGTTAGGTATAGACAGGATTGATCGAGTGAATCCTAAGAAGAGCATAAAGACAGTAGGAGTATACTTAAGAGGGAAATCAGGAGGGCAAAAAGAGGATATGAGATAGCTTTGGCAAATAGAGTTAAGGAGAATCTAAAGAGTTTTTAGAAATACATTAAGGAATAAAGGGTAACTAAGGAGAGAATAGGGCCCCTCAAAAGTTAGCAAGGTGGTCTTTGTGTGGAGCTGCAGGAAATGGAAGGGATACTAAGCGAATACTTTGCATCAGTATTTACTGTGGAAAAGGACATGGAAGATATAGAATGTAGGGAAATAGATAGTGACATCTTGGAAAAAGTCCATATTACAGAGGAGGAACTGCTACATGTCTTGAAATGCATAAAAGTGGATAATTCCCCAGGATCTGATCAGGTGTATCCTAGAACTCTGGGAAGCTGGAGAAGTGATTGCTGGACCTCTTACTGAGATATTTGTATCGTTGGTAGTCACAGGTGAGGTGCCGGAAGACTGGAAGTGGGCGAACAATGTGCCACTGTTTAAGAAGGGTGGTAAGGACAAGCCAGGGAACTATAGACCAGTGAGCCTGATGTCGGTGGTGGGCATGTCTTTGGAGATGTGCATGTATTTTGAAAAGCAAGGACTGATTAGGGACAGTCAACATGGTCTTGTGCATGGGAAATCATGTCTCACAAACTTGATTGAGTTTTTTGAAGATGTAACAAAGAGGATTGATGAGGGCAGAGCGGAAGATGTGATCTCTATGGATTTGAGTAAGGCGTTCGACAAGGTTCCCCATGGGAGCCTGGTTAGCAAGGTTAGATCTAATGGAGTACAGGGAGAACTAGCCATTTGAATACAGAACTGGCTCAAAGGTAGAAGACAGAGGGTGGTGGTGGTGGAGGGTTGTTTTTCAGACTGGAGGTCTGTGACCAGTGGAGTGCGACAAAGATTGGTGTTGCGTCCACTACTCTTCATCATTTATATAAATTATTTGGATGTGAGCATAAGAGGTATAGTTAGTAAGTTTGCAGATGACACCAAAATTGGACAGTGAAGAAGATTACCTCAGATTACAAGGGGATCTTGATCATATGAGCCAGTGGGCTGAGAAGTGGCCGATGGAGTTTAATTTAGATAAATGTGAGGTGCTGCATTTTTTGGAAAGCAAATCTTAGCAGGACTTTATACACTTAATGGTAAGGTCCTAGGGAGTGTTGCTGAACAAAGAGACCTTGGAGTGCAGGTTCATAGCTCCTTGAAAGTGGAGTTGCAGGTCGATAGGATAGTGAAGAAGGCGTTTGGTATGCTTTCTTTTATTAGGCAGAGTATTGAGTACAGGAGTTGGGAGGTCATGTTGCGGCTGTGCAGGACATTGGTTAAGGCACTGTTGGAATATTCCGTGCAATTCTGGTCTCCTTTCAATTGGAAAGATGTTGTGAAACTCGGAAGTGTTCAGAAAAGATTTACAAGCATGTTGCCAGGGTTGGAGGATTTGAGCTATACAGACAGGTTGAATAGGCTAGGGCTGTTTTCGCTGGCGTTTTGGAGGCTGAGGGGTGACCTTAGAGAGGTTTATAAAATCATGGATAAGATAAATAGACAAAGTCTTTTCCCTGTGCTGGGGTGTCCAGAATTAGAGGGCAGAGGTTTAGGGTGAGAGGGGGAAGATATAAAAGAGACCTAAGGGGCAACTTTTTCATGCAGAGGGTGGTGTGTTATGGAGTGAGCTGCCAGGGGAAGTGGTGGAGGCTAGTACAATTATAACACCTGGATTACTATATGAATAGGAAGGGTTTGGACGGAGATGGGCTTGGTGCTGACACATAGGACTGGATTGGGTTGGGATATCTGGTCGGCATGGACAAGTTGGACCGAAGGGTCTGTTCGGTGCTGTTATTCTCTATGACTCTAAATGCCTACTCATCAGTGGTTAGCATTGCTGCCTTACAGCACCAGGGACCTGGGTTCAGTTCCAGCCTCAGGCGACTGTCTGTGTCGAGTTTGCACATTCTCCATGTGTCTGTGTGGGTTTCCTTTGGGTGCTCTGGTTTCCTCCCACAGTCAAAACATATGCAGGTCAAGTGAATTGGCCATGCTAAATTGCCCACAGTGGTAATTACATTAGTCAGGGGTAAATATAGGGTGGGGGAATAGGTCTGCGTGGGTTACTCTTTGGAGGGTGGTGTGGACATATTGGGCCGAAGGGTCTGTTTCCATACTGTAGGGAATCTAATCGAATCATCAATAGATGTCCACCAGCTCAATTCTAGCCACCCATGATGACAACCACAATCGAAAGTACATGATTCAATTTTCCAATGGCATCACCAATACCTGTGCCAGAACAACATCAAGGAAGTGGTGGTGTTGTATTGCTCTTTGCCCATTCAGGATACATGGGTTGGTTCCACGTCAGTTGCCACAGACTCTGTGGTACAGTTCATTTTGAAATTAGTCACATAATTTGCCTTCACTGTCTCATATATTGGGGAAGGACACCTAATTGTGGAGTCACTGATACTCTACAGTTCCAGTGTAGTCACTAGCTTCTGATGAACTTTCATCTTAATGATGCGGTAGCTTAACTGCTTTCATTAATGCATTTACTACGACTTCATGTTGCACTGCTCCTCCACCTGAGCTAGTATACCCTCTCCTACTCCAGGCTGCCATATGATCAAGCACAACTCAAACAAGATGTTCACTTCTGTATAAAGACAGGTTAGCATACGCACTGTCACTGACAAGGCCTCCAAGAGTGATATCAATTCTGCCATTTGGATGCCATTTGTCTTGATGGTTTCCATTCCAGTAATGTCCCTCCTCTTCATTTATAATTGCCTACCCATGAGTTGTTTTGCAGTCCTGCCACCCATCAGCTGTGAATGATGGTGGATAACTAAGGCTAAGGCAGAGCTAAGCAATTCCACAATTAGCAGATCAGATCTGGCTGAAGATTGTTGCAAAAGCTTCAACCTTATATATTACACTGATTCGCTCAGCTCCCCTCTCATTGACAATTGGGATGTTTGTGGAACCTCACCTTCTATGACTTGTTTATCTATCACTATCATTCATAGTTGGAGATGGCATGACTGCAGTGTGCAGATCGGATCTGTTGGCTGTGGAACTGCTTAGCTCTATCACTTGCTGATTATGCTGCTTGGGATGTAAGTAAACCTGGTTTGTAGCTTCACTGGGTTAATACCATATTTTTAAGTATTCATGGCAATGGCTCCTGGCATACCCTCCTGCCCTCACTGACCCAGGATTGATTCCCTGATTCGATGGTAATGGCCAGGTGGTGAATATGCCAGATCATGGAGTTACAGATTGTGTTTGAGTACAATCCTGCTGCTGCTAATCGCCCATATCACCTCATGTGTGCCAGTTTCATGTTACTAGATCTGTACTCATTCTATCTAACTGAGCACGGTGTTAGCACCACTCAACACAATAGTGGGTGTCTTCAATGTAACACCAGAACTTTCTCTCCACACAGACTGTGCGGCGATCACTTATCGATATGGAAATAACAATTGATGTAGAAGTGAAAAGTGTCTGCATAAATGTGTTGAAATGAATAACGTCCTTCTGCGACCTCAACTCTTTGTAATTTTGTGAAGGAATAGCACTTCATTGGAAAGTAATTGAAATAACAATTTATCCAGTTTGTCGAGGATTGATTTCCGACTGCAAACAAAAGTAGTTTAATCATTAGCAAGATAACACTGCTTGAACTGATTATGACACTCCTTTGGAAAAAGGGAGCATTAAATCATCAACAAAAATCAACACACATTTCATAACAATAAACCATTTCCTCAGAAACACATTTGCATGTTTCAAGACTTAAATCAAGCATTACCTTGGCTTCTTTTGTTACATAACAATCCAACAATCACAACAAGAGCATCTTACTCAAGAAACATGTTTGCGAGCATTGTGTCGAACTGTAGTGTGGCTGACAGTCATAACAATCATATACACGTTCACATTTAAAGTTAAAAACCTGAAAAAGGTTAAACAAGATGTGTCTGTCATATAGGAACAACAGTGGGCAAAAAAATTCAGCAAATAACAAACGAATGTATTTTTTAAATTCTCAAATATGAATTGAAAATAAATACCCAGATAATGACAACAACATCCTATGAACAGTTTAAAACATTTTTTATTGGGATTCTTTTAGCAGACTTGATGCAACTGAGTGGCTTAATAGCCGATGTCTCCATTTATAATTCCCCAACCTGCATTTCTGTCTCCTCTAATTCTTTTTCAAATTTCCCTTCAACTTCCGTTTTCCAAATATTGACTGGGAGTACGAGTACTATAGATGGGTAAGTTTTTATCCAGTGTGTGCAGGAGGGCTTCCTGACACAGTATGTAGACAGGCCAACAAGGGGCGAAGCCACATTAGATTTGGTACTGGGTAATGAGCCCGGCCAGGTGTAAGACTTGGAAGTAGGTGAGCACTTTGGTGATAGTGATCACAATTCTGTTATGTTTACTTAAGTGATAGAAAGGGATAGGTGTATACCACTGGGCAAGAGTTACACCTGGGGGAAAGGCTATTACGATGCGATTAGGCGAGATTTAGGAGGCATAGGATGAGGAAGGAAACTGCAGGGGATAGGCACATTAGAAATGTGGAGCTACTTCAAGGAAAATCTCCTGAGTGTCCTAGATAAGTATGGGTACCTGTCAGGCAGGGAGGAAGCTATAGAGCACAGGAGCCATGGTTTCTCTGGTCAAGAGGAAGAAGAAGGCTCATGTTAGGATGAGATTTGAAGGCTCAGTTAGGGCACTTGAGGGTTACAAGATAGCCAGGAAAGACCTAAAGAAAGAGCTCAGAAGAGCCAGGAGGAGACATGAGAAGTTGTTGGCGGATAGGATCAGGGTAAGCCCTAAGGCTTTCCATAGGTATTTAAGGAATACAAGAATGACGAGAGTAAGATTAGGGTCAATCAAGGATAATAGTGGGAAGTTGTGTGTGGAGTCAGAGGAGATAGGGGAAGCACTAAATGAATATTTTTCGACAATATTCACTCCAGAAAACAACAATGTTGTCGAGGAGAATACTAAGATACAGGCTACTAGACTAGGTGGGATTATGGTTCACAAGGAAGAGGTATTAGAAATCCTGCAGTGTGTGAAAATAGATAAGTCCCCTGGGTTGGATGGATTTATCCTAGGATCCTCTGGGAAACCTGCGAGGAGATTGCCGAGTCTTTAGCATTGATCTTTAAATTGTCATTGTCTACAGGAATAGTGCCAGAAGACTGGATGATAGCAAATGTGGTTCCCCTGTCAAGAAGGGGAGTAGAGACAATCCTGGTAATTATAGACCAGTGAGCCTTACTTCAGTTGTTGATAAAGTGTTGGAAAAGGTTATATGAGATAGGATTTATAATTATCTAGAAAAGAATAATTTGATTAGGGATAGTCAGCACGGTTTTGTGAAGGGTAGGTCGTGCCTCACAAACCTTATTGAGTTCTTTGAGAAGGTGACCAAACAGGTAGATGAGAGTAAACCGGTTGATGTGGTATATATGGATTTCAGCAAGGCATTCAATAACGTTCCCCACAGTAGGCTATTGTACAAAATGCGGAAGAATGGGATTGTGGGAGATATAGCAGCTTGGATCAGTAATTGGCTTGCTGAAAGAAGACAGAGGGTGGTGGTTGATGGGAAATGTTCATCCTGGAGTCCAGTTACTAGTGGTGTACCGCAAGGGTCAGTGTTGGGTCCACTGCTGTCCGTCATTTTTATAAACGACCTGGATGAGGGTCTAGAAGGGTGGGTTAGTAAATTTGCAGACGACACTAAGCTTGGTGGAGTTGTGGATAGTGACGAAGGATGTTGTAGGTTACAGAGAGACATAGATAAGCTGCAGAGCTGGGCTGAGAGGTGGCAAATGGAGTTTAATGCGGACAAGTGTGAGGTGATTCACTTTGGTCGGAGGAACAGGAATGCAAAGTACTGGGCTAATGGTAAGATTCTTGGCAGTGCAGATGAGCAGAGAGATCTCGGTGCCCAGGTACACAGATCCTTGAAAGTTGCCACCCAGGTTGACAGGGTTGTTAAGAAGGTATTCAGTGTTTTAGCTTTTATTAATAGAGGGATCGAGTACCGGAACCATGAGGTTATGCTACAGCTGTACAAAACTCTCGTGCAGCCACACTTGGAGTATTATGTACAGTTTCTGGTCACTGCATTACAAGAAGGATGTGGAAGCTTTGGACAGGGTGCAGAGGAGATTTACTAGGATGTTGCCTGGTATGGAGGGGAGGTCTTACGAGGAAAGGCTGAGGGACTTGAGGCTGTTTTTGTTGGAGAGAAGGTTGAGAGGTGGCCTAATAGAGACATATAAGATAATCAGAGGGTTAGATAGAGTGGACAGGGAGAGCCTTTTTCCAAGTATGGTGACGGCGAGCACGAGGGAGCATAGCTTTAAATTGAGGGGTGATAGATATAGGACAGATGTCAGAGGTAGTTTCTTTACTCAGAGAGTAGTGAAGGTATGGAATGCTTTGCCTGCAACGATAGTAGATTCGCCAACTTTATGTACATTTAAGTTGTCATTAGACAGGCATATGGACGAACATGGAATAGTGTAGGTTAGATGGGCTTCAGATTGGTATGACAGGTCTGCACAACATCGAGGGCCAAAGGGCCTGTACTGCGCTGGAATATTCTATGTTCTATGTTTTTCCTTTAGTTACCCATAGAAGTCTGTTTCTAATTGTGCTCTTCTTTGTTTGTAGCCCTCCCTCTGGCTTTTACTGTGAAGATCAATTTCTCTCCAGGTAACAAAATGGTTTCGCACTCAGTTCATCTGCTACTTGAGATGACTCTCAGGTTCCTTGTGTTCAACAATTCTACAATGCTGTGTCTGGTATGCAAAACAATTTCTCCCATCATTATATTTGGCTTCAACCCGTAGCTGTCCATGTGGCACAGTCTATAGTGGCGACATGTCAGGGCAGTGCTTTCATCACTGGGAATTGTTGGGTGGAAAAGATCCTCCAGCTTTTATCCATTTCCCACTCTCCAGAGCTAATACTGCACTCGAGTAACTTTACCTTACAACGGAATGCTAATGCAGAGCATATTGTCCAGCAATCCTCCACAAAGTGGCTTGTCTTCCCAATTAAGTAAACAGTCTTGTTGCTCATCATGGTTGATGCTCTCTCACTTCCACAGCACACCCCAACTCCTACCATGTCAGAGTTTTTGGAGTCATTGAATCATTGTGCTTTACAGCACAAAGGAGTCCTTTTGGTCCATCATTTACACACTGCTCATCAACCATTCAAATCCCAATCCCATGTTTCAGCACTTTGCCCAAATGCTCTGGCATTTCAAGCCTTCATCTATTAATATAGAAAAGTCTGAGGGGTTGTGCCTCTACCTCCCTTCAGGGCAATGAGTTCCTCATATCCACAACCCCCTCTGTGGAAAGATTTTCTTCCTTTCCCCTCCAAATGTCCTGCTGATTACTGACCCTTCTACTAAGAGGAACGATTGTCCCTATCTACCATCGGAACATTGCACACTTCAATCAGGTTGACACCTCATTTTTAGGCATGCCCAGTGCTGCTCCTGGCATGCCCTCCTGCACTCTCCATTGACCCAGGGTTGATACACTGGCTTGATTGTAATGGTTGAGTGGGGAAATGCTGGGTGATGGCATTGCAGTTTGTGTTTGACTACAGCTGCTGCTGCTGCTGCTAAAAGTCCACAGATTAAGTCTATCAGCTATGTCCTTTAGAACCTGTCCAGCTCAGTCAGTAATGCCCGCTGCTGAGGCAGTCGTGGTGATGGACATTGACACCCTCCCATCCAGACGAGGTTCTGTGACATTGTTGTCCCCAATTCTTCTTCAAAATGGAGTACAGCATGGAGAATAATTCGTGATTCGTGAGCTCAGAGAGGGTTGAAATGAGCAGACTACACTTGGTATTCAACAGAAAATTTCCTGTCCACATTTGGCCTGATGCTATGATACCTAATGAGACCAGAGTTAATGTTAACAACTCTCAATACATCTGTCCTTTCGATGGGATGGGAAACGTGCGGGGCTGATGCAATTTCAGTTTTTTGCAGCTTTTCAGTAAAGAAGTGAGCATTACTTGACGTAAATTAAAGTTCTCTTAACTTACAGAGAAAAAAAATATTTCTCCCTGTGTGTTTGTGAACGTGGAAAAGACACAGTGCCATTCATAGGGAGAAAACTGGGTTAGTAAGAGATGCCAATTAGATGCCATGCTGGCCCAGAAGTATGAAAGGATTAAAATCAGGGTGGGCATAAACCATTGAGGATAAATCTGGTATGATCACTTCTGGTAGGAACAGGAAATAATGGCCAGACATTAAACAGCTGAACTACAACAGGTGGCAAAGTAGGGCCAACCAGGTTAATTATCAGTAGAGAATATTCAAAATAATAGGATCACTGCCAACAATTCATATACATTAAGGACCCTGCATTTAGCATTGCCAGTCAGGAAACTGATCATATTGTGTGCAAAAGCAAGGTGGAAGCCAATGACTATTTGAAGTACAGCAATTGTGTCTGAAATTCGCCTGAGGGTCAGATTCAACATTAGTATGGTGAACATTCAAATTTGCAGTAGGTTGTCACTGATGGCAAGGGTACAGAGACTGTGCTAAGGCTGAAAGGAAAGGGTTTGGTATTCTCAATGTTTAACTGAAAGAAATTACACCTCGTTTGTAGTTAATTCAATAAGCTGTCAGTTTTGATTCTTTGCAGTATCAAGTAAATGTGACTTCTGACAATGCACATTGACAAAGGCAACGAGTGACAGGCAATAAACACTGGCCAGTTAGCGATGCACATGTCCCACAGATGACGGAAAGAGAAATCCACAAATGAATATTGAACTCATTGTCTGACACCACACAATAATATGGTAGTATGATGGTAGCTCAGTGGTTAGCACTGCTGCCTCACAGTACCAGGGACCAGAGCACAATTCCAGTGATTGTCTGTGTGGAGTCCTCCATAAGATCAAATGACATCGGAACTGAAATTAGGCCATTCGGCCCAAGGAGCTCACTCTGCCAATCAATCATGGCTGATCGGTTTTTCAATCCCGGTTTCCTGCTTTCTCCTCGGAACATTTGATCCCCTTGGCAATCAAGAAGTTATCTTTCTCTGTTTAACTATACTCAATGACCTAGAGTCCACAGCCTTCTGTGGCAATGAATTCCGCAAGTTCACTACGCTCTGGCGAAAGGAGTTTCTCCTTATCTCCAATATAAAAGGTCTTCTCTTTACTCTAAGGTTCTGCCCTCAGGTTCTCATCTCTCTTACCAATGCAAACATCCTCCGAACGTGCACTCTGTCTAGGCCGTTCAGTATTCTGTAAGTTTTAATCAGATTCCCTCTCATCTTTCTAAATTCTGTCGAATATTGTTCCAGTGTCCTCAAACATTCCTCACATGTTAAGCCTTTCACTCCTGTGATTATTCTTGTGAATCTCCTCTGGACCCGCTCCAGGGCCAATATGTCTTTCCTGAGGTATAGGATCCAAAGTTGCTCACAATACTCTAAATGTAGTCTGACCAGAGCCTTATAAAGCCTCAGAAGTACATACCTGCTTTTATATTCTCGTTCTCTCAAGATGAATGACAACATTGTATCTGCATTCCTAACCACCGACTGAACCTGTAAGGTTACCTTAAGAGAAACCTGGACTAGAAATCCCAAATCCCTTTCCACTTCTGATTTCTGTATTTCCTCCCAATTTAGAAAATACCCCATGCCTCTATTTGTTCTACCATGTCTGTATGGATTTCTGCTGGATGCTCCGCTTCCTCATTCGTCGAAAGAGGAGTAGGTTAGGTGGATTGGCCATGCTAAATTGTCCATAGTGTCCAGAAACATGCAAGCTAGGTGGATTTGCCTAGCTATATGTGAGCTTATGGGGATAGGGTACAAAGCTGAGTCCGGGTGGGATGCTCTTCTGAGCGTTGGTGTAGCTTCACTGAGCCCAATTGGCTCTTTCCCCAAGGTAGGGATTCTATGAAATCTCCAAAGGTAATAAACCAACACACTGGTTGGAGAGTTTTTGCAAGCTCATGCTCACCCTCTTAAGATCAATTAGAGAATGACAATAAATGCTTGCCTAACCAGTAACACCCACAAACTGAAACAGATTGTAAAAAATGCTGAATATGGTGAAATGCCCAGTATTTGCACAGTGATTGGCTGAATGATCATTCTCATAGCCACTGTGAAACATACATTAAGGAGCAGCTGAGTCTCAGTTTTTACCTCAAACAGAGTCATAACATCGCAGCGATACCTCCAAGAGCCAGGTAAGATTCAAATAACTAATTCTTCACTTTTTTTGTAATTTGTATAAACTCTAAGTGAGTGTAAGATGAAGCATATCTCCACTATTAGAGATTGGCTTGCAATAAGATGTGAGATTGTGATTTCCTAATCAGACTTCTGTCAAATGCAATCGTGCTACTTGATTTGGCTTTGAGGAATGGCACTCTGTTAGTGCAGGTTCATGGGTAGAACTATTCTCAAACTTTTTCAGTTGCAAGGATGGCTAACATTTCTGGTACAAATTTCTGGTACAGGGACATACTTGGGGTTCTAATCATCTAAGCTTATCTGGGAATCTCCTGAAATTTCCCACAATATCTTCTCGATTTCCACTACCATTCTCTTTCCCTTTGTTTTGGAGAATCTTTACAATCTGTTCCACTTGCACCTCCTCCATTTTTCCTACTGGAAACAGCTCAGGTTCAGCCGGGTCAGTGCGTTTAGAAAGTTATCCACCCAACTGGATTGCCAGTTCAAACTGAATGTGTTCCTCATATCTTTGTCTCTGACACTCCACATTCCCTCCAAAGGTAGGTGAAACATCCAAACAGAGTGCAAACCTTTTTTCAAATCTGAGTAAAATAGGAAAAAAAACTTCACGATGATTATTGACTTTTCTAATGCCCAGTTTAGTTAACAGTAATAAACAGAAAAGGTGAAAGAAAAGGAAACAAATACATTTTTATTTGTTCATGAATGATTGCAGCGGGCTCTTCATTTTGAATCTTAAATTTCTGAAGATTCCAGAACAGTGCCGGGTTCACAACTCCAATCATCAGGGAATAATTTAATTATTTGGGGCGGCCCGGTGGCTCACTGGTTAGCACTGCTGCCTCACAGCGCCAGGGACCCGGTTTGATTCCAGCCTTGGGCGACTGTCTGTGTGGAGTTAGCACATTCTCCCCGTGTCTGTGTGGGTTCCCTCTGGGTGCTCCAGTTTCCTCCCACAGTCCAAAGATGTGCAGGTTAGGTGAATTGGTCATGCTAAATTGCCCATAGAGTTTGATGCATTAATTAGGGGGGATGAGTTACTCTTCGGAAAGTCGGTGTGGACTAGTTGGGCCGAAGGGCCTGTTTCCACGCTGTAGGGAATTTAATCTAATTTAGTCCATGTGGATGCCAGGACATTGAGTGAATATCAGGAGAAGACAGACACATTTTTCATTAGTAATGGGTTGAAGGGTTATGGGGAACAGGCAGGAAAGGGGAAATGAAGCCAAAGTGAGATCAATCTTGATTGTATAGAATATCAAAGGAGGCTTGAGGAGCTGAATTGCCTATCACTAGTTCTAAAAACTTTTAAAGCTGCTTTTGTTCTTGAAAATAATTTTACATTCTCATTTACAGAATGGGAAACGCCTCATCAAACTTTTCAAACTCTGGAAATATAACTGTCAGAGCAAGCCCAAATGCAGGTCCTCTTCAGGCAAGCCCAGTGTAAGTTGTTCTACATATTTACCTCCAACTTAGTATAATTCTTTATAATTAACCAAGTGACAAAGTTTCAGTCAAGTTTCTTCAGCTGTTGTATTTTCACTGTCCCCTTGTCCAGGTTTAATCCTTCAAATAATTGATTATCTGAACAGCAAAAAAAGATTGCTTATTGACTATGCTTAAGTCAAATTTATTGTTTGTGGGTTTGCACAGAGATTAGGTGTGGGCTCCCTTTATCCAATTGTTTCCTTCCAGTCTATAATTCCAAGATATGATATTCAACCGTAAATGGAATTTCTATGTTGAGGAAAAAATATTTGCTATCTGTTAATGGTGCAACAATGTGTTTTACATTAATGTCAATGATAAGAATTGGCCTGATGAAGGAGCGGCGCTCCAAAAACTAGTGCTTCCAATTAAACCTGTTGGACTATAACCTGGTGCGGTGTGAGTTTTAACTTTGTATCCCCTGCAAAGCTCATGAACAGGCATGTGTTTATATTGGAATAAAGAGACCTAATCAGGGACTAGCTAATTGGGACTGTTGAGATAGGCCTGAGATTCAATTTGTCCTCTGCGGTTGAGTTTAACGCAAAGAGAAATATGAAGTAGGCTTTTGGTTGTGCAGAGCTGGAATACTACTGAAAGAGGACACGGTAAGTCAAAGCAGTTCAGCTTGAAATCATCACAACAGCTCACAAGAACATCAATAAAGTAGAAAAAAAGACAATATTTAAAATGAGTGACAGGGAAGTGCTGATTAGTTGGCTGAGTCCATTTACCAGTACTGATTATTAGTTAATCACCAGGACAAAGTGTCCAGGCTGTTTTCATCCTGTGCTGAAAAATGTGTTGCTGGAAAAGCGCAGCAGGTCAGGCAGCATCAAAGGAGCAGGAGAATTGACGTTTCGGGCATAAGCCCTTCTTCAGGCTTATGCCCGAAACGTCAATTCTCCTGCTACTTTGATGCTGCCTGACCTGCTGCACTTTTCCAGCAACACATTTTTCAGCTCTCATCTCCAGTCCTCACTTTCTGCTAGTTGATTTCGTCATGTTCCAGGACAAGGACAGTTTTGCACCCTTGTCTGTCCTAATTGAGGTCAGCTCTCTCAATACCAATGTGTATCAAACCATAGATCACTTTTACACTGGTCAGTACTTTCATACACGTAACAATCAAGTAGGGTTGAACATAATGTTGAATATATCCTTGGAGATTCCATCACACGACTGCAGCCTTCATATGCCCATCCGCACTGTTCTAAATCTAGTGCCTGTGCTGGTCAAAGTTCACATCACACAAAGAGTTCGCAACTCCACAGTCAGCGAGCCTTCCTTCCCAATTTGATTTGATTGTTTTCTTTGAGAGTTAACTTGTGTTCTCTTTTACAGCCAACAAGCTGCTGACAAGACTGCCTGCATTTATATCAAAAATGATACAAATAACATCGAGCTGACTGACCCAGAGTATGTATGCTTTCTACCGTGCTGCATTTTTGTTGTAAAAAGCATAAATAAAGAAGAAATGATCAGATCAATTTGGTACAAAGTCCTTCAGATCTGCAAGGTCTTAACTTTGATTCCCTGCTTGGACTCATTTCATTAACGATGAAGGGCTTATGCCCGAAACGTCGAATTTCCTATTCCTTGGATGCTGCCTAACCTGCTGTGCTTTAACCAGCAACACATTTTCAGCTGTGATCTCCAGCATCTGCAGACCTCATTTTTTACCCTCATTTCATTAACCTCAGCCACAGCAGTGGGCTGTGTGTGCGCCAAGGGATTTCAATGTTGCTAATTGAAGGAGGAGCTGATCTGTTGTTAAGTCTGGAAAGCTAGTGCATCCAAATAAACCTGTTTGACTATAGCCTAGTGTTGTGTGAAAATCAAACACGATTAACATTGGACATGACAAAACAATATCACATAAACTCAAACACCCCCTGGCATTTGAGTAATTTTAGCCCCAGATATCCATGAGAGTACTTTTAGATGGAAAGTGTCCAGACTTTTGCTAAAGCAGAATGTTTGCCATGAAATCAACCTGACTAATATCAATTCTTGGGATTGGAGATGTATGACTGAATTCGTTTGGTGCTCCTGAAATTCAGAATAGGGGTCCTATACAACATTGGTGTGATACAGCTTTTGTTTCATCGCTCATTTTCTGTACCAGAATCAATATCCTTTAGATGAATTGTAATACGAAGTGCTAACCTTTTACAATTTGCAAGTTGACTTTGATGGCCTATTCTTCAGGCATCTCAACTACCCAGAACAGATGAGGACAAGAGCAGGATTGACTTCATTACCACAGTCCATGCACCCAACTCAACATGAATCTTGTCTCAAGTTTCTCACCGTCCTGCTACAAGAACAGCAACATTACTCAATGGAATTCCTCTGAATTCCATTGCTGAGTTCTCTAATTGAAACAATATAAGCTAATCAATTAATGTCTTTTCTTGTTTGCAGACATTTCATTGTGAAAGGTAAATTATTGTCAACACTGGAGAATGTTGAAAAAGGCAAAGAAAAGACAATTTCCTTCATGGAAGGACCAGAAGAAGGTTGTGCTGGGATCCTTGGGTACCAATGTGGTGACAACCAACTGCTGGTACTCTTCTACAAACCATCCACCTACAGTGACACAGACCCTCCAGTGTGTGTTTTGAGCATTCAAGATAAGAAAGTAACACTGAATGAGAGTCTGTACAAAACCATGCTTCAGGACGAGGCATCCTCAAGCACGATGTCCAAGAAATCAATCAGAGAAATAGAGTATCTGCAGATCCTGAAGGTTAAAAATCTCCAAATCACTTGTATGTTGGAGGGTACTGATGCTATAAGTGTAACCATCAAAAATGAGAAAAGCCATAAATAACCAACATTGTTACTTTCTGTGTTGAGTCACTTAAAACATTCTAATAGTCAGTGCATTGCCTCATTAATTCAGACTCTCAATAAAAAGATTATAAGTTAAACATGTGTGCATGTACATGTGTTGTCTGTAAGTTTCAGTGTTACCTTGTGCTATTGTCGCGCAAAACTCTCTCCTGTTTTAATTTGATCAAAAACAAAATTTCAATATACTTTCCGATCCACAAATATTTGCTCGGCTGTCCTTTTCAAAAACTCAAATACATCTTGTATTTGAAGGACAATTGTGTAATATTTCTATGGAAAGACCAGCTGCAGGGTTAAAGGAACAATCTTTGACATCCATGGAACAGCTCACCTGAAAGACAGAATCTCCACTCTACTATAGTGACAATCCCGGTTTTGTAGACAATTCTGAATGGTGTCCCGCAGGGATCTGTCCTCGGGCCTCAGCTTTTTGTGGTTTTTATAAATGTCTTGGATGAAGAAGTGAAAGGGTGGCTTAGTAAGTTTGCCGATGACACAAATGTTGGTGGTGTAGAGGACTGTTGCAGGCTACAACAAGACATTGACAGGTTGCAGAGCTGGGCTGAGAAGGGGCAGATGGAATTCCACCTGGACAAATGTGATGTGATTAATTTTGGAAGGTTGAATTTAAATGCTGAATACAGGATTAAAGACAGAATTCCTGGCAGTGTGGAGAAACAGCGTTTATAGATCCATCAAAGTTGCTACCCAGGTTGAGAGGGTTGTTAAGAAAGTGTACAGTGTTTTGAGTTTCATTAATGGGGGATTGAATTTAAGGGCTGCAAGGTTTTGCTGCAGTTCTATAAAACCCTGGTTACACCACATTTGGAATATTGTTTCCAGTTCTGGTTGCCTCATTATAGGAAGGATGTAAATGCTTCACAGAGGGAGCAGAGGAGATTTATCAGGATGCTGCCTGGATTGGAGGGTATGTCTTATAAAGAAGGGTGGAGTGAGCTAGGGCTTTTCACAGAGAAACAAGAGAGGTGAATTGATAGACATATACAAGGTAATGTGAGGAATATACCGAGTAGATAATTAGAGATCTTTCCCCAGGGCAAAAATGGTTATCACAAGGGGACATAATTTTAAAGGGATTGGAGGAAGGTTTTGGGGAGATGTCAAAGGTAGGTTCTTTACACAGAGAGTGGTGGGCACTTAGGATGCACTGCTAGCGGAGATAGGAGAGTCAGAGACCTTAGGGACATTTAAGCGACTCTTGGATAAGCACATGGATGATAGTTCGATCTTAGAACAGGATAAAAGATTGGCACAACATCGAGGGACGAAGAGCCTGTGCTGCGCTGGACTGTTCTATGTACATCCAAATGCAGTAGATGCCAGGACATTGAGTAAATTTCAGGAGACTGATAGATTTTTAATTAGTAATTGCCTGAAGGGTTATGGGAAACAGGCTGGAGAGTGGAAACAAGGCCAAAGTGAGATCAATCTTGATCGTATCGAATGGCAAAGGAGTTTTGAACAGTTAAGTTGCCTACTCCAAGTTCTTATGTCTTTTAAAACTGTTTTTATTCTTGAAAATAACTTTCCATTCTCATTTACAGTCTTTTCAAACAGTGGAAACATCAATTATTGTGTCAAACGGGGCCCAAAGCAATTCCTCTTCAGCAAGCCCACTTTAACTGTGGCCTATACATTTTGCTCTAATGCAGTATCATACTGTGTAATTAACCAAAAGTGACAAAGTTTAAGTGAAGCTTCTTCAACTGTTGTATTTCTTTTCTTCTTCTGTCCAGGTTTAATTCTTCAAATGAATTATTATCTGGATAACTAAAAAGATTGCTTATTGACTGTTCTCAAGTCAAATGACAATTGTTTATTATTTGTGGATTTGCACAGAGATTAGACGTGAGATCCTTTTATCCAGTTACTACAGTTCAGTTCCCTTCTTGAGATCTTGACACACACTTGTAATTCACCAACAACTGTGAATAGCATGATTTATTTCAATAAGTACAAGCTTTTGGAGGATCACTGAACACTCTTCGCGATGCTCTCTGAACAAGGGGACCGTCCTCCCTTTATTCAGGGTTTTACATCACAGTCAGTCATGCATGCAAGACAGACTCCCCCCCCACGCCCCCTCCCCGATAGTCACATCCAAAAACAATGTAAAGTGATTAGATTATTTCCAGAAACATTGTCCAATCAGGTTGTTCCTTAAAATGGTATGTGATTAAGTTATTCCTTTAACTGCAGCATTTACAGAATATGATCAGATTGTCACATCTCGCCTACAAGACAGGAAAACACACCCCCAGGACATCCAATTGCTTACATGTCAGCAGAACAACTTAACCATTTCACATCTCATTCCCTACTTTTATCATTCCATGATAACCAACTACATGGGGCTGAAAAAGGCATTAGCAGTTTATTCATGAGAATCTGACAGCCAGTATTTAAGCCATTTATTCACACACTACATACAATGATTATAACAACAAGAATTACTAGTCCATGCAGAAGATAGGATCTCCCGGATTCCCCCGAGTGGAAAAAAAGTGTTCACCAGTAAAGTTCTTAAATCCATAGTCCTTAGTGACTATTCCACTCCTCCAAGCTGAGTGGAAATGAGCCAGTTATTCAAAATCTCCTTCAGGGAACTCCAACCAGAAAATAAAATCCAATGTTCCATTATACATCAGTGAATCTGCGCAGTTACTAACTTTGTTGCTGGAATTCAGGTATCACTAGACATTGGAGTGTGTCCAAGAAAACTTAACAAACAGCAAAATTCACAACTGATATTGGAAGAACCTGTTTGGGAGAGGTCGCAGCACAAAAACAGATAGGCAAATAGTTTTATGTATGGCATTGCTGTAAATCTACAATTGTCAATAGAGCGAGTTCTTTCTTGATTATATTGTTTTATTGAGATCTGCCATATGCTTAAATTTTAAAAATATAAGCACTAAGTATTAAGTTAGCCTGGAGTGGTGTTTTGTACAGCAATGAGACAGTGCTATTTTCTAGGTCTGCAGATTGGAAGGAGCAAAATGGCCTTTAGTAGAGTGACATGCTCTACTTGTCAGATGTGGGAGATTTGAGTGAGTTTACAATGTCTTTGGTTGCAAATCCTGTCAGATAGATTGCCTCTAACTGTCGCTCTAACCGAACCCATGAGGAATTTACAAGAGATAGGGAGTGTGATGGATAGCAGTTATAGGAAGAGAGAAAAGCCGCAGTTGCAGTCAGGTAGATGGTTTAACTCCAAGAAAGGTAGGAAAGGTAGACAGATAGTACGGGAGTCTTCTGTGGCTATCCCCATTTCAAACAAGTATGCTGTTCTGGAAAATGTACGAGGTGATGGTCTTTCAGGGGAATGTAGCACGAACAGCCAAGTTTCTGGCATCAAGATTGGCTCCAATGCAATGAGGGGTACATTGGGGCCCATAAGATCATTTGTGTTAAGGGAGCCTCCAGTCAGAGGTAGAGACAGACTGTGGCCAGCAGCAAAAAAATCAGAATGGTGTGTTGCCTCTCTGGTGCCAGGATCAAGGATCAAGGATGTCTCAGAGAGGGTGCAGAATATTCTCAAGGGGGAGAGGGACCAGCAGGAGGTCATTATATACACTGGAACAAATGTCACAGGAAGGGAAAAGATGAGATTCTAAAGGGAAAATATAGAGAGTTAGGCAGGAATTTAAAAAGGAGATCCTCAAGAGTAGTAATATCTGGAATACTCCTGTTGCTACAAGCTGTGGAGGGTAGGAATAGGAGGATAGAGCAGATGAATGCATGGCTGAGGAGCTGGTGTACGGGAGAAGGATTCACATTTTTGGATCATCAGAATCTCTTCTGGGGTAGAAGTGACCTGTACAAGAAGGAGCTGAATTGGAAGGGGACTAGTATACTGGCAGGGAGATTTGCTAGAGCTACTCAGGCGCATTTAAACTAGTAAGATTTGGGGGGGGGGAAGAGAGGGGGTTGGGTGGTGGGAGATGGGACCCAGGGAGATAGTCAGAGAAGACGTCAATCTGAGACCGGTACAGTTGAGAAAAGAAGCGAGTCAAACAGTCAAGCCAGATAGGGACAACGCAGCAAACAAGGGAGGACCAATAAATCGAACTGCATTTATTTCAATGCAAGAGGCCCAACAGGGAAGGCAGATGAACTCAGGGCATGATTAGGAACATGGGACTGGGATTTCTTAGCAATTACTGAAACATAGCTCAGGGATGAACAGGACTGGGAGGCTTAATGTCCCACGATACAAATGCTACAGAAAGGACAGTTTGGGAGGCAAGAAAGGAGGGCGAGTGGCGTTTTTGATAAGGGATAGCATTACAGCTGTACTGAGGGAGGGTATTCCCGAAAATACATCCAGGGACCTTATTTGGGTGGAGCTGAGAAATAAGAAAAGGATGATCACCTTGTTGCAATTGTATTATAGACCCTCTCATAGTGAGCGAGAAATTGAGAAACAAATTTGTAAGGAGATCTCAATTATCTGCAAGAATAATAGGGTGTTTATGGTAGGGGATTTTAACTTTCCAAACATAGACTGGGACTGCCATTGTGCTAAGTGTTTAGATGGAGAGAAATTTGTTAAGTGTCCACAAGAAAGTTTTCTGATTCAATATGTGGATGCACCAATTAGAGAAGGTGCAAAACTTGACCTACTCTGGGAAATAAGGCAGGGCAGGTGACTGAGGTGTCAGTGGGGGAGCACTTTGGGGCCAGCAACCATAATTCTATTAGTTTGAAAATAGTGATGGAAAAGGATAGATCAGATCTAACAGTTGGAGTTCTAAATTGGAGGAAGGCTAATTTTGATCGTATTCCGCAAGAACTTTCAGAAGCTGATTGAGGTCAAATGTTCACAGGTAAATGAACAGCTAAGAAATGGGAAGCCTTCAGAAATGAGATGATGAGAATCCAGAAACAGCATATCTCTGTGAGGATGAAAGGAAAGGCTGACAAGTGTAGGGAATGTTGGATGATGAGAGAAATTGAGGGTTTGGTAGAGAAGGCAGCATATGTCAGGTATAGACAGGAGAGATCAAGTGAATCCTGAGAAGAGCATAAAGGCAGGAGTATACATGAGATAGCTTTGGCAAAAAAAAAGGTTAAGGAGAATCCAAAGAGTTTTTACAAATACATTCAGGACAAAAGGGTAACCAGGGAGAGAATAGGGCCCTTCAAAGATCAGCGAGGCGACCTATGTGTGAAGCTGCAGGAGATGGGGGAGATACTAAATGAGTAGTTTGCATCAGTATTTACTGTGGAGAAGGACATGGAAGATATAGAATTTAGGTAAATAGATGGTAACATGTTGAAAAATATCCATATTACAGAGGAGGAAGTGCAGGATGTCTTGAAACGCATAAAGATAAATAAATCCCCAGGACCTGATCAGGTGTACCCTAGAACTCTGTGGGAAGCTAGGGAAGTGATTGCTGGGCCTCTTGCTGAGATATTTGTATCATTAATAGTCACAGGTGAGGTGCCGGAAGACTGGAGGCTGGCTAATGGAGTGCCACTGTTTAAGAAGAGTCATAAGTCAAGCCAGTTGGCCTGACTTTGGTCATGGGAAACATGTTGGAGGGAATCCTGAGGGACAGGATTTACACATATTTGGAAAGGCAAAGACTGATTAGGGATAGTCAGCATTGCTTTGTGCATGGGAAATCATGTCTCATGAACATGGTTGAGTTTTTTGAAAATGTAACACAGAGGAGTGATGAGGGCAAAGTGGTGGATATGATCTATATAGACTACAGTAAGGCGTTCAATAAGGTTCTCCATGGGAGACGAGCTAGCAAGATGAGATCTCATGGAATACAGGGAGAACTAGCCATTTGGATACAGAAGACAGAGGGTGGTGGTGGAGAGTTGTTTTGCAGATTGGAGGCCTGTGACCAGTGGAGTGCCACAAGGATCGGTGCTGGGTCCACTACTTTTTGTCATTTATATAAACGATTTGGATGTGAGCATAAGAGGTATAGTTAGTAAATTGGAAGTGTATTGGACAGTGAAAAAGGTTACCTCAGATTAAAATGGGATCTTGATCAGATGGGCCAATGGGCTGAGGAGTGGCAGATGGAGTTTAATTTAGATAAATGCGAGGTGCTGCATTTTGGGAAAGCAAATGTTAGCAGGGCTTATACACTTAATGGTAAGGTTCTAGAGAGCGTTGCTGAACAAAGAGACCTTGGACTGCAGGTTCATGGTTCCTTGGAAGTCGAGACACAGGTAGATAGGATAGCAAAAAAGGCATTTGGTATGCATTCCTTTAGTGGTCAGAGTATTGAGTACAGGAGTTGGGAGGTCATGTTGCAGCTGTATGGGACGTTGGTTCGGCCACTGTTGGAATATTGCATGCGATTCTGGTCTCCTCCCTATTGGAAGCATGTTGTGAAACTTGAAAGGGTTCAGGAAAGATTTATAAGGACATTGCCAGGGTTGGAGGATGTGAGCTGTAGGGAGAGGTTGAACAGGCTGGGGCTGTCTTCTGTGGAATGAAGGCTGAAGGGTGACCTCATAGGAGGTGTATAAAATCATGAGGGCTATAGATAGGATAAATAGACAAAGTCTTCTCCCTGGGGTGGGGCAGTCCAGAACTAGAGGGCATAGGTTTAGGGTGAGAGGGGAAATATATAAAAGGGACATAAGAGGCACTTTTTCATGCAGAAGGTGGTGCCAGAGGAAGTGGTGGAAGCTGGTACAATTGCAACATTAAAAAAGCATATGGATGGGTATATGAATTGGAAGGGTTTAGAGGGATATGGGCCAAGTGTTGGCAAATGGGACTAGAATGGGTTGGGATAACTGGTCAGCCTGTACAAGTTGGAGTAAAGGGTCTAGTTCTGTCCTGTACCGCTCTATGACTCTATGGCTCTGTCACTCCATGGAGAAATCTGAATCCTTGGATAAGGGCAGTTAAATACTTAACAAAACTGAATAGATTCCATCCTTGTGGAGATGCTTCAGATGGATGATACTAGCACATCTCCGCCTGAAGTGTGGTAGGTGCAGTAGGGTAGATGAACGTAGTATGTGGAATGGCTGTTGTGTACATTGGCTAGGGAGTCCAGGCCTCTAGAGATGCAGGGTTAAATGCTGTTCCTACAACGTCACAGAGGTCCCGTGCAATGAAGTATGCTCCCAATGCAGGGTGCATATTTGGAGGTTCAGGTGTAACCATCAGTTTTCTTTTGGGCATCTTTTTGTTAGCCTTTGCAAATTCAAACAAGAGAGTCTAAGGATTTTCAGGATCATATCGAATAGCATTTAATGCATTCTTTGCTGCTTCTGCTCCCACTCTGCTGTCAAATGTAACAAAGCCAAGTGGTTGTTTTGATGTTAGCTTGATCAGTTAACCTTCATATCCCTTAAGTGGTTGAAAGAGAAGGTAAAGCTCACATGGTTTAATATCCATAGGAAGTCCACTGACAGAAAGCGTATGGACCTCCTCTTCACCATTATTAGCTTCATCACTTTTCATGCTCATGACTGGGGAGCTGATTGAATCCATTGTCTCCCCTACTGCGGGCATGCAGTGCTGGTCTGGAAGAGTAGGAGGGTTCGCCTGAATGGGTACGATACGTTCCGGGATCAATGGTCTATCAGAAGCGCTGAGCAAGGTTCCCAGGAGTGTGACTTGCACTGAGTGTGCAATGGGTAAAATTTCCATGGGTTTGGGTAAGTGGAGTGGCACTTGAATCAGGTTGTGGAGGGGCGGATGGTGGTCCAAAGGCATGCTTTACCTGTGAATAGAGACAATGTTAGCTGCTGAAAGTATCTTTGCATTTCCTCTCTCATTCCCTCCTCGCCAAGCTGTGTATCAGTATGAAGACAGCCACTAAGCATTGGTAACAAAGCAGAGTTGAGAGTGTGCTGCTGGAAAAGCACAGCAGGTCAGGCAGCATCCAAGGAGCAGGAGAATCGATGATTTGGGCATAAGCCCGTCATCAGGAATGAGGCTGGTGGGTCACGGCTGAGAGATAAATGGGGTTTGGGGGAAGGTAACTCAGAAAGCGAGAGGTGGATGAAGGTGAGAATGGTGATAGATCGGAGTGGGGCAGGAGGGTGTGACGGACAGGTCTGGAGGGTGTGCAGAGTTGGAGGCTTGGGACTGGGATAATGTGGGGGGAGGAGAATTGAGGAAGCTATTGAAATCCACATTATTCTCATGTGGTTGCAGAGTCCCGAGGCAGAATATAAGGCGTTCCTCCTCCAAGCGTCGGGCGGCAATGGTTTGGCGGTGGAGGAGGACCAGGACCAGCATATTTTTGATGGAGTCGGAGGGGGAGTTGAAGTGTCCAGCCATAGGGCTGTAGGGTTAGTGGGTGCGGATGTCCGAGAGATGCTATCTGAAACGATCCGCAAGAAGGCATCCTATCTCCCTGATGTGCAGGAGACCACATCGGGTACAATCGATGCAGTAGATGACATTGGTCGAGTTGCAGATAAATTTCTGATGGGTAACAAAGCATCAGGTATATACACTTGACCAACTGGAGTGATCCAGTGTCCTTTTGACGCAGATTGTAACACCCATGCATCTTCCATATTTGTTTTCCTGGGTCAGGGGCATCCCCCTGTAGACCCTGCACAGTGTCAATGCCTGGTTTGCCTGTTGTTTTAGAGCACATGCTGGTTCACAGAGGACACAACAGAATTGCGGGCAGCTGCCATGTCTTTGGCAGCTCAATCAGCTCTGGCATTGCTATTGCTGATGTCCGTATTGTTCATTACATGGGCACCACATTTGATTATGGTCAATTGCTTTGGAAGACAATCGTCCTCCTGGTCATTAGTGTCATTATTCTGAAACATTATTGGCAGACCAGACTTGTCAGGAGGTACCGTTTTATTCCCACCTGATAGTCCGGCTTGGCATTTCATCCCGATTCCTTATTTTGCCTCTCCTTTCCCAACTTTTCCTGTTTTTCTCTACTCATATCAGAAGCCTTACACTGACTATTCAGCACCTCCCAAGACTTAGGGTTTCCCTCATGATCACACACAGTAATTCCTCTTTGAGGTATGTCAATCTCCCAACTAGCCGGTTTAGATTTATTTGTTATTTCCTCAGCAGTCTTTCTCCACACGGGTATTAAAGTTTTCCATTTAGTCCCTGTATTATATTTCCAAATTGCTTCTTCCGATTTTAAATATTTATCTATGTCCCAAGTTACTCCCATTGGACAAATTTAATTTCCCAATTTTTTATTTAAACATCCAGGCAGGCACCTGAACTGTTCCTTGTTTTGGGGGTCATCCCAGCAAAATAGATAGAGAGGGGTTCCGACACTCGAATTATCCAACGTCTGTCCCATTTTTAAGTCTCAACTTTCTAACTTATCTCGATATACTAGTTCAATGCCCTGAGTCTCCACACACACTTAAGGGTCCAGAGTATTTTTACCAAAGTAAAACGTTTGTCACTCCATGAACGTGCACCTGGCCAATGTCAATTCTTGGGGTTGGAGATATGGGACTGAATTTGATGCTCATCCCATTACTTGAAAATCAGAAGAGAGGTCACATACAACAGTAGCAATGAGCCCTGAGAAATATAAACATTTGCAGTTTTTTTTTTAATAGGTCAATTTCTGTACAAGAATCAATATTCTTGAAAAAAAAACTGTACTGCTCATAAGTCAGTCCTTTTACAATTTGCCAGTCCACTTGGTTGGGCTGTACTTCAAGCATCTCAACAACCTAGTCCTGTTCAGCATTAAAGTAGGATTCATTTCATTAACACAGTCCATGCACCCAACCCAAAATTAATCTTGTCTCAAGTTCCTCTCTGGCCTGCCACAAGAATAGCAATATTACTCAATGGAATTCCTCTGTATTTCATTGCTGAGTTCCACCTACATAAAAAAAATGAAGAATCAATAACTGTCTTTCCTTGCTTGCAGACTTTCTACTCTGACAGGTAAATTAATTCTGGAGAATGTTGAAAAGGGATCCAGAGATACCAATGTAATGACAAGCAATACCATACAGCGATACTGATGCAGATCCTCCAGTGTGTGTTCTGGGCATTCAAGATGATGAAGTAACACTGGATGAGTCTGTACAAAACCATGCTTCAGGGGACAGCATGCTCATGCAAAACATGCAAGAAATCAATCAAAGAAATAGAGCACCTGCAGACCCTGAAGGGTAACAACCTCCAAATCACTGCTTTGTTCAAGGATACTGCTTCTGAAAATATAACCATCATTAGAAAAGAAGCCACAAATAATCACCATCGCTACGTTTTGTGGGGGGTTAGAGCCGTTTAAAATATTCTAACAGTGCATTGCCTCATTAATTGACTCTCAATAAAAAAACGATCAGTTAAAAATGTGCGCCACGCACGTTTTCCATAAGTTTCATGCCATCTCATAATCCTGGAAAAGCATCTCTTCCTGTTTTACTTCGATTTGAGTCCAAAATTCCAATATACTTTCCGATATACGTATGTTCGTTCTGTTGTCCTTTTCAAAGCCTCAAATACACCAGAATTTGAAGGATGACTATATGCCTCTGTGACAATACAGCAATATTCCTATGGATTCACCAGCCACAGGTTTAAAGGAACAATCTTTGACATCCATTGAACTGGCTGAACAGCTCACCTGAAAGGCAGAATCTCCAGTCTATTGTAGCCAGCTTTTGTCGTTAATTTTCAATGGAGCTCAAACCCAAACCTTGTGGCACATGCACAAGCATCCGAACAACTACAGCAACATCTGACACTCTATGATATTCAGGAACAAACACAACTGTCCCTGATTAGAATAAATTAGCATTTAGGGATATAGAAATTGATAATATTGTTCAGCTGTCAGGTTTTTTTCAAGTTGCAATTGGCTAAGTAGAGAAAGGCAAACCATTTGAAATAATTTGACACCAGGTTACAGTCCAACAGGTTTATGGAGAGGATCTCAAAGAAGATCACACATATCAACACTGAGTACTTTCAAATAAACATGCTGGACAGTAACCTGGTATTGTGTGATTTTCAAATTTGTCCACCCCAGTCCAACACAAGCATCTCCACATCATTGGAAATAATATAATTGGTTTCTCAAAGCCTTTTAGTAACGTCTCTCAGAAGGAGTTGATACATGAAATTGAGTACCAGACATTTGAGTATTGATTAATATACAGCATCACAGTTAGGTTACTTTCAGAGTGGTCGGTTGTAATCTACAGGGTGTAAGCAGGATCAGGTCTCAGGCCTCGGTTACAGTCAAAGCATTCCAACTATTTATACCAAAGAACCAGTTTGTATGGAAATAAGCTGTGATAATCATTCAAAGGGATATCAAGAAAGTGCAACATTTAGTGATACGTAACAAGATGATCTGAAAGTGGGGAAAGAGGAAATTATTCCCTGAGGGAGGAAAATTAGAAAATATCATTTTTGGCTGCATTCGCAGGGAAGGTTATGCTTCACGGGGAATACAATGGAAAGGTTCAAAAGATTGATTTCCAGAATGAGAAATCCCATTAATGGCTGCAAAACAAGATTGAGACTCCTCAAATAGGAGATTTTGTCACCTTGTATAAAAGATTAGCTTAAGGACAGACAATTATGGGTCATGGTAAATGGTCGTTCTTCAAAGTGGATGATGATAGACATTGGTGTACACAGGGGTTGGTTCTAAAGCCACAAGTATTTTGATTTGCATATTGGAATGTACAGTCAAATATCAAAATTTGCAAGTGATATGAAATTTGGACAGTGAGGATGACAGCAGCTGACTGCACCAGACATAGATTGACGAGAAGAATGGGCAAACAAGTGTCAGATGACATTTAATTTTTAAAAAGTTCTGTAATTGGCAAAGTTATAGGGAGAGGCATTTTAGAGAATAGCACTATTAATTTGTAGTAACTAATAGATTTGAGCATGTATGTATATCAATCTTTGAAGGTGGTGTAACATGTGGAGCGGGTGGGTCGCAAAGCATATGGCAACTTTGTAAATATGGAAGCAAGCAAGTTAAGTTGAATCTTTATAAAGCTTTTGTTAAGTCATAACTGGAGTATTACATCCAGCTCTGAGCAAAACTAATGTAGTTTACAAAATACCATGCAAGGACTACACAAAACACTATATAGGACAAACAGGAAGACAGCTAACAATCCGCATACATGAACATCAACTAGCCACGAAACGACACAACCAGCTATCCCTAGTAGCCACACACGCAGACAACAAGCAACATGAACTCGACTGGGAAAACACTACTATCATAGGGCACGCCAGACAGAGAACAGCCAGGGAATTCCTAGAGGCATGGCATTCACTCACAAACTCCATCAACAAACACATCGACCTGGACCCAATATACCAACCACTACAGCGGACAGCTGAAACTGACACCCGGAAGCGGCAAGGACAGACCACTATAAATACCGGAAGAAACATCAAAGAAGCGCTTCGCAGGAGGCTCCAGAGTACTGATGATGTCGCCTAGCCAGGGAACGAAACGTTTGCAACAAAAACTTCCAGCTCGGCGAACAGAACCACAACAACGAGCACCCGAGCTACAAATCTTCGCACAAACCTCTGGTCACCACTTTAAGAATGATATGAGAGTTTGAGAGGACGCAGAGATTTACCAATATGGTCGCATTGATAATGACAAAGTATTGGCATGAATCTGCTTCTCCTTGGAAAATTTCAATATCAGGAGCTACACAACCACACAGGGTATATATTATTGGGACATGCATGGGTTGCAAAAGGCAGTTAATACCGGAAACATTTTGGAAAGACTGGCGTACAGGACGATACGCACATGTAGCCCTAATATTAAAGAATAGCACACAAACATGAGCAAGGAAGAACTTTGGCTCAGAAAATCAATAAGTAAAATCAGCATGGGTGGAGATTAGGACTAGTAAGGGTCAGAAAGCACTGGTGGAAGCAATTTATACATCCCCAAATAGTAAACAAGACATTGCCGGAGCTGGTAAGAACAATATTATCAATGCAGAAACTTAATCATCACTTAGTATGGACCAATCAAATGGTGGTCAAGCGAAAGTTTCTTAGAGCTAGGGATAAAGCTATTTCAGACCTAGTATTGTGCAACAAGGTTGAATTAGGACTGCCATAGTAAAAGCTCCACTGAGAAATACTGTTCACAATACAACTGAATCTTATTCTAAATATGAAAACATACACCAAAACAAAACAAGAATTGTAAACAAGGCAAAGCTAGTTGCAGGGCCATGAGATATAGTTCAAGGTGATAGCTGAAGAGATAATGGTGGTTTTAGTAGTAATCTTTCAGGAATTGTTGGAGTCAGGGAGAGTCCCAGAAGACTGGACAATCGCTAATGTAACTCTGTTTAAGAAGAGAGTAAGGGAAAAGAAGGGAAATTCGATGCCGATTAATCTGAGTCATTGGAAAGACTTTGGAGTTGGTTGTGAAGGATGAGGATCTCTGAATATTTGGAAATGCATGGTAAAATAGGGTAAATTCAGCTTAGTTTCAAAGGGACGCCATGCCTAAAAATCTGTTAAAATTATTTGGGGAGGTAATGAGCAGGTTAGACCATGGAGAGTCAATGGATGCAAACTATCTGGACTTCAAGAAAGCCTTTGATAAATCATTGCACAGGAGTAAGATAAGAGACCATGGTATTAGAGACAAGGTATTGGCATGGATACAAGACAGACTCTCTGGCAGAAGACAGAGGGTGGGGATAAAAGGCTCCT
The DNA here is from genome assembly GCF_020745735.1 of Hemiscyllium ocellatum. Lineage (NCBI taxonomy): Eukaryota > Metazoa > Chordata > Chondrichthyes > Orectolobiformes > Hemiscylliidae > Hemiscyllium > Hemiscyllium ocellatum. Next base: position 42,781,765 of record NC_083426.1, read on the forward strand.
TCTCAGGATAGAAGCCGGTGACCTGTGTGTTTCAGGAGGGTCAGTGTTGGGCCACAACTTTTCACTTTATATATGAATGATCTGGATGAAGGAACTGAGGGCATTCTGGTTCAGTTCGCAAATAATACAAAGATAGGTGGAGCAATAGGTAGTATTGAATCGGCAGGGAGGGTACAGAAAGACTTGGATAGGATTGGATGAGTGGGCAAAGAAGTGACAGATGAAATACAACATTGGAAAGTGTGAGGTCATGCACTTTGGTAGGAAGAATAAAGGCATGGACTACTTTCTAAATGGGGAGAAAATTCATAAATTTGAAGTGCAAAGGTACTTGGGACTCCTGGTCAGGTTTCTCTTAAGGTAAACTTGCAGTTTGAGTCAATAGTTAGTAAGGCAAATACAATGTTGTCATTCATCTTGGGAGGACTGCAGTAGAAAAGTAGGGATGCACTTCTGAGGCTTTATAAAGCTCTGTGAGAGACCTCCACCCCGATTCCCTTCCAAGCCCCTTCCTGCCACTGCTCATTGCCATCAATCGGATTCATTCCTCCCATTGACCAACTAGGTCAGACCCTTTACATGCCTTCACCTATCCCCACCTCATCACCCTGCCTCCGCCTCCCTCTTTTTCTGCACCTTCCCCACATCCACCTCTAGTCCTGAAGAAGGGTTACACCAAAAATGTTGACTTCTGCACCTCCTGATGCTGCCTGGCTTGCAGTGTCCTTCTAGCCTCCTGCCTGTCTACTTCACAAGGCTCTGGTCAGACCACATTTAGAATATTGTGATCAATTTACCACAGGAAGGATATACTGGCTCTTCTGCAGGTCCAGAGGAGAATCATAGAAACCCTACTGTGTGGATACAGTCCATTCGGTCTGACGAGTCCACACCAACCTTCTGAAAAGTAACCCCACTCAGACCTATTGCCCTATCCTATTACTCTAAACTTACCCCCGACTAATGTATCTAACATACACATCCCCGAACACTATGGGCTATTTAGCATGGCCAATTCATCTAACCTGCAAGTCTTTGGACTGTGGGAGGAAACCAGAGTACCCAGTGGAAACCCACACAGACACAGGGAGGTTGTGCAAACTCCACAGACAGTTGCCTGAGGGTGGAATCAAACCTGGGTCCCTGGTGATCCGAGGCAGCAGTGCTAACCACCGAGCCACCTTGCCGTCCAAGAATGATCCCAGGAATGAAAGGCACAGTTGAGGACTCTGGGACTATATTTGATGGAGAAGAATAATGGAGGTGGGGGATGGGATCTGATTGAAACTTTCAGAATACCAAATGGCCTGGACAGAGTGGACGCTGGAAAGATGTTTCCATTGGCAGGAGAGACAAGGACCCAAGGGCACAGTCTTAGAGTAAAGGGAAAATCTGTGGAATTCAATGCCACAGAAGGCTGTGGAGGCCAGGTCATTGAATGTATTTGAAACAGAGATAGGTAAGTTCTTGATTGTCAACAGGATCAAAGGCTACAGGAAGAAAGTGGGAAAATTAGATTGAAAAACCTATCAAAAATGATCAAATGCCAGAGTGGACTGGATGGGCCAAATGGCCTAATTTCTGCTCTATGTCTTAAGGTCTTCTGAAGAAGAGAATTGTCTAAGCTTGACTGGTTAAATGGACTCAAAGATATTGCAATAAAGAAACAGTGTTAACCATTTAACAGAACAATTAAAATTGTTCAAAATACATTCCGTTGACAAAAGTAAACTAAGCAAGAAAGATCCATCCATGGCTTACCGGGAGAGTTAAGGATGGCATTAGATCAAAAGGAAGAGACATTAATTTTGCAAAAAAATCAGCAGTAATTCTGAAGGTTAAGGGGGTTTTAGAAACTTAAGGATTATCAAAAAAGGTTTATCAAAAAGACATAAAATGAACTGTGCATGAATATGGAAAACAATTTTCAAAACTTTTCCATGTAGGTAAAAACAAAGAGAATAAACATTGGTTCTTTGACAACAGTTAAAAATATGAAATAGTTGTGTCCTTCTGCACAGAGCTTTTCTACCAGAAATGGAACATAGCAAAGAGGCGAAAAAGAATGATTTGACCAGTAAGGGACGGTGGCACAGTGGTTAACACTGCTGCCTCACAACGCCTGAGACACGGGTTCAATTCCCGCCTCAGGCAACTGACTGTGTGGAGTTTGCACATTCTCCCCGTGTCTGCATGGGTTTCAAAGATGTGCAGGTCAGGTGAATTGGCCATGCTAAATTGGCCGTAGTGTTAGGTAAGGGGTAAATGTAGTGGTATGGGTGGGTTGTGCTTCGGTGGGTCGGTGTGGACTTGTTGGGCCGAAGGGCCTGTTTCCACATCGTAAGTAATCTAATCTAAAAAAAATAGAAAAGTACAGCACAGAACAGGTCCTTCGGCCCACGATGTTGTGCCAAGAATTATTCCTAATCTAAAATAAAATAACCTAACCTATGCACTCCTCAATTCACTGGTGTCCATATGTCTGTCGCACTTAATCGTCCCGAACGCCTCTGCTTCCACCACCACCGCTGGCAATGTATTCCATGTGTTCACAACTCTCTCAGTAAAGAACCTACTTTCTGACGTCTCCTCTATACCTTCCCCCTAACACCTTGAAACTATGACCCCCTCATCCCAGTCAATCCTGCCCTGGGGAAAAGTCTCTGGCTATCGACTCTATCCATTCCTCTCATTATATACCTTGTATGCCTCGATCAGGGCACCTCTCTTCCTCCTCCTCTCCACAGAGAAAAGTCTGAGCTTAGTCAACCTCTCCTCCCAAGACAAGTCCTCCAGTCCAAGCAGCATCATGGTAAATCTTCTTTGCACCCTCTCCAAAGCCTCTGTATCTTTCCTATAATACGGCAACCAGAACTAGACACAATATTCCAAGTGTGGTCGCACCGGGGTCTTGTAGAACTGCAGCAAACCTCGCGGCTCTTAAACTTGATTCCCCTCTTAAGAAAGCATATGGTGTTTTGGCTTTCATTAAAACCCTATCCACTTTGGTGGCAACTTTGAGGGATCTACTCACTTAAACACCAAAGTCCCACTGTTCCTCTACACTGCCAATAATCCTGTATTTAATCCTATATTCAGTATTCAAGTTTGATCTTCCAAAATGTATCACTTTGCATTTATCCAGTTTGAACTCCATCTGCCATTTCTCAGCCCAGCTCTGCATCCTATGTCATGCTGCAGCCTGCAATAGCCCTCAATACTATCAATGGTACCTCCAACCTTTGTGTCATGGGCAAACCTACTTACCGACCCCTCAACATCCTCATCCAAGTCATTTATAAAAACTACAAAGAGCAGAAATCAAGAACAGAGCCCTGCGGGACACCATTCACCACTGACCTACAGGCAGATTACGTTCCATCTGCAACCAAGCTCTGCCTTGTCAGCCAACCAATTCTGATTCCAGACAGCCAAATCTCCCTGTATTCCATATCTCCCAACTTTATGAATGAGCCTACCATGGAGAACCTTACCAAATGCCTTGCTGAAGTTCATGTACACCACATCCACTGCTGGACATTCATCGACTTGTCTCATTACCTCCTCAAAGAACTCAACAAGATTTGAGGCATGGCCTGCCCCTCACAAAGCCATGCTGACTGCCTTTACTCACACTCTGCTTTTCCAAAGAGTCATTAATCCTGTTTCTCAGAATTCTTTCCAAAACCTTGCTGGCCACAGGCCTAAGACTGATTGGTCTGTAATTGCCAGGGATTTCCTTATTGCCCTTCTTGAAAAAGGGGAACATTTGTTTCCCTCCAATCCTCCGTTACGACTCCCATGGAGAGTGAGGAATCAAAGATCTTCGCTAGGGGCTTAGCAACCTTTCTCGTTTCCCGGGACATCCTAGGATAAATCTGGTCTGCCCCTGGGGAATTATCAATCTTAATGTTTGCCAAACTTTCCAGCACATCAACTTCATCAATCTTGATCTGTTCAAGCTTATTTCCCAGCTCCTCAAAGTTCTCATTCACAATAAGGTCCCTTTCCTTCGTGAAAACCGAAGCAAAAAAACTCATTCAGGGGTTCATCTATCTGCTCAGACTCCACACACAAGTTCCCTACCTTCTCCCTGATCATTGTCTTATTCCTCACAAAAGTGAAATGCCTTTGGATTCTCCCTAATCCTTCTTGCCAAACCTTTTTCTTACCCCCTCCTAGCTCTCCTCAGTCCATTTCTGAGCTCCTTTCTGGCAAGCCTGTAATACTCTAAAACTGTGCTAGACCCTTGCTTCCTCCACCTTGCTGTCTTCTTCCTTTTGATGAGAAGCTCCTCTGTCCTCGTCATCCAAGGCTCCTCAATCTTACCCCTTCTGAGGACAAGGTGTGGGATCCCAGAGCGGGGAGGACTCGGGGCCGGGGGCCAGGTGCTGGGATGCCGGGGAGGGTTTGAGAGAACTCGGGGTCCGGGAACTGCAGGGAGGGGCACTATCAGGAGTTGAAAGAACAGCTGCTGAACATTCGGTGCGTTGGCAACGAAACTGGAAAAGCTCAGCTGGTCAGCCTTTTAGTAAAGAGAAACAGAATTAGTGTTTGTTGAGAAGCAGGATGGGTTCAAATATCAGAGCATTGGAGCAGAGACAGAGAAAGTGAACTCCGTGGTTAGCATTGCTGCCTCACAGCATCAGGGTCCCAGGTTCGATTCCAACCACAGCCAGCTGTCTGCGTGGGTTTCCTCCGGATGCTCCAGTTTCCTTCCACAGTCCAAAGAATGTGCTTTTAGGTGAATTGGCCATTCTAAATTGTCCGTAGTGTAGGGTGCATTAGTTAGAGGGAAAAGGGGTTTGGGTGAGTTCCCCTTCAGAGGCTTGGTGTGGACTTGTTGGGTTGAAGGGCCTGTTTCTAACTGTAGGGAATCTAATCTAATCTCCGAGGAACAAATTAGTGCCTCACTCACAACAACTGCTCCTTCAACAGTCTCCACATGTCTGTTGTGCCCTCTCTATGGAATTGTTCCCAATCTGTACTTCCCAACTCCTGTCTGATAGCACCATGATTTCCTTTTCCCCAATTAAATATTTTCCCATGGTAACTGATTATTTGCATTACCTTGTTTCTGGGGATGAAGTGGTCACTGCATTGTGACTGTGAGGGAATGGCTGGGGGTTATTTTGTGGGCATTACTGACAATGTAGAGATTTCGTATAAAGGACTGTTTCCACTGTTCAGAGAGCTTCCCGCAAGCATGGCGAGGAGTGTTCAAAATTTCTCCAAAGCTTATATTTTGCTTGTTCACAGAAGTTGGCATTTGCAGTTGCATCAAGTGTGTAAGAATCTCAAGAAAAAAGAACTTAATAGTCTGTGCTCCTTTCTGAATCCTGCATGAACAGGCTTTTCTTTAACAAATACCACATATAGTTCAGAAGATGGAAACCTCCAGGATAATGACACCGCTGACAAGGATGAAGACGATGCGTGTAATAATGGCATATATGGGGTTGAGAGGGCTAAAGACGCAGTAGAGATGCATAAACTATTTGAGGATATCAATTCAGACACAATATATTAAGATTTCTATGCATGTAAATAAATAGAAATGTAAAACCAAAATCAAGACATACCAGTGAGTTCTTAATTTCTGTTCAAAACTGAAGGCAGTAAATATAACTTCCAGGTAAATGCTTAGGGAAAAGATGGTAACTATATTCAGAAAATTACAGCAATAGTTTTTGTGCTACTGCAACATAATATTTAATGATTTAGAAGGCAGGGAGGCAACATTCAACATAGCAAATCTCCCAGCTTGGGTACATCATCTGACAGAAACACGTGATGGTAGTAAACAAGCGACAAAGCTGGAAAGTGAGTCAGGGTGAGCATGATTACTTTTGCATTACCAGTTTATGACCTTCATAACTAAAGGCTTGTGGTAAGATAGTTGTCCTCAATGACATATTCTGCCACTGTTCACATCAACTACTCAACAAGAATCTGGATGTAACATAAAACACCTGTTGATAAAAATGAACTTTGAAGAAAGTCCATACATGATAAAATTCATCAGATATGTCTCTGGAAAAGTAGACAGTATATCAGTACTCTCAAACTTTATCAGTTGCTCTCCCCTCCTATCTGTTTTATTCAATCTTATAATGGGGCTTAGTTCTTTTAATCTGTCAGCTTTCATAAGGTCTCACAAATTAACACTTTAATCTTTTACTTCACTTTGCTGCACATAACCTTTTTTTATTTAATTACAGAAAATCAAGATACTTCACCAAGCATTTCATTCTATAAAATGGAAGAATAAAATATTGAAAAAATGTTTGAACTTCTCGTTAAAATTTTTAATTCAGAACGATAAATGTTTCCAACATTATCTTCTACTTTGATGACCAAGAATCAAAGTGGAGTGGAAGAACAATTTGCAAGTGCTGAGCTTTGCTGCATTTGCTAATGTGTTTCAAAAGTTTTAACCAGTTTCGTATATTTGCACTATCAGAGCCCACAAACTATTGGAAATAACCCACGAAATGAGAACCTGCATAATGGGCATTTGGGAACAAGAATAAATGCCCTTATGCAAATTACCAAGTTGCAGGATTCCTGGAAAAATATCATACATTCATGTCATACCAATCGCCTATGACATTCTAATGCACTGTATTTTTCATAAGTGTTTTACTCTTTCTCTTAAAATATTGTTCAACAATAGCATCAAAAGATTTCAGACTGGCATAACACCAACTCTGCACTGAAGTCATATAGTTCGTTGTTTTGGGGGTCATCCCAGCAAACTAGATAGAGAGGGGTTCCGACACTCGAATTATCCAACGTCTGTCCCATTTTTAAGTCTCAACTTTCTAACTTATCTCGATATACTAGTTCAATGCCCTGAGTCTCCACACACACTTAAGGGTCCAGAGTATTTTTACCAAAGTAAAACGTTTGTCACTCCATGAACGTGCACCTGGCCAATGTCAATTCTTGGGGTTGGAGATATGGGACTGAATTTGTTTGATGCTCATCCCATTACTTGAAAATCAGAAGAGAGGTCACATACAACAGTAGCAATGAGCCCTGAGAAATATAAACATTTGCAGTTTTTTTTTAATAGGTCAATTTCTGTACAAGAATCAATATTCTTGAAAAAAAAACACTGTACTGCTCATAAGTCAGTCCTTTTACAATTTGCCAGTCCACTTGGTTGGCCTGTACTTCAAGCATCTCAACAACCTAGTCCTGTTCAGCATTAAAGTAGGATTCATTTCATTAACACAGTCCATGCACCAAACTCAAAATTAATCTTGTCTTAAGTTCCTCTCTGGCCTGCCACAAGAATAGCAATATTACTCAATGGAATTTCTCTGTATTTCATTGCTGAGTTCCACCTATATAAAAAAAATGAAGAATCAATAACTGTCTTTCCTTGCTTGCAGACTTTCTACTCTGACAGGCAAATTAATTCTGGAGAATGTTGAAAAGGGATCCAGAGATACCAATGTAATGACAAGCAATACCATACAGCGATACTGATGCAGATCCTCCAGTGTGTGTTTTGGGCATTCAAGATGATGAAGTAACACTGGATGAGTCTGTACAAAACCATGCTTCAGGGGACAGCATGCTCATGCAAAACATGCAAGAAATCAATCAAAGAAATAGAGCACCTGCAGACCCTGAAGGGTAACAACCTCCAAATCACTGCTTTGTTCAAGGATACTGCTTCTGAAAATATAACCATCATTAGAAAAGAAGCCACAAATAATCACCATCGCTACGTTTTGTGGGGGGTTAGAGCCGTTTAAAATATTCTAACAGTGCATTGCCTCATTAATTGACTCTCAATAAAAAAACGATCAGTTAAAAATGTGCGCCACGCACATTTTCCATAAGTTTCATGCCATCTCATAATCCTGGAAAAGCATCTCTTCCTGTTTTACTTCGATTTGAGTCCAAAATTCCAATATACTTTCCGATATACATATGTTCGTTCTGTTGTCCTTTTCAAAGCCTCAAATACACCAGAATTTGAAGGATGACTCTATGCCTCTGTGACAATACAGCAATATTCCTATGGATTCACCAGCCACAGGTTTAAAGGAACAATCTTTGACATCCATTGAACTGGCTGAACAGCTCACCTGAAAGGCAGAATCTCCAGTCTATTGTAGGGTCAACCTAGCTTTTGTCGTTAATTTTCAATGGAGCTCAAACCCAAACCTTGTGGCACATGCACAAGCATCCGAACAACTACAGCAACATCGGACACTCTATGATATTCAGGAACAAACACAACTGTCCCTGATTAGAATAAATTAGCATTTAGGGATATAGAAATTGATAATATTGTTCGGCTGTCAGGTTTTTTTCAAGTTGCAATTGGCTAAGTAGAGAAAGGCAAACCATTTGAAATAATTTGACACCAGGTTACAGTCCAACAGGTTTATGGAGAGGATCTCAAAGAAGATCACACATATCAACACTGAGTACTTTCAAATAAACATGCTGGACAGTAACCTGGTATTGTGTGATTTTCAAATTTGTCCACCCCAGTCCAACACAAGCATCTCCACATCATTGGAAATAATATAATTGGTTTCTCAAAGCCTTTTAGTAACGTCTCTCAGAAGGAATTGATACATGAAATTGAGTACCAGACATTTGAGTATTGATTAATATACAGCATCACAGTTAGGTTACTTTCAGAGTGGTCGGTTGTAATCTACAGGGTGTAAGCAGGATCAGGTCTCAGGCCTCGGTTACAGTCAAAGCATTCCAACTATTTATACCAAAGAGCCAGTTTGTATGGAAATAAGCTATGATAATCATTCAAAGGGATATCAAGAAAGTGCAACATTTAGTGATACGTAATAAGATGATCTGAAAGTGGGGAAAGAGGAAATTATTCCCTTAGGGAGGAAAATTAGAAAATATCATTTTTGGCTGCATTCGCAGGGAAGGTTATGCTTCACGGGGAATACAATGGAAAGGTTCAAAAGATTGATTTCCAGAATGAGAAATCCCATTAATGGCTGCAAAACAAGATTGAGACTCCTCAAACAGGAGATTTTGTCACCTTGTATAAAAGATTAGCTTAAGGACAGACAATTATGGGTCATGGTAAATGGTCGTTCTTCAAAGTGGATGATGATAGACATTGGTGTACACAGGGGTTGGTTCTAAAGCCACAAGTATTTTGATTTGCATATTGGAATGTACAGTCAAATATCAAAATTTGCAAGTGAAATGAAATTTGGAGGTGTAGTAGACAGTGAGGATGACAGCAGCTGACTGCACCAGACATAGATTGACGAGAAGAATGGGCAAACAAGTGTCAGATGACATTTAATTTTTAAAAAGTTCTGTAATTGGCAAAGTTATAGGGAGAGGCATTTTAGAGAATAGCACTATTAATTTGTAGTAACTAATGGATTTGAGCATGTATGTATATCAATCTTTGAAGGTGGTGTAACATGTGGAGTAGGTGGGTCACAAAGCATATGGCAACTTTGTAAATATGGAAGCAAGCAAGTTAAGTTGAATCTTTATAAAGCTTTTGTTAAGTCATAACTGGAGTATTACATCCAGCTCTGGTCACCACTTTAAGAAGGATATGAGAGTTTGAGAGGACGTAGAGATTTACCAATATGGTTGCATTGATAATGACAAAGTATTGGCATGAATCTGCTTCTCCTTGGAAAATTTCAATATCAGGAGCTACACAACCAGACAGGGTATATATTATTGGGACATGCATGGGTTGCAAAAGGCAGTTAATACCGGAAACATTTTGGAAAGACTGGCGTTCAGGACGATACGCACATGTAGCCCTGATATTAAAGAAGAGCACACAAACATGAGCAAGGAAGAACTTTGACTCAGAAAATCAATAAGTAAAATCAGCATGGGTGGAGATTAGGACTAGTAAGGGTCAGAAAGCACTGGTGGAAGCAATTTATACATCCCCAAATAGTAAACAAGACATTGCCGGAGCTGGTAAGAACAATATTATCAATGCAGAAACTTAATCATCACTTAGTATGGACCAATCAAATGGTGGTCAAGCGAAAGTTTCTTAGAGCTAGGGATAAAGCTATTTCAGACCTAGTATTGTGCAACAAGGTTGAATTAGGACTGCCATAATAAAAGCTCCACTGAGAAATACTGTTCACAATACAACTGAATCTTATTCTAAATATGAAAACATACACCAAAACAAAACAAGAATTGTAAACATGGCAAAGCTAATTGCAGGGCCATGAGATATAGTTCAAGGTGATAGCTGAAGAGATAATGGAGGTTTTAGTAGTAATCTTTCAGGAATTGTTGGAGTCAGGGAGAGTCCCAGAAGACTGGACAATCGCTAATGTAACTCTGTTTAAGAAGAGAGTAAGGGAAAAGAAGGGAAATTCGATGCCGATTAATCTGAGTCATTGGAAAGACTTTGGAGTTGGTTGTGAAGGATGAGGATCTCTGAATATTTGGAAATGCATGGTAAAATAGGGTAAATTCAGCTTAGTTTCAAAGGGACGCCATGCCTCAAAATCTGTTAAAATTATTTGGGGAGGTAATGAGCAGGTTAGACCATGGAGAGTCAATGGATGCAAACTATCTGGACTTCAAGAAAGCCTTTGATAAATCATTGCACAGGAGTAAGATAAGAGACCATGGTATTAGAGACAAGGTATTGGCATGGATACAAGACAGACTCTCTGGCAGAAGACAGAGGGTGGGGATAAAAGGCTCCTTCTCAGGATAGAAGCCGGTGACCTGTGTGTTTCAGGAGGGTCAGTGTTGGGCCACAACTTTTCACTTTATATATGAATGATCTGGATGAAGGAACTGAGGGCATTCTGGTTCAGTTCGCAAATGATACAAAGATAGGTGGAGCAATAGGTAGTATTGAATCGGCAGGGAGGGTACAGAAAGACTTGGATAGGATTGGATGAGTGGGCAAAGAAGTGACAGATGAAATACAACATTGGAAAGTGTGAGGTCATGCACTTTGGTAGGAAGAATAAAGGCATGGACTACTTTCTAAATGGGGAGAAAATTCATAAATTTGAAGTGCAAAGGTACTTGGGACTCCTGGTCAGGTTTCTCTTAAGGTAAACTTGCAGTTTGAGTCAATAGTTAGTAAGGCAAATACAATGTTGTCATTCATCTTGGGAGGACTGCAGTAGAAAAGTAGGGATGCACTTCTGAGGCTTTATAAAGCTCTGTGAGAGACCTCCACCCCGATTCCCTTCCAAGCCCCTTCCTGCCACTGCTCATTGCCATCAATCAGATTCATTCCTCACATTGACCAACTAGGTCAGACCCTTTACATGCCTTCACCTATCCCCACCTCATCACCCTGCCTCCGCTTCCCTCTTTTTCTGCACCTTCCCCACATCCACCTCTAGTCCTGAAGAAGGGTTACACCAAAAATGTTGACTTCTGCACCTCCTGATGCTGCCTGGCTTGCAGTGTCCTTCTAGCCTCCTGCCTGTCTACTTCACAAGGCTCTGGTCAGACCACATTTAGAATATTGTGATCAATTTACCGCAGGAAGGATATACTGGCTCTTCTGCAGGTCCAGAGGAGAATCATAGAAACCCTACTGTGTGGATACAGTCCATTCGGTCTGACGAGTCCACACCAACCTTCTGAAAAGTAACCCCACTCAGACCTATTGCCCTATCCTATTACTCTAAACTTACCCCCGACTAATGTATCTAACATACACATCCCCGAACACTATGGGCTATTTAGCATGGCCAATTCATCTAACCTGCAAGTCTTTGGATTGTAGGAGGAAACCAGAGTACCCAGTGGAAACCCACACAGACACAGGGAGTTTGTGCAAACTCCACAGACAGTTGCCTGAGGGTGGAATCAAACCTGGGTCCCTGGTGATCCGAGGCAGCAGTGCTAACCACCGAGCCACCTTGCCGCCCAAGAATGATCCCAGGAATGAAAGGCACAGTTGAGGACTCTGGGACTATATTTGATGGAGAAGAATAATGGAGGGGTGGGATCTGATTGCAACTTTCAGAATACCAAATGGCCTGGACAGAGTGGACGCTGGAAAGATGTTTCCATTGGCAGGAGAGACAAGGACCCAAGGGCACAGTCTTAGAGTAAAGGGAAAATCTGTGGAATTCAATGCCACAGAAGGCTGTGGAGGCCAGGTCATTGAATGTATTTGAAACAGAGATAGGTAAGTTCTTGATTGTCAACAGGATCAAAGGCTACAGGAAGAAAGTGGGAAAATTAGATTGAAAAACCTATCAAAAATGATCAAATGCCAGAGTGGACTGGATGGGCCAAATGGCCTAATTTCTGCTCTATGTCTTAAGGTCTTCTGAAGAAGAGAATTGTCTAAGCTTGACTGGTTAAATGGACTCAAAGATATTGCAATAAAGAAACAGTGTTAACCATTTAACAGAACAATTAAAATTGTTCAAAATACATTCCGTTGACAAAAGTAAACTAAGCAAGAAAGATCCATCCATGGCTTACTGGGAGAGTTAAGGATGGCATTAGATTAAAAGGAAGAGACATTAATTTTGCAAAAAAATCAGCAGTAATTCTGAAGGTTAAGGGGGTTTTAGAAACTTAAGAATTATCAAAAAAGGTTTATCAAAAAGACATAAAATGAACTGTGCATGAATATGGAAAACAATTTTCAAAACTTTTCCATGTAGGTAAAAACAAAGAGAATAAACATTGGTTCTTTGACAACAGTTAAAAATATGAAATAGTTGTGTCCTTCTGCACAGAGCTTTTCTACCAGAAATGGAACATAGCAAAGAGGCGAAAAAGAATGAGAAGATTAAGAAAATTAACATCAGCAGAGAAGTAATATTGGAGAAACTCAAGAGTCTAAGACTCAACAAATTTCCAGAACCCGACATCCTTAATCCAAGTTCTGGAAACTGCAAAGAAAACAGCTGTGTTTCCAATTATTTTCCAAAGTTACTTCGATATTGAAACATCCTAGTACATTGGTAGCCAGTAAATGTAATGCTATTCAAGAAAAGAGATGAAAAGGTCAGAGAAAACCTGATGTCACACATTGGGAAAGTCCTAAAATCTATTGTTGTGAGAGTGTTAACATTACAGGTGGAAAGAAATAGCATGATTAGAACTAGTCCAACAAGTTTTAAGAAAGGGAAACGACAATTAACAAGTTTATCTGTTTTGAGGAGACAACTGGTGTGGGAAACAATGGATGTAGTACACAACTTCTAAAAGGAATTTGATACGTTACTACACAAAAGACTAATGTGCAATTTAAGGCCTTGGAGGGTGGTATATTAGCATGGTATATGATTAGATAATAGATCAGAACCAAAAGTAAAAATTAATAAGGGATTTGTAAATTTGCAAAGTGTGACAAGTGCAAGGATCCCTCCTATTTATAATCTACATCAAAGCTTACACTAAGATAAAACATATCTAAGTTGCTGATGGCAAAGCTAGATGGGGGTGAAATTTGTGAGGAAGGCACCAAGAGACTGAAAAGAGGTTAAGTGTACGGACAAGATGGCAGGTGAGCGTAATGTGGCCAAGCGTGAGATTATTTAATTCCATCATAATATACCAGATTTCTTTTTTAAAAAAGGGGCGAAACTTAGAAACTTAGAAAGACTTAATCCTGTGCATACAAAGAACATGGAAAGTTAATATCCAAGTAAAACAAGCAACTAGGAAAGCAAATGAAATGTTGATAGTAAGGGATTCAGTGGTGGTAACGTCATTGAATATCAAGGTGCAGTGGTTAGATGTCTCTTATTGGAGATGGTCACTGCCTGGCATTTGTGTAGCACGAATGTTACTTGTCACTAGTCAGTCCAAGCCTGAATATTGTCCAAGTTTGTTGTATTTGAATGCAGGTTGCTTTAGTATCTAACGTGCTGAATGGTGCTGAACAGCCCCACTTCTCTCCTTATGCTGGAGGAAAGGTCATTGATGAAGCACCTAAAAATGATTGATCCTAGTACACTACCATGAGGAACTCCTGCAGTGATGTCCAGGAACTGGGGTTACCTAACCTCCAACTATCACAATCGTCTCCCTATTCACTACATAGGACTTGAACCAGCAGAGACAGTTTGCACCAATTCCCATCGATTCCAATTTTGCTACAGCTCCTTGATGCCACATTAAGTTGAATGCACCTCACCCCTGGAATTCAACTTTTTTGTCCATGTTCAAACAAAGGCTCTAATGAGGTCTGAGTGGGCCTGGCAGAACCCAAACTGGACTTAAGTGAGTAGGTTGTTGCTAAACCAATATCACTTCAGTATTATTGCTCAAATATTGTCAGGATCCAGCACCTTTGCAACACACAGTGCCTCCTACCGTTTCTTGATATTTTGTGAAGTGAATCCAATTGGCTGAAGACTAACATCTGCGATGCTGGGGACCACTGGAGGCGGCAAAGATCAATCATCCACTCTGCATTTCTGGCTGAAGATTGGGATATTTGTTGTGAGTTGTTCAATGGTCCACCATTCACAACTAGATATGGTAAGACATCAGAGTTTAGATTTGATCTGTTGGTTGTGGGATTTCTTAGCTCTGTCATCACTTGCTGCTAATGCTGCACGGCATGCAAGTTGTCCCTTTTCATAGGTTCATCAGGTTAACACCCAGTGCTTTTCCTGGCATACCATCCTGCATGCTCCACTGAATCTGGGTTGCTCCCCTGGATTGATAGTAATGGTTGAGTGGGGGATATGCCAGGCAATGAGGTTACAGATTGTGTTCCTGTATAATTCCGCTGCTGTTGATGGCCCACAGCATCTCACAGATGCTCAGTCTTGATTTGCTAGATCTGTTTAAAGTCTGTCCCATTTAATAGATTAAGAGTTACAGGAATAAGGCAGAGTGAGGTTGAATGATGGGGAGAATTCGATAGGTTGACTGGCCGACTTGTTTCTAAAATTTACAGTCTTATAATGATTAAAGACCTCATTGTAACTATTCTATGACGCTTACGACTCAAATTTTATTGCAGATTTATATTTCTGTATCCTTCCCACTTATGGGTGGCTCAACATGGTGGGAGAGTAGGACTCTTCCGCCAGAGCTTGTCTGCTCTGTTCACTTCCTTTTTTTCCATTTTGTGTTTTTGTTTCCTTCTTGACAATGTCCTAAACTCCTAGCCTCAGCAGGAACTCCGAGCATGGTCATCTCCAGGCCTGGATGCCCTTTCAGGTGCACATGGTAATTTCTCAGCCCGACAAGGTCTCAAGGTAAATCCAAAGCTGCCTGCCGGCCGCCTGACTCTTGGGGTGAAGCCTGGTGCAGACCGGAGGCTAGATGCCAGCGTGGACTGGGATGCAAGGACTGTTATTCTGAACTTTATTGCTTTTTCTAATATATTCATATGAACTGCAATGCTGTACTTTTTAATATCTTTATTTTTCTAATTTTTTGTCCCCTTAAGAAGTTGTACTTAAGAGTCTGTCTTTGAACCTAAAATGATACCAGAAGTGACGACTTACAAACATTTCACTGTACGCAAGCTATGTGACATTAAAGTTGATTTAATTCAATTCTATATATTACACCAAGCAATATAATTGCACACTTCTTATTCCTTACTTTTAGCAAAATCATTCTTTCCTTGAACCCTCTGAAACATTCACTTTCTCAAATGCAATGCTCTCCTGCTCCAAAAAATGCCACCCTTCCACCTTTCTGACCACCATATAATTTGGAATAACGCAAATCCAAATCTGCCCTTCCTTAAGCCAGATCTCCACTAATATCTCATTGTAAACTCACAAGGCAACTTGTGCCTGTAACTCCCCAATCCGATTAGTTATACTCCGTACATTCATATACATGCATAGTAACCCCGATTTAGATTTCATAGCTTTCCTGCTTATTCCAACTTTCCCTGTTAACTTACTCCAGTGATATCCACTTATTTTGACCCCACATAAATCAACCCCCCCCCACTACCCTTTGAAAACCTTTGAGCATCTTTTCCTCTTGGCAAGGTACAACTAACATTCTCAACATTGAGAGAGAGGGATAACCAGGTTAGTTGACAAACAGTCTTTGCTACCATGCTAATATCTTCTTTTTGAAACAATCCACACATTTTAATATCGTTGGATTTTGATGTTTTGAACAAACAATAATAAAAAAAAAACACTGAATATAAAAAAAACTAATCGTATCAACACTGCTACACCCCTTGAGTTTTGAGGAAGCATGTGCTTTGGTTGTCACTGTTAAATCTCAGTGGTAACTGTGGAAAAAGTTTAACTTTCAAGAACTTTAATTCACGTACAGGGCACTGAAAGCACTTGATAAGGAAGAACACAAACAAATTCAAGATGAATGAATAACACCAAAAAACTGGGATTTAACGGCACTTCATTCTTGGTATAACGATATAGTTAAAGTCGACCCAAGCACAGCATTAACAAAAGAAAATTTCACAGAGAAAACTAAAAGCTTTGCAAAGTAAATGGATGTTGCCAAGTTTACACTTAGCAAATGGTTGGTTTTCACAATTTAAATCACTCCATAACTTTGCCTGCAACATTCAATAAGTTACACTCACATTGCAACTACTTTCAACAGGCTAACACTACAAACAAAAAATACATTTCTAATCTTGTTGAGATGGAACAATAATCAGGAACAAAGGAAGTGTCATTGAAATCTACTGTCAAAACTAATGAATGAATACACATGACCAGTGTTTTAGAAGACATTTTCTGTTGCTTGTATTTTGATTATGAGCAGTTCTACAAATAAGAACAAGTTTTAGGATTTTGCAATTCTCATTGTTTGAAATTGGTAATCAGTAGTACACACAGACATCATAAAAATTTGATAATACAATACATTGTCACACAATGAACATTAACTCTTTAGATATACCAGATGGTCCGCCAACATTCTGAATCGGCAATATCAAAGTTTACCTAGGTCCAGAAACATCAACATTATATGGATAATTCTGTTTTCTCACTTTAGTTCCATCTGCATCTCTCAGCACCCAGGCACTTTCTTATATTTTTTTCTAGTTCCCACACCTCTGCTGAGTTAGTTTAAACCCTCCCCAGTAGCACGTGCAATACACCCTACATTTTACTTATTCCCAGCTCTGTTCAGAATCAACCTATTCAACTTAATCAAGCGCCACGTTCTCCCTTGCCAGTCCCAGAGTTCCAAGAATTCAAAGACTTCTCTCTCTTGCTTCATATTTCCAGCCATACAATCATTTGACTTAGCTTCCTATTTCTGTGCTCATGTGCATGTGATACTGACAGTAATCCGGGGATTACAACTTTGGATATCTTGCTTGCTACCTCACTCCCTAAATTCTGACTGCAGAACCCCATTACCCTTCCTACCTATGCCATTAGTACAAATGTGGACCAGTCTTCACTCTAACACCAGAGGGGTGACAAATAATCCTGGAATCACACTAACGGCTGCAAAAATACTGGTCTGCTTGGCTATCAGTACTGCCCCTCTGTTCTTCTTTCTCTCCTCCTGTGCAGTTGGGCCCCCATGGTAGCACAGGATTTGTTCATTACATTCCTCCAACGATATAATCACCCTCAATGTTTCTCTTAGATTGTGTTTGCTCCTAATTTATGGTGTCAGCACAACATTTGTTAGTAAAATATTGTACCTAAAGATTACTTTGAAAGCATTTTCAAAATGAGGCCAGCTCATGCAAAGTTATAACATAACCAAATATTGACATATTTGAATTGGCAACCAATGCCTAAAGGTAGTGAAGACAATCTATGCTAATCACATTGTTACACCATAAAGCAGCAAAAGCAATGGCTACAAGGGGTGAACATTGTAAACATGAAATAAGTAGAATGAAAATTTGATTAATTCCATAGCAAAATGTTGTATGCTTCTCTCATACTCTTAGATGTTATCACGTCATACATCAAGGGTATCCTCAGTGAAAAGTGAACAGGTCTTAAGGATACTCATTACGACCTAACATGGCGTTAAAGCAACAGGCATCAGCTATAACCAAACAGATGCACCAAGAGTGAAATGCAGTAAGTATCTCTAGTCAGAAGCATATTTATTTACACTATTGAGCAACTGGAAGAAACCAGACCTTTTTATAATTATCCAATGGCTCAAAAAAAACCCGAGATGTTTTCAGATATTAAAGAGTTCATTTGTTCTGCTGACCTGCAGGAAATTGGATGTCCCGAGGCTAGGATGGGATGTCGCTGATTTAAAGGTAGATTCTAAGGAAATCACATTCCCATCTTTTCAAAGCCATTTGCATGATCATTTCTTAGTTATTCAATCGCCATTTACATTGTCTTCTCCTACTATTTATTTTATTCCCTATTCAGAAATCAATAAGAACATTACAGTTGGAATTTGACTATTCCCCTGCAGTTACAAAAAAAAAACGATTTACAACAGATTTGACCATTAAGGGACGGTGGCACAGTGGTTAACACTGCTGCCTCACAACGCCTGAGACACGGGTTCAATTCCCGCCTCAGGCAACTGACTGTGTGGAGTTTGCACATTCTCCCCGTGTCTGCATGGGTTTCAAAGATGTGCAGGTCAGGTGAATTGGCCATGCTAAATTGGCCGTAGTGTTAGGTAAGGGGTAAATGTAGTGGTATGGGTGGGTTGTGCTTCGGTGGGTCGGTGTGGACTTGTTGGGCCGAAGGGCCTGTTTCCACATCGTAAGTAATCTAATCTAAAAAAAATAGAAAAGTACAGCACAGAACAGGTCCTTCGGCCCACGATGTTGTGCCAAGAATTATTCCTAATCTAAAATAAAATAACCTAACCTATGCACTCCTCAATTCACTGGTGTCCATATGCCTGTCCAGCAGTCACTTAATCGTCCCGAACGCCTCTGCTTCCACCACCACCGCTGGCAATGTATTCCATGTGTTCACAACTCTCTCAGTAAAGAACCTACTTTCTGACGTCTCCTCTATACCTTCCCCCTAACACCTTGAAACTATGACCCCCTCATCCCAGTCAATCCTGCCCTGGGGAAAAGTCTCTGGCTATCGACTCTATCCATTCCTCTCATTATATACCTTGTATGCCTCGATCAGGGCACCTCTCTTCCTCCTCCTCTCCACAGAGAAAAGTCTGAGCTTAGTCAACCTCTCCTCCCAAGACAAGTCCTCCAGTCCAAGCAGCATCATGGTAAATCTTCTTTGCACCCTCTCCAAAGCCTCTGTATCTTTCCTATAATACGGCAACCAGAACTAGACACAATATTCCAAGTGTGGTCGCACCGGGGTCTTGTAGAACTGCAGCAAACCTCGCGGCTCTTAAACTTGATTCCCCTCTTAAGAAAGCATATGGTGTTTTGGCTTTCATTAAAACCCTATCCACTTTGGTGGCAACTTTGAGGGATCTACTCACTTAAACACCAAAGTCCCACTGTTCCTCTACACTGCCAATAATCCTGTATTTAATCCTATATTCAGTATTCAAGTTTGATCTTCCAAAATGTATCACTTTGCATTTATCCAGTTTGAACTCCATCTGCCATTTCTCAGCCCAGCTCTGCATCCTATGTCATGCTGCAGCCTGCAATAGCCCTCAATACTATCAATGGTACCTCCAACCTTTGTGTCATGGGCAAACCTACTTACCGACCCCTCAACATCCTCATCCAAGTCATTTATAAAAACTACAAAGAGCAGAAATCAAGAACAGAGCCCTGCGGGACACCATTCACCACTGACCTACAGGCAGATTACGTTCCATCTGCAACCAAGCTCTGCCTTGTCAGCCAACCAATTCTGATTCCAGACAGCCAAATCTCCCTGTATTCCATATCTCCCAACTTTATGAATGAGCCTACCATGGAGAACCTTACCAAATGCCTTGCTGAAGTTCATGTACACCACATCCACTGCTGGACATTCATCGACTTGTCTCATTACCTCCTCAAAGAACTCAACAAGATTTGAGGCATGGCCTGCCCCTCACAAAGCCATGCTGACTGCCTTTACTCACACTCTGCTTTTCCAAAGAGTCATTAATCCTGTTTCTCAGAATTCTTTCCAAAACCTTGCTGGCCACAGGCCTAAGACTGATTGGTCTGTAATTGCCAGGGATTTCCTTATTGCCCTTCTTGAAAAAGGGGAACATTTGTTTCCCTCCAATCCTCCGTTACGACTCCCATGGAGAGTGAGGAATCAAAGATCTTCGCTAGGGGCTTAGCAACCTTTCTCGTTTCCCGGGACATCCTAGGATAAATCTGGTCTGCCCCTGGGGAATTATCAATCTTAATGTTTGCCAAACTTTCCAGCACATCAACTTCATCAATCTTGATCTGTTCAAGCTTATTTCCCAGCTCCTCAAAGTTCTCATTCACAATAAGGTCCCTTTCCTTCGTGAAAACCGAAGCAAAAAAACTCATTCAGGGGTTCATCTATCTGCTCAGACTCCACACACAAGTTCCCTACCTTCTCCCTGATCATTGTCTTATTCCTCACAAAAGTGAAATGCCTTTGGATTCTCCCTAATCCTTCTTGCCAAACCTTTTTCTTACCCCCTCCTAGCTCTCCTCAGTCCATTTCTGAGCTCCTTTCTGGCAAGCCTGTAATACTCTAAAACTGTGCTAGACCCTTGCTTCCTCCACCTTGCTGTCTTCTTCCTTTTGATGAGAAGCTCCTCTGTCCTCGTCATCCAAGGCTCCTCAATCTTACCCCTTCTGAGGACAAGGTGTGGGATCCCAGAGCGGGGAGGACTCGGGGCCGGGGGCCAGGTGCTGGGATGCCGGGGAGGGTTTGAGAGAACTCGGGGTCCGGGAACTGCAGGGAGGGGCACTATCAGGAGTTGAAAGAACAGCTGCTGAACATTCGGTGCGTTGGCAACGAAACTGGAAAAGCTCAGCTGGTCAGCCTTTTAGTAAAGAGAAACAGAATTAGTGTTTGTTGAGAAGCAGGATGGGTTCAAATATCAGAGCATTGGAGCAGAGACAGAGAAAGTGAACTCCGTGGTTAGCATTGCTGCCTCACAGCATCAGGGTCCCAGGTTCGATTCCAACCACAGCCAGCTGTCTGCGTGGGTTTCCTCCGGATGCTCCAGTTTCCTTCCACAGTCCAAAGAATGTGCTTTTAGGTGAATTGGCCATTCTAAATTGTCCGTAGTGTAGGGTGCATTAGTTAGAGGGAAAAGGGGTTTGGGTGAGTTCCCCTTCAGAGGCTTGGTGTGGACTTGTTGGGTTGAAGGGCCTGTTTCTAACTGTAGGGAATCTAATCTAATCTCCGAGGAACAAATTAGTGCCTCACTCACAACAACTGCTCCTTCAACAGTCTCCACATGTCTGTTGTGCCCTCTCTATGGAATTGTTCCCAATCTGTACTTCCCAACTCCTGTCTGATAGCACCATGATTTCCTTTTCCCCAATTAAATATTTTCCCATGGTAACTGATTATTTGCATTACCTTGTTTCTGGGGATGAAGTGGTCACTGCATTGTGACTGTGAGGGAATGGCTGGGGGTTATTTTGTGGGCATTACTGACAATGTAGAGATTTCGTATAAAGGACTGTTTCCACTGTTCAGAGAGCTTCCCGCAAGCATGGCGAGGAGTGTTCAAAATTTCTCCAAAGCTTATATTTTGCTTGTTCACAGAAGTTGGCATTTGCAGTTGCATCAAGTGTGTAAGAATCTCAAGAAAAAAGAACTTAATAGTCTGTGCTCCTTTCTGAATCCTGCATGAACAGGCTTTTCTTTAACAAATACCACATATAGTTCAGAAGATGGAAACCTCCAGGATAATGACACCGCTGACAAGGATGAAGACGATGCGTGTAATAATGGCATATATGGGGTTGAGAGGGCTAAAGACGCAGTAGAGATGCATAAACTATTTGAGGATATCAATTCAGACACAATATATTAAGATTTCTATGCATGTAAATAAATAGAAATGTAAAACCAAAATCAAGACATACCAGTGAGTTCTTAATTTCTGTTCAAAACTGAAGGCAGTAAATATAACTTCCAGGTAAATGCTTAGGGAAAAGATGGTAACTATATTCAGAAAATTACAGCAATAATTTTTGTGCTACTGCAACATAATATTTAATGATTTAGAAGGCAGGGAGGCAACATTCAACATAGCAAATCTCCCAGCTTGGGTACATCATCTGACAGAAACACGTGATGGTAGTAAACAAGCGACAAAGCTGGAAAGTGAGTCAGGGTGAGCATGATTACTTTTGCATTACCAGTTTATGACCTTCATAACTAAAGGCTTGTGGTAAGATAGTTGTCCTCAATGACATATTCTGCCACTGTTCACATCAACTACTCAACAAGAATCTGGATGTAACATAAAACACCTGTTGATAAAAATGAACTTTGAAGAAAGTCCATACATGATAAAATTCATCAGATATGTCTCTGGAAAAGTAGACAGTATATCAGTACTCTCAAACTTTATCAGTTGCTCTCCCCTCCTATCTGTTTTATTCAATCTTATAATGGGGCTTAGTTCTTTTAATCTGTCAGCTTTCATAAGGTCTCACAAATTAACACTTTAATCTTTTACTTCACTTTGCTGCACATAACCTTTTTTTATTTAATTACAGAAAATCAAGATACTTCACCAAGCATTTCATTCTATAAAATGGAAGAATAAAATATTGAAAAAATGTTTGAACTTCTCGTTAAAATTTTTAATTCAGAACGATAAATGTTTCCAACATTATCTTCTACTTTGATGACCAAGAATCAAAGTGGAGTGGAAGAACAATTTGCAAGTGCTGAGCTTTGCTGCATTTGCTAATGTGTTTCAAAAGTTTTAACCAGTTTCGTATATTTGCACTATCAGAGCCCACAAACTATTGGAAATAACCCACGAAATGAGAACCTGCATAATGGGCATTTGGGAACAAGAATAAATGCCCTTATGCAAATTACCAAGTTGCAGGATTCCTGGAAAAATATCATACATTCATGTCATACCAATCGCCTATGACATTCTAATGCACTGTATTTTTCATAAGTGTTTTACTCTTTCTCTTAAAATATTGTTCAACAATAGCATCAAAAGATTTCAGACTGGCATAACACCAACTCTGCACTGAAGTCATATAGTTTTCACCAGTTAAACTTTGTTTTCTTTTGCAGGTCTTGCCAGCATGTGAAATGGAAACAGACACAATTTGTTCAAATTTATGTTGCTCTCCATTCTCTTGTCCCACACAAGTATCTGATGGCAAAGAAGGCCCGTTTGCTGTCAATGATGTGCTTGCATTAAGTGGTGATAGCCTATGAGACAGGTGATGTTTTGGATTGCTGTTTCTCGTTGGTTGCTTTGCTAAATGATGATGTGCAGATTTCCCTTCTTGGTACCAGTTCAGCAAAGAAGCCTGTCTTGCCCTTACAGGTATCCCAAATAAAGGAACTTTGGATTTCTGCTCTTTGAATAAGGGAACTCTTATTTTTCGTTTCATTGGCACTTGAATTCTGTTGATATTTTCTTCATACAATTTATCCTTAACATCAATACTCTTCCCTGCACTCAGATTGCTGTCTTCAGTCAAGTCTTGCCAGACTTGCTTTGGTGGTACCAGTATTTTGTCATTATTTTGGAACGTCTCCTTATTGCTGTCAGAACTTGATCTTTCTATACACAATTTGTTTTTACTGGTGTAGTCTTGCTGCAGTTTTTCTGGTGACTCAAACATGACACCCTTCGGAATAACCAGAGATCTTAGTCTTGTATTCGGGTGAATGAGCATTTTCTTGCATTTTGCCTTCTTCTGCATACATTCTTTTAGTGTTTCTGGAACTTGGATTTGCTTTAAATCATCAATTGGACTGAGATATTGACAGAAGTATGCCTCACATGCCTTCGTTTTCACCACAGGGATAATAGTACAAGGTTTCAATCTGGCCACAAACTCTTGCAATTCCTGAAACGAGGAGTGATCTGAATAGGGAACCACATGTACATCTTTGTGGCAGACTCTTATTTTTCGGCTTGTGGGGATAATAGCAATTGTAGGGCACATTTGACTCCATTTGACCATGTTGAATCGATTAATTTCATTCTGGTCTACGACTTGGATTCTTCCGGCTCCCACCTCTGAAGTGAAGACATTGCACAGTCCCAAAAGCTGAAACATCTGAAGTCTCCGAGGACTCACCACAATCCAAGTTTTAAATATCATAGCCAATTCTATTAATAATGATTCTTTGCCCAAGTTATACAGACCTGTAATTACAGACAGAACAATTGCTCAAATACAATGTGCTTAAGCAGGTAAAAGTGGAAAAAAAAGGAAGAAAAGGCAAAAAACAAAGAAAAATGAAAAAAGAAATTGTGTGTACATGTGTTCTTTCATAATCAATCACCAAGATGTTCTAATAAACTCCACAATTAATTGTCTTTTAAGTATTGGTAACTATTGGATTGCAAGAAATATGGCAGTCTCAAACAGCAATGAGATGACGCTGAGATAAAGACAATGTGCTGGAGAAACTCAGCAAGTGGAGAGAAAAAAAACAGTTAATGTTTTGAGTCCAGTGACCCTTCGAAGGGTAAAATGTTTTTCTCTCCACAGCTGTTGCCAGACCTATTGAGGCACTTCCTGTTTTTGTTTCAGAGAGAGACAGAAAGACAGATAAAACTTCACAATGCACAGTACTTTTGTAAGTTCCCTCCGTAAGGATTAGATTAATGTGCTCAAAGTTTTGGAACTTGGCTTGAATCCATTATCTAATAACTTAGCAGCAAGAGTACTATCACTGAATATAATAAAAAGGGTCTTTCCATAAAGTCCAATCATAGAAAATATTTCCTACAATCATGGATGCGACTTTTCCATGTTCTACAAACGTTTCTATTACACCCTTTTAAATGAGTTGCAAATTTGGAATCCGTTTAAATGAGCATGAATCATTTAAGATGCCAGGACTCATTGAGAGCTTGGTGAATAAAGCATCCAGATCCTAGGCTTTGTTAATGAGTGCACAGAGTACAAGAGGAAAGACATTATATTAAACTTGCATGATACATCCGTTTGGCCTTAGTTGGGGTATTAAGCTCAGCGCTAGATGCCAGATTTCAGGAAAATTGGGAAAGCATTAAAGAGACACTCGAGAAAAGAATCTCAAGAATGTTCCAGGGATGAGGAACCTCAGTTGTGTGGTCAGATTTCCTAAGTTGGGACTGTTTTCTGAAAGAGAAGGTTGACAGTAGATTTGATAGATGTCTTCAAAACTATGAGGAGGCAGAACAGAAGAGAAAAGAAAAAACTGTTCCTAGTGTTCGAGGATAATGAATTAGATGGCAAATTTAAGGTAATTGGCAAAGCAAGCAACAGAGGCCCAAGGAGAACATCTTCAAATGGCAAGTAGTTAAGATCGAGATCGTAAGTATATGGTGGAGGAAGGTTTGATTGGGACACTCGAAAAGGTACTTAAAGTATTATCTGAAAAGGACAAATGCACAGAATTGTGTGAGAAAGTGGGGGAATGGTACTAAGTGCATTCTAAAAGTGGTGAGAACAAAAGGCCTAATGGCCGCCTCCTGCTCTGCAACAATTCAGTGATTCAGTACTGAACTACCAACTATTTTTTCCTGTGAGGTCACCTAAAGCTTGGGAGGTGTAGTGTGCAAACTCATACCTTCAGAACTTGACAACTAACAAAAGGATATCATTGCAAAAAACAAAATCTTTCCAACATTCTTCCACTTTCTAAAGTCACTAACTGATACTACAAAGCAACAGTAAAGATTCAGGAGACCTTCCAGTATCTTACTTGAGCAGTCAGTCCATGTGTGGTGGAATATATCAGAAAGAAGGATGTATGATAGTTAGTTTTGGAGCGGGTGGGGGGAGAGAGAGAAGAGGACTGTTATGCAACAAAAGCAAGAGTCACAGAAGGGTGCCTACACATCCCCAGTCTTCTTAGAGTAGTATCCTCTCCAACACTCAGATTTGTGATTATTCACATTTTTTCTCCATGTTTCCTGTCCGCACCAGTCTCACCCTGCATTATAAGCAGCTACAGCTCCTGATCATGCATCTGACTGGAGATTGTCCAGCAGTTCGAGGAGATAGACTGTTTCCTGCCTAACCACCTCTGACTCACGATTCTTGCTGCCTCCACAAAATGGAGCTCTTTGGCTATGATGATCTGGAGATACAATCTAAATTCAGTTTTCACCCAGATGTTCTCACACATATTTTCCAACAGTAATATAATCAGCTGTAGATCAGGAACCCTTGCTTATCCAATCATGCCACAGCTATCCATCAAATAACTGAATAGTAACATTTTCTTTGTGACACAGTTTTACATTATTGCTTGATACTCTCCACATGCAATTCTTTCTAAATGTATTAACAGTTATATGCAGCTTTTTAACATTTAAATGAGCTACCATTTGGAGATTGAGGTTATCAATCCCAACAAGATGCTGTCTGTGATGTGCCAACTCAGACACTGACCGGCCTACAGCAAACCTTTTATTTTCCAGCATGAATCACTTCTTCCACACAATCCACAATAACACTACACAGAAATCAATCTTAGTCTCAGACAGGTCTGCTCAGATTTTTAAAATCTATGTTAAATTATTCTACCTTTATCTCACCTCAGCTGAAGAAAGTCAGTCAAGCTAAGAATAATTCCACAACTGATCGCAGTGATCTCACTGGCAATGCTGTCAGCTGTGGGTGTGGGCTGGCTCCCAGACAATGCCAGAGCAGACAGACTTAAATTACGAACAATGCTGCAGTCCAGCTAGCACATGTAAACAAAATTAACAGCAAGAAGGTTCAAAACTTAGCTGAATATGGAAAAAGTATGTGAGAAAAATGATGTCTCCCTTCACGTATGCATTCTGTGCCTATCCTAGTAGCACAGATATTCACACAAAGTGGGCACCTGAATAAGCCATCAAGTTTCACCATATTCTTATATTTTATTAACACAATAACGACTCCAGGAAAGGGACTGAGCTTTTTAAATTGAGGCTAGTAGTAGGAAAAATAAGATTTGCCACATTCTTACCAATGACTACATTGTGCTCCGGGTGAGCGTTGATTATTGCTTTGATCTCATCAGTAGCTTCTTGACGGGAAGGCACCATGGATTCGGGGTCACAGTTTGTATTGTCTAGATACAGGAGATCTATCCTTCTTTCTGTGTTCAGTGGTGGATGGGTGAACATCACAGGTGTGTAACGGAAATCCGCTATATAAAAAATAAAATCAAAATCTCCATCAATGTCCTCTGGCTGATTTTCAGCAACCCTTAGTCTTTGTATATTGCACATATCTCAGAATCAAAGAGTTGTACAGCATCAAAACAGACACTTCAGTCCAACTTGGCCATTCTGACCAGATACCCAAAATTAATCTAGTCCCATTTGCCAGCATTTGACCCATATCCCTCTAAACCCTCCCTCCTCATTGACCCATTCAGATGCCTTTTAAATGTTGCTATTGTACCAGCCTCCACCACTTCCTCTGGCAGCTCATTCCTTACACGCACCACCCTCTGCGTGAAGAAGTTGTTCCTGAGGTCACGTTAAATCTTTCCCCTCTCATCTTAAACCTATGGCCTCTAGGTTTGGACTCCCCTACTCTGAGGAAAGCTATTCACCCCACCCATCCGCTCTTCATGCTTTTATAAACCTCTAAAAGGTCACCCCCATCTTCCTACATACATGGAGAATAGCCTCAGTCTACTTAGTCTCCTTCCATAGCTCAAATCCTCCAACCCCAGCAACATCCTTGTAAATCATTTCTACAGTATTCCAAACATGGCCCAACCAACGCCCTGTATAGCCGCAACATAACAATACAAACTGCTATACTCAATGCACTAACCAGTTAAGGCAATCGTACCAAACGCTTTCTTCACCATCCTGTCTACCAGTGACTCAACAATCAAGGGAATATGAACCTGCACTCCAAGGTCTCTTTGCTCAGCAACATTCCCAAGGGCCCAAGTCATGCCCTGATATGCCTTACTAAAAGCAACACCTCACACTTACATAAATTAAACTCTATCTGACACTCCACAGCCCATCGGATCAAGGTCCCGTTATACTCTGAGATAACCTTCTTCGCTGTGTACTGCACCACCAATTTTGGGATGATCTGCAAACTTACTAACCATTCCTCCCAACATTCACAACCAAATCATTTATATCAATGACAAAATGCAGTGATTCTTGCAGCACAATGAGTCACAGACCTCCAGTGAAAAACAACCCTCCACCACCAACCTCCTTATCCTAACTTCAAGCCAATTTTGTTTCCAAATGGCTCGCTATCCCTGGATTCCACATGACCTAACCTTGCTAATCAATCAATCTACAAAACAGAACCTTGTCAAACATCTTGCTGAAGTCCAAATGGACCATGTCTAATGTTCTGCCTTCGTCAATCTTCTTTGTCACTTCAAAAAACTCAATAAAGTTAGTGAGACACAATTTCCCACACACAAATCCATGTTGACTATCCCCTCAACAATCCTTGCCTTTCCATATACATATAAATCCTGTCCCTCAGAATCCCCTCCAATAAATTGCCAACCATTGACATCAGGCTCACCAATCTATAGGTCCCCGGCTTTACCTTACCACTTTTCTTAAATAGTGGCACCACTTTAGCTAATCTCCAGTCTTCCAACACCTCACCTGTGGCTATCAATGATATAAATATCTCAGTAAGGAGCCCAGCAATCACTTCCCTAGCTTGCCATAAAATTATAGGATACACCTGATCAGATCCTGGGGATTTACCCACCTTTATGCCTTTTAAGACATCCAGCACCACCTCTTCTGTAATATGGACACTTTTCAAGATATCACTATTTATTTCATCAAGTTCTCTAGCTTCCATATCCTTCTCCACAGTAAAATACTGACAAAGTGCTCATTCAGTATCTCACCCATCTTCAGTGTTTCCACACGTCAGTGGCCTTGTTGATTCTTAAGGGGCTCTCTTCCCACCCTTGTTGCTGTTTTGCCCTTAATGTATTTGTAGAATCTCTTTGGATTCTTCTTAACCCTATTTGCCAAAGCTTTCTCATGTCACTTTTTTGCTCTCCTGATTTCCCTCTTGAGTATACTCTGACTGCCCCTAGAGTCTATAGGGTTTCACTCGATCCCAGTTGTCTACACTGACTATAAGCCTCCTCCCTTTCTTTGACCAGAGCGTCAATTCCTTTAGTCATTCAGCATTCCTTACACTTACCAACTTTGCCCCTCACACTAACAAGAACATACCTACTCTGGACTCTCACTACCACATTTCTTTTTAAGGCCTCTGATTTTCAAAACATTCTTTTTACCTGTGAATAGCTTCTCCTAATGTGTTTTTGAAAGTTCTTGCCTAATACCCTCAAAATTGGACTTATACTAATGTAGAACATTAACTTTTTGATCAGGTCTATCCTTTTCTTTAATTCTAAAACTAATAGAATTATGATCACTCGTCCCAAAGTGCTCCCCCCATTCAGTCATTTGTCCTGCCTTATTTCCCTAGAGAAGGTCAAGTTTTGTTCCTTCTCTAGTAGACACACACACACACACACACACACACACACACAATCAGAAAATGCTCTTGTACACATAAAACAAATTCCTTTCCATCTATATGAGCAATTTCTATAGAGGTCACACTGGGACTTCCTAATGATCCCAAAATGCATCTCAGGTTACATATCTGATCTCCAGTAAGCCAGAGATTGAAAGATCTGAGCCAATGTGTCCCATGCCCCTTACTTCCAGAAGTGCAATGGGAGAAATGATGGAGAGGAAAGAGGTAACACCACAGATGAGGGGCTTCGGAAATAAGCACAGACAACATAAAAGGAAAGAAAGTCAAAAGGTGATCAAATAGAGGCATTAAAAATGATAAAATATTTTTACAATTCAGTTATCAGCTATTTCCACGAGTCAACAAACTTGCATTAAAAGGACACAAGTTAAAATAACCATGCAAGAGACAAAAGTTCTTTTTTGTGTGTCAAGGATTGCTCAAGCAAATAAAGCAATATCCTACCAAAAACACTGGTGAAAACAGGAACCATAAAAGTTTTTTAAATAAATGCGGAATATTACTTTTAATAGAAAAACTAAACTGAAACTTGGAAACATCACAGTAATCTTTCGTGAAAATATTTCACTCTATTTAGGTGTGTACCTTTTGAAAAGCAAAGAAAAAGTTACCAGCTTTCTTTTTAAGGTAAATATCACCTTCCTGAAGTCTTTTCATTTAATCCCACAGTCATGCTCCGACTTTTCTTTTTGGACAGTGATTGCTTGTCTTCCAGTTGTTGACTCAACTGACCAGTCACTCCAGGCTGTGAAGCAATCCAGCTATTTGACCATGGGGGGCATCATCATCAAGCCAAATCATGTCCGAAGCCAAAAATCAAATATGTGCGTTTAGAGGGTGTTAGGACGGGCTACCGTCCCCGTGTTCGTTTGAAGGAGAGAAACACTGGATCTGATTCAAAATATAAGCTGTTTACTGAGAGAGAGACGTACACAAAAATACAGTGAGGTGTTTACAGCTCACTGGAGAAAGCGCCTTCTGAAATCTTTCCAAAAACCCCTGCTTGATATATTGTTCGCTAAGCTAACGCTACGTAATCACTCACACACGTGATCTCTCACAGACAAAGGCCTCCTGTGAACAGGCCTCGGCCTTGGCAGGTATCCACGAGATGGTCTGTCTTGTAAACAAGGTCTCCAAGTAAAGGCTGCCATTGTATTGGTCTGACCTTGATAGTCCAGCTGCACAGGCAGTTTCGGTAAACAGTCCAAACAGCAGCTCCGCAGCGCCCCCCGATTTCCCAAGCAGCAACTACAGTTCTACCCTACCTAGGCTTATTATATATACATCCCAACAAGGGTGAGGGTTGGGCAGGGGCAGGGAGTACTGGCTTTCCCCCTGTACAGCTGTGGGATATAGGTAAATTAATGTTACTTCTGCAATTATAATTTTGTCACAGGCAAGGCCGGATAAGACAAGAGATAAACAGGAGTAATGGGTACCGGCTTTAGGGAAGTGGAGCATGTAAACAGGGGAGGGAAAACAGTGAAATTTAAAAAAATATGTAGGAACCAAATTATATAAATATTGAGTATTTGTTGAATTCAGTGTGTTTTGTCCCTGCCTTGTGGACATCACACCAACTTGCAAGTGTGAAATAAATGACATTACTGATTCAGATCTTGTCTCGGACTAAAATTATTGAAGTGAGTGAGCTTTGTTTCTCACATTGCCAATGGGAAAATGTCTCTTATAAAACTCCAGCAATTTGACTCGTTGAGATCAGCTAACTGAACACAGACTGGAGCATCAAGCAAATGCCACAGCACTTGGTGCATGGCCTGCTGAGCCACCAGGTGGAGCTCCTTAACCACTGAATAAAAGTAATTCCTTAATGAACAAGGAAGACAGCATTTGTTAAAACAAGCTGCAGGGCATTGTAATTTGCCACAGCTAACTGGTTGCTTTTTCCTTTCCATCACCTCATCAAGTTTCTGAGCAGAAAATTGTAGTGGATACCCTAACTTTTCGACATGGTTTCTTGCATTGACATTCCAGCAATGCTGGAAAATTTGATTCACCAAAGCCACTCAATTACTTTCAAAGCTGCAGTGATCTGAAAAAGAATGCTCGAGTGAGAACAAAGGAGAACAATACAGCACAGGAACAGGCTCTTCAGCCTTCCAAGCCTGTGCCAACACATTTTGCCCTTCCATGCTAAAACTGCCTGCACTTACTGGATCCATTGCCCTCTATTCCTTTCTTATTCACTTATTTGTCCAGGTGCTTCTTGAATGCTCTATTATGTCTGCTTCCACCATCTCCTCTGGCAACACTTTCCAGGCACTCAACACACTCTGAAAAACTTGCCTTTTCTTTTAAACTCCATTCCTCC
Source organism: Hemiscyllium ocellatum (assembly GCF_020745735.1). Classification (NCBI taxonomy): domain Eukaryota; kingdom Metazoa; phylum Chordata; class Chondrichthyes; order Orectolobiformes; family Hemiscylliidae; genus Hemiscyllium; species Hemiscyllium ocellatum. Next base: position 42,813,648 of record NC_083426.1, read on the forward strand.
CACCACCGCAACACCTTGAACCTGGGTCCCCTAGCAATTGATCCCTCCACCCTGGGGAAAATGCCTCATACTTTCCACTCTATCCATGCCATTCACAGTCTTATAAACTTCTGTGAGGTCACCTCTCAAACTCCTGTGTTCCAGTGAAAACAAACCCAGTCTATCCAACCTTTCTTCATAGTTAAAATCCCAATTTTACTAATAAACACTCTGGTAAATCTTTTCTATACCCTCTCCATCTTTCTGGTTGTGTGGTGACCAGAACTGGATGCAATATTCCAAGTGTGACCTGACTAAAGTTCTATAATTCTGCAGCGTAACTTGACTATCCCTATACTCCATGGTCCTTTCAATGAAGGCAAGCATGCCATAAGCCTATTTTACCACCTTATTTATCTGCACTGCCACCTTCAGTGATCTGTCGACCTGCACACTTAGATCCCTCTGCATATCAATACTCCTCAGGGTTCTGCCATTCACTGTATAAGTTCCACCCATACTTGTCCTTCCAAAAGGCATCACCTCACGTTTGTCCAGACTAAACACCATCTGCCATTTTTCTGCCCAGGTCTCCAGCTGATCTATATTCTGCTGTATTCTCTGACAATCCTCCTCACTATCTGCAATTTCACCAATCTTTGTTTGGTCTGTAAACTTACTAATTCGACTAGCTGTGCTTTCCTCCAAATCATTTCCATAGATCACAAACAGCAGAGGTCCCAGCATTAATCCCGATGGAAGATCATTAGTCACAAAACTCCATTCCGAAAAGCATCCTCCCATCGCTACCCTCGGTCCCCTATGACTAAGCCAGTTCTGTATCCAGTTTGCCAGCTCACCATTTGTACCAGTCAGACACGAGGAACCTTGTCAAAGGTTTTACGGAAGTCTTTGTAGACAACATCAACCGCTTTTCCCTCAATCACCTTCATCACCTCCTCAAAAACCTCAATCAATTTAGTGAGGCAAGACCTCCCCTGCACAAAAACCATGCTGTCCATCGCTATAAAGTCCATTAGTTACTAAATGCTATAGATCTTGTCCCTGGGAATCTTTTTCAATAACTTCCCAAACACCAGTGTGAGATCACAGGCCTGTAATTTCCTGGATTATCCCTGCTACCCTTCTTCAACAATGGGACTATGTTGCTATCTAAAGTAACTGTTCATTTACCTTTTATTTACGTCAATGCTATCCAGCTCCATCCTTTTCACTGTACACTCTCAAATTCTTTTCCGTTCAGACAGCTAAGCCAGACAATTTCAAGAAAATCCATTCATGGAAACTAAATTTCCGCCCTGCTGAGATGAATAAAAGGACTGGAATTTTCATTCTATCGTAAGGGTAATAGAGAAGTATAACAACACACCCTTGTGTTTGACCAAATTGAACAAGTCTCAAGCTAAAAGGGAGTGGCAACTTCAATATCTTGCTTGTTCACTCCAGAAAAGGTCTTCTGAAAGCTTCAATTAGAATTCTAAGAATATTCATTTTTGAAGTACATAAAAGTTGAAGTTTTCTAATGTAAAACTATCTGTAGCCACTGGATTTCAAAATAAGACTTCTTTAAAATATATATATATATATATATATATATATATATATATATATACAGTATTTGTGCATTTTTAGGAAGTTTCATTTTGTCTAACTTCAGTCAGCCTCAGGAGAGAAGGCAAACACGTTAGAGGCATTCAGGTCTTTCCCTGGTTTCTTCTGCAAAATGGCAAATTAGTAGTCTCGAATTAATGATTTCCATCTCAATGTAACTGAGTTAGGAATTTTAACCAATGGAGATGGTGGCATAGTGGTTATGTTGAGACTGTTTCCCTAGAAACATGGGTTCAATTCCATCATAGTCACTGTGGGAATTACAATTAAATTAATGCACCGATAATTAAAAATCAGTCTAACATTGATCATGAAATCATTGTTGATTGTCACGAAAGTCCATCTGGCTCACTAACAGAGGAGATTGGACATACAGACATGACTGTAGACCCACAGCAATACGACTGACACAAATGCCATTGAAGTAACTCAACAAGCCTCCAAGTTATATCAAGCAAAGTAAGAAAGGAATGAAACTGGCTGTACTCTGGAAGCAAAAATATCATTCACAGCCCTGTCAACCTTGCAAAATCCTCCTTATTGAAATGTGGGGATGTCAAGACTGGAAGAGGTGCCTCCCAGACTAGTCATGCAACAGCCCAACATAGTAACACTCACAAAATCATACCTTACAATGTCCCAGCTCCCACCACAACTATCCCTAGTGTGGGGAGGGAATTGCCATCTTGGTAGTCCTTAACATTGATTCCAGACTCTTTGGAATCTCCAGGCATCGGGTCCAACATCAACAAGGAAATCTATTGATTACCGTCAATTAAAGGCTACCACTGTGCATTCCATCCCCAATTAAAATAGTACTCTTCCATCACTAGAAAAGCACTGAGGGTAGCAAGAACACAAAATGTCCTCTTGGGTGGCAGATTTCAATGTCCATTATCAGAAGTGGCTCAGAAATATTCCTACTAACCGAGCCGGCCAAAACTCAATAGGCTGAGGTGGTTTTCCCTGGAGCATCAGAGGCTGAGGGATAACCTCAGAGGTTTATAAAATCATGAAGGGCATGGGAGACAATAAACAGACAAGATCTTTCCCCTCAATTGGAGGAGTCCAGAACTGGGCAGCATAGGTTTAGGGTGAGAGTGGAAAGATTTCAAATGGACCTAAGGGGCAATGTTTTCATGCAAAGGGTGGTGCATGCATGGAATGAGCTGCCAGAGGAAGTGGTGGAGGCTGATACAATTACAATATTTAAAAGGCATCTGCACGGGTGTATGAATAGGAAGGGTTTAAAGGGATATGGGCCAAGTGCTGGCAAATGGAACTGGATTAATTAGGATATCTGATCAGCATGGACAAGTTGGACCGAAGGGTCTGTTCTGTGTTGTACAGCTCTAGGACTCTATGACATGTCTGCTGGGTTTGCCACTGGTGGTGAGGGAACCTACAAAAGGGAAAGTCTCCCCAACCTAATAATCATCAATCAAGCTGTCACAAATTCACCTATCCATGACCATACTGATAGAAGTGACTACTGCATTGTCCTTGTAAAGTCCCAACTCAAATTGAAGATATTCTGCATCATGTTGCCTGGTACCATCAACAAGTTAAATGTAATACATTTTAAACAGATCAGCAATTCAAAACTGGACAACTATGAGGTTCTATGGGTCATCAGCTACAGCAGAATTGTTTTTAAATGGAACGTGGACATCACTGGCTATGTCAGTATATATTACACTTCCCTAATAGTCTAGCTAAGAAACAGCCATAGTGTTGTGGGTCTGGAGTCACATGTGGGCCAGGTAAGGATGTCTTATTTCCTTTCCTGAAGGACATTGGTGAACTAAGTGGGTTTTTCTGACAATTGCCAACTGTTTAATGGTCATCAATAGACTGTTAATCCCAGATTTTGGTTAAATTTAAATCCTGCTATCTGTCAAACAAGAAGCTTGGCCCCCAGAACATTACCTGGGTCTCTGCATTCATAGTCCAGTGATAATGCCACTAGGCCAGTTCTTCAAGGTAGTGTCCTAAGCGCAATCATCTTCAGCTGTTTCCATCATAAAGTCAGAAATAGCATTTTCACAGATAATTGTACAATATTTAATAACATTCATGACTCCTCAGGTAATGAAACAGCCCATATTCATATTTAGTCAGACCTGGAGAGCATCCAGGCTTGGGTCGATTTGTGCATCACACAAAATGCAAGTCAATAACCATCTGTAACAAGCGAGAGTCTAATCACCTTTCTTGACATTCCACTGAAACCATCACTGAAACCCCCAATATTAATATCTGGATGGTTATCACTGACCAGAAACTGAATTGGACCAGCCATATAAGTATTTTGGCTACAATACCAGTTCAGAGACTAAATACTATGCTGCAAGTAGTTCAACTCCTGACTTTCCAAAGCCTATCCACCTTTGACAAGGCATAAGTCAAGAGAAGAATACTCTCCACCTTCTTAGATGAGTACAGCTCCAACAACACTCAAGAGGCTCAACATCATTCATGGTAAACCAGCTCCCTTGATTGGCATGGCATCCATAAACCTTCACTCCCTCCACCATTTACAGTGGCAGCCTGTGTATCATCTCTGTGTACTCACAGAGGTTCCTTGAAAAGCACCTTTCAAACACAAGCCTCTATCACTTCAAAGGACAAGGGCATCAGATGCATGGGAACATAACCACCTGAAACTTCCCCACCAAGCCATACACAATGCTTGGACTTGGATGGCTTCCATGATGTGGAGCTACAGATCCACTGCTTCACCTTCACTGGGTCACAATTCTGGAACTCCCTCCCTCATAGTATTGTGGTTATACCTACATCATAAAAACTGCAGAAGTTCAAAAAAGGCAGTTCACTGCCACCTTCTCCAGGGCAATTGGGAAAGGGCAATAAATATTGGCCAGCCAGTGTCACTCACATGGCATGATCAAATAAAACTAAAACTCCAAATTGTCCCTTGTGTCACATTTAGCAACATAGAATAAAGTTGACTTGAAACAGATGCATTTGTAAATAATCTACAATACAATGAATAGATCATAACATACGTTTAGAAGATATTTGTCATACCTGTATACAGAACTATGCCAAAATAACCTTCAAAGAGAAACATGATGGAGCCAGGGCAGTGATTGCTGTCAATCAATGTCACAGTCATTGTCTCTTTCCCAAATTCATCAAGATATAGGAGGTGACTCTCCCCTAACTCCAATGGGTGGATCCAGATTTCATCCACCTAACAAAAAAATAAATAAAATAAAACAAGCAGGTCAAGGCAAACAATGAAATTTCATAAATGAGATCAGCTTAAGGGGGAGAACAGAAAAAAAAAGTTCCATACTGGTTCAAGGGAGAGATAGGTCATTGCAGCTGGGATGAAAAGGCCAGGACACAAGTCAGTTAGAGGCAGAAACAACACAAATAGTTTTTATTTTTGGCAGACCTAGTCCAAAGATGTAGTCCACTCAAAACGTAAAACAAAGGCAGAAGGGGAGAGACTGAGAAAAGAATAAGATGACATGTAGGAGTAATTAACAGTTTAGAACTGGTTGGAGTACTTCAACAACATTGTCATAATGCATGCACTTTGCCAAGAACAAATACCCAACTTTAAACAACAAAGACTCAAAGCCGATTTCATAGTGCAGTACTGGACAGTTTCCAAACCAGTTACATTTGAGCTTCAAAACATGTGCAGGTGTTCTATCAAAGTACGCCAGTTTTGACCTATGAGTATCAAGTGACAATGATGTTGCTGGCCAGCAAGTCTGAGCAATTATAGAGTTTAGGAAAACTGTAAGTTATAGCAAATGGCAAACCAGAGAGGGAAAAGGTAAAATTTGAAAAGGTTTGGAGGCTGTTACTTTGTGGAAAGGATGCAGGATCAGGCGAGGAACAGAACGTAAGAGGGAAAATTCAAAATAGTCTGAGGGAACTCATCAATGAGACAGAACTGGACAATCAAGAAGGCCTGTCTGATAAATTCAGGGGATAGTGACATGTTAAAGGAGTCAATCTGGAAATGAAGTCGAAAGGGGAAGAGAATCATTTTTGGTAGGGAAGATGGAACTTGAAATTAGTCAGTGTGTTATATGCTGTTACTGCGTTTTGGAACTTTGGAGAAAAAGAATGTAAAATTAACAGCACTTTTAAAAGGAGAGGAACAGACAAAGGCAGCACATGGTCAGACAGTGCAGGGGAGAGACAGCGAGAGAGAGAGAGAGAGAGAGAGAGAGAGACAGACAGACAGACAGAGAGAGAGGCTGTTTGAATTCATGTATTGGGACATCGGAGTGCGTCTAGGAAGATTAACAAACAGTGAAATTCACAACTGATCTTGGAGGAACCTGTTTGGGAGAGGTCACAGCACAGAAACAGATAAATGCATATTTTTAAGTGTGGCCTTACAGTAAGCCTGCAGTAGTGAGAAGAATGGGATCTTTCTTGATTATATGTTTTATTGGGATATGATTAAACTTAAAAATATAAGGCATAAGTATTAAGTTAACCTGGAGCAGTGTCTTATAGTGGAATAAGATAATACTATTTTCTAAGTCTGTAGACTGAAAGAAGCAAAAACTGCCCTCAGGAGAGTGATATGCTCTTCTTGTCAGAGGTGGGAGTTTAGGGAGAGTTTGTGTTACTAAGGATTATATCTGCAATAAATGCTGTTGGTTGCAAGTTCTACCAGAGATGGTTAGAGGCAATGAGGAATTTACACGAGCAAGGAAATATGATGATGGCAGTTATCGGAAGGGAGAAACATTGCAGATACAGTCACATAGATGGGTTAACTCCAGGAAAGGTGAGAGAGGTAGGCAGTTAGTGTAGGACTCTTCTATGGCTATCCCCATTTAAAACAAGTATACTGCATTGGAAAATATACGGGGTGATGGATTCCCAGGTGAATGTCGCACGAACAGCCAGGTTTCTGAAATCGAGATTAGCTCTAATGCAATGAGGGATATGTCGGGATTCAAGAGATCATTTGTGTTAGGGGACTCTCTAGTCAGAGGCACAGACAGACATTTCTGTGGCCACCAGTGAAAAATCAAATGGGGTGTTGCCTCCCTGGCGCCAGGATCAAGGATGTCTCAGAGGGTCAGAATGTTCTCAAGGGGGAGAAGGACCAGAAGGAGGTCATTGTACACATTGGAACAAATGACACAGGAAGGGAAAAGGATCAGATTCTGAATGGAGAACATAAAGAGTTAGGCAGGAATTTAAAAAGGAGATCCTCAAGATTACTCCTGGTGCTACAAGCTGGGGAGAGTATGAATAGGAGGACAGAGCTGATGATCGCATGGCTAAGGAGCTGGTGTATGGGAGAAGGATTCACATTTTTGGATCATCAGAATCTTTTCTGGTGTTGAACTGACTTGTACAAGGACGGATTGCACCTGAATTGGAAGGGGACTAACATACTGGAAGGAAGATTTGCTAGAGCTGCACAGCAGGATTTAAACTAGTAAGAGGGGCGGGGGGAGAGACGCAGTGAGATAGTTAAGAAGGACATCAATCTGCGACTGGTACATTTGAGAAAAGGAGCAACTCAAACAGTTAAGGCAGGCAGGGACAAAGCAGAGAACAAGGTAGGGATTTTAAAGTAAACTGCATTTATTTCAATGCAAGGGTCCTCACAGTGAAGGCATATGAACTCAGGGCATGGTTAGGAACATGGGACTGGGATATCATAGCAATTACTGAAACATGGCTTAGAGATGGACAGGACTGGCAGTTTAATATCCTAGAATACAAATGCTACAGGAAGGACAGAAAGGGAAACAAGAGAGGAGGGACAATGCCGTTTTTGATAAGGAATAGCATTTCAGCAGTACTGAGGGACAATATTCCAGGAAATACATCCAGGGAAGCTATTTGGATGGAACTAATAAATAAAAAAGGGATGATCAACTTATTGGGATTGTATCATAGACACACTAATAATGAGCAGGATACTGAGAAATAAATTTGTAAGATCTCAGTTATCTGTAAGAATAATACGATGGCTTTGGTAGGGGATTTTAACTTTCCAAACATAGACTGGGACTGCCTTAGTATTAAGGGTTCAGATATTGAGGAATTTGTTAAGTTTGTACAAAAAATTCTTCTCATTCAATATGTGAATGCAACTACAAGAGAAGGCGCAAAAGGAGAGGTCACCCTGTTGGGAGTTTTCTAGAGGCCTCCGAATAGTTCCAGAGATGTAGAGGAAAGGAGAGCAAAGAGATTCTTGACAGGAATGAGAGAGACAGGATAGTTGACACGGGGGACTTCAAATTTCCAAATATTGACTGGGAACAATATAGTACGAATACTATAGATGGGTAAGTTTTTGTCTAGTGTGTGCAGGAGGGCTTCCTCAAACAGTATGTAGACAGGCCAACAAGGGGCGAAGCCACATTAGATTCGGTACTGGGTAATGAGCCCGGCCAGGTGTTAGACTTGGAAGGAGGTGAACACTTTGGTGATAGCGATCACAATTCTGTTATGTTTACTTTAGTGATAGAAAGGGACAGGGGTAGATCACTGGGCAAGAGTTACAGCTGGGGGAAAGGCAATTATGATGCGATTAGGCAAGATTTGGGAAGCACAGGATGGGGAAGGAAACTGCAGGGGATGGGCACATTAGAAACGTGGAGCGTATTCAAGGAAAAGCTCCTGTGTGTCATAGAGATGTACAGCATGGAAATAGACCCTTCAGTCCAACCCGTTCGTGCCAACCAGATATCCCAACCTAACCTAGTCCCACCTGCCAGCACCCGGCCCAAATCCCTCCAAACCCTTCCTATTCATATACCCATCCAAATGTCTCTTAAATGTTGCAATTGTACCAGCCTCCACCACATCTTCCCGCAGCTCATTCCATACACATACAACCCTCTGCGTGAAAAAGTTGCCCCTGAGGTCTCTTTTATATCTTTCCCCTCTCACCCTAAACCTATGCCCTCTAGTTCTGGACTCCCTGATCCCAGGGAAAATATTTTGTCTATTTATCCTCTCCATGCCCCTCATAATTTTGTAAACCTCTATAAGGTCACCCCTCAGCCTCCGGCCCTCCAGGGAAAACAGCCCCAGCCTGTTCAGCGTCTCCCTGGAGCTCAGATCCTCCAACCCTGGCAACATCCTTGTAAATCTTTTTTCAACCCTTTCAAGTTTCACAATATCTTTCTGATAGGAAGGAGGCCACAATTACATGCAATATGCCAACAGTGGCCTAACCAATGTCCTGTTCAGCCACTACATGACCTCCCAACTCCTGAACTCAATACTCTGACTAATAAAGGAAAGCACACCAAATGCCTTCTTCACTATCCTATCTACCTGCAACTCCACTGTCAAGGAGCTATGAACCTGCACTCCAAGGTCTCCTTGTTCAGCAACACTTCCTAGGATCTTACCATTAAGTGTATAAGTCCTGCTAAGATTTGCTTTCTCAAAATGCAGCACCTCGCATTTATCTGCATTAAACTCAATCTGCCACTTCTCAGCCCTTTGGCCCATCTGGTCCAGATCCTGTTGTAATCTAACGTAACCCTCTTCGCTGTCCACTACAGCTCCAATTTTGGTGTCAGCTGCAATCTTACTAACTGTACCTCTTATGCTCGCACCCAAATCATTTATGTAAATGACAAAAAGTAGAGGGCCCAGCACCGATCCTTGTGGCACTCCACTGGTCACAGGCCTCCAGTCTGAAAAACAACCCTCCACCAGCACCCTCTGTCTTCTATCTTTGAGCCAGTTCTGTAACCAAATGGCTAGTTCTCCCTGTATTCCATGAGTTCTAAGCTTGCTAATCAGTCTCCCATAGAGAACCTTGTGATCTATTTGGGCTTCAGTAAGGCGTTCGACATCTACTGCTCTGCCCTCATCAATCTTCTTTGTTACTTCTTCAAACACTCAATCAAGTTTATGAGACATGAATTCCCATGCACAAAACCATGTTGTCTACCCTGAATCAGTCCTTGTCTTTCCAAGTACATGTACATCCTGTCCCTCAGGATTCCCTCAAACAACTTGACCACCACCGAGGTCAGGCTCACTGGCCTATAGTTCCCTGGCTTGTCCTTACCACCCTTCTTAAACAGTGGCACCACGTTTGCCAACCTCCAGTCTTCCTGCACCTCACTTGTGACTATCGATGATATAGGAGGCCCAACAATCACTTCTCCAGCTTCCCACAGAGTTTACGGGTACACCTGATCAGGTCCTGCGGATTTATCCACATTTAACCGTTTCAAGACATCCAGCACTTCCTCCTCTGTAATCTGGACATTTTGCAAGATGTCACCATCTATTTCCCTACAGTCTATATCTTCCATATCCTTTTCCATAGTAAACACTGATGCAACATATTCATTTAGTATCTCCCCCATTTTCTCAGGCTCCACACAAAGGCCGCCTTGCTGATCTTGGAGGGGCCCTATTCTCTCCCTAGTTACTCTTTTGTCCTTAATATATTTATAAAACCCCTTTGGATTCTCCTTAATTCTATTTGCCAAAGCTATCTCATGTCCCTGTTTTGCCCTTCTGACTTCCCTCTTAAGTATACTCCTACTTTCTTTATACTCTTCTAATGATTCACTTGATCTATCCTGTCTATACCTGACATATACTTCCTTGTTTTTCTAACCAAACCCTCAATTTCTTTAGTCATCCAGCATTCCCTGTACCTACCTACCAACCTTCCCTTTCACCCGGACAGGAATATACTTGTTCTGGATTCTTGCTATCGCATTTCTGAAGGCGTCCCATTTTCCAGCCATCCCTTTCCTGCGAACATCTGCTTCCAATCAGCTTTCAAATGTTCTTGCCTAATACCATCAAAATTGGCCCTTCTCCGATTTAGAACTTCAACTTTTTAGGTCTGGTCTATCCTTTTCCATCGCGATTTTAAAACAAATAGAATTATGGTCGCTGACCCCAAAGTGCTCCCCCATTGTCACCTCAGTCACCCACCCTGCCTTATTCCTGAGAGTAGGTCAAATTTTGCACCTTCTCTAGTAGGTATATCCATAGCTGAAAATGTGTTGCTGGAAAAGCACAGCAGGTCAGGCAGCATCCAAGGAACAGGAGATTCGACCTTTCGGGCATAAGCCCTTCTTCAGGAATCTCCAGATATATCCATATACTGAATCAGAACATTGTCTTGTACACACTTAAGAAATTCCTCTCCATCTAAACCTTCAACACTATGGCAGTCCCAGTCGATGTTTAGAAAATTAAAATCCCTGACCATAACTACCCTATTATTCTTACAGGTAGCTGAGATCTCCTTACAAGTTTGTTTCTCAATTTCCCTCTGACTATTGAGGGGGTCTATAATACAATCTCAATAAGGTGATCATCCCTTTCTTATTTCTCAGTTCCACCCAAATAACTTCTATGGATGTATTTCCAGGAATATCTTTCCTCAGCACAGCTGTAATGCTATCCCTTACCAAAAAATGCCATTCTCCCTCCTCTCGTCTCCCTTTCTATCCTTCCTGTAGCAGTTGTATCCTGGAACATGTTGGGGATAATCTGCTATCGGGGTACCTACATTGGGGCTAGGGAGGGGAGCACCATTACTAGAACAGACATTGTCAAGTAACAGCTAAACCACAGCCATGTGGAATAAACCCAGCAACTGCAGGACTGCCTGCCTGAGGCCACATTCCTCGGTGATTAGAACATGTCCGTCAGTTTCAGATCGTCCTGTTACAAACTCATTGCTAATAAAGGAAACCGGTAACTATCGGATAGTGTAAATTGCACCGATACAACACTTAAATCGATAAAGTACTTGTTAATGTCTTTGCTGACGTCAAACTCCATCGGAACTTATGTTAAATGATAATACCTGTTTATTCAACTATGGAAAACTATTGTAAACGCCTAGACAGCCAGACGCATAGCAATGAGGAAACTCTTCCAAACAATAGACTCTTGAATTGTAAGATCGGAAACTGCCGAACCCAGGATGCCTGCCCATTATCCAGCACAGCAGGAGCTAGACAGATATCTCGGTGCAGCCAATAGAGACACTAATCCCTTCACAGACAGGTGAACAGACCAATGAGAGAACCGAACGAGGGGAACCTGACCGGGAACTCGAGGAAGCGCAAAGTATAACTGCACCAGATCCGAAGAGGAAGACAGAACGCCTTCTCCAACGAATTGCATGCTGTAGAATTCGTTGTATAGTTTGCCAGTCTTGATTCTGTAATAAACGGTGTTTTGCTCCAAACTTTAGAAGCCGGTGTGATCTCTCCTTCCAAAGAACACGTGGAGACAAGACCCTGCGGGGCCGTCCCAACAGTTGGTGAGCCTGAATGTGGGAAGGGAAAGAGACGACCGCAAGTTGGCCACGTTGGCGGACCAGAGGGCAGACAAACCTTCGGCCGAAATTTTCAAAAGGTGAGGAAGCGCCTGTTAAAGCAAAGACTTCCAGTAGATAAATTTTTTAGTTAGTCAGTCTTTGTCTGCTCCCTGATCCTCACCAACCCAAACAGTACATTTAAATCAGTTTGGCAGCAACGTTGCAGAGTCCACACTGGGTAAGCTATTTTTCACTTCTACTAATACCTGCCTGTTTCGCGGTACTGAAGTGACTAACTGATCCTTGGCTAGCCTAAGTTTACGCGTGGATTTCGGATCCTGGACGCGGTTTTTTTTGAGTTAAGTTAATGCGTGGATTTCGGATCCTGGACGCAGTTTTTTGATTTAAGTTTACGCATGGATTTCGGATCCTGGACGCGGTTTTTTGAATTAAGTTTACGCGTGGATTTCGGATCCTGGACGCAGTTTTTTGAGTTAAGTTTTCGCGTGGCTTTCGGAGCCTGGATGTGTTTTTGAAATTAATTAATACAGCGCTGACCGCACTTGACTGATTGGATCCTTTTTTTTATAAGAAGCACTTTCACACTGACAACTATCGATAGACACACTTGTTGCTAGCATTCATCAAACCTAAAGGTGACAGAGGGCGGATCTCATCTCCTGGATAGGGTTTACCTGCACAGGCGTCTGCCTTAGACCGGTTGTTAAGAGCAGAGATCTGCCACGCGAAGGTCAGGCTTTGAAAGACGCTCTGTTTTTGAAGCGGTACCCACCAGGGGAGATCCGTCATGGGGGACTTGAACTTTGGACCACAAAAAATGACCTAGAGGTGACAGAGGTCGGATCTCATCTTCTGAACAGTGTTATCCGCACAGGCGTCTGCCTTAGACCGGTTGTTAAGAGCAGAAGTCTGCCACGCGAAGGTCAGGCTTTGAAAGACGCTGTTCTTTAAAGCGATACCCATCAGGGGGATCCGACATGGGGGACTTGATTTCGGACCGCCGAGGATGTAATGCCTCGAAACATGTAACTAAAACTGGGGATGAGGGACTGCGACAGACTGAGACGAGGGTACGGACACACCGACAGTATGCGTGGCTTGGCATGTATGTGGGTGAAAACCAGTGTGGGGCCGGCCCAGTGAGAGAGGGAGTGAGTGAGTGAGTGAGTGCAGTGATTTTTAACGGACGTGGCGAACGGAGGTGTCGCAGCAAACGTTTCATCCCAGGTCTGGTCCTGCTGGACCGCTTCGACAGCGAGACCTCGGTATACAGCGGACCGGCACCGACAGCCTGAGCGACGGAGAGGGACCGTGGGAAGCCGCCTAGCAGCCAAAAAGCAGTTTTACTGGTGTCTGAGTACATGAGTTTTGTTCTCTGCACTCAGCGGTTTGGGATTGTTAACTTAACAGTCTGGGATTTTTCTCCATAGTCTTGTCTTGGTCTTAGGGTTAATGACTTCTGTCCGCCCCAACGTTGTGTACTACCCCACTATCACTTTTAATTACTCTTTCACTTGGAAAAGTAATAGCTGGATATAGGGAGGGGACGCAGGAAGGGATGGTGGAGCTTTTAATTTTCAGACCACTACGGTTGTGCCGTCCTAAGACGGTGAATCCCGGGGTGTCCCGGGGTCACCTTAGTTTTTGGCGAGTCTGCTTGGTTTTGGCGGGTTTTCTTACTTTTGGCGCGAAGGCTCAGTTTGGGCGGGGCCCGTTCACTTTTGGCGCGAAGGCTCACTCGTGGCACGATTGCTCAGTCTGGGAGGGGCTGCTCGCCTTCGGGGGTTCTACGACCCTAACAGGTCAACTGCCGCGCCACCACTACACCGATGGGTCTCTCAAGCGTCATTGCCCTGGTCCATGGGATTGCCCGATGGAAAGGTCTTCTTCAATTATTGTGATGTTGATATGAATCATGCCTCTAACTACATCTTGTTTGACAGGTCGTACCTTTTTACTTTTAAATACAACGTACCGACCAACATGCGCATTGCCGTATTGCCATACTGTGGCGCAGTGGCCACCACTACTCGCCCTTTTTACAGTGTTTTGTATGACCAGTGTTTGGCCGTCTTAATGCCCAAATATCCCCCAGCTCACTTATTTTTGTCTCTCTCTCTTTTTCTCCCGCTGGTCACAGGTCTCAGGCCTCCAACCAGGACCTGCAACTCAGCACACAGTACAGTGCTTGGCCCAGCTCATCCATCTCTCTTCCTCGCGACCACTCACTCATCTTTTTGTCCGCCGACATGGGTGCTTAGGCCATCCTTTTTCCCCTCATGTTCACAGATTGTAAAAAAAAAAGACAAGAGGGGGCCACTTATTCATTTTTCCGTCTATGCCCTCCTATTTTTAATGCCCCTTCTCACGCACCCATTTTTTATCTTTTCTCCCAAGTCCACAGATTTTCCTTCCGCTAAAGTATTATGGGCGCTCATTTAATCTATCAAAGCCTTCTGCTAAGGCAGATGACGACTCTGTCTACCTACGGAAGCTCCTAGTACGGTTTCTGACCCATTTGCCAGCCCCACCTGCCAAAACAAGAGCACGCACGACCCCCTCCCGGAGTATAGCGCGGAGTGGGTTCTCAACCACACCCCATTTTACCCCCTTCCCCACCACACACCCTCTGTTCTACGAACAGCCCACACCGAGGGGCACAAACTCGTTCCGCCGCCCCTTACAGTTGTCCCCAATCAGGGCCACCTGGACCCCCTGTATCCCCCACGACACACACTGCGCCAATTGCCCAAATTACACCATCTTACGAGGGGCCGACCCTACAAGCCCCTGTGGTCAAGGTCACAGAAGGGAATATCACCTGCGAGGCCTCAGCCACTAATCGAGTGGCACAACGACTAGAAAATGTACTTTCATTACAATCACATGCACAGCCTTTCATTTTTACGAGTATATGCGCACTCATTTCCTCCTATTACTTGTCCCCCTCCTCAAGTTTGAGGCTAGGGAGGGTTGAGCTATTGCTGCAACAGACACTGCCATGTCCAGTCCCTAAACGGGTATTGGCAGCCATGCAGGGTGAAGCTGCCAGCCAGTCTACCTGTCTGAGGCTACATTCTCTAATGCTTTGAACATGCAGCCTGTAACTGCCAGTCAGTACCAAATCTTCCCATTGAAATCTCGTACAGACTCCTCTTGCCGATTGTACTGCCCTATCCTACACCCCTGCTCCCCATTCCCCATGCCATAGTCACGCCCCTTCATCGTTTTCTCCCAAACCCACACACTTTATGTTCACCGCCGGATCTGAGGTCGTCTTAGTTCTGTCTTTCATTCAGCTTGCATGAATTCAACTGGGTCTTGCTGAATAGAAGATCCGCGGATCCTTACGCTCCATCTCTTTTAAGGTTTTGAGCTCCCTGAGGTTTCCTACCAGGACACAGTAACTCATCTTCTGGCCGCATTTCACTCACTATGCTTCTACTGCCGTGCTCTGCGCCCCATCTTCTCTCCAAACTCTCATGCTCCCTGAGGTTTGCTACCAGGACTTTCCAAATTCTTATTCTCCCTGAGGTTTGCTACCAGGTTTCGTCACGTCATCTCCAAATAATAAATGGGGCCACCGCCACTGCAAACTTGAAGGTTCCCGACCCCTCTGTTGCACTGTGGGCGCTCACGCCTGCCTATCATTTTTCTCTGTCACACTCCTGGCCAACGCTCTCTTTTGTCCTCCACCGCACCTACAGTATCGGCAGCACTTTGCCGTCGCCTTTTGCTTCAAGGCATTACACATACAAATGCCTCCCACGGGGATCAATGCTCAGCTCCTGCCCAAATCCTTCAGTCTCCTCAACTGCGAGTAGTCCTCTCCAATTCATCTGTTCATATCTTTTGCGACACGCAGGTTCGCGCTGAGAACGGCAGGGTCACCAGGTTCCTTTATGTCCTTTCCCCGGGGTATCTTTTAAAGGCTGTTACTTCCCTCGAACTGATCAAATCCTCATGTATTAAACGGAGGAAACTGCTACACAGCCAATTTCTGTCCTGACCTGTCTGACCAGCCTTTTGAGATTCTCTCTCTCTCTCTCTATCTCCTTCCCAACATGCCCGCAGCACCTGCGCACACTCTTTTGGCTAGGGCACACGGCCCCTCACACAAGCAGGTTCTTGCATAGGCAAGGATCGTACTCGCACCTCTCGTTCTGTACCTCATTCAGGGAAACCAGTCCCCTCAGTCAAACAGTCCAACTTCGTTCCACCGCAAATCTCCCAATTGCCGAGAGTTTTGCTTTACTCATCAGGCTCCTGGTGAGAAAGGCCCCTCTCCATAATCATCATCATCATCATCATATCTTGTACTGAGCTGGCTGGAAACACATAGGCCACTACACGCACCACTTCTCTCATTGCTCCAGGTCAGCACAACCTAATATATCCCTAAAATCACTCGGTGAGACGGGACCTGACGGGGAGGTGCAGAATGAGATGGGAACATGCAGCCCCACCTTGACACGGCCCGACATGGGTCCATTTCACTGATATCTTTGCTCTTCTTGTACTTTATTTCGCTGTCTAAACTCTTCATTCAGCCTTATCTTAAGAGATCCACCTTGTTTATCATGGACTCCGCTGCGAGCGGGCAAATAGCCATCAGGATAGGATTGTGCCCTTTAGTTGATGCTTCAACCTCCTTTTTGTCTACATTTGTCTTGATCCCTTGTGTAGGCGCCTTTTTTTTCTGATGTTACCCATACTTTCTGAATCACAGTCGCGGTTCGCTCCAATATCATACCCAAGTGTCTGGGGGCGACAATCCCCCCCTGCCTGCTAGACAGGGTCCCGACCGCCTTGAGGCTTACGCTGCGCGCCTTGAGAGGTTAGGGGGATCTCCTGCGCTGTGTCTTCCCTAACCACATGGTGAAAATTTACCTGCTCTATTGTCCCGTTGCCACAGAGTTGATGGGGATCCTCATCATTTCCACATTAATGACCCTTATCCTAAACGGTCTCCATGGGTGGCTCATCAAACGATTGTCCTACGACAACCCCATTGGTTGTGCGCCCCGAGCACGGGCAGTTCCCCGGGGTGCAAATCGAAACTACTTGTGCCCCTTACCGCGCATTATCAAAGCGTACCGTTTGCCTTCCCCTATGCAGTCTACTGTGGTTCCCTTCTCACTATTACCAATCCCACTTCCCTCTCGAGGGAGTTACCCTATTTTTTCGACAAAACTCTTGGCCGAATATTTTTTACTCTTCAACATTGCGTATTTAACATGCATGCAGACGTTTGTACTCCTGCAGCTGCTAGTTCACATTCGTACCGAGTCATAACTGCAACTCGTACCATCTTGCATTCTTATCATTATCCCGACTTTAATCTGCCCCGTGTAGTGCTGATGCTCAAGTGGGCACGGGTTATCCTGCTAAGTGTCTTCGGCAGTCTGCGCACGTTTGATTTTAACTTTTTCAGATTAAGGAATACTGCTACTTGGTATCTTTTGCGTGACTGCTTCCCCGCAATTACCTCCCCGACACTGAACCAGTGGCGTGGTTGCGTTTTTACATTTTTTCTTCTGACTCTTCGTAATTCGACAAACACGAAACACCTACAGTATAATCTGTTTACCCCTACCTCGATTGCCTTTTGTGGCAGCCCGTGGTCGGGGGCCTTTTTCTCTGATTGGAGATCACAAATTCCTCTGGCTTCCTTTGTCCAAGGTTGTACCCTTCCCCTTACATGAAACCACTCCTTCTACCTCACACAGAGTTCACTCTATTTTTATGTGACTCCTTTTGGTGGATATTTTTCATTGAAATACTGCCACGTACAGGTCCGCAACTCATAAGAATGGTTAAGGGTTTCAGACTACCTTCATTATTTTCACCATTGTCTTTTTATATCTGCCCCCCCCCATTCCTCTTACACAAATGGTTGAGTGCACTCTTACTGGTTGCATTTGACATTCCACATGAGCACAGACCTCATGTCCAGAAGTATTGACTGGAGAATTTGAGGACTGACTCCCGTCCATTCCGGCCTCCCAGACTTACCACCCCCAAAGACACCTATCACCTCTCCTTATATTATGTTATTCAACACAATACTTTATTTCCCATAGTAGTCAGATGGTTCCTGACTGTCCCCGCCAGATATCACCCTGGTGATGCGGGGACTCCTTTTACTGCATTCATACAGCCCAATCTCGCTGGTTTAAAGGTAATATGGTATCATTACTTCTCAACCGAACCCCCCATACGCTGAGCTTCACCAGAAGCCGTCGCCGCCACCAACTCTGCGTACACGACAGCCTGTGTGTGATCTCCTACGAACAGAAAAGGGCATATAGAATGCATGCTGTAAGCTCGCTCCCATTCATGAGCCGTCGGGGGGGGGTGGTTTTTTGATTGCGGCCGGTTGCATTAAGGGCGGGCGACGGGGGACCTGCCAGTTAGTCTCTCCATTGGTCTACTACCGCCTTTGCATGAGCTCGCGGTTCGGGCATAGTAGATGCTATCTCTCCGGTGCGTGTCAGCTCTCTCAATGGTTTTCTTCTGAATTCATCTGATCCTGTTGTACCCATGACTAACTTTTCATCTTCATCCACACTGAATGAAGCCTGGTTGTCCAAAGAGCCCCTACTTATTTATTTTGCCCGTTTAAATTGGGGATATGTGAATTGATCCTTTCATAACAGCGGGTGGGTGAGATGTACTGTGTGCCCTGGCAATCGAAACACTGCTGTCCTCGCAAGCGGCCTTTGCGGACTGTCCAGTATTCCTGACTGGCCTCAGCCACTCTCGGAGGCCACTGACCATGCTAAGCAGCTGCCCACGTCTGTCCTTGGGGCGGTGAAACGGATGTCGGCATCTATTACTCAATGCAGCACGACTGGTTAGCCAATGACGGGTAAGATCCCTCGAGCGAGGGACAACCTAAGACAGGCACAGTCGCGCACTGACATCGGAACGGGTGGCCTACATTTGTGTCCATTTGATGAGATTTCTAGCCGCTTGCATCCGTGTCGGACGATTGGACAGCACTGCTGCTCTCTGAAGCATACTGATCTACAGGACCACCGGGGCACAGTACAGGTTCTCACTGGGTTTCTGATCACTAGCAGGTACCTAACTGCTGGTACCGGGCTATGCCTATTCCCTTTCCCAACTTACAACACGTAATTACACTCGGCTGCTCTTTGGACTACAGACTTGCGTTCAGCGAACAGCTTACTCATTCTAACCTACTCGCGTACATTTCGCCAGCTCTGAATGTCTTGTTGCAATGCTTAATTAATCCTGTGTTTTTCGTCATTTCTGCAGAAACTGCCTCAATTACTTCAACTATTGGTTAAGATTAGCATTCAGTTTTGACTATCTATTTGTTAATTGTGTAGCGGCGCGTTTTTCAAGGCACCCTTCATCCCCACATCACTGTCTCCCTAGAACCGGTGAGTCTGGTCGAGACAACACCGGACACCGGTCGCCTCGTGGTGTTGCGTTCCTCATGGAATGGGGAGTGTGGCCTCTTTCGAGGCCAAGGGACGGAATGTTGGGGATAATCTGCTATCGGGGTACCTACATTGGGGCTAGGGAGGGGAGCACCATTACTAGAACAGACATTGTCAAGTAACAGCTAAACCACAGCCATGTGGAATAAACCCAGCAACTGCAGGACTGCCTGCCTGAGGCCACATTCCTCGGTGATTAGAACATGTCCGTCAGTTTCAGATCGTCCTGTTACAAACTCATTGCTAATAAAGGAAACCGGTAACTATCGGATAGTGTAAATTGCACCGATACAACACTTAAATCGATAAAGTACTTGTTAATGTCTTTGCTGACGTCAAACTCCATCAGAACTTATGTTAAATGATAATACCTGTTTATTCAACTATGGAAAACTATTGTAAACGCCTAGACAGCCAGACGCATAGCAATGAGGAAACTCTTCCAAACAATAGACTCTTGAATTGTAAGATCGGAAACTGCCGAACCCAGGATGCCTGCCCATTATCCAGCACAGCAGGAGCTGGACAGATATCTCGGTGCAGCCAATAGAGACACTAATCCCTTCACAGACAGGTGAACAGACCAATGAGAGAACCGAACGAGGGGAACCTGACCGGGAACTCGAGGAAGCGCAAAGTATAACTGCACCAGATCCGAAGAGGAAGACAGAACGCCTTCTCCAACGAATTGCATGCTGTAGAATTCGTTGTATAGTTTGCCAGTCTTGATTCTGTAATAAACGGTGTTTTGCTCCAAACTTTAGAAGCCGGTGTGATCTCTCCTTCCAAAGAACACGTGGAGACGAGACCCTGCGGGGCCGTCCCAACAAACATTAAGCTGCCAGTCCTGCACAGCCCTGAGCCATGTTTCCGTAATTGCTATGATATCCCAGTTCCATGTTGCTAACCATGCCCTGAGGTCATCTGCCTTCCCTGTTAGGCCCCTTGCATTGAAATAATTGCAGTTTAATTTATTAGTCCTACCTTGTCCCTGCCCTGACTGTTTGACTCACTTCTGTTCTCAGCTGTATCCGTCTCAGATTGATCTCTTTCCTCACTATCTCCCTAGTAACTGTGACTATGTGTCTGTATCTGAGACTTTTCCCCCCTTCCTATAACTGCCATCCATCACAGAAAATAACACCGTCTTATTCCTCTACAAACACTACCCCAGGTTAAATTAATATCTATGGCTTATATTATAAGTTTAATCAAGAGACTTATCTCCAAAAACATATAATCAAGAAAGAATTCACTGTCCTCACTGTTGCAGCCTTTCTCTTGGACAGACTTAAAACAACAATTAACTTATATGATGCTGTCCTGTGAACTTCGGCCAACAGTTCCTCCCAGATTAGTTTGTGAATTTCACTGTTTGTTAATTTTACCAGATGCACTCCCATGTCCAGCAATACACGAATTCCAACAGCAAAGGCAGTAACTGTGCAGGTTCTCTCTCTCTCTCTCTCTCTCTTGCACTGTCCTCACCATGTGATTCCTTTGTCTGCTCTTCTCCCTTTTAAACTGCTGTTGGTTTGACTTTTTTTTCCCAAAGTTCCAAAACAATGCAACAGCATATAAAATAGTAATTGTTGCTCCTGGAATTTGAGGAAATCACCTCCAACACCTAAAATACCTCAAAAAAAAAGGAGCAGCTCTTACAGCCAGAAATGTTTCCCATCCTCCATTTGGATACCTAGATAAGTACGTACCTGTCAGGCAGGGAGGAAGCTGGAGAGCACGGGAGCCATAGTTTACGAAGGAAGTGGAGTCTCTGGTCAAGAGGAAGAGGAGGGGTCATGTTAGGAGATGTGAAGGCTCAGTTAGGGCGCTTAGGGGTTACAAGGTAGCCAGGAAAGACCTAAAGGGAGAGCTCAGAAGAGCCAGGAGGAGACATGAGAAGTTGTTGGCAGATATAATGCGCAGTAACCCTTAAACTCTCTTTAACCTCCCACATCTGACAAGAAGTACATATCACTGCAGTTTAATTACATATCAGGGTAAACTCTAAGGCCTTCTATAGGTATTTTAGGAATAAAAGAATGACGAGAGTAAGATTAGGGCCAATCAAGGAGAGTAGAGGGAAGTTGAGTGTGGAGTCAGAAGAGATAGGGGAAGCACTAAATGAATATTTTTTGACAGTATTCACTCCAGAAAACGACAATGTTGTCAAGGAGAATACTGAGATACAGGCTACTAGACTAGGTGGGATTGTGGTTCACAAGGAAGAGGTATTACAAATACTGCAGAGTGTGAAAATATACAAGTCCCCTGAGCTGGATGGGATTTATCCTAGGATCCTCTGAGAAGCCTGCGAGGAGACTGCCGAGCCTTTAGCATTGATCTTTAAATCGTCATTGTCTACAGGAATAGTGCCAGAAGACTGGAGGATAGCAAATGTGGTTCCTCTGTTCAAGAAGGGGAGTACAGACAACCCAGGTAATTATAGACCAGTGAGCCTTACTTCAGTTGTTGGTAAAGTGTTGGAAAAGGTTATAAGAGATAGGATTTATAATCATCTAGAAAATAATAATTTGATTAGGGATAGTCAGCACGATTTTGTGAAGGGTAGGCCGTGCCTCACAAACCTTATTGAGTTCTTTGAGAAGGTGACCAAACAGGTAGATGAGAGTAAACCAGTTGATGTGGTGTATATGGATTTCAGCAAGGCGTTCGATAAGGTTTTCCACAGTAGGCTATTGTACAAAATGCGGAAGAATGGGTTTGTGGGAGATATAGCAGTTTGGATCAGTAATTGGCTTGCTGAAAGACGACAGAGGGTGGTGGTTCATGGGAAATGCTCATCCTGGAGTCCAGTTACTAGTGGTGTACTGCAAGTGTCGGTTTGGGTCCACTGCCGTTCGTCATTTTTATAAATGACCTGGATGAGGGCGTAGAAGGGTAGGTTAGTAAATTTGCAGACGATACTAAGGTTGGTGGAGTTGTGGGTAGTGACGAAGGATATTGTAGGTTACAGAGAAACATAGAAAAGCTGCAGAGCTGGGCTGAGAGGTGGCAAATAGAGTTTAATGTGGACAAGTGTGAGGTGATTTACTTAGGTCAGAGGAACAGGAATGCAAAGTGCTGGGCTAATGGTAAGATTCTTGGCAGTGTAGATGAGCAGAGAGATCTCGGTGTCCAGGTACACAGATCCTTGAAAGTTGCCACCCAGGTTGACAGGGTTGTTAAGAAGGCATACTGTATTTTAGCTTTTATTAATAGAGGGATCGAGTTCCGGAACAATGAGATTATGCTACAGCTGTACAAAACTCTGGTGCGGCCGCATTTGGAGTATTGTGTATGTTTCTGGTCACCGCATTATAAGAAGAATGTGGAAACTTTGGAAAGGGTGCAGAGGAGATTTACTAGGATGTTGCCTGGTATGGAGTAAAGGTCTTACGAGGAAAGGCTGAGGGACTTGAGGCTGTTTTCGTTGGAGAGAAGAAGGCTGAGAGGTGACTTAATAGAGACATACAAGATAATCAGAGGGATAGATAGGTTATCCCTGTCCATCCTTTTTCCAAGTATGGTGACGGTGAGCACGAGGGGGAATAGCTTTAATTCGAGGGGTGATAGATATAAGACAGATGTCAGAGGTAGTTTCTTTACTCATAAGTGTATGGGGTGCTTTGCTTGTAACAGTAGAAGATTCGCCAACTTTAAATCGTCATTGGACAAGCATATGGACGTACATGGAATAGTGTAGGTTAGATGGGCTTCAGATTGATATGACAGGTCAGCGCAACATCGAGGGCTGAAGGGCCTGTACTACACTGCAATGTTCTATGTTAAACTTTTACCTACTCTTGGGAAATAAGGCAGGACAGGTGACTGAAGTGTCAGTGGGGGAGCATTTTGGGGCCAACGACCATAATTCTCTTAGTTTTAAAATAGTGATGGAAAAGGTTAGACCAGATCTAAAAGTTGAAGTTCAAAATTGGAGAAAGGCTAATTTTGACAGTATTAGGCAAGACCTTTCAAAAGCTGACTGGGGGCGGATGTTCGCAGGTAAAGGGACAGCTGGAAAGTGGGAAGCCTTCAGAAATGAGATCGGGTGTTCGGGTGAAAGGAAAGGCTGGTAGGTGTAGGGAATGCAGGATGACTAAAGAAATTGAGGGTTTGGCTAAGAAAAAGAAGGAAGCATATGTCAGGTATAGACAAGACAGAGCGAATGAATCCTAACAAGAGTATGGAGGCAGTAGGAGTGTACGTAAGAGGGAAATCAGGAGGGCAAAAAGGAGAATTGAGATAGCTTTTACAAATAGAGTTAAGGAGAATCTAAAGGGTTTTACAAATACATTAAGGACCAAAGGGTAACTAAGGAGAGAATAGGGCCCTTCAAAGATCAGCAAGGCAGCAGGAGATGGAGGAGCCAAAGGAGATAGAGGAGATTGGGTTGAGATATCTGGTCAGCATGGACGACTTGGACCGAAAGACTGTTTCCATGTTATACATCTCTATGACTCTACCTCAGTGCAAAAACTGAGGATGGGGACAAACGAGAATATTTTAACGAGGAAAGCATCCATGAGCCTTCTGCACCTGACAAGGAAAATCTGAGGAGCTTGGCACGATAATGAAGGGCAACATCTTTAAAAGTGGTTGCCAAAATTCCACAAAAGTCTCAAAAGGCTGCAGTGAGATCTACAGCAAGTGTGAGGGGCTCATGGCAATTTCAGTGTAGTGGAACAGGAAACTGTAGGAAAAGAGAAATAAAGGATTTGGGTGGAATCCGTAGTCTTTTGTAATGTGATTCGCAGCAAGATGTACAATGGAACTTGAAAATGCAGAAAAAAAGCAGATGGCATTGAAGTGAAACTAGACAAACAAGGGATGTCAAGAAAGAATAAACAAGGTGAAGGGACAAAGAATGATTGGCACTGCAACGGTCGACCAGCTATGGAATTAAATTCGTCGCCCAGAGATCTGTGTTTACAAAGCCCAACAGCACACTGTAAAATGAAATTTAGTAAGTATTGGCTTTAGTGGGCTAATATAAATGACATTGTATAGTTATAATTTTTTTTGTTCATCTATTTTTCTAATCAACCTGTTCAGAGATGCGGTTACACACCTTTGGAGGAGATGGAATGTAAACCCAGGCCTTCTGGTTCAGGGGTAGGTGCGTTACCATTGCATCACAAGAGAAACCCCTCAGTTTTAACAATTCAACTTAACTGGATCATTGATATCGTTCAGGTGTTGTCCTCACCTGGTCTGTGATATATGTGATTTAAATGCCATATAATGTGGTTGAGTTCAATGACTTTAGGGTAACTAGGGATGGAGAATAAATCCTGGCTGCTCACCCACATCCTCAGAAGATTTTTCTTTCAATGCAGGGCAGGGTGTTGCTTGGGTCTGAGGCAGCCATTTTATACCCTACACGTATTGCTGGTGGCATGAGATAATTTTTCTTTAAACTGAATACAGAGAATGTCCATGTCTCTTGATAATTAACGTCACAGAAAATCTAACTATGTCAAGGGCTAGTAAATCTATGCTTTCAAAAATAGAAGACAAACAGATCATTTGGACAATGGCTCGTCTGTTGATCCTCTTCAGATAAACAGTCAGCAGTACTCATACTCAGAATTCACAAGCATAAACAATTTTTCTGAGTGAAGTACGAGAGAGGCGAGGAGTGCATGTGGGATTATATCTCATCCTGAGTTGCTATCTTTACGACAGCCAAAAAATAGAACAGTGAAATCCTCACCTCTTTGGCTTACCTGAAACTTCCAACGCAACAACTTGGCAGTTATGGGAGAGCAATATATTGGTCTGCTCCAGGTGGAGGAGAGACCTGATGTATGATCACTGTGCAAGTGGGACAGAAAGAAAAAACGGACATGGCTGCACTTCCGAACCTGCCAGAAATCAACAGCAAACGGAGTATTTGGGATCAAAGTTCCATTCATTGCTCGCTATTTGTGAACAGTCAGCATCTGCACAAGATAAGAAACAATACCCCTGTAACTCGAGATAAAATTTATGAATTAATCTGTCATTTAATGTTTTACTGAACCAACATCTCATAATGGACTGACATAAAGCAGTTCTTGATCTGACTAGTCACCATAGAATTGAACCAAGGAATCAGTATGCTGACCAGTTAACTCTACAATCATCTCCTTGCGTATTACATATAAAAAGCACTGATAAGCCTTCAGATTGTATTTCAAAATATATCAAAGTTTCATATTTAGCTCAGACTATAAAAAGATACCACCATGAAACTGCCAAAATTTATCTTCCATACCAGTTTTGCATATAGGTGCCTCAGTAAACAAATCATTTTCAAATTCAAGAGCTGCAGTTACACTAGGCAGAAATGTCAAACCTTTTTGGTGTTTAAACTCTTAAGCACTGGATGCTTGAATCCTGTCAAGATAGCTCTTTCTCTTGGGTACCCTCCTACCTAACAACACATGGTATACATAGATAGCTGCAGAGTGCCCTTCTTCACAATTTCTCCAATGAGCAGACAATTGTCCACGATCATAATGAATGGCAGAATAGACTTAAACTGCCAATGTCCTCTTCCTGCTGTTACATCTTACCTTATCTTGTTATAGTATACAGCATGTTACTAGTGTAGAGTGGAACAATGGTAATCAGAGACCCACCCACCCCTCCCCCCACTAAATGCTCTGGTAACAAAAACATTCCCACCTCACACCTATTTTTCATTCTCACTCTGCTGACCTAATGTCAACATCCTTTTATCTTAATGGCGCTCTGATGAAGAGTTATCCAGACTTAGAGTCATAGAGATGTATAGCATGGAAACAGACCCTTCAGTCCAACTTGTCCATGCCGACCAGCTATCCCATCCCAATCTAGTCCCACCTGCCAGCACCCAATCCATATCCCTCCAAACCCTTCCTATTCATATACCCATCCAAATGCCTTTTCAATTTTGCAATTGTACCAGCCTTCACCACTTTCTCTGGCAGCTCATTCCATACACGTACCACCCCCTTCGTGAAAAAGTTGCCCCTTAGGTGTCTTTTATATCTTTCCCCTCTCACCCTAAACCTATGCCCTCTAGTTCTGGACTCCCTGACCCCAGGGAAAAGACTTTGTCTATTTATCCTATCCATGCCCCCCATGATTTTGTAAGCTTCTACAAGGTCACCCCTCAACCTCTGACGCTCCAGGGAAAACAGTCCCAGCCTGTTCAGCCTCTCCCCATAGCTGAAATCCTCCAAACCTGGCAACATCTTTGTAAATCTTTTCTGAACCCTTTCAAGTTTCACAATATCTTTCTGATAGGAAGGAGACCAGAATTGCATGCAATATTCCAACAGTGGCCTAACCAATGTCCTGTACAGCTGCAACATGACCTCCCAACTCCTGTACTCAATACTCTGACCAATAATGGAAAGCATACCAAACACCTTCTTCACTATCTGATCTACCTGCGACTCCACGTTCAAGGAGCTGTGAACCTGCACTCCAAGATCTCTTTGTTCAGCAACATTCCCCAGGAACTTACCATTAAGTGTATAAAGTCCTGCTAAGATTTGCTTTCCCAAAACGCAGTACCTCACATTTATCTGAATTAAACACCATCTGCCACTTCTCAGCCCATTGGCCCATCTGGTCAAGATCCTGTTGTAATCTGAGGTAGGAGAAAGTGAGGACTGCAGATGCTGGAGATCAGAGCTGAAAATGTGTTGCTGGAAAAGCGCAGGTCAGACAGCATCCAAGGAGCAGGAGAGTCGTCGTTTCGGGCATGAGCCCTTCTTCAGGAATCTGAGGTAATCTATTTTGCTGTCCAATGCACCTCCAATTTTGGTGTCATCTGCAAACTTACTAACTATACCTCTTATGCTCGCAACCAAATAATTTATATAAATGATGAAGAGTCGTGGACCCAACACCGAGCCTTGTGGTACTCCACTGGTCACAGGCCTCCAGTCTGAAAAACAACCCTCCACCACCACCCTCTCTTCTTCCTTTGAGCCAGCTCTGTATCCAAATGGCTAGTTCTCCCTGTATTCCATGAGATGTAACCTTGCTAACCAGTCTCCCATTGGGAACCTTGTCAAACACCATATGTAGTCCAACTAAATCACATCTACCACTCAGCCCTCATCAATCCTCTTTGTTAATTCTTCAAAAAACTCAAACAAGTTTTTGAGACATGATTTCCCCCACACAAAGCCATGTTGACTATCCCTAATCAGTCCTTATCTTTCCAAATATATGCATATCCTGTCCCTCAGGATTCCCTCCAACAACTTGCCCACCACCGTCATCAGGCTCATTGGTCTATAGTTCCCTGGCTTGTCTTTTACCACCCTTCTTACACAGTGGCACCACGTTAGCCAACCTCTAGTCTTCTGACACCTCACCTGTGACTGTGACTATCAATGCTACAAATATCTCAGCAAGAGGCCCAGCAATCACTTCTCTAGCTTCCCACAGATTTTTGGGTACACCTGATCAGGTCCTGGGGATTTATTCACCTTTACGCATTTCAAGACATCCAGCACTTCCTCCTCTGTAATATGAACAGTTGCAAGGTGTCACCATCTATTTCTCTTCATTCTATATATTCCATATCCTTTTCCACAGTAAATACTGATCCAAATACTCATTTAGGATCTTGCCCATTTTCTGCGGCTCCACACAAAGGGCGCCTTGCTGATCTTTGAGGGGCCCTATTCTCTCCCTAGTTACCCTTTTGTCCCTAATGTATTTGTAAAAATCCTTTGGATTCTCCTTAATTCTATTTGCCAAAGCTACCTCATGTCCCCTTTTTGCCCTCCCGATTTCACTCTTAAGTATACTCCTACTGCCTTTATACTCTTCTAAGGATTTACTCGATCGATTGATCAATCCTGTCTCTACCTAACATATGCTTCTTTCTTTTTCTTAACCAAACCCTCAATTTCTTTAGTCATCCAGCATTCCCTAGAGCTACCAGCCTTTCCTTTCACCTGAACAGGAATATACTTTCTCTGGATTCTTATTATCTCATTCCTGAAGGCTTCCCACTTTCCAGCCGTCCCTTTACCTGCAAACATGTGCCCCCAATCAGCTTCTGAAAGTTCTTGCCTAATAACGTCAACATGAGCCTTTCTTCATTTTAGAAGTTCAACTATTAGATCTGGTCTATCTTTTCCATCACTATTTTAAATCTAATGGAATCATGGTCACCGGCCCCAAACTGCTCCCCCACTGACACCTCAGTCACCTTATTTCCCAAGAGGAGGTACATCCACATACTGAATCAGAAAATGTTCTTGTACACACTTAACAAATTCCTCTCCATCTAAACCCTTAACACTCTTGCTTGCTCTCTCTCCATGAATGCTGCCTGACCTGCTGTGATTTCCAGCATTTTTGTTTTCAGTACAAATTTGAGCATCTGCAGTAATTTGCTCCAATCCTTTTATCTTGCAGACCCTATTTCTGGGGAGCAGGTCCAATGTTAGCCACAATAGACGCTCTAATTTTTTCATCAAATTCCACTGTCCACAATCCCAGTAAATTTTTGGATCAACTGTTGCAGTTCAGTTCACAGCCAGATGCGCTGATGCGAGCGGTAGGTGAACTCTCATCCACAAACAGCAATAGATGCTGGATCAGTTGTTAAATTTAAATCTGAGACAGTAACATTTTTGTTCAGCAAAGGATATTGACCAATGGCAGAGATATGGAATTACATCTCAGATTAGACATGATCTCACTAAATGGTGAAACACACTCAAGGGGCGAATGACGTATTTATCTTCCCAAGTTCCTACAAGTGCCAGTACGATTTCCAGGAATTGTTAGCTTCCATTCTCATGATGGTTTTTGCTGAAATGCAAGTCTGGTGTGGATCATAAACCCATTCACTAGTGTTGCAAAGTAGCTAGGGGGAGAGAAAGAGTCTGAACTAAAAGCAAAGCAAAAGGGTCCATGAAATCAATCCAGTTCCCCTTGAAGAAACATGTGAGTCAATTTAAAAAAATTCTGGAATTAAGAGTACTGATGACAATGAATCCACTGTTGATTGTCAAAAAAATTCATCTGGTTCACTAATGTTCTTTGGAAAAGGAAATTACCGTCCTTACCTGGTCTGGCCCACATGTGACTCCAGACCTACAGCAATGTGGTTGACTCTTATCTGCCACATGGGCATTTAGGGGTTGGCAACAAATGCTGACCTCTCAAGCAAGGCCTAGCCAGGTGCATAAATAAAAACGTGGCACTGCTAGCTAGACCATCAGATAATACTGATCCCTAATTTCTCTGGAAAGTGATCTGCATTCCCTGGGTTGTACAGTGCTGTTAGAGAGAGAGTTCCAGGATTCTAATCTAACAGCAGTGAAGAAACATAACAATTCCAAGTCAGAGCAATGTGTGGCAAATTTGCAAGTGGTGACACTTTCATGTCTTTTCGACATTTATCTTTTGAAATGGTAGAGGTCGTACATTGGGAAAATGCTGTGAAAGAAGACATGAAGATGCATCACAGCGTATCTCATAAATGGTACACACTGCTACTGCTGTAAGTCAGTGGTGAAGGAAGTGAATGTTACACCAATCAAACAGATGGTTTTGCCTTGGATGGTTCAAGGTGCCAGAGTGCTTTTGGATCTACATTCATTCAAGCAAGTGAAGAGTATGCCAACAAATTCTGATTTTGGATGTAGCTAAGTTATTTAGTAGAGGAGGGAAGTTATGTACTGCAAAATTCTTAGCCTTAGACCTACTCTTGTAGCTACAGTTTACATATTGCTAGATCAGTTTCTGCAAAAGTGCAAATAAGCAGCAATACGTCATGTGGTCCCAAAAACCCGTTCTGCCATTAAATAAGATCACGGCTCATCTAGTTATGACCCCAAATCCAAGTCAGTGCATAACTCTGATAAAATTTCATCAAAAGTCTATCCACTCTGCCTTCAAAATAATCAAAGACTCTGCTTCCACTGCTTTTTCAGGAAGAGATTCAACCTTCTGAGAAAATAAATTGCCTCATTTGTTTATATGGGGGACCCTTTCTTTTGAAACAGTGACCCCTATTCTATACTCTCACATCATCTCCACATCTACCATGTCAAGACCCCTCAGGATCTTACATATTTCATTAAATAACTCTTCTAGGCTTCAATGGTACAAGCCTAGCCTGTCCAACCTTTTCTATAAGATGGCTCAGCCATTGTAGGTATTAGTCTTGTAAACCTTCTCTGAACTAGTTCCAATGCACTTACGTACTTATTTAAATAAAATGACCAGACATGAAATAATCCCACCACCCTGTGACTGAACACTTTAACTCTCCCTCCCACTCTGCCAAGAACATGCAAATCCTAGGCCTCCTCCACTGTCAAACTCTAGCCACTCAATGCCTGGAAGAAGAACGCCTCATCTTCCACCTTCAGACCCTCCAACCATACTAGATTAATGTGGATTTCACCAGTTTCCTTATCTCACCTCCCCCACCTTATCCCAGATCCAACTTCCAACTCAGCACTGCCCTCTTGAACTATCCTCCCTGTCCATCTTCCTTCCCACTTATCCTCTCCACCCTCCACTCCGACCTTCACCCTTTTATCTACATATCGCTTTCCTAACTATCTTCCCCTCAGCCCCAAACCCAACCACAACCCCCTCCCCCATTTATATCTCAGCCCCCTTAGGCCACTCCCTCATTCTTGATGAAGAGCTTATGCTTTAAACGTCGACTCTCCTGCCCCTCGGATGCTGCCTGACTGGCTGTGCTTTTCCAGCACCACAATCTTCGACTCTGACCAATATGATCCAAAGGATATGGTGTCTCCAGCGCCCTGTGTAACGGAAGCATAACTTCCCCACTTTGTATTTAATTCCACTCACAGTAAATGATTACATTCTAATAAATTTCCTATTTTCTTACTGTACATGCATACTAGTAACTGGACAATGTTAACTCCCGAGATTTAATAGTGTGCGATTCAATGACATTATTGTCACTGAATATCAAGGAGAAATAACCAAATGACCTCATTTGACATAGCTACCAGCTAGCACTTGTGTGCCATGAATGTGCTGACCACTCATCATCCCAAGCGTGGAGGTTATCCTAGTCTGACTGCATATGGACATGGGCTGCCTCAGCATCAGTCATTGGAAGTAGTGTCAGCATTGTTCACTGATGGTTTCACATCGCCACTTCTGACCTTATGGCGGAAGGAAGGCAATAGATGAAGTAGCTGGCCAAAGACAATATCCTGAGGAATGCCTGCAACAATGTCCTGAAACTGAGATGACTGAGCTCCAATAACCATCTCCCTTTTGCTAGGCACTAACAGTGAAGAGCTTCCCACATTCCCCAAATTCTACTGACTCCAATGTTAATAAGGCTCCTGATGTCATATTGGGTCAAATGCACCTTGACTTCATGGGCAGTCACTCTCACCTCTGCATTTTATCCTTCTTATCCATGTATTTACCAAAGTTAGAGTAAGATAAAGATCTCAATGACCCTAGCAGACCATAAACTAAGTCTCAGTGAACAGATTATTGTTGTGCAAGTGCCACTTCATAGCATTGTTGATGATCCCTTTCGTCACTTTGTTGATGATTGAGTGTATATGGATGGAACCCACTGGACTTGTACTGCTTTTTTGGACAGAACACACTTGCGCAAGTTTCCAGTGGTCCAATAGTGAGCTAGGTTTTTTGGAGGGCATTAAATAAGTCAACCACACTACAAATGGATCTGGAGTCACATGCAGCTTACAAGAAGTTAATGATGACAGATTTGGTTCCTGACATGCATTATTATCAGATAGGTTTTTAAGACAATAGTTTCATGCTCACTGTGAGTCTCAGTTTTGATTCCAGATTAATTAACTGCTTTAAAGTTTCACTGATTTTAAAGTG
Source organism: Hemiscyllium ocellatum (assembly GCF_020745735.1). Lineage (NCBI taxonomy): Eukaryota > Metazoa > Chordata > Chondrichthyes > Orectolobiformes > Hemiscylliidae > Hemiscyllium > Hemiscyllium ocellatum. Next base: position 42,845,901 of record NC_083426.1, read on the forward strand.
TGTTCATTCACAACAATGCCATACAGAATTCCTGAGCACAATTGCTTCCATGTACATTCCCACTCTGGCCAAATAAAGCCAAACAGTGGATTCAATGCACTCATCTACAGCATGCCTGTGAACAGTCTGCAAAACTTGTGCTGCAACACCGCCACTAAACACCACCCAAGACTCAAAATATCCCCTACTTAGTGCCCAAAGAATATCCAAGAAACTCCAAAAACATACTCCAGCAGGAGGTAACCAACGAACAACACCTCCAATGGGCACCCCAGCACTATAAATCACACCATTCAGCGGGTACCCAGCACCCATAAATCACACCATTCAGCGGGTACCCAGCACCCATAAATCACACCATTCAGTAGGTACCCAGCACCCATAAATCACACCACTCAGTGAGTACCCAGCACCCACAAATCACACCATTCAGCAGGTACCCAGCACCCATAAATCACACCATTCAGTTCTGCCCACCCCCCAAGAGGCAGCACCTTTGGGTGTGTGCAGGCCGTTTGTCCGTCACACTCAGATGAAAATTGATAAGGGCTACTTTCCAATCACTTGAATATTTCTTTCAGACCAGAAGTCTGGGCGGTGTGGTAACGTTAAAATTAACAGCCAATCTCCTGGATTCCCACCTCACTTTAACCGTCACTGAATTCAAAAACGGACATCCTCATGAACCGCCAATGCGCGCGGGTTGCACTGTGTTTGACTGACACCTGCACTGACCACTCAGCCTGGATCCCTGTGGAATATGTCCAATCAGAAATATTGTGGGCGGAACTACAGCGGAATTCATGCGGAGGTTCGTGTTTGAGCGCAGCGTTGACATCAGCGCCCCCTGCTCTGGAGGGCTTAGCGAAAGCCGCTACTGCACATAAGTAGAAATGTGTGGTGCTGGAAAAGCACAGCAGGTTTGGCAGCTGCTTCAGAGCAGGAGAATCAATGTTTCAGGCAGAAGCCCTTCATCAGGAATGGAGGGGAGGGGAGGGGGGGTCGTGTTGCTGGGAGGCTGAACTGGGGAACAAGCCAAGCTGAACTTCAAACCTCAAAGTCACAAATGTATGGTGTTGACACTGGTTGCAGAAAGTAGCAAAATATTCTACTCCACAGAAACATTCAAGTCACCTGTACCTGTGTTTTTGAAGTTGTATACCTATTCATTATGCTAATTAACTCTGTGATCTGCCTGTAATACTCGCAAGATAAAGCTTTTCATTGTGCTTTGGTACACGTGACAATGAATTCAATTCAATCTGCACTAGAATGATGCTGTCGAGGTGCTGGAAAAGCACAGTGGGTCAGGCCACATCCGAAGAGCAGGAAAATCGATGTTTCATGCATACACACTTCATCAGGAATCTCCAGCATCTGCAGTCCTCACTTTCTCCTCCTAAAATAATGCTACTGAATTTTTAAAAAATTATTACGTGGAAGTGATAACCTGGTCTCGGATGGTGCCTGACCCACTGAGCTTTTCCAGCACCACACTCTTTAACTACAACCTGGTGTTGTGTGATTTTTAACTTTGTTCACCCCAGTCCAACACCGGCTCCTCCACATTAAAACTTTCAAAGTAAAGGATTTGCCTGAGAAGACAAGTATCTGGATTAGTGGTGCTGGAAGAGCACAGCAGTTCAGGCAGCATCCAAAGAGCAGCGAAATCGACGTTTCAGGCAAAAGCCCTTCATCAGGAATAAAGGCAGTGAACCTGAAGTGTGGAGAGATAAGCTAGAGGAGGGTTTGAGTGGGGAGAAAGTTGCTTAGAGGAGAGTGGGGGAGGGGTTGAAGGTGATAGGTCAGTGAGGAGAGGGCGGAGTGGATAGGTGGAAAAGGAGATGGGCAGGTAGGACAAGTCCAGACAAGTCATGGGGACAGTGCTGAGCTGGAAGTTTGGAACAAGGGCGAGGTGGAGGAAGGGAAAATGAGGAAACTGTTGAAGTCCACATTGATGCCCTGGGATTGAAGTGTTCCGAGGCGGAAGATGAGGCATTCTTCCTTCAGGCGTCTGGTGATGAGGGAGCGGCGGTGAAGGAGGCCCAGGGCCTCCATGTCCTCGGCAGAGTGGGAGGGGGAGTTGAAGTGTTGGGCCACGGGGCGGTATGGTTGATTGGTGTGGGTGTCCCGGAGATGTTCCCTAAAGCGCTCTGCTAGGAGGCGCCCAGTCTCCCCAATGTAGAGGAGACTGCATCGGAAGCAATGGATACGGTAAACGATATTAGTGGACGTGCAGGTAAAACTTTGATGGATGTGGAAGGCTCCTTTAGGGCCTTGGATAGAGGTGAGGGAGGAGGTGTGGGCACAGATTTTACAGTTCCTGCGGTGGCAGGGGAATGTGCCAGGATGGGAGGATGGGTTGTAGGGGGACGTGTACCTGACCACGTAATCATGGAGGGAACGGTCTTTGCGGAAGGTGGAAAGGAGTGGGGAGGGAAATATTTCCCTGGTGGTGGGGTCTTTTTGGAGGTGGTGGAAATGTCGTTGGATGATTTGGTTTATGCGAAGGTTTGTAGGGTGGAAGGTGAGCACCAGGGGCGTTCTGTTGTTGTTACGGTTCGCGGAGTGTGGTCTGAGGGCGGAGGTGCGGAATGTGGACGAGATGCGTTGGAGGGCATCTTTAACCACGTGGGAAGGGAAATTGCGGTCTCTAAAGAAGGAGGCCATCTGGTGTGTTCTGTGGTAGAACTGGTCCTCCTGGGAGCAGATACGGTGGAGGCGGAGGAATTGGGAATACGGGATGGCATTTTTGCGAGAGGTAGGGTGGGAAGAGGTGTAATTGAGGTAGCTGTGGGAGTCGGTGGGTTTGTAAAAAATGTCAGTGTCAATTCAGTCGTCATTAATGGAGATGGAAAGGTCCAGGAAGGGGAGGGAGGTGTCAGAGATGGTCCAGGTAAATTTAAGGTCAGGGTGGAATGTGTTGGTGAAGTTGATGAATTGCTTAACCTCCTCGTGGGTGCATGAGGTGGCGCTAATGCAGTCATCAATGTAGCGGAGGAAGAGGTGGGGAGTGGTGCTGTGTAATTACGGAAGATCAACTGTTGGATACCCCTTTGGTCTGGAGGAAGTGGGAGGATTCAAAGGAGAAACTGTTAAGGGTGAGGACCAGTTCAGCCAAATGAATGAGAGTGTCAGTGGAAGGGTACTGTTGGGGACGTCTGGAGAGGAAAAAACGGAGGGCTTGGAGGCGGATGGAGGTATAGAGGGATGGGATATCCATGGTGGAGATGAGGCATTGGGGGCTGGGGAAACAGAGGTCTTGGAGGAGGTGGAGGGTGTGGGTGGTGTCTCGCACATATGTGGGGAATTCCTGGACTAAGGGGGATAAGACAGTGTCGAGGTAGGTAGAGATGAGTTCAGTGGGGCAGGAACATGCTGAGACAATGGGTCGGCCAGAGTGGTCAGGCTTGTGGATCTTGGGAAGGAGGTAGAACCGGGCAGTGTGGGATTCCCGGACTATGAGGTTGGAAGCTGTGGGTGGGAGATCTCCTGAGATGATGAGGTTCTTTATGGTCTGGAAGATGATGGTTTGGTGATGGGGGGTGGGGTCATGGTCGAGAGGGCAGTAGGAAGAGGTATCCTCGAGTTGGCGTTTGGCTTCAGCGGTGTAGAGGTCAGTGCGCCAGACTACCACTGTGCCTGGTTTATCCGCTGGCTTGATGGTGAGATTGGGATTGGAGCAGAGGGATTGGAGGGTTGCGCGTTGTGAGGGTGAGAGGTTGGAGTGGGGGAGGGGGGTAGACAGGTTGAGGCGGTTAATGTCCTGGTGGCAGTTGGAAATGAAGAGGTCGAGGGCGGTTAATAGACCAGCGCGGGGTGTCCAGATGGATGCAGTGTGTTGGAGGTGGGCGAAGGGGTCCTCGGAAGGTGAGCAGGAATCCTGATTGTGAAAGTAAGCTCGGAAGTGGAGGCGACAGAAGAATTGTTTGATGTCACGGCGTGTATTAAATTCATAGATGCGTGGACGGAGGGGGATGAAGGTGAGTCCTTTGCTGAGGACTGATCGTTTGTCCTCAGTGAGGGGGAGGTCTGGGGGGATGGTGAAAACTTGGCAGGGCTGGGAGCTGGGATCTGGTGTGGGTGTGGAGCTGGGAGTGGGGGCAGAACCTGTAACTGGAGTGGGTGTGGTGGTGGGGGGAATGGGGGTGGAGTCATGAGCAGGGGTAGTGTTCACCTCGGGGTTCTGGGGGGTGGGGATAGTGACAGTGGGGTCTGTGGGGGGTGTGTCAGCAGAATGCAGGTGAGTGGCGCTGGTGGGGGTGGAAGTGGTGGTGACCACGGCAGTAGGGGTGGCGGAAGTCACTGAGCGTGTGGCATCAGCGATGATGTGAGGGGCGGAAGTGATGTCACATGTCATGCAGGAGGAATTGTGAGGGGCGGAAGTGGTTGTGGAAGTGGGGCCGTGATGTGGCGGATGTGACATCATCAATCAGCGTGGGGGTGGCAGCTGCATCAGCCGCATGGCTAATGGCGTCTGAGTAGTTTTTGAGGCTAGGGGAATCTTCTGGAATGTTTGAGGAGCACTGGTTAGGGAGGTGGGTAGATAAATCTTTGTTGTACTTAACAGTTTTTGATGTTTGAGATGGAGTTGAAATATTGTTTGTTGAGAGTATGAATCCTCCTGAAGATGTAGTACAGAATGGGTCCTTTGCAATTTTGAGAGAGTGTGGCCCACAGCTGAGGCAGGACTGACTGTAGAGAGGTTAGGTGCCGGCACATTGCTGTGAGCATGGAGCGGAGGATCTTGAAGGAGAGCTGTTGCTGGTGTTATTGAATCTGTAGTCTGTACTGTTTGTCCTGTTCGGGTCCGAACTCTGCTGGTTTAAAGGTGGTCGGACTCCGTGTGGGATGCGTTGGTTACAGAGGCAGGCACTGAGGAAGCAAAAGTGGCTGTGGTCATGAGTTTGTTTCAGGACATGGTTGAAGAGCTTCAGGGCAGAGCAAATGACTTGGGAGTTGCAGTGGGAGAGGGCCTCCCTGAGATTCTTGTAGAGAGAGGAGGAAAGCTTCTTCAAGGCAGGCATCCTTGCAAGAGGATTCGCCGTAGGGTTAAAATCAACGAGGTACAAACAATGACTGCAGATGCTGGAAACCAGATTCTGGATTAGTGGTGCTGGAAGAGCACAGCAGTTCAGGCAGCATCCAAAGAGCAGCGAAATCGACGTTTCAGGCAAAAGCCTTCAGCAGGAATAAAGGCAGTGAGCCTAGAGCGTGGAGAGATAAGCTAGAGGAGGGTGGTGGTGGGGAGAAAGTAGCATAGAGTACAATGGGTGAGTGGGGGAGGGGATGAAGGTGATAGGTCAGGGAGGAGAGGGTGGAGTCGATAGGTGGAAAAGGAGATAGGCAGGTAGGACAAGTCCGGACAAGTCATGGGGACAGTGCTGAGTTGGAAGTTTGGAACTAGGGTGAGGTGGGGGAAGGGGAAATGAGGAAACTGTTGAAGTCCACATTGATGCCCTGGGGTTGAAGTGTTCCGAGGCGGAAAATGAGGCATTCTTCCTCCAGGCATCTGGTGGTGAGGAAGCGGCGGTGAAGGAGGCCCAGAACCTCCATGTCCTTGGCAGAGTGGGAGGGGGAGTGAGAAATGTTGGGCAATGGGGTGGTGTGGTTGATTGGTGCGGGTGTCTCGGAGATGTTCCCTAAAGCCTCTGCTAGGAGGCGCCCAGTCTCCCCAATGTAGAGGAGACTGCATCGGAAGCAATGGATACAATAAATGATATTAGTGGATGTGCAGGTAAAACTTCGATGCCCTCCAACGCATGTCGTCCACATCCTGCACCTCTGCCCTCAGACCCCACCCCTCCAACCGTAACAAGGACAGTATGCCCCTGGTGCTCACCTTCCACCCTACAAACCTTTGCATGAACCAAATCATCCACTGACATTTATGCCACCTCCAAAAAGACCCCACCACCAGGTATATATTTCCCTCCCCACCCCTTTCCACCTTCCGCAAAGACCATTCCCTCTGTGACTACCTGATCAGGTACACGCGCCCCTACAACCCACCCTCCCATCCTGGCACTTGCCCCTGCCACCGCAGGAACTGTAAAACATGCACCCACACCTCCTCCCTCACCTCTATCCAAGGTCCTGAAGGAGTCTTCCACATTCATCAAAGTTTTACCTGCACATCCACTAATATCATTTATTGTATCTGTTGCTCCCGATCCAGTTTCCCTAACTCAGTTGGCCTGCTCACCATACCATAAACATCTGACTCCTGTGTAGTACTTGCAGTTTTATAAAAACAAAATCCAGTATTTTCAACCAAAAGAGGAAATGCTGGAAAATCTCAGCAGGCCTGGCAGCATCTGTAAGGAGAGAAAAGAGCTGACGTTTCAAGTCTAACTGACCCCTTTGTCAAAGCTTTGTCCGCAGTAATTTGCTTTGATCCAGTATTTTCAAGATGTGCAAATGAACCACTGAACAATAGCTAATCAGGAAGTATTTCTCCACAGGACTCTCCTGAACCTCTCGCCTAAGGCGTGGTGACACTCAGGGCAAATTCTCCTTTGAGAGAACAGCCTGTAGTCTGGTAGGACTATGGTGACTTTATTTCTTGACAGTTTCAGTGTAGTAACATGGTGAAAATACCTGCTTTTAAATAACACATCAACACTATATGAAACAATGGACATGCAATGTCTTCCAGAACAAAATAGGCTGTTAGCAGTCACTCAACAACAACAGCAGGAATTTACAGACCATCTGTGATGTAAAAGAAAACTCCCAAGGTACTTTCACAGAAAGCGATATTAGGCAGATAGATGACCAAAAACTTGGGCAAAGAGTCTATTTTTTAATTTGGAGGTGCTGGTGTTGGACTAGGGTGGACAAAGTTAAAAAAACACACAATAACAGGTTATACTCCAACAGATTCATTTGGAAGCACTAGCTTTCGGAGCACTGCTCCTTCATCAGGTGATTGGGGATCATTAAGGCAGAGAATTTAGACCAAACGTTTACAGTGTGATGCAAGTGAAATCATATAGAACATAGAACATAGAACAATACAGCACAGAACAGGCCCTTCGGCCCACGATGTTGTGCCGAACATCTGTCCTAGATTAAGCACCCATCCATGTACCTATCCAATTGCCGCTTAAAGGTCGCCAATGATTCTGACTCTACCACTCCCACGGGCAGTGCATTCCATGCCCCCACCACTCTCTGGGTAAAGAACCCACCCCTGACATCCCCCCTATACCTTCCACCCTTCACCTTAAATTTATGTCCCCTTGTAATACTCTGTTCTACCCGGGGAAAAAGTTTCTGACTGTCTACTCTATCTATTCCTTTGATCATCTTATAAACCTCTATCAAGTCACCCCTCATCCTTCGCCGTTTCAACGAGAAAAGGCCAAGAACTCTCAACCTATCCTCGTACGACCTATTCTCCATTCCAGGCAACATCCTGGTAAATCTTCTCTGCACCCTCTCCAAAGCTTCCACATCTTTCCTAAAGTGAGGCGACCAGAACTGCACACAGTACTCCAAATGTGGCCTAACCAAAGTCCTGTACAGCTGCAACATCACTTCACAACTCTTGAATTCAATCCTTCTGCTAATGAACGCTAATACACCATAGGCCTTCTTACAAGCTCTATCCACCTGAGTGGCAACTTTCAAAGATCTATGTACATAGACCCCAAGATCCCTCTGTTCCTCCACCTGACTAAGAACTCTACTGTTAACTCTGTATTCTGCATTCTTATTAGTTCTTCCAAAATGGACAACCTCACACTTGGCACTTGTGCCACTCCTCAGCCCAGCTCTGCATCATATCTAAGTCCCTTTGCAAACGACAACAGCCCTCCTCACTATCCACAACTCCACCAATCTTCGTATCATCTGCAAATTTACTGACCCACCCTTCGACTCCCTCATCCAAGTCATTAATAAAAATTACAAACAGCAGAGGACCCAGAACTGATCCCTGCGGAACTCCACTTGTAACTGGGCTCCAGGCTGAATATTTACCATCTACCACCACTCTCTGACTTCGACCGGTTAGCCAGTTTTCAATCCAATTGGCCAATTTTCCCTCTATCCCATGCCTCCTGACTTTCCGCATAAGCCTACCATGGGGAACCTTATCAAATGCCCTACTAAAATCCATGTACACTACATCCACTGCTCTACCCTCATCCACATGCTTGGTCACCTCCTCAAAGAATTCAATAAGACTTGTAAGGCAAGACCTACCCTTCACAAATCCGTGCTGGCTGTCCCTAGTCAAGCAGTGTCTTTCCAGATACTCATAAATCCTATCCCTCAGTACCCTTTCCATTACTTTGCCTACCACAGAAGTAAGACTAACTGGCCTGTAATTCCCGGGGTTATCCCTATTCCCTTTTTTGAACAGGGGCACAACATTCGCTACTCTCCAGTCCCCTGGTACCACCCCCGTTGACAGTGAAGACGAAAAGATCATTGCCAACGGTACTGCAATTTCCTCTCTTGCTTCCCACATAATCCTAGGATATATCCCGTCAGGCCCGGGGGACTTGTCTATCCTCAAGTTGTTCAAAATGTCCAACACATCTTCCTTCCTAACAAGTATCTCTTCTAGCTTACCAGTCCGTTTTACATTCTCCTCTTCAACAATACGGTCCCTCTCGTTCGTAAATACTGAAGAAAAGTACTTGTTCAAGACCTCTCCTATCTCTTCCGACTCAATACACAATCTCCCACTACTGTCCTTGATCGGACCTACCCTCGTTCTCGTCATTCTCATGCCCTCTCTTAGCTCTCCTAATCCCTTTCTTCAGGTCCCTTCTGGCTATCCTGTATCCCTCCACTGCTCTGTCTGAACCCTGTTTCCTCAACCTTATGTAAGCCTCCTTCTTCCTCTTTACTAGACATTCAACCTCCCTCGTTAACCAAGGCTCCCTCACATGACCATTTCTTTCCTGCCTGATAGGTACATACATATCAAGGACACGTCGTATCTGCTCCTTGAAAAAGTTCCAGATTTCCACCACATCCTTCCCTGACAGCCTATGCTCCCAACTTATGCTCCTCAAATCCTGTCTTACAGCATCATAATTTCCCTACCCCCAATTGTAAAATCTACCCTGTTGTGCGCACCTATCTCTATCCATAACCAAGGTGAAAGTCACAGAATTGTGGTCGCCATCACCAAAATGTTCACCCACTAACAAGCCCATCACTTGTCCTGGTTCATTACCGAGTACCAAATCCAATATGGCCTCCCCTCTAGTTGGACAATCTACATACTGAGTTAGAAAAGCTTCCTGGACACACTGCACAAACACCGCCCCATCCAATCTACTTGATCTAAAGAGCTTCCAATCAATATTTGGGAAGTTGAAGTCGCCCATGACTACGGCCCTGTGGCTTCTGCACCTTTCCAAAATCTGTTTCCCAATCTGTTTCTCAACATCTCTGCTGCTATTGGGGGGCCTATAGTAAACACCCAACAAGGTGACTGCACCGTTCCTATTTCTGACTTCAGCCCATACTACCTCCAAAGGCAGATCCCCCTCAAACTTCCTTTCTGCAGCCGTTATACCATTTCTAATTAGCAATGCCACCCCCCCTCCTTTTTTACCACCCTCCCTAATCTTACTGAAACATCTGTAACGAGGAACCTCCAACAACCATTCCTGTCCCTCATCTATCCACGTTTCCGTGATGGCCACAACATTGTAGTCCCAGGTACCGATCCATGCCTTAAGTTCACCCACCTTATTTCTGATACTCCTTGCGTTGAAGTATACGCACTTGAGCCCATCTCTGTGTCCACAAGTATTCCCTGTCAGTGCTTCCTTCTCCACAGCCTCCCTACATTCTTGGACACCCTGACACACAGCTAGCTTACTTGCTGGACTACAAGTCTGGATCCCATCCCCCTGCCAAATTAGTTTAAACCCCCCCGAAGAGTGCTAGCAAACCTACCCCCCAGGATATTGGTGCCCTTCTGGTTCAGGTGCAACCTGTCCTGTTTGTACAGGTCCCACCTTCCCCAGAATGCAGTCCAATTGTCCAAATACCTGAAGCCCTCCCTCCTACACCATCCTTGCAGCCACGTGTTCAACTGCACTCTCTCCCTATTCCTTGCCTCACTGTCACGTGGCACCGGCAACAACCCAGAGATGACGACTCTGTCTGTCCTAGCTTTTAGCTTCCAGCCTAACTCCCTGAGCTCTTGAATGACCTCCCCACCCCTCTTCCTACCTATGTCGTTGGTGCCAATGTGTACCACGACTTCTGGCTGCACACCCTCCCCCTTAAGGATTCTGAAGACACGGTCCGAGACATCTCGGACCCTGGCACCCGGGAGGCAACAAACCATCCAAGAGTCTCGCCCATGTCCACAGAACCGCCTGTCCGTCCCTCTAACTAGAGAGTCTCCTATAACTAGCGCTCTCCTGCTCTCCCACTTTCCCCTCTTAGTCTCAGAGCCAGACCTCACGCCACAGACCCCTTCACCGCAGCTTACACCTGCAAGGCTGTCACCCCCAACAGTTTCCAAAGCTGTATACTTATTGTTTAGGGGAACGACCACAGGGTCGTTTTCATATATTGAAAAAAGACCTGGAATGTTTAAGTCTGTCAGCTTTTAGAATGACCATGTTGGTCCCAGTTTTTTCATATGTAAATTCCAGAACTTTTTTCAAAGCTACATTTGCAAGTGAACTTTAACAATAGGTGCCATGTCAACTCTAATAATGCTTTGAAGATGTGACGTGCCCCGTGTGGGGCTGTCTGTGCCCCAGTGTTCAGACTCATTCTATTTCTAAAAAATGGATTTACAGAATCTTACATGAATTCATACAGTTTTAAGCAAAGTAAAATGTAATTCTGCAACTACAAATTCACCCCACAAACTTTGTGTGTATGGGTGTGTGTGGGGAGGTATGATTGTGCACACACATACATGCACACACACACTCCTACAGAACCCTACACTCAAGCAGACCATACACAAGCTTTCTCTCATATACTCACACATACACACCCACACATGCACCCTCCCACAGATGTATACCACTTTACACTCACACACGTACACAGATACACACTCTCTTACAGACACTCATACCACGCTGCCCCTCCACACACATACACACACGTATAAGTTTGTGGGGTGAATAGGAAAAGAAAAAGGAGAGTGGAGGTTTTTGGAGGAAATTCAAGACTTTAGGAGAAAGGCTGGTAAAGGCACACCCTCCTACTTTGCAGTACCACCCATGAAGAATGGTTTCTTAGATTAACTAGTAACGTGCAATGTAAACACGGTATGACTCACAAAGGAAACTACATGAACGTGAATGTCACCTGGGAAGCATATAACCGAACACTGCAACCAAGACTTTCCTTCTATGAGACACATAAACATAAAACATTGTTATTGAACACCCCTAGCTAAAATCATTGTGGGAGCCCCTTTGTACCACAAACAGCACCTTTTTCCAGTACATTGATAGCTGTGTTGATGCCTATTCTGGTCACCTGAATTGAGAAAATGTCATAAAATTTACTTCCAATTTCCACCCTTCCCTTTCCTCAGATGGTCTGCTGCTAAAACTTCCCTTCACTAAGACCATAAGACAATAAGAAACTGGGACATGAGTAAGTCATTTGGCCCCTCAAGCCTGCTCCACCACACAAGTAAAATCATGGCTGATCATTCCTCACACCCACTTTCCTGCCTATTTCCTGTCGACCTTGATTCCCCACCAAATCAAAAATGTGTCAGTGTCAGCCTTACATGTGCACAAGGATGCTGCCTCCAAAGCCTTCTGTGGAAAGGACTTCCCAAGACTCATCTGAGTCAAGAAATTCCTCCTCATCTCAGTATTAAATGGGCACCCCTTTATTCTGATACAATGGCCTCTGTTCCTAGACTCTCCCATGAGGGGAAACATTCTCTGAGTAAAGATTGGTTAGGGTATCATGGACGAGTTGGACGAAGGGTCTGTTTCTGAGCTGTACATCTCTATGACTCTAATCCTACATGTTTCATTGAGATCCCCTCTAATTCTTTGAAATTCCAATGAGCAGACTCCTAACCTGTTTAACCTTTGGTCATAAGATAATCCCTCCATAGCAGGGATCACCTGAATGAACTTTCGTTGAACTGCCTCCAATGCAATAATATCTTTTCATAAACAAGGGGCTAAAATTGCTCACCATACTCTCACCAGCACCTTGTATAGTGACAATGTTTCCCTACACCTACAATCCAAACTACTTGAAATAAGGGCCAATGTTCCACTAGTCTCCCTGATTACCTGCTGAACCTGTGAGCTAGTTTTTTTTGTATTTTGTGCAGGAGTGCCATTAAGTTCCTTTGTGTAGCAGCTTTCTGTAGTTTTTCTCCATTTAAATAATCTTCCAATTTTTTGTTCTCCCTTCCAAAATCCACAACTTCACATTTTCTATATCATATTCCATTTACTAACTTTTGCCCACTTACTTAACCTATCAATATGTCTCTGTTTGTATCCCTCTTGCAACCTGCCTTTCCACATATTTTGTATCATCTGCAAATAGGGGGACAGCATATTCACTTCCTTCCTCCAGGACATTAATGTATATTGTCAACAGTTGCTGTCCAAGCACTGATCCCTGCGGAACCCCACTAGTTACAGATTGCCAACCTGGAAAAGAGATCTTTATTCCAACTTGCTGTTTCCTGTCCATTAGCTAGTTAGCTCTATTCACACCAATTTACCATCTCAAATACGATGGATTCTTACGTTTATGACTTAAGGTATTGGGAGGTATCTTGTCAGAAGTCTTCTAGAACTCCAAATGCAACACATCTACTGGTTCCCCTCTATCCATTCTAGTTGAGACTTCCTCAAAAACTCTAATAATTTAGTCAGACTCAATTTCCCTTTCATGAAGCCATACTGATTCTGCTCGCTTAAATGATGATGTTCAAAATGTTCTGCTATTACTTCCCTAATAATTAATCCCAATACTTTGTCAACAATAGTTATTAGGCTACTTGCCCTATAGTCACCCACTTTTTGCCTCCAAATGTCATATTGGCAGTTTTCTAAACCATTGGTACTTCTCCATAATCTAAGGATGTTTTGAAAATTACAACCAATGCATCCATGATCTCTGTAGCTACCTCTTTTAAGATCCTAGGATGCATGCCTTCAAGGCCAGGAGATTTATCTGCTTTTTGTCCAGTAATTTTTTTATTCATTCATGGGATGTAGGCTTCATTGACTAGGCCAATGCCCTGAGGGATATGTAAACGGGACATGTAAATGCAATAACTACAAGACCAAGTCAGTAACTAAGAATCCTGCAACAAGTAACTCATCTCCTGTCTCCCCAATGCATCCACACAACACATGGTAGACTGCTCTGGAAGGTTAGATTGCAGGGAATCCAGGGAAAGCTGGCAAATTGGATACAAAATTGACTTAATGATAGAAAGCAGATGGTAACAGTGAAAGGATGCTTGTCAGATTGGAGGCCTGTGACCAGTGGAGTGCCTCAGGGGTGAGTGCTGGACCCATTACTATTAATTATCTATATCAATGACTTGGATGACAACATAGAAGACATGATTAGTAAGTTTGTAGATGGCACTAAAATAGGCAGTATCATGGACAGTGAGGCAGGTTATCAGAAATTGCAGCAGGACCTTGATCAGCTGCGGAAGTGGGCTGAGAAATGACAAATGGAGGTTAACATAGATAAGTGTGTGGTTTTGCATTTTGGAAAGTCAAATCAAGATAGGAGTTTCATGGTGAATGGTATGGCCTTAAGGTGTGTAGTGGAACAGAGGGACCTTGGCATTCAAGTTCACAGTTCTCTGAAAGTAGAGTCACAGGTAGACAGGACGGTGAAGACAGCATTTGGCGCACTGGCCTTCAAAGGTCAGGGCACTGAGTATAGAAGTTGGGAAGTTATGTGGCAGTTGTAAGATTTGAGTTGCTAGATCTGTTTGAAGTCTGTCCCATTTAGCATGGTGATGATGTCACACACTGTGATAGAGAATATTCTCAATGTGAAAATGAGACTTCGACTCCACAAGGAATGTGCGGTGGTCACTCTTGTTGATACTATCATGGACAGATTAATCTACAGTCAGCAAATTGTTAACGATGTGATCAAGTATGTTTCTCCCTCTTGTTGGTTCTCTCAGCACCTCCTGCAGACCTAGGCTAGCAGCGATGTCCTTTAGGATCTGACCAGCTTGATCAGTAATACTTCTAATGAGTCAGTTTTGATGGAGGACTTTGAAATTCCCCACCCAGAGTACATTTTGCACCCTTGCCATGCTCAGTGCTTCCTGTAAGTGTTGTTCAACATGGAGGAATAATGATTCAACAGCGGAGGGAGGAGAGAACATGGTAATTAGGAGGTTTCTTTGCTCATTTTTAACGTAAAGCCACAAGACCTCATGAAGTCCAGAGTCAATGTTGAGGACTCCCAGGGTGACATTTTCCTGAATGTATTCCACTGTGCCACTCTGCTGGGTCTGTCCTGCCATTGGGACAGGATAAATCCAGGGATGACGATGGTGGTGTCTAGGTCAAGGACGTTTCTGCAGTTGTTTTCCCAGTGCCTCCATAAGACCATATGACATAGGAGTGGAAGTAAGGCCATTCGGCCCATCGAGTCCACTCCGCCATCAATCATGGCTGATGGGCATTTCAACTCCACTTACCAGCGTTCTCCCCGTAGCCCTTAATTCCTCGAGACAACAAGAATCTATCAATCTCTGCCTTGAAGACATTTAGTGTCCCGGCCTCCACTGCACTCCGTGGCAATGAATTCCACAGGCCCACCACTCTCTGGCTGAAGAAATGTCTCCGTATTTCTGTTCTGAATTGACCCCCTCTAATTCTAAGGCTGTGTCCACGGGTCGATGCCAGGTGATTCATCCCGGTTTACTTCTATGAGACTTTGTAATGATAAGTACAACTGAATGGCTTGCTCTTCCATTTCAGAATGCAATGGAAAGTCAAGCACATTATTGTAAGTCGAGAGTCAGATCGAGGCTAGACCAGGTGAGGATGACAGATTTCGTTCTCTGAAGGGCATTAGTGTTTTTTTGGATTTTTAAAATTGGATTAAAATTGCACCATCTTCTGTGGCGGGATTTGAATGTGAGTCCCAAGTTTCTGGATTAATAGTCCAATGATAATGCCACTAGGCCATCATCTCCCTGAAATTCCACACGAATCAAAAAATTCAGATCTACTTCCTGAATCATCCAATTCAGTGTTCGTGTACAACCAATGCATTTTTCCTTCTTTCACCTCAAACATTTCTCTTGAGCAGGCATTACGACATGGGGTAAACCCTTCTGCTAATTTAGACCAGCAACACAGAAAAGCTTTGTCCCATGCTGTAATCTGTTAAAATTTGAGAGGCAAAGAACTATCCCAGAAGCCACTATTTAAAGTAAAAATTAACAATTTTTTCTTTACATCTAACAGAGAATAATTAACTAACAACTATTTACACCTCCTGCCTCTTAAACCAATCTTTTACCTTCCTCTCTACAAGACGAGACTGATAAAAATCCCGATTATGATTTACAAAACAAAAATCATGTTTGAAAACCCATCAACCTTGCCTAGTGTCCTCTTGTAGATTTTCCTCTGTCTTCTTTTCTTCTTCTTAGGGATTCTGCTTCACAGTTCTTTGATAGATAAAGGTACTTTTCAGAGAACAGTTCTTTCTGCAAGTACTCTCTCGAGTTGTTGGTGCTGGCTGCTCTTTGTTGCTCCAGGTAACTGTTCAAAATGTCTGATATTTCTACCCCAAAATATCAGATCATTTCATTGGTTTAGTATTGTCAACACATTATTTTTTCAAATTTGATTTGATTTTGGTAACTTGGGGCATAATTTAAACTGATTGGCCAAATTCAGATTTGTTGTTGTATCCTGGCAACACAGCTCTTCACTAATTGTTTCAATCCACTGCTCCATTGTTACCTTGTTCTGGACTCTTTGTCCTTCTCTAAGTCCTTTCTAGCTTTTCAACTCTGTTGAAGTACAATACCTCTACACCTTCATAACAGCGGGCAAAGTATACTCTATTGCAAGGCAGAAAGTGTGCATTTATTTGAGTATATACATGAATTACGTCAACATATTTGGCTAAACATCAATTCCAACCATATCCAAATGTTTTCATATGACAATAAAATGTAGGAGCAGAATTAGGTGATTCCGCCCATCAAGTCTGCTCCCACCATTCATTCATGGCTGACATGTTCCACAAACCCATTCTCTCACTTTCTCCCACAACCCTTTATCCCCATACCAATCAAGAATTTATCCATCTCTGTCCTAAATATATCAATGGTTTGGACTCCAGAGCCATCTGTGGCAACAAGTTCCATTGATTCACCATCCTCTTGCTGAAGATGTTCCTCATCTTAGTTTTGAGGGGTCAACCCTTCACTTTGAGAGGCCTTGCCCTTAGGTCCTAGTCTCTCCTACTAGTTGAAACACTTTCTCCACATCTACTTTATCCAGGCTTTTCAGTATTTTGTATGTTCTAATCAGAGTCTCCTCATCTTTCTAAACTCCATCAAGTATAGACGCACAATCCTCAACCACTCCTCATATGATAAGATCTTCACCCCAGGATCATTTTTGCAAACCATCCAATGCCAGCACATCCTTGGATAAGACACATTACTTCCTCAAGCTCAAGATGATGTTGGTTTGTGATGTCCAGAGTTGTTCAGTGTTCTATATATTTATGATAGATTTTATGTGAAAGATTCAATAAAGTGCAACAAGTGTTAAGAACTGCAGACAAAACAAACATCAAGTTTGATCCTGTCCACAATCCAAACACAAAGGAATTGGAAGTATTTGTTCTCTTCCAAGCCCGATGTACTGGCATTGACTCTACTACCATGACCAATGCCTGGTTAAGAACAGCACAGACTGGGAATAGAACCTTGGCCCTTGGAGAACTGGAGTTCTCAGTGGGTAGTGAATACATCAACTGATGTCTGATGATTCCATAAGTTTTGTTACACCTTCCCACTGTCCTGAAATGGTAATGGTTCACTGTCACAAATGGTGATGGCCTCATCTGACCTTGATGCTGCGTCCTGTGATACATTTTCTATTTTGTAAAGAAAATCAAAGGCAAATGGCTCATTAAACTGCACTGGGTGACCTGTCATGGAAAAGTAGGGATTCACACACAGTCATTGCACAGTATCAGAAAAGGAGATCTTGTTGCACTGTTGGCATATTACTGGGTGCTATTGATTGTGAACTGACACCAGCAAAAAAAGAGAGAAAACAGGAGAGAAAATTTTATAAGTAGCAAAGCAATCTTTGCCTGAAGAAAACAGCAAGTTTTTCAGCAAGAAACAAAGTCACAAATGTAGTGCCAGTCAATTCTGGATCAACAAATAGTAAATGTGTTCCCCTTGTCGCTTAGAAACATGATGGCAAATTGCCAAGGTCTCAACCAACTTTATATGGCAATGCAAGAAACACATGAACAGTCCTGCTATTGGCAAATGATTCACGTTCCGGTCTGAGTAATCATCATTTGCAGAAAATGCTGTACTTAAATTTTTAAGAAAGTAAGAATTAGTTTCTTCTGCTCAGTTGTGAATTAAAAGAAAGCAGCTACTGATCCACATCCACAAACAACTTTGCAGTCTCAAAGAACTTGGCAGCCTCTTTGAATGCCACAGCTGGTTTGCCAAGTTCATAAAACCTTCTGCCAACAATGATACGGTGCTCAGGAGAAAATAAGTTGGAATCATAGAGACAAACAGATGTTTCTGCCTGGAAGAGAATGAAAGCAATGGGAATGCATAGGGGATAGCGACCACCACCCCTCCCCCAAAATATGTGGAATACATCGCAGTGAGAAGCAAAATAAAGTACGTTTGTTCAAAATCTAAACTCAGTAAAATCAATGCCTAGCTCAACAGAATGCCCAATGATGACAAAGAATGTCAAACCTAATCAAAGACAAACTGAGCCTAAACTCAAGTCCTGTCCCACAGAAAAATAAATCAGCTAGGAAGGCAGTCCCAAGGCCCCTTTCTCAGATCAGAAAAACGATAAGGGTGATTCTATACATCTTAGTTAATTCTTGCTAATTGTACTAATCATTGCAACTATAACCTTGATTCGTGCAAACAGAAAGTTTAACAAATTAGAACATTGGACTGAATTTTAACCGGTATCAGCTCTGTTGTACTTGTGGTGAGTTTCATGAAGGGTTTCTCTCTGCCAGCCATATCGAGATTTTTCACATTATTCTACACGACTCTCTTCATTAGCTACCCATCATGCCTCTATGGCATCCCTCCTCTCTCTTCCTCACTCTTGACAGAGGCGGAAGTACCTGCCATGACTGGGACTATCTGGGATTCTTAATACCAGTGCTTTACTTAAAGCCCAGCTGAACACTCACTCAAGCACTGCCAGCCAAGAATTGGCCTTCACTATGCATGTAGAGAAGGGAAACCAAAACAGAGTAGTTCTCCAGACACACATGTGCCAAGACAGACATTTCACTGCAAATACAAGTCCACAGTTGTAAATGTAATGAACCGAGTTTCACAGGTTCCTCTTTCTTAGCCTCATCCCTGTCTAAGTTACTGCTAAAAGTCTTGCTCGAACTTGTGCAGGAAAATGTTGGCGCATTAGGATGCAAATTTGGTCCCCATGTGTTCTGTGTGTTGAGCAAGATTTCATTGCTGCGCAGGACCTCAGACCAATGCTATACACCAGAAACATCAATGTCATTTTCTTCCTTTGGATGCACTGAAACAACTTCATAGCAATATCAACAAGTTCCATCATACCATTGGACTTAACATGTACTATTCTACAGAATCATTCCTGGACGTAGGCATACTCCTCAAGTATGGAAATCTCAGTACCTCGGTCTAACACAAGCCTACGGAAAACCTCATGATGCTACACTTCTCTGACGTCCCCCCCAAACATATTAAAGAAGCCATCTCCTAGACAAGCCCTGCACATACACAGGATATCCTCAAATGAGGAGGAATGCAACAGACACCTGAAGATTCTGAAAGAAGCTCTCATAAGAATGGGATATGACGTTGAACTCAGTGATTGCCAGTGCTTCAACAAGAAACCGCAATGACCTCCTCAAATTTCAGACACAGGATACAACTGACAGGGTATCCTTCACTGTCTACTACTTCCCCACTGCGGGGAAACTACACCGTGTTTATCCCAGCCTTCAACATGTTATCGATGATGACGTATATCTTGCGAAGATCATCCCTACACCTACACGTCTCACCTGTAAACAACAGCCAAAACTTCAACAGATCACCGCTCGCAGCAAACTACCCAGCCTTAAGGACAACAGTGACCACAACACCATACAACCCTGCCATGGCAACCTCGACAAGACATGTTAGATCATTGACATGTATGCTACCATCACACGTGGGAACACCACCACCACCACCTACACGGCAGATGCTCATGTGATTCGGCCAATGTTGTCTATCTGATATGCTACAGGCATAGATATCCGAACATGGTATATTCACAAGACCATGCAAATTCTACGACAAAGGATGAATGGACAGTGTGCAACAATTGCCAGACAGGAATATTCCCTCCCAATCGGGGAAAACTTCAGCAGTCAAGGACATTCAACCTCTGATCATTCTCCAAGGCAGCCTTCAAGATATACAACAATGCAGAATCACCAAGCAAAATCTGATAGTCAAGTTCCATATTCATGAAGGTGGCCTCAACCATGATCTTGAGTTCATATTGCGAGAAGTGTACCTCCACCCCATTGTTCTGTATTCATAAGATCTTCTGAACTGTCCTATTCTGACACTATCACCCTGAAAAAATGTTATGATCTCTACCTCAATTGTTTTTTACGGTTCTGGATTACTCATTGCTGTGGTCAGACCCTCGGAATGAGGTTCTTATACTGATTATTTTATTTCAGCATTCCCGTCATTTGAGTTGTCTCCAGCACCACCTTATTTTAAATCCTGTGTTTATGCACTTCTCTCGAACTTCAGCTGATGAGGGCCCCATGATCCGAAAGCTTGTGATTTCAAATAAACCTACTGGACTCTAACCTGGTGTGGTCTGACTGCTGACAATTTGCATGTGCCACATCTGGAGCGAGCATGAACAGATCACAATTTTGTTTTAAAGCTACACTTTAGAAAGAAGGTAACCACAAAAGGCAGCAAAAATGGCCATATTTCTAGCCAAGATAACCCGTATTATCTTGACATGGCTTTTAAAGCTTTTTACAAAAGAAACAATGATTGGTGAGAAAACCATTTTGAACACAATGAGTGGTCAATGACTGGAATGTGCTGCCTGGACCATGAGGAAGGCTCATTCAGTTGAGGTTCTCAGGTCAATGGGAATATCAGTGAGGAACTGGGTCAAAGGTCTGGAGGAGTCAGAGTTGAGTTGAAGGTTGGGTCTAACAGTTAATGATTCAGTCCTCTAACGTCTCGTGGATAAATACCAAGTTTCATTTCAAACAGAAACCACCAAAATCTCCAAGTCTAACTCAGAAGAGAGGGCTATTTCGGAAAGTTCCAGAGGTTGGAAAATTGCCTCAAAGAAATTTCAACTTTCTAGGCCATTCCCAGAAAGTTAGCTAGACGGTCCTGATACTCAACCCAAGTCTATATGACTGCAACAGTATCTCCACATTGGAAAATCTGGGCTTCGGAGTTATTGTTGGTGAAGTGGAGCAAAAAGAAGCCTCAAAGGAACAAGTAATTCCCAGCTACATTGAAAAAATGCTGCAAATTATGGGTCATTTCTAATGGATGTGCGGAGGTCGAGATGTTTCCAGAACATCAGAAAGCCAAATGTTTGTTCATACAAAGAGATAAAATTAAAAATTGATCATTGCCAAAGATACCAGAAGCACTACAAGAGGAATTGGTGATTTACCCTCATCAAGTTTAACAAAACTTACATTGAGCTGTGCATGTAATTCCTTGACCTTGATTTACCCCGTGCCAGTTTGCTCATGGCTCGTTATTGGAGACTTTGATGTTTTAATTTAACTCCGAACGACTCAATTGCTCAGGCTTGGGTGCTTTGTTGGAATTTTTTGCATTATTTGTTCATTATTTACCATTTAAATGAAAACCCAAGCCTCTTATGGCTTCATAGTGTCTGTACTACTCCCTGCTAATTCTCAATAAAATGCCAACAAATTGCAACACAAGTCTGGACATGTATGTGGCATCACACTGGTTGTTCCCAACATGTTTATTCATGTGTCAAGCATTGTACCTCAGTCTTCTGCAAGGTCTTGGTGAAGTCTGTTGTTCCTCTTTCTGCACAGAGTGCAGCTGAGACGGATCCTACATATCATTACTATCATGTGTATCACCACCAAGCATGGTAGATTGTTCTGATCCAGGAAAGAATTTGTTAATTAAGTCCCGAGTCCACAAGCTCTCCCACTTAGTGACACAGCGCTCATCTGCACATATATTCTCACTTTTCTGTCAGAGAATATAACAGTCTTATAACAGTTTTATCCAACTTGTCGTAAAAAATGAGGTCTGCAGATGCTGGAGATCACAGCTGAAAATGTGTTCCTGGTTAAAGCACAGCAGGTTAGGCAGCATCCAAGGAATAGGAAATTCGACGCTTCGGCATAAGGACTTATGCCCGAAACGTCGAATTTCCTATTCCTTGGATGCTGCCTAACCTGCTGTGCTTTAACCAGCAACACATTTTCAGCTGTTATCCAACTTGTCCTTAATTTTGTCGAAGTTTGCGGATAACGGAGATAATGGGGCAGGTGAACTGGTTAATGCTCGAATTGACCTCTAATGTCTTCCTTGCCTGCTGTTTTTTTGATTCAGTCATGGGATGTAGGCTTCGCTGGCTGGCCTGCATTTAATGTGCATTCCGAGATGACTTTGCGAAGGTGGTGGTGAGCTGTTTTTTAACCGTTGCAGTCTGCATCCCGTACTTTGACGCACAATGCCCTTTGGGAGGGAATTCCAAGATTTTGACTCCGAGGCTGTGAAGAAACAGTGATATATTTCCAAGTTAGGATGATGTGTGGCTTGATCGCAAACTTGCTGGTGGTGGCATTCCCTTGTAACTGGTCACAGATCTCACATCAATGGTCACTGTTACTCTCTGTCCCTTCCACTGGTACTCTCTGTATTCTATCACAAACTAGTTCTGTATTCCTCTTACCAGCTCACCACGGATCCCATATAACTTCAACTTTTGCATCGGAATAGCATAACGGATCATGTCAAAGGCCTTACTAAAGTTGTGACAGGGTTAGGGTTAGTATTAGGTCTCACTAACGCTATCATTCTGCCCTCAATCAATCACCTTTGTCACTTCCTCAACAAATTCAATCAAGTTTGTGTAACACAGCCTTCTCCACACAAATCCAAGTTGCCTATCACTATTAAATTTAAATTTTTTCATAAATAAATAAATGCTATCCCTAAATTCTTCTCCAATTATTTCCCAGTTTGGCAAGGCACAAAATGTACACTGGTTGGGGGATTTCAAGGTCCACCACCAAGACTGGCTCAGCAGCAGGATTACTGATCGGGCTGGTTGAGTCCTAAAGCACTTTGTTGCTACAATGGCTCTGTGGCGGGTGGTGAGGAAACCAACAAGAGAGAAAAACCATACTTGACCTCATCCTCAACAATCTTCCGGCTGCAGATTCATCTGTCCATGACAATATCAGTCAGAGTGACCACTGCATAAAGGTCACACATCCACATTCAGAATAACATTAATTGTGGGGCGATGCTGGAACATTGTTAGGGATCCATGGCCTTTGTATTCTTCGAGGCTTATGTCTCTCTTCAGTTTCCTAAACTTATGTATACCTCCTTTCTCTTTTTTGACAGAGCTCTCAATTTCTCGTCATCCAACATTCCCAAATCTTGCCATCCTTATCCATCATTTTCATAGGAACATGGTCATGAACTGGCCTTTAAAAGATTCTTACATGTCAGATGTGAATTTACTCTCAAATAGCTTCAAACAATCCAAGTCTGCCAGTTCCTGCCTAATACTGTGATTGTTAACCTTTGACCAATTTAATACTTTCACCTGAGGACTAACTACTAATAATCTCATCCATACGTGAGTTTGAATTTACACAATTATCACGTTTGAAACTTCAGTCAGCTGACTCGGGTCATTTCCTAACACCACATCCTTTCCATAGCTGGACTATTTACATATGGTTTAAAAAAATGACCTGGCCACACTGAACAAATTCACCCAATGTCCATGCCCCTGATACAAAACAAATCGCAGTTAATACAGGGGACAAAAATGGATCCGCCACAAAAGATCAGTTGTATCTTTATTTTTCAATAATCTGTCCCTATATCTGTTCCTCTATCACCCCCTCACTACTAAGAGGCCTCCATTACAGTCGAATCAACAAGACTGTACCCTTCCCTATTCTGAGCCGTGCATATATGGCCTTACTGGGTAACCCATCAAGGTGTCCTCCCTCAGTACAGCTGTAATATTCTCCCAAATTAGTAACTCAGCTACCCCGTCGCTTTTACATCCCTCTCTATCTTGCCTGACACACCTAAATCATGAAATATTAAGACTTGTCCCCCTCTCACCAGACTGTGTAATAGCTACAACATCATTGGGGCAGCATGGTGACTCAGTGGTTAGCACTGTTGCCACACAGCACCAGGGTCCCAGGTTTGATTCCCAGCCTCGGGTGATTGTCTGTGCGGAGTTTGCACGTTTTCCCTATGTCTGTGTGGGTTTCCTCCCACAGTCCAAAGATGTGTAGTTCAGGTGAATGGGCCATGCTAAATTGCCCACAGTGTTAGGTGCATTAGTCAGAAGGAAATAGGTCTGGGTGGGTTACTCTTCGGAGGGTCGGGTTGGGCTGAAGGGCCTGTTTCCATACTGTAAGGAATCTAATCTAATCATAGTTTTATGAATTATTTCAAGCTCAAAGTTCATCTGTCTCACCTACCATAGTCCTCTCAATAACATTAATAAAGCTCAGACCACCAGCCCTGCTGTGTTCTGTAACCTTGCCCTGTCTATTCTTCCTCTTAGTCTGAAAACAACAAATGGCGGAGATCAAAATGATTAAGCAGCATCCTTGGTTAGAGAAAAACTAACGTTTCAGATCTAGATGACTCTTCTTCAGAGCTGTAATGAACAGTCAGATAATCTTGAAATATTATCGATACACACTCTCCATGGATATAGCCTGACTGCTGTGATTTCCAGCATTTGTTGTTTTCAGTGCAGATTCCAAAATCTGCAGTAATTTGTTCCTCTTTCCTCTTAACGTTACTGGCCTTAGTCTCTGACTCCTCCTCAGTCAGTTTACTTGCTGATCTACTGTTTTGGATCCCTCACTGCATCCACAATAGTGTAAACTCTCCCGAGTGGCTTGAGCAAACTTCTCTGCCAGGATATTGGTGCTCCTCCAGTTTAGTTACAATCTGTCCTCCTTGCACAGTTCCCACCTCCCCAAGAAGACATCCCTATGATCCACAACCCTGAAGCAATTCCTCCTACACCAGATCTTCAGTGACGCATGACATTGACTTCTTGTTCCACAGGCAGGTGTGGTTCCCTGGCCTCGGAAAGCAACAACTTAGGCCTTTGAACAAGACAGGGAAAAGCTTTCAGACCATTGTACCCAGGTCCAATTTGTTCAGCTCCCTGAGATCCAATCAGATAATTACTGGTAGGCAGAAGGTTTTTATTGCTGAAACCCGGTCACTAGTCCACAGACCAGACCAATTAGCAGCTTGTTGTTCCTAATTCTGCATTTGGATATACCTCAAAGGTCCAGCTGATCTGCAAATTACACCTCAACCTTTGCTTGAAGAAGCAGCGATGTAAACATTGCTTCTAACAGCACTCACATTGATGGCAAGGTGGCTCACTGGTAAGGACTGTTACCTCACAGTGCCAGGGACCCGGGTTCGACTCCAACCTCGGCGAACGTCAGTGTGAGTTTCTACATTTTCCCGGTTCTGTCTGTGTTTCCTGTGGGTGTTGTTGTTTCCTATCAAGATCCAAAGATATGCTGGTTCGGTGGATTGGCCATGGAAAATTGCCCACAATGTTCAGGGATGTGTGGGGTAGGCTCATTAGTCAGAGATAAATGTAGAGTGAGGTTAGGGGAATGGGTTTGGATGGGTTATTCTTTGGAGGGTCGGTGTGGATTTGTTTGGCCAATGAACTACTGTCACTTTAATTACCTTAAAGATATGCAATAATCCTTGGTATTCAAGTTACTTTCAGGCGACAACTGATTAGTCTTGGAGAACATAAAACGATAAGAGAATAATTGAAACACAATGCATTGTCATGAGCTGAAGGAAAATGATACCATCTAATTTTGAAATTGCAGTTGATACAGAAAAAGGAGCTGCAAGAGAGAGATAGAAGAGATAATAAAAGAAAAGAACAATAAGTTCAAAGGAACAACAAGTTCTTTTCTATAACTTCCACTTTATGATTTACAGTTACATCAATATAATTGCTGCATCATCAGAGCGACAGGAGTCTCAAACCACAGGAGCTCAGATGAGAGATTATTAACAAGAGAACAAACTTCCAACCTGCAAATATAAGATGTTAAAAGTGTCCTCAAGGAATATTATAAAACCAAAGAAAGATCATACCTCTGAAGAACTGAAAATATTTGAGCGAGAAGGAACAGTTAATTTTATTGCACTCACTTGACTAAATTCAGTCCCTGTGCCAGATCTAATTCCACAATTAATTTCAAACTCAACATGTGATCGCGATACATGTGCATTTGACTGGGAAAGGCAAAATCCAGCATCCCTTATTGAAGACGTTGAAAGCAGAGATTTCCTAATTGAACCAGTCTACACTGTTATTTCTGCATCCTCGTAGTGTCAATCCAAAAGAATAACCAATTCTCATTGTATTAATAACAAGAACAAGTTTCAGAAACCATCACAGACATTTGTTAAGACAACAGGAATGTTGTTTTCCTTTCTCCTACATGGAGACAGCATTTTATGTCTATAAACTGAGAACGATAAAGAATGCAGGATACCCTTTGGAAGTGGACAAACTTTAGAACAGGTCACTCAGAACCAAAGATGTTAGTTTGAAGTGAATTCTTTAAATTGCTTGCATGAGGGAATGAAACAAAAATGATTTCATGCAAAAAACTAGGTCTTCCAAGTGACACTTTTTTTTTACTAAGGAGTAACAAAAGACAGAGCTTGAAGAAGAAATACCTGCTGCCGGCATTATGAGACTTTGGTACAGTTTACAACAAACTATTGGAATGCTATCAAAGGATAAGGTGATTCTATTCAGCTCAGTTGTAGAATTGCTCATTGAACTGATCATTTCAATTATAACTTTGATTAGTGCAAAGAGAAAGTTTAACAAGTTAAAACAATGCACTGAATTTAACCAGATATCAGCTCTGTCACACTTGTGGTGAGTTTCATGAAGGGTTTCTCTCTGCCAGTCCTCGCGAGATTTTTCACATTATTCTGCACGACTCTCTTCGTTAACTACCCATCATGTCTCCATGGCAACCCTCTTTACATGCCCTCACACTCGACAGAAGCAGAAGTACCTGCCACAACTGGGACCATCTGGGATTCTTAATACCAGTGCTTTACTTAAAGCCCAGCTGAACACCCAGTCAAGCACTGCCAGCCAGGAGTTACCCTTCACTGTGCATGTAGAGAAGGGGAACCAAAACAGAGTAGTTCTCCAGACACACATGTGCCAAGACAGACATTTTACTGCAAATACAAGTCCACAGTTGTAAATGTAATGAACTGAGTTTCACAGGTTCCTCTTTCTTAGCCTCACCCCATCTAAGTTACTGCTAAAAGTTTTGCTCGAACTTGTGCCTGAAAATGTTGGCGCATTGGGATGCAAATTTGGTCCGTGTTGTTGAGCAAGACCTCAGTCCAGTGCTATACACCAGGTACATCAATGTCATTTTCTTCCTTTGGATGCATGGTGAGGAATCACTGAAACAACTACATAGCGATATCAACAAGTTCCATCCTACCATAGGAATTAACATGGACTATTCTACAGAATCATTCTTGAACACAGGCATATCCCTCAAATACGGACATCTCAGTACCTCGATTTAACACAAGCCTATGGATAACTTCACGATGCTACACTTCTCTGACTTTCACCCCAGACATGTTAAAGAAGCCATCTCCTCCGGACAAGCCCTACACAGACACAGGATATGCTTAAATGATGAGGAAAGTAACAGACACCTAAAGAATTTGAAAGCAGCTATCATAAGAATGGGATGTGACGCTCAATTCATTGATCATCAATGCTACAACAAAAAGCCACAATGGTCTCCTCAAATTTCAGACACAGGGTACATCTGACAGAGTACTACCCCACTGCAAGGATACCATGTTTATCCCAGCCTTCAACATGTCATTGATAACAATGAACATCTTGCTGAGATCATCCTTACACCTCCATCTCTCGCCTTTAAACAACCACCAAAACTTCAACAAACCACTGTTCACCACAAACTACCCAGCCTTTAGGACAACATCGACAACAACACCACACAACCCTGCCATGGCAACCTCTGCAAGACATTGTAGATCATCAACATGGATGCTACCATCACATATGAGAACACTACTCACCACCTACATGGCAGATGCTCATGTGATTCGGCAAATGTTGTCTATTTCATACGCTACAGGCACAGATATCCCAAAGCATGGTATATTCACAAGACCATGCAGATACTACGACAACTAATGAATGATCAGCGTGCAACAACTGCCAGGCAGGAATATTCCCTCCCAGTCGGGGAACCCTTCAGCAGTCAAGGACATTCAACCTCTGATTGTCCTCCAAGGCAGCCTTCAAGATACACAACAATGCAGAATCACCAAGCAGAATCTGATAGTCAAGCTCCATATTCATTAAAATAGCCTCAACCATGATCTTGGGTTCACACCGTGCTACATGTAACTCCACCATACTGTTCTGTATTTGTAAAATCTTCTTAGCTGTCCTATTCTGACACCATCATGTTATGATCTCTACCTCAATCGGTTTGTACAGTTCTGTAATACTTATTACTGTTGTCAGACCCTTGGAATTTGATTCTTATACTGATTATTCTATTTCAGCATTCCTGTCATTTAGTTTGTCTCCAGCACCACCTTTTTTTAAATTCTGTGCCTGTGCGCTTCTCTCTCACTTCAGCTGATGAGGGCCCAATGCTCTGAAAGCTTGTGATTTCAAATAAACCTACTGGACTCTAATCTGGTGTGGCCTGACTGCTGACATTTTGTATGTGTCACATCTGGAGCGAGCATGAACAGATCACAATTTTGTTTTAAAGCTACACTTTAGAAAGAAGGTAACCACAAAAGGCAGCAAAAATGGCCATACTTCTAGCCAAGATAACCCGTATTATCTTGACATGGTTTTTAAAGTATTTTCCAAAAGAAACAATGATTGGTGAGAAAACCATTTTGAACATTGTCATTGGTCAAGGACTGGAATGTGCTGCCTGGAGCATGAGGAAGGCTCATTCAGTTGAAGTTCTCAGGACAATGGGGATATCAGTGAGGAACTGGGTCAAAGGTCTGGAGGAGTCAGAGTTGAGTTGAAGGTTGGGTCTAACAGTTAATGATTCAGTCCTCTAACGTCTCGTGGATAAATACCAAGCTTCATTTCAAACAGAAACCACCAAAATCTCCAAGTCTAACTCAGAAGACAGGGCTTTTTCGGAAAGTTCCAGGGATTGGAAAATTGCCTCAAAGAAATTTCAACTTTCTAGGCCATTCCCAGAGAGTTAGCTACATGGTCCTGATACTCAACCCAAGTCTACATGACTGCAACAGTATCTCCACATTGGAAAATCTGGGCTTCGGAGTTATTGTTGGTGAAGTAGAGCAAAACGAAGCCTCAAAGGAACAAGTAGTTCCCAGCTACATTGAAAAAATACTGCAAAATATTGGTCATTTCTAATAGACGTGCGGAGGTCGAGATGTTTCCAGAAAATCAGAAAGCTAAATGTTTGCTCGTACAAAGAGATAAAATTAAAAATCGATCACTGCCAAAAGGTACTAGAGGCACTACAAGAGAAATTGGTGATTTACCCACATCAAGTTTAACAAAACGTACTTTGAGTTGTGCATGTAATTCCTTGACCTTGATTTACCCCATGCCAGTTTGCTCATGGCTCGCTATTGGGGACTTTGATGTTTTAATTTAACTCCGAACTACTCAAATGCTCAGGCTTGGGTGCTTTGTGAGAATGTTATGCATTATTTGTTCATTATTTACCATTTAAATGAAAACCCAAGCCTCTTATGGCTTCATAGTGTCTGTACTACTCCCTGCTAATTCTCAAAAAAATGCCAACAAATTGCAACACAAGTCTGGACATGTATGTGGCATCACACTGGTAGTTCCCAACATGTTTCTTCATGTGTCAAGCATTGTACCTCAGTCTTCTGCAAGGTCTTGGTGAAGTCTATTGTTCCTCTTTCTGCACAGAGTGCAGCTGAGACGGATCCTACCTATCATTACTATCATGTGTATCACCACCAAGCATGGTAGATTGTTCTGATCCAGGAAAGAATTTGTTAATTAAGTCCCAGGTCCACAAGTCCTCCCACTTAGTGACACAGCGCTCATCTGCACATATATTCTCACTTTTCTGTCAGAGAATATAACAGTCTTATAACAGTTTTATCCAACTTGTTCTTAATTTTGTCGAAGTTTGCGGATAACGGAGATAATGGGGCAGGTGAACTGGTTAATGCTTGAACTGACCTCTAATGTCTTGCTCGCCTGCTGTTTTTTTGATTCAGTCATGGGATGTAGGCTTTGCTGGCTGGCCTGCATTTTATTGTGCATTCCGAGATGACTTTGCGAAGGTGGTGGTGAGCTGTTTTTTAACCGTTGCAGTCTGCATCCCGTATTTTGACGCACAATGCCCTTTGGGAGGGAATTCCAGGGTTTTGACCGCGAGACTGTGAAGAAACAATGATATATTTCCAAGTTAGGATGATGTGTGGCTTGATCGCAAACTTGCTGGTGGTGGCATTGCCTTGTAACTGATCACAGATCTCACACCAATGGTCACTGTTACTCTCTGTCCCTTCCACTGGTACTCTCTGTATTCTATCACAAACTAGTTCTGTATTCCTCTTACCAGCTCACCACGGATCCCATATAACTTCAACTTTTGCATCAGAATAGCATAACGGATCATGTCAAAGGCCTTACTAAAGTTGTGACAGGGTTAGGGTTAGTATTAGGTCTCACTAACGCTATCATTCTGCCCTCAATCAATCACCTTTGTCACTTCCTCAACAAATTCAATCAAGTTTGTGTAACACAACCTTCTCCACACAAATCCAAGTTGCCTATCACTATTAAATTTAAATTTTTTCATATATAAATAAATGCTATCCCTAAATTCTTCTCCAATTATTTCCCAGTTTGGCAAGGCACAAAATGTACACTGGTTGGGGGATTTCAAGGTCCACCACCAAAACTGGCTCAGCAGCAGGATTACTGATCGGGCTGGTTGAGTCCTAAAGCACTTCGTTGCTACAATGGCTCTGTGGCGGGTGGTGAGGAAACCAACAAGAGAGAAAAACCATACTTGACCTCATCCTCAACAATCTTCCGGCTGCAGATTCATCTGTCCATGACAATATCAGTCAGAGTGACCACTGCATAAAGGTCACACATCCACATTCAGAATAACATTAAATGTGGGGCGATGCTGGAACATTGTTAGGGTTCCATGGCCTTTGTATTCTTCGAGGCTTATGTCTCTCTTCAGTTTCCTAAACTTATGTATACCTCCTTTCTCTTTTTTGACAGAGCTCTCAATTTCTCGTCATCCAACATTCCCAAATCTTGCCATCCTTATCCATCATTTTCATAGGAACATGGTCATGAACTGGCCTTTAAAAGATTCTTACATGTCAGATGTGAATTTACTCTCAAACAGCTTCAAACAATCCATGTCTGCCAGTTCCTGCCTAATACTGTGATTGTTAACCTTTGACCAATTTAATACTTTCACCTGAGGACTAACTACTAATAATCTCATCCATATGTGAGTTTGAATTTACACAATTATCACGTTTGAAACTTCAGTCAGCTGACTCGGGTCATTTCCTAACACCACATCCTTTCCATAGCTGGACTATTTACATATGGTTTAAAAAAATGACCTGGCCACACTGAACAAATTCACCCAATGTCCATGCCCCTGATACAAAACAAATCGCAGTTAATATAGGGAACAAAAATGGATCCGCCACAAAAAATCAGTTGTATCTTTATTTTTCAATAATCTGTCCCTATATCTGTTCCTCTATCACCCCCTCACTACTAAGAGGCCTCCATTACAGTCGAATCAACAAGACTGTACCCTTCCCTATTCTGAGCTGTGCATATATGGCCTTACTGGGTAAACCCATCAAGGTGTCCTCCCTCAGTACAGCTGTAATATTCTCCCAAATTAGTAACTCAGCTACCCCGTCGCTTTTACATCCCTCTCTATCTTGCCTGACACATCTAAATCATGAAATATTAAGACTTGTCCCCCTCTCACCAGACTGTGTAATAGCTACAACATCATTGGGGCAGCATGGTGACTCAGTGGTTAGCACTGCTGCCTCACAGCACAAGGGTCCCAGGTTTGATTCCCAGCCTCGGGTGATTGTCTGTGCGGAGTTTGCACGTTTTCCCTATGTCTGTGTGGGTTTCCTCCCACAGTCCAAAGATGTGTAGTTCAGGTGAATGGGCCATGCTAAATTGCCCACAGTGTTAGGTGCATTAGTCAGAAGGAAATAGGTCTGGGTGGGTTACTCTTCGGAGGGTCGGGTTGGGCTGAAGGGCCTGTTTCCATACTGTAAGGAATCTAATCATAGTTTTATGAATTATTTCAAGCTCAAAGTTCATCTGTCTCATCTACCATAGTCCTCTCAATAACATTAATAAAGCTCAGACCACCAGCCCTGCTGTGTTCTGTAACCTTGCCCTGTCTATTCTACCTCTTAGTCTGAAAACAACAAATGGTGGAGATCAAAAAGATTAAGCAGCATCCTTGGTGAGAGAAAAACTAACGTTTCAGATCTAGATGACTCTTCTTCAGAGCTGTAATGAACAGTCAGCTAATCTTGAAATATTATCGATACACGCTCTCCATGGATACAGCCTGACTGCTGCGATTTCCAGCATTTGTTGTTTTCAGTGCAGATTCCAAAATCTGCAGTAATTTGTTCCTCTTTCCTCTTAACGTTACTGGCCTTAGTCTCTGACTCCTCCTCAGTCAGTTTACTTGCTGATCTACTGTTTTGGATCCCTCACTGCATCCACAATAGTGTAAACTCTCCCGAGTGGCTTGAGCAAACTTCTCTGCCAGGATATTGGTGCTCCTCCAGTTTAGTTACAATCTGTCCTCCTTGCACAGGTCCCACCTCCCCACGAAGACATCCCTATGATCCACAACCCTGAAGCAATTCCTCCTACACCAGCTCTTCAGTGACGTATGACATTGACTTCTTGTTCCACAGGCAGGTGTGGTTCCCTGGCCTCGAAAAGTAACAACTTGGGCCTTTGAGCACGACAGGGAAAAGCTTTGAGACCACTTTACCCAGGTCCAATTTGTTCAGCTACCTGAGATCCAATCAGATAATTACTGGTTGGCAGAAGGTTTTTATTGCTGAAACCCGGTCACTAGTCCACAGACCAGACCAACCAGCTGCTTGTTGTTCCTAATTCTGCATTTGGATATACCTCAAAGGTCCAGCTGATCTGCAAATTACACCTCAACTTTTGCTTGAACAAGCAGCGATGTAAACATTGCTTCTAACAGCACTCACATTGGTGGCACGGTGGCTCACTGGTTAGCACTGTTACCTCACAGTGCCAGGGACCCGGGTTCGACTCCAACCTTGGGCGAACGTCAGTGTGAGTTTCTACATTTTCCCGGTTCTGTCTGTGTTTCCTGTGGGTGTTGTTGTTTCCTACCAAGATCCAAAGATATGCTGGTTCGGTGGACTGGCCATGGAAAATTGCCCACAATGTTCAGGGATGTGTGGGGTAGCTTCATTAGTCAGAGATAAATGTAGAGTGAGGTTAGGGGAATGGGTTTGGATGGGTTATTCTTTGGAGGGTCAGTGTGGACTTGTTTGGCCAATGAACTACTGTCACTTTAATTACCTTCAAAATATGCAATAATCCTTGGTTTTCAAGTTACTTTCAGGCGACAACTGATTAGTCTTGGAGAACATAAAACGATAGAATAATTGAAACACAATGCATTGTCATGAGCTGAAGGAAAATGATACCATCTAATTTTGAAATTGCAGTTGATACAGAAAAGGGAGCTGCAAGAAAGAGATAGAAGAGATAATAAAAGAAAAGAACAATAAGTTCAGAGGAACAATAAGTTCTTTTCTATAACTTCCACTTTATGATTTACAGTTACAACAATATAACTGCTGCATCATCAGAGCGACAGGAGTCTCAAACCACAGGAGCTCAGATGAGAGATTATTAACAAGAGAACAAACTTCCAACCTGCAAATATACGATGTTTAAAGTGTCCTCAAGGAATATTATAAAACCAAAGAAAGATCATACCTCTGAAGAACTGAAAATATTTGAGCGAGAAGGAACAGTCAAATTTTATTGCACTCACTTGACTAAATTCAGTCCCTGTGCCAGATCTAATTCCACAATTAATTTCAAACTCAACATGTGATCGCGATACATGTGCATTTGACTGGGAAAGGCAAAATCCAGCATCCCTTATTGAAGACGTTGAAAGCAGAGATTTCCTAATTGAACCAGTCTACACTGTTATTTCTGCATCCTCGTAGTGTCAATCCAAAAGAATAACCAATTCTCATTGTATTAATAACAAGAACAAGTTTCAGAAATCATCACAGACATTTGTTAAGACAACAGGAATGTTGTTTTCCTTTCTCCTACATGGAGACAGCATTTTATGTCTATAAACTGAGAACGATAAAGAATGCAGGATACCCTTTGGAAGTGGACAAACTTTAGAACAGGTCACTCAGAACCAAAGATGTTAGTTTGAAGTGAATTCTTTAAATTGCTTGCATGAGGGAATGAAAGAAAAATGATTTCATGCGAAAAACTAGGTCTTCCAAGTGACGCTTTTTTTTTGCTAAGGAGTAACAAAAGACAGAGCTTGAAGAAGAAATACCTGCTGCCGGCATTATGAGACTTTGGTACAGTTTACAACAAACTATTGGAATGCTATCAAAGGATAAGGTGATTCTATTCAGCTCAGTTGTAGAATTGCTCATTGAACTGATCATTTCAATTATAACTTTGATTAGTGCAAAGAGAAAGTTTAACAAGTTAAAACAATGCACTGAATTTAACCAGATATCAGCTCTGTCACACTTGTGGTGAGTTTCATGAAGGGTTTCTCTCTGCCAGTCCTCGCGAGATTTTTCACATTATTCTACACGACTCTCTTCGTTAACTATCCATCATGTCTCTATGGCAACCCTCTTTACATGCCCTCACACTCGACAGAAGCAGAAGTACCTGCCACAACTGGGACCATCTGGGATTCTTAATACCAGTGCTTTACTTAAAGCCCAGCTGAACACCCAGTCAAGCACTGCCAGCCAGGAGTTACCCTTCACTGTGCATGTAGAGAAGGGGAACCAAAACAGAGTAGTTCTCCAGACACACATGTGCCAAGACAGACATTTCACTGCAAATACAAGTCCACAGTTGTAAATGTAATGAACTGAGTTTCACAGGTTCCTCTTTCTTAGCCTCACCCTATCTAAGTTACTGCTAAAAGTCTTGCTCGAACTTGTGCCTGAAAATGTTGGCGCATTGGAATGCAAATTTGGTCCATGTTTTTGAGCAAGACCTCAGTCCAGTGCTATACACCAGGTACACCAATGTCATTTTCTTCCTTTGGATGCATGGTGAGGAATCACTGAAACAACTCCATCGCGATATCAACAAGTTCCATCCTACCATCGGAATTAACATGGACTATTCTACAGAATCAGTCTTGAACACAGGCATATCCCTCAAATACGGACATCTTAGTACCTCGCTCTAACACAAGCCTACGGACAACCTCACGATGCTACACTTCTCTGGCTTTCACCCCAGACATGTTAAAGAAGCCATCTCCTCCGGACAAGCCCTACACAGACACAGGATATGCTCAATTGATGAGGAAAGTGACAGACACCTAAAGATTTTGAAAGCAGCTATCATAAGAATGGGATGCGATGCTCAACTCATTGATCATCAATGCTACAACAAAAAGCCACAATGGTTTCCTCAAATTTCAGACACAGGACACAACTGACAGAGTATCCTTCATTGTCGAGTACTACCCCACTGCAAGGATACCATGTTTATCCCAGCCTTCAACATGTCATTGATAACAATGAACATCTTGCTGAGATCATCCTTACACCTCCATCTCTCGCCTTTAAACAACCACAAAAACTTCAACAAACCACTGTTCACCACAAACTACACAGCCTTTAGGACAACATCGACAACAAACACCACACAACCCTGCCATGGCAACCTCTGCAAGACATTGTAGATCATCAACATGGATGCTACCATCACATATGAGAACACTACTCACCACCTACATGGCAGATGCTCATGTGATTCGGCAAATGTTGTCTATTTCATACGCTACAGGCACAGATATCCCTAAGCATGGTATATTCACAAGACCATGCAGATACTACGACAACTAATGAATGATCAGCGTGCAACAACTGCCAGGCAGGAATATTCCCTCCCAGTCGGGGAACCCTTCAGCAGTCAAGGACATTCAACCTCTGATTGTCCTCCAAGGCAGCCTTCAAGATACACAACAATGCAGAATCACCAAGCAGAATCTGATAGTCAAGTTCCATATTCATTAAAATAGCCTCAACCATGATCTTGGGTTCACACCGTGCTACATGTAACTCCACCATACTGTTCTGTATTTGTAAAATCTTCTTAGCTGTCCTATTCTGACACCATCATGCTATGATCTCTACCTCAATCGGTTTGTACAGTTCTGTAATACTTATTACTGTTGTCAGACCCTTGGAATTTGATTCTTATACCGATTATTCTATTTCAGCATTCCCGTCATTTGGTTTGTCTACAGCACCACCACATTTTAAATTATGTGCCTGTGTGCTTCTCTCTCACTTCACTGATGAGGGCCCAATGCTCTGAAAGCTTGTGATTTCAAATAAACCTACTGGACTCTAACCTGGTGTGGTCTGACTGCTGACATTTTGTATGTGTCACATCTGGAGCGAGCATGAACAGATCACAATTTTGTTTTAAAGCTACACTTTAGAAAGAAGGTAACCACAAAAGGCAACAAAAATGGCCGTACTACTAGCCAAGATAACCGTATTATCTTGACAGGACTTTTAAAGCATTTTCCAAAAGAAACAATGATTGGTGAGAAAACCATTTTGAACATTGTCATTGGTCAAGGACTGGAATGTGCTGCCTGGAGCATGAGGAAGGCTCATTCAGTTGAAGTTCTCAGGGCAATAGGGATATCAGTGAGGAACTGGGTCAACGGTCTGGGGGAGTCAGAGTATATCAGTAGTGAGTTGAAGGTTGGGTCTACTATTTAATGTTTCAGTCCTCTAACTTCTCCTGGATAAATACCAAGCGTCATTTCAACAGAAACCACCAAAATCTCCAAGTCTAACTCAGAAGAGAGGGCTTTTTTGGAAAGTTCCAGAAGTTGGAAAATTGCCTCAAACAAATTTCAACTTCCTCGGCAAATCCCAGAGAGTTAGCTACATGGTCCTGTTACCCAACCCAAGTCTACATGACTGCAACAGTATCTCCACATTGGAAAATCTGGGCTTCGGAGTTATTGTTGGTGAAGTGGAGCAAAATGAAGCTTCAAAGGAACAAGTAGTTCCCAGCTACATTGAAAAAATGCTGCAAATTATGGATCATTTCTAATAGACCTGAGGAGGTCGAGATGTTTCCAGAAAATCAGAAAGCCAAATGTTTGCTCGTAGAAAGAGATAAAATTAAAAATCGATCACTGCCAAAGGTACCAGAGGCACGACAAGAGGAATTGGTGATTTACCCTACTCAAATTTAACAAAACTTACTCATTCAGTCACAATAGTCTATCAGTAAATACAATGGCCTGCTTTTGTTTCAGACGAAGTAAGATTTTCATTTCATTTGTTTTGCTTAAGGAACACCCATAGCTTAGAAAGCTTTTCATCTCTGTTTGCAGAAGCCCTGTTGAAGTTAGATGCAGGAACAGTTCTTCCTGGAGTTCATTCACTGCAGTTAAGAAAAAGCTTACCTCACTGCATGAGCTTCAGTTTAAGCGCACACTGGACAAACCTGTTTGTTTTATAGAAATGTAGGCTCAGATGTTCCACTCCGTCACTCAATCACATCATTGGCATATGTCTGACATGCAAATTGCCTTTTCAAGTAAACTTAAAGCATCTGTGTGCTGTTAGGACAATTCCACATTTATGATCCTGATTGTAGATGAACATTCAAAGGAACACCAGTCAAATTAATAAAAAAAACTGAAGGTTTCGTTCAATCTGCCAAACTTGAAAATGTAAGCCTTTGATAATTTAATATATGATGTCAGAGTAGCGTGGAAAGGCAGAGCTGTGAGGGTTGACTTCAATGGTGAGTTTAAAAATGTGAAAAGCCATTTAAATATTTTGTTACTTTTCTGCCGTGAAACGTTTTCAGCTGGTTCTGAGGTCCCATGCGCTTCTATAAGGCAGCATGGTTCATGTGAATTTGTAATGCATTACTTTATTGGTCTATTCAAAATACATGTTGACACAATGTTTGAAAGGATGGTTTTGGACATGTCTGAGGGATTTACTAAACATGCTGCAGAATTACTGAGATAGAGATGGAAATTGTTGGCACATCTCAATTTAAATAAGTTATGACAGAATCCTCTGTGCATGGATATCGCCAGCTGCAGGCATGTGCAATGTCTTCTTCCGCACTTGTAGAAGCTTCAATGGTACATAACATCATAAGATGCAGGAGCAAATGGAGGCAATTTGGTCCATTGAGTCTGCACTGTTATTCAATGAGATTATGATTGATCTGATAATCCTCAACTCCACCAATCTGCCTTTCCTCTATTACCCTTGATTCCCTTACTAATTAAAAACCTGTCTATCTCAGCATTGATCTTACTTAATGGCCCCACCTTAACAACCCTCTGTGGTTAATAATTCTATGATTTCATCACACAAGGTAAGGAAATTACTTAAACTCTGCCATCAGGGAAACACTGTCTCCATATCCATCAAGTCAACCTCATCAAGAATCTTATATGTTTCAATAAGGGGCCCTCTCATTATTCAAAATGTCCATGAATAGAAACCCAATATACTCAACTTCTCCTCTTCTGAAAATCCTTCCACTCTCAGAATCAACCCTCCAAATCTTCTCTGGTCTCTTTCCAGTAACAATAACCCTTTTCAATAGATGAAGTGGAGCAAACCTGTTTACAGTGTTCCAGCTGTGGTCTGACTAGTACACTGATCACTCGAACAGGAATCTCTATTTTTAGACTCAATTATCTTTGGAATAAATGTCAACATTCCATCTGCCTTCCTTATTAACCACTGAACTTGTACACTAGATTTTTGTGACTCATGCATGAGGATCCTCAAATCCCTCTGTGCTGGAAGTTTCTGCAGGCCTTTCCCTATTTAAATAATATTCAACTCTTGTATTCTTCCACACCAAATGCAGAACCTATGTTATGCATTTTCCTATATTATGTTCCTAACGCCAAGTCACTTAACCCGTCTATTCCCTCCATAGACTTATTTTATCATCCTCCCTGTATGCCTTTCCATTGACGTTTCTGTCATCTGCAAACTTGGTGATATTACATTCATTTACCTCATCCAAGTCAATAATTTTATCCCAATACTGATTACTGTGGCATTCTGTACCTCCATTATGCCAACTGTCCATCCTCTATTAGTTATCCAATCCTCTATCTATCTTAATATCATACCTTCAATGCTGAGGAATCTTATTCCAACCATCATAATAGACTCGAACATTTTCCCAATGGCAGGCAATAAGCTCACCAACTTAGTGTTATGCTTTTCTCTGCCTCCTTCATTTTTGAATAAGGATGTTACGTTTTCCAGATTTTCAATTGTCTGGCACTTTTCCCGAATTGAAGGATTCTTGGAAGATTGCTACCATTGCATCCATTATCTCTGTCGCGATTCTCTTTCATATCTGAGGGTGAATCTCATCAGCTCCAGAGACTTATTAACCTTTGGCCTTATTAGTTTCCCACATAATTTTTTTTCTCTTTAAAACATTGCAAATATTTTCCAATCAGACTCAGGTATATTAGTTTTTGCAAACCTGACACTCACTCTTTCAAATGTCAGCCACAGCTCCCTGATCGGACCAGATTAACAGCCCCAATCAGGGAACTTATATTTTACGAAGTCCAGCTGGTTGACAACATTGCAATCACTACACTTCTGATTCACTGCAATATATGTTTATTGTGAGACATGCAAAATTTTCTTAAATGTTGACCATTGTTTCTCAACCTTCTTTGCTGCTAAACTCTTCTCCCAGTCCACTCCAGCCAAACCGGTCCTCATTTTTAAGTGATGTCTCTAATTTAGGTTTAGCATAGTGGTTTCTGACTCAAGCGTCTGCCTCTCAAACTTAAATGTTAGATTTACCATGTTGTGGTCACTGTTCTCTCGGGATATTTGACTCTAAGATCATTTATGAAATTAGACTCATTACACATTGCCAGATCCAAAATCATCTTACCCCTTGTTAGATCCATGGCATATTATTCTTTCCCAAACACACTCTATTAATTCTTCCCCAGAGCTGCATTTGCCAATTTGCTTTTCCCAGTCTACATGAAGATTCAAATCATATATGGTTAATGTACTACCATTTTACTTGCCCTCATTATCTCCTGATCTATTCTCTTTCCAGAAAAGCCTCTATTTGGGGCCAACAGATTGCTCCATCAATATTCCCTTGGTTATTTCTTACCTTAATCCAAATGGATTCTACATCATTCAATTCAAGATCATTTCCGGCTATTCCATTTATTCCATCCTGTGCTGGCAATGCTACTCCACTGCCCCTCCCTTCATGTCTGTTCTCTTGAAACTTTCCCAGTTTTGATCTCTTTTGTGGGTATATCCCCATAATTGCTATAAAATTTTACACTGTAACTTTGTTTTATGTTGTAAGTTTATTTATTTCATTCCAAATACTATGCACATTCAAGATAAGAACCATTAAGTTTGCCCTTTTACTATTATTTTCCCCTTTGACCATGTCTGCTACTGTTTCTCTGTGTTTGTAAACTTTGGCTCTTCTTGCCCTACTCTGAGTAATATTATTGAAATAGCTGCCCTGAAATTCTACCATATTCTCTCTCCCAAACCATCCAAACAGCCCCCTCTCTGTCTACAACTCTAGTTATTAGTTTCACCAGACTCTGGCCTCAGCACAGGTCATGTGATGCCCATGTGACTGGAACAGCTGACTTCTACCCCACTACAGTGTCTCAGAAACTGAAACCCATTCCACTCATACCACTCTTTGAGCTATGCATGTAATTCCTTGACTTTGATTTATCCCATGCCAGTTTGTTCGTGGCTCATTATTGCCTTGGAGATTTTGATGTTTAATTTATCTTCGAACTATTTAATTCCTCAGGCTTGGGCGTTTTGTGCGAATTTTTGCATTATTTGTTAGTTATTTACCATTTAAATGAAAACACAATCCTCTTATGGCTTCATAGGGTCTGTACTACTCCCTGCTAATTCTCGATAAAATGCCAACAAATTGCAACACAAGTCTGCTCATGTATGTGGCATCAAACTGGTTGTTCCCAACATGTTCTGTGGCCAGCAGAGAAAAAGCAGAATGGTGTGTTGTTTCCCTGGTGCCAGGATCAAGGATGTCTTAGAGAGGGTGCAGAATGTTCTCACGGGGGAGAGGGGCCAGCAGGAGGTCATTGTCCAGATTGGAACCAACGACATTGGAAGGGAAAAGATTGAGATTCTGAAGGGAGATTACAGAGAGTTAGTCAGAAATTTAAAAATGAGGTCCTCAAGGATAGTAATATCTGGATTACTCCCAGTGCTACGAGTTAGTGAGAGCAGGAATAGGAAGATAGAGCAGATGGATGCATGGCTGAGGAGCTGGTGTATGGGAGAAGGATTCACATTTTTGGATCATTGGAATCCCTTTTGGAGTAGAAGTGACCTGTACAAGAAGGACGGATTGCACCTAAATTGGAAGGGGACTAATATACTGGCAGGGAAATTTGCTAGAACTGCATGGGACGATTTAAACTAGTAAGGCGGTGGGGGGGGGGGTGGGACCCAGGGAGATAGTGAGGAAAGAGATCAATCTGAGACGGGTACAGTTGAGAACAGAAGTGAGTCAAACAGTCAGGGACAAAGTAGGACTAATAAATTAAACTGCATTTATTTCAATGCAAGAGGCCTAACAGGGAAGGCAGATGAACTCAGGGCATGGTTAGGAACATGGGACTGGGATATCATAGCAATTACGGAAACATGGCTCAGGGCTGGGCAGGACAGGCAGCTTAATGTTCCAGGATACAAATGCTACACGAAGGATATAAAGGGAGGCAAGAGAGGAGAGGGAGTGGCAATTTTTGATAAGGGATAGCTTTACAGCTGTGCTGAGGGAGGATATTCCCGGAAATACATCCAGGGAAGTTATTTGGGTGGAACTGAGATATAAGAAAGGGATGTATTATAGACCCCCCAATAGTCAGAGGGAAATTGAGAAACAAACTTGTAAGGAGATCTCAGCTATCTGTAAGAATAATAGGGTAGTTATGGTTGGGGATTTTAACTTTCCAAACATCGACTAGGACTGCCATATGTTAAAGGTTTAGATCGAGAGGAATTTCTTAAGTGTGTACAAGACAATTTTCTGATTCAGTTTGTGGATGTACCTACTACAGAAGGTGCAAAACTTGACGTCCTCTTAGGAAATAAAGCAGGGCAGGTGACTGAGGTGTCAGTGGGGGAGCACTTTGGGGCCAGCGACCATAATTCTGTTCATGTTAAAATAGTGATGGAAAAGGATAGACCAGATCTAAAAGTTGAAGTTCTAAATTGGAGAAAGGCCAATTTTGACGATATTAGGCAAGAACGTTTGAAAGCTGATTGGAGGCAGATGTTCGCAGGTAAAGGGACGGCTGGAAAATGGGAAGCCTTCAGAAATGAGATAACAAGAATCCAGAGAAAGGATATTCCTGTCAGGGTGAAAGGGAAGGCTGGTAGGTATAGAGAATGCTGGACGACTAAAGAAATTAAGGGTTTGGTTAAGAAAAAGAAGGAAGCATATGTCAGGTATCGACAGGATAGATCAAGTGAATCCTTAGAAGAGTATAAAGGAAGTAGGAGTTGGGAGGTCATGTTGTGGCAGTACAGGACATTTGTTAGGCCACTGTTGGAATATTGTGTGCAATTCTGGTCTCCTTCCTATTGGAAAGATGTTGAGAAACTTGAAAGGGTTCAGAATAGATTTACAAGGATGTTGCCAGGGTTGGAGGGTCTGAGCTACAGGGAGAGGCTGAATAGGCTGGGGCTGTTTTCCCTGGAGTGCTGGAGACTGTGGGGTGACCTTATAGAGGTTTACAAAATTATGAGAGGCATGGATAGGATAAATAGGCAAAGTCTTTTCCCTGGGTTGGGGAGTCCGGAACTAGAGGGCATAGGTTTAGGGTGAGAGGGGGAAGATATAAAAGAGACCTAAGGAGCAACATTTTCACACAGAGGGTCGTATGTGTCTGGAATGAGCTGCCGGAGGATGTGGTGGAGGCTGGTACAATTGCAACATTTTAGAGACATTTGGATGGGTATTTGAATAGGAAGAGTTTGGAGGGATATGGGCCAGGTGCTGACAGGTGGGACTAGATTGGGTTGGGATATCTGGCCAGCATGGATGAGTTGGACCGAAGGTTCTGTTTCCATGCTGTACATCTCTATGACTCTATGACTCTATGTTCCTTCATGTGTCAAGCATTGTACCTCAGTCTGCTGCAAGGTCTTGGTGAAGTCTTTGTTCCTCTTTCTGCCCAGAGTGCAGCTGAGATAGATCCTACATGTCATTACGACCATGTGTTTCACCACCAAGTTCGGATCCAGGAAAGAATTTGTTCATTAAGTCCCGAGTCCACAAGTCCTCCCACTTAGTGACATAGCTCTCTTCTACATTTATATATATTCTCAGTTTTTTATCAGACGGCATAACAATCTTGTGTACTTCATCCTTAATTTCATTGAAGTATTGTGAAAATGGAGAAAACAGAACAGGTGAACTGGTTAATGTTCTATTTGAGCTCTAATGTCTTCCTTGTCTTATTGCTTTTTATTTATTCATTGGATGTGGGCATCTCTGGCTAATTAGCAATTCATTGTGCATTCCAAGTTGCCCTTGAAAAGGTGGTGGTCAGCTGTCTTCTTTAACTGGCGCAGTCCACATTCTGCACTTTGACCCACAATGCCCTTAGGGAGGGAATTCCAGGATTTCGACCCTGAGACTGTGAAGAAACAGTGATATATATCCAAGTTAGGATGGTGAGTGCTTTGGAGCGGAATCTGCAGGTGGTGCTGTCCCTTGTAAGTGCTGTCCTTGTCCCAGATGGAAGCGATCATGGATTTGGAAGGTGCTATATGAGGACCCTTAATGAATTTCTTCAGTGCATCTTGTAGATAGTATACACTGCTGCTACTGAACTTCGATGGTAGAAGGAGTGGATGCTTGTGGATGTCCTTCCAATCAAGCAAGCTGCATTGTCCTGAATGGTGTCAAGCTTCTTCAGTCTTGTTGGGGCTGCACTCATTCAGACAAGTGTGAGTATTCCATCACACTCCTGACTTGAGCCTTGTAGATGGTGCTGAAAATGTGTTGCTGGAAAGGCGCAGCAGGCCAGGCAGCATCCAAGGAGCAAGAGAATCAACATTTCGGGCATAAGACCTTCTTTAGGAATGAGCCATTCCTAAAGAAGGGCTCATGCCCGAAACGTCGATTCTCCTGCTCCTTGGAAGCTGCCTGACCTGCTGCGCCTTTCCAGCAACACATTTTCAGCTCTGATCTTCAGCATCTGCAGTCCTCACTTTCCCCTTGTAGATGGTGGACAGCCTTTGGGGAATCAGGTGGTCAGTTACTTGCTACAGTATTCCTAATATCCAATCTGCTCT
Organism: Hemiscyllium ocellatum; assembly: GCF_020745735.1. NCBI lineage: Eukaryota > Metazoa > Chordata > Chondrichthyes > Orectolobiformes > Hemiscylliidae > Hemiscyllium > Hemiscyllium ocellatum. The sequence continues at coordinate 42,890,227 of NC_083426.1, forward strand.
TCCGACCACTGTGGTTATGTGATGAGTCCAGCTGGGTTTCAGGTCAATGGTATCCCAAAGTTAAAAATCACACAACATCAGGTTATAGTCCAACAGGTTTAATTAGAAGCACATTAGCATCTCCAAATCATGACTGGTATCCCGAAGGATATTGATCGTGAGGGATTCAGTGATAGTAACACTTTTGAATGTTATTAAATAATGGTGGCTTAATTGTCTCTTATTGGAGATGGTCATACTCTGGCATTTGTGAGGTTTCAATGTCACTTGCCACTTGTCAACCAAAACTGAAAATGTGTTGCTGGTTAAAGCGCAGCAGGTCAGGCAGCATCCAAGGAACAGGAAATTCGACGTTTCGGGCATAAGCCCTTCAACCAAAGCCTAAATATTGTCCTGATATTTGAATATGGATTGATTCAGAATCAGGGGAGTCGTGAGAGATGCTGAACATTGCGCATCCCCAATTCTGATCTTATGACAGACAGAAAGCCATTGATGAAGCAGCTGTGGAGTGTTGGGCAGAGAACACCACTCTGAGGAACTCCTGCAGAGATGCGATGGAGCTGAGATGACTGACCTCCAACAAATATCTTCCTACGTGCCAGGTATGAATCCAACCAGCAGACAGTTTTCCCCCTGGTACCCATTGATTCCATGTTTGCTATGGTTCCTTGATGACACGCTTGATGGAATGTCGCCTTGATGTCAGAGCTGTCAATCTCACCTCTCCTCTGGAATTCAGCTCTTTTTCCCATGTTTGAACCAAGGCTGTTATGAAGTCAGGAGCTGAGTGGCCCTGGCAGAATTGAAACTGGGCATCACTGAGCAGGTTATTACTGAATGGGTATTGCTTGATAGCACTGTTGATGACATCTTCCATCACTCTACTGATGGTCGAGAGTAGATTGTTGAGGTGGCAATTGGCTGGGGAGGATTTGTCTTGCTTTTTGTTTGCAGGACATGCCTAGAAAAGTTTCCTCATTGTTGGGTAATGCTAGCATTGTCACTACACTAGTAGAGTTTGGTGAGGGGAGTGGCAAGTTCTTGAACACAAGTTTTCAGTACTATTGCTGGAATGATGTCAGGACCCAGAGCCTTTGCAGTATCGAGTGGCTCCAACTATTTCTTGATATCACGCAGAGTGAAGCGAATTGACTGAATGCTGGTATCTGCAATGCTGGCAACCACCAGAGGAGGCCAAGATGGATCATTTACTCAGTATTTCTGGCTGAAGATTGCTACAAAAGCTTCAGCCTTGACTTTTTCATTGTTGAGGCTGGAGATACTTATGGAATCTCCTCCTACAGTGACTTGTTTAATCATGAACCACCATTCACAAATAGATGTAGCAGGAATGCTATTTGACAAGGCATTTAGTCCTGTTTGGTATCTACACCAGGTTCACACCTCACTTTTAGGAATGCTAGTGCTTCTCCTGTCATGTCCTCCTGAACTCTCTGTTGAACCAGGCTTGATCTCCTGGCTTAATGGTAATGATGATCGGGAAGTATGCCCGGCGATGAGGTTGCAGATTGTGCTGCAACACAATTCTGCTGCTCTTGATAGCCCACAGCACCTCATGAATGCCCAGGCTTGAGTTGCTAGATCTGTTTGATGTCTGTTCCATTTAGCATGGTAATAGTGCCACACAACAAGATGGAGGGATTCTCAATGTGATGACAGGACTTTGTCTCCACACGGACTGTGCAGTGGTCACTCTTACCGATACTGAAATGACAACTGATACAGAATTGAAAAGCAGCTACACAGATGTATTGAAATGAACAACATGCCTCTGTGATCTCACCTCTTTGTAATGTTGTGTATGAGTAGTATTCTGCTGGAAACTAATTGAAATAACAATTTATCCAATTAACCCTGGGGAAGACAGGGTTCCTGCTGCTAACATGAAGAGTTCAAAAACTAACAAGTTAAAATTGTTTCAATCAATTACAACATTTCTTTAGAAAACGTGAGCAATGAAACATCAACAAAAGTCATTTCATTTCACTTTTCAGAACACTAAACCGTTTCCTCAGAATCACATTTGCATGAGTTTCTAGACTGAAATCAGGTATTACCTTTCAGTTTTTGGACTAGTAACATTATAATGCAACAATTATAATTATAGGATCTTATTCAAAGAATAACATTGCTGTAAATTGGTTGAATTGCAGGCTGACCAACGTTCAAAACTTAAAATATAAGTTCATGTTTAAAGTTAGAAATCTGGAAAGGTGTTGACCAGGATAAGGCACGCAGGAACAAAACTAAGCAAAAAAAGTTCAGCTGGTGTCAAGTTCACAGGATTCTTAAAATGTTCAAACATGGATGGGCAATATATACCAAGACATTGACAACTACACCCTGTGAACATTTAAAAAAAAATCTTTTATTGAGATTTTCTTAGCAGCCACTGAGTGGCTTCGCAGCCTATTTCTCTAATTTTAAGTCACCAACCACATTTCTACCTCCTTTAATTCTTTCTCTTTCAGTGTATACTAGATGTCTGTTTCTAATTCTGTCACACAATTGTGCTCTTCTCCCTTTGTTAGTATATCTTCCTCTGGATTTACTCCACTATCTTTCATTGTCAAGATCAATTTCTCTCCAGAAAACAAAATGGTTTCCCACACTGTTCATCTGTTACCTGACTCCTGTCTCAGTGTTCAATAATTCCACCATGCTGTGTCTGGTGTGCAATACAATTCCTCCCACCATTATAGTTGGTTTCTCCCATAACTGCCCAAGTGGCACAGTCTATAGCAGCTAAATGTCAGGACACTGCTGTCACCACTGGTAGTTCTTGGATGGAAAAGGTCCTCCAGCTCTCATTCTTTTCTCACACTGCTGAGCTAATGTCGTACTTCAGTAGCATTCCTGTACAAGGGAATGCTAATACAGAATGTGTACTCCTCCAGTCCTCAACAAAATGGCCTATCTTCCCAGTTAAGTAAATACCTTTGTTGTTCATCATGGTTGATGCTCCTGCTCCTACCTTGGAGGGTCCTGTTTTATTGAATCATCGACTCATTGAGGTTTATAGCATGCAAAATTCCCTTTGCCCCACCGTTTAGGCGCTGCTCATCAAACATCCATCTATTCCAATCCCATGTTACAACACTTTGCCAATGACCTTACATGCTGTAGCATTTCAAGTTTCATTGGAATTGTTTAAAAAAGTCTTGAGGGTTAGCATCTCTACCACCCAGTTCCTTGATATCCATAACCCTCTGAGTAAAAATATTCTTTCTCAAGTCCTCTCTATATGTCCTGCTCCAATTTATCCTGCTAATGACTTCGACCTTTATAGAGCTCAATCAGATCCCACCTCATTCTTGGCTATTCTAAGGAAAACTATCCCAGCCTATCTGGTCTCTCTTCACAGCTGAATCACTACAGATCTGGCAACATCCTGATAAACCTTTCTCAATCTTGGTAGCATCTATGGAACGAAATCCAAATTTAATGCTTAGGGTTCAGTAACCCTTCTTCAGAACAACATGATGGGACTAGACAGGCGGGATGTGGGAAGAACATTCCTGATGTTGGGGAAGTCCAGAATTAGGGTCACAATCTACGAAAAAGGGGAAACTATTCCACGCTGAGGTGAGGAAGAATTTCTTTACTTAGAATGTTGCAAACCTGTGATAGTCACTCCCACAGGAAACTGTTGAGGCCAGTTCCACAGCATCCCTACAGTGGGGAAACAGGCCATTCAGTCCAACAGGTCCACACTATCCCATCCCCCTACCATGTATTTTCCATGGCTAACACATCTAACCTTCACATCCCAGGATACTGCGGGACAATATTTGGCAAAGCCAATACACTTAACTTGCATATCTTTGAATTATGGGAGCAAACAGCAGCACCTGGAGGAAAGCCACGCAGACACGGGGAGAATGTGCAAACTCCACACAGGCTGTTAACCGAGTGTGGAATCGAAAAGGGGCTCTGGTACAGTGAGGTAGCAATGCTAATCACTAAGCCATCGTGTTGCCCCATTTCATTAGATATAGTCAAGAGGGAGCTAGACGTGTCACTTGCAGTTAAAGCAATCAAGGGGTATGGGGAAAGGCCAGGAATGGGACACTGAGATTGTATGATCAGCCATGATCGTATTGAATGGTGGTGCAGGCTCAAAGGGCCTACTCTTGCTCCCATTTTCTATGCTTCTTCCCGAACTGTTCCAAAGGGTCACTGGAACTGAAACATTAATTTGGATTTCTCTTCAGAGATACTGTACACAGCACTCCAGCTGTGGCCTGAATAACATTACATACAGCTTCATTATAACCTCCTTATTCTTGTATTCAATGTCTTCACCCACAAAGACAACAATTCTGAGATGTGACATTCCCTGCTCTTCAAACAGAACTTCGTTGCACCTTAAATTTGCGGATTTTCTGCAGCAGTTGGAAAATCACACAGTTTTGGCACAGCTGGAGTATTTGTTAGGGTCCCATGGCCTTTGCTATATCGAGTATCAAAGAACAAAGCACAGTACAGCACAGGAACCTGCCTCTTATCTCCTTTCGATTTACCCCCTTTCACCTTAAACCCATGTCCCCTAGAAACTGACATTTCTATTTTTGGAAAAAGACTCTAATTATCCATTCCATCTATGCCTCACATAATTTTGTAAACTTTGACCAGGTTGCTCCTCATTTTTCAGTGTCCAATGTCTCCTCATAATTAACCCTCTCCAAACCAGACCACAGCTTCTTCAATGAGGGGTGATGTGTTTGGCTGTTCGCAATCAGACGCGCATTATCTTCCCCAGCTACAGGCAAGGTTCCAGAGGAGTGGAGGACTGTTAATATCATTGATTCTTCCCATTTTGTTTCTCAAACTGATGAAGAGAGCTCTTTGGTTGGAAGGCAGCTTCACTGGGCTCCACAATGGCATGTTCAGAGGCTGTGTAGCTACAGAGTCAGTCAGTCAGTCTATGAAGCCCAGAGCAGGCCCCTGGTGGCAGCATTGCATGGACTGGTGTAGAGCTGAAAATGTGTTGCTGGAAAAGCGCAACAGGTCAGGCAGCATCCAAGGAACAGGAGATTCGATGTTTTGGGCATAAGCCCTTCTTCAGGAATCTGGTGTAGAGTCCTGGTGTGGACTGGTGTAGACCAAAGTGGGACTGTGGCAGCAAAGAAAGAAAAGTTGGGTTTCTCTTTAAGTTAACTTTCTTTTAGTATTTTATTCTAAGTTAATGTAAATGGTACGTAGGTCCAGCAATGGTGCACATTTTTCACTGTATTTTGTAGTGAATAAATGTGACAACAAATGATTCAATTTAATTCAATCCCAATCAATTGGTGAGTTTGAGATTGGTTCTGGAATTGGTACAGGGACTGCATTTAGTCAATGAAAACTGACTGTTCCTTCCAGCTCAAATATTTTCAGTCCTTCACAGGCATGGTCTTCCTTTGATTTTATCTCATTTAAAGATTCCCTGAGGACACTTTGACCATCCTTTAGTTGCTGGTTGAAAACTTTGTTCTCAGGTTTATTATCTCTCATCTGAGCCCTTGTGGTTTGAGGCTGCTGGAGCTCTGATGATGCAAAATGATGTTGTGCAGATTAAATGTAACTGTAAATCACAAAGTGGAAGTTACAAAAAATGAACTTCTTGTTCCTAAGAACTTCGTGTTCCTTTTCTTTTGTTATCTCTTCTATCTTTCTCTTTCAGCTCCCTTGCCTGTATCGAATGCAATTTCAATACTAGATGGTATCATCTTCCTTTAATGAATTATATTTCAAGTATTCTCAATCATTTTATGTTCTCCAAGTCTAATCTAATGTTTTTGTCCAGGAAAGCCTATATATATTTAAACTGAATTTCACCGAGTCATAGAGTCATAGAGGTGTATAGCCGGAAACAAACCCTTCGGTCCAACTTATCCATGCTGACCAGATACCCAATCCAGTCCCACCTGCCAGCACCTGGCCCATATCCTCCCATACCTTTCCTATTTATACACCCATCCAGATGCCTTTTAAATGTTGCACTCGTACTAGCCTCCACCACTTGTTCTGGCATTTCATTCCACACACGTACCACACTGCATGAAAACGTTGCCTCTTCAGTCTCTTTTACATCTTTCCATTCTCACCTTAAACTGATGCCCTCTAGTTCCGGATTCCCCCACCTCAGGGAAGAGATTTTGTCGATTTATCCTATCCATGCCGCTCATGGTTTTATAAACCTCTGTAAGGTCATCCCTCAGCCTCTGATGATCCAGGGAAAACAGTGGTTAGCACTGCTGCCTCACAGCGCCAGAGACCCGGGTTCAATTCCCGACTCAGGCGACAGACTGTGTGGAGTTTGCACATTCTCCCCGTGTCTGTGTGGGTTTCCTCCGGGTACTCTGGTTTCTCCCACAGTCCAAAGATGTGCAGGTCAGGTGAATTGGCCATGCTAAATTGCCCGTAGTATTAGATAAGGGGTAAATGTAGGGGTATTGGTGGGTTGCACTTCGACGTGTCGGTGTGGACTTGTTGGGCCGAAGGGCCTGTTTCTACACTGTAAGTAATCTAATCTAATCTAATCTAAACTGTAGCCAATTCAATCTCTCCCTATAGCTCAAATTCTACAACCTCCAATATCCTTGCAAATCTTTTCTGAACATTTTCAAATTTCACAACATCCTTCTGATAGGAAGGAGACCAGAATAGTGCGCAATGTGCCAAAAGTGGCCTAACCAATGTCCTGTACAGCTGCAACATGACCTCCCAACGCCTGTACTCAATACTCTGACTAATAAAGGAAAGCATACCAAACGCCTTCCTCACTATCCTATCTACCTGCGACTCCACTTTCGAGGAGCTATGAACCTGCACTCCAAGGTCTCTTTGTTCAGCAACATTCCCTGTGTGTTTAAGTCCTGCTAAGATTTGCTTTCTCAAAATGCAGCACCTCACATTTATCTGAATTAAACTCCATCTGCCACTTCTCAGCCCATTGGCCCATCTGATCCAGATCCTGTTGTAATCTGAGATAACTCTCTTCGCTATCCACTACACCTCCAATTCGGTGTTATCTACAAACTTACTAACTGTATCTCTTATGCTCGCATCCAAATCATTTATGTAAATGACAAAAAGTAGAGGATCCAGCACCGATCCTTGTGGCACTCCACTGGTCACAGGCCTCCACTCTGAAAAACAACCCTTCACCATCACCCTGTGTCTTCTATCTTTGAGCCAGTTCTGTATCCAAATGGCTAGTTCTCCCTGAATTCCATGAGATCTAACCTTGCTAATCAGTCTCCCATGGGGAACCTTGTCGAATTCCTTACTGAAATCCACATAGATCACATCCCCTGCTCTGCCCTCATCAATCCTCTTCGTTACTCCTTCAAAAAACTCTAACAATTTTGTGAGACATGGTTTCCCACACTTGTCTGACACGAACAGTATTTCAAGTTCTATCCAAGATATAATAATTAGACACCTCATTGTACTGGGTTGAAAAGGTTTCATATGAATTAAATTTCTTTTCTCTGGATTTTTCAGATAATAGTACTTGGAAAGATGTGTCTTTCGTTTCTGTATTTTTAATCGTGGACTGAAAGTTGGAAAGTAACTTAAAAGTCAAGAATTACTTCGAGGACTGTAGCATATTTTGAAAATAAGGAAAGACACAGTAGTTATGAGCTATGTTCACACAGCTGCTTGTTCAAACAATAGTTGAAGTGTAGTTTGCAGATCAGTTGGACCCTTGGGGTATGTACAACAGCAAGCAGCTGATTGGTCACTAAACTCGTGACCAGGATTTGTCTGCCTGCCAGTAATTATCTGATTAGGTCTCAGGTAGCGAAACAACTTAGGCCTGTGAATAAGTGAGGGAAAAGCTTTCAGACTAATGTTCCCTCTAAGTTACTTTCTGATGTGCGGGCCTCTCAGGCCGGGAACCACAGCAACCTCCAGATCTAGAAGTCAATGTCATGATCACTTCTGAATACAATTCCTGTGAACAGCAACTTTGCACCAGTCGTATGCACATCCAGCTGCACAGATTAAAGGCAACATTGTTAGTTAAGGGTGGCACAGTGTCTTAGTGGTTAGCACTGCTGCCTCACAGTTCCAGGAGCTGGGTTCAATTCCAGCCTCGGGCCACTGTGTGTAATTTGCACATTCCCCTGTGTCTGCGTGGGTTTCCTCCCACAATCCAAAGATGTGCAGGTTAAATGAATTGGCTACAGTGTTCGGGGATGTGTAGCTTGGTGCATTTTTCATGGGTATATGTAGAGGAATGGCTTTGGGTGGGATGCTCTTTGGAGAGTTAGTGTGGTATTGTTGGGCCTAGTGGCCTTTTCCACACTGTAGGGGTTCTAAAGTTCATTGCCTCAGATCATCATAGAATCATAGAGATGTACAGCATGGAAACAGACCATTCAGTCCAACCCGTCCAGGCCGACCAGATATCCCAACTCAATCTAGTCCCACCTGCCAACACCCGGCCCAAATCCCTCCAAACCCTTCCTATTCATATACCCATTCAAATGCCTCTTAAATGTTGCAGTTGGACCAACCTCCACCACATCCTCTGGCAGCTCATTCCATACACGTACCACCATATGTCTTCTACCTTTGAGCCAGTTCTGTATTCAAATGGCTAGTTCTCCCTGTATTCGTGAAAAAGTTGCCCCTGAGGTCTCTTTTATATCTTTCCCCTATCACCCTAAACCTATGCCCTCTAGTTCTGGACTCCCCGATCTTAGGGAAAAGACTTTGTCTATTTATCCTATTCATGCCCCTTATGATTTTGTAAACCTCTATAGGGTCACCCCTTAGCCTCCGACGCTACAGAGAAAACAGCCCCAGCCTGTTCAGCCTCTCTCTACAGCTCAAATCCTCCAACCCTGCCAACATCCTTGTAAATCTTTTCTGAACCATTTCAAATTTCACATCTTTCTGCTAGGAAGGAGACCAGAATTGTACGAAATATTCCAACAGTGGCCTAACCAATGTCCTGTACAGCTGCAACATGACCTCCCAACGCCTGTACTCAATACTCTGATTAATAAAGGAAAGCATACCAAATGCCTTCTTCACTATCCTATCTACCTGCGATTCCACTTTCAAGGAGCTATGAACCTGCGCTCCAAGGTCTCTTTGTTCAGCAACATTCCCTGTGTGTATAAGTCCTGCTAAGATTTGCTTTCCCAAAATGCAGCACCTCACATTTATCTGAATTAAACTCCATCTGCCACTTCTCAGCCCATTGGCCCATCTGGACCAGATCCTGTTGTAATCTGAGGTAACCCTCTTCGCTGTCCACTGCGCCTCCAATTTTGGTGTCATCTGCAAACCTACTAACTGTACCTCTTATGCTCGCATCCAAATCATTTATGTAAATGACAAAGAGTAGAGGGCCCAGCACCAATCCTTGTGGCACTCCACTGGTCACAGGCCTCCACTCTGAAAAACAACCCTCCACCACCACCCTCTGTCTTCTACCTTTGAGCCAGTTCTGTATCCAAATGGCTAGTTCTCCCTGTATTCCATAAGATCTAACCTTGCTAATCAGTCTCCCATGGGGAACCGTATTGAATGCCTTACTGAAGTCAATATAGATTGCATCTACTGCTCTGTCCTCATCAATCTTCTTTGTTATTTCTTCAAAAAACTCAACCAAGTTTGTGAGACATGATTTCCCACGTACGAAGCCATGTTGACTATCCCTAATCCGTCCTTGCCTTTCCAAATACATGCGCATCCTTTTCCTCAGGATTCCCTCCAACAACTTGCCCACCACCGAGGTCAGGCTCACCTGGCTTGTCCTTACGGCCCTTCTTAATCAGTGGCACCACATTTGCCAACCTCCAGTCTTCTGGCACCTCATCTGTGACTATTGATGATACAAATATCTCAGCAAAAGGCCCAGCAATTACTTCTCTAGCTTCCCACAGAGTTCTCCACCTTTAATTATTTCAAGACATCCAGCATTTCCTCCTCTGTAACATGGACATTTTGCAAGATGTCACCATCTATTTCCCTGCAATCTATATATTCATTATCATTTTCCACAGTAAATACTGATGCAAAATATTCATTTAGTATCTCCCCCATTTTCTGTGGCTTCACACAAAGGCCGCCTTGCTGATCTTTGAGGGGCCCTATTCTCTCCCTAGTTACCCTTTTGTTCTTAATATATTTGTAAAAACCCTTTGGATTCTCCTTAATTCTATTTGCCAAAGCTATCTCATGTTCCCTTTTTGCCCTCCTGATTTCACTCTTAAGTATACTCCTACTTCCTTTGTACTCTTCTAAGGATTCACTCTATCTATCCTGTCTCTCCCTTACATATGCTTCCCTCTTTTTCTTAACCAAACCCTTAATTTCTTTAATCAGCCTTCCCTTTCACCGGGACAGGAATATCCTTTCTCTGGATTCTGGTTATCTAATTTCTGAAGGCTTCCCATTTTCCAGCTGTCTCTTTACTTGCAACCATCTGCCTCCAATCAGCTTTCAAACATTCTTGCCTAATACCGTCAAAATTGGCCTTTCTCCAGTTTAGAACTTCAACTTTTAGATCTGGTCTCTCCTTTTCCATCACTATTTTAAAACAAATAGAATTATGGTCGCTGACCCCAAAGTGCTCCCCCACTGACACCTCAGTCACCTGCCCTGCCTTATTTCCCAAGAGGAGGACAAGTTTTGCACCTTCTCTAGTAGGTACAACCACATACTGAATCAGAAAATTGTCTTGTACACACTTAAGAAATTCCTCTCCATCTAAACCTTTAACACTATGGCAATCCCAGTCGCTGTTCGGAAAGGTAAAATCCCCTACCATAACTCCCCTATTATTCTTACAGATAGCTGAGGTCTCCTTACAAGTTTGGTTCTCGATTTCCCTCTGACTATTGGGGGTCTATAATACAATCCCAATAAGATGATCATCCCTTTCTTATTTCTCAGTTCCACCCAAATAACTTCCCTGGATGTATTTCCGGGAATATCCTCCCTCAGCACAGCTGTAATGCTTTCCTTTATCAAAAATTGCCACTCCCCCTCCTCTCTTGCCTCCCTTTCTATCCTTCCTGTAGCATTGTTTCCTGGAACATTAAGCTACCAGTCCAGCCCATCCCTGAACCATGTTTCTGTAATTGCTATGATATCCCAGTCCCATATTCGTAACCATGGCCTGAGTTCATCTGCCTTCCCTGTTAGGCCTCTTGCATTGAAATAAATGCAGTTTAATTTATTAGTCCCTACCTGCCCTGCCTGTTTGACTCACTTCTGTTCTCAACTGTACCAGTCTAAGATTGATCTCTTTCCTCACTATCTCCCTGGGTCCCACCCCCCCACCTTACTAGTTTAAATCCTCCCAAGCAGTTCTAGCAAATTTCCCTGCCAGTATATTGGTCCCCTTCCAATTTATGTGCAATCAGTCGTTCTTCTACAGGTCACTTCTCCTCCAAAAGAGATTCCAATGATGCAAAAATGTGAATCCTTCTCCCATACACCAGCTCCTCAGCTATGCATGATATAAGTGTAGCTTGGAAAGACATAGCTGTGAGGGTTGATTTTAATGGTGAGTTTGAAAATATTTAAAGCCAGTTAAATACTTTAAGTTACTATTCTGCCTTAAAACGTTTCCATCCCTTACTGAGGTCCTGTGTGCTTCTGTAAGGCAGTAGGGTTCATATGAATTTGTAAAGCATTACTTTTACTGGTCTATTCAAAATACACATTGACACAATGTTTGAAAGGAACGTTTTGAAGATGTCTGAGGGATTTATTAACTATGCTGCAGAATTACTGAGATGGAGATAGAATCTGATGGCATTTCTCAATTTCAATAAGTTATGACAGAATCCTCCAAGCATGGATATCACAAGCTGCAGGCATGTGTGATATCTTTGACCACACTGTAGAAGCTTCAATGGTTCATAAGACCACAAGACGAAGGAGTGTCAATTGGAGACCAGTTGGTCCTCTGAGTTTGCACTGTCATTCAATGAGATCACAATTAATCTCCACCAACTCCACCAACAAATTCCACCTCAACTCCACCAACCTGTCTTTCCTCTATAACTCTTGATTCCCTTACTGATTAAAAACCTGTCTATCTCAGCATTGATCTTACTTAATGGCCCTACCTCAATAGCCTTCGGTGGTAAATTATTCCTTGATTTCATTGCACAAAATGAAGAAATTACTTATACTCTGTGCCTTAACCCCTTCCTGGGAGTTGTGCCATCTGGTCCTTGACTCTGCCACCAGGGGGAATATTGTCTCCATATTCACCAAGTCAAGCTCTTCAAGATTCTTATATGTTTCAATAAGGGGTCCTTTCATTCTCTGAAATGCCAATGAATTGAAATCCACCCGACTCAACCTCTCTTATGAAATTCCCACACTTTCAGAATCAATCCAGTAAATCCTCTCTGGACTGTGTCCAGTAGCAATATATCTTTCCTCAAATAAAGGGACCAAACCTGTTTACAGTGTTCCAGCTGTGGTCGGACTAGTGCATTGTTCTCTCTAACAGTCTTCCCTATATTAAGACTCCATTACCTTCAAAATAAATGTCAACATTCCATTTGCCTTCCTTATTAACCACTGAACATGCACACTAGATATCTGTGATTTATGCCTGAGGATCCTTAAATCCCTCTGTGCCGGACGTTTCTGCAGGCTTTCTCAATTTAAATAATATTCAGCTCCTTGATTGCACCTCACAAAATCCAGAACCTCACATTTTCCTACATTATATTCCATCTTCAAAGTCACTTAACTCATCTATTCCCACTATTGACTCATTTTATCATCCTCACTGCATGTCTTTCCATCTACTTTTCTCTCATCTGCAACCTTGGTGATATTACATTCATTTCCCTCATCAAGTCACCAATATATACTGTAAACAATGCTTACCCCAATACTGATTACTGTGGCACTCTATACCTCCATTGGTCCAATTGTCCATCCTCTATTTGTTAGCCAATCCTCTTGTCTATATTAATATATTACCCCCAATGCCATGGGATTTTATCTTATTAAAGGACGATATCAAATGCCTTTTTTGGAAATCCAAATATATTACAGCTACTTTGTCTCTCCTGTTTGTTACCTGCTCAAAGAACTGCAATAAGTTTGTCAGGTATGGTTTTGACTTCATGCTTGATTATATAAGATGCATTTTGAAAAGCTCTGCTATTACACCCTTTCACATTTTCCCAATGGCAGGCAATTAGTTCACCAACTTATAATTATGTTTTTCTCTGCCTCCTTCATTTTTAAAAAAGGATGTTACATTTTTCAGTTTTTGAATTGTCTGGCACTTCTCCAGAATTGAAGGATTCTTGGAAGATTGATACCAGTGCACCCATTATCTCTGTAACTATTCTCTTTAATATCCTGGGGTGCATCTTATCAGCTCCAGAGACTATTACCCTTTGGCTTTATTAGTCTCCCTAGTCTTTTATTTCTGTAATAGCTATTGGAAATATTTTGCATTCTTTTAGCCCCTTATTTAGCATTTTTGTAATACAAATAATGTTCTCTACCATGAAGACTGATGCAAAGTTTTTATTCAACTCATCACTGTCCATATCCTCATTCCCCAGCCTGATTCCCTAAGGGCTTATATTCACTGTGGCCTTTCTCATTCTTTTTAAATATTTAAATAATCTCTATTGTCCATTTATAGAAGACTTGCTAGCTTGTTCTCATACTTTATTTCCGTACTCTATTATTTTTGGGTCATCCTTTGCTGGCTTTTAAAACTTTTCCAATCCTTTGGATTACCTCTTTCTTACAAACACACTTGAAGTAACTCCACAGAGGTCCCTATCCCAACACCAAGTCTCCCTTTATTTACACATAAGTTTAGTGCTGCCTCATTCAGAGTCAGGTACCATAGTTTTCTGTATCACTGACACTCACTCTTTTCAAATGTCAGCCAGGGCTCCCTGATTGGACCAGATTAACAGCCCCAGTCATGGAATTCGTATTTTATGAAGTCCTGCTGGCTGACCTTGTTGCAATCACTCTACTTCTGACTCACTGGAACATGTATTTATTGTGAGTCATACACTATTTTCTTCAAATTTGACCATTATTCCTTAACCTTCTTTGTTGCTAAACTCCTTTTCCAATGCATTCCAGCTAACTCTGCCCTCACTTGTATGTAATAACTCAAACTCAAGTTTAGCACAGTTGTTGCTCATCTAAGCTTCGCCCTGTCAAACTGAAATGTTAGATTTTACCAGTTTGTGGTGAATATTCTCGAGGGATCTTTGACTCTGAGATAATTTATTAAATCAGATTCATTACACATTGCCAGATGCAAATTATCCCTTGTTAGATCCATGGCATATTGTTCTTTAAAGTGTGGCACTAGAAAAAGAGCAGCAGGTCAAGCAGCATCTGAGAAGCAAGAGAGTCGACAGATTGGGCTTAACCCTTCATCAGGATGGGGATGAAACATCAACTCTCTTGCTCCTCCAATGCTGCCTGACCTGCTATGTTTTTGCAGTGCCACACTTTATCGACTCTAACTTCACCAGAATCTGCAGTCCTCACCATCTCTGAATTGTATATTGTCCTTTTCCCAAATACACTCTATGAATTCTTCCTCAGGGCTGCCTTTGCCAATTTGATTTTCCCAATCTACATTAAGATTAAAATCATCTGTGATTAATGTACTAACATTTTTATATGCCCTCATTATCTCCTGATTTATTCTCTTTCTTACAGAAAAGCCTCTGTTAAGGGCCAATAGACCGCTTCCATCAATGTTTGCCGATGTTATTTCATATCTTCATCCAAATAGTTTCTACATCATCCATTCAAGATCATTTCCTACTATTCCATTTATTCCATCCCCAACTAGAAGGGGACTCTACTGCCCCTTCCTTCCTATCTGCTCTTTTGAAACTTTTTCTTGCTTTGATCTCTTCATGAGCATATCCCCACAACTGTGATAAAATCATACCCATTAAACTCTCTATGCTGTTAATTTAGTTATTTCATTCCAAATCATTCAAGAAAAGAACCATTAATTTTGATCTCTTACTATTATTTCCCCCTTTGACCTTCTCTGCTGCTCTTTTTTTGTCTTTGCACACTCTAGCTCTTCTTGCCCCACTCTCGGTACTATTATTGAAACAGCTATCTTGAAATTCTACCATATCTCTTTGTTTATAAGCAGACATTTCCTCTCTCCCTCACCATCCAAACAGTCCCACCTCTTGGTCTACAACAGCCTCTGTCTCGGTTAAGTTCACCTGACTCTGACCCCAGTACAGGTCATATGATGTCCATCTGACCAAGCAGCTGACTTCTAACCCAGTACAGTGTCTGAGAAACTGAAACCCATTCCACTCATATTACTCTTTGCTCATAGCACATTATTACCTTTTGATATTTTAACTCAACTGCAACCTATTCAATTCCTTAGACTTGGGCGTTTCGTGGGGGTTTGTGTTATTTCCTCCTTGTTTACCATTTAAATGAAAACCCAAGCCTCTTATGACTTCAGAGTCTGTACCTGTCTCCGCTAATTCTCAATAAAATGCCAGCAAATAACAACAAAAACCAGGACATTTATGTGGTATCACACCAGCTGTTCCCAACATGTTCCTTCATGTGTCAAAAGTTCTACTTCAGTCTGCTATAAGGTCTCAGCGAAGGCTTTGAGCCTCTTTCTCTACAGTAAGAAGGTGAGACAGATCCTACATATTATTGCTTTCACTTGCAGCACCTCTAAACATGGCAGATTGTTCTGATCCAGGAAAGAGTTTGTTAATTAAGTCTCCGATTTCACAAGTCATCCACTTACCTAAGGTCATACCCTGGCATTTGTTTGACATGAGAGTGACTTGTCACTTGTCAGCCCAAGTCTAGATATTGTCCCATATTGCATTTGAACATGGACTGCTTCAGTATTGGAAGAGTCATGAAAGGTGCTAAACATTGTGCAATCATCAGTGAACTTCCCCAACACTGACATTGTAATGGAGGGAAGGTCATTGGTGAAGCAGCTGAAGATGATTGAGCCCAAGATACTACCCTGAAGAACTCCTGCAAAGATGTCCTGAAGCTGAGATGACTGATCTCCAACAAACATCTTCCTATGTGCAACATATGACTTCAACCAGCAGAGAGTTTGCCCATTGACTCCTTGTTTGCTATGGTTCCTTGATACAACACTAGGATGAATACAGCATGGATGTCAAGTGTTGTCAACATCACCTCACTGCTAGAATTCACCACTTTTGTCCATGTCTGATCCAATGTTGCAACGAGGTCAGGAGCTGAGTGGCCTTTGCGGATTCCAAACTGGGCGCCACTGAGCAGGTTATCGCTGAGCAGGTGCTGCTTGATAGCACTGTTCATGACACCTTCCACAACTTTACTGATGATTGCGAGTAGTCTGATAGAGGGGTAGTTGGCTGGGCCGAATTTGTCTTGTTTTTTGTGTATGGAACATGCCTGGGAAATTTTCCACACTATCAGGTAGATGCCAGTGTAGTAACTGGACTAGAAGAACTTGGTTTACAGAGCAGCAGGTTCTCAAACACAAGTCTTCAGTACTACTGCTGAAATGACGTCAGGACTCATAGCCATTACAGTATCCAGTGACTTCAAGATATCATGCAAAGTGAATCGAGTTGGCTGAAGACTAGTATCTGGGATACTGGCGACCACCAGAGGAGGCCAAGATGGCTCATCTACTCAGCATTTCTGGCTGAAGATTCCTGAAAATGCTTCAGCCTTATCTTTTGCATTGATGTGTTGGGCTCTTCCATCATTGAGGATGGGGATATTTGTGAAACTTCCTCCTTCAGTGAGTTGTTTCATTGTCCATCACTATTCACAGATGGGTGTGGCAGGACTGCACAACTTAGATCTGATCTGTTGGTTATGTGATCACTTAGTTCTGTTTATCACTTGCTGTTTATGGTTTTGGCATGCAACGAGCCATAGGTTCATCAGGCTGACACCTTACTTTCAGGTATTCCTGGTGCTGCTTTTGGCATGCCTCCTGTAGTCTCCATTGAACCAGGGTTGATCCCCTGGCTTGACGGTAATGGTTGAGTGGGGGATCTGCCAGGTGATGAGTTTGCACATTGTGCTTGAGTAGAATTCTGCTACTATTGATGGGCAACAGTGTCTCATGGATGCCCAATCTTGATTTGCTAGATCTTTTGGAAGTCTGTCCCATTTAGCACAAGTGTTAGTGCCACCCACAACACAATGGAGGGTATTCTCAATGAGAAGACAGACCTTTTTCTCCACAAGCACTGTGTGGTGCTCACTCTTAATGATACTGTCACGGACAGATGCATCTGCAGCTGTCAGATTGGTGAGAATGAGGTCAAGTTTGTGTTTCCCTTTTGTTGGTCCCCCTACCACCTACTGGATCCAGTTTAGCAGGTATGTCCTTTAGGATCCAAACAGCTCAATCACTAGTGTGAGCCACTGTTGGTGGCAAACATTGTAATCTCCCATTGCACCCTTGCCACCTTAGGGCTTCCCCCAAGCATTGTTCAACATGGAGTGGTACTGATTCATCTGCACAAGGAGGATAGTACTTGGTAATCAGCAGGATGTTTCCTTGCCCATGATTAACCTGGAGCCATGAGACTTCATGTGTTCCTGAATCAATGCTAAGGACTCCAACAGCAACTCCTTCTGGACTTTATATCACTGTGTCACCAGTCTGCTGGGTCTGTTCTGCTGGTGAGACAGGACATAACCAGGGATGGTGATAGTAGAGTCTGGCACATTCTCTACTGAAAATGTGTTGCTGGAAAAGCGCAGCAGGTCAGGCAGCATCCAAGGAACAGGAGATTCAATGTTTCAGGCATAAGCCCTTCTTCAGGAATGCCCGAAACGTCGAATCTCGTGTTCCTTGGATGCTGCCTGACCTGTTGCGCTTTTCCAGCAACACATTTTCAGTTCTGATCTCCAGCATCTGCAGTCCTCACTTTCTTCTCTGGCACATTCTCTGTCAAGTATGATTCCATAAGTCAGACTGTTGCTTGATTCATTTGTGAGATTGTTCTCCTTAGTTTGGCACCACTCCCAGATGTTCTAGATTAATGCCTACTCATCGATGGATGTCCACCAGCTCAATCCTGGCCACCCATAATGACAACTACGATTGAAAGATTTTTCCAATGGCATTCCCAATATTTGTGCCAGAACACTACCTCGGAATGGTGGTGTTGTATTGCTTTTAATCCATTGAGGATACTAGGGTTGGTTCCATGTCAGTTGATGCAGACTCTGTGGTACAGTTCACTTTGAATTTAAACATGTAATTTACTTTCACTGTCTCATATACTGGGTGAGGACACCTAACTGTGGAGCCACTGATACTATACAGTTCCAGAGTAGTCACTAGCTTTTGATGTGCTTTCATAGAACATAGAACATAGAAAATTACAGCGCAGTACAGGCCCTTTGGCCCTCGATGTTGCGCCGATCCAAGCCCACCTAACCTACACTAGCCCACTATCCTCCATATTCCTATCCAATGCCCGTTTAAATGCCCATAAAGAGGGAGAGTCCACCACTGTTACTGGCAGGGCATTCCATGAACTCACGACTCGCTGAGTAAAGAATCTACCCCTAACATCAGTCCTATACCTACCACCCCTTAATTTAAAGCTATGCCCCCTCGTGTCACATCTTAATGATGCGGTAGCTTAACTGCTTTCATTAATGCATTTACTACGACTTCATGTTGCACTGCTCCTCCACCTGAGCTAGTATACCCTCTCCTACTCCAGGCTGCCATATGATCAAGCACAACTCAAACAAGATGTTCACTTCTGTATAAAGACAGGTTAGCATACGCACTGTCACTGACAAGGCCTCCAAGAGTGATAACAATTCTGCCATTTGGATGCCATTTGTCTTGATAGTTTCCATTCCAGTAATGTCCCTCCTCTTCATTTATAATTGCCTACCCATGAGTTGTTTTGCAGTCCTGCCACCCATCAGCTGTGAATGATGGTGGATAACTAAGGCTAAGGCAGAGCTAAGCAATTCCACAATTAGCAGATCAGATCTGGCTGAAGATTGTTGCAAAAGCTTCAACCTTATATATTACACTGATTCGCTCAGCTCCCCTCTCATTGACAGTTGGGATGTTTGTGGAACCTCACCTTCTATGACTTGTTTATCTATCACTATCATTCATAGTTGGAGATGGCATGACTGCAGTGTGCAGATCGGATCTGTTGGCTATGGAACTGCTTAGCTCTATCACTTGCTGATTATGCTGCTTGGGATGTAAGTAAACCTGGTTTGTAGCTTCACTGGGTTAACACCATATTTTTAAGTATTCATGGCAATGGCTCCTGGCATACCCTCCTGCCCTCACTGACCCAGGATTGATTCCCTGATTCGATGGTAATGGCCAGGTGGTGAATATGCCAGATCATGGAGTTACAGGTTGTGTTTGAGTACAATCCTGCTGCTGCTAATCGCCCATATCACCTCATGTGTGCCAGTTTCATGTTACTAGATCTGTACTCATTCTATCTAATTGAGCACGGTGTTAGCACCACTCAACACAATAGTGGGTGTCTTCAATGTAACACCAGAACTTTCTCTCCACACGGACTGTGCGGCGATCACTTATCAATATGGAAATAACAATTGATGTAGAAGTGAAAAGTGTCTGCATAAATGTGTTGAAATGAATAACGTCCTTCTGCGACCTCAACTCTTTGTAATTTTGTGAAGGGATAGCACTTCATTGGAAAGTAATTGAAATAACAATTTATCCAGTTTGTCGAGGATTGATTTCCGACTGCAAACAAAAGTAGTTTAATCATTAGCAAGATAACACTGCTTGAACTGATTATGACACTCCTTTGGAAAAAGGGAGCATTAAATCATCAACAAAAATCAACACACATTTCATAACAATAAACCATTTCCTCAGAAACACATTTGCATGTTTCAAGACTTAAATCAAGCATTACCTTGGCTTCTTTTGTTACATAACAATCCAACAATCATAACAAGAGCATCTTACTCAAGGAACATGTTTGCGAGCATTGCATCGAACTGTAGTGTGGCTGACAGTCATAACAATCATATACACGTTCACATTTAAAGTTAAAAACCTGAAAAAGGTTAAACAAGATGTGTCTGTCATATAGGAACAACAGTGGGCAAAAAAATTCAGCAAATAACAAACGAATGTATTTTTTAAATTCTCAAATATGAATGGAAAATAAATACCCAGATAATGACAACAACATCCTATGAACAGTTTAAAACATTTTTTATTGGGATTCTTTATTAGACTTGATGCAACTGAGTGGCTTAATAGCCGATGTCTCCATTTATAATTCCCCAACCTGCATTTCTGTCTCCTCTAATTCTTTTTCAACTTTCCCTTCAACTTCCGTTTACCAAATATTGACTGGGAGTACGAGTACTATAGATGGGTAAGTTTTTATCCAGTGTTTGCAGGAGGGCTTCCTGACACAGTATGTAGACAGGCCAACAAGGGGCGAAGCCACATTAGATTTGGTACTGGGTAATGAGCCCGGCCAGGTGTAAGACTTGGAAGGAGGTGAGCACTTTGGTGATAGTGATCACAATTCTGTTATGTTTACTTAAGTGATAGAAAGGGATAGGTGTATACCACTGGGCAAGAATTACACCTGGGGGAAATGCTATTACGATGCGATTAGGCGAGATTTAGGAAAATAGGATGAGGAAGGAAACTGCAGGGGATAGGCACATTAGAAATGTGGAGCTACTTCAAGGAAAATCTCCTGAGTGTCCTAGATAAGTATGGGTACCTGTCAGGCAGGGAGGAAGCTATAGAGCACAGGAGCCATGGTTTCTCTGGTCAAGAGGAAGAAGGCGGCTCATGTTAGGATGAGATGGGAAGGAAGTGGAATCTCTGGTCAAGAGGAAGAAGAAGGCTCATGTTAGGATGAGATGTGAAGGCTCAGTTAGGGCACTTGAGGGTTACAAGATAGCCAGGAAAGACCTAAAGAAAGAGCTCAGAAGAGCCAGGAGGAGACATGAGAAGTTGTTGGCGGATAGGATCAGGGTAAGCCCTAAGGCTTTCCATAGGTATTTAAGGAGTACAAGAATGACGAGAGTAAGATTAGGGTCAATCAAGGATAATAGTGGGAAGTTGTGTGTGGAGTCAGAGGAGATAGGGGAAGCACTAAATGAATATTTTTCGACAATATTCACTCTAGAAAACGACAATGTTGTCGAGGAGAATACTAAGATACAGGCTACTAGACTAGGTGGGATTATGGTTCACAAGGAAGAGGTATTAGAAATCCTGCAGAGTGTGAAAATAGATAAGTCCCCTGGGTTGGATGGATTTATCCTAGGATCCTCTGGGAAGCCTGCGAGGAGATTGCCGAGCCTTTAGCATTGATCTTTAAATCGTCATTGTCTACAGGAATAGTGCCAGAAGACTGGATGATAGCAAATGTGGTTCCCCTGTTCAAGAAGGGGAGTAGAGACAATCCTGGTAATTATAGACCAGTGAGCCTCACTTCAGTTGTTGATAAAGTGTTGGAAAAGGTTATAAGAGATAGGATTTATAATTATCTAGAAAAGAATAATTTGATTAGGGATAGTCAGCATGGTTTTGTGAAGGGTAGGTCGTGCCTCACAAACCTTATTGAGTTCTTTGAGAAGGTGACCAAACAGGTAGATGAGAGTAAACTGGTTGATGTGGTATATATGGATTTCAGCAAGGCGTTCAATAACATTCCCCACAGTAGACTATTGTACAAAATGCGGAAGAATGGGATTGTGGGAGATATAGCAGCTTGGATCAGTAATTGGCTTGCTGAAAGAAGACAGAGGGTGGTGGTTGATGGGAAATGTTCATCCTTGAGTCCAGTTACTAGTGGTGTACCGCAAGGGTCAGTGTTGGGTCCACTGCTGTCCGTCATTTTTATAAACGACCTGGATGAGGGTCTAGAAGGGTGGGTTAGTAAATTTGCAGACGACACTAAGCTTGGTGGAGTTGTGGATAGTGACGAAGGATGTTGTAGGTTACAGAGAGACATAGATAAGCTGCAGAGCTGGGCTGAGAGGTGGCAAATGGAGTTTAATGCGGACAAGTGTGAGGTGATTCACTTTGGTCGGAGGAACAGGAATGCAAAGTACTGGGCTAATGGTAAGATTCTTGGCAGTGCAGATGAGCAGAGAGATCTCGGTGCCCAGGTACACAGATCCTTGAAAGTTGCCACCCAGGTTGACAGGGTTGTTAAGAAGGTATTCAGTGTTTTAGCTTTTATTAATAGAGGGATCGAGTACCGGAACCATGAGGTTATGCTACAGCTGTACAAAACTCTAGTGCAGCCACACTTGGAGTATTATGTACAGTTTCTGGTCACTGCATTACAAGAAGGATGTGGAAGCTTTGGACAGGGTGCAGAGGAGATTTACTAGGATGTTGCCTGGTATGGAGGGGAGGTCTTACGAGGAAAGGCTGAGGGACTTGAGGCTGTTTTTGTTGGAGAGAAGGTTGAGAGGTGGCCTAATAGAGACATATAAGATAATCAGAGGGTTAGATAGAGTGGACAGGGAGAGCCTTTTTCCAAGTATGGTGACGGCGAGCACGAGGGAGCATAGCTTTAAATTGAGGGGTGATAGATATAGGACAGATGTCAGAGGTAGTTTCTTTACTCAGAAAGTAGTGAAGGTATGGAATGCTTTGCCTGCAACGATAGTAGATTCGCCAACTTTATGTACATTTAAGTTGTCATTAGACAGGCATATGGACGAACATGGAATAGTGTAGGTTAGATGGGCTTCAGATTGGTATGACAGGTCTGCACAACATCGAGGGCCAAAGGGCCTGTACTGCGCTGGAATATTCTATGTTCTATGTTTTTCCTTTAGTTACCCATAGAAGTCTGTTTCTAATTGTGCTCTTCTTTGTTTGTAGCCCTCCCTCTGGCTTTTACTGTGAAGATCAATTTCTCTCCAGGTAACAAAATGGTTTCGCACTCGGTTCATCTGCTACTTGAGGTGACTCTCAGGTTCCTTGTGTTCAACAATTCGACAATGCTATGTCTGGTATGCAAAACAATTTCTCCCATCATTATATTTGGCTTCAACCCGTAGCTGTCCATGTGGCACAGTCTATAGTGGCGACATGTCAGGGCAGTGCTTTCATCTATGGGAATTGTTGGGTGGAAAAGATCCTCCAGCTTTTATCCATTTCCCACTCTCCAGAGCTAATACTGCACTCGAGTAACTTTACCTTACAACGGAATGCTAATGCAGAGCATATTGTCCAGCAATCCTCCACAAAGTGGCTTGTCTTCCCAATTAAGTAAACAGTCTTGTTGCTCATCATGGTTGATGCTCTCTCACTTCCACAGCACACCCCAACTCCTACCATGTCAGAGTTTTTGGAGTCATTGAATCATTGTGCTTTACAGCACAAAGGAGTCCTTTTGGTCCATCATTTACACACTGCTCATCAACCATTCAAATCCCAATCCCATGTTTCAGCACTTTGCCCAAATGCTCTGGCATTTCAAGCCTTCATCTATTAATATAGAAAAGTCTGAGGGGTTGTGCCTCTACCTCCCTTCAGGGCAATGAGTTCCTCATATCCACAACTCCCTCTGTGGAAAGATTTTCTTCCTTTCCCCTCCAAATGTCCTGCTGATTACTGACCCTTCTACTAAGAGGAACGATTGTCCCTATCTACCATCGGAACATTGCACACTTCAATCAGGTTGACACCTCATTTTTAGGCATGCCCAGTGCTGCTCCTGGCATGCCCTCCTGCACTCTCCATTGACCCAGGGTTGATACACTGGCTTGATTGTAATGGTTGAGTGGGGAAATGCTGGGTGATGGCATTGCAGTTTGTGTTTGACTACAGCTGCTGCTGCTAAAAGTCCACAGATTAAGTCTATCAGCTATGTCCTTTAGGACCTGTCCAGTTCAGTCAGTAATGCCCGCTGCTGAGGCAGTCGTGGTGATGGACATTGACACCTTCACATCCAGACTAGGTTCTGTGACATTGTCCCCAATTCTTCTTCAAAATGGAGTACAGCATGGAGGATAATTCGTGATTCGTGAGCTCAGAGAGGGTTGAAATGTGCAGACTACACTTGGTATTCAACAGAAAATTTCCTGTCCACATTTGGCCTGATGCTATGATATCTAATGAGACCAGAGTTAATGTTAACAACTCTCAATACATCTGTCCTTACGATGGGATGGGAAACGTGCGGGGCTGATGCAATTTCAGTTTTTTGCAGCTTTTCAGTAAAGAAGTGAGCATTACTTGACGTAAATTAAAGTTCTCTTAACTTACAGAAAAAATTATTTCTCCCTGTGTGTTTGTGAACGTAGAAAAGACACAGTGCCATTCACAGGGAGAAAACTGGGTTAGTAAGAGATGCCAATTAGATGCCATGCTGGAAAGGATTAAAATCAGGGTGGGCATAAACCATTGAGGATAAATCTGGTATGATCACTTCTGGTAGGAACAGGAAATAATGGCCAGACATTAAACAGCTGAACTACAACAGGTGGCAAAGTAGGGCCAACCAGGTTAATTATCAGTAGAGAATATTCAAAATAATAGGATCACTGCCAACAATTCATATACATTAAGGACCCTGCATTTAGCATTGCCAGTCAGGAAACTGACCATATTGTGTGCAAAAGCAAGGTGGAAGCCAATGACTATTTGAAGTACAGCAATTGTGTCTGAAATTCGCCTGAGGGTCAGATCCAACATTAGTATGGTGAACATACAAATTTGCAGTAGATTGTCACTGATGGCAAGGGTACAGAGACTGTGCTAAGGCTGAAAGGAAAGGGTTTGGTATTCTCAATGTTTAACTGAAAGAAATTACACCTCGTTTGTAGTTAATTCAATAAGCTGTCAGTTTTGATTCTTTGCAGTATCAAGTAAATGTGACTTCTGACAATGCAAAGGCAACGAGTGACAGGCAATAAACACTGGCCAGTTAGCGATGCACATGTCCCACAGATGACTGAAAGAGAAATCCACAAGTGAATATTGAACTCATTGTCTGACACCACACAATAATATGGTAGTATGATGGTAGCTCAGTGGTTAGCACTGCTGCCTCACAGTACCAGGGACCAGAGCACAATTCCAGTGATTGTCTGTGTGGAGTCCTCCATAAGATCATATGACATCGGAACTGAAATTAGGCCATTCGGCCCAAGGAGCTCACTCTGCCAATCAATCATGGCTGATCGGTTTTTCAATCCCGGTTTCCTGCTTTCTCCTCGGAACATTTGATCCCCTTGGCAATCAAGAAGTTATCTTTCTCTGTTTAACTATACTCAATGACCTAGAATCCACAGCCTTCTGTGGCAATGAATTCCACAAGTTCACTACGCTCTGGCTAAAGAAGTTTCTCCTTATCTCCAATATAAAAGGTCTTCTCTTTACTCTAAGGCTCTGCCCTCAGGTTCTCATCTCTCTTACCAATGCAAACATCTTCCGAACGTGCACTCTGTCTAGGCCGTTCAGTATTCTGTAAGTTTTAATCAGATTCCCTCTCATCTTTCTAAATTTTGTCGAATATCGTTCCAGTGTCCTCAAATATTCCTCACATGTTAAGCCTTTCACTCCTGTGATTATTCTTGTGAATCTCCTCTGGACCCGCTCCAGGGCCAATATGTCTTTCCTGAGGTATAGGATCCAAAGTTGCTCACAATACTCTAAATGTAGTCTGACCAGAGCCTTATAAAGCCTCAGAAGTACATACCTGCTTTTATATTCTAGTTCTCTCAAGATGAATGACAACATTGTATCTGCATTCCTAACCACTGACTGAACCTGTAAGGTTACCTTAAGAGAAACCTGGACTAGAAATCCCAAATCCCTTTCCACTTCTGATTTCTGTATTTCCTCCCAATTTAGAAAATACCCCATGCCTCTATTTGTTCTACCATGTCTGTATGGATTTCTGCTGGATGCTCCGCTTCCTCATTTGTCGAAAGAGGAGTAGGTTAGGTGGATTGGCCATGCTAAATTGTCCATAGTGTCCAGAAACATGCAAGCTAGGTGGATTTGCCTAGCTATATGTGGGCTTATGGGGATAGGGTACAAAGCTGAGTCCGGGTGGGATGCTCTTCTGAGCGTTGGTGTAGCTTCACTGAGCCCAATTGGCTCTTTCCCCAAGGTAGGGATTCTATGAAATCTCCAAAGGCAATAAACCAACACACTGGTTGGAGAGTTTCTGCAAGCTCATGCTCACCCTCTTAAGATCAATTAGAGAATGACAATAAATGCTTGCCTAACCAGTAACACCCACAAACTGAAACAGATTGTAAAAAATGCTGAATATGGTGAAATGCCCAGTATTTGCACAGTGATTGGCTGAATGATCATTCTCATAGCCACTGTGAAACATATATTAAGGAGCAGCTGAGTCTCAGTTTTTACCTCAAACAGAGTCATAACATCGCAGCGATACCTCCAAGAGCCAGGTAAGATTCAAATAACTAATTCTTCACTTTTTTTGTAATTTGTATAAACTCTAAGTGAGTGTAAGATGAAGCATATCTCCACTATTAGAGATTGGCTTGCAATAAGATGTGAGATTGTGATTTCCTAATCAGACTTCGGTCAAATGCAATCATGCTACTTGATTTGGCTTTGAGGAATGGCACTCTGTTAGTGCAGGTTCATGGGTAGAACTATTCTCAAACTTGTTCAGTTGCAAGGATGGCTAATATTTCTGGTACAAATTTCTGGTACAGGGGCATACTTGGGGTTCTAATCATCTAAGCTTATCTGGGAATCTCCTGAAATTTCCCACAATATCTTCTTGATTTCCACTGCCATTCCCTTTCCCTTTGTTTTGGAGAATCTTTACGATCTGTTCCACTTGTACCTCCTCCATTTTTCCTACTGGAAACAGCTCAGGTTCAGCCGGGCCAGTGCGTTTAGAAAGTTATCCACCCAACTGGATTGCCAGTTCAAACTGAATGTGTTCCTCATATCTTTGTCTCTGACACTCCACAGGAGAAAGAAAAGGAAACAAATACATTTTTATTTGTTCATGAATGATTGCAGCGGGCTCTTCATTTTGAATCTTAAATTTCTGAAGATTCCAGAACAGTGCCGAGTTCACAACTCCGATCATCAGGGAATAATTTAATTATTTGGGGCGGCCCGGTGGCTCACTGGTTAGCACTGCTGCCTCACAGCGCCAGGGACCCGGTTTGATTCCAGCCTCGGGCGACTGTCTGTGTGGAGTTAGCACATTCTCCCCGTGTCTGTGTGGGTTCCCTCTGGGTGTTCCAGTTTCCTCCCACAGTCCAAAGATGTGCAGGTTAGGTGAATTGGTCATGCTAAATTGCCCATAGAGTTTGATGCATTAATTAGGGGGGATGGGTTACTCTTCGGAAAGTCAATGTGGACTAGTTGGGCCGAAGGGCCTGTTTCCACGCTGTAGGGAATTTAATCTAATTTAGTCCATGTGGATGCCAGGACATTGAGTGAATATCAGGAGAAGACAGACACATTTTTCATTAGTAATGGGTTGAAGGGTTATGGGGAACAGGCAGGAAAGGGGAAATGAAGCCAAAGTGAGATCAATCTTGATTGTATAGAATATCAAAGGAGGCTTGAGGAGCTGAATTGCCTATCACTAGTTCTAAAAACTTTTAAAGCTGCTTTTGTTCTTGAAAATAACTCTACATTCTCATTTACAGAATGGGAAACGCCTCATCAAACTTTTCAAACTCTGGAAATATAACTGTCAGAGCAAGCCCAAATGCAGGTCCTCTTCAGGCAAGCCCAGTGTAAGTTGTTCTACATATTTACCTCCAACTTAGTATAATTCTTTATAATTAACCAAGTGACAAAGTTTCAGTCAAGTTTCTTCAGCTGTTGTATTTTCACTGTCCCCTTGTCCAGGTTTAATCCTTCAAATGATTGATTATCTGAACAGCAAAAAAAGATTGCTTATTGACTATGCTTAAGTCAAATTTATTGTTTGTGGGTTTGCACAGAGATTAGGTGTGGGCTCCCTTTATCCAATTGTTTCCTTCCAGTCTATAATTCCAAGATATGATATTCAACCGTAAATGGAATTTCTATGTTGAGGAAAAAATATTTGCTATCTGTTAATGGTGCAACAATGTGTTTTACATCAATGTCAATGATAAGAATTGGCCTGATGAAGGAGCGGCGCTCCAAAAACTAGTGCTTCCAATTAAACCTGTTGGACTATAACCTGGTGCGGTGTGAGTTTTAACTTTGTATCCCCTGCAAAGCTCATGAACAGGCATGTGTTTATATTGGAATAAAGAGACCTAATCAGGGACTAGCTAATTGGGACTGTTGAGATAGGCCTGAGATTCAATTTGTCCTCTGCGGTTGAGTTTAACGCAAAGAGAAATATGAAGTAGGCTTTTGGTTGTGCAGAGCTGGAATACTACTGAAAGAGGACACGGTAAGTCAAAGCAGTTCAGCTTGAAATCATCACAACAGCTCACAAGAACATCGATAAAGTAGAAAAAAAGACAATATTTAAAATGAGTGACAGGGAAGTGCTGATTAGTTGGCTGAGTCCATTTACCAGTACTGATTATTAGTTAATCACCAGGACAAAGTGTCCAGGCTGTTTTCATCCTGTGCTGAAAAATGTGTTGCTGGAAAAGCGCAGCAGGTCAGGCAGCATCAAAGGAGCAGGAGAATTGACGTTTCGGGCATAAGCCTGAAGAAGGGGTTATGCCCGAAACGTCAATTCTCCTGCTCCTTTGATGCTGCCTGACCTGCTGCACTTTTCCAGCAACACATTTTTCAGCTCTCATCTCCAGCATCTGCAGTCCTCACTTTCTGCTAGTTGATTTCGTTTTGTTCCAGGACAAGGACAGTTTTGCACCCTTGTCTGTCCTAATTGAGGTCAGCTCTCTCAATACCAATGTGTATCAAACCATAGATCACTTTTACACTGGTCAGTGCTTTCATACACGTAACAATCAAGTAGGGTTGAACATAATGTTGAATATATCCTTGGAGATTCCATCACACGACTGCAGCCTTCATATGCCTATCCGCACTGTTCTAAATCTGGTGCCTGTGCTGGTCAAAGTTCACATCACACAAAGAGTTCGCAACTCCACAGTCAGCAAGCCTTCCTTCCCAATTTGATTTGATTGTTTTCTTTCAGAGTTAACTTGTGTTCTCTTTTACAGCCAACAAGCTGCTGACAAGACTGCCTGCATTTATATCAAAAATGATACAAATAACATCGAGCTGACTGACTCAGAGTATGTATGCTTTCTACCGTGCTGCATTTTTGTTGTAAAAAGCATAAATAAAGAAGAAATGATCAGATCAATTTGGTACAAAGTCCTTCAGATCTGCAAGGTCTTAACTTTGATTCCCTGCTTGGACTCATTTCATTAACCTCAGCCACAGCAGTGGGCTGTGTGCGCGCCAAGGGATTTCAATGTTGCTAATTGAAGGAGGAGCTGATCTGTTGTTAAGTCTGGAAAGCTAGTGCATCCAAATAAACCTGTTTGACTATAGCCTAGTGTTGTGTGAAAATCAAACACGATTAACATTGGACATGACAAAACAATATCACATAAACTCAAACACTCCCTGGCATTTGAGTAATTTTAGCCCCAGATATCCATGAGAGTACTTTTAGATGGAAAATGTCCAGACTTTTGCTAAAGCAGAATGTTTGCCATGAAATCAACCTGACTAATATCAATTCTTGGGATTGGAGATATATGACTGAATTCATTTGGTGCTCCTGAAATTAAGAATAGGGGTCCTATACAACATTGGTGGGATACAGCTTTTGTTTCAGCGCTCATTTTCTGTACCAGAATCAATATCCTTTAGATGAATTGTGATACGAAGTGCTAACCTTTTACAATTTGTAAGTTGACTTTGATGGCCTATTCTTCAGGCATCTCAACTATCCAGAACAGATGAGGACAAGAGCAGGATTGACTTCATTACCACAGTCCATGCACCCAACTCAACATGAATCTTGTCTCAAGTTTCTCACCGTCCTGCTACAAGAACAGCAATATTACTCAATGGAATTCCTCTGAATTCCATTGCTGAGTTCTCTAATTGAAACAATATAAGCTAATCAATTAATGTCTTTTCTTGTTTGCAGACATTTCATTGTGAAAGGTAAATTATTGTCAACACTGGAGAATGTTGAAAAAGGCAAAGAAAAGAAAATTTCCTTCATGGAAGGACCAGAAGAAGGTTGTGCTGGGATCCTTGGGTACCAATGTGGTGACAACCAACTGCTGGTACTCTTCTACAAACCATCCACCTACAGTGACACAGACCCTCCAGTGTGTGTTTTGAGTATTCAAGATAAGAAAGTAACACTGAATGAGAGTTTGTACAAAACCATGCTTCAGGGAGAGGCATCCTCAGGCATGATGTCCAAGAAATCAATCAGAGAAATAGAGTATCTGCAGATCCTGAAGGTTAAAAATCTCCAAATCACTTGTATGTTGGAGGATACTGATGCTATAAGTGTAACCATCAAAAATGAGAAAAGCCATAAATAACCAACATTGTTACTTTCTGTGTTGAGTCACTTAAAACATTCTAACAGTCAGTGCATTGCCTCGTTAATTCAGACTCTCAATAAAAAGATTATAAGTTAAACATGTGTGCATGTACATGTGTTGTCTGTAAGTTTCAGTGTTACCTTGTGCTATTGTCGCGCAAAACTCTCTCCTGTTTTAATTTGATCAAAAACAAAATTTCAATATACTTTCCGATCCACAAATATTTGCTCGGCTGTCCTTTTCAAAAACTCAAATACATCTTGTATTTGAAGGACGATTGTGTAATATTTCTATGGAAAGACCAGCTGCAGGGTTAAAGGAACAATCTTTGACATCCATGGAACAGCTCACCTGAAAGACAGAATCTCCACTCTACTATAGTGACAATCCCGGTTTTGTAGTCAATTCTGAATGGATCTGGAACCAACAATATTCCGGCACACAAGCAAGCACACTACAGCAACATTTGACACCCAATGATATCCAGGAACAAAAATAAATGTGCCAAATTGGAATAAATTAGCATCATAAGGATAGAAATAGATAATATAATTCAGCTGTTAAGTTTTTCTCAAGGTGTAAACTTAACACCTTGTGTTAAGTAGAGAAAGACAAGTAGAGAAAGACAAAAGTATTGAAAATAATATAACTGTTTTTCAAGTTTTTTGTGAAGATTTGTAGTTTAGATCATGGATACGGTTGATGGTTTGATCACCGAGGCTAGCAAGTTGTCATACCCAACTTTGGTCACCGTGTTCGGTAATATCATCTGTGCAACCTCTGTGAAGCAGTGTTGTAATATCCCACTTGATATTTGTATGATCCGGTTTGTGAAGGAGGATGATGTCACTTTTGATTTTGTGCTACCCTATATTAACAACATATCAGAAAAGACAAGCAGACTCCTACGACCACTAGGAATCACAATAGCACACCAACCCACAGACACACTATGTCAACTACTCACAAGGTCAAAAGACCCCAAAGCTACAACATGCAGGACCAACATAAATACAAAATCCCAAGTAACCATAAACACTGCATCAGACTGACTGGAAGAAAAATATCAATGCAGATATCAAATACCAACTAGCAGCAAAACAGCACGACCAACTCCCTCATCTCAATACACACAGTCAAGGAGGGTCAGCAACTTGACTGGGACAACGTAACCACCCTAGGACAAGCTCACCAGAGACATGCACAGGAATTCCTCGAGGCCTGGTTTTCAAAGTGAAATGCCATCAACAAGCATGTAGAAATAGACCCAAATACAAACCCCTGCAGACAAAACTAGAAACACCACCCACCTTAACAGATCACATCATGTAAGTATCAGACGGAGCAGAACAACATACTTCATGGAAGTCACACTGATGATGTTACCCAGCATGGTGACAAAATATTTGCATCACAACCCACCAGCTCAGTGAGCAAACCACAACCGCATGGTATAATTGGTTTTTAAAAGGCTTTCAATAAGGTTTCTCGCAAGGAGTTTATACGTTAGATTGATTAGAAGACATTTGAGGATTGATTAATACACAGCAAGTAGAATCAGAATGGATGGAGATTAGGACTGTTTTGGATCAGAAAGCACTGGAGGAAGTAATTTATACATCCCCACATAGTAAACAAGAAATTACTGGACCTTGTAACAACAATGTTATTGATACGGAAACTTAATCATCATTAAGTCTAGATCAAACAAATGGTGGTCAAGGAAGGTGAGTTCATAGACTGATTCAGTGAAAGTTTCTTAGAGTGCTATGTTGTGCAACCAACTATGGATAAAGCAACTTCAGATCTCATATTGTTCAATGAGGTTGCATTAATTAATAATGTCATAGTAAAGGCTCCACTGAGAAATACTGTTCATAATACAACTGAATTTTATTCCAAATATGAAAACATATCTCAATACTAAACAAGAATTGAAACAAAACAAAGCTAGTTGCATGGGTAAAAGAGGGGAACTGTCCAAGCTTGTCTGAATAAATTGACTGAAAGATAATGCAATAAAGAAGGAGTGGTAACCATTTCACAGAACAATTAAAATTGTTCAACAAAATATATTCAATTGATGAAAATAAACTAAACAAGAAAGATCCATCCATGGCTTACCAGGAAAGGTGAGTATGGTATTACATTAAAGAAAGAGACTTTAATATTGTAAACAAACAGCAGTAATTCTGAAGGTTGTGGGTTTTCTAGAAAGTTAAGGATTACCAAAAAAAGATGATCAAAAAGACATGAAATCAACTGTCCATGAATATAGAAAATGATCTTCAAAATGTTTCCGTGTATGTAAAAAGATAGTTAAAAAGATAAAATAGTTCTGTGTCCTTCTGCACAGAGGTTTTATACAAGATATGGAACATAGCAAAGGGGCTAACAAAAATAAGAAGATTAAGAAAATTAACATCAGCAGAGAAATAGTCCTGGAGAAACTCAAGAGACTAAGACTCAACAAATTTCCAGAACCTGACAATCTATATATAAAGTTCTAGAAACTGCAGAAAAAACAGATTTGTTGCCAATTACTTTCCAAAATTACTTCAATATTGGAAATGTCTTCATACATTGGTAGCCAGTCAATGTGACACTGCTATTCAAGAAAGGACAGAGACAAAAGTTCAGAGAAAACCCTATATCATACATTGGGAAAGTTCTGAAATCTATTATTACGCGTGTCTTAACAATGCACTTGAAAAGAAATAGCATGATTAGAACCAGGCAACAAGGTTTAAGAAAGTGAAATGACGATAAACAAATTTATTTGTTTTGAGGAACAACATGTTGGGTAGATAAAGGGGGACCGGTAGATTTAGTACATATAAATCTCTATAAGGAATTTGATCTGTTAGTACACAAAAGATTAATACGCATTACAAGGACTTGTGTCATTAGAGGGTGCTATAAGAGCATGGTGTAGGATTAGATAATAGATCGGAACCAAACAGTAGGTATTAATGAGGCATTTGTCAGTCTGTGGACAGTGACAAGTGCAAGGGTCACTCATATTTAGAACCTAGATTCAAGCTTACACAAGGATAAAACATATCTAAGCTGCTGATGGCAAAGTTAGATTGGGTTGAAATTTGTGAAGAAGGCACCAAGAGACTGAAAAGAGACATAGAGTCAGGCAACATCCAAGAAGCAGGAAAATCGACATTTCAGGCAAAAACCCTTCATTAGCCCTTCATCATCAATTGGCTTTTGCCCGAAACATCGATTTTCCTGCTCCTCAGATGCTGCCTGACCTGCTGTACTTTTCCAGCACCACTCTAATCTAGACTCTCGTCTCCAACATCTGCTGTACCCACTTCCGCCTGAAAAGAGACACAGACAGGTTAAGTCTAGAAACAACAAGATGGCAGATGAGCTTAATGTGGCAAAGTGTGAGATTATTTAATTCCATCATAACAGATCAGCAGATTCTCATTTTAAGAAAGTGGTGAAACAGAAACATTCATGTTTAGACAGACTTTCAGCTTGTTCATGTAGGGAACACAGAAAGTTAGCATGCAAGTAAAGTAAGCAACTAGGAAAGCAAATCAAATGTTTTCCTTTATTCTTGTATGTGAATCCCCTAGCAAACAATTGTTACAATTGTACAAGATTGGGAGAGATTTAAAGTATCAGTGCCATTCTGGTTATGTCTATTGTGTCCTTTCTGTGGAACAATTGCTCCTAATCTGTACTACCCAACTCCTGTCTGATAGTATCATAATTTCCTTTTCCCCAATTAAATATAAGACCATAAGACATAGGAGTGGAAGTAAGGCCATTCGGCCCATCAAGTCCACTCCGCCATTCAATCATGGCTGATGGACATTTCAACTCCACTTACTAGCATTCTCCCCATAGCCCTTAATTCCTCGTGACATCAAGAATCCATCAATCTCTGCCTTGAAGACATTTAGCGTCCTGGCCTCCACTGCACTCTGTGGCAATGAATTCCACAGGCCCACCACTCTCTGGCTGAAGAAATGTCTCCGCATTTCTGTTCTGAATTGACCTCCTCTAATTCTAAGGCTGTGTCCACGGGTCCTAGTCTTCTCGACTAACGGAAACAATTTCCTAGCGTCCACCCTTTCCAAGCCATGTATTATCTTGTAAGTTTCTATTAAGTCTCCCCTTAATCTTCTAAACTCCAATGAATACAATCCCAGGATCCTCAGCCGTTCCTCATCTGTTAGACCAACCATTCCAGGGATCATCCGTGTGAATCTCCTTTGGACACGATCCAGTGCCAGTATGTCCTTCCTGAGATGTGGGGACCAAAACTGGACACAGTACTCCAAATGGGGCCTAACCAGAGTTTTATAAAATCTCAGCAGCACAACAGTGCTTTTATATTCCAACCCTCTTGAGATAAATGACAACATTGCATTTGCTTTCTTAATCACGGACTCAACCTGCATGTTTATCTTCCCTTGGCAACTGCGCCTTTCTCTCTCCAAGGCTATGGTAAATGTGAGGCAGCTGTGATCACTGTCACCAAAGTGTTCTCCCACCACGAGATCTGACACCTGTCCTGGCTCAAATCCAAAATGGCCTCTCCCGTCGTCGGCCTGTGTATATACTGAGTAAGGAAACCCTCCTGAACACGTCTGACAAAAGCGGTTCCATCCAAACCATCTGCACTAAGGAGGTTCCAGTTGATATTGGAAAAGTTAAAGTCACCCACAACAACACCCTGCGATATTTGCATTTTTTTCAAAACCTGCCAGTCTATGAGTTCTTCAATCTCCCTACTGCCATTAGGGGGTCTGCAGAAAACTCTCGATGAGGTGGCTGTTCCCTTGCTGTTTCTAACTTCCACCCATACTGACTCAGTTGACAAACCTTCCTCAATAATCTTAAGTTCTGTAGCTGTGATGCACTCTGTGATTAGCAATGCTACACTGTCACCTCTTTTTCCACCCCCCCCTATTGTTTTAAATGTTCTAAACCCTAGAACATCTAGCAACCATTCCTGACCCTGTGAAACCCATGTTCCCGTTATGGCCACAACATCATAGTCCCAAGTACTGATCCAAGCTCTAAGTTCATCACTCGTTTTTCTGACACCCCTTGCTTTAAAGCAGACACACTTGAACCAATCCTTTTGTTCCATCACACGAATAACCTTCCTGATAGATTCACTACATTCTGCCACTGCCCCATATCGAACTATCCCACTCTCAGATACGTAGCTCTGGTTCCCACACCCCTGCCAAACTAATTTAAACCCTCTCGAACCACACAAGCATATCTCCCAACCAGGAAATTTGTGCCCCTCCAATTCAGGTGCAACTTGTCCTTCATGTACAGGTCCCAACTTCACCAGAAGGCATCCCAATGGTCTAAATTTCTGAATCCCTCTCTCCTGCACCAAATGCGCAGCCATGTGTTAAGCTGCACTAGCTGCCTTTTCCTCACCTCACTATTTCTTGACACCTGTAGCAAACCTGAGAACACTACTCTATTTTTCCTGCTTTTCAGCTTCCAACCTAGCTCTCGGTAGTCATGTTTCAGATCCTCAATCTCTTTCCTGGCTCTATCATTGGTGCCAATATGTACCATGATTTCTGGCTGCTCACCCCGCACCACCACTCCCCCTTCAAAATCCTGTAAACCCTTTCGGCGACATCCCGGATCCTGGCACCGGGGAGGCAACATACCTTCTGGGAGTCCCGTTTCTAACCACAAAATCTGTCAATCCATCTAACTATTAGGTCCTCTACCACTAATGCATTTCTATTCTCACCCGCCTTCCTTCTGAGCTTCAGTGCCACAGACCTGACAACTATGGCTTTCCCCTGGGAGACCGTCCCCACCAGCAGTATCCAAAACAGTATACTTATTGCTGAGGGAAACTGCCACAGGGGATTCCTGCTCTGACTGTAGGTTCCCTTTCGACCCCCTGACAGTAATTCAGCTGTAATCCAGTTGGTAATCCAGAAGTAATCTTCCTGAAGAAGCGCTTATGCCCGAAACATCGATTCTCTTATTCCTTTGATGCTGTCTGACCTGCTGCGCTTTTCCAGCAACACATTTTTAAGCTCTGATCTCCAGCATCTGCAGTCCTCACTTTCTCACTAGTAATCCAGCTGGCCTTATCCTGTGTCTGCGGAGTGACCACCTCCCTGCACATCCTCTCAATTTCTCCCTCAGCATTCTGGATGATCCACAGTTCATCCAGCTCCAGCTCCAGTTCCCTAACTCAGTTTTTGAGGAGCTGGAGTTGGAAGCACTTCCCGCAGATGTGATCGGCAGAGACATGTGTCATGTCTCTCACCTGCCACATTCTGCAGGAGGAACATGCAACTGCCCTATCAGCCATACCCCGCTAATCTGAAAGCCCACACAGGACCAAACAAGATTTGGAGATGCTGGTGTTGGACTGGGGTGTACAAAGTTAAAAATCACACAACACCAGGTTATAGTCCAACAGGTTTAATTGGAAGCACACTAGCTTTCGGAGCGTCGCTCCTTCATCAGGTGGTAGCGAACTCTGAATAGCAGCTCTTAGCTTGCCTGTATAATCTCAGATCAGTTAATACTACTGTGAAAGCCGGTGAGTATCAACCACAATCTCACCAAAGTGGCAGGGGAAAGCTTTGAATTGTAATCCCAAGTTACAACATGCAATGTGAGAAGAGTCCTTTTGTGGAAGTGTGAAACATTTTGTAATCAAAGAAAAATTTAAGGCTTCAAAGATAAAATAAGGCTTAAAACACTTGTTATGGACTAAAGTAAACCTCTCAAAACATGTCAAGGAGATAGCCTAGACTCTAACATTTTCTTATTTTAAATACAAGCGCCAGGTGTTGCATCACCCTCTCTATTTAATCTCTCCCCAAAATTTGAGACATAGTTCAAATATGTCATTTCTGAACTCTGACTTGCCAATTTCTCCTTAATTGATTTCAGTGGTCCTCTCACCTCATGCCCAAACACTAATTCAAATGGACTGAATTTAATTGATTTATTATGTACAAATGGAATCCTTTGAACCCAACACTCTGGATCATCTTGACATAAGCCCTCAACATGGTCTTTAAAGTTTGATGCTGCTGTTCTAATGCTCCCTGCATTTCTGGATGGTACCTAATATATCTGAATTGTTTTATTGTTAAACTATCTATAACTTAATTAAATAACTTGGATGTAAAATTTGTTTCACGATCTGAGTGAATTTCTGTGGTTAGTCCATTTTCAGACAAAATAATTTAAGCAATACTGCAACAATCCTATTAGCTGTGATACGGCATAATGAAATGGCCCCTGGAAATCTAGTAGACCTATCTATGACTTCTATTTGGGAAAACATAGTTTGATTAAAGATAGCCAGCATGGCTTTGTAAAGGGCAGAGCATCCCTCACAAGGCTTATTGAATTCTTTGAGGACGTGACGAGACAAGTTGACGAAGGTTGAGCAATGGATGTGGTGTATATGGATCTCAGTAAGGCATTTGATAAGATTCCCTATGGTAGGCTCATTCAGAAAGCTAGGAGGTATGGGAGATAGGAAAATTTAGTTGGTTGGATACAGAATTGGCTGGCCAAAAGAAAACAGCGAGTGGTAGCGAATGGAAAGTATTCCACTTCAAGATCAGGGACCAATGGTGTCCCGCAGGGATCTGTCCTCGGGCCTCAGCTTTTTGTGGTTTTTATAAATGTCTTGGATGAAGAAGTGAAAGGGTGGCTTAGTAAGTTTGCCGATGACACAAATGTCGGTGGTGGAGAGGACTGTTGCAGGCTACAACAAGACATTGACAGGATGCAGAGCTGGGCTGAGAAGGGGCAGATGGAATTCCACCTGGACAAATGTGATGTGATTAATTTTGGAAGGTTGAATTTAAATGCTGAATACAGGATTAAAGACAGAATTCCTGGCAGTGTGGAGAAACAGCGTTTATAGATCCATCAAAGTTGCTACCCAGGTTGAGAGGGTTGTTAAGAAAGTGTACAGTGTTTTGAGTTTCATTAATGGGGGATTGAATTTAAGGGCTGCAAGGTTTTGCTGCAGTTCTATAAAACCCTGGTTACATCACATTTGGAATATTGTTTCCAGTTCTGGTTGCCTCATTATAGGAAGGATGTAAATGCTTCACAGAGGGAGCAGAGGAGATTTATCAGGATGCTGCCTGGATTGGAGGGTATGTCTTATAAAGAAGGGTGGAGTGAGCTAGGGCTTTTCACAGAGAAACAAGAGAGGTGAATTGATAGACATGTACAAGGTAATGTGAGGAATATACCGAGTAGATAATTAGAGATCTTTCCCCAGGGCAAAAATGGTTATCACAAGGGGACATAATTTTAAAGGGATTGGAGGAAGGTTTTGGGGAGATGTCAAAGGTAGGTTCTTTACACAGAGAGTGGTGGGCACGTAGGATGCACTGCGAGCGGAGGTAGGAGAGTCAGAGACCTTAGGGACATTTAAGCGACTCTTGGATAAGCACATGGATGATAGTTCGATCTTAGAACAGGATAAAAGATTGGCACAACATCGAGGGACAAAGAGCCTGTACTGCGCTGGACTGTTCTATGTACATCCAAATGCAGTAGATGCCAGGACATTGAGTAAATTTCAGGAGACAGATAGATTTTTTAATTAGTAATTGCCTGAAGGGTTATGGGAAACAGGCTGGAGAGTGGAAACAAGGCCAAAGTGAGATCAATCTTGATCGTATAGAATGGCAAAGGAGTTTTGAACAATTAAGTTGCCTACTCCAAGTTCTTATGTCTTTTAAAACTGTTTTTGTTCTTGAAAATAACTTTCCATTCTCATTTACAGTCTTTTCAAACAGTGGAAACATCAATTATTGTGTCAAACGGGGCCCAAAGCAATTCCTCTTCAGGCAAGCCCACTTTAACTGTGGCCTATACATTTTGCTCTAATGCAGTATCATACTGTGTAATTAACCAAAAGTGACAAAG
Source organism: Hemiscyllium ocellatum (assembly GCF_020745735.1). NCBI lineage: Eukaryota > Metazoa > Chordata > Chondrichthyes > Orectolobiformes > Hemiscylliidae > Hemiscyllium > Hemiscyllium ocellatum. The sequence goes on from NC_083426.1 coordinate 42,929,698, forward strand.
TTTAAGTGAAGCTTCTTCAACTGTTGTATTTCTTTTCTTCTTCTGTCCAGGTTTAATTCTTCAAATGAATTATTATCTGGATAACTAAAAAGATTGCTTATTGACTGTTCTCAAGTCAAATGACAATTGTTTATTATTTGTGGATTTGCACAGAGATTAGACGTGAGATCCTTTTATCCAGTTACTGCAGTTCAGTTCCCTTCTTGAGATCTTGACACACACTTGTAATTCACCAACAACTGTGAATAGCATGATTTATTTCAATAAGTACAAGCTTTTGGAGGATCACTGAACACTCTTCGCGATGCTCTCTGAACAAGGGGACCGTCCTCCCTCTATTCAGGGTTTTACATCACAGTCAGTCATGCATGCAAGACAGACTCCCCACCCCCCCGCCACCCCTCCCCGATAGTCACATCCAAAAACAATGTAAAGTGATTAGATTATTTCCAGAAACATTGTCCAATCAGGTTGTTCCTTAAAAAGGTATGTGATTAAGTTATTCCTTTAACTGCAGCATTTACAGAATATGATCAGATTGTCACATCTCGCCTACAAGACAGGAAAACACACCCCCAGCACATCCAATTGCTTACATGTCAGCAGAACAACTTAACCATTTCACATCTCATTCCCTACTTTTATCATTCCATGATAACCAACTACATGGGGCTGAAAAAGGCATTAGCAGTTTATTCATGAGAATCTGACAGCCAGTATTTAAGCCATTTATTCACACACAACATACAATGATTATAACAACAAGAATTACTAGTCCATGCAGAAGATAGGATCTCCCGGATTCCCCCGAGTGGAAAAAAAGTGTTTACCAGTAAAGTTCTGAAATCCATAGTCCTTAGTGACTATTCCACTCCTCCAAGCTGAGTGGAAATGAGCTAGTTATTCAAAATCTCCTTCAGGGAACTCCAACCTGAAAGTAAAATCCAATGTTCCATTATACATCAGTGAATCTGCGCAGTTACTAACTTTGTTGCTTGAATTCAGGTATCACTAGACATTGGAGTGTGTCCAAGAAAACTTAACAAACAGCAAAATTCACAACTGATATTGGAAGAACCTGTTTGGGAGAGGTCGCAGCACAAAAACAGATAGGCAAATAGTTTTATGTATGGCATTGCTGTAAATCTACAATGGTCAATAGAGTGAGTTCTTTCTTGATTATATTGTTTTATTGGGATCTGCCATATGCTTAAATTTTAAAAATATAAGCACTAAGTACTAAGTTAGCCTGGAGTGGTGTTTTGTACAGCAATGAGACAGTGCTATTTTCTAGGTCTGCAGATTGGAAGGAGCAAAATGGCCTTTAGTAGAGTGACATGCTCTACTTGTCAGATGTGGGAGATTTGAGTGAGTTTACAATGTCTTTGGTTGCAAATCCTGTCAGATAGATTGGATCGGTTAGAGCGACAGTTAGAGGCAATGAGGAATTTACAAGAGGTAGGGAATGTGATGGATAGCAGTTATAGGAAGAGAGAAAAGCCGCAGTTGCAGTCAGGTAGATGGTTTAACTCCAAGAAAGGTAGGAAAGGTCGACAGATGGTACGGGAGTCTTCTGTGGCTATCCCCATTTCAAACAAGTATGCTGTTCTGGAAAATGTACGAGGTGATGGTCTTTCAGGGGAATGTAGCATGAACAGCCAAGTTTCTGGCATCAAGATTGGCTCCAATGCAATGAGGGGTACGTTGGGGCCCATAAGATCAATTGTGTTAAGGGAGCCTCCAGTCAGAGGTAGAGAGACTGTGGCCAGCAGCAAAAAATCAGAATGGTGTGTTGCCTCTCTGGTGCCAGGATCAAGGATCAAGGATGTCTCAGAGAGGGTGCAGAATATTCTCAAGGGGGAGAGGGACCAGCAGGAGGTCATTATATACACTGGAACAAATGACACAGGAAGGGAAAAGATGAGATTCTAAAGGGAAAATATAGAGAGTTAGGCAGGAATTTAAAAAGGAGATCCTCAAGAGTAGTAATATCTGGAATACTCCTGTTGCTACAAGCTGTGGAGGGTAGGAATAGGAGGATAGAGCAGATGAATGCATGGCTGAGCAGCTGGTGTATGGGAGAAGGATTCACATTTTTGGATCATCAGAATCTCTTCTGGGGTAGAAGTGACCTGTACAAGGAGGACCTGAATTGGAAGGGGACTAGTATACTGGCAGGGAGATTTGCTAGCGCTACTCAGGCGCATTTAAACTAGTAAGATTTGTGGGGGGGAGAGAGGGGGTTGGGTGGTGGGAGATGGGACCCAGGGAGATAGTCAGAGAAGACGTCAATCTGAGACTGGTACAGTTGAGAAAAGAAGCGAGTCAAACAGTCAGGGCAGATAGGGACAACGCAGCAAACAAGGGAGGACCAATAAATCGAACTGCATTTATTTCAATGCAAGAGGCCCAATAGGGAAGGCAGATGAACTCAGGGCATGATTAGGAACATGGGACTGGGATTTCTTAGCAATTACTGAAACATAGCTCAGGGATGAACAGGACTGGGAGGCTTAATGTCCCACGATACAAATGCTACAGAAAGGACAGTTTGGGAGGCAAGAAAGGAGGGCGAGTGGCGTTTTTGATAAGGGATAGCATTACAGCTGTACTGAGGGAGGGTATTCCCGAAAATACATCCAGGGACGTTATTTGGGTGGAACTGAGAAATAAGAAAAGGATGATCACCTTGCTGCAATTGTATTATAGACCCTCTCATAGTGAGCGAGAAATTGAGAAACAAATTTGTAAGGAGATCTCAATTATCCGCAAGAATAATAGGGTAGTTATGGTAGGGGATTTTAACTTTCCAAACATAGACTGGGACTGCCATTGTGCTAAGTGTTTAGATGGAGAGAAATTTGTTAAGTGTCCACAAGAAAGTTTTCTGATTCAATATGTGGATGCACCAATTAGAGAAGGTGCAAAACTTGACCTACTCTGGGAAATAAGGCAGGGCAGGTGACTGAGGTGTCAGTGGGGGAGCACTTTGGGGCCAGCAACCATAACTCTATTAGTTTGAAAATAGTGATGGAAAAGGATAGATCAGATCTAACAGTTGGAGTTCTAAATTGGAGGAAGGCTAATTTTGATCGTATTCCGCAAGAACTTTCAGAAGCTGATTGGGGTCAAATGTTCACAGGTAAATGAACAGCTAAGAAATGGGAAGCCTTCAGAAATGAGATGATGAGAATCCAGAAACAGCATATCTCTGTGAGGATGAAAGGAAAGGCTGACAAGTGTAGGGAATGTTGGATGATGAGAGAAATTGAGGGTTTGGTAAAGAAGGCAGCAGATGTCAGGTATAGACAGGAGAGATCAAGTGAATCCTGAGAAGAGCATAAAGGCAGGGTATGCATGAGATAGCTTTGGCAAAAAAAAAGGTTAAGGAGAATCCAAAGAGTTTTTACAAATACATTCAGGACAAAAGGGTAACCAGGGAGAGAATAGGGCCCTTCAAAGATCAGCGAGGCGACCTATGTGTGAAGCTGCAGGAGATGGGGGAGATACTAACTGAGTAGTTTACATCAGTATTTACTGTTGGGAAGGACATGGAAGATATAGAATTTAGGTAAATAGATGGTAACATGTTGAAAAATATCCATATTACAGAGGAGGAAGTGCTGGATGTCTTGAAACGCATAAAGATGGATAAATCCCCAGGACCTGATCAGGTGTACCCTAGAACTCTGTGGGAAGCTAGGGAAGTGATTGCTGGGCCTCTTGCTGAGATATTTGTATCATCGATAGTCACAGGTGCGGAGCCGGAAGACTGGAGGCTGGCTAACGTAGTGCCACTGTTTAAGAAGGGTCATAAGTCAAGCCAGTTAGCCTGACTTCGGTCATGGGAAACATGTTGGAGGGAATCCTGAGGGACAGGATTTACGCATATTTGGAAAGGCAAAGACTGATTAGGGATAGTCAGCATTGCTTTGTGCATGGGAAATCATGTCTCATGAACATGATTGAGTTTTTTGAAAATGTAACAAAGAGGAGTGATGAGGGCAAAGTGGTGGATATGATCTATATAGACTACAGTAAGGCGTTCAATAAGGTTCTCCATGGGAGACGAGCTAGCAAGATGAGACCTCATGGAATACAGGGAGAACTAGCCATTTGGATACAGAAGACAGAGGGTGGTGGTGGAGAGTTGTTTTGCAGATTGGAGGCCTGTGGCCAGTGGAGTGCCACAAGGATCGGTGCTGGGTCCACTACTTTTTGTCATTTATATAAACGATTTGGATGTGAGCATAAGAGGTATAGTTAGTAAATTGGAAGTGTATTGGACAGTGAAAAAAGTTACCTCAGATTAAAATGGGATCTTGATCAGATGGGCCAATGGGCTGAGGAGTGGCAGATGGAGTTTAATTTAGATAAATGCGAGTTGCTGCATTTTGGGAAAGCAAATATTAGCAGGGCTTATACACTTAATGGTAAGGTTCTAGAGAGCGTTGCTGAACAAAGAGACCTTGGACTGCAGGTTCATGGTTCCTTGGAAGTCGAGACACAGGTAGATAGGATACAAAAAAGGCATTTGGTATGCATTCCTTTAGTGGTCAGAGTATTGAGTACTGGAGTTGGGAGGTCATGTTGCAGCTGTATGGGACGTTGGTTCGGCCACTGTTGGAATATTGCATGCGATTCTGGTCTCCTCCCTATTGGAAGGATGTTGTGAAACTTGAAAGGGTTCAGGAAAGATTTATAAGGATGTTGCCAGGGTTGGAGGATGTGAGCTGTAGGGAGAGGTTGAACAGGCTGGGGCTGTCTTCTGTGGAGCGAAGGCTGAAGGGTGACCTCATAGGAGGTGTATAAAATCATGAGGGCTATAGATAGGATAAATAGACAAAGTCTTCTCCCTGGGGTGGGGCAGTCCAGAACTAGAGGGCATAGGTTTAGGGTGAGAGGGGACATATATAAAAGGGACATAAGAGGCACTTTTTCATGCAGAAGGTGGTGCCAGAGGAAGTGGTGGAAGCTGGTACAATTGCAACATTAAAAAAGCATATGGATGGGTATATGAATTGGAAGGGTTTAGAGGGATATGGGCCAAGTGTTGGCAAATGGGACTAGAATGGGTTAGGATAACTGGTCAGCCTGTACAAGTTGGAGTAAAGGGTCTAGTTCTGTCCTGTACCGCTCTATGACTCTATGGCTCTGTCACTCCATGGAGAAATCTGAATCCTTGGATAAGGGCAGTTAAATACTTAACAAAACTGAATAGATTCCATCCTTGTGGAGATGCTTCAGATGGATGATACTAGCACATCTCCGCCTGAAGTGTGGTAGGTGCAGTAGGGTAGGTGAACGTAGTATGTGGAATGGCTGTTGTGTACATTGGCTAGGGAGTCCAGGCCTCTAGAGATGCAGGGTTAAATGCTGTTCCTACAACATCACAGAGGTCCCGTGCAATGAAGTATGCTCCCAATGCAGGGTGCATATTTGGAGGTTCAGGTGTAACCATCAGTTTTCTTTTGGGCATCTTTTTGTTAGCCTTTGCAAATTCAAACAAGAGAGTCTAAGGATTTTCAGGATCATATCGAATAGCATTTAATGCATTCTTTGCTGCTTCTGCTCCCACTCTGCTGTCAAATGTAACAAAGCCAAGTGGTTGTTTTGATGTTAGCTTGATCAGTTAACCTTCATATCCCTTAAGTGGTTGAAAGAGAAGGTAAAGCTCACATGGTTTAATATCCATAGGAAGTCCACTGACAGAAAGCGTATGGACCTCCTCTTCACCATTATTAGCTTCATCACTTTTCATGCTCATGACTGGGGAGCTGATTGAATCCATTGTCTCCCCTACTGCGGGCATGCAGTGCTGGTCTGGAAGAGTAGGAGGGTTCGCCTGAATGGGTACGATACGTTCCGGGATCAATGGTCTATCAGAAGCGCTGAGCAAGGTTCCCAGGAGTGTGACTTGCACTGAGTGTGCAATGGGTAAAATTTCCATGGGTTTGGGTAAGTGGAGTGGCACTTGAATCAGGTTGTGGAGGGGCGGATGGTGGTCCAAAGGCATGCTTTACCTGTGAATAGAGACAATGTTAGCTGCTGAAAGTATCTTTGCATTTCCTCTCTCATTCCCTCCTCGCCAAGCTGTGTATCAGTATGAAGACAGCCACTAAGCATTGGTAACAAAGCAGAGTTGAGAGTGTGCTGCTGGAAAAGCACAGCAGGTCAGGCAGCATCCAAGGAGCAGGAGAATCGATGATTTGGGCATAAGCCCGTCATCAGGAATGAGGCTGGTGGGTCACGGCTGAGAGATAAATGGGGTTTGGGGGAAGGTAACTCAGAAAGCGAGAGGTGGATGAAGGTGAGGGAGAAGGTGATAGATCGGAGTGGGGCGGGAGGGTGTGACGGACAGGTCTGGAGGGTGTGCAGAGTTGGAGGCTTGGGACTGGGATAATGTGGGGGGAGGAGAATTGAGGAAGCTATTGAAATCCACATTATTCTCATGTGGTTGCAGAGTCCCGAGGCAGAATATAAGGCGTTCCTCCTCCAAGCATCGGGTGGCAATGGTTTGGCGGTGGACGAGGACCAGGACCAGCATATTTTTGATGGAGTCGGAGGGGGAGTTGAAGTGTTCAGCCATAGGGCTGTAGGGTTAGTGGGTGCGGATGTCCGAGAGATGCTATCTGAAACGATCCGCAAGAAGGCATCCTATCTCCCTGATGTGCAGGAGACCACATCGGGTACAACCGATGCAGTAGATGACATTGGTCGAGGTGCAGATAAATTTCTGATAGGTAACAAAGCATCAGGTATATACACTTGACCAACTGGAGTGATCCAGTGTCCTTTTGACGCAGATTGTAACACCTATGAGTCTTCCATATTTGTTTTCCTGGGTCAGGGGCATCCCCCTGTAGACCCTGCACAGTGTCAATGCCTGGTTTGCCTGTTGTCTTAGAGCACATGCTGGTTCACAGAGGACACAACAGAATTGCGGGCAGCTGCCATGTCTTTGGCAGCTCAATCAGCTCTGGCATTGCTATTGCTGATGTCCGTATTGTTCATTACATGGGCACCACATTTGATTATGGTCAATTGCTTTGGAAGTCAATCCTCCTCCTGGTCATTAGTGTCATTATTCTGAAACATTATTGGCAGACCAGACTTGTCAGGAGGTACCGTTTTATTCCCACCTGATAGTCCGGCTTGGCATTTCATCCCGATTCCTTATTTTGCCTCTCCTTTCCCAACTTTTCCTGTTTTTCTCTACTCATATCAGAAGCCTTACACTGACTATTCAGCACCTCCCAAGACTTAGGGTTTCCCTCATGATCACACACAGTAATTCCTCTTTGAGGTACGTCAATCTCCCAACTGGCCTGTTTAGATTTATTTGTTATTTCCTCAGCAGTCTTTCTCCACACGGGTATTAAAGTTTTCCATTTAGTCCCTGTATTATATTTCCAAATTGCTTCTTCTGATTTTAAATATTTATCTATGTGCCAAGTTACTCCCATTGGACAAATTTAATTTCCCAATTTTTTATTTAAACATCCAGGCAGGCACCTGAACTGTTCCTTGTTTTGGAGGTCATCCCAGCAAAATAGATAGAGAGGGGTTCCGACACTCGAATTATCCAACGTCTGTCCCATTTTTAAGTCTCAACTTTCTAACTTATCTCGATATACTAGTTCAATGCCCTGAGTCTCCACACACACTTAAGGGTCCAGAGTATTTTTACCAAAGTAAAACGTTTGTCACTCCATGAACATGCACCTGGCCAATGTCAATTCTGGGGTTGGAGATATGGGACTGAATTTGTTTGATGCTCATCCCATTACTTGAAAATCAGAAGAGAGGTCACATACAACAGTAGCAATGAACCCTGAGAAATATAAACATTTGCAGTTTTTTTTTAATAGGTCAATTTCTGTACAAGAATCAATATTCTTGAAAAAAAAACACTGTACTGCTCATAAGTCAGTCCTTTTACAATTTGCCAGTCCACTTGGTTGGCCTGTACTTCAAGCATCTCAACAACCTAGTCCTGTTCAACATTAAAGTAGGATTCATTTCATTAACACAGTCCATGCACCCAACTCAAAATTAATCTTGTCTTAAGTTCCTCTCTGGCCTGCCACAAGAATAGCAATATTACTCAATGGAATTCCTCTGTATTTCATTGCTGAGTTCCACCTATATAAAAAAAATGAAGAATCAATAACTGTCTTTCCTTGCTTGCAGACTTTCTACTGACAGGTAAATTAATTCTGGAGAATGTTGAAAAGGGATCCAGAGATACCAATGTAATGACAAGCAATACCATACAGCGATACTGATGCAGATCCTCCAGTGTGTGTTTCGGGCATTCAAGATGATGAAGTAACACTGGATGAGTCTGTACAAAACCATGCTTCAGGGGACAGCATGCTCATGCAAAACATGCAAGAAATCAATCAAAGAAATAGAGCACCTGCAGACCCTGAAGGGTAACAACCTCCAAATCACTGCTTTGTTCGAGGATACTGCTTCTGAAAATATAACCATCATTAGAAAAGAAGCCACAAATAATCACCATCGCTACGTTTTGTGGGGGGTTAGAGCCGTTTAAAATATTCTAACAGTGCATTGCCTCATTAATTGACTCAATAAAAAAACGATCAGTAAAAAATGTGCGCCACGCACATTTTCCATAAGTTTCTTGCCATCTCATAATCCTGGAAAAGCATCTCTCCCTGTTTTACTTCGATTTGAGTCCGAAATTCCAATATACTTTCCGATATACGCATGTTCGTTCTGTTGTCCTTTTCAAAGCCTCAAATACACCAGAATTTGAAGGATGACTCTATGCCTCTATGACAATACAGCAATATTCCTATGGATTCACCAGCCACAGGTTTAAAGGAACAATCTTTGACATCCATTGAACTGGTTTAACAGCTCACCTGAAAGGCAGAATCTCCAGTCTATTGTAGGGTCAACCTAGCTTTTGTCATTAATTTTCAATGGAGCTCAAACCCAAACCTTGTGGCACATGCACAAGCACCCGAACAACTACAGCAACATCTGACACTCTATGATATTCAGGAACAAACACAACTGTCCCTGATTAGAATAAATTAGCATTTAGGGATATAGAAATTGATAATATTGTTCGGCTGTCAGGTTTTTTTCAAGTTGCAATTGGCTAAGTAGAGAAAGGCAAACCATTTGAAATAATTTGACACCAGGTTACAGTCCAACAGGTTTATGGAGAGGATCTCAAAGAAGATCACACATATCAACACTGAGTACTTTCAAATAAACGTGCTGGACAGTAACCTGGTATTGTGTGATTTTCAAATTTGTCCACCCCAGTCCAACACAAGCATCTCCACATCATTGGAAATAATATAATTGGTTTCTCAAAGCCTTTTAATAAGATGTCTCACAAGGAATTGATACATGAAATTGATTACCAGCATTTGAGTATTGATTAATATACAGCATCACAGTTAGGTTACTTTCAAAGTGGTCGGTTGTAATCTACAGGGTGTAAGCAGGATCAGGTCTCAGGCCTCGGTTACAGTCAAAGCATTCCAACTATTTATACCAAAGAACCAGTTTGTATGGAAATAAGCTGTGATAATCATTCAAAGAGATATCAAGAAAGTGCAACATTTAGTGATACGTAACAAGATGATCTAAAAGTGGGGAAAGAGGAAATTATTCCCTTAGGGAGGAAAATTAGAAAATATCATTTTTGGCTGCATTCGCAGGGAAGGTTATGCTTCACGGGGAATACAATGGAAAGGTTCAAAAGATTGATTTCCAGAATGAGAAATCCCATTAATGGCTGCAAAACAAGACTGAGACTCCTCAAATAGGAGATTTTGTCACCTTGTATAAAAGATTAGCTTAAGGACAGAAAATTATGGGTCATGACAAATGGTCATTCTTCAAAGTGGATGATGATAGACATTGCTGTACACAGGGATTGGTTCTAAAGCCACAAGTATTTTGATTTGCATATTGGAATGTACAGTCAAATATCAAAATTTGCAAGTGATATGAAATTTGGAGGTGTAGTAGACAGTGAGGATGACAGCAGCTGACTGCACCAGACATAGATTGACGAGAAGAATGGGCAAACAAGTGTCAGATGACATTTAATTTTTAAAAAGTTCTGTAATTGGCAAAGTTATAGGGAGAGGCATTGTAGAGAATAGCACTATTAATTTGTACTAACTAATAGATTTGAGCATGTATGTATATCAATCTTTGAAGGTGGTGTAACATGTGGAGCGGGTGGGTCGCAAAGCATATGGCAACTTTGTAAATATGGAAGCAAGCAAGTTAAGTTGAATCTTTATAAAGCTTTTGTTAAGTCATAACTGGAGTATTACATCCAGCTCTGAGCAAAACTAATGTAGTTTACAAAATACCATGCAAGGACTACACAAAACACTATATAGGACAAACAGGAAGACAGCTAACAATCCGCATACATGAACATCAACTAGCCACGAAACGACACAACCAGCTATCCCTAGTAGCCACACACGCAGACAACAAGCAACATGAACTCGACTGGGAAAACACTACTATCATAGGGCACGCCAGACAGAGAACAGCCAGGGAATTCCTAGAGGCATGGCATTCACTCACAAACTCCATCAACAAACACATCGACCTGGACCCAATATACCAACCACTACAGCGGACAGCTGAAACTGACACCCGGAAGCGGCAAGGACAGACCACTATAAATACCGGAAGAAACATCAAAGAAGCGCTTCGCAGGAGGCTCCAGAGTACTGATGATGTCGCCTAGCCAGGGAACGAAACGTTTGCAACAAAAACTTCCAGCTCGGCGAACAGAACCACAACAACGAGCACCCGAGCTACAAATCTTCGCACAAACCTCTGGTCACCACTTTAAGAATGATATGAGAGTTTGAGAGGACGCAGAGATTTACCAATATGGTCGCATTGATAATGACAAAGTATTGGCATGAATCTGCTTCTCCTTGGAAAATTTCAATATCAGGAGCTACACAACCACACAGGGTATATATTATTGGGACATGCATGGGTTGCAAAAGGCAGTTAATACCGGAAACATTTTGGAAAGACTGGCGTACAGGACGATACGCACATGTAGCCCTAATATTAAAGAATAGCACACAAACATGAGCAAGGAAGAACTTTGGCTCAGAAAATCAATAAGTAAAATCAGCATGGGTGGAGATTAGGACTAGTAAGGGTCAGAAAGCACTGGTGGAAGCAATTTATACATCCCCAAATAGTAAACAAGACATTGCCGGAGCTGGTAAGAACAATATTATCAATGCAGAAACTTAATCATCACTTAGTATGGACCAATCAAATGGTGGTCAAGCGAAAGTTTCTTAGAGCTAGGGATAAAGCTATTTCAGACCTAGTATTGTGCAACAAGGTTGAATTAGGACTGCCATAGTAAAAGCTCCACTGAGAAATACTGTTCACAATACAACTGAATTTTATTCTAAATATGAAAACATACACCAAAACAAAACAAGAATTGTAAACAAGGCAAAGCTAGTTGCAGGGCCATGAGATATAGTTCAAGGCGATAGCTGAAGAGATAATGGAGGTTTTAGTAGTAATCTTTCAGGAATTGCTGGAGTCAGGGAGAGTCTTGGATAGGATTGGATGAGTGGGCAAAGAAGTGACAGATGAAATACAACATTGGAAAGTGTGAGGTCATGCACTTTGGTAGGAAGAATAAAGGCATGGACTACTTTCTAAATGGGGAGAAAATTCATCAATTTGAAGTGCAAAGGTACTTGGGACTCCTGGTCAGGTTTCTCTTAAGGTAAACTTGCAGTTTGAGTCAGTAGTTAGTAAGGCAAATACAATGTTGTCATTCATCTTGGGAGGACTACAGCAGAAAAGTAGGGATGCACTTCCGAGGCTTTATAAAGCTCTGTGAGAGACCTCCACCCCGATTCCCTTCCAAGCCCCTTCCTGCCACTGCTCATTGCCATCAATCGGATTCATTCCTCCCATTGACCAACTAGGTCAGACCCTTTACTTGCCTTCACCTCTCCCCACCTCATCACCCTGCCTCCGCCTCCCTCTTTTTCTGCACCTTCCCCACACCCACCTCTCGTCCTGAAGAAGGGTTACACCAAAAATGTTGACTTCTGCACCTCCTGATGCTGCCTGGCTTGCAGTGTCCTTCTAGCCTCCTGCCTGTCTACTTCACAAGGCTCTGGTCAGACCACATTTAGAATATTGTGATCAATTTACCGCAGGAAGGATATACTGGCTCTTCTGCAGGTCCAGAGGAGAATCATAGAAACCCTACTGTGTGGATACAGTCCATTCGGTCTGACGAGTCCACACCAACCTTCTGAAAAGTAACCCCACCCAGACCCATTGCCCTATCCTATTACTCTAAACTTACCCCCGACTAATGTATCTAACATACACATCCCTGAACACTATGGGCTATTTAGCATGGCCAATTCATCTAACCTGCAAGTCTTTTGACTGTGGGAGGAAACCAGAGTACCCAGTGGAAACCCACGCAGACACAGGGAGTTTGTGCAAACTCCACAGACAATCGCCTGAGGGTGGAATCAAACCCGGGTCCCTGGTGATCCGAGGCAGCAGTGCTAACCACCGAGCCACCTTGCCATCCAAGAATGATCCCAGGAATGAAAGGCACAGTTGAGGACTCTGGGAGTATATTTGATGGAGAAGAATAATGGGGGGGCGGGGGGGGGGGGGGGGAAGGTGGGATCTGATTGAAAGTTTCAGAATACCAAATGGCCTGGACAGAGTGGACGTTGGAAAGATGTTTCCATGGGCAGGAGAGACAAGGACCCAAGGGCACAGTCTTAGAGTAAAGGGAAAATCTGTGGAATTCAATGCCACAGAAGGCTGTGGAGGCCAGGTCATTGAATGTATTTGAAACAGAGATAGGTAAGTTCTTGATTGTCAACAGGATCAAAGGCTACAGGAAGAAAGTGGGAAAATTAGATTGAAAAACCTATCAAAAATGATCAAATGCCAGAGTGGACTGGATGGGCCAAATGGCCTAATTTCTGCTCTATGTCTTAAGGTCTTCTGAAGAAGAGAATTGTCTAAGCTTGACTGGTTAAATGGACTCAAAGATATTGCAATAAAGAAACAGTGTTAACCATTTAACAGAACAATTAAAATTGTTCAAAATACATTCTGTTGACAAAAGTAAACTAAGCAAGAAAGATCCATCCATGGCTTACCGGAAGAGTTAAGGATGGCATTAGATTAAAAGGAAGAGACATTAATTTTCCAAAAAAAGAATCAGCAGTAATTCTGAAGGTTAAGGGGGTTTTAGAAACTTAAGGATTATCAAAAAAGGATTATCAAAAAGACATAAAATGAACTGTGCATGAATATAGAAAACAATTTTCAATGTTTTTACCTACATGGAAAAGTTAAGAGAATAAACATTGGTTCTTTGACAACAGTTAAAAATATGAAATAGTTGTGTCCTTCTGCACAGAGCTTTTCTACCAGAAATGGAACATAGCAAAGAGGCGAAAAAGAATGAGAAGATTAAGAAAATTAACATCAGCAGAGAAATAATATTGGAGAAACTCAAGAGTCTAAGACTCAACAAATTTCCAGAACCTGACATCCTTAATCCAAGTTCTGGAAACTGCAAAGAAAACAGCTGTGTTTCCAATTATTTTCCAAAGTTACTTCGATATTGAAAACATACTAGTACATTGGTAGCCAGTAAATGTAATGCTATTCAAGAAAAGAGATGAAAAGGTCAGAGAAAACCTGATGTCACACATTGGGAAAGTCCTGAAATCTATTGGTGTGAGAGTGTTAACATTACAGGTGGAAAGAAATAGCATGATTAGAACTAGTCCAACAAGCTTTAAGAAAGGGAAACGACAATTAACAAGTTTATCTGTTTTGAGACAACTGGTGTGGGAAACAATGGATGTAGTACACAACTTCTAAAAGGAATCTGATACGTTACTACACAAAAGACTAATGTGCAATTTAAGGCCTTGGAGGGTGGTATATTAGCATGGTATATGATTAGATAATAGATCAGAACCAAAAGTAAAAATTAATAAGGGATTTGTAAATTTGCAAAGTGTGACAAGTGCAAGGATCCCTCCTATTTATAATCTACATCAAAGCTTACACTAAGATAAAACATATCTAAGTTGCTAATGGCAAAGCTAGATGGGGGTGAAATTTGTGAGGAAGGCACCAAGAGACTGAAAAGAGGTTAAGTGTACGAACAAGATGGCAGGTGAGCGTAATGTGGCCAAGTGTGAGATTATTTAATTCCATCATAATATATCAGATTTCTTTTTTAAAAAAGGGGCGAAACTTAGAAATATTCATGTTCAAGCAGACTTAATCCTGCTCATACAAAGAACATGGAAAGTTAATATCCAAGTAAAACAAGCAACTAGGAAAGCAAATGAAATGTTTTCCTTTATTCTTGTATTCTAATCCTGGAGAGATTTAAAGTACAGGTGCCACTCTCATCTCCAGTTTTAAAGAAGTACATACTTAGAGATATACAGCATGGAAACAGACTCTTCGGTCCAACCCTTCCATGCCGACCAGATATCCCAACCCAATCTAGTCCTACCTACCAGCACTCAGCCCATAAACCACCAAACCCTTTTTATTTGGCTGTTCATGCTACATTCCCCTGAGAATCCACCACCCCCTACATTTTCCAAATCAGCATACTCTTTGAAATGGGTATATCCACAAAAGACTCCTGCCCTAGCTGCCTACCTCTTTTACCTTTCCTGGAGTTAACCCATCTATGTGACTGCATCTGAGACTTTCCGCCCTTCCTTTAACTGCAAATCAATCACATATTGCTGCAAATTCCTCATTGCTTCTAACTGTCTCTCCAACTGATCCATTCAATCTGATAAGATTCACAGCCAACAACATTTATGGCAGATATAATCTGCATATAACTCTCTTTAAACTCCCGCATCTGAAATAAGAAGCACGTCACTCCACTAAAGGCCATTTTTGTTCCTTCACAATCTATAGACCCAGAAAATAACGTCTCATTTCTCTACAAACACTGCCCCAGGTTAAATTAATAGCTATGACTTATATTTTAAGTTTAATCAAGAGACATGTCTCCAAAAACATATAATCAAGAAAGAACCTACTCCACTCATAACTGCAGATTCTCTGCAGGCCACACTGAAAACAACAATTAACCTATCTGACTCTGTGCTGTGAACTTCGCCCAACAATTCCTCCAAGATCAGTTGTGAATTTCACCGTTTGATAATTTTCCCAGATGCACTCCGATGTCCAGCATTACATGAATTCAAACAGCAAAGGCAGTGACTATGCAGGTTTTCTCTCTCTCTCTCCTACACTGACCTCACCATGTGCTTCCTTTGTCTGTTCTTCTCCCTTTTAAAACTGATGTTGTTTTGATTTTTTTTCTAAAGTTACAAAACAATGCAACAGCATATAAAACAGCAATTGCTGCTCCTGGAATTCAAGGAACTCACCTCCAGCACCTAAAATAGTTCAAAAAAAAAAGGAGCAGCTGATACAGCCAGAAATATTTCCTGTCCTCCAGCTTTGATTACTCAGAATCTCTTGCATTGCAGATAGTCCAGCAAAGGTTCAGTTGCTGGATTCCTGGGTTATCTACAATGCAGCTAAATAAATTGGCTCCATTTTATCTAGAATTCAGAAGATGAGAGGTAACATTATGAGGAGCTATGAGCCGAAAATGTGTTGCTGGAATAACGCAGGAGTTCAGGCAGCATCCAAGGAGCAGGAGAATCAACGTTTCAGGCATAAGCCCTTCTCATTCCTGAAGAAGGGCTCATGCCCGAAACATCGATTCTCCTGCTCCTTGGATGCTGCCTGACCTGCTGCGTTTTTCCAGCAACACATTTTCAGCTCTGATCTCCAGCATCTGCAGTCCTCACTTTCTCCTGAGGAGCTATGACAGGGTAGATACAATGTACTGTGTCACTTGGTCAAGAAATGTCAAACAAGATGGGAATAGTTTCACGATACCATTTTGACATTGCAAAATAAGCTTCACCATCAGGATATAAGGATTCTTCCTGGGAGGGTCTAAACAGTGTCTTATTTGGTTCTGCTTCTGTGCTTGTTACCAATTCTGTGTGAGAATATTTTAAAAGTTACAAAGTAAAATTAACAGGTTGAGCCTGGCATCTCACAAAAAAAAACAGTTTAGATACAATTGAACTTGATTTTTAGTGATACATAATAAACCTATTCATTGCTCATCAATAGCAAGTCCACCCAACATTCTAACAGTAGGGTAGAGTAACCAGTAAGGAGGGTCAGTGACAGTGATATTCCAGATCATTTACTAGATCCTGACGGCAGTGAGCTTATTGCTAATTACAAGGTGGTAGCAGTGATGCAGATTTTGACCAGACAGTACTAGCCTGAGAGAAAAAAAACATTCATTCAGTTGCCATAGCCAGTCAAGAAGGAAGAAAAAGGAAAATAAAACTTTCAATCAGAAAACTGTGAATATATCTTTAAATATTCAGCAGCTTAAAAGTACACATCATCTGTCAGCTATCTACACAAAAGGCAACCACGATTATAAAGGTGCAATAGGCATAGTGGCTCTAAGTTTGCCTGTATAATCTCAGATGAATTTATACCATTGGGAAAAAAAAACTGGTGAACATCAGGCACAATCTCACCAGGAATGGCAGGGGAAAACTTTCAATTGTAATCCCAAGATTCAACATTCAATACTGTCCACCTGAAGTGAGATGAGTCCTTTTGTGGAACTGTGAAACATTTTGTATTCAAAGAAAAATTTAAGGCTTCAAAGATAAAATAAGGCTTAAAACACTTGTTATGGACCAGACTAAACCCCTCAAACATCCATGGGAGATAGCCTAGATGTGAACATTCCCTTATTTTAAAGACAAGTGCCAGGTGTAGCATCACCTGCTCTATTTAATCTCTCCTTAAAATTTGAGACATAGTCAAAATATATCATCTCTGAACTCCAACTCACCAATTCCTCCTCGATTGGTTTCAATGGTCCTCTCACCTCATGCCCAAAACCTAATTCAAATGGACTAAATTTAGTCGAGTCATTCGGTCCAAAAGGAATTCTTTTACCCCAATCCTCTGGAACATCTTGACTATGAGCCCCCAACATGGTCTTCAAACTTTGATGCCACCATGCAATTCTAGATGGTACATAGTAGATTTGAGTTGTTTTATTCCTAAACTAACTATAACATCCTTGAATAACTTTGACGTACAATCGGATTCTTGATCTGATTGTATTTCTGTGGGTAGTCCATATTTAGTAAATATTTTAAGTAACCCTTCTACAATCGTTGTAGCCATGATACTGCGTAATGCAATGTATTAAGGGTATTGGCTTTATTACTGCCTGTGATTTTCCAATTACCTGACACATAAGCCACATCAGGCAAAATCCAACTACCATGCTTATGCAGTCATACTCCCCAGGTACCTCCTCTGATAGTGATGTAAATACTTCACTAGCTTTACCTACCAACTTTATTTGGATCAACTATATCCACATGGTTACCAGCTATTTTATTTGTTTAGCTACTTCAAGTGAAATGAAAAGGAAAAGGCTTCTCATTGAATTTAGGCAATGCTTGAACATATTTAAACAGATCCCAGCCAGTCTTTGGCGACGATGGGATTGTCTCCATACTACCTCCACCATTTTAAGTCAACTTTGTTTCTCAGTTCCAACCTCTCAAGTTTAAAAACTCTTTCTTCCTTCCTTTCTCTTTCTTTGTCCCATTCTTCTCTCTCTCTCTCTGTTTTACTTCTGCCAGGACTATTATTTCTTTTTTCCATTGCCATTGGCTTTAATTCAAGTTGTTTCATTTTCGATCGAATTTTAGTCATTTCCAGATGTCTGGCAATCATAGATGTCAAGCTATTGCTGCAACTACCTTCCCTATTCACACGGACAAAGGCAATCCCACCTCCAGCTTGTCCACCAACTCCACAGGTTTTGTCTTACATATCTTCTGTAAACCACGCCAAGTGACTTCTTCCACAGCCAAAAAACTCTCAGCCTCTGAAGAAGGCATTATTGCACAGGCACAATAAAATGCAATACCCAAAAAGATAACACCAATACACAGCATTCACTGCCTTTAATTCCAATAAATCCAATCTGGAAAAAGAGATTTTGATCCTGACAAGAGCCCGCAAGTTGTTATGGACCAGACCAAACACCCACAAACATATTAAACAGAGAACCTAGATCCTAATCTTTTCTTATTTTAAAGACAAGTGCCACAAGTCACATTCGGCCTGCAATTCACATGGTTGAAAAATACACTTCAATTTCACATTAAATTTAAGTATTAAGTAATATTCACATGAAGTAATATATATAAACTATGACTGACTAGTTGTTCTAATATAGCAGCATCTTTTCAACACCCTTGTCAAAGACAAATTCAGGAAACTCTGAAATACAAACCCAGCAGTAAGAACAGAACGACAGCTTTTGCAGGTAGAGAAAGAGAGCTGGATCTTCCTACAAAAGCCCAGTTCACCAAGTCAAAAACAAACCTGCAAACCACAGGTCTGTGTTTAAAAAGAACAAAGCAGACAGCTCATCTACAAGTTACAACACTTGCTTTCAAAAGACGTCACAGAACAAATCTTTCTTAAAGGCACGTCACATAACAAGTTATATTAAGCAAATAGGAAGTTTTTCTTCGAAAGGTGGGATCGGCTGCGAGAAATCTCTTTGGAAAGAAAGATGACACCCTTTAAGAAAATTAGCAAACTGCCTATATAAATCAGCTAACAAATGTGGAAAAACTGAAGACAGAAGAATTTTTTTAAAAATACTACTTTTATAGGAAGGAAGACTTTTTATTGTTCAAATGAAATTATTACTGTAAGAAGCAAGAGCAATGTGACACTATTTCAACTGTGTGAAAAGCACAGCAAAGAAGGAGAAAAGTCTTGATTCATCTATACTGCTAAAAAGGATGTAAAACATTGGCAAAGAAGGGGAATACAGGGTACATGCTTTCTTTCAGTTTGAACAAAATGTTAAAATACCATATTTCACAAACTTAAAGCACTGCAATAAATTCACAAGTGCAAAATCTATTTTTACAGCAAAGATGAGAGGATGAAATATTTAGTAGCTTTTAAACTTTAATAGAAATTAAGGAAAGTTCTGAAAAGGTAAAAGGTAACCATTAAAAATCTTTACAAATACAAGGTTCTGAAGGATAAAACTTTATTATCAATTCAATTTCATTATCCAGAACTTGATGAAATATTTATAATCTTTTGAAGACCAGAAGACAATTCAGTATTTAATGCAACTGAAATAATTGAACTTAAACTAGGAAAATCCGTTACATTTATATAAATAAAATGAAATTCATGCAACATTTTTCAGTTGTTCATTTAAGAGAAAGAAACACCAGTCTGCTAAAAGTAATGAGAATGGAGGAGAATATTACTCTTCCAAGCAGATTTAAGGTTACAAATTCTTCAGACAGAGAACTTAACTAAAATGTCTAGATAAAACATTTCATGCAATATAGAACCGTTTCAGGGTTACACAAAAAACCCATGAAAAAATCAATTCATTTCTCTACTCCGTAGTACCACTTGCAAATAAGGTTTCCAACGACAAAATGCAAGAGAAGATACCCTTGGTAATACTGGAAGAATATTTAACAATTACTTTATATCAAGAGAACAAGATTCAACAGAAGATTACACTTCCTGTAAACCTGTTCACAAGATCAGCAGATATACGAGAACATGGTATGGCCACTACCTGCAAATTCCACATCATGTCACTAACCACCCTAATGTGAACATAAATCACTTTTCCTTCAATGTAGCTGGTTCAACATCCTGGAACTAGCCTCCTTTACAGCACTGTGCA
This sequence comes from Hemiscyllium ocellatum, assembly GCF_020745735.1. Lineage (NCBI taxonomy): Eukaryota > Metazoa > Chordata > Chondrichthyes > Orectolobiformes > Hemiscylliidae > Hemiscyllium > Hemiscyllium ocellatum. The sequence goes on from NC_083426.1 coordinate 42,949,601, forward strand.
TTTAGTTACACCATATGAACTGCAGCAGTTAAGAAGCTCACCATCACCTTAAGCATATTTAGGGATGGGCAATAAATGTTGACCTTGCCAGCAATGTCCACATACCGTGAATTAACTAAGGAGTCTTACAAAGCCAGTTTGATCAAACATGCCTAATTGCTAAAGATTAAAATAAGTCACAGGTATATGAGCATCAGTGCATTTAAATAAACTTCTCTTCAAGGAGGAAAGTACTAAAACTTCAGAAACCAAGCGAGAATGAGGAACAGTTAAAGAGGGTAGAAAAAAAGAATATACTGGTATTAGAGGCAATTCAGAAAAAAATCCAACAGGCTGATATTTGAGATAAAAAGGCTGGCTTATTGAGAACAGCTAAACAGATTAGGGTTTTATTCATTAAGAGCTTAGAATAATGAAATATAAAATATGCAAGATCCTGAGGGCTCAAGATTAGATGTTGAGATGGTATTTCCACTTGGAGAGTCTTGAACTAGGGGATGAAGTTACAGAACTGAGGGACATTATCTGAGGCAGTAGGGAATTTCTTCTTTTAGAGGGAGTTACAATCTGGAATTCTCTACCTTTGAGAATCGTTAAAGCTATATCACTGTCTTAGGATCAGAGTGCATTCCTGGAGTGCAACTTGTAGATTATGCTGTTACTGAATATCGGCGGTGGAAGAAGTGAATAGTTGTGGATGTGGTGCCAATCAAGTGGGCTGCTTTGTCCTGGACTATGTCATGCTTCTTGAGCATTGTTAAAAACTACACTCATTCAGGTATCCATTCCGCATATTCTGTTACACTCCTCACTGGTGTCTGACAGATGGTGAACAGGATTTGAGGATTAGGAGGTGAGTTATTCGCCACAATGCTCCTAGCCTCTGACCTACTATTGTACCCTCTGTACTTACATCGTAAGTTCAATTGAGTTTCTGGTCAATGGAAATTCCTGGATGTTGATAGTAAGGGATTCAGTGGTGGTAACGTCATTGAATATCAAGGTGCAGTGGTTAGATGTCTCTTATTGGAGATGGTCACTGCCTGGCATTTGTGTAGCACGAATGTTACTTGTCACTAGTCAGTCCAAGCCTGAATATTGTCCAAGTTTGTTGTATTTGAATGCAGGTTGCTTTAGTATCTAACGTGCTGAATGGTGCTGAACAGCCCCACTTCTCTCCTTATGCTGGAGGAAAGGTCATTGATGAAGCACCTAAAAATGATTGATCCTAGTACACTACCATGAGGAACTCCTGCAGTGATGTCCAGGAACGGAGGTTACCTAACCTCCAACTATCACAATCGTCTTCCTATTCACTACATAGGACTTGAACCAGCAGAGACAGTTTGCACCAATTCCCATTGATTCCAATTTTGCTACAGCTCCTTGATGCCACATTAAGTTGAATGCACCTCACCCCTGGAATTCAGCTTTTTTGTCCATGTTCAAACAAAGGCTCTAATGAGGTCTGAGTGGGCCTGGCAGAACCCAAACTGGACTTAAGTGAGTAGGTTGTTGCTAAACCGATATCGCTTCAGTATTATTGCTCAAATATTGTCAGGATCCAGCACCTTTGCAACACACAGTGCCTCCTACCGTTTCTTGATATTTTGTGAAGTGAATCCAATTGGCTGAAGACTAACATCTGCGATGCTGGGGACCACTGGAGGAGGCAAAGATCAATCATCCACTCTGCATTTCTGGCTGAAGATTGGGATATTTGTTGAGCCTCCTCCTCCAGTGAGTTGTTCAACGGTCCACCATTCACAACTAGATATGGTAAGACATCAGAGTTTAGATTTAATCTGTTGGTTGTGGGATTTCTTAGCTCTGTCATCACTTGCTGCTAATGCTGCATGGCATGCAAGTTGTCCCTTTTCATAGGTTCATCAGGTTAAAACCCAGTGCTATTCCTGGCATACCATCCTGCATGCTCCACTGAATCTGGGTTGCTCCCCTGGATTGATAGTAATGGTTGAGTGGGGGATATGCCAGGCAATGAGGTTACAGATTGTGTTCCTGTATAATTCCGCTGCTGTTGATGGCCCACAGCATCTCACAGATGCGCAGTCTTGATTTGCTAGATCTGTTTAAAGTCTGTCCCATTTAGTATGGTGATAGTGCCATACACCACAAAGGAGGTATTCTCAATGTGATGGCAAGACATCACATCCACTAGGACTCAACATCATTAAAAAAAGGATTTCCCAGAGGCCTGATAATTCATTCTGTATGTATTTACTGAAATATCATCATAGGTACTTTAAAAGAAACTAGGAAAGTTCTTTTTATATATTATTAATATTTTTCATCTAAAATACAATTTTGTAGAAATAAGATTTTTGATAACATTTAAAGCTACCTTGATAAACAAAATTCAGTTTTCTTTCTTATGGGAAGGTTTTTTATTGCTTGACATATATTATTCAAACTTTTACACAGGAAATTATCTTTGTTACTCCTAAATTTAGTTTGTTTTTCTATTACTACTAACTAACAGATAAGGCTTTTTCTTAAGTATTTTCTTTGAAGAAAATCACACTACATATGTGATCAGAATATTTTACCAAGGTAAAAGAAAACAAACTTTCTAATAATTTGTTGTCCTGAGTATGGCATTTCAGCTAAATTTTCTTTATCCAATATATATTGGCATCTTGCAACGAAAACAAAGGAATTAATTCTCAATCCCTGATTGATATTTTGTCAATAGAATATCTTATTATCTAAAAACATATCTAAAAGAAGTTTTTCTAGATGGACTCTCACACACCATCATTTCTCTGTGTTGTTAAATGAATTATAGTTTAAGTTTGTTACAGTGGAACCCTCCAAAAAATAATTATAGAACTTAGTAATAATGTATTTACTGTTTCTTGGGGATGGTTAGTAACATCTGTCATTACTTCATTCCCATACCTCTTTTTAAAATAATCTTTCTTCCTTTTATATCTCAGTTGAAATTGAGACAAAAAGCTTTTTTTCCCACTCAGACAACACTTTCTGTACTTTTTCTCCTTTGTATTTTTTATTCAATAATAGGTGTTTTTATATAACTTAATTTAACAAAACTTAGTGGCAAGGTAAGTAATAATGATGACAGAAGGATGTAGACAGGTTAAATGTAAGCAAACATTTTACAGATAGAATATAAAGCGGAAAAATGTGAAGTTTTGTAATTTGGCAGGAAAAATAGAAGAGGAGACATTATTTAATGTTCAGAGAAAGAATGCAGAATACTGCAGCACAGAGGGATTGAGAATAAATAAATAAATCATGAAAAGCTAGCATGCAGATCAGCAGATACTAGGGAAGATACATGGAACACCAGTCTTTATTTCAAAGAAAGTACAGTATAATATAGGGAAATATTCCAAAAGCTGTTCAGGGCAGTGGTCAGATTACAGCTGGATTACTGGTTTGTTTTGGTCCTCTCATCCATATGGACATTGGAGGTAGTTCAGGGAATGTTAACTAGTCTGATCCTGGATATGGAAGGACTTTTTTTTATTATTAAGAGATATTGATTAGCTTGGGCTTGTACTCATTAGAGTTTAGAAGATTTGAGAGGAGATCATAGCTAAACAATTAAGATTGTAACACAAGATACAGAGAGGTTGTTTCCTCTTGTTGGAATGTCTAGAGACACAGGGTATAATCTTAGAGTAGGGAACTACCCATTTAAGACAGAGATGATGCGTACATTTTTTCTCTTGGAGGGCACTGAATTTGTAGAATTCTTTACTGCAGAGAAATGTTGAGTTTGGGAGGTAAATTCAAGGCTGAAATCGACAGATTTGTAATTATTTAATAGATTAAGAGTTACAGGAATAAGGCAGAGTGAGGTTGAATGATGGGGAGAATTCGATAGGTTGACTGGCCGACTTGTTTCTAAAATTTAGTCTTATAATGATTAAAGACCTCATTGTAACTATTCTATGACGCTTACGACTCAAATTTTATTGCAGATTTATATTTCTGTATCCTTCCCACTTGTGGGTGGCTCAACATGGTGGGAGAGTAGGACTCTTCCGCCAGAGCTTGTCTGCTCTGTTCACTTCTTTTTTTCCATTTTGTGTTTTTGTTTCCTTCTTGACAATGTCCGAAACTCCTAGCCTCAGCAGGAAATCCGAGCATGGTCATCTCCAGGCCTGGATGCCCTTTCAGGTGCACATGGTAATTTCTCAGCCCGACAAGGTCTCAAGGTAAATCCAAAGCTGCCTGCCGGCCGCCTGACTCTTGGGGTGAAGCCTGGTGCAGACCGGAGGCTAGATGCCAGCGTGGACTGGGATGCAAGGACTGTTATTCTGAACTTTATTTCTTTTTCTAATTTATTCATATGAACCGCAATGCTGTACTTTTTAATATCTTTATTTTTCTAAGTTTTTATCCCCTTAAGAAGTTGTACTTAAGAGTCTGTCTTTGAACCTAAAATGATACCAGAAGTGACGACTTACAAACATTTCACTGTACGCAAGCTATGTGACATTAAAGCTGATTTAATTCAATTCTATATATTACACCAAGCAATATAATTGCACACTTCTTATTCCTTACTTTTAGCAAAATCATTCTTTCCTTGAACCCTCTGAAACATTCACTTTCTCAAATGCAAGGCTCTCCTGCTCCAAAAAAATGCCACCCTTCCACCTTTCTGACAACCATATAATTTGGAATAACGCAAATCCAAATCTGCCCTTCCTTAAGCCAGATCTCCACTAATATCTCATTGTAAACTCACAAGGCAACTTGTGCCTGTAACTCCCCAATCCGATTAGTTATACTCCGTACATTCATATACATGCATAGTAACCCCGATTTAGATTTCATAGCTTTCCTGCTTATTCCAACTCCACCTGTTAACTTACTCCAGAGATATTCACTTATTTTGACCCCACATAAATCAACACTACCCTTTGAAAACCTTTGAGCATCTTTTCCTCTTGGCATGGTGCAACTAACAATCTCAACATTGAGAGAGAGGGATAACCAGGTTAGTTGACAAACAGTCTTTGCTACCATGCTAATATCTTCTTTTTGAAACAATCCACACATTTTAATATCGTTGGATTTTGATGTTTTGAACAAACAATAATAAAAAAAACACTGAATACAAAAAAAAACTAATCGTATCAACACTGCTGCACCCCTTGAGTTTTGAGGAAGCATGTGCTTTGGTTGTCACTGTTAAATCTCAGTGGTAACTGTGGAAAAAGTTTAACTTTCAAGAACTTTAATTCACGTACAGGGCACTGAAAGCACTTGATAAGGAAGAACACAAATTCAAGATGAATGAATAACACCAAAAAACTGGGATTAAACGGCACTTCATTCTTGGTATAACGATATAGTTAAAGCCGACCCAAGCACAGCATTAACAAAAGAAAATTTTATAGAGAAAACTAAAAGCTTTGCAAAGTAAATGGATGTTGCCAAGTTTACACTTAGCAAATGGTTGGTTTTTACAATTTAAATCACTCCATAACTTTGCCTGCAACATTCAATAAGTTACACTCACATTGCAACTACTTTCAACAGGCTAACACTACAAACAAAAAATACATTTCTAATCTTGTTGAGATGGAACAATAATCAGGAACGAAGGAAGTGTCATTGAAACCTACTGTCAGAACTAATGAACGAATACACATGACCAGTTGTTAGAAGACATTTTCTGTTCCTTGTATTTTGATTATGAGCAGTTCTACAAATAAGAACAAGTTTTAGGATTTTGCAATTCTCGTTGTTTGAAATTGGTAATCAGTAGTACACACAGACATTATAAAAATTTGATAATACAATACATTGTCACACAATGAACATTAACTCTTTAGATATACCACATGGTCCGCCACCATTTTGAATCGGCAATATCAAAGTTTACCTAGGTCCAGAAACATCAACATTATATGGATAATTCTGTTTTCTCACTTTAGTTCCATCTGCATCTCTCAGCACCCAGGCACTTTCTTATATTTTTTTCTAGTTCCCACACCTCTGCTGAGTTAGTTTAAATCCTCCCCAGTAGCACGTGCAATACACCCTACATTTTACTTATTCCCAGCTCTGTTCAGAATCAACCTATTCAACTTAATCAAGTGCCACGTTCTCCCTTGCCAGTCCCAGAGTTCCAAGAATTCAAAGACTTCTCTCTCTTGCTTCATATTTCCAGCCATACAATCATTTGACTTAGCTTCCTATTTCTGTGCTCATGTGCATGTGGTACTGACAGTAATCCGGGGATTACAACTTTGGATATCTTGCTTGCTACCTCACTCCCTAAATTCTGACTGCAGAACCCCACTACCCTTCCTACCTATGCCATTAGTACAAATGTGGACCAGTCTTCACTCTAACACCAGAGGGGCGACAAATAATCCTGGAATCACACTAACAGCTGCAAAAATACTGGTCTGCTTGGCTATCAGTACTGCCCCTCTGTTCTTCTTTCTCTCCTCCTGTGCAGTTGGGCCCCCATGGTAGCACAGGATTTGTTCATTACATTCCTCCAACGATACAATCACCCTCAATGTTTCTCTTGGATTGTGTTTGCTCCTAATTTATGGTGTCAGCACAGCATTTGTTAGTAAAACATTGTACCTAAAGATTACTTTGAAAGCATTTTCAAAATGAGGCCAGCTCATGCAAAGTTATAACATAACCAAATATTGACATATTTGAATTGGCAACCAATGCCTAAAGGTAGTGAAGACAATCTATGCTAATCACATTGTTACACCATAAAGCAGCAAAAGCAATGGCTACAAGGGGTGAACATTGTAAACATGAAATAAGTAGAATGAAAATTTGATTAATTCCATAGCAAAATGTTGTATGCTTCTCTCATACTCTTAGATGTTATCACGTCATACATCAAGGGTATCCTCAGTGAAAAGTGAACAGGTCTTAAGGATACTCATTACGACCTAACATGGCGTTAAAGCAACAGGCATCAGCTATAACCAAACAGATGCACCAAGAGTGAAATGCAGTAAGTATCTCTAGTCAGAAGCATATTTATTTACACTATTGAGCAACTGGAAGAAACCAGACCTTTTTATAATTATCCAATGGCTCAAAAAAAACCCGAGATGTTTTCAGATATTAAAGAGTTCATTTGTTCTGCTGACCTGCAGGAAATTGGATGTCCCGAGGCTAGGATGGGATGTCGCTGACTTACAGGTAGATTCTAAGGAAATCACATTCCCATCTTTTCAAAGCCATTTGCATGATCATTTCTTAGTTATTCAATCGCCATTTACATTGTCTTCTCCTACTATTTATTTTATTCCCTATTCAGAAATCAATAAGAACATTACAGTTGGAATTTGACTATTCCCCTGCAGTTACAAAAAAAATGATTTACAACAGATTTGGCCATTAAGGGACGGTGGCACAGTGGTTAACACTGCTGCCTCACAACGCCTGAGACACAGGTTCAATTCCCGCCTCAGGCGACTGACTGTGTGGAGTTTGCACATTCTCCCCGTGTTTGCATGGGTTTCAAAGATGTGCAGGTCAGGTGAATTGGCCATGCTAAATTGGCCGTAGTGTTAGGTAAGGGGTAAACGTAGTGGCATGGGTGGGTTGTGCTTCAGTGGGTCGGTGTGGACTTGTTGGGCCGAAGGGCCTGTTTCCACATCGTAAGTAATCTAATCTAAAAAAAAATAGAAAAGTACAGCACAGAACAGGTCCTTCGGCCCACGATGTTGTGCCAAGAATTATTCCTAATCTAAAATAAAATAACCTAACCTATGCACTCCTCAATTCACTGGTGTCCATATGCCTGTCCAGCAGTCACTTAATCGTCCCGAACGCCTCTGCTTCCACCACCACCGCTGGCAATGTATTCCATGTGTTCACAACTCTCTCAGTAAAGAATCTACTTTCTGACGTCTCCTCTATACCTTCCCCCTAACACCTTAAAACTATGACCCCCTCATCCCAGTCAATCCTGCCCTGGGGAAAAGTCTCTGGCTATCGACTCTGTCCATTCCTCTCATTATATACCTTGTATACCTCGATCAGGGCACCTCTCTTCCTCCTCCTCTCCAGAGAGAAAAGTCTGAGCTTAGTCAACCTCTCCTCCCAAGACAAGTCCTCCAGTCCAAGCAACATCATGGTAAACCTTCTTTGCACCCTCTCCAAAGCCTCTGTATCTTTCCTATAATATGGCAACCAGAACTGGACACAATATTCCAAGTGTGGTCGCACCGGGGTCTTGTAGAACTGCAGCAAAACCTCGCGGCTCTTAAACTTGATTCCCCTCTTAATGAAAGCCAAAACACCATATGCTTTCTTAAAACCCTATCCACTTTGGTGGAAACTTTGAGGGATCTACTCACTTAAACACCAAGGTCCCACTGTTCCTCTACACTGCCAATAATCCTGTATTTAATCCTATATTCAGTATTCAAGTTTGATCTTCCAAAATGTATCACTTTGCATTTATCCAGTTTGAACTCCATCTGCCATTTCTCAGCCCAGCTCTGCATCCTATGTCATGCTGCAGCCTGCAATAGCCCTCAATACTATCAATGGTACCTCCAACCTTTGTATCATGGGCAAACCTACTTACCGACCCCTCAACATCCTCATCCAAGTCATTTATAAAAACTACAAAGAGCAGAAATCAAGAACAGAGCCCTGCGGGACACCATTCACCACTGACCTACAGGCAGATTACGTTCCATCTGCAACCAAGCTCTGCCTTGTCAGCCAACCAATTCTGATTCCAGACAGCCAAATCTCCCTGTATTCCATATCTCCCAACTTTATGAATGAGCCTACCATGGAGAACCTTACCAAATGCCTTGCTGAAGTTCATGTACACCACATCCACTGCTGGACATTCATCGACTTGTCTCATTACCTCCTCAAAGAACTCAACAAGATTTGAGGCATGGCCTGCCCCTCACAAAGCCATGCTGACTGCCTTTACTCACACTCTGCTTTTCCAAAGAGTCATTAATCCTGTTTCTCAGAATTCTTTCCAAAACCTTGCTGGCCACAGGCCTAAGACTTATTGGTCTGTAATTGCCAGGGATTTCCTTATTGCCCTTCTTGAAAAAGGGGAACATTTGTTTCCCTCCAATCCTCCGTTACGACTCCCATGGAGAGTGAGGAATCAAAGATCTTCGCCAGGGGCTTAGCAACCTCCTTTCTCGTTTCCTGGGACATCCTAGGATAAATCTGGTCTGGCCCTGGGGAATTATCAATCTTAATGTTTGCCAAACTTTCCAGCACATCAACTTCATCAATCTTGATCTGTTCAAGTCTATTTCCCAGCTCCTCAAAGTTCTCATTCACAATAAGGTCCCTTTCCTTCGTGAAAACCGAAGCAAAAAAACTCATTCAGGGGTTCATCTATCTGCTCAGACTCCACACACAAGTTCCCTACCTTCCCCCTGATCATTGTCTTATTCCTCACATAAAAGTGAAATGCCTTTGGATTCTCCCTAATCCTTCTTGCCAAGCCTTTTTCTTACCCCCTCCTAGCTCTCCTCAGTCCATTTCTGAGCTCCTTTCTGGCAAGCCTGTAATACTCTAAAACTGTGCTAGACCCTTGCTTCCTCCACCTTGCTGCCTTCTTCCTTTTGATGAGAAGCTCCTCTGTCCTCGTCATCCAAGGCTCCTTAATCTTATCCCTTCTGAGGACAAGGTGTGGGATCCCAGAGCGGGGAGGACTCGGGGCCGGGGGCCAGGTGCTGGGATGCCGGGGAGGGTTTGAGAGAACTCGGGGTCCGGGAACTGCAGGGAGAGGCACTATCAGGAGTTGAAAGAACAGCTGCTGAACATTCGGTGCGTTGGCAACGAAACTGGAAAAGCTCAGCTGGTCAGCCTTTTAGTAAAGAGAAACAGAATTAGTGTTTGTTGAGAAGCGGGATGGGTTCAAATATCAGAGCATTGGAGCAGAGACAGAGAAAGTGAACTCCGTGGTTAGCATTGCTGCCTCACAGCATCAGGGTCCCAGGTTCGATTCCAACCACAGGCGACTGTCTGCTTGGGTTTCCTCCGGATGCTCCAGTTTCCTTCCACAGTCCAAAGAATGTGCATTTAGGTGAATTGGCCATTCTAAACTGCCCGTAGTGTAGGGTGCATTAGTTAGAGGGAAAAGGGGTTTGGGTGACTTACCCTTCAGAGGCTTGGTGTGGACTTGTTGGGCTGAAGGGTCTGTTTCTAACTGTAGGGAATCTAATCTAATCTCAGAGGAACAAATTAGTGCCTCACTCACAACAACTGCCCCTTCAACTGTCTCCACATGTCTGTTGTGCCCTCTCTGTGGAACAATTGTTCCCAATCTGTACTTCCCAACTCCTGTCTGATAGCACCAGGATTTCCTTTTCCCCAATTAAATATTTTCCCATGGTAACTGATTATTTGCATTACCTTGTTTCTGGGGATGAAGTGGTCACTGCATTGTGACTGTGAGGGAATGGCTGGGGGTTATTTTGTGGGCATTACTGACAATGTAGAGATTTCGTATAAAGGACTGTTTCCGCTGTTCAGAGAGCTTCCCGCAAGCATGGCGAGGAGTGTTCAAAATTTCTCCAAAGCTTATATTTTGCTTGTTCACAGAAGTTGGCATTTGCAGTTGCATCAAGTGTGTAAGAATCGCAAGAAAAAAGAACTTAATAGTCTGTGCTCCTTTCTGAATCCTGCATGAACAGGCTTTTCTTTAACAAATACCACACATAGTTCAGAAGATGGAAACCTCCAGGATAATGACACCGCTGACATGGATGAAGACGATGCGTGTAATAATGGCAATGTATGGGGTTGAGAGGGGTGAAGACGCAGTAGAGATGCATAAACTATTTGAGGACATCAATTCTGACACAATATATTAAGATTTCTATGCATGTAAATAAATAGAAATGTAAAACCAAAATCAAGACATACCGGTGAGTTCTTAATTTCTGTTCAAAACTGAAGGCAGTAAATATAACTTCCAGATAAATGCTTAGGGAAAAGATGGTAACTATATTCAGAAAATTACAGCAATAATTTTTGTGCTACTGCAACATAATATTTAATGATTTAGAAGGCAAGGAGGCAAAATTCAACATAGCAAATCTCCCAGCTTGGGTACATCATCTGACAGAAACACGTGATGGTAGTAAACAAGCGACAAAGCTGGAAAGTGAGTCAGGGTGAGCATGATTACTTTTGCATTACCAGTTTATGACCTTCATAACTAAAGGCTTGTGGTAAGATAGTTGTCCTCAATGACATATTCTGCCACTGTTCACATCAACTACTCAACAAGAATCTGGATGTAACACAAAACACTTGTTGATAAAAATGAACTTTGAAGAAAGTCCATACATGATAAAATTCATCAGATATGTCTCTGGAAAAGTAGACAGTATATCAGTACTGTCAAACTTTATCAATTGCTCTCCCCTCCTATCTGTTTTATTCAATCTTATAATGGGGCTTAGTTCTTTTAATCTGTCAGCTTTCATAAGGTCTCACAAATTAACACTTTAATCTTTTACTTCACTTTGCTGCACATAACCTTTTTTTTATTTAATTACAGAAAATCAAGATACTTCACCAAGCATTTCATTCTATAAAATGGAAGAATAAAATATTGAAAAAATGTTTGAACTTCTTGTTAAAATTTTTAATTCAGAACGATAAATGTTTCAAACATTATCTTCTACTTTGATGACCAAGAATCAAAGTGGAGTGGAAGAACAATTTGCAAGTGCTGAGCTTTGCTGCATTTGCTAATGTGTTTCAAAAGTTTTAACCAGTTTCGTATATTTGCACTATCAGAGCCCACAAACTATTGGAAATAACCCACGAAATGAGAACCTGCATAATGGGCATTTGGGAACAAGAATAAATGCCCTTATGCAAATTACCAAGTTGCAGGATTCCTGGAAAAATATCATACATTCATGTCATACCAATCGCCTATGACATTCTAATGCACTGTATTTTTCATAAGTGTTTTACTCTTTCTCTTAAAATATTGTTCAACAATAGCATCAAAAGATTTCAGACTGGCATAACACCAACTCTGCACTGAAGTCATACAGTTTTCACCAGTTAAACTTTGTTTTCTTTTGCAGGTCTTGCCAGCATGTGAAATGGAAACAGACACAATTTGTTCAAATTTATGTTGCTCTCCATTCTCTTGTCCCACACAAGTATCTGATGGCAAAGAAGGCCCGTTTGCTGTCAATGATGTGCTTGCATTAAGTGGTGATAGCCTATGAGACAGGTGATGTTTTGGATTGCTGTTTCTCGTTGGTTGCTTTGCTAAATGATGATGTGCAGATTTCCCTTCTTGGTACCAGTTCAGCAAAGAAGCCTGTCTTGCCCTTACAGGTATCCCAAATAAAGGAACTTTGGATTTCTGCTCTTTGAATAAGGGAACTCTTATTTTTCGTTTCATTGGCACTTGAATTCTGTTGATATTTTCTTCATACAATTTATCCTTAATATCAATACTCTTCCCTGCACTCAGATTGCTGTCTTCAGTCAAGTCTTGCCAGACTTGCTTTGGTGGTACCAGTATTTTGTCATTATTTTGGAACGTCTCCTTATTGCTGTCAGAACTTGATCTTTCTATACACAATTTGTTTTTACTGGTGTAGTCTTGCTGCAGTTTTTCTAGTGACTCAAACATGACACCCTTCGGAATAACCAGAGATCTTAGTCTTGTATTCGGGTGAATGAGCATTTTCTTGCATTTTGCCTTCTTCTGCATACATTCTTTTAGTGTTTCTGGAACTTGGATTTGCTTTAAATCATCAATTGGACTGAGGTATTGACAGAAGTATGCCTCACATGCCTTCGTTTTCACCACAGGGATAATAGTACAAGGTTTCAATCTGGCCACAAACTCTTGCAATTCCTGAAACGAGGAGTGATCTGAATAGGGAACCACATGTACATCTTTGTGGCAGACTCTTATTTTTCGGCTTGTGGGGATAATAGCAATTGTAGGGCACATTTGACTCCATTTGACCATGTTGAATCGATTAATTTCATTCTGGTCTACGACTTGGATTCTTCCGGCTCCCACCTCTGAAGTGAAGACATTGCACAGTCCCAAAAGCTGAAACATCTGAAGTCTCCGAGGACTCACCACAATCCAAGTTTTAAATATCATAGCCAATTCTATTAATAATGATTCTTTGCCCAAGTTATACAGACCTGTAATTACAGACAGAACAATTGCTCAAATACAATGTGCTTAAGCAGGTAAAAGTGGAAAAAAAAGGAAGAAAAGGCAAAAAACAAAGAAAAATGAAAAAAGAAATTGTGTGTACATGTGTTCTTTCATAAACAATCACCAAGATGTCCTAATAAACTCCACAATTAATTGTCTTTTAAGTATCGGTAACTATTGGATTGCAAGAAATATGGCAGTCTCAAACAGCAATGAGATGACGCTGAGATAAAGACAATGTGCTGGAGAAACTCAGCAAGTGGAGAGAAAAAAACAGTTAATGTTTTGAGTCCAGTGACCCTTCGAAGGGTAAAATGTTTTTCTCTCCACAGCTGTTGCCAGACCTATTGAGGCACTTCCTGTTTTTGTTTCAGAGAGAGACAGAAAGACAGATAAAACTTCACAATGCACAGTACTTTTGTAAGTTCCCTCCGTAAGGATTAGATTAATGTGCTCAAAGTTTTGGAACTTGGCTTGAATCCATTATCTAATAACTTAGCAGCAAGAGTACTATCACTGAATATAATAAAAAGGGTCTTTCCATAATGTCCAATCATAGAAAATATTTCCTACAATCATGGATACGATTTTTCCATGTTCTACAAACGTTTCTATTACATCCTTTTAAATGAGTTGCAAATTTGGAATCCATTTAAATGAGCATGAATCATTTAAGATGCCAGGACTCATTGAGAGCTTGGTGAATAAAGCATCCAGATCCTAGGCTTTGTTAATGAGTGCACAGAGTACAAGAGCAAAGACATTATATTAAACTTGCATGATACATCCGTTTGGCCTTAGTTGGGGTATTAAGCTCAGCGCTAGATGCCAGATTTCAGGAAAATTGGGAAAGCATTAAAGAGACACTCGAGAAAAGAATCTCAAGAATGTTCCAGGGATGAGAAACCTCAGTTGTGTGGTCAGATTTCCTAAGTTGGGACTGTTTTCTGAAAGAGAAGGTTGACAGTAGATTTGATAGATGTCTTCAAAACTATGAGGAGGCAGAACAGAAGAGAAAAGAAAAACTGTTCCTAGTGTTCGAGGATAATGAATTAGATGGCAAATTTAAGGTAATTGGCAAAGCAAGCAACAGAGGCCCAAGGAGAACATCTTCAAATGGCAAGTAGTTAAGATCGAGATCGTAAGTATATGGTGGAGGAAGGTTTGATTGGGACACTCGAAAAGGTACTTAAAGTATTATCTGAAAAGGACAAATGCACAGAATTGTGTGAGAAAGTGGGGGAATGGTACTAAGTGCATTCTAAAAGTGGTGAGAACAAAAGGCCTAATGGCCGCCTCCTGCTCTGCAACAATTCAGTGATTCAGTACTGAACTACCAACTATTTTTTCCTGTGAGGTCACCTAAAGCTTGGGAGGTGTAGTGTGCAAACTCATACCTTCAGAACTTGACAACTAACAAAAGGATATCATTGCAAAAATCAAAATCTTTCCAACATTCTTCCACTTTCTAAAGTCACTAACTGATACTACAAAGCATCAGTAAAGATTCAGGAGACCTTCCAGTATCTTACTTGAGCAGTCAGTCCATGTGTGGTGGAATATATCAGAAAGAAGGATGTATGATAGTTAGTTTTGGAGCGGGTGGGGGGAGAGAGAGAAGAGGACTGTTATGCAACAAAAGCAAGAGTCACAGAAGGGTGCCTACACATCCCCAGTCTTCTTAGAGTAGTATCCTCTCCAACACTCAGATTTGTGATTATTCACATTTTTTCTCCATGTTTCCTGTCCGCACCAGTCTCACCCTGCATTATAAGCAGCTCCAGCTCCTGGTCATGCATCTGACTGGAGATTGTCCAGCAGTTCGAGGAGATAGACTGTTTCCTGCCTAACCACCTCTGGCTCACGATTTTTGCTGCCTCCACAAAATGGAGCTCTTTGGCTATGATGATCTGGAGATACAATCTAAATTCAGTTTTCACCCAGATGTTCTCACACATATTTTCCAACAGTAATATAATCAGCTGTAGATCAGCAGCAGGAACCCTTGCTTATCCAATCATGCCATGGCTATCTATCAAATAACTGAATAGTAACATTATTGCTTGATACTCTCCACATGCAATTCTTTCTAAATGTATTAACAGTTATATGCAGCTTTTTAACATTTAAATGAGCTACCATTTGGAGATTGAGGTTATCAATCCCAACAAGATGCTGTCTGTGATGTGCCAACTCAGACACTGACCGGCCTACAGCAAACCTTTTATTTTCCAGCATGAATCACTTCTTCCACACAATCCACAATAACACTACACAGAAATCAATCTTAGTCTCAGACAGGTCTGCTCAGATTTTTAAAATCTATGTTAAATTATTCTACCTTTATCTCACCTCAGCTGAAGAAAGTCAGTCAAGCTAAGAATAATTCCACAACTGATCGCAGTGATCTCACTGGCAATGCTGTCAGCTGTGGGTGTGGGCTGGCTCCCAGACAATGCCAGAGCAGACAGACTTAAATTACGAACAATGCTGCAGTCCAGCCAGCACATGTAAACAAAATTAACAGCAAGAAGGTTCAAAACTTAGCTGAATATGGAAAAAGTATGTGAGAAAAATGATGTCTCCCTTCACGTATGCATTCTGTGCCTATCCTAGTAGCACAGATATTCACACAAAGTGGGCACCTGAATAAGCCATCAGGTTTCACCATATTCTTATATTTTATTAACACAATAACGACTCCAGGAAAGGGACTGAGCTTTTTAAATTGAGGCTAGTAGTAGGAAAAATAAGATTTGCCACATTCTTACCAATGACTACATTGTGCTCCGGGTGAGCGTTGATTATTGCTTTGATCTCATCAGTAGCTTCTTGACGGGAAGGCACCATGGATTCGGGGTCACAGTTTGTATTGTCTAGATACAGGAGATCTATCCTTCTTTCTGTGTTCAGTGGTGGATGGGTGAACATCACAGGTGTGTAACGGAAATCCGCTATATAAAAAATAAAATCAAAATCTCCATCAATGTCCTCTGGCTGATTTTCAGCAACCCTTAGTCTTTGTATATTGCACATATCTCAGAATCAAAGAGTTGTACAGCATCAAAACAGACACTTCAGTCCAACTTGGCCATTCTGACCAGATACCCAAAATTAATCTAGTCCCATTTGCCAGCATTTGACCCATATCTCTCTAAACCCTTCCTCCTCATTGACCCATTCAGATGCCTTTTAAAAGTTGCTATTGTACCAGCCTCCACCACTTCCTCTGGCAGCTCATTCCTTACACGCACCACCCTCTGCGTGAAGAAGTTGTTCCTGAGGTCACGTTAAATCTTTCCCCTCTCATCTTAAACCTATGGCCTCTAGGTTTGGACTCCCCTACTCTGGGAAAAGCTATTCACCCCACCCATCCGCTCTTCATGCTTTTATAAACCTCTAAAAGGTCACCCCCACCTTCCTACATACATGGAGAATAGCCTCAGTCTACTTAGTCTCCTTCCATAGCTCAAATCCTCCAACCCCAGCAACATCCTTGTAAATCATTTCTACAGTATTCCAAACATGGCCCAACCAATGCCCTGTATAGCCGCAACATAACAATACAACTGCTATACTCAATGCACTGACCAGTTAAGGCAATCGTACCAAACGCTTTCTTCACCATCCTGTCTACCAGTGACTCAACAATCAAGGGAATATGAACCTGGATTCCAAGGTCTCTTTGCTCAGCAACATTCCCAAGGGCCCTACAAGTCATGCCCTGATATGCCTTACTAAAAGCAACACCTCACACTTACATAAATTAAACTCTATCTGACACTTCACAGCCCATCGGATCAAGGTCCCGTTATACTTTGAGATAACCTTCTTCGCTGTGTAATGCACCACCAATTTTGGGATGATCTGCAAACTTACTAGCCATTCCTCCCAACGTTCACAACCAAATCATTTATATCAATGACAAAATGCAGTGATTCTTGCAGCACAATGAGTCACAGACCTCCAGTGAAAAAACAACCCTCCACCACCAACCTCCTTATCCTAACTTCAAGCCAATTTTGTTTCCAAATGGCTCGCTGTCCCTGGATTCCACATGACCTAACCTTGCTTACCAATCAATCTACAAAGCAGAACCTTGTCAAACATCTTGCTGAAGTCCAAATGGACCATGTCTAATGTTCTGCCTTCGTCAATCTTCTTTGTCACTTCAAAAAACTCAATAAAGTTAGTGAGACACAATTTCCCACACACAAATCCATGTTGACTATCCCCTCAACAATCCTTGCCTTTCCATATACATATAAATCCTGTCCCTCAGAATCCCCTCCAATAAATTGCCAACCATTGACATCAGGCTCACCAATCTATAGGTCCCCGGCTTTACCTTACCACTTTTCTTAAATAGTGGCACTACTTTAGCCAATCTCCAGTCTTCCAGCACCTCACCTGTGGCTATCGATGATATAAATATCTCAGTAAGGAGCCCAGCAATCACTTCCCTAGCTTCCCATAAAATTATAGGATACACCTGATCAGATCCTGGGGACTTATCCACCTTTATGCCTTTTAAGACGTCCAGCACCACCTCTTCTGTAATATCGACACTTTTCAAGATATCACTATTTATTTCTTCAAGTTCTCTAGCTTCCATATCCTTCTCCACAGTAAAATACTGACAAAGTGCTCATTCAGTACCTCACCCATCTTCAGTGTTTCCACATGTCAGTGGCCTTGTTGATTCTTAAGGGGCTCTATTCTCTCCCTTGTTACTGTTTTGCCCTTTGGATCTCTTTGGATTCTCCTTAACCCTATTTGCCAAAGCTTTCTCATGTCACTTTTTTGCTCTCTTGATTTCCTTCATGAGTATACTCTGACTGCCCCTAGAGTCTAGAGCAGCTAGATCCCAGCTGTCTACACTGACTATAAGCTGCCTCCCTTTCCTTGACCAGAGCATCAATTTCTTTAGTCATTCAACATTCCTTACACTGACCAACTTTGCCCCTCACACTAACAGGAACATACCTACTCTGGACTCTCACTACCACATTTCTTTTTAAGGCCTCTGATTTTCAAAACATTCTTTTTACCTGTGAATAGCTTCTCCTAATGTGTTTTTAAAAGTTCATGCCTAATACCCTCAAAATTGGACTTATACTAATGTAGAACATTAACTTTTTGATCAGGTCTATCCTTTTCTTTAATTCTAAAACTAATAGAATTATGATCACTCGTCCCAAAGTGCTCCCCCTATTCAGTCATTTGTCCTGCCTTATTTCCCTAGAGAAGATCAAGTTTTGTTCTTTCTCTAGTAGGTCTCCACACACGCGCGTGCGTGTACACACACACACACACACACACACACACACACACACACACACACACACACACACACACACACACACACACACACAATGGCAGTCCCAGTCTATGTCTGGAAAGTTAAAATCCCTTACAATTACAACCCTATCAAGGATCTCCTTACAAATGTGCTTCTCAATTTCCTGCTGACTCTTGGGAGAGCCGACAGGACAACCCCAATGGGAAGATCACTCTTCCTTATGTGTCTGTTCCACAT
Source organism: Hemiscyllium ocellatum (assembly GCF_020745735.1). NCBI lineage: Eukaryota > Metazoa > Chordata > Chondrichthyes > Orectolobiformes > Hemiscylliidae > Hemiscyllium > Hemiscyllium ocellatum. The sequence goes on from NC_083426.1 coordinate 42,968,329, forward strand.
ATAACTCCACTGGACTTAATCTCAGGAGTATTCTCCACAAGTACATCCCAAATGTTATAATTAACCAAAATTGCCACTCCCCATCCTTTCTTGCCTCCCCTCCCTTCAATCCTTCCTATAGCATCTATATCTCGCAACTTTCAGTTGCCAGTGCTGCCCTTCCCTGAGCCACTTTTCTGTGACAGCAAAGGTAGCCCAGTCTCATGTTCCCAACCATGCCCTGAGTTCAACCGCCTTACCTGTCTGGCCTCTTGCATTGAAGTAAATGCAATTTATCAGTTTAACCTAGTGTTCTGTCTTGCTCTAGCCTGCCCTGACTATTTGACTTGCTCCTCTTCCTACCTGTACCAGCCTTAGACTTATTTCATTTCTCATACTCCCTTTGGATTCCAGCAGCACATTCCTTTTTTGATGTCACTAGTTATCGCAGGTGAAATTAAATGCTCAGTGTGAATGTTGGTAATTAGGTGAACAGAAATACTCGTTGCCCCATGGAAATGTGTGGGCGTAGTTATCTTGGTTACCCAGAAGTTACTCAGATGACTATTCCTTTGCCCAACATTTCCTGGGTAAGCAGTTGGACAAATAACATTGGAACAAAACTCCAATTTTGCATACAACCTGGACAGCAGGGAAATTACCTATGAGGAGTTTAATTTTTCTGAGCAATTTCTATAGAGGTCACACTGGGACTTCCTAATGATCCCAAAATGCATCTCAGATTACATATCTGATCTCCAGTAAGCCAGAGACTGAACGATCTGAGCCAATGTGTCCCATGCCCCTTACTTCCAGAAGTGCAATGGGAGAAATGATGGAGAGGAAAGAGGTAACACCACAGAGGAGGGGCTTCGGAAATAAGCACAGACAACATAAAAGGAAAGAAAGTCAAAAGGTGATCAAATAGAGGCATTAAAAATGATAAAATATTTTTACAATTCAGTTATCAGCTATTTCCACGAGTCAACAAACTTGCATTAAAAGGACACAAGTTAAAATAACCATGCAAGAGACAAAAGTTATTTTTTGTGTCAAGGATTGCTCAAGCAAATAAAGCAATATCCTACCAAAAACACTGGTGAAAACAGGAACCATAAAAGTTTTTTAAATAAATGCAGAATATTGCTTTTAATAGAAAAATTAAACTGAAACTTGGAAACATCACAGTAATCTTTCGCGAAAATATTTCACTCTATTTAAGTGTGTACCTTTTGAAAAGCAAAAAACAAAGTTACCAGCTTTCTTTTTAAGATAAATGTCACCTTCCTTAAGTCTTTTCATTTAATCCCACAGTCATGCTCTGACTTTTCTTTTTGGACAGTGATTGCTTGTCTTCCAGTTGTTGGATCAACTGACCAGTCACTCCAGGCTGTGAAGCAATCCAGCTATTTGACCATGGGGGGCATCACCATCAAGCCAAATCATGTCCGAAGCCAAAAATCTAATATGTGTGTTTACAGGGTGAGGGTTGGGCAGGGGCAGGGAGTGCTGGCTTTCCCCCTGTACAGCTGTGGGATATAGGTAAATTAATGTTATTTCTGCAATTATAATTTTGTCACAGACAAGACCGGAGAAGACAAGAGATAAACAGGAGGAATGGGTACCGGCCTTAGGGAAGTTGAGCATGTAAACAGGGAGGGAAACAGTGAAATTTTAAAAAATATGTAGGAACCAAATTATATAAGTATTGAGTGTTTTTTGAATTCAGTGTGTTTTGTCCCTGCCTTGTGGACATCACACCAACTTGCAAGTGTGAAATAAATGACACTGATTCAGATCTTGTCTCGGACTGAAATTATTGAAGTGAGTGAGCTTTGTTTCTCACCTAGCCAATGGGAAAATGTCTCTTATAAAACTCCAGCAATTTGACTGGTTGAGATCAGCTAACTGAACACAGACTGGAGCATCAAGCAAATGCCACAGCACTTAGTGCATGGCCTGCTGAGCCACCAGGTGGAGCTCCTTAACCACTGAATAAAAGTAATTCCTTAATGAACAAGGAAGACAGCATGTGTTAAAACAAGCTGCAGGGCATTGTAATCTGCCACAGCTAACTGGTTACTTTTTCCTTTCCATCACCTCATCAAGTTTCTGAGCAGAAAATTGTAGTGGATACCCTAACTTTTCGACATGGTTTCTTCCCACACTCGTGGCCCCTCAACTGTTCCAGAATCTTCCACAGGCCTGTCGGACGCCATTACACATGTGGCCTCCACAGCGCCCGCGGCACCAAAGGCCGCCGCCGACCATGACGTCACTTCCGCCCCCACCGACCTCGGAGCCCCCGCGATCGCCGCCCCTACAACTGCCCCGGTGACCACCACACACAAAACCGCTTCCACAATCGCCGACGGACCCGCGACCCACGCGGCCACCGGGAATGACCACCACTCCTCCGTCGCCGCAACCATTTCCGCCCCTCCGGTTGCCGTCGACGCAGCCACTTCCGCCCCCACTGACATCACTAACCTGCAGGAGCACAAATCCTCAGGTTTCCCCGCCCCCACGCCGTCTTTCGTCACTACGCATAACCCCGCCCATAACCCCGCCCCCACGCCATCTCCCGTCGCTTCACGTAACCCCGCCCCCACGCTTATTTCCGTCACGACGCATGACCCCGCCCCCACGTCGAGCAACGTCACCACGTCTAACTCCGCCCCTACTTCGATCTCTGTCCCCGCCCCTAACCCCGCCCCCAGCTCCAGCTCCAGCTCCTGTCCCACACCAGGTCCTAGCTCCCAGCCTTGCCGGATTTTCACCATCCCTCCAGATCTCCCCCTCTCTGAGGATGAAAGATCAGTCCTCAGCAGGGGCCTCACCTTCGTTCCCCTACGCCCTCGGATTAATGAGTTCAACACGCGGCGAGATATTGAACAATTCTTCCGCCGCCTTCGCCTCCGTGCCTACTTTCACAATCAAGACTCCCGCCCACCCTCTGACGACCCCTTCTCCCGCCTCCAACACACCCCATCCACCTGGACACCCCGTGCAGGCCTCCTACCCGCCCTCGACCTCTTTATAGCCAACTGCCGCCGTGACATCAACCGACTCAACCTGTCCACCCCTCTCACCCACTCCAACCTCTCACCCTCAGAACGTGCAGCCCTCCACTCCCTCCGCTCCAATCCCAACCTCACCATCAAACCCGCAGACAAGGGAGGCGCGGTGGTAGTTTGGCGCACTGACCTGTACACCGCTGAAGCCAAACGCCAGCTCGCGGACGCCTCCTCTTATCGCCCCCTTGACCACGACCCCACCTCCCACCACCAAACCATCATCTCCCAGACCATCCAGGACCTCATCACCTCAGGGGATCTCCCATCCACCGCCTCCAACCTCATAGTCCCACAACCCCGCACCGCCCGTTTCTACCTCCTGCCCAAAATCCACAAACCTGCCTGCCCCGGCTGACCCATTGTCTCAGCCTGCTCCTGCCCCACCGAACTCATCTCCCAATACCTCGACACGGTCCTGTCCCCTTTAGTCCAAGAACTCCCCACCTACGTTCGGGACACCACCCACGCCCTCCACCTCCTCCAGGATTTTCGCTTCCCCGGTCCCCAACGCCTTATTTTCACTATGGACATCCAGTCCCTGTACACCTCCATCCCCCATCACGAAGGACTCAAAGCCCTCCGCTTCTTCCTTTCCCGCCGCACTAACCAGTACCCTTCCACTGACACCCTCCTTCGACTGACTGAACTGGTCCTCACCCTGAATAACTTCTCTTTTCAATCCTCCCACTTCCTCCAAACTAAAGGAGTTGCCATGGGCACCCGCATGGGCCCCAGCTATGCCTGCCTCTTCGTAGGATATGTGGAACAGTCCATCTTCCGCAACTACACTGGCACCACCCCCCACCTTTTCCTCCGCTACATCGATGACTGTATCGGCGCTGCCTCGTGCTCCCACGAGGAGGTTGAACAGTTCATCAACTTTACTAACACCTTCCATCCCGACCTGAAATTCACCTGGACTGTCTCAGACTCCTCCCTCCCCTTCCTAGACCTTTCCATTTCTATCTCGGGCGACCGACTCAACACAGACATCTATTATAAACCGACTGACTCCCACAGCTACCTGGACTACACCTCCTCCCACCCTGCCCCCTGTAAAAACGCCATCCCATATTCCCAATTCCTTCGTCTCCGCCGCATCTGCTCCCAGGAGGACCAATTCCAACACCGCACAACCCAGATGGCCTCCTTCTTCAAGGACCGCAGATTCCCCCCAGACGTGATCGACGATGCCCTCCACCGCATCTCCTCCACTTCCCGCTCCTCCGCCCTTGAGCCCCGCTCCTCCAACCGCCACCAAGACAGAACCCCACTGGTTCTCACCTACCACCCCACCAACCTGCGCATACAACGTATTATCCGCCGCCATTTCCGCCACCTCCAAACGGACCCCACCACCAAGGATATATTTCCCTCCCCTCCCCTATCAGCGTTCCGCAAGGACCACTCCCTTCGTGACTCCCTTGTCAGATCCACACCCCCCACCAACCCAACCTCCACCCCCGGCACCTTCCCCTGCAACCGCAGGAAATGTAAAACTTGCGCCCACACCTCCACACTCACTTCCCTCCAAGGCCCCAAGGGATCCTTCCATATCCGCCACAAGTTCACCTGTACCTCCACACACATCATCTATTGCATCCGCTGCACCCGATGTGGCCTCCTCTATATTGGTGAGACAGGCCGCTTACTTTCGGAACGCTTCAGAGAACACCTCTGGGCCGCCCGAACCAACCAACCCAATCACCCCGTGGCTCAACACTTTAACTCCCCCTCCCACTCCACCGAGGACATGCAGGTCCTTGGACTCCTCCACCGGCAGAACACAACTACACGACGGCTGGAGGAGGAGCGCCTCATCTTCCGCCTGGGAACCCTCCAACCACAAGGTATGAATTCAGATTTCTCCAGCGTCCTCATTTCCCCTCCCCCCACCTTGTCTCAGTCGGTTCCCTCAACTCAGCACCACCCTCCTAACCTGCAATCCTCTTCCTGACCTCTCCGCCCCCACTCCACTCCGGCCTATCACCCTCACCTTGACCTCCTTCCACCTATCCCACCTCCATCGCCCCTCCCCCTAGTCCCTCCTCCCTACCTTTTATCTCAGCCTGCTTGGCTCTCTCTCTCTTATTCCTGATGAAGGGCTTATGCTCGAAACGTCGAATTCTCTATTCCTGAGATGCTGCCTAACCTGCTGTGCTTTGACCAGCAACACATTTGCTGCATTGACATTCCAGCAACGCTGGAAAATTTGATTCACCAAAGCCAATTACTTTCAAAGCTGCAGTGATCTGAAAAAGAATGCGCAAGTAAGAACAAAAGGAGAACAATACAGCACAGGAACAGGCCCTTCAGCCTTCCAAGCCTGCGCCAACACATTTTGCCCTTCCATGCTAAAACTGCCTGCACTTACTGGATCCATTGCCCTCTATTCCTTTCTTATTCACTTATTTGTCCAGGTGCTTCTTGAATGCTCTATTATGTTTGCTTCCACCATCTCCTCTGGCAACACTTTCCAGGCACTCAACACACTCTGAAAAACTTGCCTCGCATATTTCTTTTAAACTCCACTCCTCTCACCACCGCAACACCTTGAACCTGGGTCCCCTAGCAATTGATCCCTCCACCCTGGGGAAAATGCCTCATACTTTCCACTCTATGCCATTCACAGTCTTATAAACTTCTGTGAGGTCACCTCTCAAACTCCTGTGTTCCAGTGAAAACAAACCCAGTCTATCCAACCTTTCTTCATAGTTAAAATCCCAATACCAGTAAACACTCTGGTAAATCTTTTCTATACCCTCTCCAAAGCATCTACATCTTTCTGTTGCGTGGTGACCGGAACTGGATGCAATATTCCAAGTGTGACCTGACTAAAGTTCTATAATTCTGCAGCATAACTTGACTATCCCTATACTCCATGGTCCTTTCAATGAAGGCAAGCATGCCATAAGCCTATTTTACCACCTTATTTATCTGCACTGCCACCTTCAGTGATCTGTCGACCTGCACACTTAGATCCCTCTGCATATCAATACTCCTCAGGGTTCTGCCATTCACTGTATAAGTTCCACCCATACTTGTCCTTCCAAAAGGCATCACCTCACGTTTGTCCGGACTAAACACCATCTGCCATTTTTCTGCCCAGGTCTCCAGCTGATCGATATTCTGCTGTATTCTCTGACAATCCTCCTCACTATCTGCAATTTCACCAATCTTTGTTTGGTCTGTAAACTTACTAATTCGACTAGCTGTGCTTTCCTCCAAATCATTTCCATAGATCACAAACAGCAGAGGTCCCAGCATTAATCCCGATGGAAGATCATTAGTCACAAAACTCCATTCCGAAAAGCATCCTCCCATCGCTACCCTCGGTCCCCTATGACTAAGCCAGTTCTGTATCCAGTTTGCCAGCTCACCATTTGTACCAGTCAGACACGAGGAACCTTGTCAAAGGTTTTACGGAAGTCTTTGTAGACAACATCAACCGCTTTTCCCTCAATCACCTTCATCACCTCCTCAAAAACCTCAATCAATTTAGTGAGGCAAGACCTCCCCTGCACAAAAACCATGCTGTCCATCGCTAAAAAGTCCATTAGTTACTAAATGCTATAGATCTTGTCCCTGGGAATCTTTTTCAATAACTTCCCAAACACCAGTGTGAGATCACAGGCCTGTAATTTCCTGGATTATCCCTGCTACCCTTCTTCAACAATGGGACTATGTTGCTATCTAAAGTAACTGTTCATTTACCTTTTATTTACGTCAATGCTATCCAGCTCCATCCTTTTCACTGTACACTCTCAAATTCTTTTCCGTTCAGACAGCTAAGCCAGACAATTTCAAGAAAATCCATTCATGGAAACTAAATTTCCAGCCCTGCTGAGATGACTAAAAGGACTGGAATTTTCATTCTATCGTAAGGGTAATAGAGAAGTATAACAACACACCCTTGTGTTTGACCAAATTGAACAAGTCTCAAGCTAAAAGGGAGTGGCAACTTCAGTATCTTCTTTGTTCACTCCAGAAAAGGTCTTCTGAAAGCTTCAATTAGAATTCTAAGAATATTCATTTTTGAAGTACATAAAAGTTGAAGTTTTCTAATGTAAAACTATCTGTAGCCACCGGATTTCAAAATCAAACTTCTTTAAAATATAAATACAGTATTTGTGCATTTTTAGGAAGTTTCATTTTGTCTAACTTCAGACAGCCTCAGGAGAGAAGGCAAACACGTTAGAGGCATTCAGGTCTTTCCCTGGTTTCTTCTGCAAAATGGCAAATTAGTAGTCTCGAATTAATGATTTCCATCTCAATGCAACTGAGTTAGGAATTTTAACCAATGGAGATGGTGGCATAGTGGTTATGTTGAGACTGTTTCCCTAGAAACATGGGTTCAATTCCATCATAGTCACTGTGGGAATTACAATTAAATTAATGCACCGATAATTAAAAACCAGTCTAATAGTGATCATGAAATCATTGTTGATTGTCACGAAAGTCCATCTGGCTCACTAACAGAGGAGATTGGACATACAGACATGACTGTAGACCCACAGCAATATGACTGACACAAATGCCATTGAAGTAACTCAACAAGCCTCCAAGTTATATCAAGCAAAGTAAGAAAGGAATGAAACTGGCTGTACTCTGGAAGCAAAAATATCATTCACAGCCCTGTCAACCTTGCAAAATCCTCCTTATTGAGATGTGGGGATGTCAAGACTGGAAGAGGTGCCTCCCAGACTAGTCAAACAACAGCCCAACATAGTAACACTCACAAAATCATACCTTACAATGTCCCAGCTCCCACCACAACTATCCCTAGTGTGGGGAGGGAATTGCCATCTTGGTAGTCCTTAACATTGATTCCAGACTCTATGGAATCTCCAGGCATCGGGTCCAACATCAACAAGGAAACCTATTGATTACCGTCAATTACAGGCTACCACTGTGCATTCCATCCCCAATTAAATAGTACTCTTCCATCACTAGAAAAGCACTGAGGGTAGCAAGAACACAAAATGTCCTCTTGGGTGGCAGATTTCAATGTCCATTATCAGAAGTGGCTCAGAAATACTCCTACTAACCGAGCCGGCCAAAACTCAATAGGCTGAGGTGGTTTTCCCTGGAGCATCAGAGGCTGAGGGATAACCTCAGAGGTTTATAAAATCATGAAGGGCATGGGAGACAATAAACAGACAAGATCTTTCCCCTCAATTGGAGGAGTCCAGAACTGGGCAGCATAGGTTTAGGGTGAGAGTGGAAAGATTTCAAAGGGACCTAAGGGGCAATGTTTTCATGCAAAGGGTGGTGCATGCATGGAATGAGCTGCCAGAGGAAGTGGTAGAGGCTGATACAATTACAATATTTAAAAGGCATCTGCACGGGTGTATGAATAGGAAGGGTTTAAAGGGATATGGGCCAAGTGCTGGCAAATGGAACTGGATTAATTAGGATATCTGATCAGCGTGGACAAGTTGGACCGAAGGGTCTGTTCTGTGTTGTACAGCTCTAGGACTCTATGACATGTCTGCTGGGTTTGCCACTGGTGGTGAGGGAACCTACAAAAGGGAAAGTCTCCCCAACCTAATAATCATCAATCAAGCTGTCACAGATTCACCTATGCATGACCATATTGATAGAAGTAACTACTGCATTGTCCTTGTAAAGTCCCAACTCAAATTGAAGATATTCTGCATCATGTTGCCTGGTGCCATCATCAAGTTAAATGTAATACATTTTAAACAGATCAGCAATTCAAAACTGGACAACTATGAGGTTCTATGGGTCATCAGCTACAACAGAATTTTTTTTAATGGAACGTGGACATCACTGGTTATGCCAGTATATATTACACTTCCCTAATAGTCTAGCTAAGAAACAGCCATAGTGTTGTGGGTCTGGAGTCACATGTGGGCCAGGTAAGGATGTCTTATTTCCTTTCCTGAAGGACGTTGGTGAACTAAGTGGGTTTTTCTGACAATTGCCAACTGTTTAATGGTCATCAATAGACTGTTAATCCCAGATTTTGGTTAAATTTAAATCCTGCTATCTGTCAAACAAAAAGCTTGGCCCCCAGAACATTATCTGGGTCTCTGCATTCATAGTCCAGTGATAATGCCACTAGGCCAGTTCTTCAAGGTAGTGTCCTAAGCGCAATCATCTTCAGCTGTTTCCATCATAAAGTCAGAAATAGCATTTTCACAGATAATTGTACAATATTTAATAACAATCATGACTCCTCAGGTAATGAAACAGCCCATATTCATATTTAGTCAGACCTGGAGAGCATCCAAGCTTGGGTCGATTTGTGCATCACACAAAATGCAAGTCAATAACCATCTGTAACAAGCAAGGGTCTAATCACCTTCCTTAACATTCTACTGAAACCATCACTGAAACCCCCAATATTAATATCCGGATGGTTATCACTGACAAGAAACTGAATTGGACCAGCCATATAAGTATTTTGGCTACAATACCAGTTCAGAGACTAAATACTATGCTGCAAGTGGTTCAACTCCTGACTTTCCAAAGCCTGTCCACCTTTGACAAGGCATAAGTCAAGAGAAGAATAGTCTCCACCTTCTTAGATGAGTACAGCTCCAACAACACTCAAGAGGCTCAACATCATTCATGACAAACCAGCTCCCCTGATTGGCACGGCATCCATAAACCTTCACTCCCTCCACCATTTACAGTGGCAGCCTGTGTATCATCTCTGTGTACTCACAGAGGTTCCCTGAAAAGCGCCTTTCAAACACAAGCCTCTATCACTTCAAAGGACAAGGGCATCAGATGCATGGGAACATAACCACCTGAAACTTCCCCACCAAGCCATACACAATGCTTGGACTTGGATGGCTTCCATGATGTGGAGCTACAGATCCACTGCTTCACCTTCACTGGGTCACAATTCTGGAACTCCCTCCCTCATAGTATTGTGGTTATATCTACATCAGAAAAACTGCAGAAGTCCAAAAAAGGCAGTTCACTGCCACCTTCTCCAGGGCAATTGGGAAAGGGCAATAAATATTGGCCAGCCAGTGTCACTCACATGGCATGATCAAATAAAACCAAAACTCCAAATTGTCCCTTGTGTCACATTTAGCAACATAGAATAAAGTTGACTTGAAACAGATGCATTTGTAAATAATCTACAATACAATGAATAGATCATAACATACGTTTAGAAGATATTTGTCATACCTGTATACAGAACTATGCCAAAATAACCTTCAAAGAGAAACATGACGGAGCCAGGGCAGTGATTGCTGTCAATCAATGTCACAGTCATTGTCTCTTTCCCAAATTCATCAAGATATAGGAGGTGACTCTCCCCTAACTCCAATGGGTGGATCCAGATTTCATCCACCTAACAAAAAAATAAATAAATAAAACAAACACGTCAAGGCAAATAATGAAATTTCATAAATGAGATCAGCTTAAGGAGGAGAACAGAAAAAAAACGTTCCATACTGGTTCAAGGGAGAGATAGGTCATTGCAGCTGGGATGAAAAGGCCAGGACACAAGTCAGTTAGAGGCAGAAACAACACAAATAGTTTTTATTTTTGGCAGACCTAGTCCAAAGATGTAGTCCACTCAAAACATAAAACAAAGGCAGAAGGGGAGAGACTGAGAAAAGAATAAGGGTGACATGCAGGAGTAATTAACAGTTTAGAACTGGTTGGAGTAATTCAACAACATTGTCATAATGCATGCACTTTGCCAAGAACAAATACTAACTTTAAACAACAAAGACTCAAAGCCAATTTCATAGTGCAGTACTGGACAGTTTCCAAACCAGTTACATTTGAGCTTCAAAACATGTGCAGGTGTTCTATCAAAGTACGCCAGTTTTGACCTATGAGGATCAAGTGACAATGATGTTACTGGCCAGCAAGTCTGAGCAATTACAGAGTTTAGGAAAACTGTAAGTTATAGCAAATGGCAAACCAGAGAGGGAAAAGGTAAAATTTGAAAAGGTTTGGAGGCTGTTACTTTGTGGAAAGGATGCAGGATCAGGTGAGGAACAGAACGTAAGAGGGAAAATTCAAAATAGTCTGAGGGAACTCAATCAATGAGACAGAACTGGACAATCAAGAAGGCCTGTCTGATAAATTCAGGGGATAGTGACATGTTAAAGGAGTCAATGTGGAAATGAAGTCGAAAGGGGAAGAGAATCATTTTTGGTAGGGAAGATGGAACTTGAAATTAATCAGTGTGTTATATGCTGTTAGTGCATTTTGGAACTTTGGAGAAAAAGAAAGAAAAATTAACAGCACTTTTAAAAGGAAAGGAACAGACAAAGGCAGCACATGGTCAGACAGTGCAGGGGAGAGAGAGAGAGAGAGAGGGAGAGAGAGAGAGACGTGCGTCTGGGATTGGAGGAACCTGTTTGGGAGAGGTCACAGCACAGAAACAGATAAGTGCATATTTTTAAGTGTGGCCTTACAGTAAGCCTGCAGTAGTGAGTAGAATGGGATCTTTCTTGATTATATGTTTTATTGGGATATGATTAAATTTAAAAATATAAGCCATAAGTATTAAGTTAACCTGGAGCAGTGTCTTATAGTGGAATAAGATAGTACTATTTTCTAAGTATGTAGACTGAAAGAAGCAAAAACTGCCCTCAGGAGAGTGATGTGCTCTTATTGTCAGAAGTGGGAGTTTAGGGAGAGTTTGTCTTACTAAGGATTATATCTGCAATAAATGCTGTTGGTTGCAAGTTCTACCAGAGACGGTTAGAGGCAATGAGGAATTTACACGAGCAAGGATTATCGGAAGGGAGAAACATTGCAGATACAGTCACATAGATGGGTTAACTCCAGGAAAGGTAAGAGAGGTAGGCAGATAGTGTAGAATTCTTCTATGGCTATCCCCATTTAAAACAAGTATACTGCATTGGAAAATATACGGGGTGATGGATTCCCAGGTGAATGTCGCACGAACAGCCAGGTTTCTGAAATCGAGATTAGCTCTAATGCAATGAGGGATATGTCGGGATCCAAGAGATCATTTGTGTTAGGGGACTCTCTAGTCAGAGGCACAGACAGACACTTCTGTGGCCACCAGTGAAAAATCAGATGGGGTGTTGCCTCCCTGGTGCCAGGATCAAGGATGTCTCAGAGAGGGTCAGAATGTTCTCAAGGGGGAGAAGGACCGGAAGGAGGTCATTGTACACATTGGAACAAATGACACAGGAAGGGAAAAGGATCAGATTCTGAATGGAGAACATAAAGAGTTAGGCAGGAATTTAAAAAGGAGATCCTCAAGAAAAGTTATATCTGGATTACTCCTGGTGCTACAAGCTGGGGAAGAGTGTGAATAGGAGGACAGAGCAGATGATCGCATGGCTAAGGAGCTGGTGTATGGGAGAAGGATTCACATTTTTGGATCATCAGAATCTTTTCCGGTGTTGAACTGACTTGTACAAGAAGGACGGATTGCACCTGAATTGGAAGGGGACTAACATACTGGAAGGAAGATTTGCTAGAGCTGCACGACAGGATTTAAACTAGTGGGGTGGGGGGGGGGGGTGAGGACGCAGTGAGATAGTTAAGAAGGACATCAATCTGAGACCGGTATATTTGCGAAAAGGAGTGAGTCAAACAGTTAAGGCAGGCAGGGACAAAGCAGAGAACAAGGTAGGGATTTTAAAATAAACTGCATTTATTTCAATGCAAGGGACCTCACAGTGAAGGCATATGAACTCAGGGCATGGTTAGGAACATGGGACTGGGATATCATAGCAATTACTGAAACATGGCTTAGAGATGGACAGGACTGGCAGTTTAATGTCCTAGAATACGAACGCTACAGGAATGACAGAAAGGGAAACAAGAGAGGAGGGACAATGCCGTTTTTGATAAGGAATAACATTTCAGCAGTACTGAGGGACAATATTCCAGGAAATACATCCAGGGAAGCTATTTGGATGGAACTAAGAAATAAAAAAGGGATGATCAACTATCATAGACACACTAATAACGAGCAGGATATTGAGAAATAAGTTTGTAAGATCTCAGTTATCTGTAAGAATAATACGATGGCTTTGGTAGGGGATTTTAACTTTCCAAACATAGACTGGGACTGCCTTAGTACTAAGGGTTCAGATGGAGAGGAATTTGTTAAGTTGTACAAAAAATTCTTCTCATTCAATATGTGAATGCAACTACATGAGAAGGCGCAAAAGGAGAGGTCACCCTGTTGGGAGTTTTCTAGAGGCCTCCGAATAGTTCCAGAGATGTAGAGGAAAGGAGAGGAAAGAGATTCTTAATAGGAATGAGAGAGACAGGATAGTTGACATGGGGGACTTCAACTTTCCAAATATTGACTGGGAACAATATAGTACGAATACTATAGATGGGTAAGTTTTTGTCCAGTATGTGCAGGAGGGCTTCCTGACACAGTATGTAGACAGGCCAACAAGGGGTGAAGCCACATTAGATTCGGTACTGGATAATGAGCCCGGCCAGGTGTTAGACTTGGAACTGGGTGAACACTTTGGTGATAGCGATCACAATTCTGTTCTGTTTACTTTAGTGATAGAAAGGGACAGGGGTATACCACTGGGCAAGAGTTACAGCTGGGGGAAAGGCAATTACGATGCAATTAGGCAAGATTTGGGAAGCACAGGTTGGGGAGGAAACTGCAGGGGATGGGCACATTAGAAACGTGGAGCGTTCAAGGAAAAGCTCCTGTGTGTCATAGAGATGTACAGCATGGAAATAGACCCTTCAGTCCAACCCGTTCTTGCCAACCAGATATCCCAACCCAATCGAGTCCCACCTGCCAGCACCCAACCCATATCCCTCCAAACCCTTCCTATTCATATACCCATCCAAATGTCTCTTAAATGTTGCAATTGTACCAGCCTCCACCACATCCTCCGGCAGCTCATTCCATACACATACAACCCTCTGCGTGAAAAAGTTGCCCCTTAGGTCTCTTTTATATCTTTCCCCTCTCACCCTAAACCTATGCCCTCTAGTTCTGGACTCCCTGATCCCAGGGAAAATACTTTGTCTATTTATCCTAACCATGCCCCTCATAATTTTGTAAACCTCTATAAGGTCACCCCTCAGCCTCCGGCCCTCCAGGGAAAACAGCCCCAGCCTGTTCAGCGTCTCCCTGGAGCTCAGATCCTCCAACCCTGGCAACATCCTTGTAAATCTTTTTTCAACCCTTTCAAGTTTCACAATATCTTTCTGATAGGAAGGAGGCCATAATTACATGTAATATGCCAACAGTGGCCTAACCAATGTCCTGTTCAGCCACTACATGACCTCCCAACTCCTGAACTCAATACTCTGACCAATAAAGGAAAGCATACCAAAAGCCTTCTTCACTATCCTATCTACCTGCAACTCCACTGTCAAGGAGCTATGAACCTGTACTCCAAGGTCTCCTTGTTCAGCAACACTCCCTAGGACCTTACCATTAAGTGTATAAGTCCTGCTAAGATTTGCTTTCTCAAAATGCAGCACCTCGCATTTATCTGCATTAAACTCAACCTGCCACTTCTCAGCCCTTTGGCCCATCTGGTCCAGATCCTGTTGTAATCTAACGTAACCCTCTTCGCTGTCCACTACACCTCCAATTTTGGTGTCATCTGCAAACTTACTAACTGTACCTCTTATGCTCGCATCCAAATCATTTATGTAAATAACGAAAAGTAGAGGGCCCAGCACCGATCCTTGTGGCACTCCACTGGTCACAGGCCTCCAGTCTGAAAAACAACCCTCCACCAGCACCCTCTGTCTTCTATCTTTGAGCCAGTTCTGTAACCAAATGGCTAGTTCTCTTTGTATTCCATGAGTTCTAAGCTTGCTAATTAGTCTCCCATGGAGAACCTTGTCGAATGCCTTACTGAAGCCCAAACAGATCACATCTACTGCTCTGCCCTCATCAATCTTCTTTGTTACTTCTTCAAACATTCAATCAAGTTTATGAGACATGAATTCCCATGCACAAAACCATGTTGTCTATCCTGAATCAGTCCTTGTCTTTCCAAATACATGTACATTCTGTCCCTCAGGATTCCCTCAAACAACTTGCCCACCACCGAGGTCAGGCTCACTGGCCTATAGTTCCCTGGCTTGTCCTTACCACCCTTCTTAAACAGTGGCACCACGTTTGCCAACCTCCAGTCTTCCGGCACCTCACCTGTGACTATCGATGATATAGGAGGCCCAACAATCACTTCTCTAGCTTCCCACAAAGTTTACGGGTACACCTGATCAGGTCCTGCGGATTTATCCACATTTAACCGTTTCAAAACATCCAGCACTTCCTCCTCTGTAATCTGGACATTTTGCAAGATGTCACCATCTATTTCCCTATAGTCTATATCTTCCATATCCTTTTCCACAGTAAACACTGATGCAAAATATTCATTTAGTATCTCCCCCATTTTCTCAGGCTCCACACAAAGGCCGCCTTGCTGATCTTTGAGGGGCCCTATTATCTCCCTAGTTACCCTTTTGTCCTTAATAATTTGTAAAAACCCTTTGGATTCTCCTTAATTCGATTTGCCAAAGCTATCTCATGTCCCTGTTTTGCCCTTCTGACTTCCCTCTTAAGTATACTCCTACTTTCTTTTTACTCTTCTAAGGATTCACTTGATCTATCCTGTCTCTACCTAACATATGCTTCTTTCTTTTTCTAACCAAACTTTCAATTTCCTTAGTCAACCAGCATTCCCCGTACCTACCAACCTTCCCTTTCACCCGAACAGGAATATACTTGTTTTGGATTCTTGCTATCTCATTTCTGAAGGCGTCCCATTTTCCAGCCGTCCCTTTCCTGCGAACATCTGCTTCCAATCAGCTTTCAAACGTTCTGGCCTAATACCATCAAAATTGGCCCTTCTCCAACTTAGAACTTCAACTTTTAGGTCTGGTCTATCCTTTTCCATCGCGATTTTAAAACGAATAGAATTATGGTCGCTGACCCCAAAGTCACCCACCCTGCCTTATTCCCAAGAGTAGGTCAAATTTTGCACCTTCTCTAGTAGGTATATCCATAGCTGAAAATGTGTTGTTGGAAAAGCGCAGCAGGTCAGGCAGCATCCAAGGAACAGGAGATTCGACCTTTCGGGCATAAGCCCTTCTTCAGGAATCTCCAGGTATATCCATATACTGAATCAGAACATTGCCTTGTACACACTTAAGAAATTCCTCTCCATCTAAACCTTTAACACTATGGCAGTCCCAGTCGATGTTTAGAAAATTAAAATCCCCGACCATAACTACCCTATTATTCTTACAGATAGCTAAGATCACCTTACAAGTTTGTTTCTCAATTTCCCTCTGACTATTGGGGGGTCGATAATACAATCCCAATAAGGTGATCATCCCTTTCTTATTTCTCAGTTCCACCCAAATAACTTCCCTGGATGTATTTCCAGGAATATCTTCCCTCAGCACAGCTGTAATGCTATCCCTTATGAAAAATGCCATTCTCCCTTCTCTCGTCTCCCTTTCTATCCTTCCTGCAGCATTTGTATCCTGGAACATTAAGCTGCCAATCCTACCCAGCCCTGAGCCATGTTTCCGTAATTGCTATGATATCCCAGTCCCATGTTGCTAACCATGCCATGTTGCTAACCATCTGCCTTCCCTGTTAGGCCCCTTGCATTGAAATAAATGCAGTTTAATTTATTAGTCCTACCTTGTCCCTGCCCTGACTGTTTGACTCACTTCTGTTCTCAGCTGTACCCGTCTCAGATTGATCTCTTTCCTCACTATCTCTCTAGATATCCCCCCCACCCCACCTTACTAGTTTAAATCCTCCCAAGCAGTTCTGGCAAATTTCCCTGCCAGTATATTAGTCCCCTTCCTATTTAGGTGCAATCCATCCTTCTTCTACAGGTCACTTCTACCCCAAAAGAGATTCCAATGATCCAAAAATGTGAATCCTTCTCCCATACACCAGCTCCTCAGCCATGCATCCATCTGCTCTATCCTCCTATTCCTGCCCTCATTAACTCGTAGCACTGGGAGTAATCAGATATTACTACACTTGAGGATCTCTTTTTTAAATTTCTGCCTAACTCTCTGTAATCTCCCTTCAGAATCTTAACGTTTTCCCTTCCAATGTCGTTGGTTTCAAGTGGACAATTGCCGGCCCCTCTCCCCCGTGAGAACATTCTGCACCCTCTCTGAGGCATCCTTGATCCTGGCACCAGGGAAACAACACACCATTCTGCTTTTTCTCTGCTGGCCACAGAAACTTCTGTCAGTACCTCTGACTACAGAATCCCCGAACACAATTGATCTCTTGGAAGCCAACATACCCCTCATTGCATTAGAGCCAGTCTCAATACCATAAACTTGGCTGTTCGTGCTGCGTTCCCCTGAGAATCCATCACATTTTCCAAAGCAGCATACCTGTTTGAAATGGGTATATCCACAAAAGACTCCTGCCCTAGTTGTCGACCTCTCTCACCCTTCCTGGAGTTAACTGTGACTATGTGACTGTATCTGAGACTTTCCCCCCTTCCTATAACTGCCATCCATCACAGAAAATAACACCGTCTTATTCCTCTACAAACACTACCCCAGGTTAAATTAATATCTATGGCTTATATTATAAGTTTAATCAAGAGACTTATCTCCAAAAACATATAATCAAGAAAGAATCCACTGTACTCACTATTGCAGCCTTTCTCTTGGACAGACTTAAAACAACAATTAACTTATATGATGCTGTCCTGTGAACTTCGGCCAACAGTTCCTCCCAGATTAGTTTGTGAATTTCACTGTTTGTCAATTTTACCAGATGCACTCCCATGTCCAGCAATACACGAATTCAAACAGCAAAGGCAGTAACTGTGCAGGTTCTCTCTCTCTCTCGCACTGTCCTCACCATGTGATTCCTTTGTCTGCTCTTCTCCCTTTTAAACTGCTGTTGGTTTGACTTTTTTTTCCCAAAGTTCCAAAACAATGCAACAGCATATAAAACAGTAATTGCTGCTCCTGGAATTCGAGGAAATCACCTCCAACACCTAAAACACCTCAAAAAAACAGGAGCAGCTCTTACAACCAGAAATGTTTCCCATCCTCCATCTTGGATACCTAGATAAGTACGTACCTGTCAGGCAGGGAGGAAGCTGGAGAGCGCGGGAGCTGTGGTTTACGAAGGAAGTGAAATCTCTGGTCAAGAGGAAGAAGAGGGCTCATGTTAGGAGATGTGAAGGCTCAGTTAGGGCGCTTAGGGGTTACAAGGTAGCCAGGAAAGACCTAAAGGGAGAGCTCAGAAGAGCCAGGAGGAGACATGAGAAGTTGTTGGCAGATATAATCCGCAGTAACCCTTAAACTCTCTTTAACCTCCCACATCTGACAAGAAGTACATATCACTGCAGTTTAATTACATATCAGGGTAAACTCTAAGGCCTTCTATAGGTATGTTAGGAGTAAAAGAATGATGAGAGTAAGATTAGGGCCAATCAAGGAGAGTAGTGGGAAGTTGAGTGTGGAGTCAGAGGAGGTAGGGGAAGCACTAAATGAATATTTTTTGACAGTATTCACTCCAGAAAACGACAATATTGTCGAGGAGAATACTGAGATACAGGCTACTAGACTAGGTGGGATTGTGGTTCACAAGGAAGAGGTATTACAAATACTGCAGAGTGTGAAAATATACAAGTCCCCTGAGCCAGATGGGATTTATCCTAGGATCCTCTGGGAAGCCTGCGAGGAGATTGCCGAGCCTTTAGCATTGATCTTTAAATCGTCATTGTCTACAGGAATAGTGCCAGAAGACTGGATGATAGCAAATGTGGTTCCCCTGTCAAGAAGAGGAGTACAGACAACCCAGGTAATTATAGACCAGTGAGCCTTACTTCAGTTGTTGGTAAAGTGTTGGAAAAGGTTATAAGAGATAGGATTTATAATCATCTAGAAAATAATAATTTGATTAGGGATAGTCAGCACGGTTTTGTGAAGGGTAGGTCGTGCCTCACAAACCTTATTGAGTTCGTTGAGAAGGTGACCAAACAGGTAGATGAGAGTAAACCGGTTGATGTGGTGTATATGGATTTCAGCAAGACGTTCGATAAGGTTTTCCACAGTGGGCTATTGTACAAAATGCGGAAGAATGGGTTTGTGGGAGATATAGCAGTTTGGATCAGTAATTAGCTTGCTGAAAGACGACAGAGGGTGGTGGTTGATGGGAAATGCTCATCTTGGAGTCCAGTTACTAGTGGTCCACTGCCATTCGTCATTTTTATAGACGACCTGGATGAGGGCGTAGAAGGGTAGGTTAGTAAATTTGCAGACGATACTAAGGTTGTGGAGTTGTGGGTAGTGACGAAGGATATTGTAGGTTACAGAGAAACATAGATAAGCTGCAGAGCTGGGCTGAGCGGTGGCAAATACAGTTTAATGTGGACAAGTGTAAGGTGATTCACTTTGGTCAGAGGAACAGGAATGCAAAGTGCTGGGCTAATGGTAAGATTCTTGGCAGTGTAGATGAGCAGAGAGATCTCGGTATCCAGGTACACAGATCCTTGAAAGTTGCCACCCAGGTTGACAGGGTTGTTAAGAAGGCATACTGTATTTTAGCTTTTATTAATAGAGGGATCGAGTTCCGGGACAATGAGATTACGCTACAGCTGTACAAAACTCTGGTGCGGCCGCATTTGGAGTATTGTGTATGTTTCTGGTCACCGCATTATAAGAAGAACGTGGAAACTTTGGAAAGGGTGCAGAGGAGATTTACTAAGATGTTGCCTGGTATGGAGTAAAGGTCTTACGAGGAAAGGCTGAGGGACTTGAGGCTGTTTTCGTTGGAGAGAAGAAGGCTGAGAGGTGACTTAATAGAGACATAAGATAATCAGAGGGTTAGAGAGGTTATCCCTGTCCATCCTTTTTCCAAGTATGGTGACAGAGCACGAGGGGGAATAGCTTTAATTCGAGGGGTGATAGATATAAGACAGATGTCAGAGGTAGTTTCTTTACTCAGAGAGTAGTAAGTGTATGGGGTGCTTTGCTTGTAACAGTAGAAGATTCACCAACTTTAAATCGGCATTGGACAAGCATATGGACGTACATGGAATAGTGTAGGTTAGATGGGCTTCAGATTGATATGACAGGTCAGCGCAACATCGAGGGCTGAAGGGCCTGTACTACACTGCAATGTTCTATGTTAAAATTTTACCTACTCTTGGGAAATAAGGCAGGACAGGTGACTGAAGTGTCAATGGGGGAGCATTTTGGGGCAAACGACCTTAACTCTCTTAGTTTTTAAAATAGTGATGGAAAAGGTTAGACCAGATCTAAAAGTTGAAGTTCAAAATTGGAGAAAGGCTAATTTTGACAGTATTAGGCAAGACCTTTCAAAAGCTGACTGGGGGCGGATGTTCGCAGGTAAAGGGACAGCTGGAAAGTGGGAAGCCTTCAGAAATGAGATCGGGTGTTCGGGTGAAAGGAAAGGCTGGTAGGTGTAGGGAATGCAGGATGACTAAAGAAATTGAGGGTTTGGCTAAGAAAAAGAAGGAAGCATATGTCAGGTACAGACAAGACAGAGCGAACGAATCCTAACAAGAGTATGGAGGCAGTAGGAGTGTACGTAAGAGGGAAATCAGGAGGGCAAAAAGGAGAAATGAGATAGCTTTTACAAATAGAGTTAAGGAGAATCTAAACAGTTTTTACAAATACATTAAGGACCAAAGGGTAACTAAGGAGAGAATAGGGCCCTTCAAAGATCAGCAAGGCAGCAGGAGATGGAGAAGCCAAAGGAGATGGAGGAGATTGGGTTGAGATATCTGGTCAGCATGGACGACTTGGACCGAAAGACTGTTTCCATGTTATACATCTCTATGACTCTATCTCAGTGCAAAAACTGAGGATGGGGACAAACGAGAATATTCTAACGAGGAAAGCATCCATGAACCTTCTGCACCTGACAAGGAAAAGTCTGAGGAGCTTGGCACGATAATGAAGGGCAACATCTTTAAAAGTGATTGCCAAAATTCCAGAAAAGTCTCAAAAGGCTGCAGTGAGATCTGGAGCAAGTGTGAGAGGCCCATGGCAATTTCAGTGTAGTGGAACAGGAAACTGTAGGAAAAGAGAAATAAAGGATTTGGGTGGAATCCGTAGTCTTTTGTAATGTGATTCGCAGCAAGATGTACAATGGAACTTGAAAATGCAGAAAAAAAGCAGATGGCATTGAAGTGAAACTAGACAAACAAGGGATGTCAAGAAAGAATAAACAAGGTGAAGGAACAAAGAATGATCGGCACTGCAACGGTCGACCAGCTATGGAATTAAATTTGTCGCCCAGAGATCTGTGTTTACAAAGCCCAACAGCACACTGTAAAATGAAATTTAATAAGTATTGGCTTTAATGGGCTAATATAAATGACATTGTATAGTTATAATTTTTTTTGTTCACCTATTTTTCTAATCAACCTGTTCAGAGATGCGATTACACACCTTTGGAGGAGATGGAACGTAAACCCAGGCCTTCTGGTTCAGGGGTAGGTGCGTTACCATTGCATCACAAGAGAACCCCCTAAGTTTTAACAATTCAACTCAACTGGGTCATTGATATCATTCAGGTGTTGTCCTCACCTGGTCTGTGATATATGTGATTTAAATGCCATATAATGTGGTTGAGTTCAATGACTTTAAGGTAACTAGGGATGGAGAATAAATCCTGGCTGCTCACCCACATCCTCAGAAGATTTTTCTTTCAATGCAGGGCAGGGTGTGCTTGGGTCTGAGGCAGCCATTTTATACCCTACATGTATTGCTGGTGGCATGAGATATTTTTTCTTTAAACTGAATACAGAGAGTGTCCATGTCTCTTGATAATTAACGTCACAGAAAATCTAACTGTGTCAAGGGCTAGAAAATCTATGCTTTCAAAAATAGAAGACAAACAGATCACTTGGACAATGGCTCGTCTGTTGATCCTCTTCAGATAAACAGTCGGCAGTACTCATACTCAGAATTCACAAGCATAAACAATTTTTCTGAGTGAAGTACGAGAGAGGCGAGGAGTGCATGTGGGATTATATCTCATCCTGAGTTGCTATCTTTATGACAGCCAAAAAAATAGAACAGTGAAATCCTCACCTCTTTGGCTTACCTGAAACTTCCAATGCAACAACTTGGCAGTTATGGGAGAGCAATATATTGGTCTGCTCCAGGTGGAGGAGAGACCTGATGTATGATCACTGTGCAAGTGGGACAGAAAGAAAAAACGGACATGGCTGCACTTCCGAACCTGCCAGAAATCAACAGCAAACGGAGTATTTGGGATCAAAGTTCCATTCATTGCTCGCTATTTGTGAACAGTCGGCATCTGCACAAGATAAGAAACAATACCCCTGTAACTCAAGATAAAATTTATGAATTAATCTGTCATTTAATGTTTTACTGAACCAGCATCTCATAATGGACTGACATAAAGCAGTTCTTGATCTGACTAGTCACCGTAGTATTGAATCAAGGAATCAGTATGCTGACCAGTTAACTCTGCAATCATCTCCTTGCGTATTATATATAAAAACACTGATTAGTCTTCAGATTTTATTTCAAAATATATCAAAGTTTCATATTTAGCTCAGACTATAAAAAGATACCACCATGAAACTGCCAAAATTTATCTTCCATACCAGTTTTGCATATAGGTGCCTCAGTAAACAAATCATTTTCAAATTCAAGAGCTGCAGTTACACTAGGCAGTAATGTCAAACCTTTTTGGTGTTTAAACTCTTAAGCACTGGATGCTTGAATCCTGTCAAGATAGCTCTTTCTCTTGGGTACCCTCCTACCTAACAACACGTGGTATACATAGATAGCTGCAGAGTGCTCTTCTTCACAATTTCTCCAATGAGCAGAGATTGTCCACGATCATAATGAATAGCAGAATAGACTTAAACTGCCAATGTCCTCTTCCTGCTGTTACATCTTACCTTATCTTGTTATAGTATACAGCATGGTACTAGTGTAGAGTGGAACAATGGTAATCAGAGACCCACCCACATCCCCCCCCCCGACTAAATGCTCTGGTAACAAAAACATTCCCACCTCACACCTATTTTTCATTCTCACTCTGCTGACCTAATGTCAACATCCTTTTATCTTAATGGCGCTCTGATGAAGAGTTATCCAGACTTAGAGTCATAAAGATGTACAGCATGGAAACAGACCCTTCAGTCCAACTTGTCCATGCCGACCAGCTATCCCAACCCAATCTAGTCCCACCTGCCAGCACCCAATCCATATCCCTCCAAACCTTCATATACCTATCCAAATGCCTTTTCAATTTTGCAATTGTACCAGCCTCCACCACTTTCTCTGGCAGCTCATTCCATACACGTACCCCCCCCCCGGCGTGAAAAAGTTGCCCCTTAGGTGTCTTTTATATCTTCCCCCTCTCACCCTAAACCTATGCCCTCTAGTTCTGGACTCCCTGACCCCAGGGAAAAGACTTTGTCTATTTATCCTATCCATGCCCCCCATGATTTTGTAAACCTCGACATGGTCACCCCTCAACCGCCGACGCTCCAGGGAAAACAGTCCCAGCCTAGATTAGATTACTTACAGTGTGGAAACAGGCCCTTCGGCCCAACAAGTCCACACCGACCTGCGCAACCCACCCATACCCCTTACCTAACACTACGGGCAATTTAGCATGGCCAATTCACCTGACCTGCACATCTTTGGACTGTGGGAGGAAACCGGAGCACCCGGAGGAAACCCACGCAGACACGGGGAGAACGTGCAAACTCCACACAGTCAGTCGCCTGAGGCGGGAATTGAACCCGGGTCTCTGGTGCTGTGAGGCAGCAGTGCTAACCACTGTGCCACCGTGCCGCCCCTGTTCAGCCTCTCCCCATAGTTGAAATCCTCCAACCCTGGCAACATCCTTGTAAATCTTTTCTGAACCCTTTCAAGTTTCACAACATCTTTCTGATAGGAAGGAGACCAGAATTGCATGCAATATTCCAACAGTGGCCTAACCAATGTCCTGTACAGCTGCAGCATGACCTCCCAACTCCTGTACTCAATACTCTGACCAATAATGGAAAGCATACCAAACGCCTTCTTCACTATCTGATCTACCTGCGACTCCACTTTCAAGGAGCTGTGAACCTGCACACCAAGATCTCTTTGTTCAGCAACATTCCCCAGGAACTTATCATTAAGTGTATAAAGTCCTGCTAAGATTTGCTTTCCCAAAACGCAGTACCTCACATTTATCTGAATTAAACACCATCTGCCACTTCTCAGCCCATTGGCCCATCTGGTCCTGTTGTAATCTGAGGTAGGAGAAAGTGAGGACTGCAGATGCTGGAGATCAGAGCTGAAAATGTGTTGCTGGAAAAGCGCAGGTCAGGCAGCATCCAAGGAGCAGGAGAGTCGTCGTTTCGGGCATGAGCCCTTCTTCAGGAATCTGAGATAACCTATTTTGCTGTTCAATGCACCTCCAATTTTGGTGTTATCTGCAAACTTACTAACTATACCTCTTATGCTCGCATCCAAATCATTTATATAAATGATGAAGAGTCGTGGACCCAACACTGATCCTTGTGGTACTCCACTGGTCATAGGCCTCCAGTCTGAAAAACAACCCTCCACCACCACCCACTCTTCTTCCTTTGAGCCAGTTCTGTATCCAAATGGCTAGTTCTCCCTATATTCCATGAGATGCAACCTTGCTAACCAGTCTCCCATTGGGAACCTTGTCGAACACCATATGTAGTCCAACTAAATCACATCTACCACTCAGCCCTCATCAATCCGCTTTGTTAATTCTTCAAAAAACTCAAAACAAGTTTTTGAGACATGATTTCCCCCACACAAAGCCATGTTGACTATCCCTAATCAGTCCTTATCTTTCCAAATATATGCATATCCTGTCCCTCAGGATTCCCTCCAACAACTTGCCCACCACCGTCATCAGGCTCATTGGTCTATAGGTCCCTGGCTTGTCTTTTACCACCCCTCTTACACAGTGGCACCACGTTAGCCACATTCTGACACCTCACCTGTGACTGTGACTATCAATGCTACAAATATCTCAGCAAGAGGCCCAGCAATCACTTCTCTAGCTTCCCACAGATTTTTGGGTACACCTGATCAGGTCCTGGGGATTTATTCACCTTTACGCATTTCAAGACATCCAGCACTTCCTCCTCTGTAATATGAACATTTTGCAAGGTGTCACCATCTATTTCTCTTCATTCTATATATTCCATATCCTTTTCCACAGTAAATACTGATACAAAATACTCATTTAGGATCTTGCCCATTTTCTGCGGCTCCACACAAAGGCCGCCTTGCTGATCTTTGAGGGGCCCTATTCTCTCCCTAGTTACCCTTTTGTCCCTAATGTATTTGTAAAAACCCTTTGGATTCTCCTTAATTCTATTTGCCAAAGCTACCTCATGTCCCCTTTTTGCCCTCCCGATTTCCCTCTTAAGTATACTCCTACTGCCTTTATACTCTTCTAAGGATTTACTCGATCGATCCTGTCTCTACCTAACATATGCTTCTTTCTTTTTCTTAACCAAACCCTCAAAACCCTCAACCGCATTCCCTAGAGCTACCAGCCTTGCCTTTCACCCGAACAGGAATATACTTTCTCTGGATTCTCATTATCTCATTCCTGAAGGCTTCCCACTTTCCAGCTGTACCTTTACCTGCAAACATGTGTCCCCAATCAGCTTCTGAAAGTTCTTGCCTAATAACGTCAACATGAGCCTTTCTTCATTTTAGAAGTTCAACTATTAGATCTGGTCTATCTTTTCCATCACTATTTTAAATCGAAAGGAATCATGGTCACTGGCCCCAAACTGCTCCCCCACTGACACCTCAGTCACCTTATTTCCCAAGAGGAGGTACATTCACATTCTGAATCAGAAAATGTTCTTGTACACACTTAACAAATTCCTCTCCATCTAAACCCTTAACACTCTTGTTTGTTCTCTCTCCATGAATGCTGCCTGACCTGCTGTGATTTCCAGCATTTTTGTTTTCAGTACAAATTTGTGCATCTGCAGTAATTTGCTCCAATCCTTTTATCTTGCAGACCCTATTTCTGGGGAGCAGGTCCAATGTTAGCCGCAATAAACGCTCTAATTTTTTCATCAAATTCCACTGTACACAATCCCAGTAAATTTTTGGATCAACTGTTGCAGTTCAGTTCACAGCCAGATGCGCTGATGCAAGTGGTGGGTGAACTCTCATCCACAAACAGCAATAGATGCTGGATCAGTTGTTAATTTTAAATCTGAGACAGTAACATTTTTGTTCAGCAAAGGTATCAAGGGATATTGACCAATGGCAGAGATATGGAATTACACCTCAGATTAGACACGATCTCACTAAATGGTGAAACACACTCAAGGGGCGAATGACGAATTTATCTTCCCAAGTTCCTACAAGTGCCATTATGATTTCCAGGAATTGTTAGCTTCCATTCTCATGATGGTTTTTGCTGAAATGCAAGTCTGGTGTGGATCATAAACCCATTCACTAGTGTTGCAAAGTAGCTAGGGGGAGAGAAAGAGTCTGAACTAAAAGCAAAGCAAAAGGGTCCATGAAATCAATCCAGTTCTCCTTAAAGAAACAGGTGAGTCAGTTAAAAATAATTCTGGAATTAAGAGTACTGATGACAATGAATCCACTGTTGATTGTCAAAAAAATTCATCTGGTTCACTAATGTTCTTTAGAGAAGGAAATTACCGTCCTTACCTGGTGTGGCCCACATGTGACTCCAGACCTACAGCAATGTGGTTGACTCTTATCTGCCACATAGGCATTTAGGGGTTGGCAACAAATGCTGACCTCTCAAGCAAGGCCTAGCCAGATGCATAAATAAAAACGTGGCACTGCTAGCTAGACCATCAGATAATACTGATCCCTAATTTCTCTGGAAAGTGATCTGCATTCCCTGGGTTGTACATTGCTGTTAGAGAGTGAGTTCCAGGATTCTGATCTAACAGCAGTGAAGTAACATAACAATTCCAAGTCAGAGCAATGTGTGGCAAATTTGCAAGTGGTGACATTTTCATGTCTTTTCGACATTTATCTTTTGAAATGGTAGAGGTCATACATTGGGAAAATGCTGTGAAAGAAGACATGAAGATGCATCACAGCGTATCTCATAAATGGTACACACTGCTACTGCTGTAAGTCAGTGGTGAAGGAAGTGAATGTTACACCAATCAAACAGATGGTTTTGCCTTGGATAGTTCAAGATGCCTGAGTGCTTTTGGATCTACATTCATTCAAGCAAGTGAAGAGTATGCCAACAAACTCTGATTTTGGATGTAGCTAAGTTATTTAGTAGAGGAGGGAAGTTATTTACTGCAAAATTCTTAGCCTCAGACCTACTCTTGTAGCTACAGTTTACATATTGCTAGATCAGTTTCTGCAAAAGTTCAAATAAGCAGCAATACGTCATGTGGTCCCAAAAACCCGTTCTGCCATTAAATAAGATCACGGCTCATCTAATTATGACCCCAAATCCAAGTCAGTGCATAACACTGATAAAATTTCATCAAAAGTCTATCCACTCTGCCTTCAAAATAATCAAAGACTCTGCTTCCACTGCTTTTTCAGGAAGAGATTCAACCTTCTGAGAAAATAAATTGCCTCATTTGTTTATATGGGGGACCCTTTCTTTTGAAACAGTGACCCCTATTCTATACTCTCACATCATCTCCACATCTACCATGTCAAGACCCCTCAGGATCTTACATATTTCATTAAATAACTCTTCTAGGCTTCAATGGTACAAGCCTAGCCTGTCCAACCTTTTCTACAAGATGGCTCAGCCATTGTAGGTATTAGTCTTGTAAACCTTCTCTGAACTAGTTCCAATGCACTTGCGTACTTATTTAAATAAAATGACCAGACACGAAATAATCCCACCGCCCTGTGACTGAACACTTTAACTCTCCCTCCCACTCTGCCAAGAACATGCAAATCCTAGGCCTCCTCCACAGTCAAACTCTAGCCACTCAATGCCTGGAAGAAGAACGCCTCATCTTCCACCTTCAGACCCTCCAACCACACTAGATTAATGTGGATTTCACCAGTTTCCTTATCTCTCCTCCCCCACCTTATCCCAGATCCAACTTCCAACTCGGCACTGCCCTCTTGAACTATCCTCCCTGTCCATCTTCCTTCCCACCTATCCTCTCCACCCTCCACTCCGACCTTCATCCTTTTATCTACATATCGCATTCCGAACTATCTTCCCCTCAGCCCCAAACCCAACTACAACCCCCTTCCCCATTTATATCTCAGCCCCCTTAGGCTGCTCCCTCATTCTTGATGAAGAGCTTATGCTCGAAACGTCGGCTCTCCTGCTCCTCGGATGCTGCCTGACTGGCTGTGCTTTTCCAGCAGCACAATCTTCGACTCTGACCAATATGATACAAAGGATATGGTGTCCCCAGCGCCCTGTGTAACGGAAGCATAACTTCCCCACTTTGTATTTAATTCCACTCACAGTAAATGATTACATTCTAATAAATTTCCTATTTTCTTACTGTACATGCCATACTAGTAACTGGACAATGTTAACTCGCGAGATTTAATAGTGTGCGATCAATGACATTATTGTCACTGAATATCAAGGAGAAATACCAAATGACCTCATTTGACATAGCTACCAGCTAGCACTTGTGTGCCATGAATGTGCTGACCACTCATCATCCCAAGCGTGGAGGTTATCCTAGTCTGACTGCATATGGACATGGGCTGCCTCAGCATCAGTCATTGGAAGTAATGTCAGCATTGTTCACTGATAGTTTCACATCGCCACTTCTGACCTTATGGCAGAAAGAAGGCAATGGATGAAGTAGCTGGCCAAAGACAATATCCTGAGAAATGCCTGCAACAATGTCCTGAAACTGAGATGACTGAGCTCCAATAACCATCTCCCTTTTGCTAGGCACTAACAGTGAAGAGCTTCCCACATTCCCCAAATTCTACTGACTCCAATGTTAATAAGGCTCCTGATGTCATATTGGGTCAAATGCACCTTGACTTCATGGGCAGTCACTCTCACCTCTGCATTTTATCCTTCTTATCCATGTATTTACCAAAGTTAGAGTAAGATAAAGATCTCAGTGACCCTAGCAGACCATAAACTAAGTCTCAGTGAACAGATTATTGTTGTGCAAGTGCCACTTCATAGCATTGTTGACGATCCCTTTCGTCACTTTGTTGATGATTGAGTATATATGGATGGGACCCATTGGACTTGTACTGCTTTTTTTGGACTTGTGCAAGTTTCCACAGTGGTCCAATGGTGAGCTAGGCTTTTTGGAGGGCATTAAATAAGTCAACCACACTACAAATGGATCTGGAGTCACATGTAGCTTACAAGAAGTTAATGACGACAGATTTGGTTCCTGACATGCATTATTATCAGATAGGTTTTTAAGACAATAGTTTCATGCTCACTGTGAGTCTCAGTTTTGATTCCAGATTAATTAACTGCTTTAAAGTTTCACTGATTTTAAAGTGTGTTCATTCACAACAATGCCATACAGAATTCCTGAGCACAATTGCTTCCATGTACATTCCCACTCTGGCCAAATAAAGCCAAACAGTGGATTCAATGCACTCATCTACAGCATGCCTGTGAACAGTCTGCAAAACTTGTGCTGCAACACCGCCACTAAACACCACCCAAGACTCAAAATATCCCCTACTTAGTGCCCAAAGAATATCCAAGAAACTCCAAAAACATACTCCAGCAGGAGGTAACCAACGAACAACACCTCCAATGGGCACCCCAGCACCCATAAATCACACCACTCAGTGAGTACCCAGCACCCACACATCACACCATTCGGTGGGTACCCAGCACCCACACATCACACCATTCGGTGGGTACCCAACACCCATAAATCACACCATTCAACGGGTACCCAGCACCCATAAATCACACCACTCAGTGAGTACCCAGCACCCATAAATCACACCATTCGGTGGGTACCCAGCACCCATAAATCACACCATTCAACGGGTACCCAGCACCCATAAATCACACCATTCAACGGGTACCCAGCACCCACAAATCACACCATTCAACGGGTACCCAGCACCCACACATCACATCATTCGGTGGGTACCCAGCACCCACACATCACATCATTCGGTGGGTACCCAGCACCCACACATCACACCATTCAGTGGGTACCCAACACCCATAAATCACACCATTCAGTGGGTACGGAGCACCCATAAATCACACCATTCAACGGGTACCCAGCACCCATAAATCACACCATTCAGTGAGTACCCAACACCCATAAATCACACCATTCGGTGGGTACCCAGCACCCATAAATCACACCATTCAGCGGGTACCCAACACCCATAAATCACACCATTCAGCAGGTACCCAACACCCATAAATCACACCACTGTGGGTACCCAGCACCCATAAATCACACCACTCAGTGGGTACCCAACACCCATAAATCACACCATTCAGCGGGTACCCAGCACCCATAAATCACACCATTCAGCAGGTACCCAACACCCATAAATCACACCATTCAGCGGGTACCCAGCACCCATAAATCACACCATTCAGCGGGTACCCAGCACCCATAAATCACACCATTCAGCGGGTACCCAGCACCCATAAATCACACCATTCAGCAGGTACCCAGCACCCATAAATCACACCATTCAGTGAGTACCCAACACCCATAAATCACACCATTCAGCAGGTACCCAACACCCATAAATCACACCATTCAGCAGGTACCCAACACCCATAAATCACACCACTGTGGGTACCCAGCACCCATAAATCACACCACTCAGTGGGTACCCAACACCCATAAATCACACCATTCAGCGGGTACCCAGCACCCATAAATCACACCATTCAGCGGGTACCCAACACCCATAAATCACACCATTCAGCAGGTACCCAGCACCCATAAATCACACCATTCAGTTCTCCCCACCCAAGAGGCAGCACCTTTGGGTGTGTGCAGGCCGTTTGTCCGTCACACTCAGATGAAAATTGATAAGGGCTACTTTCCAATCACTTGAATATTTCTTTCGGACCAGAAGTCTGGGCGGTGTGGTAACGTTAAAATTAACAGCCAATCTCCTGGATTCCCACCTCACTTTAACCGTCACTGAATTCAAAAACGGACATCCTCATGAACCGCCAATGCGCGCGGGTTGCGCTGTGTTTGACTGACACCTGCACTGACCACTCAGCCTGGATCCCTGTGGAATATGTCCAATCAGAAATATTGTGGGCGGAACTACAACCGAATTCATGCGGAGGTTCGTGTTTGAGCGCAGCGTTGACATCAGCGCCCCCTGCTCTGGAGGACTTAGCGAAAGCCGCTACTGCACATAAGTAGAAATGTGTGGTGCTGGAAAAGCACAGCAGGTTTGGCAGCAGCTTCAGAGCAGGAGAATCAATGTTTTTGGCATAAGCCCTTCATCAGGAATGGAGGAGGGGTGGGGGTTGCTGGGAGGCTGAACTGGGGAACAAGCCAAGCTGAACTTCAGACCTCAAAGTTGCAAATGTATGGTGTTGACACTGGTTGCAAAAAATAGCAAAATATTCAACTCCACAGAAACATTCAAGTCACCTGTACCTGTGTTTTTGAAGCTGTTTACCTATTCATTACTTATCTATGCTAATTAACTCTGTGATCTACTCACAAGATAAAGCTTTTCACTGTGCCTTGGTACATGTGACAATGAATTCAATTCAATCTGCACTAGAATGATGCTGTCGAGGTGCTGGAAAAGCACAGTGGGTCAGGCCACATCCGAAGAGCAGGAAAATCGATGTTTCATGCATACACCCTTCATCAGGAATCTCCAGCATCAGCAATCCTCACTTTCTCCTCCTATAATAATGCCACTGAATTTTTTTTTAAATTATTACGTGGAAGTGATAACCTGTTGGATCAGAACCTGGTCTCGGATGCTGCCTGACCCACTGAGCTTTTCCAGCACCACAGTCTTTAACTATAACCTGGTGTTGTGTGATTTTTAACTTTGTCTACCCCAGTCCAACACCGGCTCCTCCACATGAAAACTTTCAAAATAAAGGATTTGCCTGAGAAGACAAGTATCTGGATTAGTGGTGCTGGAAGAGCACAGCAGTTCAGGCAGCATCCAAGGAGCAGTGAAATCAACGTTTCAGGCAAAAGCCCATCATCAGGAATAAAGGCAGTGAGCCTGAAGCGTGGAGAGATAAGCTAGAGGAGGGTGGGGCTGGGGAGAGAGGAGCATAGAGTACAATGGGTGAGTGGGGGAGGGGATGAAGGTGATAGGTCAGGGAGGAGAGGGTGGAGTGGATAGGTGGAAAAGGAGATAGGCAGGTAGGACAAGTCCGGACAAGTCATGGGGACAGTGCTGAGCTGGAAGTTTGGAACTAGGGCGAGGTGGGTGAAAGGGAAATGAGGAAACTGTTGAAGTCCACATTGATGCCCTGGGGTTGAAGTGTTCCGAGGCGGAAGATGAGGCGATCTTCCTCCAGGCGTCTGGTGGTGAGGGAGCGGCGGTGAAGGAGGCCCAGGACCTCCATGTCCTCGACAGAGTGGGAGGGGGAGTTGAAATGTTGGGCCACGTGGCGGTGTGGTTGATTGGTGCGGGTGTCCCGGAGATGTTCCCTAAATTGCTCTGCTAGGAGGCGCCCAGTCTCCCCAGTGTAGAGGAGACTGCATCGGAAGCAATGGATACAATAAATGATATTAGTGGATGTGCAGGTAAAACTTTGATGGATGTGGAAGGCTCCTTTAGGGCTTTGGATAGAGGTGAGGGAGGAGGTGTGGGCGCAGGTTTTACAGTTCCTGTAGTGGCAGGGGAAAGTGCCAGGAGGAGAGGGTGGGTTGTAGGGGGGCGTGTACCTGACCAGGTAGTCACGGAGGGAACGGTCTTTGCAGAAGGCGGAAAGGAGTGGGGAGGGAAATATATCCCTGGTGGTGGGGTCTTTTTGGAGGTGGCGGAATTGTCTGCGGATGATTTGTTTTATGTGCAGGTTGGTAGGGTGGAAGGTGAGCACCGGGGCGTTTTGTCCTTGTTACGGTCGGAGGGGTGGGGTCTGATGGCGGGGGTGCGGGATGTGGACGAGATGCGTTGGAGGGCATCTTTAACCAAGTGGGAAGGGAAATTGCGGTCTCTAAAGAAGGAGGCCATCTGGTGTGTTCTGTGGTGGAACTGGCCCTCCTGGAAGCAGATACGGTGGAGGCGGAGGAATTGGGAATACGGGATGGCATTTTTGCAAGAGGTAGAGTGGGAAGAGGTGTAATCGAGGTAGCTGTGGGAGTCGGTGGGTTTGTCAAAAATGTCAGTGTCGATTCAGTCGTCATTAATGGAGATGGAGAGGTCCAGGAAGGGGAGGGAGGTGTCAGAGATGGTCCAGGTAAATTTAAGGTCAGGGTGGAATGTGTTGGTGAAGTTGATGAATTGCTCAACCTTCTCGCGGGAGCACGAGGTGGCGGCAATGAAGCAGAGGAAGAAGTGGGGAGTGGTGCCGTGTAATTATGGAAGATCAACTGCTCTACGTAGCCAACAAAGAGACAGGCATAGCTGGGGCCCATACGTGTGCCCATGGCTACTCCTTTGGTCTGGAGGAAGTGGGAGGATTCAAAGGAGATATTGTTAAGGGTGAGGACCAGTTTGTCCAAACGAATGAGAGTGTCAGTAGAAGGGTACTGTTGCGGTCGTCTGGAGAGGAAAAAAATGGAGGGCTTGGAGGCCCTGGTCATGGCGGATGGAGGTGTAGAGGGATTGGATATCCATGGTGAAGATGAGGCGTTGGGGGCCGGGGAAACGGAAGTCTTGGAGGAGGTGGAGAGCATGGGTGGTGTCTTGAACATATGTGGGGAGTTCCTGGACTAAGGGGATAGGACAATGTCGAGGTGGGTAGAGATGAGTTCATTGAGGCAGGAGCATGCTGGGATAATGGGTCAGCCAGGGTGGTCAGGCTTGTGGATCTTGGGAAGGAGGTAGAACCGGGCAGTGCGGGATTCCCTGGCTGAGGTTAGAAGCTGTGGGTGGGAGATCTCCTGAGGTGATGAGGTTCTGTATGGTCTGGGAGATGATCGTTTGGTGATGGGGGGGTGGGGTCATGGTCGAGGGGGCAGTAGGAAGAGGTGTCCTCGAGTTGGAGCTTGGCTTCAGCGGTGTAGAGATCAGTGCGCCAGACTGCCACTGCGCCCCCTTTATCCGCTGACTTGATGGTGAGGTTGGGATTGAAGCAGAGGAATTGGAGGGCTGCTCGTTGTGAGGGTGAGAGGTTGGAGTGGGGAGGGGGGTAGACAGGTTGAGGTGGTTAATGTCCTGGTGGCAGTTGGAAATGAAGAGGTCAAGGGCGGGTAATAGACCAGCCCGGGGTATCCAGGTGGATGCAGTGTGTTGGAGGTGGACGAAGGGGTCCTCGGAAAGTGGGCGGGAATCCTGATTGTGAAGGTAAGCTTGAAGGCGGAGGCGACGGAAGAATTGTTCGACATCACAGTGTGTATTAAATTCATTGATGCGTGAACGGAGGGGGATGAATGTGAGTCCTTTGCTGAGGACTGATCATTCGTCCTCAGTGAGGAGGAGGTCTGGGGGGATGGTGAAAACTCGGCAGGGCTGGGAGCTGGGATCTGGTGTGGGTGTGGAGCTGGGAGTGAGGGCAGAACCTGTAACTGGAGTGGGTGTGGTGGTGGGGGGAATGGGGGTGGAGTCATGAGCAGAGGTAGTGTTCCTCTCGGGGTTCTGGGGGGTGGGAATAGTGAAAGTGGGGTCTTTGGGGGGGTGTGTCAGCAGAATGCAGGTGAGTGGCGCTGGTGGGGGTGGAAGTGGTGGTGACCACGGCAGTAGGGGTGGCGGAAGTCACTGAGCGTGTGGCATCAGCGATGATGTGAGGGGCGGAAGTGATGTCACGTGTCATGCATGAGGAATTGTGAGGGGCGGAAGTGGTTGTGGGAGTGGCCGTGATGAGGCGGAAGTGACATCATCAATCAGCGTGGGGGTGGCAGCTGCATCAGCCACATGGCTAATGGCATCTGAGTAGTTTTTGAGGCTAGGGGAATCTTCTGGAATGTTTGAGGAGCACTGGTTAGGTAGGTGGGTAGATAAATCTTTGTTGTACTTAACAGTTTTTGATGTTTGAGATGGAGTTGAAATATTGTTTGTTGAGAGTATGAATTCTGCTGAGGATGTAGTACAGAATGGGTCCTTTGCAATTCTGAGAGAGTGTGGCCCTCAGCTGAGACAGGGCTGACTGTAGAGAGGTTAGGTGCTGGCCCATTGCTGTGAGCGTGGAGCGGAGGATCTTGAAGGAGAACTGTTGCTGGTGTTTTTGAATCTGTAGTCTGTACTGTTTGTCCTGTTCGGGTCCGAACTCTGTTGGTTTAAGGGTGGTCCGGAGTCTGTGTGGGATGAGTTGGTTATGGAGGCAGGCACTGAGGAAGCAAAAGTGGCTGTGGTAGCGAGTTTGTTTCAGGACATGGTTGAAGAGCTTCAGGGCAGAGGAAATGACTTGGGAGTTGCAATGGGAGAGGGACTCCCTGAGATTCTTATAGAGAGAGGAGGAAAACTTCTTCAAGGCAGGCATCCTTGCAAGAGGATTCGCAGTAGGGTTAAAATCAACGAGGTACAAACAATGACTGCAGATGCTGGAAACCAGATTCTGGATTAGTGGTGCTGGAAGAGCACAGCAGTTCAGGCAGCATCCAAGGAGCAGCGAAATCGACATTTCAGGCAAAAGCCCTTCATCAGGAATAAAGGCAGTGAGCCTGAAGGGTTCTACTCCACAGAAACATTCAAGTCACCTGTACCTGTGTTTTTGAAGCTGTTTACCTATTCATTACTTATCTATGCTAATTAACTCTGTGATCTACTCACAAGATAAAGCTTTTCACTGTGCCTTGGTGCATGTGACAATGAATTCAATTCAATCTGCACTAGAATGATGCTGTCGAGGTGCTGGAAAAGCACAGTGGGTCAGGCCACATTCGAAGAGCAGGAAAATCGATGTTTCATGCATACACCCTTCATCAGGAATCTCCAGCATCGGCAATCCTCACTTTCTCCTCCTATAATAATGCCACTGAATTTTTTTAAAAATTATTACATGGAAGTGATAACCTGTTGGATCAGAACCTGGTCTCGGATGCTGCCTGACCCACTGAGCTTTTCCAGCACCACAGTCTTTAACTATAACCTGGAGTTGTGTGATTTTTAACTTTGTCCACCACAGTCCAACACCGGCTCCTCCACATGAAAACTTTCAAAATAAAGGATTTGCCTGAGAAGACAAGTATCTGGATTAGTGATCTGGAAGAGCACAGCAGTTCAGGCAGCATCCAAGGAGCAGTGAAATCAACGTTTCAGGCAAAAGCCCTTCATCAGGAATAAAGGCAGTGAGCCTGAAGCGTGGAGAGATAAGCTAGAGGAGGGTGGGGCTGGGGAGAGAGTAGCATAGAGTACAATGGGTGAGTGGGGGAGGGGATGAAGGTGATAGGTCAGGGAGGAGAGGGTGGAGTGGATAGGTGGAAAAGGAGATAGGCAGGTAGGACAAGTCCGGACAAGTCATGGGGACAGTGCTGAGCTGCAAGTTCGGAACTAGGGTGAGGTGGGGGAAAGGGAAATGAGGAAACTGTTGAAGTCCACATTGATGCCCTGGGGTTGAAGTGTTGGCATCTGGTGATGAGGGAGCGGCAGTGAAGGAGGCCCAGGACATCCATGTCCTCGGCAGAGTGGGAGGGGGAGTTGAAATGTTGGGCCACAGGACGGTGTGGTTGATTGGTGCGGGTGTCCCGTGAGATGTTCCCTAAAGCGCTCTGCTAGGAGGCATCCAGTCTCCCCAGTGTAGAGGAGTCGGCATCGGAAGCAATGGATACAATAAATGATATTAGTGGATGTGCAGGTAAAACTTTGATGCCCTCCAACGCATCCTGCACCTCCGCCCTCAGACCCCACCCCTCCAACCGTAACAAGGACAGAACGCCCCTGGTGCTCACCTTCCACCCTACAAACCTTTGCATAAACCAAATCATCTGCCTACATTTCTGCCATCTCCAAAAAGACCCCACCACAGGGATATATTTCCCTCCCCACCCTTTTCTACCTTCCGCAAAGACCGTTCCCTCCTTGACTACCTGGTCAGGTACACGCGCCCCTACAACCCACCCTCCCATCCTGGCACTTGCCCCTGCCACCGCAGGAACTGTAAAACCTGCGCCCACACCGCCTCCCTCACCTCTATCCAAGGTCCTGAAGGAGTCTTCAACATCCATCAAAGTTTTACCTGCACATCCACTAATATCATTTATTGTATCCGTTGCTCCTGATGCAGCTTCCCTAACTTAGTTGGACTGCTCGCCATACCATAAACATCTGACTCCTGTGTAGTACTTCTGGTTTTATAAAAGCAAAATCCAGTATTTTCAACCAAAAGAGGAAATGCTGGAAAATCTCAGCAGGCCTGGCAGCATCTGTAAGGAGAGAAAAGAGCTGACGTTTTGAGTCTAACTGACCCTTTGTCAAAGCTTTGTCCGCAGTAATTTGCTTTGATCCAGTATTTTCAAGATGTGCAAATGAACCACTGAACAATAGCTAATCAGGAAGTATTTCTCCACAGGACTCTCCTGAACCTCTCGCCTAAGGCGTGGTGACACTCAGGGCAAATTCTCCTTTGAGAGAACAGCCTGTAGTCTGGTAGGACTATGGTGACTTTATTACTTGACAGTTTCAATGTAGTAACATGGTGAAAATACCTGCTTTTAAATAACACATCAACACTATATGAAACAATGGACATGCAATGTCTTCCAGAACAAAATAGGCTGTTAGCAGTCACTCAACAACAACAGCAGGAATTTACAGACCATCTGTAATGTAAAAGAAAACTCCCAAGGTACTTTCACAGAAAGCGATATTAGGCAGATAGATGACCAAAAACTTGGGCAAAGAGTCTTTTTTTTAATTTGGAGGTGCTGGTGTTGGACTAGGGTGGACAAAGTTTTAAAAAATCACACAATAACAGGTTATACTCCAACAGATTCATTTGGAAGCACGAGCTTTCAGAGCACTGCTCCTTCATCAGGTGATTGTGGATCGTTAAGGCAGAGAATTTAGACCAAACGTTTACAGTGTGATGCAAGTGAAATCATATATTGAAAAAGACCTGGAATGTTTAAGTCTGTCAGCTTTTAGAATGACCATGTTGGTTCCAGTTTTTTCATATGTAAATTCCAGAACTTTTTTTAAAGCTACATTTGCAAGTGAACTTTAACAATAGGTGCCATGTCAACTCTAATAATGCTTTGAAGATGTGAGGTGCCCCGTGTGGGGCTATCTTTGCCCAAGTGTTCAGACTCATTCTATTTCGAAAAAATGGATTTACAGAATCTTACATGAATTCATACAGTTTTGTGCAAAGTAAAATGTAATTCTGCAACTACAAATTCACCCCACAAACTTTGTGTGTTTGGGTGTATGTGAGGAGGTATGATTGCGCACACACACGCATGCACACACACACTCCTACAGACCCCTACACTCAAGCAGACCATACACAAGCTTTCTCTCATATACTCACACATACACACCCAAACATGCACCCTCCCACAGACATATACCACTTTACACTCACACACGTACACAGATACACACTCTCTTGCAGACACTCATACCACGCTGCCCCTCCACACACACACACACACACACACACACACACACACACACACACACACATATAAGTTTGTGGGGTGAATAGGAAAAGAAAAAGGAGAGTGGAGGTTTTTGGAGGAAATTCAAGACTTTAGGAGAAAGGCTGGTAAAGGCACACCCTCCTACTTTGCAGTACCACCCATGAAGAATGGTTTCTTAGATTAACTAGTAACGTGCAATGTAAACACGGTATGAGTCACAAAGGAAACTATATGAACGTGAATGTCACATGGGAAGCATATAACCGAACACTGCAACCAAGACTTTCCTTCTATTAGACACATAAACATAAATCTTCATTGTTATTGAACCCCACCTAGCTAAAATCATTGTGGGAGCCCCTTTGTACCACAAACAGCAGCAACTTCAGGAGGTAAGGGACCATCACCTTCTCATGGGAAACAATGGATGGGCAACAAATACCAGTATTGAAAATGATACATAAACTTAAGTTTGAGGTTATAAACTATTATTTTCCATAAACTTGGTAGGTGCCAAGGCCCCCAACTGGTAATTTGAATCCTCTAATATTAATAACCCGTCTACACTCTTTGCAGTCTCACTGCATCTCATTCCAATGCCCCTGATTTCACTATGAGGTATTGTACTGAGATATTGTGTTATAGGTTATCTTTGGTGTAAAAATGGTACACTGAGAACAACTTGGCTCTCAATGCCAGCAAAACCAAGGAACTCATTATTGACTTTTGGCAGGATGTTACTCATGACCCCCAACACATTAACAGCACAGGGGTGAAATAAGTGGAACATGTCAAGCTCCTGGGAGTGGTCATCCGCAACAAGCTTTCTTGAACTCTGGACACACTGCTTACAAAGGCCCAACAATGTCTGTTCTTCCTCAGGCAGCTGAGGAAATTTGGCACGATGGTGAATACCCTTGCCAACTTTTATAGATATGCCATCAAAAGCAATGTTTCTGGACATATCACTCCCTGCTATGGCAACTGTACCATTCAAGATTGGAGATGATTGCAGACAGTGGTGAACTCAGACCGGAAAATCACAAAGGCAAATCACCCATCCATAGAATCTACCTACCAGGCCTGCATTCTCAAAGATCCATCCTACCCTGGCAATACCCTACAATCTCTACATCGAGAAGAAGGTACAGAAACCTGAACACATGCACTACCCAGTTTCAAAAC
The DNA here is from genome assembly GCF_020745735.1 of Hemiscyllium ocellatum. Lineage (NCBI taxonomy): Eukaryota > Metazoa > Chordata > Chondrichthyes > Orectolobiformes > Hemiscylliidae > Hemiscyllium > Hemiscyllium ocellatum. The sequence goes on from NC_083426.1 coordinate 43,008,203, forward strand.
AGTTTCTACCCTACTGTTGTTAGAATACTGAATGGATTCACAAACTCTTAACATTCGCCTATACCTGTGTTTTTGTTTTTGCCGCTGTTTACCTATCATTTACTTATCTATGCTACTTAACTATGTGATCTGCCTGCATTGCTTGCAAGGTAAAAACAATGACTGCAGATGCTGGAAACCAGATTCTGAAGTAGAGTGATGCTGGAAAAGCACAACAGTTCAGGCAGCATCTGAGGAGCAGGAAACTCAATGTTTCGGGCAATGAAGGGCTTTTGCCTGAAACATCGATTTTCCAGCTCCTCGGATACTGCCTGAACTGCTGTGCTTTTCCAGCATCACTCTACTCCAGTATTGCTTGCAAGACAAAGCTTTTCACTGTGCCTCGGTACACGTGACAATAAATTCAATTCAATTCAATTCTTTATTACCTCACTCACCAGCTCACTATATTCATTAATATTAAGTTCCTGTTCATTCATTCATAACCCTTTACTAACTCATTAGTTACTATAATAGGGTTTCATTCATTCATTCATACGACCACGGTTCTGTAGTATATTTTATTATCCAAATTTAAAACAACCCCCTCTAATCAAAACAGCCCTTTCAAACCCATTACTGCATTTTCATACCTTATCAGCCTTTGCTAAAAGCAGTGTTTACCTCTGAATAAGTGTAGCATACACAAAAATACCACCACCATCAAGTCTACATGAAACATTATAATATTAATCAGCCCTTACTTACTATCTCCTGGACCTTAATAGATTCCCAAATTAGTAAGTATCTGTTAAATGCTTCCATGAAATTGAATGAATGAATAAAATTCATACCGGCAAATAGTAAATAAAGCCCACAACCCAGCTGCAGTAATAAGTTTATTCTTTCATCAGTACAGGAGCATTGTTTTTCACTTAATTTGAGCATTTAGCCTTAGTATTTTTACAGATATTTATTAACTTAAAAGAGAAAAGGACTAACACCTCCTAATTATGCAAGCAGACCGGACAGACATTCTGAATCCCATCAGAAGTAGTAGACAGCATTTAGCACATTTTAACCCACCTCCTGTCTCCCAGGACAGAAGCCTTTGCTATAGATAAAACAACATAACACTATAGTAATATAATCTTAATATATGGAAGAACTGTGCATAAAGGGGCTCTTGTAAGAATAGTATTTCGGGATTCTATCGCTGCCTCGACCTTGTGCTGTGATTTCTGAATAAAAGAGGCTATTTTCACCACTCACCAATTGTGATCCTTATTTGAACACGATTCCACAACTGTCAGGATCCATAAAAATATTGCTAGCATCTCTGAGCCATCTGTCAAAGGCATTGCTGCATCTTGAACTATTACATGTCTGCCAGCGGTTCAGGCCCATTTCCAGCTTCACCAACCTCACCAAGTTAGCAAATGAAATCATTAAAACTTTTCTTTCATCGATGAAGATATAATCTCATTTCTAATTTTCTATTTACTTCTGAAGTGTGAGAGTCACTGACAAGATAAGACTTATTGCCTATTGTTAATGACCTTCAGAAGGCAGTGGAGAAACACCTTCTTGAGCCGTTGTGTTGAAGATACACCCACAGCATTAGTTTTATTCTTATTCAACTGAAACGTAGTGGCTTTATAATTCCTTCTCTACAGAAGCTGCCGGACCTGCTATTTCAACATTTTCTGCTTCAATATGGGTGCTAGCCTTGATGTGTGGGACATTCTGTGTACCAGTTCAACTTCCCCCACCTTTTTCCAATACATTGATAGCTGTGTTGATGCCTATTCTGGTCGCCTGAATTGAGAAAATGTCATAAAATTTACTTCCAATTTCCACCCTTCCCTTTCCTCAGATGGTCTGCTGCTAAAACTTCCCTTCACTAAGACCATAAGACAATAAGAAACTGGGACATGAGTAAGTCATTTGGCCCCTCAAGCCTGCTCCACCACACAAGTAAAATCATGGCTGATCATTCCTCACACCCACTTTCCTGCCTATTTCCTGTCGACCTTGATTCCCCACCAAATCAAAAATGTGTCAGTGTCAGCCTTACATGTGCACAAGGATGCTGCCTCCAAAGCCTTCTGTGGAAAGGACTTCCCAAGACTCATCTGAGTCAAGAAATTCCTCCTCATCTCAGTATTAAATGGGCACCCCTTTATTCTGATACAATGGCCTCTGTTCCTAGACTCTCCCATGAGGGGAAACATTCTCTGAGTAAAGATTGGTTAGGGTATCATGGACGAGTTGGACGAAGGGTCTGTTTCTGAGCTGTACATCTCTATGACTCTAATCCTACATGTTTCATTGAGATCCCCTCTAATTCTTTGAAATTCCAATGAGCAGACTCCTAACCTGTTTAACCTTTGGTCATAAGATAATCCCTCCATAGCAGGGATCACCTGAATGAACTTTCGTTGAACTGCCTCCAATGCAATAATATCTTTTCATAAACAAGGGGCTAAAATTGCTCACCATACTCTCACCAGCACCTTGTATAGTGACAATGTTTCCCTACACCTACAATCCAAACTACTTGAAATAAGGGCCAATGTTCCACTAGTCTCCCTGATTACCTGCTGAACCTGTGAGCTAGTTTTTTTTGTATTTTGTGCAGGAGTGCCATTAAGTTCCTTTGTGTAGCAGCTTTCTGCAGTTTTTCTCCATTTAAATAATCTTCCAATTTTTTGTTCTCCCTTCCAAAATCCACAACTTCACATTTTCTATATCATATTCCATTTACTAACTTTTGCCCACTTACTTAACCTATCAATATGTCTCTGTTTGTATCCCTCTTGCAACCTGCCTTTCCACATATTTTGTATCATCTGCAAATAGGGGGACAGTATATTCACTTCCTTCCTCCAGGACATTAATGTATATTGTCAACAGTTGCTGTCCAAGCACTGATCCCTGCGGAACCCCACTAGTTACAGATTGCCAACCTGGAAAAGAGCTCTTTATTCCAACCTGCTGTTTCCTGTCCATTAGCTAGTTAGCTCTATTCACACCAATTTGCCATCTCAAATACGATGGATTCTTACGTTTATTACTTAAGGTATTGGGAGGTATCCTGTCAGAAGTCTTCTAGAACTCCAAATGCAACACATCTACTGGTTCCCCTCTATCCATTCTAGTTGAGACTTCCTCGAAAACTCTAATAATTTAGTCAGACTCAATTTCCCTTTCATGAAGCCATACTGATTCTGCTCGCTTAAATGATGATGTTCAAAATGTTCTGCTATTACTTCCCTAATAATTAATCCCAGTACTTTGTCAACAATAGTTATTAGGCTACTTGCCCTATAGTCACCTACTTTTTGCCTCCAAACGTCACATTGGCAGTTTTCTAAACCATTGGTACTCCTCCATAATCTAAGGATGTTTTGAAAATTACAACCAATGCATCCACGATCTCTGTAGCTACCTCTTTTAAGATCCTAGGATGCATGCCTTCAAGACCAGGAGATTTATCTGCTTTTTGTCCAGTAATTTTTTTATTCATTCATGGGATGTAGGCTTCATTGACTAGGCCAATGCCCGGAGGGATATGTAAACGGGACATGTAAATGCAATAGCTACAAGACCAAGTCAGTGACTAAGAATCCTGCAACAAGTAACTCATCTCCTCTCTCCCCAGTGCATCCACACAACACATGGTAGGCTGCTCTGGAAGGTTAGATTGCAGGGAATCCAGGGAAAGCTGGCAAATTGGATACAAAATTGACTTAATGATAGAAAGCAGATGGTAACAGTGGAAGGATGCTTGTCAGATTGGAGGCCTGTGACCAGTGGAGTGCCTCAGGGGTCAGTGCTGGGCCCATTACTATTAATTATCTATATCAATGACTTGGATGACAACATAGAAGACATGATTAATAAGTTTGTAGATAGCACTAAAATAGGCAGTATCATGGACAGTGAGGCAGGTTATCAGAAATTGCAGCAGGACCTTGATCAGCTGCGGAAGTGGGCTGAGAAATGACAAATGGAGGTTAACATAGATAAGTGTGTGGTTTTGCGTTTTGGAAAGTCAAATCAAGATAGGAGTTTCATGGTGAATGGTATGGCCTTAAGGTGTGTAGTGGAACAGAGGGACCTTGGCATTCAAGTTCACAGTTCTCTGAAAGTAGAGTCACAGGTATACAGGACGGTGAAGACAGCGTTTGACACACTGGCCTTCAAAAGTCAGGGCACTGAGTATAGAAGTTGGGAAGTTATGTGGCAGTTGTAAGATTTAAGTTGCTAGATCGGTTTGAAGTCTGTCCCATTTTGCATGGTGATAATGTCACACACTGTGATAGAGAATATTCTCAATATGAAAATGGGACTTCGACTCCACAACGAATGTGCGGTGGTCACTCTTGTGGATACTATCATAGACAGATTAATCTACAGTCAGCAAATTGTTAAGGATGAGATCAAGTATGTTTCTCCCTCTTGTTGGTTCTCTCAGCACCTCCTGCAGACCTAGGCTAGCAGCGATGTCCTTTAGGATCTGACCAGCTTGATCAGTAATACTTCTAATGAGTCAGTCTTGATGGAGGACTTTGAAATTCCCCACCCAGAGTATATTTTGCACCCTTGCCATGCTCAGTGCTTCCTGTAAGTGTTGTTCAACATGGAGGAGTATTGATTCAACAGCGGAGGGAGGAGACAACATGGTAATTAGGAGGTTTCTTTGCTCATTTTTAACCTAAAGCCACAAGACCTCATGAAGTCCAGAGTCAATGTTGAGGACTCCCAGGGCAACATTCTCCTGAATGCATACCACTGTGCCACTCTGCTGGGTCTGTCCAGCCATTGGGACAGGACAAATCCAGGGATGTTTCTGCAGTTGTTTTTCCAGTGCCTCGGTCAATGCCAGGTGATTCATCCCGGTTTACTTTTATGAGACTTTGTAATGATAAGTACAACTGAATGGCTTGCTCTGCCATTTCAGAATGCAATGGAAAGTCAAGCACATTATTGTAAGTCTCGAGTCATATCGAGGCTAGACCAGGTGAGGATGGCAGATTTCGTTCTCTGAAGGGTATTGGTGTTTTTTTGGATTTTTAAAATTGGATTAAAATTGCACCATCTTCTGTGGCGGGATTTGAATGTGAGTCCCAAGTTTCTGGATTAATAGTCCAATGATAATGCCACTAGGCCATCATCTCCCTGTAATGCCACACGAATCAAAAAATTCAGATCTACTTCCTGAATCATCCAATTCAGTGTTCGTGTACAACCAATGCATTTTTCCTTCTTTCACCTCAAACATTTCTCTTGAGCAGGCATTACGACATGGGGTAAACCCTTCTGCTAATTTAGACCAGCAACACAGAAACAATTTGCCCCATGCTGTAATCTGTTAAAATTTGAGAGGCAAAGAAATATCCCAAAAGCCACTATTTAAAGTAAAAATTAACAATTTTTTTCTTTACATCTAACAGAGAATAATTAACTAACAACTATTTCCAACTCCTGCCTCTTAAACCAATCTTTTACCTTCCTCTCTACAATACGAGACTGATAAAAATCCCAATTATGATTTACAAAACAAAAATCATGTTTGAAAACCCATCAGCTTTGCCTAGTGTCCTCTTGTAGATTTTCCTCTGTCTTCTTTTCTTCTTCTTAGGGATTCTGCTTCACAGTTCTTTAATAGATAAAGGTATTTTTCAGAGAACAGTTCTTTCTACAAGTACTCTCTCGAGTTGTTGGTGCTGGCTGCTCTTTGCTGCTCCAGGTAACTGTTCAAAATGTCTTATATTTCTACCCAAAACATCAGATCATTTCATTGGTTTAGTATTGTCAACACATTATTTTTTCAAATTTGATTCGATTTTGGTTACTTGGGGTATAATTTAAACTGATTGGCCAAATTCAGATTTGTTGTTGTATCCTGGCAACACAGCTCTTCGCTAATTGTTTCAATCCACTGCTCCATTGTTACCTCTTTGTCCTTCTCTAAGTCCTTTCTAGCTTTTCAACTCTGTTGAAGTATAATACCTCTACACCTTCATAACAGCAGGCAAAGTATACTCCATCGCAAGATAGAAAGTGTGCATTTATTTGAGCATATACATGAATTACGTCAACATATTTGGCTAAACATCAATTCCAACCATATCCAAATGTTTTCATATGACAATAAAATGTAGGAGCAGAATTAGGTGATTCCGCCCATCAAGTCTGCTCCCACCATTCATTCATGGCTGACATGTTTCACAAACCCATTCTCTCACTATCTCTGTCCTAAATATATCAATGGTTTGGACTCCAGAGCCATCTATGACAAAAAGTTCCATTGATTCACTATCCTCCGGCTGAAGATGTTCCTCATCTTAGTTTTGAGGGGTCAACCCTTCACTTTGAGAGGCTGTGCCCTTAGGTCTTGGTCTCTCCTACTAGTTGAAACACTTTCTCCACATCTACTTTATCCACGCTTTTCAGTATTTTGTATGTTTCAAGCAGACTCTCCTCATCTTTCTAAACTCCATCAAGTGTAGATGCACAATCCTCAACCACTCCTCATATGATAAGATCTTCACCCCAGGATAATTTTTGCAAACCATCCAATGCCAGCACATCCTTGAATAAGACACATTACTTCCTCAAGCTCAAGATGATGTTGGTTTGTGATGTCCATGTTGCAGAGTTGTTCAGTTTTTTTATCTATTTATGATAGATTTTATGTGAAAGATTCAATCAAGTGCAACAAGTGAACTGCAGACAATACAAACATCAAGTTTGATCCTGCCCACAATCCAAACACAAAGGAATTGGAAGTATTTGTTCTCTTCCAAGCCCAGTGTACTGGCATTGACTCTACTACCATTACTAATGCCTGGTTAAGAACAGCACAGACTGGGAATAGAACCTTGGCCCTTGGAGAACTGGAGTTCTCAGTGGGTAGTGAATACATCAACTGATGTCTGATGATTCCACAAGTTTTGTTACACCTTCCCACTGTCCTGAAATGGTAATGGTTCACTGTCACAAATGGTGATGGCCTCATCTGACCTTGATGCTGCGTCCTGTGATACATTTTCTGTTTTGTAAAGAAAATAGAAGGCAAAAGGTTCATTAAACTGCACTGGGTGACCTGTCATGGAAAAGCAGGGATTCACACACAGTCATTGCACAGTATCAGAAAAGGAGATCTTGTTGCACTGTTGGCATATTACTGGGTGCTATTGAATAGCCATGATTGTGAGCTGACACCAGCAAAAAAAGAGAGAAAGCAGGAGAGAAAAGTCTGGTTGAAGATTTGTAGCTCGGGTGTCCGTTGTTGTGGTTCTGTTCGCCGAGCTGGAAGTTTTTGCTGCAAACGTTTCGTTCCCTGGCTAGGGAACATCATCAGTGCTATTGGAGCCTCCTGTAGTTTGTTCTTGCCGCTTCCGGGTGTCAGTTTCAGCTGTAGTAGTTTGTATGTGGGGTCCAGACAAATCAACAGACACATCGACCTGGACCCCACATACAAACTACTACAGCTGAAACTGACACCCGGAAGCGGCAAGAACAAACCACTATAAATACCGGAAGAAACATCAAAGCAGCGCTTCACAGGAGGCTCCAATAGCACTGATGATGTTCCCTAGCCAGGGAACGAAACGTTTGCAGCAAAACTTCCAGCTCGGCGAACAGAACCACAACACAGGAGAGAAAATTTTATAAGTAGCAAAGCAATCTTTGCCTGAAGAAAACAGCAAGTTTTTCGGCAAGAAACAAAGTCACAAATGTAGTGCCAGTCAATTCTGGATCAACAAATTGTAAATGTGTTCCTCTTGTCGCTTATTAAACATGATGGCAAATTGCCAAGGTCTCAACCAACTTTATATGGCAATGCGAGAAACACATGAACAGTCCTGCTATTGGCAAGTGATGGATTCATGTTCCTGTCTGAGTAATCATCATTTGTAGAAAATGCTGTACTTAAATTTTTCAGAAAGTAAGAATTCGTTTCTTCTGCTCAGTTGTGAATTAAAAGAAAACAGCTACTGCTCCACATCGACAAACAACTCTGCAGTCTCAAAGAACTTGGCAGCCTCTTTGAATGCCACAGCTGGTTTGCCAAGTCCATAAAACCTTCTGCCAACAAAGATACGGTGCTCAGGAGAAAATAAGTTGGAATCATAGCGTCAACCAGATGTTTCTGCCTGGAAGAGAATGAAAGCAATGGGAATGCATAGGGGATAGTGACCACCGTCCCTACCCCAAAACATCTGGAATACGTCAAAGGAGGTAAAATTGTTTGCAGTGAGAAGCAATATATAGTGTGTTGATTCAAAACCTAAACTCAGTAAAACCAATGCCCGGCTCAACAGAATGCCCAATGATGACAAAGAATGCTAAACCTAACCAGAGACAAACTGAGCCTAAACTCAAGTCCTGTCCCACAGAAAAATAAATCAGCTAGGAAGGCAGTCCCAAGGCCCCTTTCTCAGATCAGAAAAGCAGGTGCTGAAAATGGAGATGAAAACTGTAAAAATAAGTGTTTCCATTGTTACAGCGTGGGGCACCTTCATTCAGAATGTTGAAAATTGCAAGGGAATCCAATAGGATTTTTGCTCTTTTACTTGAGAAGGATCTAGTTTAGTCTCCACAGAGTTCAATATTTGACAAATTGCAATTAAGCTGAATAAGTGGCAGGTATACCCCAGTTCAGCTGCACTTTGTGCAGTGTGTTCGGGAGCACTAGTAGTAGGAGTCATGAAGAAATTACCTGTGTATAGAGTGAGCTTATTCCTTGGCATTGATTTGGCTGGAGTTAATGTTACTTCTCAATCCATAATCACAGAAACCCCAAAGCAGGTTTAAAGGGATAGAACAGTTATATGAATTTCCATGATTAAGACTGCACTCTTTGACAAGCTCCCATGGATTGTCCTTCATACCCTGTCCTACCACATGGTCACTGCTAAGGATTCTGTAAACAACTCCCAGATGTGATCTCTGACTATATTGTTCCTCAACTCTACCCAGATTGCTTCAAAATCCTGGTTTCCTAAATTCTGTAATGCGAATATCATCTTTAATTATCGGAGTCACTCTTCCAACCTTTCCTAACTTCCCATCCTTCCATAATGTTGCATACCTTTCAATATTCAGGGCCCAATGTCAGTTATCCTGTGGCCAATATCTCAATTTGTACTATTATTTCATCTGGTTTGTTTGGATTGCCATTCAAATATAGTGTCTTAAACTTTGTCCTTTTATTATTTTTGGAACTTGTAGACTTATATTGATGATTTGCTCTGAGATATTAACTCTTTGTCTCTTCCTGTTGGTGTCTGCTTCAATCTGGCCCCTTTAATACCATTCAGTTGAGTGGGAGTACATTGTGTTGGACCATTACCAGCAATGAAAGCAGGAATATCAGTCCAGGCTTATAATTATGGATACAATAATCCAATTTCGGAAATCTATTCCTTTGAGGACAATTATCTAAGGAGGACTAGAATATTTTTAGGAAATATTGGTTAATTAGTGCAGCGGAGGGTTCGTGATTTCAGTGGCAAACTCTAATTGGGATGAAGAAATTATTGTTTTGTTTGGAACAAAAGGAAGAAGCGCTGAAGCCCTAATCCAGGAAAGTAGAATTCCTAACCCTGTCATAAAAAAGATGGTCAACAATGTTTCTCATTTAGAGGAAGATAAAACAAATGGTCAGTACCCTCTTGCAGATTCATCTATAACATATGATTTAAATATTCATTGTAGTTCTTAGGACATTGTAATTTTGCAACATGCGTAGGAAACCAAGGAAATATAAGTAAATTCTGTGCAATTAAATCTCAGTGGGCAAACGGAATGAATATTTGTGTGTAGGTGCCAATCGAATGGGCTGCTTTGTCCTAGATGGTTAGAGACAAAAAGTCTGCTGGAATCCAAAGTAGACAGGAGGCTGGAAGAACATCGCAAGCCAGGCAGCATCAGAAGGTATATAAGTCAGGTGTATCCCTTCTTCCGGACTGACAGGTGTCCTGAAGAAGAATTAGGCCCGAAATGTTGACTTCTAAACCTCCTGATACAGAGGATGTATCAAGGACAGAACGCCCCTGGTGCTCACATTCCACCCTACCAATCTTCGCATAAACCAAATCATCCGTCGACATTTCCGACACCTCCAAAAAGACCCCACAACCAGGGATATATTTCCCTCCCCACCCCTTTCCGCCTTCCGCAAAGACCATTCCCTCCATGACTACCTGGTCAGGTCCATGCCCCCCTACAACCCACCCTCCCATCCTGGCACCTTCCCCTGCCACCGCAGGAACTGCAAAACCTGTGCCTACACCTCCTCCCTCACCTCCATCCAAGGCCATAAAGGAGCCTTCCACATCCATCAAAGTTTACCTGCACATCCACTAATATCATTTATTGTATCCGTTGCTCCCGATGCGGTCTCCTGTACATTGGGGAAACTGGATGCCTCCTTGCAGAGCGCTTTAGGGAACATCCCCGGGACATCCGCACCAATCATCCACACCGCCCTGTGGCCCAACATTTCAACTCCCCCTCCCACTCTGCCGAGGACATGGAGGTCCTGGGCCTCCTTCACCGCCGCTCCCTCACCACCAGACGCCTGGAGGAAGAGCACCTCATCTTCCGCCTCGGAACACTTCAACCCCAGGGCATCAGTGTGGACTTCAACAGTTTCCTCATTTCTCCTTCTCCCACCTCACCCTAGTTTCAAACTTCCAGCTCAGCACTGTCCCCATGACTTGTCCTACCTGCCTATCTTCTTTTCCACTTATTCACTCCACATTCCTCCCTGACCTATCATCCCCTCCCCCACTCACCTATTGTACTCTATGCTACTTTCTCCCCACTCCCACCCTCCTTTAGCTTATCTCTCCATGTTTCAGGCTCTCTGCCTTTATTCCTGATGAAGAGCTTTTGCCCGAAACATCAATTTTACTGCTCCTTGGATGCTGCCTGAACTGCTGTGCTCTTCCAGCACCATTAATCCAGAACCTCCTGATACTGCCTGACTTGTGTTCTTCCAGCCTCCTGATTGTCCTGAATGGTGTCAAGCTTCTTGAGTGTAATTGGAGCTGCACCCATCCAGGGGAATATTCCATCACACTCCTGAACTTGGAACTTGTAGATGGTGGAAAGATTTGGGGAGTCAGGAAGTGAGTTACTCACTGCAGGATTCCATTGTCTATTCCAGTTTGAGGAGGTCAACATTAATGAAACTATTGTGACAGAAAAACAACCATAAGTTTAAAGTAGAAAAATGAACCTGAAGTGTGGGGAAATGATTTTAGTTCATACATTAAGGATTACTTTATTGAAACTAGAATGCTAGATCATTTTACTTGAGTTTGAATTGGACAAGAATCCAATGACTCTAATCCAAGAGCATCGATTTACCCTGGGGCCAAGGTTATATTAATGTAATTTTAGACACTGATGCAAAAGAATTCGCTGCAGAAGCAAATAGTTTTTTCTCTCTCTTGTTTTCAGTGAATATTTGAGGTATAGATATTGAGTGTTATTTTCTTAGCCTGACTTTATTTTCACTTAGAGGAAGAGACAGATAAGAGAATTTTCTCTTTCATAACAGAGTTATGTAACAACACCTCTGAATGGGTTAATTAGAAAAGTAGGTTAAATACTTTTTTAAAAGCTGTTCTTTTTCCAGTCTTTGATTGTCCATAACTTGCAAATCATTTTTTTCTCTCTCTCTCTCTCTCTCTCTCTCTACCACACAACTGGTGCAACTGTATTTGAATTGAATGTGAGAGAGAGGGAGAGAGCAGCTGATTCTTACTCATAAAAATTCCTCCTGTCTCGTTTCTTCTCTGCTGAAAGCACTGACTCATATTGACTCCAACATCATTATGTTAAAATTCCCTTTCCCTTTCACTGTTCAAAGAAGAACAATCAGACCTTGTTTCATTTCTCCACACAACTGAATTCCCTAAAACCTGATGCAATTCGAGTCAATCTTTCCTCGATCTTCACATTCCTGGCTTCTTTCATAAAGTGTGAAAACTTACAGAGTAGAAGTTCATTTAACTCTGAGTTTTCCCACCATGACTTTCTTATTGGAGAGCAAGACCCTTTGTGGGTCACAAATCCAGCTCAACACCACTTCCTCATGGACAACAAGGAATGGACAATAGTTGTTGGCCAAGCCAGGACAGCCCCCAATCCATGAATGAATGAAAACAAATTAGTGCACAGTTGTTGTCAGTAAATGCCATTCACTTGACTTGAGATACGCTCACTCTGTATATGTACGCAATTAATTTTTGCAAACTATAAAATCATAGAGTCATAGAGTTGTACAGCATGCAAACAGACCCTTTGGTCCAATTCATCCATGCCGACCAGATATCCCAATTCAATCTGGTCCCACCTGCCAGCACCTGGCCCGTGTCCCTCAAAACCCTTCCTATTCGTATACCATCCAGATGCCTTTTAAATGTTGCAATTGTACCAGCCTCCACCACTTCCTCTGGCAGCTCATTCCATATACACACCACCTTCTGCGTGAAAGAGTTGTCCCTTAGGTCTCTTTTATACCTTTCCCCTCTCACCCTAAACCTATGCCCTCTAGTTCTGGACTCCCTATCCCAGGGAAAAGATATTTATCCTATCCATGCCCCTCATGATTTTATAAACCTCTATAAGGTCACCCCTCAGCCTCCAATGCTCCATGGAAAACAGCCCTAGCCGATTCAGCCTCTCCCTGTAGCTCAAATCCTCCAACCCTGGCAACATCCTTGTAAAACATTTCTGAACCCTTTCAAGTTTTACAACATCTTTCCGATATGAAGGAGACCCAGAATTGCATGCAATATTTCAACAGTGGCCTAACCAATGTCCTGTACAGCTGCACTATGACCCCCCTCAACTTCTATACTCAATGCTCTGACCATTAAAGGAAAACATACTAAATGTCTTCTTCACTATCATTTCTACCTGAGACTCCACTTTCAAGGAGCTATGAACCTGCACTCCAAGGTCTCTTTGTTCAGCAACACCCCCTCGGACCTTGCCATTAAGTGTATCAATCTTGCTAAGATTTGCTTTCCCAAAATGCAGCACCTCACATTTATCTAAATTAAACTCCATCTGCCACTCCTCAGCCCATTGGCCCATCTGATCAGGATTCTGTTGTAATCTGAGGTAACCTTCTTCGCTGTCCACTACACCTACAATTTTGGTGTCATCTGCAAACTTACTAACTATACTTCTTATGCTCAATCTGCACATAATGAAAGAATGCAGATATTCCTCCAACAAATATAATTTTCCAGATCTTTCCTATTTTTACATAAAAGCAGTTCCTCATGTGTTCAGAATTACACTGAAAGTGAGCCAGTCTAAATGGAAAATTTCCCACAAGAGTTTTTGTTTCAGTGGAAGCCTCATGGAAAAAACTGGCAGCTTGGAGCAAGTGACATCCAACGTCAATCGAACGAAGAAAGGCTGAACTGTTTAAGGAAAAGTACAAGGCTGTGAGGAGGAGACTGAAAGAAAAATAAATCCATTCATTTAACACCTCTTCTGAACTCTCAGAAGAGACATTTTAATATATTGAGCCACTCCAATTGGTAATTATTCACTATCGGTACACAGGAAAATCAATTTCTCAAGTACACAGCACATTTTAAGTTCCTGAGTCACCCACAGCAGCAGTTTTATTTGTGACTTCTGAATTAATTAGTTGATTTGGGGTTTCTCCAAATCATGTCAAGTCATTTGAAGGGAACTTTTCAGGAACAGCTTTTGTAATATGTTTTTTCTTGTCTTCACTGATGATAGCGCTCATTATTCTTCGGAATATTTCAGCTTGTTTCTCCTAAGCAACACGTAACAATTACCCTCTCCCCATGCCATCACTGCGCAGAAATCAAGATTGATTTTTTTTGGTAAGTCAACAGTGCTTTCCCAAGAGTTTTCCAGCCTTTCATCGTTCCCTGCAATTTAAAGTTCTTAACCACACCACCCCCAACAACTCCCTCAATCTAAGCTCAGAAACCCCAGCTTCTGGAGCCCTGAAGAGAAACAGAAAATGCTGGAAAACACACAGCAGCATCTGTAGAGGGAGGAATACGGGACAAACTTTAACACATGAAAATATGTGAGTTGTGGTCTGAACACATCCCCACTTCCAACTTGAGCCACAACAAACTGGAAGATCTCAATCTCTTTCCGGGAGGTGAGTTGATCATGATGATCGCCTCTGACCTTACATCCTTTGTAGGAGTTGGGAAACAAGCAGCAAAAGGAAGGTGAGGACAATTTCAAGGAGGAGGCAGTTGCCTATAATGCACTGCTTCAGTGCTTCAACTCCATCCTGTGATTTATTCTCCTACATGCAAAGACACCTATGATCAGGAAGTAGGTGTTACCCTCCCCCTTGAGATCATTTGAAGATACATACACTGAACGTGACCACTCATGCAAGGTCATTGAATCTGTTGTGGCATTGCTCCAGATTCTCAGAGCTATTTGATATTGTAGCTTTCATAGTCTGAGGTATACTCTGACCCTTAGAGATAGATGACATCTCACCTCCTGTCCAAGTTTCTGCACTGAGGCCTCTTGTACAGCATCTGTGAACACTGGTCAGCACTCTCCTCCTCTGTGTTCCCATAGTCACACTTACTACAATTCAGTTACAGTTTGCCAACCACTTCCACCACCACTGGGGAGGTGACTTTACAGTGATATTATTGATGGACTGTAAATCCAGAGACCCAGATAATGTTCTGGGGATGTGGGTTTGAATCCCATCACAACAGTTGGTGGAATTTGAAATCATAAAAATCTGTAATTAATAGTTCAACAATGACCAGAAACCATTGTTGATTGTTGGGGGTGAATCTCACCTGGTTCACTAATATCCTTTAGGGAAGGAAATCTGTCATTTACTTGGTTTGGCCTACATATAACTCCAGACCTACGGCATTGTTGTTGACTATCAAGTTCCCACTGGGCAATTAGGGATGGGCATTAAATGCCAATCCACTCACGAATGAATGAAAAACACAGTTCGAACAAGTATTCACCTCTTTTTTAAGAGGAGCTGTGCAAACCTCACAGGAACAAGGCATCTGTTGAGATATGTAGGCACTCACAGTCGTATATTGCAAATGTTCAGGTGAGCAGATGTTATGACATCGGGTAAACCCCTCTGCTAATTTAAACCCGACAAACAGAGAAGCTCACCTCACACCGTAATCTGTTAAATTTTGAGAGATCCCAGAGGTAGCTATTTAAAGTAAAAATTAACAACTTTATTCCTTAAGTCCAACAGAGAACATTAAAACAATAGCTATGTACAACTCTTTTCTCTTAAACCTATCTTTTACCTCCGACTCTACAGTACTTGTCTGAAAAAACAAAAATCCCGATTAAGGTTTATAGAAAAAACAATCAAGTTTCAAACCAGGTAGGTTTCTTGATTTTCCTCTGTAGACTTTCCTCTGTATTTTCCTGGGTCGTCGTTTCTTCCATCTTTTGCTGCACAACTTTTCTTATGGACAGGTACCTTTCAGAGAGCTATTCTGCTGGCAATCTGTACTTGTTGCTGCTCTTTGCAGTTCTCCCCTTAACTATTCAAAATATCCAGTTTTATACTCCAAAACATCAGATTATTTCATGAGTTTGATGTCATCCCAAACAGTAAAATTCAAATTCAATTGGAGTTTGGTATCTGGGGCATAATTTAACCTGATTGGCCAAATTTGAATTTGTTTTTGTTCCATGGCAATGCAACTCCAGCAATTTGTTTCTACCACATGTTACATTTTTAAATTGTTTAGGACACTCTGCACTTTCAGTCAGACCTTGCTACTTCCTCTCTCTCTTAAAGGTACAATACACACCTACACTTTTATAACACAGCTAACACATGGTTTGCATGTTGCTAGCATCAGGAAAATTATGGAGGAATAAATTGCCACTTTTTCATGGGTTATCCATTTTTGTCTCCACCCTGATTTCATTGGACTAAAGTTAGAAAAGAACTTGCCATTGCTCTTCATAGATTACTTGCAGACATATGGTCATTTTCAAATTATTGTGAACATTACAAAGCACTGTTGCTCCAAATCTGCCAAACGTGACACTGTTCGAGACTATTTCGGAATCCAAAATAGACAAGTAGGAGGCAGGATGAACGCAGCAAGCCAGGCAGCATCAGGAGATGGAGAACTCAACATTTCAGATGAAACCCTTCTTCAGAGTCCTGAAGTCCAAAATGTCGACTTCTCCACCTCCTGATGCTGCCTGGCTTTCCATGTTCTTCCAGCCTCCTACCTGGCTACATGTGACACTGTAAACAGTTAGGATGAAAACGCACAACGACTTAGAGATAACAACAGATTCGGTGACTGAGCAAAAGAGTGGAAAACAGATTTTAATGTTGGTAAATATGTGATCATCCATAAGTCTTGAAAATAGGGTAGAATCATGTTGTGCGAATGTATTGACTTGTGGGAGTCCTTCTGTAGTGATTGGAACCAAGTTAACCTTGTTAACTATGAGGTCGGTGATTGGAGTTGTGAACCTGGGCCAATCAGGAAAGCCTGCCTGATCAATGTAACCAGGAGGTTACAGTCTCCTCAGCTTAGGCAACTGACTCTGAGCTGGCTGGCCATAGCCAGTGTTTTTGCAAGGTTTGTGAAGGTTTGTAGCTCAGGTTGAGATTTAGGGTGTAGGCTTGCTTGCTGAGCTGTGGGTTTGATATCCAGACGTTTCATTACCTGGCTAGGTAACATCATCAGTGGCGATCTCCAAGTGAAGGGTCTGGCACTGGGGTGTGGAGGTTGGGTGTTGGCTCTGGTCCAGTGGGAGGAGGGAAGCTCGGGTCGGCAATGGGTGGGAGGGGTCTGTGAGGGTACAATGGCTCTGTTGTCTCCTGCTTTCTGGAGAGTGTACTGTGCACAAGTAGATAAAGGATGACTTGGTGATGGGATACCTGCTTCTGTGCAGTTATTTCAGCATCCCAGCATTCACACATATCCCAGTGATATGTCTGAAATTTTACAGAGGTTAGCGAGGCCTGGGCCATCCTGTCCATAACTGAGGCCTTAAAATTGTAGCTGACCAGAAGGAGTTCAAGGAGAGAAATCCAGCAGGTTTACAAAATGAATACCTGGAGTGGGCAAGATGTCTTATGAGGAAAGTTTTGACCAGTTGACCTTATATCCACTGGTTAATGGAAAAATAAGAGGTGACTTGATTGAAACACATAAGGTCCTGAGGGATTTTGACTGGGTGGATGTGGAATGGACATTTCCACTTGCAGAATAATCCAGATCTCAGGATCATCGCTTAAAAACAATTGGGTACTCTGATTCTAAGTCAGAGTTGAGAAGAATTTTTTTCTCAAAAATGAAACACTTTTGAACACTTCCTCAAAAAGCAGAGTGTTGGAGCATTCTTAATGCTGTGTTGGGGTAGATTTTTGATAAGCAAGGAGGTGAAAGTTTCAGATGTAGGTATGAATGTGCAGCAATGAGATCAGTCACGTCATCATTAAATGGTATGGAAGGGCTAAGTGCCTACTCCTGCTCATAATTCCTATCTTTGTTTGTTTGGCTGCTTGGGGTGGGAATGGGGAGAGGAGCTCCTTCAAAGATCCCACTTCTGAAATGGAAATACCGAAAGATCTGGCCCTTCTGGTGTTCCCTTCCCTCCTGGACTTCCAACTTGACCTTTACTCAATTTGTTTACCTCCACACGCAGGACTTCCTGTGCATGGTCCTGGGCTTTCAGCACTTAGAGTATGGGACCCAGCTGTCATCCTGACATTGGCTGGGATAGCAGAGCTGATAACCAATCAGATTGGACATCTGTTTTGTGGGGCGAGTCTTCCTCCCCAGTGAGAGGCAAAGGCACTTCCTGCCCAATAATGTCACAGATCCGACATTGGTAGGATACACTATTAGAAATTATACTTAAGTTGGTGTTATATTCCCTGAAAGTTAGGTCTTGAAAAGGCTATTTGAGCAACATTTTCAAAATATTAATGGAAGTTGACAAGATAGATCGAGAGAAGTGATTTTCACATATCAGGCCTCTGGATGTGCAGTCTGAACGTTACAGCCAGGCTTTCTAGGATTGTACAATGAAACAGTGTGGCATCTACTTCCACAATGGTCATTGATAGTCACTCGATTGTAAATTTTAAATCTGAGGATTTTTGCTTAACTCCTGTATCTGTCAGAACCAGGTATCGTGATTGGGCCCAATTTTCAGGGAATCCACACAGATTGCCTCACCTTTAGTTTTACGAAACAAGAGAGCTCCTCATCTCTGAGAGGCTTCCTCAACTGTCTGCTACCATATTCTGAAATATATAGGCCCTGATAGCCACTTAAACAGCTGCTGTCAAAACAGAGGTAAATGTGATATTAGGGTGCTGGGAATGTAGGGTGCCAGGTAGGTAGGGTGCCAACTGGGTAGGGTGCAAGGTAAGTAGATGGTTGAGGTGAGGGTAGTGTGTCAACTGGATATAATCCATGGGAAGAGGGTATGGTGCCAAGGGGAAAAAATGTCAAATGCAAGATAACAGGATGGGCTGAGGTGGGTCAGAGTAATTGGGTCTGGCACTGGGTGTGGAGGTTGGGTGTTGGCTCTGGTCCAGTGGGAGGAGGGAAGCTCAGGTTGGCAATGGGTGGGAGGGGTCTGTGAGGGTACAATGGCTTTGACTTGGAGGGCAGGGGTTCAGTTCCAGTGGCAGTAGTGGTGATGGGCTTCACGAATTGGGTCAGATTAGATGGGGTGTAAGGGCCAGGGCAGTGGGCCAGAGAATTAGGGAGGTGAGTTAGGTCTGATGTTGGCAGAGGGAGGTGGTCAGGTAAGAATGGGAGCATTGCTAGTTGGGTATAGTGGTCGTGGCAAAGTGTTGGTCAGGATGAGGATCTGATGGGTGGTCGGAAATGTGTGTGTGTGTGTGTGTGTGTGTGTGTGTGTGTGTGTGTGTCTGTGTGTGTCTGTGTGTGTGACATAAACATGGGTCAGTTTAATACTTATCCAGGAGATGGATTATGCATTTCATAGTTCAATTTTGCCTGAGTAACTATTTTATTTAATTTCATTGGAATCATCCATAATCTCCAATTTTTATGGAGATTTTTGGATAGATGCCAGCATAGAGGAATTGCCCAGAGGAAAATCCAATTTCCCAGGCAATTCCTTCCAAGTCTGCTCAGGTTGGCATTCCGCAGAGTCCCCAGGAACATCGTCCATATACAGTGGAAAATCCGAGCCATGGCTCCTCCTCTCTCCCTCAGGATTTGCAAAAGTTTAAAATGGATTGATAATGGAATAAAGGAGGTAACCAGGAAACTATTCTTTCTCTTAGCTGTCAGGAGATCTTTTGTGTTCAGTGTATTTCTCCTTTAAAAATAAGCTTGTGTGAGTATGTCAGAGCCTGATGTATAATCTTTGGGAAGTTTTGCCCTTTCCAAACCTTGTGCAAGTTTCTGAAGAAAGCCACATTTTTCTTCAGTTGTATTCAATGCTTTAATCATCATTACTATGGTATTACATGTATTTGAGAGAGGAAAGAGGGACATAGCAATAGTTTATATTTCTAGATAGCATACATCATGATATCAGCTGGAGAATAGAAAAGCTGGCAGCAGAAGCCAAATAGGAGTGCAAAGAATAACTTTGTTTGATGCAGGTAATTCCTTCAATAAAGCATTGTTCATATCAAAGGGAAATTTATTTAAAACTTGCTGTCTGCACCAAATGCAAAACATGCCAGCATTCCTTCAATCCAGCTTTGCTAAGATATCTGGAATATCACAAGACAGTTTTCCTCTTCATTTGTAATTATAGCAATACCCAGTCATATTTTCCTAACACCACTTCCAGGGGAAAATCCTGACATAGGAGCAGGAATGAACAGAATGGTTACTGTCTAATATGACTAAAAAAGGCCGGTATCCCGTCACCAAGTCACCTTTTATTTACATGTGCATAGTACATGACACTGACCCAGCTAACACAGAGCCAGCTCCTAGAGCGAACAGAACCCACAAACACACCTGTTCTTATCTGTCAGCCAGAGCTCCCTGACTGAACCAAGTTAACAGCCCCAATCTGGGAACTCATATTCTATGAGGTTCACCCGGCTGACAATGTTCCAATCACTCCACTGCTCTTCCCAGGATACAGTGACATAACCTCAGAGGAACTTCAACTTCAAAGTCTGTGAACAACAATGTAAAGATTACAAAGGTGATTTCTTCTTCAATCTCTGCCCCACCCCAATGCAAATGGAAAATGCACTACTGTTGGAAACAGTGAGTAAAAACTAGCTTCAATTAAACAATGCCCAAAGTTAAAATAATATTTACAAAGGTAGAATACACTCTGAAATTTTCTTTCAGATTTGGACCTGTGACAACTGAGGAGGAAATCTGGCCTGTGAATAATTCACATTGTGTGTGAATATCACAATGATGTATGATCGGGTATGTGAGGAATCAGGATTTTACTGTGTTATTGTGCTGTATAATGAACTCCAAAGGAGGAACAGGCCCCAAATGCATTGCTGTCGATGTCCTGATGTTATGGATTCTCCATTGCGATTCTACAGTATGGTTTAAAGAGTGATGATATGCTCTGCCAAATTTCCTGAGTTAATTTGCAAAATATGACAAATTTTAAAGACAAAACGTGATGAGTTTCAAAGACCCATTTTATGACTTGGGCCAGAGTGTGCTGTTCTGACCATTCGGTTAGTTGACAATGAAGTTCAGATCTGATTTCGTGATAATCCCACCAGTGAACAGGATTGAAGAAATGACAGGTTAAGCAAAATGGTCTCGTTCCTGATGAAGGACTCTTGCCCAAAACATCAATTCTCCTGCATCTCAGATGCTGCCTGAACCACTGTGCTTTTCTAGCACCACACTATCTACTCTGATCTCCAGCATCTGCAGTCCTCACTTTCTCCTAGGCAAAATAGCCAGTGTGGATATTGCTGCAGACAGTGCTTTTGAGAAAGGTTCTGGGGTGGGGAAATGATGTGGGACCAGAAAGAGAGAAAATTGGAGAGAAGGAAATGAGTCATACTTTGACAAAAATATCATACTCAGTTGTTATATTAAAAACACACCAAAATAATGCCATTACTGGGATATTTGATTGCAAAGTATGCTTAGCAACAGGTCTTAAAGCTAAACCATGCAATCTATTTTTTATTCCACAAATAATCACATACCAATGGGTTAACCAGAATCAAAAACATCTCTACTTAATTCAAACTAACTTTTGCAGAGAAGACTTGTCGGATTTACTTGATGTAAAAGCAACATCTAGCTGTGACTCATTACCGCAAGGCAACAACAGTGCACAGCTCCTTTATTAAATACCCCAAGAACATTAGTGAGACCACATCTGGAACACTGTGTGCTGTTTTAAGCTTCTTACCTGAAGACGGACAAGCTTTCATTAGCTTGAGAGCGATGTAAATTCACTGGACTGGTTTCTGGGATGAGGGCTTGGATCCAAGAGCAGAGTCAGAGAAAATTATCTTATATTCTGTGGAGTTTCAAAGAATGAGAGATCATCTCCTTGGCACATATCCAATGATTAAAGGGCTTGACATGGTAGGTGCTGAATAAAACTTGCCCCTGGCTGGGGAATCTAGAACAAATATCCTGACTCTTTAGCCCTCTACTGATTCTCTGAATCCTCAATTCCCCAGCACCTCTCTGATTCTTCCCATGATTCTCAGACCACTTCCAAAACTATCAGCACTTTGACTCCCACCTAATCACTTACCATCTGACCTTCCCCCGTCAAGCCCTCCCCCACCTCCTCCCAGGTGAACCTGTGCTGAGTGAAATCCTTTCACATTTATGAAGAATGTTTGAACTCCTGGCCAGAAATATACAATTCCATCTTTGCAGAAAGAAGTAAGAGCAATGCAGCAATCCAGTGTTGAGGCCACTACTCTGAGCAATCTGGGCCAACACAAGAGCCAGGATAGAAGAAGATTTATTATGCTGACCACTTTCGACCCACTCTGCTCACCTCTAACCCTCCAAGTTGTAGCCTCTTCCCTCTCTCTGCTTCCTTCCCCTATCCTTGTGCTTTTTAAACAAATATATATTTCAAAGCTTGTTCTTTGTTCTCTTCTCCCAAGCCCTGGCTCAGAGAGAGAGTTCAGGAGAGGGCAGCAGTCGATCGGAGAATTAAAAAAACATATGGATTGCGAAAGTCTCAACATTTCCAAAACAACTGGACTCACACTTCTACGGATTGAATCTAGATCCAGAACAGGACTGCAAGCCCAGAGGAAGGAACCAGTGAGAAACAGGTGAATTAGCAAGGGGTTAAAAAAAACCACAATCTCGGAGGGTGGGGTAGGGGTCCCAGTGCAAAGGTCAGGAATTGGGAAGGGCTGGTGGTGAGAGCTGGGGAGTAGGGAGAAGCTGAAACTTGCTGCAAATGTGTTGCTGGTCAAAGCACAGCAGGTTAGGCAGCATCTCAGGAATAGAGAATTCGACGTTTCGAGCATAAGCCCTTCATCAGGAATAAGAGAGAGAGAGCCAAGCCGGCTGAGATAAAAGGTAGGGAGGAGGGACTAGGGGGAGGGGCGATGGAGGTGGGATAGGTGGAAGGAGGTCAAGGTGAGGGTGATAGGCCGGAGTGGGGTGGGGGCGGAGAGGTCAGGAAGAGGATTGCAGGTTAGGAAGGCGGTGCTGAGTTGAGGGAACCGACTGAGACAAGGTGGGGGGAGGGGAAATGAGGAAGCTGGAGAAATCTGAATTCATACCTTGTGGTTGGAGGGTTCCCAGGCGGAAGATGAGGCGCTCCTCCTCCAGCCGTCGTGTAGTTGTGTTCTGCCGGTGGAGGAGTCCAAGGACCTGCATGTCCTCGGTGGAGTGGGAGGGGGAGTTAAAGTGTTGAGCCACGGGGTGATTGGGTTGGTTGGTTCGGGCGGCCCAGAGGTGTTCTCTGAAGCGTTCCGCAAGTAAGCGGCCTGTCTCACCAATATAGAGGAGGCCACATCGGGTGCAGCGGATGCAATAGATGATGTGTGTGGAGGTACAGGTGAACTTGTGGCGGATATGGAAGGATCCCTTGGGGCCTTGGAGGGAAGTGAGTGTGGAGGTGTGGGCGCAAGTTTTACATTTCCTGCGGTTGCAGGGGAAGGTGCCGGGGGTGGAGGTTGGGTTGGTGGGGGGTGTGGATCTGACAAGGGAGTCACGAAGGGAGTGGTCCTTGCGGAACGCTGATAGGGGAGGGGAGGGAAATATATCCTTGGTGGTGGGGTCCGTTTGGAGGTGGCGGAAATGGCGGCGGATAATACGTTGTATGCGCAGGTTGGTGGGGTGGTAGGTGAGAACCAGTGGGGTTCTGTCTTGGTGGCGGTTGGAGGAGCGGGGCTCAAGGGCGGAGGAGCGGGAAGTGGAGGAGATGCGGTGGAGGGCATCGTCGATCACGTCTGGGGGGAATCTGCGGTCCTTGAAGAAGGAGGCCATCTGGGTTGTGCGGTGTTGGAATTGGTCCTCCTGGGAGCAGATGCGGCGGAGACGAAGGAATTGGGAATATGGGATGGCGTTTTTACAGGGGGCAGGGTGGGAGGAGGTGTAGTCCAGGTAGCTGTGGGAGTCAGTCGGTTTATAATAGATGTCTGTGTTGAGTCGGTCGCCCGAGATAGAAATGGAAAGGTCTAGGAAGGGGAGGGAGGAGTCTGAGACAGTCCAGGTGAATTTCAGGTCGGGATGGAAGGTGTTAGTAAAGTTGATGAACTGTTCAACCTCCTCGTGGGAGCACGAGGCAGCGCCGATACAGTCATCGATGTAGCGGAGGAAAAGGTGGGGGGTGGTGCCAGTGTAGTTGCGGAAGATGGACTGTTCCACATATCCTACGAAGAGGCAGGCATAGCTGGGGCCCATGCGGGTGCCCATGGCAACTCCTTTAGTTTGGAGGAAGTGGGAGGATTGAAAAGAGAAGTTATTCAGGGTGAGGACCAGTTCAGTCAGTCGAAGGAGGGTGTCAGTGGAAGGGTACTGGTTAGTGCGGCGGGAAAGGAAGAAGCGGAGGGCTTTGAGTCCTTCGTGATGGGGGATGGAGGTGTACAGGGACTGGATGTCCATAGTGAAAATAAGGCGTTGGGGACCGGGGAAGCGAAAATCCTGGAGGAGGTGGAGGGCGTGGGTGGTGTCCCGAACGTAGGTGGGGAGTTCTTGGACTAAAGGGGACAGGACCGTGTCGAGGTATTGGGAGATGAGTTCGGTGGGGCAGGAGCAGGCTGAGACAATGGGTCGGCCGGGGCAGGCAGGTTTGTGGATTTTGGGCAGGAGGTAGAAACGGGCGGTGCGGGGTTGTGGGACTATGAGGTTGGAGGCGGTGGATGGGAGATCCCCTGAGGTGATGAGGTCCTGGATGGTCTGGGAGATGATGGTTTGGTGGTGGGAGGTGGGGTCGTGGTCAAGGGGGCGATAAGAGGAGGCGTCCGCGAGCTGGCGTTTGGCTTCAGCGGTGTACAGGTCAGTGCGCCAAACTACCACCGCGCCTCCCTTGTCTGCGGGTTTGATGGTGAGGTTGGGATTGGAGCGGAGGGAGTGGAGGGCTGCACGTTCTGAGGGTGAGAGGTTGGAGTGGGTGAGAGGGGTGGACAGGTTGAGTCGGTTGATGTCACGGCGGCAGTTGGCTATAAAGAGGTCGAGGGCGGGTAGGAGGCCTGCACGGGGTGTCCAGGTGGATGGGGTGTGTTGGAGGCGGGAGAAGGGGTCGTCAGAGGGTGGGCGGGAGTCTTGGTTGTGAAAGTAGGCACGGAGTTGGAAGGTAGGGAAGAGGAAGTGTAATATATCAGAGGTTCCAGATCAGGAGAGGAGCTGAAAATGTGTTGCTGGTTAAAGCACAGCAGGTTAGGCAGCATCCAAGGAACAGGAAATTCGACGTTTCGGGCCAGAGCCCTTCATCAGGAATCAGGAGAGGAACCAACTGGGTAACACAGAAAACAACATTAAAACAAGTCATGTAATGTTCAATTATTTATCTTGCTGTTATTAATTTTACTGACATTAAAATAAAAGAACGTCAAATAGAAGACCTTTAAGTGAGATTTTTTGGTAAACAAGGCAGTTAAGGGCTATGCAGGGCTGGCATGAATACAGGGTTGAACCATAATCAGATCAGTCATAATCTTGTCAAAGGGCAGAGCAGGGGCAATGTGCTGAATGCCCTACTCCTGTTCCAACTGCTTTGTTCTTATGTTCCTATGTTTTTTATCCAGTTTCTTACTTCAGTTCATAATATTAAAGAGGAAATTCTCTCTCAATATCTCATTTCCTATTTTCCCTAAGCAGTTCGAGAGGAAGGGAAAAGGGTTGAATTTTCTGACTCGGAAATGATATGGACAGATTTACAAACTGGGAAACAGAATAAGAAACTTAACATTACCGGGCAACAATGAACCACAATTGTTTTTATTGATTTGTAGGATTTGGGTGTCCCTGGCTGGCCAGTATTTATTGCCCATCCCTAATTGCCCTTGAGAAGGTAGTAGTGAGCTGTCTTCTTGAACCGTTGTAACTCACCTGCTGTGGGGTGACCCATAATGCCATTAGGGAGGGAATTCCAGAATTTGGACCCAATGACAGTGAAGTAACAGTGACATATTTCCAAATCAGGATGGTGAGTGTCTTAGAGGGGAACTTGAAGGTGGTATTTCCATGTATCTGCTGCCCTTGTCCTTCTAGATGGAAGTGGTTGTGGCTTTGGAAGGTGCTATCTGAGGATCTTTGGTGAATTTCTGCAAAACATCTTGTAGATATGACATACTGCTGCTACTGAGTGTCAATGGTGGAGAGAGTGGATGCTTGTGGATGTGGTGCCAATCAAACAGACTGCTTTGTGCTGGATGGTGTCAAACTTCTTGAGTGTTGTTGGAGAGCTGCACACATCCAGACAAGTGGGAAATATTCCATCGCCCTCCTGACTCCTGACAATGCTGTCGTGAAATACCTTGGCATATTTTACCACATTAAAGGCAATATATTGTTTCAATGCTTTCTTGTCAATAGCCAGCCTGCAATATTTTGCAGAATCTTCCCACTGTCCTTCACAAATTGATAAATCAGTAAAAAAGGAAATAGAAATCA
This sequence comes from Hemiscyllium ocellatum, assembly GCF_020745735.1. Classification (NCBI taxonomy): domain Eukaryota; kingdom Metazoa; phylum Chordata; class Chondrichthyes; order Orectolobiformes; family Hemiscylliidae; genus Hemiscyllium; species Hemiscyllium ocellatum. Next base: position 43,034,299 of record NC_083426.1, read on the forward strand.
AAAAGGTTTTGAAAATCTTGCTCAAAGAGCTGTGTTTGAAGGAGTGCCTTAAAAGAGGATAGCAAGATGGAAACATTTAGTGAGGAAATTCCAGATCTACAATTAGCTGTGACCCCAAGAACACACATTAATTCTTTCAGTACAAACTGAAGTTTTGAGGAATATTCACATTTCCCAAATCTCTTCAAATTGAAATCAAATTCAACTTCTCCCTGGCTGTCCTTCTCCTGAGTTTAGAGAGTTTAGTGTTTGCAGACCATTTCCTGATATGGTTTGGGGGAATTTCAAGCTGCAATCTGGCATGCTGTGTTTGCAGATTGGTAACAGTGAGTGAAACATTTTTTCCAGACTTGGAGATGATGCATGGTAAGGGCGTAGCCTTGTTTGCAAAACGCCCAACATCCTCCCTCCCCACCCTAGTCTGAAAAGCAAGCAGCTCCTTTGAAAAGGTGCACAGAACAGCATCGTATCCGTAAGAATATTACCGACTGGCGTAAAACACAGTGAGTAAAGGAGTTTTATAACTATTCAGGTTTTCTTTTGAGACATAGACTTCTACATGGTTCTATTGATGAGGGTGGCCTAATTTTTTGCAGGTTATACAGAATGTCAAAATCAGTTGAAAGCGTACTTGAGACTATTGATTCTGCCAGATGTGTGGCTGTTGAAATAACCAACAAAAGCAGCTATCCGTTAACTGAACCTGTGTAAGTACAGCAATATGTATATCCAATTATTTCTTGGGAAAACATTGAGAACTAAATACTTCGTAGTGCTTAATGTAAATGTTCATTGTATATTACTGACATTACACCCAGTGCTGACTTTCTTGTTCCTCGTAATATTAAAGTGGAGAGTTTTAAGAAAAATGACTGATGTTTATCTGAACATTAACTCCATCACAGCCAATGTGACAGCACAAGGAAGACATAATTACACAGTTAAATAGTTTAATACTTTAATACTTCAGACAGATTGTGACCAAAAAATTGCATAACAATCTAAATCTTAAAGCAAAACACCAGTGAATATTTTTGAGGTATAGATTGGCATTGAATTCTGGCAAAGCTCTGGTTTCTTTTGACTGGCTTCCAATTTTCGAATCCCATAACCTGATCTCATCTAAAACTCTGCAAAGTCCTATTGACCATTCTTTACCCCTGTACTTGCTGGCTGCAGATCTCACTTTGAATCTTTTTTTAAAAAGCTGGGTCAGTTAATGATTTCAGTTAAACAGTGTGAGCAAAATTATCCTAACGGGCTTATTTTCTTTTCCATCTTCATTACTCATCATCTTCTGCTCATGGAAGTTCTAAATTATGAATTTATTTAAGCAATGACTGCATTTTAAAATTGGCAAGCTAGCTTTCAAATTCCCCCGTGTACTCACCCTCTCTCACTCTCTCTCTCTTTCTCTCTCTCTCTCTCTCTACATATGTGTGTGTGTATATATATATATATATATATATATATATATAAAATACCACTCCTCCCACTTGACAATCCTTTGAGATCTCGGTGCTTCTCTAATTTTCACTGGGGCATTCCTGATTTTAAGCATCTAACCATTGATGGGTGTGGCTGCAGCTGCCAAGATCCTAAGCTGTGTAATATCCTCCCTGAACCTTTCTGCCTCTCCACAGCTCTTTTCATTTTTAACATGCTCCTTAAAGTCAATCTCTTCAACCAAGTTTTTAATCACCCGCCCGAGTATGTTCTTCTGTGATTTGATTTCAAATGCTCAAAAGGGCAGCACAGCGGCTCAGTGGTTAGCACTGCTGCCTCACCATGCCAGCAACATTGGCTCAATTCCAGCCTCAGGCAACTGTCTACACGGAGTTTGCTCTGATTTCGTCACACAGTCCAAAGATGTGCAGATTAGTTGAATTGTTCATGGGAAATTTAGGGTTGTAGGGGATTGGGTCTGGGTGCGATGTTGTTTGGAGGATCAGTATGAACTTGATGCACTAAATGGCCTGCTTCGACACTGTAGGGATTTTATAATCATGATGCTGAAAAACAAGTTGGTTTGCCTTGTTATTGGCACTATACAAAAACCAGCTGTTTTAACCTAAAGAATGCTTGGAAGTATCATATGTTTAAGACTATAATGCAATCTATATCTTACAGGACCTACCATTACAGTGGCCGTCTGAGTAGCCCTCCCTCACCCAGCATCAACCCAGGGGAAAGCGGAATTTGTGTGTTCATCAAAACCCCTTACACTGCCTGTGGCACTGTTGGGGTGTTAACCTACAAGTTCAGCAACACTCAAATCTCACTGCTGGTCTCCAACCCTTATGACTACAGCAAGTATAGCATTGAGTACGCTCTGTATGTCCCTGATAGGACAATTGCCACTGACAACAATTTGTACACTCAGATGTACAATGAGCTGACCGAATCACCAAACTTCACTAAAACTTCTCTGGGCAAAGGGAATGCATCTCTGAACATCAGAAGAGGAAACGTGGTCATTTCAGCTACTATGTCCAATGAGAAGAAAGCTATCGTCAAAGTAGACATTAGAGATGCGTAATGTTGTGGTAAAACTCTCACACTTAGAGAACCATATACAAATTGCAGCGCACAGCGTGCCTATTATACTGGTGCTAAGCAGATCTATCTAAAGCACTTCACTGTTCCTCCTATCATTTAACTTCATCCCTAAATGTTTATTAAATTCCTTATAAAATGTTCTGGTTAAATACCACCAACTATTCTTGACTAAACTTCTGCTTGAAAATTAAATGTTTCAATCCCCTCTGTTCAGACTTGTATTTTCTCCAGTGGCTTATTTGGCAGTTTGATTTGCAATTTGCAATTAAATTTTCCATCATAAAGCCACTGTCAGTTATATTCAGTTTTATGGTCATTAACTCCTTTATGAAACAATATGACAACTCATTTTGATGTTAAAAGGAACAATATGAGAATATCACTGTTCAACATTTTCATCAAACTGGAATGTACTGACCTATGTTACAATAATAAACAATTGATTAACTTTTTCATTGTTTTCTGTTTGCTTTTTGCATCACCCGCAACAAGTATTAGACTTACACATAGATCTCCTGGTCAAAAAAAAGCCTTCTTTATTGCTTTGCCTTTAATTGGAGTTTCCCACAGGTATTGTTACAGGTTGAGACCGCTGAATTTGTCATGTCAGGCATTAGTCACTACATCTCAGCAGGTCTGGCAGCATTTGTGGATAGAAATCAGTGTTCAGGTCCACTGACCCTTCTTCAGAACTGATGAAAGCATTGGGATTTATGCAAATAATGGAGTGGGGGAAGATGGAGGAGTGATCAATAGGTGGAGATAGAGCCCAAAGAGGGATAACAACAGTTGGACAAAAGAGTGGATAGTGGTCAGCCAAGGAGAATGAATAGCTGTGAAAGGGGACGAACAGTAGCTGGCAAAGGGTTGTGTGTGGTAGCAGCCAATGTGATGTGGGGGTTGGGATAAGAACATGAGGAGAAGGCGCTCAAGCCCTAAAATTGTTGAATTTGATATTAAATCCTGAAAGCTGCAAGGTCCCCAAATGGAAAGTGAAGTGTTGTTCTTCCAGTTTACACTGAGCTTGGCTGGAGCACTGCAGCAAGTCTGAAACGAAGATATTGGCCACGGAACAAACTGCTATGTTGAAGTTGCAGGCAACTGGAAACTCAGGGTCGTTTTTGTAAACAGGGCTTGAGCATCTTCTCCCGTGTTCTTACTATTGAAGTGTACATTGTGACACATCAGAGAGAGGGAGGGTTACCTGGATGATGTGTTTTAGGAGGCATTCACACCCCTTACATTAACTACCTCAAATCTGGGCAGTGACCAGGGACAAGAGTGGATTACTACAAGTGAGGCATGTAGAGGGATACAGGAGGTAGTGCTGAAACAGCCTCAGCCCTTGAGCTTGTCTAACAGGTTTGAGATTCTTGTTCCCTATGTGAATGAGAGTGGGGGTTGTAGGGAGGATGAGTGAACTGACCATTGCACTATAGTACAGGGAGCCATGCAACTTGGGGGGAGAAAAGAGAATTGTAATCAGGGATAGTATTGTCAGGGACTAGACATTGTTCTCTGTGTCCAGGATCAAGAGTTTTGAAGGCAGTGTCTGGGTTCAGGATATCTCATTCTGGCTGCAGAGGAACTTCGAGTGGGATGGGAAAGTTCCAGTTGCAGTGATCCAAGCAGGTATCAATGACATAGATAGAAAGAGCAAAGAGATTCTGCTGAGGGAATATGAGCAGCTAGGGGCTAAACTAAACAGCAAAACCAAGAAGACAATAATCTGTGATTACTACCTGAGCCACAACCACAGGATCATGGAGATTGAAGCGATAAATATGTGGCTCAAAGATTGATGTGGGAGAACTGGGCTTGAATTCGTTGGCCATTCCCCACCAGTACCGGGGAAAGATGGAGCCACTCCAATGGGACAGGCTCCACCTGAATCATACTGGGACTGGAGTTCTGGTGAATCACAAAACTAGCACTGTGGCCTTTAAACTCAAGTAAAAGTTGATCTCACGTTAAAGTCGACCCCCTATTTTTGGCCAAATAACCTGGAATTTTCCATATATTTCGTGCAAAAGTTGACCCTAGTTCTTCACAGATAATACATCAATATTTATGAGTCAGTGTGCCAGCCGTCACATCCAGCTCCAGCTGTCCAGTCACCAGTTGCTCCACTCCATGCCCGGTCTCACAGTCTGCTGGTTGTTGAGCACTGCTCTACGTTTTCAGACTTACTGTGATTATTTTTTATACTGCTTTAGAGATCAATTGGGTGTCTGCTAACGATACGGTATGAATTTCAACCCCTCAAAAGTAGTATTCATGTAATAGTCGACTCCATAAATGTAAGCTTAAAAATGAGTCAAAAATATGACTATTACTTGAGTGTATATGGTAAATATTGGAGAGGTGGGGGTGAAGTTACATTGAAAATTATGAGAAACATCAAGGAGATGGGCTCAGCGGAAGTTATTAAAGGTTTCAGAACAAGTAATAAGACAAGAAATATGCAAAGGTTAGGAATCTAACCTCAGGCATAGCAGATAAAGCAGTGATTATGAGAAGGGAGCAGTTAATATAGAACTAAGGGTCAAGAGTGTGGTGCTGGAAAAGCACAGCAGGTCAGGTAGCATCTGAGGAGCTGGAGAATCAATGTTTCAGGTATAAGCCCTTCATCAAGAATGAGGCTTGTGAGCCAAGGGGGTGGAAAGATAAATGGGAGGAGCTCGGGCTTGGGGATAGGTTTGGCAATTCCTGCAATGGCAGGGGAAGGTGCTGGGAGAGGAGGGTTGGTTGATGGGGGGGCATAGACCTCACAAGGGAGTCATAGAGAGAATGGGCTTTACAGAATGCAGATGTGGTGGGGAGGGAATTATATCTCTGGTGTTGGGGTCCATTTGTATGTGACGGAAATTGCAAAGGATGATGTGATATATGTGGAGGTAAGTGGGGTGGAAGTTGAGGACTGGGAGGTTCTGTCCTTGTTACAGTTGGAGGGGTAGGGTTCGAGGGAGAAGGTGTGGGAAGTGGATGAGATGCGTTGGAGGGCATCTTCAAACACGTGGGAAGGGAAATTGCAGTCTTTAAAGAAGGAGGCCATCTGGTGTGTTCTGTGGTGGAACTGGTCCTCCGAGGAACAGATGCAACGGAGATGGAAGAATTGGGATTACAGGATGGCAGTGTAGTCCAAGTAGCTGTGGGAATTGGTGGGTTTTTAGAAGATGTCAGTGTTGAGCCGGTCACCGTTGATGTAGATGGAGAAGTCCAAGAAGGGAGGTGTCTGAGATGGTCCAGGTGAACTTGGGTTCAGAGTGGAACGTGTTGGTGAAGTTGATGAACTGTTCAACCTCCTCACGGGAGCATGAGGTGATGCTGATACAGTCATCAATGTAGCAGAGGAATGGGTGGGGAGTGATGCCGGTATAACTCCATAAGATGGACTGTTCCACGTACACGATAAAGAGACAGGCATAGCCATACAGGTGCCTATGGTTACCTCTTTCATCTGGAGGATGTGAGAGGATTCAAAGGAGAAATTATTGTGGGTGAGGACCAGTTCAGCCAAACGAATGAGAGTGTCAGTGGAAGGGTACTGGTGGGGACAGCAGGAGAGGAAGAAACAGAAAGTTTAGATGGCGGTTGGAGGTGGCGGATGGAGGTATGATTAGATTAGATTAGATTACTTACAGTGTGGAAACAGGCCCTTCGGCCCAACAAGTCCACACCGACCCGCCGAAGCGCAACCCACCCATACCCTTACATCTACCCCTTACCTAACACTATGGGCAATTTAGCATGGCCAATTCACCTGACCCACACATCTTTGGACTGTGGGAGGAAACCGGAGCACCCGGAGGAAACCCACGCAGACACGGGGAGAACGTGCAAACTCCACACAGTCAGTCGCCTGAGTTGGGAAAATGAACCCGGGTCTCAGGCGCTGTGAGGCAGCAGTGCTAACCACTGTGCCACCGTGCCGCCCACCAATATGAATTGTATAATATGTATATATGAATTGGATGTCTATGGTGAAGATGAGGTGTTGGGGGCCAGGAAAACAAAAGTCTTGGAGGAGGTGGAAGGTGTGGGTGGAGTCCTGAACATATGTGGGGAGTTTCTGGACCGGGGGGATAGGACAGTATCAAGGTATGTGGAAATAAATTCGGTGGGGCAGGAGCAGATAGAGTCGATGGGTCGGCCGGAGCAGTCAGGCTTGTGGATTTTGGGTAAGAGGTAGAACCGAGTGGTGTGGGGTTCCCGAACTATGAAGTTGGAAGCTGTGGGTGGGATGTCCTCTGAGGTGATGAGGTTCTGTATGGTATGGGAGATGATGGTTTGGTAATGGGGTGTGAGGTCATGGTCGAGCAGTGGTAGGAGGAGGTGTCTTCGAGTTGGCACCTGGCTTCGGCAGTTTAGAAGTCAGTACGCCTAACTACCAAACAGTGTGTCCCCGCCTTGTCCATTGGTTTGATGGTGAGGTTGTGTTTGAAGCAGAGGGAGTGGAGGGCTGTGCATTGTGAGGGTGAAAGGTTGGACTGGGGGAGGGTGCGGACAGGTTGAGGCGGTTAATGGCCCATTGGCAGTTTGAAATAGAGATCGAGAGCAGGTAACAGCCCAGCATGGGGTGTTCAGGTGGATGGGGTGTGTTGAAGGTGAGAAAAGGAGTCCTCGGAAGGTGGGCAGGAGTCTTGGTGAAAAAAGTAAGGCTGGAGGTGGAGGAAGCAGAAGAAGTGCTCGATGTCACAAAACATGTTGAATTCATCGATCTGGGACAGAGGGGATGAAGGTAAGGCCTTTGCTGAGGACTGATCGTTTGTCCTCAGTGAGGGGAAGGTCTGGGGGAGATGGTGAAAACATGGAAGGTCTGGGAGCCAGGACCCGGTGTAGGGCTGGAGCTGGGAGTGGGGGTGGAGACTGTAACTGGAGTGGGCATGGTAGTCAAGGGGCAGGAGAGACGTCATAAATGGAAGTGATGCTGAACCTGGGTGTCAGGTGGATGGAGGTGGTGACTGTGGGATCCACGGCAAGGAGGGGGGAATTGCAGACGATTCTGTCAGCGGTGTTTAGGTGAGTAGCGTCAGTGTGGGCAGAAGTGGTTGTGATGGGGGCAGCTACGGAGGCATAAGAGATGTTCCGGTTAGGCTTCACGTTGGTTTTGGCAGCAGCAGATCTTGTAGCAGTCGCGGTGGTGGATGTCTGGCCAGTGAACAGTCCATCTTCTGCATTTACACCGGCACCATTTCCCACCTTTTCCGCCACGACATTGATGACTGTATCGGCGCCACCTTGTGCTCCCACAAGGACATTGGACAGTTCATCAACTTCACCAAGACGTTCCACTCTGACCTTAACTTCACCTGGACCATCCCAGATACCCCCTTTCACTTCTTGGACCTCTCCATCTCCATCAACAGTGGCTGACTTAACACTGATATCTTCTAAACACCCACCAGCTCCCACAGCTACCTGGACTACATCTCCTCCCACCCTGCCTCCTGTAAAAATGCTATCCCTTATTCCGAATTCCTCCGCCTCCGTTGCATCTGCTCCCAGGAGGACCAGTCCCACCACAGAACACACCAAATGGCCTCCTTCTTCAAAGACTGGAGGGTTTGGTTAAGAAAAAGAAGGAAGCATATGTCAGGTACAGACAGGATCGATCGAGTGAATCCTTAGAAGAGTATAAAGGTAGTAAGAGTACACTTAAGAGGGAAATCAGGAGGGCAAAAAGGGGACATGAAATAGCTTTGGCAAATAGGATTAAGGAGAATCCAAAGGGTTTTTACAAATATATTAAGGACAAAAGGGTAACTAGGGAGAGAATAGGGCCCAAAAATGTGTTGCTGGAAAAGCGCAGCAGGTCAGGCAGCATCCAAAGAGCAGGAGAATCGACGTTTCGGGCATGAGCCCTTCTTCAGGCTCATGCCCGAAACGTTGATTCTCCTGCTCTTTGGATGATGCCTGACCTGCTGCGGTTTTCCAGCACCACATTTTCAGCTCTGATCTCCAGCATCTGCAGTCCTCACTTTCTCCCCAGAGAATAGGGCCCCTCAAATATCAGCAAGGCGGTCTTTGTGTGGAGCCGCAGAAAATGGGGGAGATACTAAATGAATATTTTGCATCAGTATTTACTGTGGAAAAGCATATGGAGGATATAGAATGTAGGGAAATAAATGGTGTCATCTTGAAAAATGTCCAGGTTACAGAGGAGGACGTGCTTGGTGTCTTGAAATGGGTAAAGGTGGATAAATCCCCAGGACCTGATCAGGTGTACCCTAGAACTCTGTGGGAAGCTAGAGAAGTGGTCGCTGGGCACTTGCTGAGATATTTGTATCATCAATGGTCACAGGCGAGGTGCCAGAAGACTGGAGGTTGGCAAACGTAGTGCCACTGTTTAAGAAGGGTGGTAAGGGCAAGCCAGGGAACTATAGACCAGTGAGCCTGACGATGGTGGTGGGCAATTTGTTGGAGGAATGCTGAGGGACAGGATGTACGTGTATTTGGAAAGGCAAGGACTGATTAAGGATAATCAACACAGTTTTGTGTGTGGGAATTCATGTATCACAAACTTGATTGAGTTTTTTGAAGAAGTAACGAAGTGGAGTGATGAGGGCAGAGTGGTAGACATGACCTTTATGGACTTCAGTAAGATGTTCAATAAGGTTCCCCATGGGAGACTGGTTAGCAAGTTTAGATCTCATGGAATACAGGGAGAACTAGCCATTTGGATACAGAACTGGCTCAAAGGTAGAAGACAGAGGGTGGTGGTGGTGGTGGAGGGTTGTTTTTCAGACTGGAGGCCTGTGACCAGTGGAGTGCCACAAGGATCAGTGCTGGGTCCTCTGCTTTTCATCACTTATATAAATGATTTGGATGTGAGCATAAAAGGTACAGTTAATAAGTTTGCAGATGACACCAAATTGTAGGTGTAGTGGACAGTGAAGAAGGTTACCTCAGATTACAACAGGATCTTGATCAGATGGGCCAATGGGCTAAGAAGTAGCAGATAGAGTTTCATTCAGATAAATGCGAGGTGCTGCATTTTGGGAAAGCAAATCTTAGCAGGACTTATATCCTTAATGGTAAGGTCCTAGGGAGTGTTGCTGAACAAAGAGACATTGGAGTGCAGTTTCATAGCTCCTTGAAAGTGGAGGATAGTGAAGAAGGCGTTTGGCATTCTTTCCTATATTGGTCAGAGTATTGAGTACCAGAGTTGGGAGGTCATGTTGTAGCTGTACAGGACATTGGTTAGGCCACTGTTGGAATATTGCATGCAGTTCTGGTCTCCTTCCTTTCAGAAAAATGTTGTGAAACTTGAAAGGGTTCAGAAAAGATTTACAAGGATGTTGTCAGGGTTGGAGGATTTGAGCTATAGGAAAAGGTTGAATAGGCTGGGACTGTTTTCTCTGAAGTGTCAGAGGCTGAGGGGTGACCTTAGAGAGGTTTACAAAATTGTGAGGAGCATGGCTAGGATGAGTAGACAAAGTCTTTTCCCTGGGGTGAGGGAGTCCAGAACTGAAGGGCATAGGTTTAGGGTGAGAGGGGAAAGATATAAAAGAGACCTAAGGGGTAATTTCTTCACACAGAGGGTGGTACGTGTATGGAATGAGCTGCCAGAGGAAGTGGTGGAGGCTGGTACAATTGCAACATTTAAAAGGAATTTGGATGGGTATATGAAGAGGAAGGATTTGAGGGATAAGGGCTGGGTGCTGGCATGTGGGACTAGATTGGGTTGGGATAACTGGTCGACATGGACGGGTTGGACCGAAGGGTCTGCCCCATGTTGTACATCTCTATGACTCTATGACTCTCTGACTGCAAATTCCCCTCCCACATGGTTGATGATGCCCTCCAACATAACTCATCCATTTGCTCCACCTCCGCCCTCGAACCACACCCATCCAACCGCAACAAGGACAGAACCCTCTTGGTCCTCCCCCTCCACCTCACCTACCTCTGAATACATCACATCATCCTCCACCATTTCCGCCACCTACAAATGGACCCCACCACCAGAGATACATTTCCCTCCCCACCCTGATCCACTTTCCGTAAAGTCCGTTCTCTCCACGACTATCTCGTCAGGTCCACATGCCCCTCCCTTCACCCAATCCACCCTCCCTTCCTGGCACCTTCCCCTGCTAAGCAGGAATTGCAAAACCTGCACTTAATACTCCCCCCTCACCTCTATCCAAGGCCCCAAAGGAGCCTTCCACATCCATCAGAATTTTACCTGCACTTCCACACGTCATTTACTGTATCCGTTGCTCCCGATGCAGTCTCCACCACACTGGGGAGAAAGGACGCCTACTTGCAGACCGCTTCAGAGGACATTTCCTCTGAAGGACGCCTGCACCAATCAACCCCACCATCCCGTGGCCAAACACTTCAACTCTCCCTCCCACTCCACCAAGGACATGCAGGTGCTGGGCCTCCTCCATTGCCACTCCCTAATCACCTGACACCTGGAGGAAGAATGACTCATCTTCTGCCTTGTGACCCTCCAATTACATAGCATCAATATGGATTGCACCAGGTTCTTCATTTCCCCTCCCCCCACCATATCCCAGCTCCAACCTTCCAACTCGGCACCGCGCTCATGATCTGTCCTAACTGTCCATCTTCCTTCCCACCTATCCACTCCATTCTCCCTTCCGACCTATCAGCTTTACCCCTACCTTGCACTCTCAGCGACCTCCCCCCCAGCCCCACCTCCCTACCATTTATCTCCCCACCCTCTTGGCTCACAAGCCTCATTCCTGATGAAGGGCTTTTGCCCAAAACGTTGATTCTCCTGCACCTCGAATGCAGCCTGACCTGCTGTGCTTTTCCAGCATCATACTCTGGAAGTAATCTCCAGCATCTGCAGTCCTCACTTTTGCCCAAGACTGAGGGTGTTGTACTTAAATGCACACAGTATATGAGACAAGGTAAATAAGCTTGTAGCACAGATCAAACTTGGCAGATATACTATTGTGGGTATCAGAGATATAGCTGCAAGGGGATTCGGGCTGGGAATTCAATAACCAAGTCCTAATGAAAGGACAGGTAGATGGGTCTTGTTTGTAAGAAATGAAATTGATAAGGATTGGTAATAACAAATATGGAGTCAGAAGGTATAGAATCTGTATGGGTAGAATTGAGGAACTGCAAAAGAGAAAAGACGCTGATGGTAGTTGTGTACGGGCCTCCTAGCAGGGTGTGGTGAAGAAAATAAACTAGGAGAAAAGGCATGTTAAAAGGCACTTATTTAATAATCATGGAGACTTTTAATAGGCAAGGGGACTGGGAAATCAAGTTAGTAGCGGATCACAAGTGATTCATGGAATGTCTGTGATGTGGTCTCTTGGAGCAGCTTGCATTGAAGCTTAATAGAGAATAGGCATTTCTGGATTTACTGATGTGTAATAAGGCAGACATAATTAGTGAGCTGAAGGTGAAGGAACCATTAGGGGGCAATGATCATGTTATGTAGTTTGGGAGGGATAGGCTGGAGTCAGAAATAATGTCATTATAGCAGAATAAAGGTAACTATAAAGACATGAGTGGGGAGCTGGTCGGAGTTGATTGGAAGTAGAATCTTGCAAGGGAGACAGTGGAGCAGCAATGGCAGGACTTTCTGTGGGTAATTCAGGAGGCACAGCAGAAATTCATCCCAAGGAAGAAAAAACATTCTAAGTGGAGGATGAGGAAACCATGGTTGACAACAGAAGTCAGTGACAACTTAAAAGCAAAAGGAAAAGCATACAATATGTTGAAGATTAGTGAGAAGCCAGAGGGATGGGGAAGCTTTTAAAAATCAGGTTAGGATAACTAAAAAAAGAAAGGAGGGCAGAAATGAAACATGAGGGTAACCTAGCTAGTGATATAAAAGAAGATTACAGGAATTGTTTTAGATATATAAAAGGTAAGAGGGAGTGTTGTTGGCAAATGAGGATGGTGAAGTAGTAATGGGAACAAAGAAACGATGACGAAGCTAAATAGAAACTTTGCATCAGGTTTCACAGTGGAAGACACCAGCAGCATGTCAGAACATCAAGAGAGCTCCATTTCAGGTACGACGTGTTCTTGTGCCAATTCTTTAAGTGAGGATGAAACCATCTGGACTAGACAGCTAACAGGTACAAAACACTACACCCACACAGACACACAGACAGACACACACACAGACACACACAGACACACACAGACACACACAGACACACACAGACACACACAGACACACACACACTCACACGTACACAGACTCACACACATACACACACACACACAGACACACACACACACAGACACACACACACACGTGCACACACACACACAGACACAGACACACACACACGTTCACACACACACACACACACACACACATACACACACACAGACACAAACACACATAAACACACATATACACACACACACACACACACACACACACATGTGCACACACACAGACACACAAAACAGAAATTGCTGGAAAATCTGAGCAGGTCTGGCAGCATCTGTGAAGAGAAATCAGAGTTACTGTTATGGATCCAGTGACCCTTCCTCAGAATAGAAATACTGCTATTGGGATCAATTTGTTCATGATAAATAAAACAGGCTCACTGAAATATTTACTCATGTTCAAACCTTTTATTTGCCCTCTGCTCCCTACGTCCCTTGCATTACACTATTATGTAACAGAGTGAGTGTCAATCACAACTACAGAATGAAGCTTACAGTGATTTAACCAGTGCAGTCAGGTTACATGATTTCATGGTTTACATTAGAATTGTTCACACAATCAATAAACTGCTTCAAAATTAAAAAAAAAATTCCCATGCTCTATTCTGTTCAACATTTGGCATCTGTAAACTTTAAAGGTTCAATCTGAGGGAGTTAAAAATTGCACAATACCAGGTTCTAGTCAACAGGTTTATTTGGAACACTAGCTTTCGGAGCGATGCTCCTTCATCAGGTGGTTGTTGGGAACCACCTGATGAAGAAGCAATGCTTTGAAAGCTAGCGCCTCCAAATAAACCCGTTGGACTGGAACCTGGTGTTGTGCAATTTTTAACCTTGTCCATGCACCCGCCCCCCACCCCAGTCCAATGCTGGTACCTCCAAATCTGAGGGAGGATCAAGATCAACTGGCTTTATAATGACATTTGCTAGCGAAGCATTTTCAAAGCTGAGTACATTTGATTACCACAATATTTTGAGATATATCAGAAGGGTGTGAATATTGCTAAGCAAAAAAGGCAGATTTTATCTCAATGCAACAAAGTAGATGACATCTGGTGTATTTTTCCATTGGTAACGCCTTGTCCAATCTGTGTTTAAAATTTAGACTCGCCTTGATATTTAACTGTCAATCATCATTAAATGGAGTATTCTCCATGGAAATATATCTACCAATCAGAGTCTGTTTGCCAAGTAATCAGCATTCCCTTCATACCATATTAATGTTGCTTTCCTTTTACATTAGTTAGCATTTATTATGAATTGTTCTGAGTGATATACAAGGCTGATATTATCAAATATTATCAAAAAAATGAATTTGTGATAGCTTCATTACTGATGGAGTGGAAAAATTTCTGAAAAATCAAGTTTTGTCATTATGAGCCAGATAAACATCTCTGATAGTGATGGAGCAATTTCCCGTTTTTGTTACAATAGCTGAAATAACTACATTCCCTCCACTGACAAGAATTTGTTCAGATCCTGAACTCAATTCTACTTTAGCAAAATAACTTGAAGGTTCAAGTTCATAGTACATCTTGTAATACAGGTTTTCATCTGTCAGCTCAGGCTCAACTGGGATGTATACAGCAAAAACTGTAGAGTATAGATTATAATCATAGGGATTTGAAAAGAGCAGTGAGAACTGGGTACAACCAAAAGTATAGCTGAGCACCCCAACACTACCGCGGGCTGTGCCTGAAGTCCGAACAAACAGAGCACTTCCTTTCTTCCCGGGGTTGATCAAAGGTGTTGGTAAGTTGTATATGTAACCACTGTAAATGTACACCCTAGAGAGAAGAACATAGTGTGTTAACAGCACAAGAAGTAGGAACATGAGTAGGCCTTTTGCCCCCTCAATCCTGCTCCACCATTCAATAGGATCACAGATAAACTGACATTCCTCACAACCGTTTTCCTGTCTTTTCGCCGTAACCCTCAATTTTCTTGATTAATAACCTTTGATCAAGAATCTACCTCAGCCTGAAAGGTAAACAAGGACTCTGCCCCCACAGCTCTCTGTGCAAAGAGTTCTAAAGATTCCCAAATTTTCTTTAAGAAGAAATTCCTCATTATTTCAGTCTTAAATCCGCATCCCTTTGTGCTGATGTTTGGTAAGATACAGTGAGAAAACTTGCTAGGCCTTACAGGGGAAATCCCTCTAAAAACCCCAACACAACTCAGACTTATCCAAAAACATGTACAATTCAGCCCTGGTTCTTGTTGAGATGAATGTTTTTATGTCCATTAATAAACCTTGCATTTTCCACTACTATATCTCATGCTTTTATATAATCTGTGTACTGTGCTTACTATTACTGTCACATAAGAACATACAAACAAGGAACCAAAGAAGGCCATTCAGCCCTTCAATGTTGCTCTGCCATTCAGTAAGATTACGGCTGACCTGATTTAAACCTCAATTCTTTACCTCTGAATATCCTGGATAATATTTCATCCCTTCGGCAATCAAAATTCTATCTACTTCTACCTCTGACACATTGCATATATGTAACTGACTGACATACCAAAACATACTCCCTTGCAGTGAGAGCAAATAACTCACTGCAAGGATCTCTTATGCTGGAATGTCACATGTCAGGATATCATGTGACTGTTTTAAAGCTACACTGCCTCTTGGGCCTGAAGTCTGCATTTTAATACATCATCCCCCTTTTCCCTTTAAAGGTTAGGAAATGTTTTTACAAACGTGTACAATGATGACATGGATATATAATTTTGACATATAACATGATCAGATCACAATCTGCAGTGGGCCGTTTGTTGAATATCATTTGGGATTTGTCCTGCTTGATACTTTCAGCATGGATGATGAAATTCTAATTGGATAAGTTGACTTATTCTTTGTAGGGCTTGACCATTGGTCATCACAGCATCACATGACCGAGGCTGGATACAATGATGTAGTATCTGTCCACAGATCCATGTGATCATGTGAAAATCTCAAAATTTGATGCTTGGTTTGAGTTGTTTTAAGTTGGGATAACTGTTTGCACTCTCTTCTACCATTAAGACCTTCTTCCCAACCTCATGCACATGTGGTTGGATGGTTAAAGTTTGAGAAAAGAACTTTCCCCATCTATCTGCTGAAGCATGACAGCTATTGGTGAGGCCAAAGTTTGATGAGTAGCACATGGATATAGTGTAGCTATCCAAAAATCTTGGCAAGTTATGAATATCATAACTTTTACTATGTGAATGGTACATTCTGTGAGGCTTATACTGAGGCTAGTGAGGGGAAGATGTAATATGTTAAACACACCATTTCCTACATGCCCAGCATACTGCAAACCATTGTCAGGCACAATTTGTTGAGGAATATAATAGTCAGTTTGTCAATAACTGATGCACTGGCAGGATCTTTGATTTTTGGCACAAAAGGAAATTTGGTGAAATAGCCAGTCATTAGAATCTAATCATGTCTTTGGACATGGAAAATATCCAATATGTAATGCTTTTAGTAAAGAAAGATCCTGTGGGAGATGAGAGGTGCCTTTAATTGTTTAGATTTACGGAGTTGATATGGATCACACAACTTAATGAATTGATCATTGTCCTTATTGATGTTGGCACAATATATGGATTCCCATGCCAACCTCTTGGGTTTTTTTCAGGATCCTCATGGCGCATATGAATATGATCCAGTATGGTTCAACACAGAGCTTGCAGGATAACTACCTGCTCGTCTTTGAAGATTACATTCTCAGAGAGTACGGACTCATTTCTGAGTGCTAAGAAGAAATGTATGAGCTCAGGGACCTGAGCTGGTGTTCAGGCAAATTATGATATTTTTGCAGCTGATCATTAACTGTTGTAACTTGCTGAATCTGATCTGACTAGCTGTGACCAAAAACTGTTGTTGAGACTACATTCCAGTTCAAATTTGCTAATAGCTACTTGTAGATCTTTTACTTTTATTGGGATTTGGAAATTTGCTAACAGCGTTGGAATTGACCTTTAGGGAACCCGACTTGTATCTGCTTTGAAACAAGTAGCCTTGAAAACTTCCCAAATAGTCTTTGGAATTGTAGAGGTGCACTTATTTGAGGCTTTTGACAATTTTTTTTAATGATTTGTGATCAGTATGAACAGTGAAATTCTTGCAAGGTAGCTACACCTGAAACCATTGTGTTCCAAAAACTAGAGCAGATGTTTTCCTTTCAATGGTCAATTGTTGTTCACCTGAATTGTCGTATGGATCTTAGAACCAAACAGAATTGCCTTGCTATCCTGTAATAGATATCGTCTCAAGGTTTTCTGGGAAGCATCTACTTACAGTATGCTAAGATTTCAGGGAACATAACATTGAAGAGCACACTGCGGAATGATAAAATATGCTTCAGAGGCTGAAAAACACACTGGCGATTTTCCTGCCATGTGTTTGCTGAGTTTTATGGGGATGATTCAAATTGGAGAGACTTTAGTCACAGGATTTGGAATATACAGGGATTACAAAGTTGAAGAAACTGAGACACCTTTGTAAATCATCTAATTTGGATGATTGTGTTGTGCTCATGGTCAGATCTTCTGAGGACTGCAATGTCATCTGTGAAACAGAGATAACCTGATAGATTTTTAACAATATAATCCACATGTTGTTG
This sequence comes from Hemiscyllium ocellatum, assembly GCF_020745735.1. Lineage (NCBI taxonomy): Eukaryota > Metazoa > Chordata > Chondrichthyes > Orectolobiformes > Hemiscylliidae > Hemiscyllium > Hemiscyllium ocellatum. The sequence goes on from NC_083426.1 coordinate 43,051,656, forward strand.
AAATATATCCTGGCTAACAGGTAATCCAAATAGTAATGTAAAGAAATTGGATCTATTGTAAGGTGTTAGAAAAGTTGTCAGTTCTTGTGACTGCTGAGAGATTTAAGGAACAATTTGGTTTTGACATCAAGCTTGGCAAACTGCTCAGTGTTTGAGATATTGGGGCTAAACTCTTCCAGGGTTGGACTCTTAGCTGGGCATCTTTTATAGTGAAAAATTCAGTCACTTTGGAATTAAACAGACATGTATACTGCCATCTCTTCTCAAAACAGAAAATGTTCTGGTCAGCGAGTACCTCATTAGCCTGTTGTGATTTCGGTGCCTGTTCTTGAACTGCCACTCCCCGGCAGGACAGCTTTAGCTGTACAGACGGTCCCCGATTTACAGACATCCGATTTATGAATGCTTGTTGTTACGAATGCGATACCATACATGGTTGTAATTTTAAAGACCCGACTATGTAATTATGAACAGCTGCTTTCCACTGTCATGTTTTGTGTTCCAACTTGACAATAATTTGACTTGCAAACAGATTCCAGAATGGAACCCATTCAGAACGCGGGGACTGCCAGTGTGCTGATCACTCAGCACTCAGTGAAGCTGTAGGCAACCTGGCCTTTGCAAATGGCACTCAGAAGGAGCAAAAATGTATGAATGGCAAGAAGCCGTCCTTGTGCACTGTGGCAAGACAGATTTCAATCTGCAATCAACATTTCTGTAATCTCTGAAGCTACGTTGCTGCTGGGTCGTTAAGGAACTGATTTTAATTTTCTTCCATTTTCTTGGCAGAAATTTATGCAGAAGTGTAGAGAAAAGCTATTGCGAGCAGTAAACTTGGGAGACAGGATTGCTTTCTTTTTGAGATTATGCTGTAATTTTATTGGAATATCTTGCATGGATATTGCTGGATACTTTCAATGGTTCATGCTTTGCTTCATAGCCAGCTTCATCCACCACCCCGAGAGAGGACAGTTGGACCAAAGGGTCTGTTTCCATGCTGTACATCTCTATGACTATGACTAAGAAACTACTTTCCTGGCGATGAATGAAATTGTGTGTATGTTTGTAGAGAAAGTGCTAACTGAAGGATTTATCAAAGGTTGAATGTGTTCTCCAAATTAAGGTTTGAAACTTACTGCTCCTGCCAGTTTCTCTTTCAGTTTCTCCTTTGGTTTTTCAAGATTGGCTACATCATCATGCTGATGTGCAAGGGTCGCTAACTCATTTAAGGTGGATTTGTTCATTTCCTGTTACATAATTAGGGTTCAACGTCACTGTGCTTGCAGGTCAGATGACTTCTGTATAAACAGAATCTCCTGGGTCAATTAACAGTGTTTCCTTCCAATTGAAAATCCCAAATATTAAGTCAGTTGAAAGAATTAAAGATTAATAATTCACTGGAGTACTCTGCAGTGCTGTCAATGTGTAAATAAATGTGGCAGCCAAAGTGAGGTCAGCAAGAGACCACACGCAGCGATGAGATTAAGGCGAAATGTTTTATCATGATGTTGCCTGAGGTGTAAGCATTGGCCACAGTACTGGGGAGAAATCTCCCATTCTTCATTGAATCAAGCAAATAAGCAAACAAAAAATGATAATTGTTTTATCAGCATGGAGATGGATCAGTTTCAACCTTTCCAACTGGGAAAAGCCTCAGCTACCTGGCAACTGGAACCAATGAATGTCGCATCCAGGTTGGTAACTGTTTCAATCTTTGCAATTAAACTGGGTTTCTTCCTGGTCTGGAACATACAGTTATACCTTTGAATACTCACGCAGGTGAGGTGAAGAATTGATTCTCGGTGTTGTTACTAATTTCAACATCAACGGCTCTATTAAATTCATCCGATGTTGCAGCCATTCTGTAAAGATCAGACAAAATGGCACTCATTCAGTGGGACAAATTCACAAATGCAAACACTATGTTATCAGAAAATAAAAAGCAATATTCCACAGTGATTGTCAATCTTAAATTCTGATGGAATCCAGCAAGGTTTCAATTCTTTAATGAATTGTGTTAATTCATGGGCTGATAATGCGCAAAACTCCATTTACTCAGGCTCTGTGTTTGTCAACAGTCAGGGTCTTTCAGGATACTGGGAATTTTCAGGAAGTCTGGTACACATAGGAGACTTGAATAGACAAGGAAGACAGTTTATGGGACTTGCTATCAATGGCATAATTTGTGCCTTCATAGATTTTCGGACATTGTTATGAACAATGGCCTGGGAATTAAAGCCAACTGATCTGATTTAATTGAGTAAGGAAGGGGATTGGCAAATAGGGAGATATGCATTGTTACACCCCTGAGAATGTGAGCTTTGTTGATTTTAAGAAAGACTTTTTAAAACGCATTCCTGGGATATGGAAGGTACTGGTGAAACTGCTATTTATTACTGATTCTTAGTTGCCCTGGAGATGACGATAAGGAGTCTTCATTTTGAACCATGAAAAGTGTCATCAGACAGTTCAAAGGACACACATTTGAATTGATCGCAAGGTATGAAATGTCAGGCACATGAGTTTCGCTAATTATACCACTAAAGGGAAACTAAGAATGGATTAGTGGCTAGTTTTCTGTTTTATAAAAGCCACCAGTTACATCTTGCCTGCAGAAATGTTGAAGAAGTGCTGCAGTGTTCGCAGTGTCCTCTTTTGGTTGCAATGTTAAGGCTTACCCCACCTGCCATCTGAGGTGGGCATGAAGAACACCTTGGCTTGATTCAATGAAGATTTCTCCCCAGTACTGTGGCCAATGCTTACACCCCAGGCAACATCACGGTAAAACATTTGGCCTTAATCTCATCGCTGCGTGTGGTCTCTTGCTGAGTTCAGTTTGGCTGCTACATTTATTTACACATTGACAGCACTGCAGAGTACTCCAGTGAATTATTCGTCTTTAATTCTTTCAACTGACTTAATATTTGGGATTTTCAATTGGAAGGAAACACTGTTAATTGACTCAGGAGATTCTGTTTATACAGGAGTCATCTGACCTGCAAGCACGTGACGTTGACAACAAAAATGCCCTGTACCTAAGTAACATTGCCAAGAAACTGATTTGCATGATGACAGCTGACAGTAAGCAACAGATCTCTCATCTTCAGGAAAGGCTACAAACAAAAGTAAACTTATTAAAACCAAATTAATCATGACTGTACAATAAAAGTCTTCTCACATAATAGTTCACATTAAACTTGAGCTCTTTAGTATTTCCACAAAAGAAAGACTTTCTCCTCCATCAAATTATCTCCACGAGTGCCAGTTGAATGGGAATACTGGCTATCTCTGCACAGGATTCTGAGAAAACTTCTGCAAACTTTCTTTTTAGTCTCTGTGGTTTGATTGTGTTATGTGACTGACAATAGCCAGGTTTCATAGGTCTACAGTTTCTTTGAGTTAGTTTGACTCATTCAATTCTTGCATAACTTTGATTGGTTTGAGTTCTTTTTAATCCTCAACTTTAAGCTACTCCAAGGCACTTGCCAATCCTTGACATTCTGGGTCTTGTATTTATTAATTGAAAATGTCCTGAAGCTTTTCCATGGCTTGCTGATTCCATTGCAGACTTCAGCTGTCATTTATGTGGATCAATAATTTCTGACCACTGAATATTGATCTGATATCTGTAGGACTGAGTACGAGTTTACTCTCCTTAATTGTAGAAGGATATAATTATATTAGAAACAGTTCAGAGAAGGTTTACTTGACTCTTTTATGGGATGAGGGGCTTATCTAATGAAGAAAAATTCAAAATATTGGGTCTGTATCTATCAGAGTTGAGAAGAATTGGAGGTGATCTGATCAAAACATATAAGGTGCTCAAGGGACTGGATTGGATACATTTTGAGAATATGTTTCCCCTTGTGGGACAGGCTAGAAATGGGTGCACAGTTTAAAAATATGCACTCTCATTTCTGGTGAGCTGCCTTCATGTACGATTCAACAAGCTAGCTCACTACCACCTTCTCAAAGGAAACTAGAGATGGCAATAAACATCAGTCCACCCAGTTCATGAGTGAGTAATTTATTTTTCTTAGAAGTCCATAAATCAACACAATCGCATCTGATCTGACTCTTGACTCCCAATACTCTTGACTCCCTTGTCTATAAACAATCTGTCTAACTCAGCCTTGAATCAATTCAATGCCCTGGTTTCTGGTGAACAGAATTCCACAGATTAACAACTTTCCAAAAGATAGTTTTTCTCCTCATCTCCATTGGAGCAGCTGAAGCTTCAAGAGTATCATTGGCTCAGGAGACTGAACGGGCCATTAGATTACTAGATTAGATTACTTACAGTGTGGAAACAGGCCCTTCGGCCCAACAAGTCCACACCGACCCGCCGAAGCACAATCCACCCAGACCCATTCCCCTACATTTACCCCTTCACCTAACACTACGGGCAATTTAGCATGGCCAATTCACCTAACCTGCGCATTTTTGGATTGTGGGAGGAATCTGGAGCACCCGGAGGAAATCCACACAGACACGAGGAGAATGTGCAAACTCCACACAGAAAGTCACCTGAGGCAGGAATTGAACCCGGGTCTCTAGCCTGTGAGGCAACAGTGCTAATTCTTGAATCTTAGTCAGACATTCCTATTGACTTAACCATAGCCTTTTATTTGGATAGTTTTTTTAAAAAATCAGTTGCTGGCAGTTATTGATCTACCAAAAGATGGACTGTCACTGAGGTTTCAATATTTTTCGGTAAACATGCAAGGTCAAGGTTGGTGTTCTCTGTGCCTGATTGTAATGATATTGGACAATTGGTTCCTATCATTATAGGTGGGACATCATCCATGTAGTGGACAGTGAAGGAAGTTATCTTGGAGTACAATGGGACATTGATCAGATGGGCCAAGGAATGGCGGATGAAGTTTAATTTCTGGCAGGAAAATGAAGGGACTCGAAAGACCTGCCTCAGGAAGGAGAACTGACACAAAACATTCCCAACCCCATAAGACACCTGCCTGACATGAAATCTACCAGAACATACCTGGAAAGTAGCCCAGACACCTCTGTAGAAAAAGTGGCTCCCTGGATCAGCAAATCGGCAGCAACTGAAACCAGGAACGAACCGGGCAAATTGGAACACAAGCAGAAACTTACTTTCTCCACTGGATCCTAAGCAAACTTAAAAACCACACAGTAAATTACCTGCTACACTGGGTCCGAAGCAGACTCTCTGCAAACATACACAAAACTGCAACCTACCTGCCCCACAGGGTCCCAGGAAGGATCGCTTAACTAGAAACAGTCACAATCCACTCCACCAGAACATGGGACACTCAAATGTAAGAAACCTGCGAGGAAACAGGGTAAGCATGCTAGTAAAACTGAGACTATGCGGTTTCAAGAAACCCCCTGCCCAGCTTATTCCTAGCAAATGTACAATCTCTAGAGAACAAGATGGATAAACTCAGATCACAGCTCAGCTTCCAGAGTGAACTGTGGGACTGCTGTGCACTCTACTTCACAGAAACCTGGCTCAACCCATCTATTCCTGACTGTGCATTTCAGGCTGATGATTTTTCCACCCATCATATGGACCATGCAGCGTCCTCGGGTAAGACAAAGGGTAGAAGGGTTTGCTTTTTAATCAACAACTTGTGGCGCACAGACATTACAATCCTGGGCAGCCATTGCTCCCCAAACCTTGAATTCCTCACCATCAAATGCTGCCCCTTCTATATACCATGGGAATTTACTGCTGCTATACTAACTCCTGTGTACATACTGCCACAAGTAAAGGTTGAGGAAGCTCTGGATGTGCTGTACATCTATCACTAACACCCTGGAAACTGAATACTCCGAAGCCCTGTTTATTGTAACTGGTGACTTTAATCAAGCCACTCTAAGGAAAGTGTTGCCCAAGTACCACCAGAACGTTACCTGCCCCACCAGGGGCCTGAACATTTTAGATCACTGCTACACCACTGTGAAAGATGCCTACCGCTCCATCCCCTGCCCTCATTTCGGGAACTCTGACCACAAGGCTGTGTTTCTTCTCCCGGCTTACAGGCAAAACCTCAAGCAACAGACCCAATCGCGGCTAAAGGTCCAGTGCTGGTCGAAGGAGGCAGAGGATCAACTCCGGTGCTGTCTGGAATCGGCTGATTGGGCCATGTTCAAACAGGCCGCAGGTACCTTGGATGAGTACGCCACCACCATCACAGACTTTATCAGCAAGTGTGTGGAGGACTACATACCAAGGAAGTCAATCTGGGTGTTCCCCAATAGGAAATCCCAGATGAATCAGGACATACAGATCTTGCTAAAAACCAGATGTGAGGCCTTCAAATCAGGAGACCCACTCAAATATAAGGAATCCAAGTATGACCTTCGCAGAGCTATTAAGACAGCATGCACAGAGCAACTGGCAGAGGTCATCTCGGACATCTTCAACCTCTCCCTACGACAGGCCACTGTCCCTGCCTGTTTCAAGAGGGCTAACATCATCCCTGTGCTGAAGAAGGCTCACTCAGCATGTCTCAATGAATACCGCCCAGTGGCTTTAACTTCAATGGTCATGAAATGCTTTGAAAGGCTGATCATGGCATTTATCAACTCCAGCCTCTCCACTACTCTTGACCCACTCCAATTTGCCTACTGGACCAATAGACCCATGTCAGATGCCACATCATTTGCCCTTCACTCCCCCCTAGAACATCTTAACACCGAGAACTGCTACATAAGAATCCTACTCATTAACTATTGTTCAACTTTCAACACAATTATCCCCTTGAGACTGATCACAAAACATAGTAATCTCTGACTAAGCTCCACCCTCTGCAACCGAATCCTTTGTTTTCTAATCCACAGGCCACAGTCAGTGAAGATTGGGGGCAATATTTCATCCTCATTAACACTTAACACTGGAGCCCCCCAGGGGTGCATACTCAGCCCCCTACTATACTCACTGTATACTCATGGCTGTGTCGCTAAATACCAGACTAATGCTATTTATACGTTCGCTGATGACATCACCATAGTCAGTCAAATTTCAGATGGTGACGAAACAGACTATAGCCGGGAAGTGGAAGACCTGGAAAAATGGTGCACTGAAAACAATCTAACTCTCAATGCCAGCAAAACCAAGGGACTCATTATTGACTTTTGGCGGGATGTTACTCATGCCCTCCTACACATTAACAGCACAGCGGTGGAACAAGTGTAAAGTGTCAAGCTCCTGGGGGTGGTCATTAACAACAAGCTTTCTTGGACTCATCATATGGACACATTGGTTATAAAGGCCCAACAATGTCACTTCTTCCTCAGGCAGCTGAGAAAATTTGGCATGACGATGAATACACTTGCCAACTTTTAGAGGTGTGCCATCGAGCACATTCTGTCTGGATGTATCACTACCTGGCATGGCAACTGTACCATTCATGATCAGCGACAGTTACAGTGAGTGGTGAACTCGGCCCAGACAATCACAAAGACCAACCTCCCATCTACAGAATCCATCTGCCAGGCCCGCTGTCAAGGAAAAGCCGCCAGCATTCTCAAAGATCCATCCCACCCTGGCAATGCTTTTCTACAACCTCTACCATCAGGGAGAAGGTACAGGAGCCTGAATACATGCACCAGCCGGTTTCGAAACAGTTTCTACCCTTCTATTGTTAGACTACCGAATGGACTCACAAACTCTTAGCATTTGACTGTACCTATGTTTTGGTTTTGCCGCTGTTTACCTATTATTTAGTTATCTATGCTATTCAAAATGTGATCTGCCTGTATTGCTTGCCAGACGAAGCTTTTCACTGTGCCTCGGTACACGTGACAATCAATTCAATTTAGATAAGTGTGAGGTGTTGCATTTTGGTAAGGCCTTGTACACATAGTAGAAGGGTCCTGGGGAGAGTTGCCAAACAAAGAAACCTTGGGGAACAGGTTTATAGTTCGTTGACGGAGGAGTCACAGGCAGACAGGGTAGTGAAGAAGGTGTTTGGTAAATTAAGTATAAGAGTTGGGAGGTCATGTTGTAGCTATACATGATATTGGTGAGGCCACTTTTAGAATATAGCATTAAATCTGGAATCCCTGATGTAGCAAATATGTAGTTATACTTGAGAGCGTGCAGAAAAGATTAACAAAATGTTACCACAGTTGGAGAGTTTGAGATAAAGGGAAACGTTAAATAGGCCGGGGCTATTTTACTTGGAACATCGGAGGCTGGGAGGTGATCTTATAGAAGTTTATAAAACCATAAGGGGCATGGATAGGATAAATAGACTTTTCTTAAAGGTCTTTTTCACAGGACTGGGGAATCCAAACCTAGAAGGCATAGGTTTAAGGTGAGAGGGGAAATATTTATAAAGGATCTAACCTTTTCATGCAGAGAGTGATGCATGTATAGAATGAGCTGCCAGAGGAAGTGGTGGAGGCTGGTACAATTACAACATTTAAAAGGCACCTGGATGGGTAAATGAATAGGAAGGAATTAGAGGTTCATGGGTCAAATGCTGGCAAATGGGTCTAGATTAATTTAGGATATCTGGTCGTCATGGACGAGTTGGATGGAAGGGTCTGTTTTCATGCTGTACATCTCTATGACTCTGTCCTGCCTGAAGCTTCAATACCTATGATTCGGAATTGGAGACCTGAGACCTCTTCCCATCTATGATTGAACCTCACTTTCCAACTCCATAATCTAAGACATCCCATATGTGTTGGTCACTTTGCTGTCTATAGAAATCTTTAAAGAATCATGTGCATTAATTTGTGTTTGAACCAGCTACATTTGTTCAGCTACATTTGTGTCAAGCATCTTCTACTTTCTATTGCACTTAGCTGTTGCATATTGAACTGTTGCATATAGTGCTTTTAACCAAATAACGTTAAAAGCACCATCCACTATGATGATATTATATAGACATTTGGGCAGAAAAGTTTAGGAGCTCAAAGGGCTGCGGCCTAACATCTAGGCCTCCCCAGAGTCTTGAAAACAATATTGCTCACATCAATGGAACTTGTAACCAGTTGGTATCATGAAGCAAACTATATCCAGTTAGCTAGAAGAAATTCTTCTAATTAGACCAGGAAGTGATATTTATTTTTCCCCTTAAACCCAGTGGGTCCTTGGTTTTCCCTGCACTGGCATAAACCTTCTTCATGGGCAGAAGCCCTTACTGCCTAGTGAGCTAGCATTCCCACCCAATACAACACAACACTGGCAGGTCCTTTAACTTCAGATGCCTGAAATTTTGCCAACTATGTCTCACGGGTGAGGGGTAAAAGCTGAGAATATGGGATGCCAATCTCTTTCTGGTTCCCTGTTTTATTCAGCCTTCATCAAAGGCAGAAATTTCTCTCTTGAGCTCCATGGGGCAGCATGGTGGCTTAGTTGTTAGCACTGCTGCCTCACAGTACCAAGGGCCTAGGTCTGATTCCACCCTTGGGCAATTATCTGTGTGGAGATTGCATATTCTCCCCACGTCTGTGTGGGTTTCCTCCCATAGTCCAAAGATGTGCAGGTTAGATGGATTGGCCATGCTAAACTGTGCCTCGTGTCCAGGGATGTGCAGGCTAGGTGGATTAGTCATGGGAAATGCAAGGTTACAAGGATAGGGTAGCAGTGGTTGGTTTGGGAGGACTTGAGGGTTGGTGTGGATTCAATGGACTGAGTGGCCTGCTTCTACACTATAGGGATTGTATGGAACTGGTTGATGTTGTTGCATGTCCTCACAAACTGTGCCACATGAAACCAAGAGGGCAGCAAAATCTTCTGATTCACTAAATTAATAACATGTGAGGTGAGTTACTTATTTGTTTTCCCTCTTGAAAGGTACAGGGTGTCCTCTTGTGCTTCGTGACCATTATTTCTGAAGCCTTTTCTCCCTTCCATTTTCAGCTTTCTCTTCTGGGAGAGAAAGGAAGGGTCCGCATTATCTTCCTTCAGTGCTGTATTGTCTGTATTGGGGGAACAGTTCCTAAAGCACTGAGTCAATTTATTTTGCTATTAACCTCAAAAGGGTTAAAAAATTAATCAATAGGCCTTTCATGAACCCCGAGAAGAATTCATCTTGTTTCTTAATATCCTCTGAGACGCAGACATTGCACACTACAGTGGGCTATTTTACCTTTCTGTTCTGGCAATGCCACCGACAGTCAGGTGAGTGAATATAAACAAGTTTTATTGATCATAACTATTTAAAGGGATATTAAAAGAGGACATCTTCTGGAGTCTCACAGACTGAGGCTCCAGTTCCATGTGATCAGATGTCACAATGACATTCTTAAGTATGTAGTTAACCTTCTACTTCAGATGATCATGAAGGAATCAACATACAGGTTGTTTTGTTATAACGTACGTCTCATTAATACAAAATCGCTATAACGCGATTGATGATTGACTGCTTCTAAAGCGCAAACTTTTAAGGCATGTATTGGTTATAACACAATTTTGGCCTGATTAATTTAAATGGTGCTGCTATTGTGCAATTTTCTTACAACACGGGAATGCATGAGAACGGAATTACCACATAATAGCAGAACTGACTCTTAACTGCAAGTTAAAAAGAAGTACAGAGAATGCAGGAGACACTCAGCATCTATGGAGAGAGGAGTAAGAGTTACATCTTGAGTCCAGAATGATTCTTCTTCTGAAACTCACAAGTGCAATTCTTTCTTTTCAAATATGGAAATGATAATGATCAGATCTGAAAGTCAAGATCAATGAAAATTGTAAATAGGGACTCTGAACATCATGCTGTGCACCACAAAGCACAGAACACAACAGTTAAAAATCACAGAAGAACTTCCAAGTTTGACAAGTTATGCTCGTACTATTAATGGTCGAGTATCAGGATTTCATCACAGTCAACCAAACCACACCAAACCAAACCACTTGAATGTCAGAAAGTCTAATGTCAGAGAGCTCATCTTTCCACTTCATTTCAGGCACACTGCTTCTGGCAGGCTCAGTATTTGCATCTGGACTGACTCAGCATTGTGCGGCTGCCTTGTGGGGCTCCATGCACACAAACAGCAGAAGCTGCACTGAGAAACAGTGAGAGAAGCTGCACAATTATTAAGAAGACAAAGATACGACACAAGAGAAAAGGGCTGTACTGATTTTTTTAGTCAGACAGGAAGCTTGGGTTGAAGGCAGGCTGCTAATCATTGCAGTTCTGTAAATCTCCAAAAGGCTCAAGTCTTATTATGTTTGTCTTTACAGTTACTTTCATATCCTGTGGCAACTGACAAAACCACTCCCCAATGACTCCATAACGCAGCAAGTAGTACGCCTCTCTTGACATTTTCATCAAGTTTTAGAATTTTAAGCTATTTCATGCCCATATAATATTGAACTATGTTCACATGCAAAAAACTCAAACTGAACAGAGATTTATTGCATCAATGTTTTAATAAAATGGCACTAAATCATAAGACTAAACATTAGGCAGTTTACGGGGAAGGTAGATAAATACATGAAGGAGAACACAGGATGAAAGGGAGCTAGTTCAGTTTCAGTACTGTAAATTGGAGAAAGTTTTCTAAAGCGTCAACAATTAGGTTTTATTTTCTGAGACAAAGCTGGCATATGTGTAAACTATAGTGAATTAATTTCAGAGAAAGCAAGGACCAAGTGTTCTATCCCCACACTGGTGAGTTTGTAAGCAAGGGAGATTACATTCCCATGATGGCTCACCCAGCATGATCCAACCCACTCTGACCATTCATTTTACTGAAGACCAACAAGGCCTAGACTGGCCCACACACCGCTTCCCAAATTGAGTTCCTTTACAGAGTCCATTAATAACTATCCAGGCTGTTTACTGCCTAGCTTCAATTTCAAGGCTTGCAGGAAGAGTTTGAAGTCATGGAGAACTCCAAGTTCAGCTAAGAAGGAAGGTGATCCTCCTTGAAAGGCCTTATTTCAAAACCGGTGTGCGGCACAATCTGCTCCCTCCTTTGGGTTTTCCCTCTTTTGTGGCCTCTCCAATGAGAGACTCACCTCCCTCCCTCTCTTCCTTTTTCTGTTTTTCTCCACCCTACATCAGTCATACCTGCTGTAAGACACCACCAGCTAATCCCTCACTGACCTGATCCCTGCCTCCAGGACTTTGAATCTGTTTTGTGGCTCCAATCATAGCAAGTCCGACTACTGGCACTGCAGGATGCAGGAGGTGTATTCAGTAAGTCCTGTTGGCAGCAGGGCAGCCAGTATCAGGGATGTATTACTCATTCCTCACCTTGGAGGTCAGTCATCTCAGCTCAGGACATCTCTGCAGGATTCATCAGAGTAGTGTCCTAGGCCCAACCATCTTCAACAGTTTCAGCAATGACCTTCCCTCCATCATAAGGTGGGGATGCTCGCCGATGATTGCACAATGTTCAATACCATTCGCAACTCCTTAGACACTAAAGAGGTCCGTGATCAAATGCAACAAGATCTGGACAATGTCCAGGCCTCTGCTGACAAATACCAGGTAACCTTTGCAGCACACAAATGTCAAGCAATGACCATCCAATATGAAACAATCTAATCACCACCCTTTGACATTCAATGATGTTACGGTCACTGAATCCCCTACTATTAACATCCTAGGGGCTATCATTGACCAAAAACACAACTTGACTTGCCATATGAACACAGTGGTTGCACAAACAGGTCAGTGCTAGGAATACTGCAGTGAGTAACGTGCCTCCTGACTCCCCCAAGCCTGCCCACCATCTACAAGGCACAAAGTGGGAGTGTGATGGAATACTCGCAACTTGCCTGGATGGTTCCAATAACACTCAAGAGGTTTGACACCAACCAGAACAAAGCTGTCTTTTTGATAGGAACCACATCAATAAACAGCCACTCCTTCCACCACTGATGTTCAGTAACAGTAGTGTGTATTATCTACAAGATGCACTTTAGAAATTCACCAAGGATGCTTAGACAGCACCTTCCAAACCCATGACCACTCACATTTGGAAGGACAAGGGCCGGAGCTACAAGGGAACACTCCCTCCAAAATCCCCTCCAAGACTGTCACTACCCCCAGCTTGAAAATATCATCTTTCCTTCACTGTTACTGAATCAAAATCCTGCCATTCTCTCCTAATGGCATTGTGAGTTCACCTTTGGCAGGTGGACTGCAGTGGTTCAAGAAGGCAGCTCACCACCACCTTCTCAAGGGGTAACTAGAGATGGTCAATAAAGGCTGGTTAGCTAGTGATGCTCAGGTCCCACAAGAGGATTAAAAAAGGCAGCAGGAGTAGGCCATTCAGCCTCTCAAGCCTATACTGCCATTATATGAGAATGGCTAATCTGCCTAAGATCTCAATTCTCTTTCATATCAATTCCCCCATAGCCTCAATTCTTTGATGTTTATCAGTCTATTCCCCTTCTCTTAAAATACTTTCAGTGATTGACCCACGCTGAAAGAGGAGATAGATAGCTTCATCAGCGCGGTTCATGGAGTGTGTCACATGGCAAAAGGACAGTCAGAGAAAGGATGTAACAGAGTTATGGGAAAAGAGGCAGGTACAGAAAGTGAGAATCACAGAATAGGTAGGGTAACAGAAATAAAGAAGTGAATAGAAACCAAGATTAGATTACATCCGATATAGATTTACATAAGTCCTTAACTTTCGCTTAAAACAAGGGTGTGTATGTTGAACTCAGATGTCACTTGCCTTAGTCAGTCACACAGATGCAGAAATGTATGTTCTCTTTTCCATTCCAGACTGCATGAGTCATCTACTTCAGCAGTAAACAGTTCTTTTTCACTTAATTTGATGGGACACAGGAAGAGAGCAACAAAAACACAGAGAGTGAGATAAATCACACAGGAGATAGCTTACCAACTGAAACCTGAGGCTGATTAGCCTACTGTGTATCATCAGCACTTTCTAGTTCCCAGCAGTTAGGGGTTCCTTCTTATCGGAATAGTAAACACAGAGAGAAGGAATAATAGGGATATAAAGGGAGAGAGAGGTGAGAAAGGCAGTGAGAGAAAGATTGAAATGAGAGTAACAGAGACAGACCAATCTAACGACTGTACAGAAATGGGTGACCATAGTAACAGACCAAGTGTTCAGGTCCCAACAGCAGGAGCAGTGATTAAGCCATTTGGCCCATCCAGTGTCCTGACCCCACCATATATTCTGGAGAGCTGTCATCCACTGGGATCCAGTTCTCTTGGTGTGCTAGTAATAGCTTTAAGGAACCCATTCAGATCATCACATTGAGACCTATCAGTTTGTGAATGTGGGCTGATTGCCTGGGACTGATCCTGTACCCTCCATGAGCCCAGATATTCCGATGATCAGAGAATTGTTGGAAGAGCACTGGCTGGAGTTGTGGGCAGTGACCATGCAGAATCATAGACCAAGCTAACTCTGTAGGAACCACCTGAGAAAGTGAAAGTTCTAATGGATGATTCCCCTGAAGTCTGGAACCCTCAGAAAAAATCCACTAAAGCCAGACAATTCGAAGGATTCATCCATACTTAACCTAATCATTAATCAGGAACTGTTAGAGGATTAAAAACCTATTCCAACTTGTGGGCAACTATGACAGTGAACAGCCCCATCCCCACCAAATCAGCAGTGATGACCCACAACTACACCCCCTCTGAGCCCAGACTGCAGTCATTCATCTACCAACCAGAGAATTCCATTCCCCAACCCAATTCCACATCCTACCATTCAACTCCCTCAAAACTGACCATGCCATACCCAATGCCCGTGGCACTAAAGCCCAGTGACACCTCTCCCTCTGCCAGCCTGACAACCACCTTCCCCCCTCCCCATTGCCCCAACCCTGCCACCCCCATTGGAGCTGACTCTGCCAAAATCCCTGGTCATGATACACTGAACAGCCAGTCTGGCAGTTCCCCTGTCCCAACACTATTGACACTCCCCAGGTTGACCACCCTTCCATCACCTCAACCTATGCTAAACACTTCATCGCTGACTTGGCATCCTACCCATCTGGCACCCTGTTCCTTGTATACCTTACACACTTACCTTGTGTCAGCCACTGCTCAGTTGACTTCGGGGACCTTTGGTGTCAGAAATACAGCAACAAGTGTCAGAAGAAGCTGCAGCCTGCAAGCCACTCCTGCACTGGGTGGATTTCCTGTTGTTTACCTCTGAGACAAAGCAGGTTCAGGGTCCTTCTGAAACTATCTGCAAGACCGGAAAGCACGTTGTTAAAAATCATTGTCATCAGAACACTCACAGTATAGATCACAACCCCAGATAACTTATGCAAATATCAAACTTTAATCCCACTATGTATTGAGGCAGCCAGGGTAACTGTGGAAGTGAATTGGGTGGCTGCATGGAAAAAGATTGTGGAATGTCAAACTGTTACAGCCTGAATGTTGACTGCCTGCCAGCCATTGTTGAAATGAATCAGGACTAAAGACTTTTAATGAAACTGCAAAGCCAAAAGTTCCAAAATTAAATTGTTCAACTACAAACGTCAATGCTGCTGGTAACTTGCACTGGAACGGCTGTAAGATTCAACTATTCTTCACCAACAACTAAGAGACTGATATGTAAATTGCACTTTTATCAATTTTTCAGGCACACGTCTTATCCATAATCTGTCTGCACATGTGTTGTTACTATTTCTTCTTGTGTCTAGCAACTTCCTTTGTTAACTCAAGAAAGCCTGGTTAAAATTAGGTTCATGGTGCAGAGGAGGGTAATTTAAAAGAGGTGTGCGAGGCAAGTTTTTCACACAAACGGTGGTGAGTGCCTGGAACATGATGCCAGAGGAAGTGGTGGAAGCAGACACAAAGCAGCATTTAAGAAGCACCTGGACAAGTACATGAATAGGAAGGGAATAGATGGATAAAGATCCTGTAAGTGAAGACAGTTTTAGTATGGAAGGGCAAAATGTGTTGGCGCAGGCTTGGAGGGCTGAAGGGTCTGTTCCTGTGCTGCATTGTTTTTTGTTCTTGTTCTTTAAGTTCCTTTGACTTGAGGGAAAGAACCTAGGATCATAGAATGCCTACAGTTTGGAAGCAGGCTATTCAGCCTATCAAGTCCACACCGACCTTCTGAACAGTATCCCAACCACACCCACCTCCCCCCACCAACCTATCCTTGTATCCTGCATTTCGTATGGCCAACTACACCTCCTCCCAACCCCAGCCCCCTGTAAAAACACTATCCCTTACTCCCAATTCCTCCACCTCCACTGTATCTGCTTCCAGGAGGAGCAATTCCACTCCAGATGGCCTCCACTTCAAGGACCACAATTTCTCCTCCTACATGATCAACAAATCCTCCAGCGCATCTCCTCCACTTCCTGCATCTCCGCCCTTGAACTCCACCCCTAGAATTGCAACAAAGATAGAATCCATCAGTCCTCACCTTCCACCCTAATAATCTCAAGATACAATGCATCATCTTCCACCATGTCTGCCACCTACAATCAGACCCCACCACCAGGGATATATTTCATGCCCCCAATCAACCCATCCTCCATTCCCAGCACATTCACTTGCCACCACAAGAGGTATAAAACCTGTGCCCACACCAGCAGCCGCCCCCCCCCCCTCCACCTCCATCCAAGGCCCCAGCGGATCCTTCCACATCTAGCAGAGATTTACCTGTACTTCCACACATGCTCTACATCCCCTCCACATTAGGGAGACAGGAAGCCAACATGCAGAATGTTTCAGGGAACATCTCTGGGACACACGCACCAAACAACCCCACCACCCTGTGGCCAACCACTTCAACTCCTCCTCCCACTCTGCCATTATCATGTAAGCCCTCAACCTCCTCCATCATCAACTCCAAGGCACCTGACACCTGGAGGAAGAACACCTCATCTTCCATCTTGGGACTCTCCAACCACATGGCAGCAACATTGTGATTGACATACTCTCCAGTGTAGCCTGATTTCAGGCAGTAGTCCCTGCTCATCCAATCCACTCTCCAAACCCCATTGTCCTTCTTTGCTTCTTTCTCCCTCCGATTGCATTTACATCAATTCACCCTTGCTCTTGTCCTAAATTCCCAACTTTCTGGTGCCTGATTTATCACTGGGAAAGATTGTGGTGCTGAAAAAGCACAGCAGGCCAGGCAGCGTCTGAGGAGGAGGGCAATTGATGTTTCAGACAAAAGCCCTTCGAACGATAAAGGACTGATGAAGGGCTTTTGCCCGAAAAGTCGATTCTCCTGCTCCTCGGATGCTGCCTGACCTGCAGTGCTTTTCCAGCACCACACTCTCGACTCTAATCTCCAGCATCTGCAGTGCTCACTTTCGCCTTATCACTGGGAAACCCCGCTCTGTTTTTCCCACCAGCTGATCACAGAATGCTCCATATCCTGACTGGGGAGAGAATGCTCCCAAAGTACAGTATGACAGATATTATCCCTTACCTCATGTCATTTCTGTTCTTTTGTCCAAGTGTGGATACCTCTCTATCCTAACATTTTTCTCTCTAGCCTCCTGGGAATTTTCTTTTTCCCTACATTTATTATTGGGATTTTCCTTTGTTTTGTCCAGGCACTGCATTGTAACATCCTGATGAAGGGCTCTAGTCTGAAACATTGATTTTCCTGCTCCCCGGATGCTGCCTGACCGGCTGTGCTTTTCCAGCAACACACTCTCAACTCTGATCTCCAGCATCTGCAGACTTCACTGTCTCCCATTGTAACATCACATCAACCCTCAGTGATCTTTGCTCATTTCTGGTGATCTAAGCCAAGGGATGGGCTCTGGGGGAGTGTGTTGGGGGAGATGGGATCAGAAGCCAGGAGTTGGTGGGGGGAGAGTGGGAAGAGAAGGAGCACGATCCTCAATAGTGGATCCCTATACTCTTTAACATAATTTTTGCATAATCTATGAAACCTAACTTGAGGTTTGCCCATTTCCCCATCTCAGTTACAACCTCAGTGTTATCCTTATACTGTTCCTGGCACATTGCTATCCCACCTTTAATCCTCCTCATTCTTGTGCCTCGAGGGCTGAAGGGCCTGTACTGTGCTGTAATGTTCTATATTCTCATGTTCTATTTGAGGAAAGATCACTTTTTAATAAAAGTGGTTGGGATCTTACCCAGTCATTCACAGAACAAGTTCCAGCAGTTTCTCTGGCCTGGATTTCATGAGATAACAAAAACTCAAGTAGTTTTACTGTTTGAAACTGAAAGAATAATTAAAGTGAAATTTGTGTTATTGGGAATGTTCCAATCTCAATCTTGTAGCAACCAGAATTTGTGACAGTACAATTGTTTTCCAAAAGCTAGCATTCTTCAATGTTAAGTCAATCCTCATATCAAGAATAACTCTTGAAATAGCCAAAATGTAACATTGATGCAGCTCATATCCTACTTTGCTTTATTAACTTCTCACAGGCAGACTGGGGATTCACTGCCACCATCCATTCCTGGCGCATACAGTCAATTGATATTGGGCCTTTCCTGCCTACAGTGATCACAATAGACTCATTCCCTGATGATCCTGGCTGTCCTGCGAGATATTGCTTGCCAACAATAGACCTGGCCATTGCTTCATGATATCTAGTGGGAAGGGGACAGTGGAGGACCCTGACAACCAAAGCCCAGCGGTAATATCTGGAGGAACATCGGATGGGGAATGAGGGAGGGGTTCAGAACCCACGCGTCCACAGGCCCCTGGTTCCAGCGGACATGGCAGTCGTGATTGTGACAGCAACAAAGGCCACTAATTGAGACCCCAGAGCCCATTCCAGAGACCCAAAAGCCTGCTTAACAGATTCCAGCTAATGTCAAGCAGCGACTGGAGAAGCAGTGGAGGAGGAACAAGAAGGAGTGCGGAAGGTGAATTCTATTGCATTAAAATATTGCATTATATTCTTGGCTGTCTTGGGCTGCATGAGTGGCTCAATGGTTAGCACTGCTACCTCACAGCTCCAGGGATCCATGTTCAATTCCAGACTCGAGCAACTGTGTGGAGTTTGCACATTCTCCCCATGTCCATGTGGGTTTCCTCCAGGTGCTCTGGGTTACAGCCACAGTCCAAAGATGGATTGGATCATGCTAAATTGCTCATAGTGTCCAGGGATGTGCAGGCTAGGTAGACTGGCCAAGAGGAAATGCAGGGTGAGGGGGATAGGTCTGGACACTCTTCAGAGGGCAGTGTGGGCTCGATGGGCTGAATGGCCTGCTTCCACACTGTAGAGATTCTATGATATTCAGTGTATCAAGATAGCACCAGAGCATGGTGACACTTCACATATAACATGAAAAAACATTTGTCATTGTATTTCTTGAAACACAATATAAATCTAAAGTCTGCTTGCTACCTTAGTGTCATTGATGAGTGTTATCAGTCCCA
Organism: Hemiscyllium ocellatum; assembly: GCF_020745735.1. Lineage (NCBI taxonomy): Eukaryota > Metazoa > Chordata > Chondrichthyes > Orectolobiformes > Hemiscylliidae > Hemiscyllium > Hemiscyllium ocellatum. Next base: position 43,070,946 of record NC_083426.1, read on the forward strand.
GCATGAGTCCTGATGTCACATTTAGAGTGACCTGTCAGCAGGAATGGTGTGAAACTGTTAAATCCTGTTTGCGCCAGGAATGGATGGTGGCAGTGAATCCCCAGTCTGCCTGTGAGAAGTTAATAAAGCAAAATAGGATATGAGCTGCATCAATGTTACATTTTGGCTATTTCAAGAGTTATTCTTGATGTGAGGATTGACTTAACATTGAAGAATGCTAGCTTTTGGAAAACAATTGTACCGTCACAAATTCTGGTTGCTACAAGATTGAGATTGGAACATTCCCAATAACACAAATTTCACTTTAATTGTTCTTTCAGTTTCAAACAGAAAAAAACCACTTCAGTTTTTGTTATCTCATGTTAGCTGAAATCCAAGCCAGAGAAACTGCTGGAACTTGTTCTGTTAATGACTGGGTAAGATCCCAACCACTTTTGTTAAAAACATGATCTTTCCTCAAATAGAACATTAGAATATAGAATATTATAGCACAGTACAGGCCCTTCAGCCCTCGATATTGTGCTGACCTGTGGAACCAGTCTGAAGCCCATCTATTCTACACTATTCCATTTTCATCCATATGTTTATCAAATGAACATTTAAATGCCCTTAAAGTTGGCGAGTCTACTATTGCAGACAATGCGTTCAATGCCTCTACTACTCACTGAGTAAAGAAACTACTTCTGACATCTATCACCCCTCAATTTAAAGCTATGTCCCCTCATGCTAGCCATCGCAGCCTGAGTCATAGAGTCATAGAGATATACAGCATGGAAACAGACCCTTCGGTCCAACCCGTCCATGCCGACCAGATATCACAACCCCATCTAGTTCCACCTGCCAGCACCCGGCCCATATCCCTCCAAACCCTTCCTATTCATATACCCATCCAAGTACTTCTTAAATGTTGCAATTGTACCAGCCTCCACCACTTCCTCTGGCAGCTCATTCCATACACGTACCACCCTCTGTGTGAAAAAGTTGCCCCTTAGGTCTCTTTTATATCTTTCCCCTCTCACCCTAAGCCTATGCCCTCTAGTTCTGGACTCCCCGACCCCAGGGAAAAGACTTTGCTTGTTTATCCTATCCATGTCCCTCATAATTTTGTAAACCTCTACAAGGTCACCCCTCAGCCTCCAACATTCCAGCCCTAGCCTGTTCAGCCTCTCCCCATAGCTCAAATCCTCCAACTCTGGCAACATCCTTATAAATCTTTTCTGAACCCTTTCAAGTTTCACAACATCTTTCCGATAGTAAGGAGACCAGAACTGCACACAATATTCCAACAGTGGCCTAACCAATGTCCTGTACAGCCGCAACATGACCTCCCAACTCCTGTACTCAATACTCTGACCAATAAAGGAAAGCATACCAAAAGCCTTCTTCACTATCCTATCTACCTGCAACTCCAATTTCAAGGAGCTATGAACCTGCACTCCAAGGTCTCTTTGTTCAGCAACACTCCCTAGGACCTTACCATTAAGTGTATAAGTCCTGCTAAGATTTGCTATCCCAAAATGCAGCACCTTGCTGAATTAAACTCCATCTGCCACTTCTCAGCCCATTGGCCCATCTGGTCAAGATCCTGTTGTAATCTGAGGTAAACCTCTTCACTGTCCACTACACCTCCAATTTTGGTGTCATCTGCAAACTTACTAACTGTATCTCTTATGCTCACATCCAAATCATTTATGTAAATGACAAAAAGTAGTGCACCCAGCACCAATCCTTGTGGCACTCTACTGGTCACAGGCCTCCAGTCTGAAAAACAACCCTCCACCACCACCCTCTGTCTTCTACCTTCGAGCCAGTTCTGTATCCAAATGGCTAGTTCTCCCTGTATTCCGTGAGATCTAACCTTGCGAACCAGTCTCCCATGGGGAACCTTGTCGAACACCTTATTGAAGTCCACATAGACCACATCTATGGCTCTGGCCTCATCAATCCTCTTTGTTACTTCCTCAAAAAACTCAACCAAGTTTGTGAGACACAATTTCCCACGCACAGAGCCATGTTGATTATCCCTAATCAGTCCTTGCCTTTCCAAATACATGTACATCCTGTCCCTCAGGATTCCCTCCAACAACTTGCCCACCACCGAAGTCAGGTTCACTGGTCTATAGTTCCCTGACTTGTCCTTACCGGCCTTCTTAAACAGTGGCACTACATTAGCCAACCTCCAGTCTTTCGGCATCTAGCCTGTGACTATCGATGATACAACTATCTCAGCAAGAAGCCCAACAATCACTTCTGTAGCTTCCCACAGAGTTCTCGGTACACCTGATCAGGTCCTGGGGATTTATCCACCTTTACCCATTTCAAGGCATCCAGCACTTCCTCCTCTGTAATATGGACATTTTGCAAGGTGTCACCATCCATTTCCCTACAGTCTATATCTTCCATATCCTTTTCGACAATAAGTACTGATGCAAAATGCTCATATAGTATCTCCCCCATTTTCTGTGGCTCCACACAAAGGCCACCTTGTTGATCTTTACCCTTTTGTCTTTAATGTATTTGTAAAAACTCTTTGGATTCTCCTTAATTCTATTTGCCAAAGCTATCTCATGTCCCCTTTTTGCCCTTCTGACTTCCCTTTTAAGCATACTCCTACTTCCTTTGTACTCTTCTAAGAATTCCCTCAATCGATCCTGTCTATACCTTACATATTCTTCCTTCTTTTTCTTAAACCCTCAATTCCTTTAGTCATCCAGCATTCCCTATATTTACCAGTCTTTCCTTTCACCCTAACCGAAATATACTTTCTCTGCATTCTTGTTATCTCATTTCTGAAGGCTTCCCATTTTCCAGCCATCCCTTTGCCTGCGAACATCTGCCCCCAATCAGCTTTCGAAAGTTTCTTTAGATTACTTACAGTGTGGAAACAGTCCCTTCAGCCCAACAAGTCCACACCGACCCGCCGAAGTGCAACCCCACCCAGACCCATTCCCTTACAATTTACCCCTTCACCTAACACTATGGACAATTTAGCATGGCCAATCCACCTAATGTGCATATTTTTGCACATTCTTGCCTAATATTGACAAAATTGGCCTTTCTCCAATTTAGAACTTCAACTTTTGGATCTGGTCTATCCTTTTCCATTACTATTTTAAATCTAATAGAATTATGGTTGCTGCCCTAAAGTGCTTCCCCACTGACACCTCGGTCTCCTGCTCTGCCTTATGTCCCAAGAGTAGGCCAAGTTTTGCACCTTCTCTCATAGGTATATCTACATACTGAGTCAGAAAATTGTCTTGTACACACTTAAGAAATACCTCTCCATCTAAACCCTTAGCACTATGGCAAACCAATCTATATTTAGAAATTTAAAATCCCCTACCATAACCATCCTATTATTCTTACAGAAAGCTGAGATCTCCTTACAAGTTTGTTTCTCAATTTCCCTCTGACTATTAGGGGGTCTATAATACAATCCCAATCAGGTTATCATCCCTTTCTTATTTCTCAGTTCCACCCAAATAACTTCCCTGGATATATTTCTGGGAATATTCTCCCTCAGCACAGCTGTAATGCCATCCCTTATCAAAAATGCCCCTCCTCTCTTGCCTCCCTTTCTATTCTTCCTGTAGCATTTGTAACCTGGAACATTAAGCTGCCAGTCCTGCCCATCCTTGAGCCATGTTTCAGTAATTGCTATGATATCCCAGTCCCATGTTCCTAACCATGACCTGAGTTCATCTGCCTTCCCTGTTAGGCCCTTTGCATTGAAATAAATGCAGTTTAATTTATCAGTCCTACCTTGTCCCTGCCTGCCCTGACTGTTTGACTCACTTCTATTCTCAGCTGTACCCATCTCAGATCAATCTCTTTCCTCACTGTCTCCCTGGGTTCCCCCGCACCCCCCCTCCCCTTCCACCCCCCCACCATCTTACCAGTTTAAATCCTCCTGAGCAGTTCTAGCAAATTTCCCTGCCAGTATATTAGTCCCCTTCCAATTTAGGTGCAATCCGTCCTTCTTGTACATCCCTTCTACCCCAAAAGAGATTCCAATGATTCAAAAATGTGAATCCTTCTCCCACACACCAGCTCCTCAGCCATGCATTCATCTGCTCTCTCCTCCTATTCCTGCCCTCACTAGCTCGTAGCACTGGGAGTAATCCAGATATTACTACTCTCGAGGACCTCCTTTTTAAATTTCTGCCTTACTCTCTGTAATCTCCCACCAGAATCTCAACCTTTTCCCTTCCTATGTTATTGGTTCCAATGTGGACAATGACCTCTTGCTGGCCCCTCTCTCCCGTGAGAACATTCTGCACCCTCTCTGAGACATCCTTGATCCTGGCACCAGGGAAACAACACACCATTCTGATTTTTCTCTGCTGGCCACAGAAACGTCTGTCTGTACCTCGGACTACAGAAACCCCGAACACAATTGATCTCTTGGAGCCCGACGTACCCGTCGTTGCATTAGAGCCAGTCTCAATACCAGAAACTTGGCTGTTTGTGCTATGTTCCCCTGAGAACCTATCACCCCCTACATTTTCCAAAACAGCATACCTGTTTCAAATGGATATATCCACAATAGACTCCTGCACTAACTCCCTACCTGTCTTACCTTTCCTGGAGTTAACTCATCTATGTGACTGCATCTGAGACTTTCTCCCCTTCCTTTAACTGCCATCCATCCCATACTGTTGCTGTTGCAAATTCCTCATCACTTCTAACTGTCTCTCCAACCGATCCATTCGGTCTGATAAGATTCACAGTCAACAGCATTTATAGCAGATATAATCCGCAGCAAACCTTTAAACTCTCTTTAAACTCCAACATCTGACAAGAAGTATATGTCACTCTATTAAAGGCCATTTTCGCTCCTTCGCAATCTAAAGACCCAGAAAATAACACTATCTTATTCCTCTACAAACACTGCCCCAGGTTAAAGTCTTTCACTGTCCACCCTATCTAATTCTCTGATTATCTTGTACGTCTCAATTAAGTCACCTCTCAACCTTCTTCTCCCAAATGAAAACAGCCTCAAGTTCCTCAGCTTTTCCTCATAGGACCTTCTCTCCTTAGCAGGAAACATCTCAGTAAATCTTTATGAGCTCTTTCCAAAGCTTCCACATCATTTAGGGCGGCACGGTGGCACAGTGGTTAGCACTGCTGCCTCACAGCGCCTGAGATCCGGGTTCAATTCCCGACTGACTGTGTGGAGTTTGCACATTCTCCCCGTGTCTGCGTGGGTTTCCTCCGGGTGCTCCGGTTTCCTCCCACAGTCCAAAGATGTGCGGGTCAGGTGAATTGGCCATGCTAAATTGCCCGTAGTGTTAGGTAAGGGTAAATGTAGGGGTATGGGTGGGTTGCGCTTCGGCGGGTCGGTGTGGACTTGTTGGGCTGAAGGGTCTGTTTCCACACTGTAAGTCTAATCTAATCCTTCCTATAATGCAGTGACCAGAACTCAAGGCAATGTTCCAACTGCAGCTGCACCAGAGTTTTGTACAGCAAAAGCATGACCTTGTGGCTCCAAAACTCAATCCCTCTACCAATAATGGCTAACACACTGTATGCCTTCTTAACAACCTTACCAAACTGGGGGCAACTTTCAGGGATCTATGTACATGGACACCAAGATCTCTTTGCTCATCTACACTATCACGATTCTTACCATGAGCCAAGAACTCTTTATCCCTGTTGCTCCTTCCAAAGTGAATCACCTCACACTTTTCTGCATTAAACTCCATTTGCCACCTCTCAGCCCAGCTCTGCAACTTATCTATGTCCCTCTGTAACCTGCAACATCCTTCAGAACTATCCAGAGCTCCATTGACTTTAGCGTCATCCGCAAATTTACTAACCCACCCTCCTACGCCCTCATCTAGGTCATTTATAAAAAAGACAAACAGCAATGGCCTCAAACACAAATTCTTGCGATACACCACTAGTAACTGAACTCCAGGATGAATATTCCCCATCAACCACTAACCTCTGTTTTCTTTCACAAACTTCTGATCCAAACCGCTAAATCACCCTCAAACCCATGCCTCCGTATGTTGTGCAATAGCCTCTTGTGAGGAACCTTATCAAATGTCTTATTGAAATCCATATACACCACATCAACCACTTTACCCTCATCCACCTGTTTGGTCACCATCTCAAAGAACTCAAAAAGGCATGACCTACCCTTCACAAAACCATGTTGGCTATCCCCAATCAACTTATTCCTCTCTAGATGATTATAAATCCTATCTCTTATAACCTTTTCCAACACTTTACCCACAGCTGAAGTAAATAGTTTTATCTATAAGTATCTAAAGTCACAGAGATGTACAGCACAGAAACAGACATTCAGTCCAGTTCATCCATGCCAACCAGATAACCCAAACTAATCTAGTCCCATTTGCCAACATTTGGCCCACATTCCTCTAAACCCTTCCTATTCACGTACCCATCCAGATGCCTTTTAAATGTTGTAATTGTACCAGCCTCCACCACTTCCTCTGGTACCTCATTCCTTACAAGCACCACCCTCTGAGTAAAAATGTTGCCCCTTAGGTCCTTTTTAAATCTCTCCCCTCTCTCCTTAGATCTATTCCCTCTAGTTTTGGACTCCCCTGCACTGGGGAAAAGACCTTGGCTATTCAGCCCATCCATGCCCTTCACGATTTTATAAACCTCTATAAGGTCACCCATCAGCCTCCAGTGTTCCAGGGAAAATAGCCCCAACCTATTCAGCCTCTCTTTATAGCCTCCAAACCTGGCAACATCACTGTAAATCTTTTCTTAACCCTTTCAAGGTTCACATTATCTTTCTCATAGCAGAGAGACCAGAATTGAATGCAATATTTAAAAGTGGCCTAACCAATGTCCTATACAACCACAGCATGACATCTAAACCCCTACAATGAATGGACTGACCAATAAAGACAAGGGTACCAAATGCTTCCTTCATTATGACTTCACCTTCAGGGAATTATGAACCTGCACCCCAAGGTCTCTGTGCTCTCCCACTGAGTATTTAAATGGTGGCACCTTGTTGACCTTGTTGAGAGAGATTTTTAAAAATTTGCTGCTGACTTTTCCTAGTGTACTGGACCACAAAGTCTCTCGTTTTCTGAAGGTGTTATATCATGGACTCCATCCATTTCTGTTTCACTGCCCCCTGTGGGAGTTGGGTGAGGTGTCTTCACTGGGCAGTCCACTGGGTCTACGTAAGTTGCCACTAAGAGGAGCTGTTCCCATGGCGACCCTACCAACCGAGACCACGTTAACCCATTACATGGGATGATCGACATAACGTTTGAGGTTTCGGTTCTCTTTCCATTCCACTTGAAGCTGGGTGACAAGCTGCAGGCAGCTTAGGACTGGTTTTTGTAAAGTGCTAAAGTTCTGACAAGAAACATCGCTGGTGAAACTTGAGCCCTGGTTGCTATCAAGCTAGAAATGTGTTGCTGGAAAACACATTTTCCCTCCACCTCCTCCATGATTTTCGCTTTCCCGGTCCCCTACGCACTGACCTGCTGCGCTTTTCCAGCAACACATTTTCAGCTCTGACCTCCAGCATCTGGGTCCTCACTTTCTCCTGCTATCAAGCTAAGCTGGTAACCCACAACTTCAGACTATTGGTTTATTAAGACTAAACAGTATCTGTAGCCTGTGGGTGCAATGATAAAAGATCCTAGAATTCTATCTGGATCTGTGTCCAAGGATAGCTTTTGAAACATTCTCTGATTGAAATGGTTCTTGGGTTAAGCTGGATAAGAGGAAGATTCTTCCAAGTCCTGACCACAGAGTTGGCTTCACAGCCTGGACAAAGGGCGGTTTCTTCAGGAGAACATTACCAAATAGTGCCCTCTGGTGGGGTGAGTATGCAATGACACAAACAGTTCATCTCCTATTGCTGGAGGAACACAAGCAACAGGTAACCCACGAGGATGTGGTTGATATGCTTGAGTCGGTCTAAAATGGGGAAGCAGGCTGGACCTGTCAGATCAGAACTGACCCTGCCTGGTGTCACTCAATATCAATGTGAAAGGATCTTCTGTGGGCTACAAAGAGACCAGTTTATTAGACTGATCACTACTACAGTCAGTGGATCAGGTTCTCTGGGCTTTGCACATGTGAGATCTTCTATACAGACTTGCTTTGCAGACTGATCTGCCATGCATGTGACAAGGAGTTTGTTGGAGTGGGAATTTGACTTAACTTTGTCCACATTAGCGAACTCCATACAGCCTTACAATACTGCATTTGGAATCCAGAATAAGATAGCATGTCATAAAACACTATTCGGCATATACAGTGGTTAATTTGGCAAAATATTAATGACAAAGGCACTGCTGTTGGTGATTGAATCCATAGCTTCTAAGTGCATGGGTTCTTTTGAGGCTTATGTGCTTTCGTGTGTGTGAGGGTTCTCTTTCCAATCTAACAAACTAACTAAATAGGATGTAGTTTATTGCATCGCTGCAGCTATCTATCAGGTATAAGAACAGACTCTACATTAAAGCAAAGACTGTTGTGAGGACCAAGCTGTTGAATAATTGTTTTCGGAGCGTGGAACAAACTTGCAATGATAGCATGGAGCTGGCCGCACGGTGGCACAGTGGTTAGCACTGCTGCCTCACAGCGCCTGAGACCCGGGTTCAATTCCCGACTCAGGCGACTGACTGTGTGGAGTTTGCACATTCTCCCCGTGTCTGCGTGGGTTTCCTCCGGGTGCTCTGGTTTCCTCCCACAGTCACAAAGATGTGCGGGTCAGGTGAATTGGTCAATTGCTAAATTGCCCGTAGTGTTAGGTAAGGGGTAAATGTAGGGGTATGGGTGGGTTGCGCTTCGGCGGGTCGGTGTGGACTTGTTGGGCCGAAGGGCCTATTTCCACACTGTAAGTAATCTAATCTAATAACATAAACAGTGCAGCTTGGGTGCGGTTGTTAGAGTGAAGAGAAAAGTCTTAATACTGTAATAATAAGATTAGAGTTTGATATAATTCTGAAAACATGTATATTAATGACAAGTATTAATGTGCACTGAACATAGTTTAAAGAAATCAAAGCTGAAGACAACTCTTGAACTTGTGTAATGACACGGGGTAAACTCCTCTGCTAATTTAAACCAGCCACACAGAAAAGATTCACCCCGTGCTGTAATCAAGAGGCAAAGAACTATCCCAGAGGTCACTATTTAAAGTAAAAATTAACAACTTTATTCTTTAAATCCAACAGAGAATATTAAAACCAACAACTATTTACAACTCCTTTCTCTTAAAAACCTATCTTTTGCCTCCCACCCTACAATACTGGTCTGATTAAACAAAAATCCAGATTACAATTTACAAAAAAAAATCATGTTTCAAAAGCAGTCAGCTTTGTCACTGCTCCTTTGTAGATTCTGTCCAGGTCAGCCTCAATGTTCTGCTGTGTGCTCCCCACTGGCAGGTACCTTTCAGAGAGCTCTTCAGCTAGCAGTCTAGATTTGTTGGTCTTTGGCAGTTCTCCCCCTAACTGTTCAAAATGTCCAGTTTTATACCCCAAAACATCAGATCGTTTAATTGGTTTTAATACTATCAAAATACTAAATTCAAATTGACGGGACTTTGGTACCTTAGGGCATAATTGAAACTGATTGGCCAAATTTGAAATTGTTTTTATTTCATGGCAACCCAGTTGCTGATATTTATTTCGACCAAGTGTTACATTGTTACCTTGTTCAGGACTCTCTGTGCTTTGTCTATCCTTGCTAGCTTTTCAACTCTCTTAAAGGTACAGGCCACTCTACACTTTCATAACATCTCCCCCCTTAAGAAAAAAAATGAACCATCATAATGAAAAGATGGGTTCATGTTTTCTCTATTCCTTAATCACCATACCATGACATACATATGACTTTAATCTAAGTTCATATTAACTGCTTCCCACTAAATATAACATTGAATAGATACCAATCTTATCTATACTTTGTCAGTTAAATCGCAATAAAGCATCTGCGATTACAACCCGCAACATGTATGATTTTAAATTAAAAGTCTGTATCTTAAAACTCCAACAAAATAGTCTCATATTCTTCTCTTTAAAGCATTCCAAGAATGTAAGAGAATTTCAATCCGTGTTCACGACTGTCTCCAACACATTGTTTTTAAGGCCAGTACAAAACTCAATAGTTCGATTGTTGAGTATTTCCTCTGGTGGATGCTCAGGTGCTTTGAAAAGTAACCAACTGGCAGTTCAATCCCATCCTCATCTGCCTGTTGCAGTACAGCTCCAACTCCTATGTCACGAGCATCGATGGCGACTTTAAAAAGTCTTTGTAAAATCTGGTGTAGCTAAAACTGGTTTGGTGGTTAATATTGAAATCGAATGGTCAGTGCCTCCTGGCATTGTTCTGTCCACCGAAACTTTGTGTTCTTCTTCAGCAGATTGGTTAACAGTGCCACGGCACTGCTGAGGTTTGGAACAAACTTCCGATAGAATCTGCTGAGTCCCAAGAATCAAAGCACCTCTTTCTTCGAGGTTGGTCGTGGAAATTCCTTGATGTCCTTCGTCTTTGTGTTCTGTGGGGTCAACCTTCCATGACCGATGTTATGTCCCAAGAACATCACCTCTGTTTTCAAGAATTTAGTTTAGTTTAAGTTTATTACCAGTTTTGCTTCACATAGTCATTCAAAGAGCTCTGCCAACTGTATGATCTGATATTTCCAGGACCTCCTAAGAATAACTACATGGTGCAAATAAACTGCACAGTTTGTTAACCCAGCCATAACTCTGTTCATGAGTCTTTGGAATGTTGCAGGTGCGTTCTTCATTCCAAAGGCTGTCACTTTAAACTGACATAGCCCATTTGGGGTTACAAACACAGGAATTTTTTTTTGCCATCTCTGATAAAGGTGCCTGCCAGGAACCACACATTAAGTCCAACTTAGTGATGTAACTTGCTTGTCCAACTTTCTCGATACAGCCCTCCAATTCGGAATTGGATGTGAGTCCAATTTTGTAACGGCTTTGATCTTCCAATAATCCATGCAAATTCTTTGAATCCTGTCCGGTTTGGGATCTAAGACGATTGGTGAACCCCACTTGCTCTGGCTCAGTTTGATGATATCCTCATCGAGCATGGCCTCCACCTCCATCTGGATCTATCTGACTTTGAAAGGATTACGCCAATAGGAGTGTTGTTTTATTGGAGCAGGATTTCCTACATCTACTTCATGTATAATAGCATTAGTCCTCTCTTACATGCTTACATTTGTTCTTTTACTGCAGTAATAAACCTTTTAACTGTGTTCTAAACTCATTAGACAGATAGTTTACTAACATATTCACTTCTTCAAAGACTTCTTCATTTTTTAACACATTTTGAGGCTCATCAAAATCCACACCATCTGGATTTGACTCCTCCCTCTGCGAAGAGTAACCAACACCTATTTCTCCAGTTCTTTCTCTCTACTATAATACGGTTTCAACATGTTGACATGACATATCCAATACTGTTTTTTTCCTATCTGGCATCTTTACTAGATAGTTCATCTGACTCAACTTTATCTCAATTTGATAGGGACCACTAAATCTGGCTTTGAAGGGATCTCCTATCACTGGTGACTTTACTAACACGTCGTCCCCTCGGGAAAACGTCTGACTCTCAGAGTTTTTACCTGCCGCCTGTTTCATTCTATGCTGTGCCCTCTTTAGGTGCTGTTTAGCCAACTCACCTACTCGATTTAATCTCTCCCTCACCTCAGATACATAATCTATGTGTGAGGTCTCTGACTTTGGTCCTGTCAATTTTTCTTTAATTAATTTCAAAGGGCCTCCCACTTCATGCCCAAATATGAACTCGAAGGGAGTTAAATTAGTATGTTCATTTGGGGCATCTCTAATGGCAAACAATAGAAATGGAATACCTTTATCCCAATCATTCAGGTAATCCCAACAGTATGCTCTCAACATGGTCTTCAAGATCTGATGTCACCTTTCCACAGCTCCCTGGAATTCAGGATGATACGGACTGGATTTAAAGTGTTGCAAAACTATCCATAACCTCCTTAAACAGCCTAGCAGTAAAATTTGACCCTGATCCAACTAAATCTCTCAGGTAGCCCATACCGTGTGAAGAAAGCTACTAACTCCTCTATTACACTTTCTGCCTTGATACTCCGTGATGAAATTGTCTCTGGAAATCTGGTTATGGTTAACCATTATGGTTAACAAGTACTAGTTCCCACTTTTAGTTCTCAGAAGGGGACCTACACAATCAATTATAACCCTCATAAAAGTTTCTTCAAATGTGGGAATTGGCAACAAAGGTGCAGCAGAATTAGCAGTGTGGCAGACCTACCATTTGGCATATATATGACATGTACGGCAGAAGTTAACCACATCCTTGTGCATTCCAGGCCAAGAAAAATGCTTTCGTACCTTTATCTGAGTCTTTCGTACCCTTGGGTGACCTCCTACAGGCAGCTCATGTACTTCCCATAACACCTCCTGTCTGTATGCTACCGACAACACAATCTGGTGCACTTCAGCACATTTCTCATCTGTACTAACCTGCCGCAGTCTCCATTTCTGCCTTAGGATTCTATCTTTCAGTAATAACCTTCCAGAATATTCTCTGCCTCCTTTCCGGAGTATGCATCCACATATAAATCTTTTAACATCTTGTCTTGTTGTTGCAAGTCCCTTATCCTTTCAGGACTAAACCTCTGAACTAAACAGTCTGACCCTCTGCCTGTTCATTTTTTTCCTGCACCATTACATCAAACAGAGTATCCACTAACTAAACTCCTACATCTCTCTCTTTAGTATTTGCTTTGTGCTGTGACTTATGATAGCAGGATCTGGTAATCAGTCTGGGAAAATACCAGGATATTTCTATTTTAACTCCTCAGTTTCTTGATCTTCCTTGGGCCTCTCCACAGCAAGGGGTGTCACTCCCACCTTGGACCTTGCTAAATCATTTCCAAAAACAAACTGAATTCCTGGAACTGACACTCGCTCAATCACTCCCACTGTAACTTCCCCAGTTTTAAGTTGGCACTCCAGCCTAATCTTACATAGGAGATTGCTAAATTTCTGTTATCTAACCCACAAGTTACCACACTCTTGGGTAACAGATCAGAAAGAGTGCAAATCCACTCATCCCTTACTAATAGCAACTAGTTAGATGCAGTATCTCTCAAAATTATAACTTTTTGCCCTTCTCCCCCTGTTCTTTCTGCGCAAACTTTACCCACAGAGGCAAATTCTTTGTAGAGATCAGGTACTAACTCCATACCCAGTCCCTACCCAAGCTGTGCACTCTCCTGCAGCTCCTCGGCTCTTCTTGGGGTTTCCTTTGCTACTTTCACTAATGCCACTTGCTTAGCTTCTTTTACTACATCTTTACCCCATTCTTTAAGAATCATCACTGTGACTTTTCGTGTCCCACTTTACCACAGTGGAAACATCTGAGGCCTTTCACCTCCTTTCCACCTTCTTGGGCTTCTTTTTTAACCTGTGGTAAACTCTCACCAGCTCTCTCTACTCTTTCTTTCATAGTGTAGGATCTCCCCTTCTCCCAACTTCTATCTCACAAGATGAAATTCTGGCCGGAAGCTTGTCTTAAGCACCAACACGTATTCAACTGCTAATTCTGCAGCCCTTCTCAATTCCTAAACTTTCAGTTCCTCCATGTGAATTCTTATCATCTCTGGTAGTGAACTTTTAAACTCCTCCAGCAGAGTAATCTCTCTTAGAGTACTATAGGCCCTATCTATCTTTGAAGCATGCACCCATCCATCAAAAGGACTATATTTAATTCTTTCAAACTCAACATAAGTCTGACCTGGTTCCTTCATTGTGTTTCTGAACCATTGTCTCTCTGCTTCTGGCACCAAATCATAAGCACTTAAAATATCCTGTTTGACCTCTTCATAATCTCTTGACCCTTCATCTGGCAGTGTGGCAAATACCTCACTAACTTTGCCAACCAGTTTAGTCTGAACTAGCATTACCCATAAATCTTCAGACCACTCCATCTGCCTAGCCAATTTTTCAAATGAAATAAAGAAGCTTCAACATCTTTCTCTCAAAATGTGGCAGAGTTTTGACATACTTGTATATATCACTACCTTCTCTTTTAATTTCCATCCTGTTAACTTAACTTTGCTAACTAAGTTGTAACCTCTCAAGTTCAAATTCTCTCTCTTTTTGTCTGTCCCTTTCTCTCCCTTTCTTCTCTCTCTCTCTCTCTTTGTCTCTCTCTTTCTTCTGTCTGCTCAATCTTCTCTCTTTTTCCTTTCTCTCTCACTTGCCTCTCTTTTTTCTCTCCCTCTCTTTATTTATCTTCTAACTTCATTTTCCTCAATTGTAATTTAAATTGTTCTATCTCTAATGCACTTGGCTGTTTTTCTAACACACCTAAGTGTTTAAAACAACTCCCTTACAATCCCAGCTTTAATTTTGTCCTTGGTTAAGCCCAAATCGAACTTACTTGCTAATTCTATTCCTTTTTATTTCCTTCTAAACTTTCTTGGTAAATTTGAGAATCATTTTCAAATCCCAGAGTCTCTTTATCAATTTTAAGAGCCATTTCTCTCACTTTTAATTTAACCAACCACAAGTCACCGAAATTAAACAAATTGTCTCACCTAGGTTTTATTTAAAGATCTAGGACACTAACCTGCAAGTGTTTAAATATACTGGGCTTTTTCGGACCGCAAATCTATTCAAATCTGTCCAAATCTCAGACTGGCTCTGTCTAAATCTGTTCAAATTGTGGACAAAAGCCCCTAAACTGCTCTGACATGGAGTAAACCCCTCTGCTGATTTAAACCAACCACACAGAAAAGATTCAGCCCATGCTGTAATCTGTTAAAAGTCTGGAGGCAAAGAACTATCCCAGTGGTCACTATTTAAAGTAACAATTAACAACTTTATTCTTTAAGTCCAACAGAGAATATTAAAGCCAACAACTATTTACTTCCCACTATATAATACTGGTCCAAAAAAACATCAAGTTTCAAAACTAGTCAGCTTTGTCAATTCTCCTTTGTAGATTCTCTCCAGGTTGACCTCAATGTTCTGATGCACACTTCCCACTGGCAGGTACCTTTCAGAGAGCTCTTCAGCTAGCAGTCTAGATTTGTTGGTCTTTGGCAGTTCTCCCCCTAACTGTTCAAAATATTCGGTTTTATACCCCAAAATATTAGATCATTTCATTGGTCTTAATATTATCAAAATACTAAATTAAATTTGAATGGATCATAATTTAAACTGATTGGCCAAATTTGAATTTGTTTTTATTTCATGGCAACCTATCTGCTGATATTTGTTTTGACCTAATGTTACATTGTTACCTTGTCCAGATCTCTCTGTGCATTGTCCGTCCTTGCTAGCTTTTTAACTCTCTTAAAGGTATAGTACACCTCTTCACCTTCATAACACTTGCCTTCTCCTTAAATAGTCTTTCTTAGATGTGGGAAAAGATAGTAGCACAATAGTACACAGTTAAAATTTTTGAAATTGTAAAGGGTAAAGAAACTGATCTAACATCGTTTGAACAGAAGAGCTCAACATAATTTTTTTTCTCTAAAACTTAATCTTACAGCTGTAAGACCAGAAAATAACCATAAATGCCACTGAGTTGAACAGGAGAAATCCCTGAGTGTAGAAACACCTGTAAAAAGAGACCAATTATCCAGGATAGGTTTGATCCTTCAGAGACAAAATGCCAAAAAACACTGAGAAACAGAATTAAGATTTCTGGCAATCACTTAGCAACTCTATACTACTTACTCAAAGCAAGTTTTATTAACAAGCAAGTTAAGAAAGTTCTTCACAAATATGTTCATGATACATTGATTGATAGAATTGAGACAATAATTATTCTTGTAAGTCAAAGTTTCAGAGCCCTAACAGTGCATTTGGTTAATTCTTTACTTTTTTGATGGCAAGGGCAAGAAATGCAAGTTTTATTCAGTAACTAATAAGCTTTATTTATTTCAAGTGTTAAAAATTATTATCAAAGAAAGAAGATGTCCAACTCTGATCATATGGTGTGAGATCCGGTACATAAATACCTCAGACAGAGAGAAAAAAGTCAGTGTGAAAATGAGATGGTTGCCAGCTGTGATATAGTCAAAATAAAATACACCAGGTTTTGATGATTAAAGGCATTTTGAGAAAGTTTCTGCTGACGGATCCTTCAGAATGGTTTAACCTGCTTGACAAAATCGGTACAAAAATAGAAATTGCTGGAAAAGCTCAGCAGCACTGGCAGCATCTGCAGTGAGAAATGAGAATTAACGTGCCGGCTGCAGTGACCCTTCTTCAGAACCGACCCGAAACGTTACCTTTGATTTCTCTCCACAGATGCTGCCAGACCTGTTGACCTTTTCCAGAAATTCTCAACTTCTGTTTCTTACTTACAGCATCTGCAGTCCTTTTCATTTTTATTTAGAAGGGGGATTGTTTCATTCATTGGTAAGGAAATACTGACTCTTACATTGAAAATAGCCTTTGCAACTTCAGAAGCTTCAATAGCTTTTGATTTTAGTACTGCGACCAACCTTTACAACAACAAAGATTAAACAGCAATTTTAATCAACAAATACCACAAAGCAGTAAATTGAGTGAACTACAAGGCGATCAAAATCATAATAATTATCATCCAAACCACAACTTCAACAGCGTATCAACAATTACCCATACAAGTCACCATCACCAATCATTTCACCAAAGACATTCAATTCTAGTTATCAAATCCATTTAATATGTCCGTGAATTGGCAAATGCAGAAAGTACAACTCCTCAGATTTTGAACAGCTTCAGCACTGAATATGAAATCAAGTGCAAACTAGATCAGCACACCCTAACTTGTTGTGATAGTAGATTAGAGTATTTATAAACTTGTTTTTACTTGTAATTCTAAAATGTGTGTTATTTTCAAAAAGAGGGCTACTACAGAAAAACTGTGGATTTAAATTCAATGACGTCTGGCAAAGCCCTGTGTGAAGCCATAGAAGGTCACACCTATAAAGCGTCAGAGATACTTCAAACAAGGGACGACTTAACAAGAAGAAATTACAAGTCTCTCTCCTAGCAAGAGAAAGCCACCTCTTGCATTCATGGGGGAGGCAATGATCTAGTGTTATTATCATTAGACGATTCATCCAGAAACTCATCTAATGTTCTGGGGACCCGGGTTCAAATCCTACCACAGTAGATAGTGGAATTTGAATTCAAATAAAAAATCTGGAGTTGAGGATCTAATGATGACCATGAAAACATTTTTGATTGCCAGAAAAGTCACCTGGTTCACTAATGTCCTTCAGGAAAATAACTCTGCCATCCTCACCTGGCTTGGCCAAATGTGACTCCACAGAAGGGGGGTTGACTCTCAACTGTGCTCTGAGATGAGCTACCAAGCCATTCAGTTGGACCAATAGCTATAAAGTCTCAAACAAATGAAACCAGACAGATTAACTGGAATTGATCCTCGGTACCAGAAAAGACAATGGTAGAAACAGACATGTCAACCCCTGAAAGTCCTCTCTTCTAATATTTGGGGGATGGTGGCAAAATTGGGAGAGCTGCCTCACAGACTGGTCAAGCAACAGTCAGACATAGTCATACTCACAGAATCATACCTTACAAATAATGTCCAAGACACTACCATCACTATCCCTAGATATGTCTTATTACACCAGCAGGACAGACCCAGCAGAGGTGGCAGCATAGGCGTATACAGTTGGGAAGGAGTTGCAATGGGAGCCCTCAACATTGGCTCCAGACTCCAATAAGTCCAATGGCTTCAGCTTAAACTTGGGCAAGTAAACCTCCTGCTGATTACCATATGCCATCTTCCCTTGGCTGATGAGTTAGCACTATTCATGTTGAACAACAGTTGGAGGAAGGACTGAGGGTGGCAAGGGTGCAGAATGTACTCTGGGTGGGGCTTTTAATGTTCACCACTAAGAATGGCTTGGCAGCAGTACCACTGAGCAAGCTGGCCAGGTCCTCAAAGACATAGCTACTAGACTGGATCTGCGAGGAACCAATAACGGGAAAAAACATACTTGATCTCATCCTTATCAATCTGCTGCCTGCAGATGAATCTGTCCATGACAGTATCGGTAATACTGCCTACCGCACAGTCCTTGGGAAGACGAAATCCTGTTTTCACTTTGAGAATTACCTCCATCATGTGGTGTGGCACTATCACTGTACCAAATGAGACAGACTTCAAACAGATTTGGCAACTCAAGATCGGGCATCCATGAAGCGCTGTGGGCCTTCAACAGCAGCAGAATTGTACTCCAGCACAACCTGTGACCTCATGTTCCAGTATATCCCCAATTCAACCATGACCATTAAGCCAGGGGATTAATCCTGGTTCAATGGAGAGTGCAGAGGGCTGGCCAGGAGCAGCACCAGGCATACCTAAAAGTGAGGTGTCAACCTGGTGAAGCCACAAATCAGGACAACTGCACACCAAACAGCATAAGCATCAAGTGAAAGACAGAGCTAAGTGATCCCACAATCAACGCATCAGATCTAAGCCCTGCAGTCCTGCCACATCCAGTAGTGAATGGTGTTGGACAATTAAACAAATCAGTGGAGGTGGTTCCACAAATATCCCCATCCTCAATATTGGAATTCTCTTCCACAATCAGCTGGTGATGCCTTTGACCCATGTCTTTGAATATGGAACTATGCTACAGACTAGCCACAACTTCATAGAATGGCAGAACAGGCTTGAAAGGCTGAATGGCCTACTCTGTTCCTGTACTGCTATGTGCCCTTCTTTATTCACTGAGCCCTCAGTTGGTTGCAACAAAGTTAATTTTTCAAAAATACTCCTGTACTTGTGGATGCTCTTCTTATATTAAAAGGGACCAATTAACTAGGTTTTGTTGAATTAATGAAATGTGTGAATCTATGAATTGCACATGCTAGATGAAATATAAATATAACAAATATGCACATAGATTAAATATTAAAAAAAATGTAAAAACTGATCAGTCCCTGAATTGTTTCTGAAGGTTTGAAAGTTGAAAATTCTCACCATTGCATTGGAGTTTGCTGGTAGCATTGATGTTAATGGTCGTACAGTTGGTTTTTGGGATTCTTCACTGTAAGACTGATTGAAGTTCCTTAGTCCTGATTCCTTTTTTAACTGGTTTGTAACATTGAAAGTGTGAGAGGATCTTTATCTGTGAAATTGGGTAATTAGGGGATAGTTCCCCGACTCTGACCTTTAATGCGTGTCATCATTTGGACCTGGGATATTTTACACATTTCCGGGCAGATGCCAGTTATGAGGGTCAACTGCGGGGTCAGTGAATAAAGAAGGGCACATGGCAATATAGAACAGAGTAGGCCATTCAGCCTTTCAAGCCTGTTCTGCCATTCAATAAAATTGTGGCTAGTCTGTAGCATAGTAACATATTCAAGGACATGGGCTAAAGGCATCACCAGCTGATAATGGAAGAGAATTCCAATATTGAGGATGGGGATATTTGTGGAGCCCCCTCAACTTCTTTCACCCTTTGTGTGTAGAAGTGCTTCCTAACAGCTCACTTGGTCTAGTCCTAATTTTTAGATTTTACCCCCAAGTCTAGAATCCACAACCAATGAAAATAATTTATCTTGATTTACCCTGTTTTTTCCTGTTGATTTTGTGAACACGTTGATCAAATCACTCCTTAAACTTCTAAGTTCCAGAGCCCTGAAGTCCACGTATCGTTCTAGTAAACCTACGTTACACTCCCTCCAAGGTCAATATATCCTTCCTAAGGTATGGTGCCCAAATCTGCTCATAGTACTCTCAAGTGGGGTCTAACCAGGTTTTGTATAGCTGCAGGATAACTTCTACATCCTTATATTCCAGAATTCTAGGCATAGAGGGGAGCCAATTCATCCTACCTCACTGTTCTGATTTGGAGATGCTGGTGTTGGACTGGGGTGTACACAGTTAAAAATCACACAACACCAGGTTATAGTGTTGTGTGATTTTTAACTGTGTACCTCACTGTTGTGATTGTACAATGTTCATCTCAATTTCGGTTCCTCAAATACTGTAGCACTCCATGTCCAAGTGCAACAAGATCTGAACACTCTCCAGTCTTGAGGTGAAAAATGGCAAGTAACATTCACACCACATACATGCCAGGCAAAAAAGGAAGGAATTTAACCATCATCTCTTGACATTTACTGATGTTCCCATGATGTAGCCACATAAACACAGTGGCTACAAGAGCAGGTCAGAGGTTAGGAATCCTATAGCAAGTAACTCACTTCCTGACTCCTGAAAGCTTGTTCACCATCTACAAGGCATAAGTCAGGAGTGGGATAGAATACTTGCCTGGATGGGTGAAGCTCCAGCGACACACAAGAAGCTTGACACCATCAGGTGAAAGCAGCCCATTTGATTGGCACCACATCTACAGCACCAATGCTCAGTAGCTGCTGTGTGTAGCACCTACAAAAAGCACTGCATTTGAAGTTCACCAAGGCTCTTCAGACAGCATCTTCTAAACCCATAATCACTTCCATCTCCAAGGTCAAGGACAACATATACTGTACATGGAAACAACACCATCTGAAAATTCCTCTCCAAGCCACTCACCATCCTGAATTGGATCAGAATCCTGGACTTTATTCCCTAAAAGCATTATTAGTCTACCTCCACAAAAATAGACTGCAGTATATATCTGATCATCATGTATATTATTGGTTAGTATTAATTTACAATAAACATTGTTCGAAAAGCCTTAAGCCTGAAAACACTTTTCGGCCTTGCCTTCTTCTCAACCAGTCTTAAACCCAAGCCTTAGATGTGCACAGAAAACCCCACAACAAAATATTCCATTTCCCACAAGACCATACTTTATTCCAATCCCTCCCCAACCCACAGCATCACAAGTTAGTGCTTTTTGCATTTAATAAAATATTAACAATTTTAGACTCTTTCAGACCTAAATACAAAAGCTATCAGAACAAACATATACTTTTGAAATTATTATCCTGAATACAATCATGGGTGCAACACCTCAACTTATATTGCTAGGCGGAGAGTATGCCCACGCAGGTACTGAGTAACCAATCGCAGATACTGAGTAACCAATCACTGTCACCATAACAATGGTGAAGTTGGTATGTGGGTTGCCATTGCTGTAGAATGATGGTCTATCAGTGAAGATGTCCAGTGCTATATCATTTGGTTCAGTCTGGACTAAAGGGTGTGAAAGTTTAGTTAGGGTAAAGGATAGCTAGATGGCAGCCATTGTATATGAGTTTCTCAGGTAAAACTTTAGTCTATTTGGGGTGGATGATTCAGTAAAACTGATGATATGAACGAGTCACCCACTCAAAGCAGTAGAATTAAGGGAGGATAAGATAACACTTTATTGAAATCTGGGCTGTGGATGAAACATTCGATGGCCCAGAATTGGGCCCAGTGGATATCTCGTACGTGCACATTAAGTTAATTCATCTCCCTTAAGACTTTGGGAAGTCTATGAAATGAGAAGCAGCCTTCTCAAGCTTAACCTTCCCAAGCTTTTTGTCATAGCTCCTGCTCCCTTGTGAAAGGCCTTGTTGAGATTGGGAGCAAAAAGATATGTTACCTGGGACACAGCTCTTCTCAGCAATCATCTCTGTGTGCTCCCCACTCCATTTTGATAAGGTGTGATAAGTGCAGAGAGGGCTGTTTCCACAAATTGAATGGAAGTCTGTTCACAAGCCACCACTTCAAGGAAGGAATGTAGGGTCATCTTTGATGCAAGGCAGGGGCAGGCACAAAAGAGTCTTGATCCTGCAAATTAAGAACAGCAAATGCCAGAAACACTGAGCAGGTCTGACAACATCTGTGGAGAGAGAGAGAGAAAGAGAGAGAGAGAGAGAGAGACAAAGAGTTAAAATTGCGAGACTATTACAACTCTACGTCAAAAATGGTAGCTCTGCATTCCTTGCGTTAACAAAATCTCAGTAGCAAATTGGATATACAACACTCTCAGCCAGGCATGACCACTGTTTTACAGGGGTATGTACCATTAACTTGTTCAGGACTGATCATGTCACTGCTTATCATTTAAATGAATGGGAGTCATTAGAGGTGACCTTGGACAATACTACCATCAAACACATTCTCCATACTGCACCACTGTAAGTAGACTGTAGGGACTGTTTCCTCCGTAACTTCCAGGTCCACTCTTCCACCACTCCCAACACTTCCCCTCTTTTCCAGGGTATTTCTCATGCAAGTGCAGAAGGTGCAACACTTGCTCTTTCACCTCTTCCCTTCTCACTGTCCAAGGCCCCAAACACACCTTCCAGGAAAAGCAGTATTTTACTTGTATTTCCTTTCATCTGTTCTACGGTATTTGCTGCCCACAACGTGATCTCCTTTACATTGGCGAGACCAAATGCAAACTGGGTGAACACATCTGTGGTGTCCATAGAAATAACCCTGACCTCTCAGGTGCTTGCCATTTCATTGAACCAACTTGCACCTTTGCTAACACTTCTGTCTGGGTCTGTTACAATGGTTCAACAACGCTCAATGCAATATAGAGGAACAACACTTTGTCCCCCATTTGGTATATTACAGGTTGAGGATTCAATTCTGAATTGCACAATTTCAGAGTGACTTCTGTACTCCACCATCCTCTAGAACTGTCTTATTTGTGTCTTTTTGGCTTTGAATTCAGCAGACTTATTTTCACAGTTGACATTCACACCTATTTCTGTTGCTCCTTTACCACCCACTGTCACAACCTTTGGTTTTTTGCTCTGGACACTCACAAAATGTGTTCCACTTGTTCCTCCACCAACTACCACCCCCCCCCCCCCCACCCCCACCAATCAACTGCGTAAAATTCACCACTTTCCAGTCCCTTTCAGTTCTGAAAAACAATCGCTCCACTCAAAACTTAAACTCTTTCATTCTCCACAGGTGCTGCCCGACTGACTGAGTTCCAACAGCACTTTCTGTTTCCTTATTAATTTGTGCCCTTTCAAGCCCTTCTTGTGATTGGTTTAATGTCATTGGGTGTGGGAGAAAGTGAGGACTGCAGATGCTGGAGATCAGAGCTGATAAATGTGTTGCTGGAAAAGCGCAGCAGGTCAGGCAGCATCCAAGGAGCAGGAGAATCGTCGTTTCGGGCATAAGCCCTTTATCAGGAATTGGGTGTGGGCTAGTTTCTATGTATTGACTTAGCCCGTTGTTCATAAACACCAAATGTTGGAGAAAGATGTGGTATCAACACCAATTAGATAAAAGCAAAATACAGTCCTGATGTATAAAATGGGCACTTTGGATGCTGCCTGAACTGCTGTGCTCTTGCAGCACCACTAGTCCAGCATCTCAGACAGTCAGATAGTCCAGCTGTCAGCTGGGAGTAAATACAATCTCCCACCAGTTGGGGGCGGTGAAGATAAGAAGTACGCTCTTGGTCTCCCCGAGGACTCGTCGATTTATTTCCGTAAAGACCAATCGGAATAGGTTTTGCTGAGCGAGCGGGCCAATGAGATTGGAGTATTTGGCGGTGTGGTTGCTAGGGCTGGCCGGGGTGGAGCCTGGGGCTGGAGTTTGGGTTTGTTGAGCGGTACCGTGTTTGGGTGGGGGTGGGAGGATATGCCGTACTCTGGCTCCGAGGAGGTAGTGAAGGAGCTGAGGCGGAGTCTGTGTAACCCCAACGTGCAGGCGGACAGGCTGCGCTACAGGAATGTGGTGCTGAGGGTGATCCGGTACATGAGCCAGGGCCTGGATGTCTCCGGCCTCTTCATGGAGATGGTGAAGGCCGGCGCTACTCTGGACATTGTCCAGAAGAAGCTGGTCTACTTGTACATGTGCACCTATGCCGCCCTGAAACCCAACCTGGCGCTGCTGGCCATCAACACCCTGCGGAAAGACTGCACTGACCCCAACCCCATGGTCAGGGGGCTGGCCCTCAGGAGTATGTGTAGCTTCAGGTTGGTGCACGTCCTGGCTGCCGTGTCTCAGAAATGTTTTCTGTTCAACCTGCTATTACACGCCTCTGGAGCAGGTGACATTTGAACGTGGCCCTCCTGGCTTAGAGGTAGAGATGCTGCCATTGTACCAGAGCATTCATACTCCCCAGTCTAGATCATGGAAGTACAGTCCTGAGGCAGCACTGCACAGTCACAGGTGCAACTTTTGAGACAAGGTACTCGTTCAACTGAGGCTCTGTTTCCCTTTTGAGTTGGACCCATTCTTTCCACCAAAGTAAGGGCAGGTGCCAGAAATCTGAAACACACAGTACTGGAGAAATTGAGCAGGTCTGGCTGTACCAGTGAAAGGACAAACAGTTAATGTTATGATAATGTTAACTCGGGACTCTCTTTGTGCAGAAACTGTCAGACCTGCTGCTGGGTTTCTCTAGCACTTTTTCTGTAAATGATCTCTATTTGCATTATTCTTTAATCAACCTCCCAAAACAGTTTATCTGGTCACTGGTAGGTCACAGTTTGGGGGAGGTCACTGTGTACAACTTGATGACTGTCTACTATATTATGACAATGAAACTCTTAAAAAGTACTTTGTTAACTGTGTGAAATATTAAGAGATTCCTGGATTTTCTGACTAGGTTTTCATTTGGGTGTACATCAGATTTTCTTTGCACCACATCAGGTGGGTTTGCAAACACATTCCTAACATATAGTGTTGTTTTTATGTTCTAATTTTTTTTAGAGAGTGCAGAAAAGATGTGTGTGAATTGTTCTAGTAGGCAGGCAGGTGTCTTATTGGTGAATTGGAGAGGATGAGGTTGCTTTCATGAGATAAGTAAAAATTGAGAGGAGATTTTAAATCATGACTGATCTAAACAGAGAATGGAGAACAGCAGTTCCTGTTGGCAGAAGGGTGCATAACAAAATGACATAAATTTAGAGTGATCAGTAAAAAGAAATTCACATAGTTGCGGATCTAGAGTGCGAGTGCAGTGAATGCGAAAAAGGAATTGGACAAGCACCTCAGGAAGCCATTTGCAGAGCTATGTGGAAAAGGCAGAAGTACAAGGCAAGCTAGTTCCTCTTACAGAGAGTTGGAATAGGATCGACAGGGTAAAAGGCCTCCTCTGCTTTACCTCTTCCATGATTGTTTTCAAAGAAGAATCATGATTCCAAATGAAAGTAAATAAATTTCTGATGCAATCTAAAGTGAGGAGCCCCCTTCTGTTCTGGATCATTGAGAATTTGAATGAGTGATTTGTTCTTTTTCAGAATGCCAGGTATAAGTGAATACATTCAACAGCCCGTATTAAATGGATTAAGAGATAAAGCTTCCTATGTCAGGCGAGCAGCAGTTCTGGGATGTGCTAAAATGCAGACCCTTCAAGGAGACACAGAAATTGGTAAGTACAAAAACAACCTTTTTATTATTCAGAAATTTTTTGCAGATGTACAGAATTTCTTTGGGAGACAGCATGCTGGAGATTATTTAAAACTGAAAGTAATCTGATCTATCTGCTCATGATCTTGGTAATTCATTTTTTAAAAAACCTTTACATGTTTTCAGCTTAAGTTGACTGACAGTGTATCATTCAGTGGAAGTTCCTTTCTGTGACACCTGAATATATATGATGAACTACCAATCTCTGAATAAAAACCGAAGGAACCGCAGGTGCTGGAAAAGCTCAGCAGGTCTGGCAGCATCTGTGAAGAGAAATCAAAGGTGATGTTTCAGCTCCAAGGGACTGAATGGCCTACTGGCTTTCATTCTCCTCCTAATGCCACAATCGCTATTAATGAATTTTAAACATTTCTAGTCAGTATAACTGAAGAGGCATTTAGAATTTGGCAACAAAAACAAGTTGCTGGAAAAGCACAGCATGTCTGGCAGCATCTGTGAAGAAAAATCAAAGTTAGCATTTTGAGTCCAGTGACCCTTCTGTAGAAGTTCACACACCGGACCCTTGAGTTTGTTTTATCGTTCAATTGTATCCGAGCTCCCTAAATAAAAACAGCATGTACCAGAGAAGCTCAGCTGGTCTGGCAGCATTTGTGCTGACCACTCAAGCTAATGTTTCAAGAAGAGTCACACTGGGCCTGAAACTTTAACTCTGCTTCGGTATCCACAGATACTGCCAACCTTCATGAGCATCGACAATGCTTTGTTTTTATCTTAGTTCCATTCTTACTATAATTTGTAACTATTAAAACCTTTTACCTAACACACAATCTAATGATCTCAGTTTTGAAAACTTTCAATTGACAATAGGTTGTCTCAATTTCCATTTTTGTTGACCATCTGTTACATGGAATTTTATTGAATGTCTTACCAAAACGTGTAAATTGTCTATAGACCCTCCTTATCCACCAGCAATGCTATATCCTCAAAAAAAGTCAATGAAATTTGAGACGTAATATCCTCCTAACAAGTCCATGGTTATTCTCAAATCAGCTGTTTTGCTGAAATAATCAGTTACTCAAGACAAAAAGTAGATTTTAACAATTTGATCATAACTGACATTGGACTGTTAACCATATAATTTGCTCACTCATCTTTTTACTCTTGAATAGTGAAGTAAAGTGGGCAGTTTTCCAGTTCAAGGGGACAACTTGTGAGTTAAGAATATTTGTAAGGTGTTGGAGATATGTCCAACTTTAATCTTTTAATACTTGTCATGAATAAAAGCTGTGCCTCTTGTTGTTTTGTTTTATTTGTATCTCTGGTTCTTTGTTCTCATCCTGTGGTGTAATCAATACAAGATAGATACTTAGTGTGTTATTTTGTGAACTTTCAGTTGCAATATCACCTGTGCCTTTTATTAAAAAATTGGCATTACTTTCAATCAACTTTCACTTAATGACGTTGTAAAAACCTCTAATCTTATCCTTGATAACTGTTGTAAAATATTTATTATTTGCTATTGCCACGTTCTTTGCATCCTACATCTTCCTTGTCCACAATATCTCTACTATTCTTTATTTTCACGTAAGTCCATTTTCTTGATTCCGTGTTCTCTTTCTTACATTTTTGGTCAAGGTTATTTCAGTACAGAGGTACACCTGTTGCCCTTTAAGAGACATAACCAAGTCTTGTATTCTATCAAAGACTTTATGAACACCTCCCATTGTTCATCCACAGTTTTATCTGCTCCATAACCACCTATTTCCATATCTGTAATATTGCATTCCTCTGCCCTATCTGAAGTCATCTGATGACAAAATACCCATCTATTATCTGTATCCTTGACTGTTCTGATACATTCTTGGGTGGGGTCTCATTTTCTACCCTCTGTAAACTTGACATCTAATATGCCCTAACTTGCACCAAGGTCTGTTTACCAATCTTCAGTTGCCAATGCAGTAAGCTCGGAAATTCTCTACTTAACCTCTTTGCCTGCCTTTCATTACTCCTTTAAGGTACTCCTTACAATTTGGCTGTTTGATCAAGCTATTGTTCAGCCACATTAGTGTCTCCTTTTGTTTCTCACTGTGGAATTTTGTTTAATAATATTTTGTTTAGGTTCTTGGGAGACATTGTCATTTTAAACTTGCTGTATATAAGTACTTGTTTAATAGTGCAGCCCAGGTTATCATGGCAAATTTTGTGCCTCATCTCTCCCAAGACAGCCTTACACAAAATTAAAACCTTGAGTGACTTGCTCTCCACCATTTCAATCCTAATACTGATTTATTTTATATTACGATCACAATCAGCCACGCTACCTTGTACTGTTAGATTATTGACTAATTTAGCTTTATTTCCTATTACTCATTAGAACTGACCTTTTGTAGTAGTAGCATGGAGAAGGGGAAAAAGGAATTTTGTTTAAGTCTGGTTTAAATCTATTGCATGTCGTTTCTTAAACAGAAACAGAAATTGCTGGAGAAATTCAGCAGGTCTGGAAGCATCTGTGGGAAGAAAGTGGAGTTAATGTTTCAAGTCTGGTGACTTTTGCTGAATGTCTCCAGCAATTTCTGTTTTAATTTCTGATCTCCAGGATCTGTAGTTGTTTGTTTTATCTTTGTGTCATTTCTTGCTGTTAGTTCTGTTTGTTAGAAACTTGGAAATTGAAGAGTTTTGAGACTGCTGTCATTTGTTTTTGTTCCCACGCAGATGGGGCTGTGGTAAATGAGCTGTATGCTATGCTGCGTGACCCAGATCCTATTGTTATGGTCAATTGCTTGAGAGCATTAGAGGAAATCCTCAAACACGAAGGGGGTGTGGTCATCAACAAGCCAATAGCGCATCACCTTTTAAACAGGTTTGTTCTGTCTTTGTCAATTTTAAATGTGTGCGCGAACTAAATCTAAGCACTAAAGGCAATGTCCTAGTGTAAGGTCAGAGTTTCAGGATTGTGGGATGAATAGGAAAAAGGGCATAATAATGAGGACTGGAGCATTTTTGATAAGGAATTCTACTTCGATTTATTTATTTGTTTAGAATGAAAGACTTGGATCACTGGGGGCAGAGTGAAGTGTTGGCATACCTGGTTCGCTACAAGACCCGAACTGAAGATGAAGTGTTCACAATTCTGAATGTACTCGATGGCTTTCTCAAGAGCAGTCAGCCTAACGTTGTTATGGCAACCACCAAACTATTTCTTCTGCTGTCTGAAGATTTACCACACGTGCAGATAGATGTTCTGGAGCGGGTGAAAGGGCCGTTGCTGGCTATCTGCACATCAGAGTGTCATGAGCTGTGTTTCCTCGGATTGTGTCATGCACGGGAGATCCTTCGCAGCTCACCTGGGCATTTCAGTGGTCACTACAAGAAGTTCTTCTGTATGTACTCTGAACCGAATTACATTAAATACCAGAAGATGGAAATCCTCAGGGAGTTGGTAAACGATGAGAATGTCCAGCAGATACTTGAGGAGCTTCAGACCTATTGCACAGATGTTTCTGTAGAGCTAGCTCAGATGGCCATTTTAAATATAGGTACCATTCATTTTGCACTTTCATATCTTTCAGTCCAGTTTTGCAGTCCTCAGGGCTCACTTGGATGGTTCCTTCTTCAAATATTACTTTTTTTTAGTGAAGTAAAATCCATACAGATGAGGACTTTTGTTTTGTTAAGCTAGGAACATGGCTGTATTTGACTGGATGCATTACAACTTTCTTTATAGTTGCAATTGCATCACTCTGCTGTAGTACTAGATGGAGAACCTTTAACACACACACACTTTCTGACCCAGATTTGTTCATCCTTCTACACGCAGTGATGTTGGCCCCTAGGTTCTTTACATGAACACTGCTGAGATTCTGATCATGCAGTGGTCCAAACCAGAAATCCGTGTCGTGTCTCCCTGCAGCTTAATGGCAGGAAAATGCAATTATTGTCCTGTGACTTCTCAAATGGCAGCCACCAACATGCTAGCTATTCTCCGGCTGGGGCAGTCATGCTTTGGCAGGATGGAATAGAAAGTGTGTCTTAAAGTGGGGTCCAGAAGGCGCTGTCATGGCAGTGCGACTTCTTTGCTGGCAATCTTGGCATTGGTAACAAGCATTGTTAATATCTGTTAGGCTCTCTATTTTAATTGTAGCAGTAGATTCCTGTTGGTGGTGCTGTGGAGCAAGTTATCTGTAATCATTCTATCATAGTGCCACCCACAGGAGATTTTGGTACTGCTGGTCTGTTATATATACATTTGTGACTTTGTCATCCTCCATCTGCTATGCTAAGTTCTAGAGTTTGGCTTCCTGTTTGAAGTGTGTTCATTTGATAGTGAAGTCTAAGTTGCACCACAAATTTGGGACAATGCTTCTTAAGCTCTGGTGAGTCTGAGTATTGCAAGATGTTATAATTTAAATTAGGTTAGATTCCCTACAGAGTGGAAACAGGCCCTTTGACCCAACTAGCCCACACCGACCCTCTGAAGAGTAATCCACCCAGACCCATTTCCCTCTGACTAATGCACCCAACACTATGGGCAATTTGCCATGACCAATTCGCCTGCCTTGCACATCTTTGGATTGTGGGAGGAAACCGGAGCACCCGGAAGAAACCCACACTGACACGGGGAGAATGTGCAAACTCCATACCGACAGTTGCCCGAGGTTGGAATCGAACCTGGGTCCCTGGTGCTGTGAGGCAGCGGTGCTAACCACTGAGCCACCATGCCGCCCTTAATAGTTGAAGGCAATTTGACTCGTCAATGGAGATGGAACTAACAGTTCTACTTATTATATTTTTGAATTTTTTCATAAATGATTCTAGCATTTTTCATGCAGAACTTTGTTTCTGTTCCATTGATCCTAAATTTACTACAATTTGTTATGGTATAACATGCATTTCATCAATGTGAATTGGCGATAACACGATTGACGAATTCTGGACAATATTTGGTTAACGTGAACTTTTTACTGAATGCCTATAGCAATTTTCTATGGTGATCTTCCACAGCATGATTTTTTTTATAGCAGAGATTGCAGAGGAATTCAACTGCCGAGTTATAGCAGAATGATCTGTATTAGTTTAAAGCCAGTTTCCCCTGCCCTCCTGAAATTTAATTGTAAATAATTATTTACTTTATTATGCCATGAGTTATCTTATAACCTTTCTTTTTTAAGATCACCTCTTGAGTGATTCGCCTCTAAGTTGGAAAACCTATTTCTGTCCAGTCCTCCCTCCCAGCTGCAAAGTACAGCAAGGCATAACTTTGTGGTCCCTTGTTCTACTATGTGAATGTTTCCTAAATTTGTCATGGACCAGAACTGAGAGCAACACTGCACTCAGACCTGTGATCAAACCTTTTCACACATTGTTTACTTGACTTTGTGCTATGACATGTATTGTGTCAGAATGAGCATTTGACCAAATTGAGCTACTTTTCTATTGTACTGAGGCTAATGTGCATGCTTTTATGTTTTGTTCCCTGCTATTTTATTCCTCTAATGTTTTGATCTAACACCCCATTCATGGATTCACCCTCTCCTGCCACTTGCAAGTGGGCTGTATGATTTGTGTGAGCCTGAATAGAAAAACGTTACGTGGAAAGTGCATCACTATTAACCACAATCTTTACCCCTCATAATGTTTACATGATTCTTCACAACCGTTCATGGACAGTTGTGCTAGTTTTAACAGCCTCATTGATGCTTCTCATTGAAATCAAATAGTTTAGTGGTCGAAAGATCAAAGTTGGCATCTTGCTCATCTAAGTTCAACTATTCACTACCATAAGCTGAGCCACTGACGGAGCTTAAGTTTACTTTAATCTTTATCTGCTCACTAAAAGAGAACTTCAGACAAGTTGCAAAAATACTGTTTCTGAAAGTTTTGGATTATTACTTAAAGGTAATCTATTGTGGAAAATATATCTTCTGATTAACGTTACAGGGAATATTTCCATCACTTTAACTGTGTTACCTTTCTAGGTCGAATTGCACGGACCTATACTGAAAGGTGTATGGTTATTTTGAAAGGACTTCTGGGCCTCAAGCAGGAACATATTACGTCAGGTATGGCCCTCTTCCAGGCTCTAACCTTTAATATTTGTTGTGATTTATCATTGTTAAGCTAATCATTCTCCCCTTCTGTCTTTAGCTGTCATTCAGACATTTCGTGATCTTGTATGGCTGTGCCCCCAGTGTACAGCAACTGTATGCCAGGCATTACCAGGCTGTGAAGAGAACATCCAAGACAGTGAGGTAGGTTAACACGGATGAGAAAACAGGTTTTGGCTTGAATTCCTATGATGGTCAAAATGGCTCTTGCCATTTGCCTAGGTACTGAAACACATTGCTCTGGAGTTTCCCAGATTCAATGCATTAATGCATTTGGTCTTGTTCTCCCCAGGCTGGAATAAAGCATGTGGTCAGGATAGAAACACTTGAACCAGGAATCCCACTGCTAGTCATTATCCTTTTAAGTAGCCCTTTAAGATCCATTTGAATGCCAAACAAGACAGAATTTGTTCCAACTGTGATTAGTTTTTACCTTTTCTGCCCCAGTGGTGCTTAAGCAAGGTGCTCCAGAAAACCTTAGTTTATTGTTATAAATATTTGTTACCTCAAGTATAATTGACTCAAGATATATCTAGACTTTTTGGAAAGAACACTTTGCAAAGCAAAGGACTTCCCCAGGATTTCCCCTGCCTGCAGCAGGGGAAATCATTAAATGTGGAAAGAACAGCAGCTGCTCGACTGGAGTTACTGAGTTCACAACAATATCGCAGAACCAGACTGAGGGTACGATAAAGCTTTTGGATTTGAATATGGACTGCCAGCAGGATAACTTGTCTGGAGCAACTGCCTTTGCCCACTATTTTTCTCTGCAACCCCTCCAAACAAAACTTGAGTTGAAAGCCAACTGGAAAATCTCATTGCCCTAAGCAGAGGGTTCCTGAAGGAGAATTTGAAACCTACACTGCCTCCAAAAAGTGAGTTCTGCTCGCCATCTTGGATGATACCCTTGTGACAGCAGCTTCTGTACCACGTGATTTAGGCACAGACCAGCATTTGAACAATCAATAAGTCTTTTTAATTTAGTGTTACTTGGTCAAAATACTTGTAAGATAAACATCTACAGACTTTTTGTATTTCTCTTACTCAGACTTGCCAGTTATATTTGTACAGTTTAAACTTATTGTTAATCTTTCCATTTTTGCTTGAGTAATTTTTTTGGAATAGTTCTTGTGACTCATTTCAAGCTCTATACAGTCTGAATATATCAATATGAAATCGGCACTATCACCTCCCTTTTTAAAAATCGAACTTTTTTGTGATCAGTCAGAAACGTTAACCACTTTGAATTCAGTCACAACATCATGGAGACATACAGGGTTAGAAGGTAAAAACAATGACTGCAGATGCTGGAAACCAGATCTAGATTAGAGTG
Organism: Hemiscyllium ocellatum; assembly: GCF_020745735.1. NCBI lineage: Eukaryota > Metazoa > Chordata > Chondrichthyes > Orectolobiformes > Hemiscylliidae > Hemiscyllium > Hemiscyllium ocellatum. The sequence goes on from NC_083426.1 coordinate 43,103,694, forward strand.
GTGCTGGAAAAGCACAGCAGTTCAGGCAGCATCCGAGGAGCAGTAAATTCAATGTCAGGAATACACCCCCACCCTCCTCATTTATCTCTCCACCCTTCAGGCACTCTGCCTGTATTCCTAATGAAGGACTTTTGCCCTAAACATTGAATTTACTATTCATATACCCATCCAAATGCCTCTTAAATGTTGCAATTATACCAGCCTCCACCACATCCTCTGGCAGCTCATTCCATACACGTACCAGCCTCTGTGTAAAAACGTTGCCCTATGGTCTCTCTTATATCTTTCCCCTCTCACCCTAAACCTATGCCCTCTAGTTCTGGACTCCCTGACCCCAGGGAAAAGACTTTGTCTATTTATCCTATCACAGCCCCTCATAATTTTGTAAACCTCTGTAAGGTCACCCCTCAGCCTCTGACACTCCAGGGAAAACAGCCCCAGCCTGTTCAGCCTCTCCCTATAGCTCAAATCTTCCAACCCTGGCAACATCCTTGTGAATCTTTTCTGAACCTTAGGTGCATTAGTTGGGTAAATGTAGAGTAATAGGGGAGGGGAATGCTTCTGGATGAGTTACGCTTTGGAGGGTCAATGTGGACTTGGGTCAAATGGCCTGTCCACACTGCAGGGATTCTATGACAATTAACTGTATTTCTTTTTCTTCCACCAATTGCCCTTACCAACTAGGGGAAGCAAGCTCTAATCTGGCTGCTTGGGATGCATGGAGAGCAGGTTCCCAATGCTCCCTACATCTTGGAGGAATTTGTGGACAAAGTGAAAATGGAGACCTCTGCAGCAGTGAAGCTGGAGTTGCTCACAGCAATGGTACGCCTGTTCCTGAGCCGCCCAGCTGAATGTCAGGATGTGCTGGGAAGGCTACTTTATTATGTTATTGGTAAGGATTGTGATAATGACAAAATGTTAGTATTATCTGGTGTTGTGGATGGAGGGATGACTCCTTACTACTTTGTTGTCTTAAAAACCATGAGCTCTGCTGAGGACTTGATCCCTTGGGTGCATGTAGTTAACATGTAAGGGAACCTGAATTGATAGGAGAAGATGATTGCAATTATAAGTAGCCACGAATATGTGGCTCTGCAAAAGTTCACCTTCGTTGTGTGATTGTGGGATGACTGTTTCTAACTACTTGTCTTTCCTTACTTGTTTCACTGAGACCCAATCGTAAGGTGGGGGAGGCAAGGAAGCTTAGACGTTTAGACAAGTTGAGAGATACCTGACTTAAATAGACTTTGAGAGAAGTATCATGGAATGGTAGTTCCTCTGGAAATGATTTAATCCTTGTTGAAATAACACAAAGTTCCTCTTGATTTGCCTTAAAATATTATTCAGCATTAGCAAAATGTACATGAGGTTTGTCTGACTCAGACTACGATTTTGTAAACCTTAATTGGTTCTCATTAATGGCAATTGGTGACAAAAGGACATCTGAGCCAATGTTGTTTTCTTGCTGTACTATCGTATACACCTTTTCACGGCATGGCTTGGGTCAGCTATTTCAGTCCCAAAAACACTGATCAAATTGGAGTCCTCATCGATTTATGGTCCATTTCAAACTAAGCAGCACATTTATTAACTAACTGCAAGTTTTCTAAAATTACCTGCTACTCTCACTACTGATATTTTGTTTTTTTTTGACAGAGGAGGAGTTAGATATGGCTGTGCGTGATCGAGGACTGCTCTATTATCGGCTGCTTCAACAAGGAATTGAAGAGGTCAAGAGGGTAGTCTGTGGACCAAAGTCTGACCCATCCTTGGATGTAATAAGTGGTCAAGCCAACGAGGCAGTAAGTGCCTGGTCCAAAGGCTTTAACACACTAATACCAATCTATGGTCGAGAACAATGGGATCGCTTAACAGCACAGAAAGGGGACTCCCTCGAAATCCTGCAGGGGTCAGCAGTGAAGGCAGATGAGATAGGTAAGTAGTTAATAAAGTTAAAGTCCAGGCCTAGACAGTCAACCTCCTTTATTTTGGTTGTCATCCATGCATTGGAGTCACTCTGGTTTCTAACTGCAAGTCCCACTCTTGAGACCAATTCTGCTGTTGGTCTGTTGCTAATTCCACTGGTAGTGGCAGCCCTTCCACTCACTGTGACCTATCTCTTGCACCAGTATTTCAGTACTGAATTGTAAAGGGTTTTGAAATATCTCTAATTTGAAGGTCATCTGTAGAAGTAAATTCTTGGCAGTCCACTGCTGTCACCTGTTTCAAATTCATTCTAAAAATATTTGCTCAGTGTATGAATATTAAAACCAGTTTGACACAACATTTGCTGTTCGAATAAATAAACCAGCCAGTGGAATCTTGCCAAGTAAGTGATCCCATTGAATCATTCTCCATCAGCTGTACACATCTTGCAATGTTTTGAGTAAGGTTAATTTTGATCACCTCTGACCATTTACAGAAGTACTGAACTGTTACACCGAGACCAATATGTCCCTCAGCAAGTGGCTGCCTGACAGCATTATGAATATACTTGCCCCTGTGCACCAGTATCCGAGGAGTATCTGGAGTTGGCCTTATTGACTTAAAAAAAATCTTCTTCACCTTGAATATATTCAATGAATCAGCCTCAACAGTGCTCCATAAAAAGTTGGTAAAGGATTCCACACTTTCAATATCGTCAGGAAAAGAAATTCCTTTTTTGGATGTAAGTTTGCTCGCTGAGCTGGAATGTTTGTTTTCAGATGTTTTGTCACCCTCCTAGGTAACATTATCGGTGAACCTCCAGTGAGGCACTGGTGGTAGTGACCAGCTTTTTATTTGTGTTTAGGTTTCCTCGTGTTGGTGATGTAATTTCCTGTTCTTTTTCTCAGATAAATGGGGTCAAAGTCAGTGTGTTTATTGATAGAGTTCCAGTTGGAATGCTATGCTGCTTGGCACTCTCATGCATGTTTCTGTTTGGCTCGTCCTAGGATGGATGTGTTGTCCCAGTCAAAGTGGTGTCCTTCCTCACCTGTATGCAAGGACACTAGTGAGAGTGGGTCATGTCTTTTTGTGGCTAATTGATATACATATATCCTGGTGACTAGTTTTCAGGCTATTTGCCCAATGTAGTGTTTGTTATACTTCGGTAAGGTATTTTGTAAATTACCACCCTCTAAGAAAAAGAACAGGAAATGACATCACCACATGAAATGATGTCAACGCAAGGAAACCTAAACACGTAAATAGAAAGCGGGTCACTAACGCAAATGCTTCACTGGAGGCTCACTAACATTACCTAGTATGGTGATGAAACGTCTGAAAACAAACCTTTCAGCCCAGTGAGCAAACTGACATCCAAAATCTCAACATGAGTTTCAGATCTTCTCAAAACTTGCTAAGTTCCTTTTCTTTTAAATGGATGATCCCTTTACTCTGAAATTGAGCTTCTTTTATGTTTCAAAAAGGTCTCCAGCTGTATACAGTTATCCAGTTGTTCAGAATAAATGTGGAAGTGGGGTTAAGCTGGTTGGCCCAAAGGGTCCCAGATTTGATTTGCTCGTGCTGAACTAGCTGATTTCAGTTGGGACAGCATGATAAACTCTATATTGGGCTAAATAGTTTTTAAAAATGAGGTGGTTACTATCCATAGACTCCTGTTGGAATAATGCTAATAAGTGAACTTTAATGCCTGCTACCATACCCCAACACACATCAAGAATGTCCATTTTGGCACATTACCAGTATACTCCTAGAGCTCTCTTCTGGAGAGAGGCAGAAAATGGCTTTTCTTGTCCAGTAGTGTTTTGCGTATTGTGTTTTTCTTTATGTTGAAAGTGCCCTTTGTAACTTTTTCTGTGTTTTCATTCCTACAAAGACACACAGCCAGAACAGAGGGAAGAGATGGCTAGAGACTCCGGATCAGTCAGTTTGCAGCCCAGTGCCCACCTGTCGCCAGAGCAATTTGAGGAGCGCTGGACTCTTCTGGAAGCTGCTGAAGTTGTCAATGTGGACTGGCACAAAGACTCGTGCCCTGATGCCATCCAAACTGCTTTTCAGTTTGTTCACATCCAGCTGGTTGCAATTAGTCGAGCAGGAGTGCAACCCTGGAAAGCCTATCTGTTTGCCAAAAATGAGACTGGGTCATTGTTTTTAATTGAACTCCTAACTGTAAAAGGCAAGAGAGACATGCAAATTACTGTTAAGCAAGAGAATAGCAATGAACAGTTGCTCAACAATTTCATCGCCGTTGTTAAGTCTGTAATACAGGCTTTGGGTGAGACTAAAGGTTAGACCTTGAATGTTTCAGTAGCTGCAGGAAAGAGTGCTCTCCTAACTGAGAAAACCAAGTTACCTTTTACCTCTAGGATGTGATCAGATGTTGGAGAGAAACAGTTCCAGTGCTTGCCTGTGTGGCTCAACTGCAAAAGTGATTTATTGTGTAATGTTTTGATGGGGTGAAGCATTTTATAAATACAGTTTTATTTTCGCAATGCAAGGTACATTGGTGAATCTAATTATTAGCAAGGCCAGTAAATATTTCATTTGAAATTCTAAACTGGCTTAGCTCCTGTGACCCCAATTGTTTGGAGTGCATGTATGTAGCCAAGGCAAAAACACAACCCTTCCCCATAGAAGTTGATCCATTCAATTATTAGCTAATGCAGTAGTTTTTGACTTCCTTTCACTGCTTTTTATAAAGGAAAATAAAGCAGCAATGTTGTGCAAATGTGTAGCAAGTATGATAGTGTGGCTACTTAATCTGTTTTGGAGGTTAAATAATTGTCGGTTATCAAATTGGGTGTATTCCCATCTCGTTGACTAGAACCATAGAATTTTTTTTATCTATCTAAACAGGCAGTCTACACTGTTAAATGTCTCCTACAAAGTACGGTGTGTGCACCAATTAGGCTAAATTTCAGTCTTCTGACTTTGAGATGACAGTACAATCAATAGCTGGCATTAAAGTTCCAGTTGTATGTTTGTATATTGAGCTGCTTTAGGAAGTCCTTGGATAGCCTTGTGGCTCGATTAATGATTCTGCATGAAGTAAACAGATTTCAGGATATCCTGGTTTCATCCTCAGTTTGTGATGTATAGGGGAACAAAGTGGAGTAAGGACAGAGAAGTCACATGGGATGCATGTACCTGATCATTACCTTGCAATTGATGTAGATGGGTCTCTGGTATCATTGTGTGAGGACAAATTTGGATGAGTGTACTGGATTTGCTAGTCTCCATCCTAACATACCCTATCTGAAGTAACACATGGATAATGATGCCAGAGATCAACAGTGTTTGGTTTTGTTGGAGTGAAGTTGCAAACCAATTATTTTTAACATCTGGTTTAGTACTATAGCTGGAACTGAAGGAGCTTTCTTCAGTCAAATGAGGATAATTCCTGGTTTGGTCAACATGGAGCGAGTGCTGTTGTTAAGCAGATTCCTTATACAGGAGGTCGAGCTTGTTTTTTTGTGACCAAACTTTACATTTTAAGTTGATCAAATTTCAATTGGCTAAAGGTTAGTCGTGATGCTTTTGAATGGTATGGACCGCAACAGACCCTTCAAAACATTTCAAGAAAGTAGCCCAGACACGGATATTCCAGGAGGGATGCAGTTGGTCGAACCATTTTGTTGTAAATAAGTTTTTAGTTTTGTTTTTTGTTTGTGTTTCATTCATTAATCTTTTAAACAAAAGAGAACAGAATACTGAATAATTTAACCCATCTGAAGAGCCAACAGATTATCCCAACTTAATGTTGCTGTTCCCAATACTTGCAACAATCTCCATAAACACCCTTTGGCATAAAAGGTCAAATCAAACACAGGGTCTTAGAGGAGAGAAGTCAGAGGGAGGATCAGCATGGACCTGCTTCTCTATGTCCAGCAGCTTCACAACTTTTCGACTGCTTTCGGTGAATAGCCAGACTGCCAAAATCGGGCAGCAGGAGAACTGGCCACTCCCCTTGCATTGTACAAGTGGTTTTATTAAAACTTACAAGCCTTTTCGCTGAGGCAGTATCTGTTAGCTATAATCAAATTAGTCCTAAAACCCTTCAAACTTAGACTTTTCGGAGTCTGTGTCTTTCATGACTTCTCTGGAAAAAATCCAAGGACAACATAACCATGTAAAAGGAGTAGCATTGTCACATGAAAGGAAGGGTTTGAAGGGATATGGGCCGGGTGCTGGCAGGTGGGTCTAGATTGAGTTGGGATATCTGGTCAGCATGGACAAATTGGTGTACATCTCTATGACTCTGACTCTATGAACCCTTTGTAACATAGATGTTTTGTTTTAATTTGCTAAAGTGATAACTGTACAGGACTGAGCCACTTACATCACAACATTTTCCCATTAACAGATTTCAGTAATTGGGTAATTCCACTAGATAGTGACCTGGTTCCAGACTGGCCTGATGCAGAAGTTGTTGTACAGGCCAACAGTGCATGCATTTGCTGAGTGTACCTCTGCCAGTGTCCAGTCTCTAAATCAGTCCAGTTACACAGGAGCTATTTAGCTTTATGGACCATTTGGACTTTACACCATCAAAGACCCCCTAGTGAAAGCTGCACCAAAAGGCAGATTTCAGTGTTTCCAAGAACAATCTTGTTGTGTTGTTTATTTGGTGAATTGTCTTTAATGGCATTGTTTACCATCTGGAACACAATTGTCCTAAAGGGAAGTTTCAGAAGTAAGCCTATTTGACACCATCATGAAAACAGTTGTTTGTATTCAGCTAATTTCCCAGGAACCATTTTATAGAAATTATTTTGCATTGAAAGCAGCTCTGGGGAAGTGGAGAGCCCTTCACTCAAAGTTTATGTAAAGATATGACTAGAAAGGTGCATTTGTGATCTTTTAGATACCATTATTTACAAAAGGAATAGTGTGTGACCTGCAGCGTGTGGTTTTTCAGTTGGGTTTGGAAGATTACTGGTCTAAAAAGATTTGATTTGCTGAAGTGCCTCAGTAAACACATTGAAATTTGTACGTACATTTTTTAAAATTATAAAAGCAGGAAGAAGCTGATCACCGGAAAAATTGATTTTAAAAACAAAATGCACTGTACCCTATTTAGTCTTCCTCCTTTTGGTTCTCACCATTCCTTGGTCAGCGTAACAGTGTAACAAAGTGACTTGTTCCAACTTCCAGTTAAACCTTGCAGTTAACTGTGAGAAGCTGCGTAAAGCTGACACAGTTGAAACTTGAAACATTTAACAGAAGCCTGTAAGATCACACCAGTAGGCAAAGGATCATTCACTTGGAAATATGGTATGAAAATTTTCAAACTATGTACCAAGCTTGTCAAACTGGAATGAGAAAAAGATAATTTAATACTTTGGTCCCAATATCTTTACTCCAAACTGAAAACCAAAAGGTTACTGAGTTCCCTTTCTTTTGGGGTTAGGTAAATGATTTGTTTAAAAAACAAGATTAAACTGTCTGATCACAGGACCTTGCAGATTGAAATGAGCATGTTAGCTGTTGACTGCACTTTAGAAGAGTTGCAATTTGTGTTGGTTGCAGGTATTCTATTCTATGCCCCTCATAATTTTATAAACCTCTATAACGTTGTCCCTCAGCCTCCAAGGGAAAATAGCTCCAGTCCATTCAGTCTCTCCCTGCAGGTCAAGCTCCCAACCCTGGCAACATCCTTGTAAATCTTTTCTGAACACTTTCAAATTTCATAGCAGGGAGGTCAAAATTGAATATAGTATTCCAAAAATGGCCTAACCCATGTCCTGCACGGCCACAACATGATCTCCCACCACCTACACTCAATGTTCTAACCAAAAAAGTAAGCATACCAAAAGCCGCCTTCACTATCCTATCTACCTGCAACTGTACTTCCAAGGAACTATGAACCTGTACTCCAAAGTTCAGCAACACTCCCCAGGACCTTACCATCAAGAGTATAAATTCTGCCCAGATTTACCTTTGCAAATGCAGCACCTCACATTTATCTAAACTAAACTCCATCTGTCACTCCTCGGTCCATATCCCATCTGATCAAGGTCCCATTGTTCTCTGAGGTAACCTCCTTCACTGTCCATTACACCTCCAATTTTGGCGTCATCTGCAGACTTACAATACCTCCAATATTCACATCCAAATCATTTATATAAATGCAGGTGACTGATTTGGAGATGCTGGTGTTGGACTGGGGTGTACAAAGTTAAAAATCACACAATAGCAGGTTATAGTCCAACACGTTTAATTGGAAGCACACTAGCTTTCAGAGCGATGCTCCTTCATCAGGCGCGCTCCTTCATCAGGTGACTGAGTACTGATCTTTGTGGCAGACCACCGGTCACAGTCTGAAGAGCAACCCACCACCACTATTATCTGTCTTCCACCTTGGAGTCAGTTCTATATCCAGATAGCTAGTTCTCCCTGTATTCCATGTGATCTAATCTTGCTAACCAGTCTACCATGAGGAACCTTGTCAAACACCTTACTGAAGTACACACAGATCACGTCCACCGCTCTATCCTCAGTAAACTTCATCACTACTTCAAAAACAATCAAGTTAGTGAGATACAATTTCCCACACACAAAGCCATGTCGACTATCCCTGATAAGTCCTTGCCTTTCCACATACATGTAAATCCTGACCCTCCGGATTCTCTCCAACAACTTGCCCACCACTGAGGTCAGGCTCACTCGTCAATGGTTTCCTGGCTTTTCCCTACTACCTTTCTTAAATAGTGGCACCATGTTAGCCAATCTCCAGTTTACCTGTGGCAATTGATATAAATATCTCAGTAAGAGCCCAGCAATCACTTCTCTAGCTTCCTACAGATTTCCACAGTACACCTGATCAGGTCCCGGGGATTTAATCCACCTTTATGCATGTTAAGGCATCAGTCACTACCTTCTCTGTCATATGGACATTTTTGTTTTCCCACATTGGGCTGAGAGGTGGCAAATGGAGTTTAATGCAGACAAGTGTGAGGTGATTCACTTTGGTCGGAGTAACCGGAATGCAAAGTACTGGGCTAATGATAAGATTCTTGGTAGTGTAGAGGAGCAGAGAGATCTCGGTGTCCAGGTACACAGATCCTTGAAAATTGCCACCCAGGTTGACAGGGTTGTGAAGAAGGCACGCAGTGTTTTAGCTTTTACTAAGAGAGGGATCAAGTTCCGGAACCATGAGGTTATGCTGCAACTGTACAAAACTCTGGTATGGCCGCACTTGGAGTATTGTGTATGGTCTGGTCACCACATTATAAGGAGGATGTGGAAGCTTTGGAAAGGGTGCAGAGGAGATTTACTAGGATGTTGTCTGGTATGGAGGGAAGGTCTTACGAGGAAAGGCTGAGGGACTTGAGGCTGTTTTCGTTAGGTGGTTGAGAGGGAATTAATAGACACATATAAGATAATCAGAGGGTTAGATAGGCTCTCCCTGTCCACCATTTTTCAAGTATGGTGACAGCGAGCACGAGGGGGCATAGCTTTAAATGAGGGGTGATAGATATAGGACAGATGTCAGAGGTAGTTTCTTTACTCAGAGTAGTAAGGGTATGGAATGCTTTGCCTGCAATGGTAGTAGATTCGCCAACTTTAAGTACATTTAAGTCGTCATTGGACAAGCATATGGGCGAACATGGAATAGTGTAGGTTAGATGGGCTTCAGATTGGTATGACAGGTCGGCGCAACATCGAGGGCTGAAGGGCCTTTACTGCACTGTTATGTTCTATGTCTATCTTCCAAATCCTTCTCCATCAATAGTAAGAGAGAGTTTGAGCAAGTAACCACATGTATCTCATGTTTTTTACCTTCATTGACATGTAGTTTTCAATTTGTTGTATCCAAAATATTTCTAATTTTCAAATTGATAAATGAAGTTTTTTTTTGTTTGTTAATACTTACTTATCAAGTTAGCATGTTGTGTAGGTGCAGCTTCAGTGAAAAAGAAGTTTGATTTTAGAGTTGAATGAGAAGGTGTGGGTGAGAGGTGGGGTCAGATTTTTTTATTAATTTGCTGGATGTGGGCATCGCTGACTGGCCAACATTTATTGCCCATCCCTAGTTGCCCTTTAGATGGTGATGATGAGCTGCCTCCTTGAACTATTGCAGTCCGCGATGTGATTAGGGAGGGAATTCCAAAATTTTGACCCATCTTTAGTGAAGGAACACTTGATATATTTCCAAGTCAGAATGCTGAGCAGCTTGGAGGGGACCTTGAAGGTGGTGGTGTTCCCATGTATCTGCTATCCTTGTCCTTCTAGATGGAATGTGGATTTCAAAGGTGCTGTCTAAGAATTTTTGATGAATTTCTGCAGTGTACCTTGTAGATAGTACACCCTACTGTTACTGAGTGTTGGTGGTGGAGGGAATAGATATGCATGGATGTATACCAATCAAGCAGGCTGCTTTGTTCTGGATGGTGACAAGCATCTTGTGTTGTTGGAACTGCTCCTATCCAGGCAAGTGGGGAGTATTCCACCACACTCCTGACCTTGTGCTTTGTAGTTGGTGGACAGGCTTTGGGGAGCCAGGAGTTCCGTTACTTGCCACAGTATTCCTAATGTCTGACCTGTTCTTGTAGCAAATAATGTTGAGCTTCTGTTCAATGGTAGCCCCCTGGATGTTAATAGTAGGGGAGTCGGTCATGATAATACCATTGAATGTCAAGGGGCGATGGTTAGATTTTCTTATTGGTGATGGTCACTGCCTGGCATTTGTGTGGCATGAGTATTACTTGCCCACATCTTGTTGCACATGAACATGGACTGCTTCAGTATGTGAGGAGTTGGGAATGGTGCTGAACATTGTACAATCATCGATGAACATCTCCAGTTTTGACCTTGTGATGGAGGGAAGGTCATTGATGAAGCAGCTGAGGATGGTTAGGCCTAGGACACTACCCTGAGGAGCACCTGCAGGGATGTCCTGGAACTGAGATCTGACCTCCAACAACAACAATCATCTTCCTATATACCAGGTATGACTCCAACCAGCAGAGTTTGCCCTCTGATACCCATTGATTCCAGTTTTACTAGGGCTGTCACTCTCATCTCACATTAAGAATTAAGAAGCAAATCATGAGATTTTTCTTAAATTTTGAAAACTACCAAACTCATCATGACACCGCTTTTCTTATTTTCATAACCCTTCTGACCATTAGACCATGGTCTTTTTGGACGTACATCATTTGATGCCTCGTATGTAATTTCAGAAATCAAGTCAGAACCTTTTTATTACTAGTCCTTTTATTTTTTTTATTCTTGTTTGGGATGTGGGCATTTGTTGTCCATCCTGAGCTGGCCTTGAACTGATTGGCAGTTTAGGCCATTTCTGAAGACAATTAAGAGTCACCCAGTCACACTGTGCTGGACCATGTAAGGCCTGTAGGTTTTCTTCCCTGCTGGACATAGTTGGAAAATGGCATCTGCTTTACCAGTCAGCAATAACTGTTGTCATTAGGCTGGCTTTTACTTCAAGATTTTTATTGAATTCAGATTTCACCAAATGCCATGGCAGGATTACATCCTGAGTCCCCAAAACATTGGCCTGGGTGTGGAGACTACAAGTTCAATAATATTTCCACTACACTACCACCTCCCTCTCTGGTTACAAATATAGTGCAATGTAAGCACAGCAAAGATTTGGCTGGGTGGTTAACAGTGGTTAACTTGCTGCTGCGAGAAGATAAAGTTGAAATTCTCAGATGGTCAGATGGAGTTTAACCCTGGAAAGTGATGGACGATACACTTTGGAATAAGTAAGAAGGCAAGGGAATATCTTCCTAGTGACCTACCATTCACTAGGTAGTTCACTAAGAAGGATATTGCGGTGCTTGTCTACAAATCCCTGAAAACAGCAGGACAAGTTAATAGGGTGTCTATGAGGGCAGACAGAACAACTTGTAAGAGAAGGGAGGCTACATTGAAGCTGTACAAAAGACTTCAGTTAGGCCACAGCTAGAGTACAGTGTGCAGTTATGCTCAGGCACCTTGTGGGAAGGATGTGATTCTACTGGAGGGGATGTGGAGGAGATTCACCAGGATGCTGCCTAAGTTGGAGCGTTTTAGCATGAGGCTGGAAAAGGTCATGTTGTTTGCTTTAGTGCAGAGAGGGCTGAGGAGGGGTGGACTTAACTGAGGTATATAAGATTAAGGAGCATGAAGAGAGTAGAGCAGTTTTTATTTGTCATTGCTACCGTATACAACTGATAGATTAAAAATGAGACAGCGTTCCTCCAGGACCAAGGTGCTACATGGACAGCACAAACTGCACAGTCCGACAAAGGGCGGCATAAAGTGTACAAGAAGTGCAAAACACACAAATTACAGTATAACAGAAGAATGTCTATTAATTATCATTGTTCTAATTCGAAGTCGTGCAAAGAATTTCAGATGGAAAAGAGTCCCACATTACAGTGTTAGGGAGCCTCATGGCTTGGGGGGAAACTGTTCCACAGTCTGGCCGTGAGAGACCACATGCTCCGGTGTCTTCTGCTAAATGGCAGGAGGGAGAAGATTTGAGTGAGGGGTGTGTGGAGTCTTCCACAATGCTGTTTGCCTTTCAGATGCAGTATGTGGTGTAAATGCCTGTATTGGAGGTCAGAGCGACCCTGATGATCTCAGCTGTCCTCACTATCGGTTGTCGGGTGTTACGATCCGAGACAGTGCAATTCCCGAACCAATCAGTGTGGCAGCTCAGGGTACTCTCAATGAACCTTCTGTAGAATGTGGTGAGGATGGGGAAGTGGGAGGTGGGCTTTCCTCAGCCTCTACTCAGTGAAAGTAGAGTCACTGCTGGGCTTTCTTGGTGATAGAGCTGATGTTGAGGGTCCAGGTGAGTACCAAGAAATTTAGTGCTCTTCACGATCTCCACAGGGGAACCGTCGATGTACAGTGGAGAGTGGTCACTGTGCCCTCCTGAAGTCAACAACTACATCTTTCTTCTTGTCCACGTTCAGAGACAGGTTGTTGGCTCTGCACCAATCTGTTAGCCACTGCACCACCTCTCTGACTGCTGACTCGTCATTCATGCTGCTGAGATGTACTATGGTCATATCATCAGCGAACTTGATGATGTGATTCGACAATGCATCACTGCAGTCATGTGTCAGCAGGGTGAACAACAATGAACTGAGCACACAGACCTGGAGGGCTCCTATGCTCAGTGTGATGGTGTTGGAGATGCTGTTCCCAATCCAGACTGACTGAGGTCTCCCAGTCAGGAAGTCCAGGATCCAGTTGCGAAGGGAGGTATTTAGGCCCAGCCGGCTCCGCTTTCCAATTAGGTGCTGAGGAATGATAGTGTTAAATGCAGAACTGAAGACTATGAACAGTAGTTTTACGTAGGTGTTCTTCTTCTCCAGGTAGGTGAGGGCCAGATGGAGGGTGGTGGAAATGGCATCATCTGTTGAGTGGTTGGATCGATGCGTGAACTGCAGGATCTGAATATGCCTCATCATGAGCCTCTTGAAGCACTTCATGATGGGTGTAATTGCAACAGGACGTTAGTTGTTGAGACAAAACGCTGAAGACTTCTTCGGCACGGGAACAAGGGGAGCGACCTTGAACCATGTTGAAACTGTGGAGCAGCTGAGGGAGATATTGAAGATGTCCGTGAGAGCATCTACCAGTATGTCAGAGCATCTTCTGAGCACTCTGCCAAGGATGTTATCTGGTACGTTAACCTTACATGGGTTGACTCTGCACTGGGTTTTCCTCACGTCGGCTGTGGTGAGACATAGCACCTGGTCATTGGGAAGGCTGGTGGACTTCCTCGGTGCCACATCATTTCGTGCCTCAAACTGTGCATAGAAGTTTTTGAACTCGAACTCACCCAGGAGGAAGGCCTCACCAGCACAAACAGGCGATGCTGTTCTGTGGTTGGTGATGGCCTGGATGCCCTTCCACATGTTCTGCGTATCACTGCTGTCCTGAAAGTGGCTGTGAATTCTCTGTATATATGCACGCTTTGCCTGTTTGATGGCCTGGGTCAGGTTGGTCCCTCACTGTTGTTAGGACCACCTTGTCATCTGCTCTGAAGGCAGTATCACTGATCCTCAGTAGCGCACACACCTTTTTCGGATAAAAAGCAGCTGTTCCCCTGAATCCAACGGTCAATAAGGAAAGGAGCATAGTTCTAAGGTGAAAGGCATGAGGTCCAGAAGGGATTTGATGAAACAAAATTTCACCGAGAGGGTGGTGGAATGGATTGTAGAGTGGGAAATCTAATACCTTTTTAAAGTATGTAAGTGAGCACTTGAAAAGTAACAATCGGGCTTTAAAGTGGGATTAATGTAGACAGGTCAGTGCAGACTTGATAGGTCCAAGGGCGTTTTCTATGCTGTGTGACTGAGTCGGATATAACTGTTCAGCCCCTTGATTGTCATCTAGTAAGATTCTTGATTAGATCTTGTACCTCAACTGCCTGTATGCCCCCATTTACCTTAAATTCCTTTGGTATCCAGAAATCTGTCAACCCCTGATTTCAATATACTAATCAACTCTCTGCAGTAGAGAATTCCAAATATTCTCACCCGTCTAAGTGAACATTTTGTTTTATCTCATTCTTGAATGATCTGCCCCTTCTTGAGACTTTACTATATCGCAAATGGATTTGATCATATTAACACAAGCTGGAGCAATTTCTAAACAATTTTCAATTATCTTTAAAGGAAAGGGGAATCTAAACTACTTTTCCCATACGTTTTTCTAGCTCAAGAAATAAAGTCAATAATGAATTGATTGCAAATGCAGATTGAGTGACACTTGTTTCTAGTCCCATAATTAACCATCCAGGTAGGCAATGTATTTATATATGCATCCAGCAATCATTTGGGTAGCCTAGCATTGTACAATAAGGGAAAGCAACAATTGCTGAAAATCTACAACAGGTCAGATGTGTTTAATGAGGGACTGGCACAGTAGTAACATCTGTATTTTTTTTTGTTGCAAATGTGTGTGTTTCCAGCATAGAAAAGGATTGTTGGCCGGTATATTTTTCATGGGAGGTTACAAGCTTCAGAGTGCTTACTGTGACAAATAGACTTTGTGTTGAGCCCAGAACTGACAGCAGTCTGACCATTTACCCTGAATTGTCGACAACCCAGGCAACTCTTAGGAAATTGGTTTGATGATATCCATTTAACTTCATGTCGATTATAAGCTTACAGCAGTTATAAACTCAGAAGTTCACATTTTTTCCCCAGTTTCTATCCCATCTATCACCTTAGTGCCATTCATTCCGAGCAGATATAGGAATAATTTGTATCTTATCCCATATATAGGGTAGCTGAGCCATAAGATATGGACATCCACTTAATCCAAACCCTTACTGCACCAAAACATCTCTAGATGTTTTATAAAAGCATAGTCAGACAAAAATTTCATAAAACTAAGGGAGAAAATATTAGAATGAGTGACATAGTCATAGAGGTAGACTTTCAAGAGGTTCTTAAAGGGAATGAGAGATGGTGAGGCACATTCCAGATTATAGGACCACAAAGATTGAAGTCATTGGTGAGAGGAAGCACATGAGGCTAATAATGAAGCAATGTAAGATATTTGGAGAAGTTGGCAGGTGTAACAGAGGCAGGGTAAGCTGAAGCCCTAAAAAAAATTATCATGTGTTAGGAAGGAAGCCTGATCTTGGCATTTTTTGGAACAGCTGATGTCAGTTGGGATGCAAAGAGGGTAACAATTTGGGACACTACCTTGAAACCACTGCAATACCTCTCCCTCGGCCATTTACCATACAAACTCGCTGTCGAAAATTGCTAGCCTTAAAACCAGTGAAGCTCCTCAAAGGGAGAGAGTTTGCCAATGAAAGCATTTTTTCTTATGAAAATTGCCAGCCACAAATGGATATTGCACTAAAGTAAATTACAGTCAGTAAGAAATTGCAGCTCTCTGAAGGTCAAAGTTATTCATTGAGAAACTAAACCATCCAGAACAGTTACTCTCAGACAGCAACCAGGGTGCCCACAACTGACTTTTGCATCAAGGATTAAGGAGAGGAAAAGTAATCCATGGCTTCCAATATTCAGGGACTCCTGGGTCTTGTGATGATGTGCACGAGATGAACTAGGATTTTAAAAAGCAATGCAAATCCATGGGAGAAGCATCTGGCATAGAAACAACGTAGGTGACATTTGAAGTGTTTGTCCACATGCTTTTTAAAGGTGTGAGGTTTCCTGCCTCTCTGACTCTCCCAGGCAGTGTGTTAAGTGGTGTGTAAATGAAATAAACTTCCACACCAACAACCTGGTGAACACTTTAAAAAAAATGTGCATGCTGCATCTGGGATCTCACCTTTCACCAAGTCCGAACTGGATCGGAAACTTATGCGTGGAAGGCAAAAGCTAGGTTTCTGGACTTTGAAACGAGAGTTTTAATGTTCATTCGACATTGAAAGACTTCCAGCCAAATTGTTAGTGACCACGTTGTAACATGGTCACTCAATGATAATGGATTGTTTTCGGTTCAAATGCAGAGCCTGAGCTCAGGCCCCAAGCTCAACATAAACGCAGGAATAATTTGTCCTACGTAGAGAGTTGTTGAGGGGATTAGAACAAAATAACTTGCCTTGATTAGCAACATGAAGTTTAACATCCAAACCCTTTCCCGTCATACCTGGAATTCTGTATTTGAATCCCTCTGATCAAATGTTTGACCCTGGCACAGACTGGAATAGCTTCCCTGCCTTTCTGCTATTGGGCAGTTTGGTGGGACTGCTCTCACCTAATTCTATCCTTAATTATCTAATCATAACCGGAGAATCATTAGCTTTGATTTCTCTTTCTGCAACATTACCTCAGGTGTCTCCCAAGGTTCCATTCCCTGGAGTCCTATTCTCATGTAGGTTCTATCCCTTGGTGACATTGTCTGAAAGCACAGTATTGTGTAACTAGCACTTCTCTTAACTCTTCCATTGTTGCTAAATTCTCACAACCAATACTGGGAGATGAACAACAATTTTCTCGAAATAAATATTGGTCAGATTAAGGCCATTGTTTTCAGTCCTGGCTCCAAATTCTGTTCCCTAGCTATCTTCTTCTTCCATCTTCCTGACAAAAGTCTGAGTTTAAGCCAGTCTATTTTTAACCTTGGTGTCACATTTGGCCCAAGGTTAAGTTTCCAACCTCAAATCCACGCCATCATTAAGATGGCTATTTTACCTCTGTAAAATTGCTTGAATTCTCCCTTCCTCAATTCATCTGAAAACACTCAGATCTCTGGTCTTGAATATTCCAAAGTAGTATTGGCAGATTTCCTCTATAAACCTGAATTCATCCAAAATCTTGTTACCTGTACCTTAAATCACTCAACTTTCAGTACTGTCTGACCTCCATTGCCCTCGCTGAAACAGCGTCTTGTATTTTAAAAAATGTAATCTTGTTTCAACACCTTCCATAGCCTCACCCGTTCCTATCGCTATTGTCTCTCCCAATCCCACAACTGTAACCCTATGAGCTATTCACATTACTCTAATTCTGACCTCCTGGGCGTCCCTAGTTTTTATTGCTCCACCACTGGGGGCCACAGGTGTCTCCCAAGGTTCCATTCCCTGGAGTCCTATTCTCATGTAGGTTCTGTCCCTTGGTGACATTGTCTGAAAGCACAGCATTGCGTAACTAGCACTTCTCTTAACTCTTCCATTGTTGCTAAATTCTCACAACCAATACTGGGAGATGAACAACAATTTTCTCAAAATAAATATTGGTCAGATAGTCCAGATTCTAGGCTATGGACTACCCTTACTTCAACTTTTTAGTTCTACCATGCATTTCTCTCTTAGACACTCCATAAAACTTACCTCTTTCACGATGTTTTTGGGGAACTGGCATAATGAAATCTTATTTGGCTCACTGTCATATATTTGATAATGCTCCCTTTAGATATCTGTTAAGTTAAATACAAGTTGTTGTTAACATCGCACCTTTTGTGGTTGTACAGCAGCCAATTAATTCCTTTTGAAGTGCAGTCACATCATAAAAAATGCATAACTAATATGCAGACTGCTTTCAAACGCAGCAGAGGACAAACCTGGTCATTTAAACTGTCTGGGCTGGGAGAGGAATGTCGCCCAAACACTGGCAATATTCAGCTCCTCCTTTACAAAACAGGATATTTTATGTCTGCCTAATGAAACAGTTGCTCCTCCAAAACAGCCTGGATTTATGTACTCAGCCTCAGGGATGGATCTTGAACACACAACGATCTGATTGAGCACACTATCAAACAGGCAAGAATTGTTTTGCATAACATTGAGAAAGGAAGTGAACTTTATAAAAAGATGTTTTGACACGAGCTTAACAATGTGACTCCAAGAATGAGCAGGAAACCTGTATGTTTTGAAGATTTCCACACCAGAGTCTTTCTTAACCACTTGCCTGCTTCATGCATGCAAAATTTGTACCCACATGTCTGTAGTTGCTGAATAACTGTGGGGAGCCATTTACATTGAAATCTGATGAGATAAAATGTCTGGTAGCATTGAAATACCGCAGTCTATATTAAATGTGGCTTGCACTCCTTACTGAAACACATCTCCACAAGTAAAACAACTTTGGGTATTGCAATGATCTTATCAAGTACATGTTGCAGTAAACAGGCCTCTTTTCCTTTACTCTTGTGTTAGATTTCCTGTTTTGATGGGATATTTTATTATGTTATGTTTAGTAATTGATTATTTCATGCACAAGTTGTCGACATGTGTAACGATTTTAAAGCCTTCTAGCCTCTGAATCTATAGTTGCGAATCAAAGCTGTACAATATCTGAACATCACCCATTTGTAATTTCTGTATATAAAACAAAATCTGAAAACTAGTAAAACATATTATTTGGTTTTCTATTTGCCTTTCCTTCTATGATATCCAGTCAGTACTTGAGGTCCTATTCTCGCTGGCATTACAAACTTCAGACACTGTCCCCTCCTTCCTATCTGCACCCACCCCACGTCCACTCCTGACAAAGGAGAGAATCTGGCTCCTCTGTCCTCACTGATTGCTGTCCCATCCCTTGTGTCTTTAATATTGTCAATTTCCTATACTCTTCTCCATGTTTGCAATTCCACATTTGCGTTCTTACAATTCTATTCCTGCAGCATCAAACAGCTCTGAAGTCACAAATTACATTTCTGTGACGGTACCTAGCACATATTATCACTGTTTGAGATCTATTGTATTTTATAAAATTGCAAATGACATTCCTCCTCCAACACATTTCCTGTTTTTCACTTCAAAAGGACACCCTAGGCTTGGTTGTGCTGTTATCTATTGGCTTGTTGAATCCTAGTTAATTTTAGTGTGAATTCATCACTTTTTTGTTAGCCATATTTTCCCCTTACAACTCTGTATGTTCTTTCTTGCTTGTACTTTATAATTTCCATGGACCAACCATTTGACCATGCATTCACTCATTGTCCAAGCATTCACACTTGGAAAAAGAGAACAGAATATAATCTACATCACCTCTAGATTTTTGAGGGCCACCCTATCCAATCAAAACTCTGCTTAAATTTCTCCATAACAATGGACCAGGACTCATGGAATCTGGCCATCAATAGACATTTCTCAGTTATCCACAAAATTCTGCACCCCAAAATTGAATGATCCAACCATAGATTGAGGGCCAGCTTTCTGCTAAACCTCCATCATTTTAGCTTATAAAATATGTGATTTCTTTATGACTGTAACTTCAGGTAATAGGTGGGCATTTTTCATGTTCTTTAGATTTAAAAATGGGCAAGTTCAATTGTATGAAATCGATTACTTCTAAATTAGATTAACAATATTGGGGCATATAACTCAGTTGACTAGATGTGTAGACTCTGATGTAGACTGTACTCATGATACGGGCTCAATCCCCATATTGAATATGACTGAGATTAAGCGATCAAGTATATTGTAGGCAAATTTGCTGATGATGGACAGACAGGAAAACAAGGCATGAGGAGAATACAAACAATCTGTAAAGGGATATACAGTAGATAGGTTAAGTGAGTGAGCAAAAAAAGTTAACAGAAGAAGTTTACTGTGAGAAAACATGAGGTTGGAGGAATAATAGAA
This sequence comes from Hemiscyllium ocellatum, assembly GCF_020745735.1. Classification (NCBI taxonomy): domain Eukaryota; kingdom Metazoa; phylum Chordata; class Chondrichthyes; order Orectolobiformes; family Hemiscylliidae; genus Hemiscyllium; species Hemiscyllium ocellatum. The sequence continues at coordinate 43,123,678 of NC_083426.1, forward strand.
AAGCAGGGTATTGTTTAACTAGACAGAAACAGCAGACTCTTGCTCTACAGAAGGACCTGGGTGTCCTTTTATATGAGCCACAAAGGCTGAGCATGCGGATACAGCAAGTAGTTGGGAAGGCAACTTGAAAGATGCAATTCATTGCACATGGATGGAGTATAAAAGTAGTCTTGCTACAGTTGTATAGACCATCAGTGAGACCGTATCCCGAGTACTGTGGACAGTTATGTTTCCTTTTTTCCACCTATCCACTCCACCCTCTCCTCCCTGACCTATCACCTTTATCCCCTCCCCCACTCACCCATTGTACTCTATGCTACTTTCTCCCCACCCCGGCCCTCCTCTAGCTTATCTCTCCATGCTTCCAGCTCACTGCCTTTATTCCTGATGAAGTGCTTTTGCCCGAAACGTCGATTTCGCTGCACTTTGGATGCTGCCTGAACTGCTGTGCTCTTCCAGCACCACTGATCCAGAACCTGGTTTCCAGCATCTGCAGTCATTGTTTGTACCTCTTAAGAAAGGATGGACTTGCATTGAAGTTAATTCAGTAGATTCACTGCCCAGTTGAAGGGATTGTTCTTATGAAGAAGGCATGGACAGGTTGGGCTTTATTGGAGTTCAGAAAAATGACAGGTCATCTTTTTGAAATGTATAATATTGTGAGGGGGTTCGACTGCATGGCTGTTGGGACAATCACGGGAATAACAGCACCTACAAGTTCCCCACAAGCTTCTGTGATCGAGACATTTGTTTATGCAACTCTTTTCCTTAGGGAGTAGTGACAGCTAATGTCATTGAATATATTTGAGCTGGAGTTGGGTATATGTTTGATCTACAAGGCAGTCAATGGTTATGAAGGTGTGGGGTACAGGCAGAAAGTGGAATGATGGCCACAATCAAACTGGCATGTTTGAACAGAACAGGCTCAATGGGCCAAATGACCTACTCCAGGACCTTTTTTTAAAAATGATCTGAGAAGAAATGTTTATAGTCTCTCATGAATTGGACAGGGTACTTAAGTGCGTTCAGAAAATGATAGAGGCAGACAGTTCTGAATTATTAGTCTGCTTACTGGCATAGTACACACTTGTCGTTAAATTTGCGAGTAAGTGTTACTGAACCGTGTAGTTCTCTGGCAAATGCTGCTTGGTTCTTGTTTCTGTCACAGATCCTGTTCCCATAAAGATGTCAGTGAACTCAACATCTCCCTTTGTTAACACGTCAGAACCTCTATCAGTGAAATATCAAAGTCTCAAAGTAATTGTAGTTTGCACTTGAGATATATCAGGTTACCTTTGTGACAGCAGTGCATACTGAACATATGATTCACCCACCAGCACCCTTCTCCACAGATATAGCAAGTACCTGGTGGGGGGGGGTTGAATTCAAGTTCACATCTATTGATCCAGATTAAATTCTGCCTCGATATTTGGGATAGATTTTGTATCACTCAAAGTCCCGGATTTGTGGGAGATTCTCACATTACACCTGAGTACAGCTGGTCAGAAAGTAAGCAGGAATAGGAATGGAAACATTAGCATGTGCGAAATCATTTATCGTGCCATTTAAACTGATGATTGGGGCATTGCAACAACCTCACACATCTGCAAAAATCTGCAAAGGCCGGAGATAGATTGCAGGTTGGACCTGTGTTCAATGGAGTTTAGAAGATGGTGAAGTGATCATGTTGAAACATCCAAGTTCCTGAAGAGTTTTGGTAGGATGAAAGAATGTTTCCCCTATCGGAGAGATGAGAACTATGGAACATAATTTAAAATAAACGAGTTCCCATACAGAGATGTCTGTGAAATTGTTGCCCTCAGAGAGCAGTGTAGCCAGAGTCATTGTATATTTTAAAGGCAGAGATCATCACATTTTTGACCACAAGGGTATTGGGATAGCAAGGAAAAAATTGAAGGCACAATTAGCCATGACCTTATAGATAGTAGAGCAGGCTGAAGTGCCATCTGCTCCTAACTTGTATGTCTGTATGTATATCTATGTATCTTCATAAGTCTGTTTGTATGTAGGTCTGAATATATGTTCATATGTATGTTTGTATGTGTGCTGCCTGATATAGTACATTTTTTTTATCTTTTTCAGAATCTGAATACCCTGTATTGTGCACAATTCTGGTTACCAGATGGATGTGGAGGTTTTGGAGAGACTACAGAAATAATTTACCAGGACGTTGCCTGGTTTGGACATTATTAGCTATGAGGAGAGATCAGACAAACATGGTTATTTTCATATGAACATTGAAGGCTGACCTGATAGACATTTACAAAATACTGAGAGACATGGATAGAATGGATTGTCGGAGTCTTTTCCCCAGGGTAAAAATGTCAATGACTGGGGGATATAGTTTTAAGGAAAAAGAGATATGAGATATGAGATGCAGGTTTTTTAGACAGAGGTAAATGCCTGGAATGTGCTGCCAGAGGTTGAGGTAGAAGAAGATACAAAAGTAAAGTTTAAGAGGAATCTTGAAGGTACATGAATATGCAGGAAATAGAGGGACACAGAATGTGTAGAGGCAAAAGTTTTTTAGTTTAAAATTGAATTTGCTCAGAAATGGGGGGGGGGTTTAACTTTCATGATCTGTTCTTGACAAGTACAGTGGGAAGGTAATATTGTCACATGTTTTAGAGCTCTCCTATATGTAATCCCAGTGAAATTTAAATTGGCTAGGATTTCGGAAGAGGAGATGACCCACATGACCAGTTACTGTCCTATGCAGATGGTGCAATGGAGTTTTGTCTCACAGTCAGTATGGCAATATTGCTTCAAGAGGCATCTCCTGATATCACTGCTATGATACAGTGGCCTTAGCATATAAAGGACCCATATTTCATCTTAATTCAGGTCACTTGAAGCATGACACTTGACACTCTACTGGAAGCATGTTCCTCTGTTGTAACTCGATGGCTTAATATTGGCCAGCCACCTATATGTATGAGGAAGATCACTTTGTCTGTAATTGTTCGCTGTAATAAATATTATCAGAAATAAAAGGTTGGGCATTCAAGATCACAGGCAAAGGGGGTATTATTGATTATATGCGAGATGGAGAGATCCAGAGAAGGTGTTTTTAACAGGATATGGATCCGCTCTGTTGAAAGCAAAACCAGAAAATAAACAGGCACAGTGGGGATGGGAGGTGGGGGTGGGGGGCTGCGGGGGAAAGAAACTCAAGGAGAGAGTTTATGGTCTGATGTTGATGAACTCAATGTTTAGAGTAACCTTTCTAGATTAAGTGTTGACTTTAATAATTCAGACTATGAACACTGTCCTCCACTTTCTTGTTCCTGCCTCCCACCCCCTGCTTCCCCACCCCTCCACCCTGACCACCCCGAGCAGTGTTTGGTTTTATTGGTTTTGCTTTCAGCAGAGTTGACATAGATTCTGTTATTGACACCCACTATTAACACCTCCTATGGGTTTATCTGTCCTCTATACAATCAATAACAAACCCACGGGTATATTTTTAAGGTCAGAGGAGAAAGTTTTAAAATGGACATGAGAGGCAATTTTTTTTTCACACGAGTGGCAAGTGTGGGGAATGAACTGCCAGAGGAAGTGGTGGGTGCAGGTACAGTTACAAATGTTTAAAAGACATTTGGATAAGTACATAAATAGGAAAGATTTGGATGGAGAAGGGCCAAAAGCAAGCAAGTGGGACTAATTTAGTTAGGGTCGTGGTTAGCATGGCCTAGTTGGACTGAAGGGTCTGTTTCCAAGCTGTACAATGCTGTGACTCTATGACTATAAGTTCAATGGGGTGTACAAATAATCATCTGTTGTGGAACCTGAGAGAGTGTCCTCACAATAGTGAGGTTTACATAACGGCAGTTTGTGAAAAGAGTCTGGCTAAACCCCCCACTCTCTCATCTCTCACATATAGAAACATAGAAAACAGCAGCAGGAGGAGGCTATTCGGCCCTTCGAGCCTGTTCCACCATTCATCATGATCATGGCTAATCGTCCAACTCAATAGCCTAATCCTGCTTTCTCCCCATAACCTTCGGTCCCATTCACCTCAAATGCTATATCTAGCAGTCTGTTAAATACGTTCGATGTTTTGGCATCAACTACTCTCTGTGGTCATGAACCTGTCTTGGGTTTGCAGTTTCTTGTGTTATCTGAACTATCTGGATTTCCTGTTTTCTAACATGGACTTGATACCAAAGATATTTACATTACAAAAGCAGCATGTTTGCCTGATCCATGATACTCATATTTGGGCAAAAGCATCTCTTAATTTTAAAGAGATATTAAAGATACTAAAACACACAACATCCCTGCCTTGCATTGCCTTTTTGAGTTTTGCCCCCTCAGCCAGAGATGCTAAGCTCACAGTACTGCCATTTTCCCGTGATATTTAGCACAGACACAAAGCTGGAAAGCTTGCCATGATCGTTAGCAAGCATCAGTCAAGTCAAAGGAGCCTTCATTCAGGGGGTCCTGGCCCAGTCAGTCAAGCCAGCCTCCAGCCTCCAGGGGCTTGGACACGATCAGTCAACTGCTCAGGGCAGTCAGAGGATGCTCTCCACGTAAGGACTGAGGAAACAAATACCGGGCAACTGTTTTGACTCTTTCTGCCCTATCATGGGCTGTTTTCCTCTTGGAGTGAGAGATATTACAGGAGATGACAATGAGTGGCACACTGTTATTTTCAGTGTTGTTTGGGGGGTGTCTTGAGCAAGTGAGTGGGCAGCATAGAGGGCATGCAGGGTTAGTGATGTTGGGGTATGAGTCATTGAGTGAGAGAAGATGCCATGGGTAAGAGTGAGAGTGTAGAGAATGCATCTTGTTGGGAGCTGGGTGCAGTAGCAAAGATAATGAGTGAGTGTGAGGTATTGGAGAGACAATGGTGGCACTTACACCTGTGGGCTGGAGAAGGACAGTGACCACCTTCTTCCATTGCTGTACATTACTCCAAAAGCTGAGACTACACTGAACCAGTTGGTAACCTTGGACCAGGCTGGTATGGTCTAGCGTTGGGGGTTCCTCTTCACAGGATCACAGGAACCCATCTCTACACTTCCAGATCTTGATCCACAGAGCTTGGCATCAAATCTTCCTTGTCCGCCATGTCCAGGGCAAATGTCAGCCACACACAGGGCACTAGCGTCAGGGATTGATTCTGCTACATCCAGGCAGCGACAACTTGTTCTGGAAAGAGCACATGGTATGATGGCAAGAATCAATTGGGAGGAGCTCTATAGGGCTCAGCAGTTCATGAGGGTGGGTTCAGTAAAATAACTCTGATCAAGATGGCAGTGGAGTAGGACACTCCCAACCAGAGCTCCTCCACTCCTTCTATTTATTTCCCATTTCCATCTCTTTTATCACCCCCATTTTTTTCCCCTATTTGGGATTTCCCCTGATACAGAGCAGGCTGGAGGCTTGCAGGACAGCCAATGGGATGGATGCCTTAGCGGAGCAGGGCCAGCCAGCAGGATAGAGGCTCACACGGAGCGGGGCCGGCCAATGGGATTGAGGTTCACATGGAGCGGGGATGGCCAGAGGGATTGAGGCTCACAGGGAGTGGGAGCAGTTGTTGGAGAGGGGATCGGTGGAAGCCTCCCGCACTGACCTACTACAGGCCTTTTAAAGAAAGACTGTAATGCTTATCTTTTTAAATTTATTTCTTATTTTTCTAATTTATACTATGAATATCTTTGTTTTCCTTTTTCTCCTTTATTTCTTTATTTTGTATCTAAGATTTGTACCTTAGTTGGTGCCATATGGGGCGCCATTGTAAACTTTGCACTGTAATCATGTACTCCTGTACTTGTGTACTCATTTACCCCTGCACCCCTATACTCCTGCTCCCTTGCACCACATACTCCTACACCCCTGTACACCTGCACTCCTGTACACCTGCACTCCTGCGTCCCTGTACTCCTGCACCCCTGTACAACTGCACCCCTGTACACCTGCACTCCTGCGTCCCTGTACTCCTGCGCCCCTGTACAACTGCACCCCTGTACAACTGCACCCCTGTACTCCTGCACTCCTGCGTCCCTGTACTCCTGCACCCCTGTACTCCTGCGTCCCTGCACTCCTGCGTCCCTGCACTCCTGCGCCCCTGTACAACTGCACCCCTGTACTCCTGCACTCCTGCGTCCCTGCACTCCTGCACCCCTGTACTCCTATGCCCCTGCACTCCTGTATACCTGCAGCCCATACACCTGCACCCCGCACACCTGCACCCCGCACACCTGCACCCCGTACTCCTGCGTCCCTGTATCCCTGTACACCTGCGCCTCTGCATCCCTGTACTCCTATGCCCCTGCACCCCTGTATACCTGCACCCTGTACACCTGCATCTCTGTATCCCTGTACTTCTGCGCCCTGCACTCTGCACTCCTGATCCCTTGTATTTCTGTACTCCTGCACCCCTGTACCCCTACATACCTGTTCCCCTGTACCCCTAAGCTACTGCGCCCCTGTACCCCTGTATCGCTGCACTCCTGTAACCCTGTACCCCTATGCTGCTGAGCTCCTGTACCCCTACACTCCTGCGCCCCTGTACTCCTGCACCCCTGCATTTCTGTACCCCTACGCTCCTGCGCCCTGCGATCCTGCACTCCTGTGCCCCTATACTTCTGCATCCCTGTACACCTGCACTCCTGCATTCCTGTACCCCTGCGCCCCTGCACTCCTGTACTCCACCCTTGTATCCCTACATTCCTGTGCCCCTGTACCACTGCACTCCTGTAACCCTGTATCCCTATGCTCCTGGGCCCCTGTACCCCTACGCTTCTGCGCCCTGCGATCCTGCACTCCTGTGCCCATGTACTTCTGCACCCCTGTATACCTGCACTCCTGCATTCCTGTACCCCTGCGCCCCTGCACACCTGTACTCCTGCACTCCTGTATCCCTACATTCCTGCGCCCCTGTACCGCTGCACTCCTGTAACCCTGTACCCCTATGCTCCTGGGCCCCTGCGCCCCATATTAGTGCGCTCCTGCGCCCCTGCACACCTGTACCACTACGCTCCTGCGCCCCTGTACTCCTGTACCCCTATGCCCCTGCACCTCTGCACTCCTGTACTCCTGCATTCCTGTACTCCAGCTCCCCCCTGCGTCCCTGCAATCCTGTATCCCTGCACTCCTGTACCCCTGCACCCCTGCACTCCTGTACCCATACACTCCTGCACACCTGTACCCCTACGCTCCTGCACACCTGTACTTCTGTACCCCTACGCTCCTGCACCCCTGCACTCCTGTACCCCTACACTCCTGCACCCCTGCACTCCTGTACCAATGTGCTCCTGCGCCCTCGCAGCTCTGCATTCCTGTGCCCTGTACCCCTGTACCCATGCATCCCGTACCTGTGTATTCCTGTACCCCTGTGCTCTTGTACCCCTGTGCCTCTGTATTCCTGCACCCCTGCACCCGTGTACCTGTGTACCCCTGTAACTTGTACTCCTGTACTTGAGTACACATGACAATGAAGGAAATTACATTCTATCCTGGTAACAACAAGAGATCTCATCAGGGCTCATGGTGAGAAACTCTCCAAAAAAAAACTGTCGCAAATGATAACTTAGCCAAAAAAAAGTTCAAGTCTTGGTTTTTGTTTCAGTTTAAACCTTCTATTGAGTTGTGAAGACATCAACAACCAGTCCTTTTTTTCAAGATATATTTGCCATTGACACCAGGAAGAGACATAACAGCAAATTTAAGAATTTCGCTACTTTTTGTTTACCTGATAGAATGTTGAGTTAAGATCGTTGAATTGTCAAATACCAGAGTCTGTTCAGACAGATCTCAGTTCCATTCACCCAACTTGCTCTTTGTTTCGGCTAATCATAATTTAGCTCACGTGTATCTGTAACTATATCTAGTCTTGTTTTGCATTTAGGGTTTAAACAAAAAAAGCTGCAAATACAGGAAATCTGAAACAAAAACAAATTGCTGGAAGAACTCAGCAAGTCTGGCAGCACCTGGAGAGAGAAAGCAGAGTTAAAGTTTCGGGTCTGAAGTAGGGTTACTCTGCTCAAAACATTAACTCAGCTTTCTCTCCACAGATGCTGCCAGACCTGCTGAGTTCTTCCGACAATTTCTGTTTGTGTTTTAATGTTGAGGGAGTGTAAGGTAGTTCACATTGTGATCAAAGTTATTGAGTGAGGATGTGGGTTAAGTACAGAAACCCATTTTCCCATGTCCAACTCTTCCCTTGGTTCTTCTTTCTAGGCCCAGAGGCCCAGATTCCCATTGCTGAAAAGGGCCAAACATACATTTAGTTTAATTTGCAGCCCAGCGTGGGAGACCCATGAGATTAGGCTCTTTATTAGCTCACATCATCACTGCTGACTGCAGGATAGCCTGCCATTGACAGCCCAGTCCCATACTGACTGCCCAGAACATAACTATTACTGTAATATCAGCCACATTGAACACTACCAAAAGTCATGAGCACAGCCCAGTCCATCACACAAACCAGCCTTCCATCCATTGACTCCATCCATACTTCCTGCTGCCTCAGGAAAGCAACCAACATCATCAAAGACTGCTCTCACCCCGGTTATACTCTCACCCACTCTCTTCCGTTAGGCAGAAGGTCTTAAAGTTTGTATACACTTACAAATAGATTCAAGAACAGTTTCTTCTCACTGTTATTAGATTTCTGAATGGACATCGACAACTTTAAATTGAATGTTAATCTCGCTCTTTATGTACCTTCTTTGCAGCCATAACATTGTATTGCTTACTCTATTACCGTAATGCACTTTGTGTGGTACGATCTGCTTGTACTGCACGCAAAGCAAAATGTTTCATTGTACCGCAGTACATGTGACAATAATAAATCAAATCAAATCATATTACCATACTGAGCACCTTTATAACTGGGATCAGAAGATGGAAGTGGCCTTCTTCCTTAAAACCGCAACTTCCCCTCCCATGCGGTTGAAGATTCCCTCCAGTGCAACTCATCAACATCCCATACCTCCACCCTCGAACTCCACCCCTCCAACCGCAACAAGGATAGAACCTCCCTGGTCCACACCTTCCACCCACCAACCTGTGTGTACATCGCATCATCATCCGCCATTTCTGATGCCTACAAATGGACCCCACCACCAAAGATATATTTCCCTCCCCACTCCTATCCGCTTTCCATAAAGACCGTTCCCCCCACGATTACCGCATCAGGACCACACCCCCTAACAACCCACTCTCTCCTCTCGGCATCTGCCCCTGTCCCCACAGGAATTGCAAAACCTGTGCCCACACCTCCTCTCTCTCCTCCATCCAAGGCCCCAAAGGAGCCTTCCACATCCATCAAAGTTTCACCTGCACTTCCACCATATTATTTATTGTATCCGGTGCTCCCGATGTGGTCTCCTCTACATTGCGGAAACAGGATGCCTACTTGCAGAACGCTTCAGAGAACATTTCCGCAACACCACATCAATCAACCCGACCGCCCCATGGCCAAACACTTCAACACCCCCTCCCACTCTGCCAAGGACATGCTGGTCCTGGGCCTTCTCCACCGCCGCTCCCTCACCATCCGACGCCTGGAGGAAGAACACCTCATTTTCAGCCTTGGGACCCTCCAACCCCAGGGCATCAACGTGGACTTCACCAGTTTCCTCATTTCCCCATCCCCCACCTTACCCCAGTACCAACCTTCCAGCTCAGCTCCATCCCCATGACCTGTCCAACCTGTCAATCTTCCTTCCCACCTATCTGCTCCACCCTCCTCTCCGACCTATCACCTTTACCTCCACCTCCATCCTCTCATTGCACTCTCATCTACCTTCTCCCCAGTGCCATCCTCTCCCATTCATCTCTCCACCCCTGAGGCACCCCTGAGTCTTTTGCCCGAAATGTTGATTTTTCTGCTCCTCAGATGCTGGTTGATTTGCTGTGCTTTGCCAGCACCACACACTTGACTCAGAAGATGCAAGACCCAGTTGAGTCTGCTCTGCCATTCAATGAGATAATCGCTGATCAACCATCGATTCACTTCCTTGCTTTACCCCCTTGATTCCCTTACCATTTAAAAATCTGCCTATCTTCACCCTGAATATACCTAACAACCCAACTTGGGCAGTTCTGAAGAAGTCATTCTGGACTTGAAACATTAACCAAGTTTCTATCTTCACGGATACTCCTAGACCTGCTGAGTTTCTCCAGCACGTTCTATGTTTGTTTCAGCCTTGACAGGCCTCTGTGGTAAAGAATTCTGCAGATCCACAGGGAAAGAAAAATCCCTCCTCATTCTGAGTTAAGTGGGTAACCTTCTGAGATTGTGCCCTCTGCTCCTGGACAATTCTCCAAAGTGGAAATAACCTCTCCCATATCTACCCTGTGAATCACCATCGAAGAATCTTATCGAGAATGCAGTCATTCCTCAGCTAAAACCTCGGAAATGTAAAGTTGACTGAGCTGGTAGTTGTATGCGAGGGAGGGGCAGAGGTTAAGTCACAGGCCTCATCACGTTAATTGCAAATCACAAGACAAGTTAAATAATCTCAGTGAAAGTGGCTATAGGGGACACTCCCATCAATCTCAGCGGGAGCCAAGCATAGGATCTCTTGTTCTAGATCACCACAGGACTTGAGCACCTATCATTCTGAATGATCATCCTGAAATCTTCAAAGCTTCAAGTTTAATTTCCCGACAGAAAAGATTTACAAGGATGTTGTTGGGACTGGAGGTTTTAAGCTATAGGCTGGATAGGCAGGGACGTCTTTTCCCTCGAGTGTCAGAGACTGAGGGGTGACCTTACAGACCTTGATAAAATCATGGGGGGCATGGATAGGGGTGAATCACCAAGGTCCTTTTCCTAGGGCGGGGGAGTCCAAAACTAGGGGGCCAAGGTTTAAGGTGAAAGGGGAAAGATTTACAAAGGATCTGAGGGGTAACTTTTTCACACATAGGGTAGTATATATACGGTATGAGCTACCAGAGGAAGTGGTGGAGGCTAGTACAATTACAACATTTAAAGGGTATCTAGATGGGTTTATGAACAGGAAGGGTTTAGAGGGATAGGGACCAAGTGCTGGCAAATGGAACAAGGTCGGATAGGGTTGCCTGGTCAGCAAAGGGTCTGTTTCGATGCTGTATAACTCTATGGCTCTATGACAACTGCTGGGAACAATCTGGGAAAACAATTAATAAATAAACTACCCTTTTTTTTCATTTACTTTGAACATTTTCATTCAATGATTACAAAGTATTGACAGTGGTAAGGGATGTTTGGCTGAGTACAAGGTCATGTGATAAAATCCCTGGGTCTTCCAACTAGAATTGGCAACTTAAATTGGAATACCAATTATGCCTTCGTACTAACATTCCTTTATTGCATCTCTTCATACTACACTCTGCAATTTTCTCAAGCTACTATTTCTTTTGAGCTCTCCATTCCAGATTCCATCTTCAATACTGAGCCCAATATCACAGTCATAGAGTCATAGAGATGTACAACATGGAAACAGACCCTTCGGTCAAACTCGTCCATGCTGACCAGATATCCCAACCCAATCTAGTCCCATCTGCCAGCACCCGATCCATATCCCTCCAAATCCTTCCTATTCATATACCCATCCAAATGATTCTTAAATGTTGCAATTGTACTAACCTCCACCACTTCCTCTGGCAGTTCATTCCATACATGTACCACCCTCTGCGTGAAAAAGTTGCCCCTTAGGTCTCTTATATCTTTCCACTCTCACCCTAAACCTGTGCCCTCTAGTTCTGGACTCTCCCACCCCAGCAAAAAGAATTTGTCTATTTATCTTATCCATGCCCTTCATGATTTTATAAACCTCTATAAGGTCACCCCTTAGCCTCCAAACTCCAGGGAAAACAGCCCCAGCCTATTCAACCTCTCCCTATAGCTCAAATCCTCCAACCCTGGCAACATCCTTGTAAATTTTTTCTGAACCCTTTCAAGTTTCACAACATCCTTCCAATAGGAAGGAGATGGGACTTGAATGCAATATTCCAAAAGTGGCCTAACCAATGTCCTGTGCAGCTGTAACATGACCTCCCAACTCCTGTACTCAATACTCTGACCAATAAAGGAAAGCATACCAAATACCTTCTTCACTATCCTATCTACCTGCGACTCCATTTTCAAGGAGCTATGAACTTGCACTCCAAGGTCTCTTTGTTCAGCAACAATCCCTTGGATCTTACCATTAAGTGTATAAGCCCTGGTAAGATTTGCTTTCCCAAAATGCAGCACCTCACATTTGTCTAGATTAAACTCCATCTGCTGCTTCTCAGCCCATTGGCCCATCTGATCAAGACCCTGTTGTAATCTGAGGTAACCTCCTTCGCTGTCCATTGCGCCTCCAATTTTGGTGTCATCTACAAACTTCCTAACTGTATCACTTATGCTCACATCCAAATCATTTATGTAAATGATGAAAAGTAGTGGACCCAGCACCAATTCATGTGGCACTCCACTGGTCAAAGGCCTCCAGTTTGAAAAACAACCCTCCACCACCACCCACTGTCTTCTACCTTTTGAGCCAGTTCTGTATCCAAATGGCAAATTCTCCCTGAATTCCATGAGATCTAACCTTGCTAACCAGTCTCCCATGGGAACCTTACTGACGTCCATATAGATCACATCTACTGCTCTGCCCTCATCAATCCTCTTTGTTATATCTTCAAAACATTCAATCAAGTTTATGAGACATGATTTCCCATGCACAAAGCCATGTTGACTATCCCTCATCAGCCCTTGTCTTTCCAAATACATGTACATCCTGTCCCTCAGGATTCCCTCCAACAACTTGCCCACCACCGACGTCAGGCTCACTGGTCTATAGTTCCCTGGCTTGTCCTTAGCACCCTTCTTAAACAGTGGCACCACGTTAGCCAACCTCCAGTCTTTCGGCTCCTCACCTGTGACTATCAATGATACAAATACCTCAGCAAAGGGCCCAGCAATCACTTTCCTAGCTTCCCACAGAGTGCTTAGATACACTTGATCAGGTCCTGGGGATTTATCCACTTTTATGCGTTTCAAGACATCCAGCACTTCTTCCTCTGTAATCTGGACATTTTTCAAGATGTCACCATCTATTTCCCAACATTCTATACCTTCCATGTTCTTTTCCACAGTAAACACTGATGCAAAATACTTGTTTAGTATCTTCCCCATCTCTTGCGGTTCCACACAAAAGCCGCCTGACCCACGTTTCTGTAATTGCTATATCTCAGTTCCATGTTCCTAACCATACCCTGCGTTCATCTGCCTTCCCTGTTAGGGCCTCTTGCATTGAAATAAATACAGTTTAATTTATCAGTCCTACCATGTTCTCAGCTTTCTCCCTGCCTGCCCTGACTGTTTGACTCACTTCTTTTCTCAACTGTACCAGTCTCTTTCCTCACTATCTCCCTGGGTCCCACCTACCCCCCCACCCCCCCACCCCACACCAACACCTTATTAGTTTAAATTGTCCTGAGCAGCTCTAGCAAATCTCCCTGCCAGTATATTAGTTCCCTTTCAATTCAGGTGCAATCCATCTTTCTTGCACAGGTCTCTTCTACCCCACAAGAGATTCCAATGATCCAAAAATATGCATCTTTCTCCCATACACCACTTCCTCAGCCACACATTCATAGGCTCTGTCCTCCTATTCCCACCCTCACTAGCACGTAGCACCGGGGGTAATCCAGATATTACTACTCTTGAGGGTCTCCTTTTTAAATTCCTGCCTAACTCTCTTACCTTTCCTGGAGTTAACCCATCTATGTGACTGTATCTACAACTTTTCTCCCTTCCTATAACTGCCATCCATCACATCCCCATGCTCTTGTAAATTCCTCATTGCATCTAACTTTCTCTCCAACCAATCCATTCAATCTGATAGGATTCGCAACCAATGGCATTTATTGCAGATATAATCCTCAGTAACACACATACTCTCCCTGAACTCCCACATCTGACAAGAAGAGCATATCACTCTATTAAAGGCCATTTTTGCTTCTTTCGATCTACAGACCCAGAAAATAGCACTGTCTTATTCCTCTACAAAACACTGCTCCAGACTAACTTATGGCTTATACTTTTAATTTTAATCAAGAGACATATCTCAAGAAAACATATAATCAAGAAAGATCCCACTCTACTCACTACTGCAGACTTACTGTAAGGTACACTTAAAAATATTCAATTATCTATTTCTGTTCTGTGACTCTCCCAAACAGGTTTCTCCAAGATCAGTTGTGAGTTTCACTGTTTGTTAACTTTCCCAGACGCACTCCGATGTCCAGCGATACATGAATTCAAACAGCAAAGGCAGTAACTATTCAGGTTTACTGCTGTGTCAGTTAGCAGTGTAGGTTTCTTTCTCTCTCTCTCTCTATCTCTCTCTCTCTCTCTCTTGCTCTGACTTGACCATGTGCTGTCTTTGTCTGTACCTCTCCCTTTTAAAAGTGCTGTTTTGACGATTTTTCTCTCTGAAGTTCCAAAACAATGCCAAGGCATATAAAACAATAATTGCTGCTCCTGGAATTTGAGGAAATCACCTCCAACACCTAAAATACCTCAAAAAGAAGCAGCCTGTTACAGCCAAAATTTTTTCCCGTCCTCCATCTTGGATTACCCAGAATCCTCAGTAGCTGAATGTAAAATCATAGAATCCCTACAGTGTGGAAGCAGGCCATTTGGCTTATTGAGTCCACACTGACCCTTTAAAGTATATCCCACCCAGACCAACCCCCTACCCTATCCCTGTAACCCTGCATTTCTCATGGCTAGTCCACCTAACCTATATATCCCTGGATGCTATGGGGCAATTTAGCATGGCCTATCCACCCAAACTGCATATCTTTGGACTGTGGGAGGAAAGGAGGAGAATGTGCAAACTCCACACAGGCAATTGTCCAAGGTTGGAATCCCTAGTGCTGTGAGGCTGCAGTGCTAGCCACGGTGCTGCCCATACATCAATACCTTTAGAGTGAAGGGGGACAGGGAAACATTTGAACAGTGGAAAAGTACCCAAGTTTATGTTAATGTCTTTATAGTGGGGGAGGTTGGGAGGGTGGAGACATTTGAAGGAATAACCTGACTCTGTTTCTTCCTGACATATTTAGCCCCCCAGTCACATTTCATGCCTGAGTGAATTTGAGATTAAAATGACTGGAGCAGGGATCAATCAGGCATGCCAAGGCTGCTCCAGCAGCTTCTCACTAGTAACCTGACCTTGGATACCTCTTACTTAGATTAATCTCATTTCTTTGGCCTAACCCCGGTATCTACATTATGCTTCGATAGTTTTGTATAACTGCTGCAAGGTAAGACCAGGAACTGTGAACTCACCCTTACAGGCTGTTTAGCAGCTTGTATCAAAAAGGCTGACGTTAGCACAGACTTACCTACAGTATCCACTTCAGAGAAAACAAACAAATTAAAGGAAAATGCAATCCAAATAATGTTTGCATTTTTTTTCAGAAAAGACGTAAAGGTCACAGAGACAGTCCTTAGGCAGTTCATTTCAATTGTACAAGGGACGATGAGCCTTTCATTTGAAAGAGAAACTCTGATAAGGGGGGGTGATTTATAATGACAGCGAAGAATTGCATTTGTCTGGTGTTAAAAAGAGGCAGAAGATAATTAAGATGCCAGTGCTTTGAGCTTTGATATTCTTTCTTCAAAGGGTCTGAACAACAAATAGCTCATTAACCCCCCCATGTCAACTGTTGCCAAACACTTCACATTCATTGAGTCGGATTCTCACCATCAAGCAGATCGCTTGAGTCAGGTCATTTGTTGTTTCACTATACCTGCCTCGGAGAAAAGTGCCCAATTTGGTGCAGTTCCCCTTCCCAGGGGCTGCTACAGGATAGAGTTGGGCCTACTGCATCTTGGTGGAGTAAGCGGGCTGCTGAGTGATAAGGTGGGCTAAGAGACAAAGTTACAAAGTCCACCTCAGCTCTCTGGGATTTTACAACCTCCTCACCATTGTCTCATGAATAATTGGTCTTTTATCCCTCACCTCACACACTCTTTCAAATCCCCACCCAATCTCCAAGCTTCATCCATGCTAGTTCAAGCAAAGCCGTGTTACTCACCCACCATAACAGCTCATGCTCTTCATGCCAGCCTATGACCCACCAATGTAGCATTGCCCTCTTACTCTCAATGCCAACCCATTCCCCAACCACTCCCAATGGCTCTACATACTCTCTGTGCAAACCCATTCCTTCACCCATTACCAAAGCTCTTTACAAAGCCATGTTGACTATCCCTAACCAGTCTTTGCCTTTCCAAGTACATGTACATCCTGTCCCTCAGGATTCCCTCCAACAACTTGCTCACCACAGACATCAAGCTCACTGGTCTATAATTCCCTGGCTTGTCCTTACCACCCTTCTTAAATAGTGGCACCACATTAGCCAACCTCCAGACTTCCAGCACCTCACCTGTGACTATCAATTATACAAATATCTCAGCAAGAGGCCCAGCAATCACTTCCCTAGCTTCCCACAGAGTGCTAGGTTACACCTGGGGATTTATCCACCTTTATGCGTTTCAAGACATCTAGCACTTCCTCCTCTGAAATATGGACATTTTTCAAGATGTCACCATCTATTTCCCTACATTCTGTATCTTTCATATCATTTTCCACAATAAATACTGATGCAAAATATTCATTTAGTATCTCCCCCATTTTCTGTGGCTCCACACAAAAGCCGCCTTGCTGATCTTTGAGGGGCCCTGTTCTCCCCCTAGTTACCCTTTTGTCCTTAATGTATTTGTAAAAACCCTTTGGATTCTCCTTAACTCTATTTGCCAAAGTTATCTCATGTCCCCTTTTTTGCCTGTATTTGGAAAGGCAAGGAATGTTTAGGGATAGTCAACATGGCTTTGTGTGTGGGAAATCATGTCTCGCAAACTTGATTGAGTTTTTGAAGAAGTAACAAAGAAGATGGATGAGGGCAGCGTGGTAGATGTGATCTATATGGGCTCCAGTAAGGCGTTCGACAAGGTTCCTCATGGGAGACTGGTTAGCAAGGTTAGATCTCATGGAATACAAGGAGAACTAGCCATTTGGATACAGAACTGGCTGAAAGAAGATAGAGGGTCATGGTGGAGGGTTGTTTTTCAGACTGGAGGCCTGTGACCAGTGGAGTGCCACAAGGATCGGTGCTGGGTCCACTACTTTTAATCATTTATATCAATGATTTGGACGTGAGCATAAGAGATATAGTTAGTAAGTTTGCAGATGACACCAAAATTGAAATGGGATGACCGGAAATGGGGCTGGGATTTCCCGATCTCAGTCCCATCTTCTACATTTGAAGATTTGTGGAATTCCCACAACCCCATGTATAGCTGGTTCTCACACTGTGCCTGGTTCAACTCAACTAAACAGGTAACACTTATTCTCTGGATCATTCCCAGAGCAATGCCTTGAACGATCAGCATTTAAAATTAAACCAAGCTTTCTCTCTGTCAACCACATTTCACTGTTATCCAGTTTGGCTATTCTTGATACTGTCACAAAGTTATAGAGATGTACAGCACATAAACAGACCCTTTGGTCCAACTCAGGTATTTGAATCTGACCTAGTCCCATTTTCCAGCACTTAACCCAAATCCCTCAAAATCCTTCCTTTTTATACACCCATCCAGATCCATTTAAATGTTGTAATTGTCCAAGCTTCCTCCACTTTCTCTGGCAGCTGGTTCCATACATACACCACTCTCTGTGTGAAAAGGTTATTCCACAGATCCCTTTTAAATCTTTCCCTTGTCACCTTAAATCTGTGCCGTCTAGTCTTAGACTCTCCCAACACAGGGAAAAAAAGACCTTGGGTATTTACCCTATCCATGCCCCTTATGATTTTATAAATTTCTAATGGGTCACCCCTCAGCCTTCGATGCTCCAGGGAAAATAACGCCAGCCTATTCCTGCATTTTGTGTTTTGATTTCAGATTTCCAACATTTAGGGAATTGCACTTTTATATGAGATGATTTATATACTACTCGCTAAAAATGCAGGAGAGGCTCAACAGGTCTGATGGCATCAGTGGAAAAAGAAACCAAGTTAAAGGTTGAAATCTGGTTTGACTGTTGTTAGGAACTGAATGCAGTGAGAAAACAGTGCTGTTGACAAAGGGGAGGAGGGGCAAGTGGAACAAATGGTGAGGGAGCCCAAAGCAAAAGGCAAAGGGAGTAACAGTGGCAATATAGGAAAGATTCAGATCCAGAAATGGTGTAAATAAAAGATGTGAAAAGGAGAAAATGAGTCCAAAGAGAGCAAGTGCATCAAATCACAAGGAAGACATGGCCGGCTGGGAGGAGTGTTTTGGGGATGGACTGGGTATAATCAAAATGGAGAAAGGGGGGACAGGTGTTTGGTGGCAGTATCCTTCTGGGTGATGGCCAACCACACCTTTCCTTTCCTCCTGTTCTCCATTTTGGTGCAGTGGTAATGACCACACCAGCAGGATCCAATCACCAAACACATCCTAGAGGGGCGGGGTACATCTTGCTGTATGGCACACCAAGACATCAGTTGAACCCTCACAGCACATGCTTTTCGCTAGGAGTCTTATTTGTTTTGATTTCAGATTTCCAACATCCAGGGTATTATGTTTTATTTGAGACGCATGTACATACTGCTTGCTAAGTGACCTGGCAGAAGCATGCAAATGACTCAAGGCCCAGAACCTCAAAGTGAGAGCCTGAAGGGGTGTGGGAATTGGTCAGAGAGCAGGCATACAACGCAGTGCCGACCTGTTGCCGTTGGAGGGCACAATGTACCATGCAGGGTCATTGTTCTGAGGACAGAGAGCAGTGATGGCCAGGAAAAGTTGTCATTGAGCTGCAGCAGTAGGACCTGCTCAGTTGTAGATATTGGGAACTGACACTGTCTGGTTTTCAAGAAGGTGAGGAGAATTGATGAGAATTATCATAGAAATAAAGCAAGTTGGGTTGATAACGAGAAGCAAATATATGAAAATAAGGTAGTGAATAGCGAGACCCCCAAGTTAATGGAATAAATTGGAAAACTCAAGATTCTGACTTTTTAAATGCTTGCAGTATGGTCCCGCCTTTTCGGTATTGCCTATGGGGAAGGGAGATTATCACCTGATTTCTAGGGTAGCACAATGGTTCAGTGGTTAGCCTTGCTGCCTCACAGCACCAGGGATCCGGGTTCGATTCCAGCCTCGGGCGAAGGTCTGTGTGGAGTTTGCACATTCTCCCCACGTCTGTGTGGGTTTCCTCCAGGTTCTCTTGATTTCTCCCACAATCCAAAGATGTGCAGGTTAGGTGAATTGGCAATGCTAAATTGCCCATAGTGTTCAGGGATGTAAAGATTAGGTGCATTAGTCAGGGGTAAATATGGGATAATAGGGTCGGGGAATGGTTCTGGGTGGGTTACTCTTCAGAGGGTCGGAATGGACTTGTTGGGCCAAATGGCATGTTTCCACGCTGTAGGGATTCATATGATTCTATATCAGTGTAAATGGGCACTAGTTGCCAACATGCAACTAACTGCTTCTTGTTCAGTACAGGAGTTAGACCAGGAAGTGACTTTCCTCAACCACGCCAGGTGCCAACCCTGAAAGAGGATCGTGTCAGCAAACCCATCACATAGTAGGCATAGCACATAGGACCTTGTTCACACCCCAGGACCTCCTGAACTGCTTTCCAGTAAAGGTAGTCCATTTGGAATGGCATTGAATTGTAATATACAGAATGCAGCAGGCTCCAACAAAGGCTATGATGGGAAAACAGGTCCTCGGTTCAATGTTTCATCTGAAAGGCACCATCTCTGCCAGCTCAGTGCTCCATCGGTAATTGTTCTGGAGTCAGCCTGGATGTGTTCCAGTCAGAGCCAGACCTGAACCCACAACCTTCTGACTCTGCTGTAATCACAGTTAATACTGAAAGATTTTATGTCCGTTTTCTCTGCAGGATGAAAGATTTTATGTCCTTTTTCTCTGCAGGATGAAAGAGTATCTCCGGGTTAATTTAGCACACGGAATTCTCCAGTAGCTAAAATATCCGCAGCATAGCTGAGGGCTAAGCTGGACAACTCACATTGACCTGTGGGAGCAGTGTTAGATTTTACTCCTGCAAAGCCACTGTCATGAATGAGCAGTGAGGAAGATCATTGAGATGGCAAAGACATCGTGGGTCAGTGAGCTGGCCGGCAGTGAGAACATTCCGATCTTCTGCTCCAAGTGAGCAGATAATTGACTCATTACAGGCTCCCAGCAATACCTCAGCATGGCCCCTTCCTTTCCACTTTTCAACTGAATACACACAGAGAAATCTCACAGTGTTCAAAGGATGAAGGACTGTCATTATGTAGAGAAAGCAGCCTCAGTAAAAGCTGTGAGGTTTACCACGAGTATGTTACAGAAGGCAACTTTCCTTTTAAAAACTCTTTGGTGCTTTTATTAAAGTCTCACCCCTCCCCTCACTGTGGAACAGAGGTCATTCCTTCTCACAACATTCTGGGTTCCAGTCTTTGTGGAGTCCAGTGAGTGAGACTGTTATTTTTAAACTAATTACTTTCACCACTGCACACATCTCAAATGTACATTTTGGTTTGAATTTTTTGGAACATTTTTGTGGTCGATTTATTAAAATACGGCAATAAAAAGCTGACTGAGGCAAGAAGAATATGTCCAGCCAGAGTAGGCAACCCCTGATTTCCCCCAATTGCAACGCAGGCATAGTAAAGGGCAGCTGTCACATCCTGTGCTGTCTAACTGAAGTGCAGTCTGATCTTTTGACCTTGTGTGAAAGTTCGTGGGGACATAGTCAGCTGACAGGTTTGGATCTTGTGTAGGAATGGAATATATCAATTCTCAGATTGAAAAGGATATTTTATTTCCCCTTTTCTCAATTGATGAATACTGCTCAATGTGGTAGGTACAAATCTCTCTTCTGCCACAACGTGCTATTTGGATTGTTAGATCAATGTTATTTTTGTGGTTCAAGCATTGGTGCCTGCTCAATTTTTGTGTGTTATTTTTGAGTACCAAGACTTAAATAGGAGTATTCAGGCAAATCTAAAGACTGCCAATTGTGGGCCCTTAAACTGATGCAGTGTAAACACTAATCAAATGAAGTCATGCACGCAGTTTACAGTTAAAAGAAAGGTCACTTAACTGCATGGCTTAGAGGTAAAGCTGATTATATGACTGAACAACAGAGATAATGGTGAACAACTCATTAACAGGAAAAGTAACCACATTACAGGTAGGCATGCTTTGAACATGCGTCTGTGGCTCACAAATTAACTTGTTCTTACTTTTTTGCCAATTTTTGCCAATATATTGTATATGCAGTACTCACCTTTAGATACCATATCCAAGTTTAGTCATTAACATCAATTTGACAACATTTAGACAGCATGTTTAAATACAGCTGAGTCTCAATCTTGTTATGAACGGATTAAAAACAAATAATACCTATCTATCTATTTAGCGTCTGTTTTAAAAACACATTAAACAACCCCAACAAAGATGGCAGCTATAATTACGTGACTGGATTTAGCAGTATCCTTCTAGAAGCTTCTCAAAACTCAATGTCAGCCAGATAATCAATGTACTCATGTATCTCCTGATGGAACTATTATGTTAAAACTGTTGTGGAAGTGATAGTATCCGTGAGAAAAAAAACCCCAAGCAACAGAAATGAAAGTTATCCCTATTCTATAAAAAGATGTGTTAATGACTTCCTATTCAGCCTCAGGGTTGGGCCACGGACAATTATTTATTTGTAGTGCAAGACTTTGTCATGATGGAAACTACTTCACACCTCCATCACCGCCACAACCTCCCCCTGCTTTCCCTGCATCCTCCCTTCCTGTCACCCTCGCCAAGGAAGCTTGGTCACATGATCAGTGCCATTTAACTAAGCAATTTTGAAATAGCTGTTGGTTCAGGGGTAATACAGCAGTTACTGGCAATATCAAAATCCCAAACTCCAAGCTACAAAAGGAAAATAAACCTCTGGACTGTAAAAAGCAGCCAATAATCTGAGACTGTGCTCTCTGTAAATAATCTTTTCATTCTTTTTCCAAATTTTAGCAATATTCCTCAAATCACCTTTGAAGAGAAATATAAAGAGAAGAAACTGTCCACGAGTTCTCAACTAGAGGCTGCCTAATCAACTGCCACCACAAAGGAATTACAGATGATAACTCCTGCTTTGGACTTTTGGACTCCATCTTAAAAGCAAATGCATTGATGAACTGATGGTATCCCTCATTTACTTTGTAAGTTGAATAATTTCTATATGCTTTGTCACTCGATCTCTCCCCGGTATATTTATGAACATCCTGTGTTACAAACTAACTCCCTGCATCTGAGATAAACATTCCAACAGTTTCGTTGTATTCCTTACAAAGTCAGCATTTCAAACGTAAGGACTCACTAGCCAATTGGGAGAAGAGCCTTGGCCGACATTTCCTGTCCATGACCAGGACCCTGTTCTATATACACACACCCCCCGAAAGCCACTGGATCAGCTACCTCAACCTCTAGGAATCAAATCTGGTGTCTTCCAAAATAATAATAAAAATAACAAACACAAAATCCTGGAAATACTCAGCAGGTATCGTAGCTGTCTGGCTCACTAAATATTTCCAAGGTTTTGTACATCTTTATTTCAGATATCCAAATACCTGTAGTATTTTGCTTTTGTCTGAAATCTTCCAAATTTGCAAACTCTGGTTTTCTCTTTGCATGAATTCAAGTCCACGGTACTGGGGTTAGTTGAAGAGCCCAAACCAAATGACAAAATGGAAATAAAATGCTGATTTTTTTTGATTTGGGGAAACAGATGTCAGAACGGTTGCAGTTCAGAATCCTGTCCTCAGGGAGAAACAGGCCCATCTTCAGAACTTGATCCAGACTACACCACACTCGCAATTCGGGCCATCTAAGTAATGCTGCTGGGTACCTTCTTGTGTTTGCAGGTCCAATGGGAGGCCTTCCTAATTAGACAGTGAAGTGTACGTATAGGATGCTTCAAGGTATATGTGTCTTAATTCTCAGCAAGTTTTAAAAATGAATTACTTAAAAAAGAGAAGAATTAACCTGATCATCGTTGGGGGATTGTTGATAGTGAGGCAGCTTGAGGGAGATGTCTCTCACCCAGCAGCCTTTGGCCTCATCTCCACTGGGGTAAGGTCAGACTGAAGGCCTGCCCCTGAGCTCTGGGCCACACCAACACCAATTGCTGCTGGCTCAAGGCAGGGAAGTTAAAGTATATACTCGAGTAATAGTCAATCTCATGTAACAGTTGACCTCTTATTTTTGGCCAAATAACCTTGAATTTTCCATTTATCTCATGTAAAAGTCAACCCTAGTTCTTCAGAGATGTAAGAACAATGTTTGTGGGTCAGGGTTCCAGCCATCACGTCCCACTCCCAACTTTTCAGTCTGCCGGTTGTTTCGATCCACTCCCGATCTTCCAGGCCGCTAGCTATTGGGTTCTGCTCCGGGTTTTCAGAATTAATGTAATTACTGGTTTAGAGACCAATTGGGCTTCTGCTAATGATATGGCATGAATGTCAACCCCTTAAAAAGAGTATCAATGTAATAGTCAACCCCATAAATTTAACCTTAAAAAGTAGTCAAAAACATTCGACCATTACTCAAGTATATATGGTACTTTCCATCACATCAGGAAATTAGACACTGACAAGTAGGACCCAGTCAGCTTCCTTAACTTAGGCAAAATTGAGGACTGCAGATGCTGGAAACCAGAGTTTAGATCAGAGTGGTGCTGGAAAAGCACAGCAGGTCAGGCAGCATCCGAGGAGCAGGAAAATCGACGTTTCGGGCAAAAGCCCTTCATCTGGAATGGAGGTAGGGAGCCTCCAGGATGGAGAGAAAAGTGGGGAGCTGGGGAGAAGGTAGCAAAGAGTACAGTAGGTGAATGGGGCTCGGGATGGAGGTGATAGGTCAGAGGGGAGGGTGGGGGAAGGTAGCAAAGAGTACAATAGGTGAATGGGGGTGGGGATAGAGGTGATATGTCAGAGAAGAAGTGGAGCAGATAGGTGGGAAGGGAGATTGGCAGGTAGGACAGGTCATGAGGACAGTTTCCTTACCTTGCCTTTCACACTGGGACATTCTGTCAGCACCAAAACAGCTGACACCAGGAACTGGGTTGTGAAACTGGAGTGCTAGTTAGTTCAGATCTGCTTCCATTCCCAACTTTGACAACGCCTGAAAATCCTGCCCACGGGAAAAACTGCATTTATTTCATGCCATACACAATTTGACAATATCCCTAAGTGTTTACAGTCAAGGAACACTTAACTATAGTGACTCATTCAGTGCTACTGGGGAAAGGCCACAAAAGTGCTGATGGTGCCCTTTAAATCTTTCTCCTCTCACCTTAAAAATATGTTCCCTAGCTTTGAACTAGGGAAAAGATCCTGGCTATTCACTTTATCCATGCCCCTCATAATTTTATATAAGGCCAGCCCTCAACCTGCTGTGCTCCAATGAAAATGGTCCCAGCTTATTCAGTCTATTTTTATAACTCAAACCCTCCCGCCTCAGCAACATCCTGCTAAATCTTTTCTACACCCTCTCTAATTGAATAATATCCTTCCTATAGAAGGGTGAACAGAACAGTACACATTAGTCTCAGTTTAACCCTTTAGGGTTTATAAGGTGGTCAGAAATACTAATATTTGAGTTTTGCAGCCTTCAGGATTATTTTTGGATAAACACCAGATCTGTGCAACTTTTTCACACAGCGGGTGGTTTGTATGTGGAATGAACTGTCAAAGGAAGTGGTGGATGCAGGTACAGTTACAATATTTAAAAGACATTTGGATAGGTACATGAATGGGAAAGGTTTAGAGGGATATGGGCCAAACACAGACAAACAGGACTAGATTAGTATGAGAAACTGGTCAGCATGGACAAGTTGAACCAAAGAGTCCGTTTCTGTGCTGTATGACTCTATGTTATCATTATAGGAAACTCAACAGTCAACTTTTTTGTTCAGTAAGGTCCTCCAAAGAGCTTAGAATATTAGCTTGACAGGCTGCTTTTGTGACGTTAATGGGGTGGGGGATAAGTTGATGGAGTGGATTTGGGCCTGTGGCAGAGGACTGGAGGATTGCAAATGTTATATCCCTGTTTTAACATGAAAGTGAGTCATACCTAGAGCTGTAGACCAGTTAGTATAACATCAGTACTGAGGAAACCATAACGCAATAGTTTGGAACAACATTAATTGGGAAAGGAAAAATACTGGCTAATAAATGAAAATGAGAAAGGATTTAACCTGCACCCTCCACCAATTCGCAATGTTTTTTCATAGAATAATCCTTACAATGTGGAAACAGGCCATTTGGTCCAACAAGTCCACACTGACCCTCTGAAGAGTAACCCACCCAGACCCATTTCCTTACCCTATTACTTTACATTTACCCCTGACTAATGTACCTACCTCCACACTCTTAACACTATGGGCAATTTAGCATGGCCAATTCACCTAACCTGAGCATCTTTGGATTGTGTGAGGAAATCCATGCAGAATGTGCAAACCCATGGGAGAATGTGCAAACTCCACACAGACAGTTGCCCGAGACTGGAATTGAACCTGGGTCCCTGGCGCTGTGAGACAGCAGTACTAACCACTGAGCCACTGTGCTGCCACGTTCTTAATGCCCTCCATAGTACACCAGGCCTCCACCACTTCTGTGACCTGCTTTAGCCAGTATGCTAACTTCATGTCCACTTATGCTAACTTATGAACATGCCATCCATTTCCATAACCTTCTAAACTCCCATGCCAACATCCAATCATAGAGGTTTGGAGCACAGAAAAAGGTATCCGAGCTCTTCAGGCTTGCACCAAGTCAAAAGCCAGCAGCTAATTATTCTAATCCCATTTTTCAGCACATTGTCCAAAATGCCATCTGATTCCCTGGCACCCCTTGCTCTTACACCATCCATGCGAACTCGCCCAATATCCACATGGGTAGATAATGAAGCTGAAATGTTCTAAAATTTGGGATGTATTTTGTAAGGGTCTGAGAAATGTGGGAAATGCTGAAACATGGGGCAGGATCAGACAAGATGGTGGCATTAATGCTGGTGGAGTGGATCTTCTTCCTCAATTGCTAGGCATTCTTCCATATGGCGGATACTCCACTGACCCAGGTGGCATCCTTAGACCAGGCTGGTATTTTCTAGTGTCATGGTCTCCCCTGCTGGTCCTGGGGTAAAGAGAAATCCCACATCTGCACCACCTGCTTCAGCAGATATCCAGGAGTGTGATGATTTCCTCAGTTTTCCATGTCAGGATCTATTCAGGGCAGCTCCGGTCCGACCGAGCTTGAAGAGCTGCACAATGAGCTTCTAAAATGGGATAGCAAGGGATGCCATTGAATTCTGGGATTAGATTACTTACAATGTGGAAACGGGCTCGTCGGACTAACAAGTCCACACCTACCCTTCAAAGAGCAATGTACCCAGACCCATTCCCCTATGTTTACCCCTTCACCTAACACTACGGGCAATTTAGTACGGCCAATTCACCCAACCTGCACATCTTTGGACTGTGGGAGGAAACCAGAGCACCCGGAGGAAACCCACGCAGACACAGGGAGAATGTGCAAACTCCACACAGACAGTTGCCCGAGGCTGGAATTGAACCCAGGTCTCTGGCGCTGTGAGGCAGCAGTGCTAACCACTGAGCCACCGTGCCGTTCCATGGCAAATGGCGAGTTGTTCAGGGAATGATCCTTGGTAAAACTGAAGTTCGTATCAAACGTGAGAGACTTCATAGGGTTGGGGTAAGCAGTTAATGAAGTGAGTTTGGTAAAGTATAGCAAGAAAATCTGGTAAACCTCATGGTGTGTGTAGCTATTGTAACAAAGTCAGCCAGGTGCATTTCATAGAATAAGAGTTCCCTGACCGGACTGGGTTAACAGGCCCAATCAGGGAGCCCTGGCTGACTGGGGCTGGCTCTGAGGGAGCTGGATCAGTGTCAAGAACTCTCCACTTGTATATAAAGGGTGATGTGGTGACAGGATACTGGCCTCTGTAGAGTTATTTCAGTGTGAATCCCACAAAATGGTGCACGTTGGATTTAGCCAAATCAAAGTAAGATGCAGCCCAATGTTTTAAACATTCATTACAGACTTCATTATGTTTTTAAGAATTCTCTAATACACAAAAGCCCATTCAATATAGTTAAATCCCCTCAAGTACATAATGCTTTATAAAAACCAATGTTTCTATTTGTAATCCCACATCGACTACTGCTAATCCATAAATAACTTATTTTAGCTGACAACTAAGTTAGGAATTAACAGCCTTCTGCTGTGATGATAGGTTGTGGAACACAATCAAGCGTTAATAATGCTGTTATGATAGTACTTGGAGTTATATCAACAAGAACAGGTCAGAATGCACGGGGATGATAGGTGCACTGCACTTTTGCAAACTAGGACACAGGCACCAGAGTTTTGGATACTGATGGAAAGCAGAACTAGAGAAATCAGCCTGGACTACATTAAAACCATCAGCAGATGTAACAAAGAATGGTGAGGGTTTTTGCAATAGGAGAACTGAGACAGGGTGGAAATGGATGACATTATGAAGATGAAAATAGGCGATCTTAGCGATGATCTTGATAAGTGGATGAAAGTACATCTCAGGGTAATGACAGTATGACATTATGAACCATCTGGCTCAACTTCAGACAGAGAGAAGGATAGAGTCGATGAATACAATGCTTTCAGTCTTCTTAATATTTCATTGGAATTATTGGTATTCCAAGTATTGGATTCAACTACTCAATCTTGTTTACATATTAAAATCTTGTATAAACTTGCCAGGAAATTTAAATTCAATTAAGATGTCTGTGAAATTACTTAATTGGGGTAAAAGCTCATCTGGTTTGCTAAAGTTCTTCAGTGAAGGAAATCTGACATGCTTACTCATCTGACCAAGACCTGACTCCAGCTCTACAGTAATAGCACTGATTCTACACTGCCCTCTGAAATTGCCTAGCAATCCAACCAAGTATATTAAACTAACTCACTTATTTCAAAACACCTTATTACAAATACTGCAACAGAAGGACTTATGCCCAAAACGTCGATTCTCCTGCTCCTTTGATGCTGCCTGACCTGCTGCGCTTTTCCAGCAACACATTTTTAAGCTCTCACAGACACAGGCAGGCAGTTTCATTTGTCCATTTTTAAGGGTGAATTCATGTAAATAATTTGATGTCATAACATTGTCATGGTCATTTCACAAGAATTTATGACTTTGGTAAAAGTTTGTAATTTCCACAAAACTTCCAGTGGAATAAAAACAGGGTCCGTTTAAACTCTGTTCCAATGGCCCTGCTGAGTTTGACTTTTCCACACATGAGTGTCACATCCCACCCCAATTGTACCTGCCCCTTCCCAACCACACCTCTACAAACGGTTTCTCTCGGACATGGAGTTGGGACGTGTGAATCTGGAGCCTGATCACCATTTTGGATGGACAGTGTAGTCTCCAGAACTTCAGGAAGTTCTTTGCAAATGCCTCTATTGGTAGATGTGATGCCTGTGTTTAGAATTGAGCTGTACAGACGAGGAAAGTCGCAGGTTCAATCTCTAATCATTGCTGAATCAGCTGATCAAATATCTGGTTTTATGACAATTGTTGTGATAACTTCTAGGTGGTGATGTCAATGAAAAACAACCAGATTTCCTGCACCTAATTTCTATCTGGTGGAGTCTTTGAAAGTTCCCAAACGTGTTTTGGTTGCAGAATGAATCGGGTTTAGGTCAGGAAGGACAAGCTCCTTTGGAAAAGGGTGGAAATTGGGTTTGAAAGGAGAAGCACCTTTTGTGGTTACACATTAAGCATGAGAACAAATTTTTATTTATAAGGCACCTTTATATGGAAGTTACCTCCATCACCTCACAGGAGCATTCTAAAATGGAGTCACGCAAGGGGATTTTGGGGTAGATGACCATTAGTTTGCTCAAACAGGTAGATTTGGAACAATGTTGTACAGAAAGAGAGAAGAGTAGAGACATGCAGAGAGGTTTACAGAGAGAAATTCCAGAGCTTAGACCTAGGCAGCTGAAGGCACAACCACCAATACCGGGTATTTAAACCTCAGATTGTTCAAGAGGCCAGGTTTGGCGGAGTGCTGATATTTGAGAGGTTTGAGGAGCTGCAGGGGATTACAGAAGTATGGGGTGGCAAAATGGGGAGGGCTTTGTAAACAAGGATGAGAAATTTAAAAATTGTGGCATTTCTTAACTGGACAATGTAGGTCAGAGCAAGCTTGGGGATGGGAAGTGCCCTGTGATTGTGAGCAATGATACAGCCAGCAGAGTTTTGACTGATCACAGAGGGCAACATTAGTGTAACCGCTCTGGAGCACATTAAAATAATCAAGTTTAAATATATCAAAGGGTTTCAGCAACAGAAGAGTGAGACACACCCAGTGGAACTGGGTGATGTGATGAAGGTAGGGATGGATGGTGGTGTTTGAGATGAATGTTTGGGATAAACTACAAATTGTCTGGTTCAACATTAGACAGGTGTCAGGGCGAAAGACAGGGCTGATGATGAGGGAGCACCATTTCAATCACAAACTAGAGACAATGGCCTAGATATTCTGATGATCAGTGAGTTGTTGGACCTGCAGAGACCGGAATTCCTCGTTGGGATCTTGCGGAAACCGCTCACACAGCTGATTCCATGACTGTTGCCTGACAGATAGAAAATCCTGATGGACAATTGGCCAACCTCTGGAATCCTCTAACAGAACTGATTATAAAGTAAGAAAATTCCATGGGATCTCCTCACTTAGTTACCCAGAAGCCAGTGGATTAGAAAATCTAGTTCAGCTCCTGGCTGACCATTTAGCTGACAGCCCAACCCACCACTGCCTCTACTCTGAACTACACTGTCCCCAAACCTTTACACTCTCCCGGACTACTGAAACTGCCCTCTGACTCGACTCTTCCCTGTCCAAATCCCATTCTCATCTAATGCCCATTAGAACCTGACGAGCCAAACACCATGAAAAATCCCCATTGCCTCTCTGCCACTATTGGCCTGATCACCCTGGACCCAATATCCCTTACCAGCCACCCTGACCGGACAACCCAACACACCAACAGATCCAACACCCCTTTCCTCTGGCCTGACCCAACCTCCACCTTCCCCTCTGCAGCCTTCCCCACCCTGTTCACCCAGCACTCAATTTCTCTCCAACCACCAGCTTGACATCACAGTCCAGCACACACTCTCCAAATTCAACTTCCAGGATTCCTGGTTTCTGCCCAGCTGACTCCATGCTTGATAATGTTGACACTTTCGGGAGCAGTGTTCGAGGTGTGGCATCAGAGTGGGGGGTTGTGGTGGAGAGGGATTTTTGTGGGGTCAGGGAGGGATGGGAACTCTGCTGCAGTTAATCAATGTCAGGATGAGGGAGTGGGTTGTTACTGTCATAGGGTTGGTGAGGGAGGGGTTGTCACTTTGGGAACTGGAGGTGAGGAAGAGATAATCACTATCGGAGGGTGGTAAGGGATGGTCACTATTGATGGGGGGAAATGAGAAAGAGGTGATCACTGTTGGGAAGAAGGTGTGAGATGGTCACTGTTGGGGTGAGGTGTAAGGCAGAGATGATCACTGTTGGTTGGTTGGGGGTGGAGGGGGTTTATAGTGAGGTTGATGGTCACACTGAACAAAGAAATAAACGCATGCAGTCTTTGGACATTTAAACTTCACAGATTACAGCACCTACTTCCATGAAAAAGGAAACACCTGTGATTATTTATCTTGCACAATGAGGGAATTGTTAGAGTTTGGATACAGTCATGTTTCTGAAGGAACTGGGAGTGGGATTGCTAGAAAGAACAGTGACCTCAGTCCTGATGTAATAATCTAAATGCTGCATAGCAATCTGACTGTAGTCACCGCTCCTGGGAATATCTGAGGGAATGCTTTCAGCTTTACAATGTTTAGTTGGACTTACAGGTGGGTTCAAGTATTGTTCACATTGTGAAGTCTTGTATTTTCATGTCCATGTGTGTGAGTGGAATTACTACCGTCTATGATACCAAAGTGGAAAGTCTGAAAGAGTATAGAAAGATGAACACAGAAATTTGATTTGTCTTTACTGAGTGGAACTATTTGTCCAAGCCCGGTCTATCTATGATTAACATGTACACTCGTGTTTAGTATCAATGTATAATAAAGTGTTATTTTCAAGTCTAAGCTTAAAGAGAGTTGTTGACTTTGCCTTCTCCTTGACCAGTCTGTCTTGAACTCAAACCACATGATAATAGAAGGTAGAGGCAGTGGGATTCACTATCATTTGGAGGAGGGACTTTGTCTGTCCAAGGCATCTTGACCTCACATTGACTTGAGTGGCAATCTCTCATGGTCTTCCAGAAGATCTAGTGTGGTGCTTTGAAGTGATAGGAGCCACGGGAAGGGCTAGTCTTCATCCTCCTGTGTAAAAAGGCAAGATATTTGAATTTATACTAGTAAAAATAGCCAGAAATATTAACCCTTCAGACCTCACCACCACCACCATCTTATGGCCTAGTAAGATCAGTTTGGCCATAATGGCTGCCAGATGACCAAGGAGAAAGACCGAGCTGTAGCCATCCGCCGTGGTGACTTTGTATTTTCCTCAACCAGTCTGTATCAAACCTAAACCCAGTGCGGCATTACACGTTACAGAAGAAGAATTTTCACAGGGAGTACCTGAACGGTGCACTTCAGAGGACTGGCAAAGCCCTGAAGCCAAATATCACAAACATATCATGTTGGGTTCATCTCTGTCTGGAGATAATGCAATCCCTTTTGTTGAATTGGAAGTATTTTAGTTTTAAGAAGATAAAGTTGTTGCCATACTTTTTGTTTCTTTTAGCCAGTGTTGTTAATTAACTTGCTGTGACACTGGCAGGAAGGACCCTCTATTATGTAGTCTTTATTATATTTTCAATTCAGGAAATAAGTTACTGATCTCCATGAACCAGAGAGGAAAAATAATCCTGCATATGTTAGAATACACACTCATGTCTACCCTTGTGCTGGCCCCCAGCTATATATTGTTACTGAACAAGGACACTGCCCTGGTCAGGATCCGCAAAAACAATTAGAACCAGAGTCTGGTTGGATCAAATTATTGCTCATGTCTGACCCTCCCCAATAAATACAGGAAAACTGAAAGTTTATTTTTAAATGTGCTGAGAATCTATAACGCAGGGCACCGTCAAACTAAAAAAAAGTCAAGGGAGGGGCTAGAACTGTGCTGTTCAAACAATTAAAAATCTCCACGAGCTGATATGCTATTGTTTAATGGTTTTATTTCTAAATGTCTCTGATAAAGTGTCCCTTCTTACAAGTATGTTAAAAGGAACAGGCACAGCACATTCATGGAAGGCGGAAGACTTGTTTACTGTTGAAACAAACCCAGTCTTCAACTCGCACTCTGCAGGTCACCAGTGGGTCATAAGCTAAGAAACAAAGGAAAGCATTGCATTTTTATAATACTTCTGATGTACACTAGCCATCTCAAAGCAGTTAGAGGCAATGGCTGCTGTTGCAAGGCAGAATCTGCAGCAGCAAATTTGCACAGCACGTTCCTACAAAGAACAGCGTGATAAAGATCAGAAAACCTTGTTTATTTTGCAATGAGGTCTGAGGGATAAATATTGGCTGGAAAACCAGGGATAACTCCCCTGTTTCTTTTCAAAATACCAGTACAATATCTTTCAAGTTGACCCAAAAAAGACAGACAGAGCACAGGAGCTGTTAACTGAACAGTGATGAACTTTGTCCTAATTTTATATTTTTTATTATGTCCGACTTCTGTCCTTGATGTTGGTGTAGTGGTAGGGGCGACATGTAAAACGTTTCACTGTATTTTTTATGTATAAGTACATTTGACAATAAATTTCTCTTCTACTTTAGATGGGGCTTGGTTTACTATCTCGCCTCAAGGTTGGACCTCTGACTGTGCAGCTTTCCAACAGCAGTGCACTTGATGTTCTCTATGCTAGACTGATTTAGAGGCAAGAGAGCTACCAATTGATCCACTGCTGATATACTGGAGGCTAAACAGCTGCACACACTGTAGCAAGCCCTCAAAAGTAAGGAAGACTTGTGCCTTGAAGACACTACACTAAGATGAGAAATGCAGCTAATCGTCTGGGGTTCAGGGAGAAAGAAATCAGTCAGCTCACAACAATTTATTGTGGTGAATGGATCACTGTACTGCTCTTCCCTTCCCCATAGCTCTCATAACTGTTCTGGAACCTCCAAACATCTCTGTTCCCCTCCCTCAGGATCTCTGCTTTCTGTACTGTCAGTGCAGTGGAGACAGCTCAGGGATCAGAATTTTGATTCGATTTATTATTGTCACATGTACCTAGGCACAGTAAAAAGCTTTGTTTTGCATGCAGTACGGGCAGATCATACCATACAAATTGCATAAGAGTAAGAGAACAGAGTGAGGAATGCAATGTTACAGCAATAGGTAATATGCCCAAAGAACGAGGTCAACATTAAATTTAAAATTTGTACAGTCTATTCAGTCTATTAACAACACTGAGGAAGAAGTTGTTCCTGAATCTGTTGGATTTTGCTTTTGTATCTTCTGTATGGTGGATGAGGTTGGAAGAGATTATAGTCAGGGTGGGAGGGATCTTTGATAATGTTGGCTGCCTTCATGTGGCAGTGGAAAGTGTAGACATTTAATTTGATTGAGGCAGGTTCGACCAAACCATTCAAGACGATTTTAGATTGCTATCTGAATGGAAAGAATGTACTGGGAAAAGGCAGGGGAATGGCACTATACCAAAAAGTTCATGTGCAGAGTTGATGCAAAAATCGTGAACTGAACAGCCTCTTACTGCAGGTTAACAATTCGGTGGTTGTGTAAAAGCTGTTGTGTCCTGAACTGGCTTAATCAACATGTAGCTGAAAATGTGTTGCTGGAAAAGCGCAGCAGGTCAGGCAGCATCCAAGGAACAGGAAATTCGACGTTTCGGGCATAAGCCCCTGATGAAGGGCTTTTGCCCAAAACATCAAATTTCCTGTTCCTTGGATGCTGCCTGACTTGCTGTGCTTTTCCAGTAACACATTTTCAGCTCTGATCTCCAGCATCTGCAGACCTCACTTTCTCCTATTCAACATGTAACTCATTCAGTGGTGCCATCTTCACTGAATCGCCCATTTCCCACAACCTGGGGGTTGCCATCGACCCGAAACAGAACTGGACTAGTCATACAAGTACTGTGACCACAAACACAGGTCAAAAGACTAAGAATTCTGAAGTGACTAACTCACTTTTGACTTTCCAAAGCCAGTCCACCATCTGAAAAGCAAAATGTCAGGAGTGTGATGACATACTCCACCCTTTCCTGGATGACTGCAGTTATAACAATACTGAAGAAGCTTGACACCATTCAGGATAAAGCAGCCCACTTGATTGGTGCCACATCCTCAAACACTGACCTACTCCACACGGATATTTAGTAGCAACATGTAACATCCAGAAGATGCACTGCAGAAATTCACCACGGCTTCTTAAACCTCACCTCTACTGTCCAGAAGCACAAATACAAGGAAAAACCACCATCTGAAAGTTCCCCTCTAAGCACTCACCATCCTGACTTGGAAGTATTCCTTCACTGTCAGTATGCGATAAACCTGGAACCCCTTTCCTAAAAGACATTGTGGGGAGATCTACATCTAATAGATTGCAGCGGTTCAAAAAGCTAATTCACCATGACTTTCTCAAGGTCAACTTGGGATAGGCAATAATTACCGGTCCAGCCAGTGACACCCATATCCCATGAATCAATAAATAAAATCTTTAGACCTACAGTAATGTGGTTAATTCTTTATTGCCCTCTGACACAACCTAACTCATCATTTCAAAAGTTAGGCTACACATGTTACCCTTGTCGGCAATACCCACATAACATTAAAGTATCAAGAAATAAACTTTGTTGTGAAAATAGGGACAGAGAGATTTAAATAGTCCAACTTAACATAACAATTCCAAAAGGAAATTGTATGGAAACTTGAAGGAAAAGAACTTGCATGATTACAGTGTTGAGCAGGGGCATGACACTGAGTGGGTTGCTCTGCGAGGAGCTGACATAGATTCATGGGCTGAATGGCTTACTTTGTGGAGATGAGATGACCTTTAAGGTCGGTACAATGCCCATTGACATTGGTAAACGTAGGCATGAATGTATGTTTAAAAACTCATTACTGTCGAGCTTACTGGAACAGACCTGTCAAAGATATCGAGACAACCTTGCAGAGGGAACTTTTCAGCTGTCATGCATTTCAAATTCCTTTAATTTTTTGAAAAAGATATTTGGATTGTTAAAAAAAATGATGGAATGAAATAGCAAACAGTCAGCTGACAGAACTGAAAGATTCCCTTCTTGGCTTACAGCTGCATGAGTGATTTCAGAAATATCCTTTATCACACTAAATTTCCTGCTATTCACTGTTTGATTGACAGATCCATGTGGTTATAAACTTAAACACGGGATGATAAATTCTCATTTTTTTTACCATAAGGGAACACTGCACTTGAATTAAATTTCTATTGATAAGAACACCAGCCACAGCTCCTGATCATTTGATAGCCTTTGTATTGTGAATGCAAACCATTACAAAGGAAATTTTTAACCCTGTCAATCACAACAATACATTTTGTCCTAATGCTTATAGGTGCATTTATTCTGATCTTACTGAGATGCTTTATTTTCCTTTCAGATGCTTAGAAGGTGCAGACTATGGAGGAACATCAAGCAGAGAGAGATGGGGAAGATCCCTTCGTTCGCAGTCACCAGCTCAGGTACTGTATGTCAATGACAGGATAGGTTTGAGTTGGCACCAAGAACCAATGTCCTCGACACAGAGCAGGTGACTGCACAGTATACCCAGCTGTTGGGCCAAGGGTGAGGATACAACACAAAACTCAGATGTGTACAGCCCACAGAAGAACATAAGCAAAATGGAATGCTTGTTATGTTGAGAAGCCAACCAGTAAACCTATAGATATTGTCAAGGAAGATGGAAGGGTCCAGCACCAGTCTGGCTCGGAACTTGGATCCCATCTTTTCTAGCCTGAAAATGATGACTAACTGCATTAACACATCGGATTTGACTCTACATTGGTTTGAATGCTGTATCAATGCAGCTTCTGGTAGCTGATGTCACAGCTTCTTAAACCCACAAGCAGCAGACACCCAATGTGTGAGTGTTGCAGTAGAAACTCAACCACCTAAGCTCAGTCTGATGCCCTCATGACCGTGGACTACCAGGACAAGAGAGACCCAACAAGCTGTTCTCCAACTACTAGGATTGTTGCAGCAGCACACCGGAGAGTGGACCTTGGCTCCATGGAGTATGATCTTTTGTCAAAATGACAGAATTGGACCCCCTCCTCTTTGCCATTATATAGTGTCCATTCTGTGTCTGTAACCACCTATGTTTGAGATTCTGTAGTTCACAATAGGGCCTTCACAGGCCAGAGCTGCTGGAGGTCACCCTGCAAGAGTGTGGGATTGAACGTTAGCCTCCTTCTACCAGTCAGACTGAGTAGCGGGGTCGGAATAGACTGATATCCAGAGGCAAGTGGAGAATAGTGAGTGAGTGAGTAAGTAAATATTTGTGATGTTTTATACCTTCCAAGGGTATTTCTTTCAATCTTAACAAATTTGTCATTAAAGGTGATCAGTAAAGATATTTCATTTCTCTTTGAGGGTTGTTGAATCCTGGTTTCTAATGGTATTCAAGTGTAAAACATTTTTGCCTTCTTCTCAGCTGGGTAGTTCCAGTATTCCAACTGTAGTTAACATTTTCTTTGATGCTGGAGTGTGACGTTGGCGTTTATCTGTCCACCTCTTTCTTTCAGGGATTAAGCTTTCGTTTGAACTTTTTTTTTATTATCGGGTTTTATATTTGTCTTCCCATTGTCCCCTTCCAGGCATGTCCTCATCTTAAAAGTAGATTTTTCTGGCTCTTTCTGCCAGCTGTGATGATGTCTTTAATGCTTGAGTCCTCCATGAATCTTTAACGTTAGATGTTTTTAATATCCATATGTGTCCTACCGAAGTAGTCATGGTTACACCTCCAAACCTAAATTTAAAACCAGATGATATTATGACAGGCTGGTTTTTACTGCATTCACATTGTATGCCAATGAGGGTTGCACCCTGGAATCATCAGCCATGAGTCACTAGGCAGCTGCTGTAAACCAGCTGAGTTTGTTGTAATTGCTCAAATATAGCTGACCGAATGGACTACACAGAATATCCTGAATATTGCCAGGGCACTGGGAGGGTATTGATCTGGATAAGTGACTGCCTGTGACACACACCAACCAGAAGTTAGGTGGAATCCCTCCTGGTTCCAGTAGAGGGCGGAGTTGACATTCAATGATTTGGAGATGCCGGTGTTGGACTGGGGTAGACAAAGTTACAAATCACACAACACCAGGTTATAGTCCAACAGGTTTAATTGGAAGCATCAACTTTTGGAGCGCCGCTCCTTTGATCACCTGATGAAGGAGCGTCGCTCTGAAAGCTAGTGCTTCCAAATAAACCTATTGGACTATAACCTGTCTTGTCTGATTTTTAACTTTGAATATTCAATAGCACCCGGCACCGCAGGGAAGTCAAGTGAAGTTGCAGGTTCACTCTCTCCTACAGCTCACTGGCAAAGAAGAATGAAATAGAGATAGTTTTCCGAGAAGAGAGTTTCAATGGCGATTCCTTTGGAATGATAGACAGCAAACTGAATTGTTGCAAATAGCTCCATTCGAGCTTGAAAGAGTTACTTCAACACTCAAAGCTTACAGTTTCCAACTGCTGATGCATGTCACTATCCTGAAACTGTACTGTAATTAGATAAACTAAAACAAAGAATGCAGATGCTGGAAACCTGAAACAAAGAAACAAACAGGACAGGCAGCATCTGTGGAGAGAAATCAGAGTTCAAGTTTCAAGTCCAGTGACCCTTCTTCAGAAAGAGGCTGACACCAGAAGTTCATTACCACAGTCAGTGACACTGCCATTGGCTGTGACACTCCTTCCCAGCTCTGCTTGATTGCAGTGTGACCTAAGCAAGTGGCTGACTTCATGGATGACATCCTTACTGCAGCACTGATATTCCACACACTGCTTCCGACTGAGCTTCAGAGAGGAGAATTAATACAGTAATACAGTAGGTCTCTCCTGCTGTGTTGATCTTCCAATCTCTTCTCTACTCCATGTGCCCTCCATTCATCCTCCAAATCATATTGTGCACCTGGAGGAAAGGATGACTAATGCATCTATGTCTGTCAGAAATGGAGTTGTGCAGGTGCTTGAAGCCAAATCTCCTTTAGCACCTCAAAATCTGCTTGTAGAATTTTTCAGCCACAAATAATTATAGAAAGCATTGAACACTTGCAGAGGCAAAGCTACAGTCCGGACACTACAATTGCACTTTTTTCTACTAAACCTACCTTTAGCTTTGTAAGGTTCAGAGAAGATTGATGTCCAATCTGGCTGCACTAGTTTAGGAAACCTGGTCCACATGCAGGAATGGGGCCAAAGGGTTTGATTTCGTGCCGTATGACTAGCGTTAAATCACAGCACACACCCTAAACCTACAGTATACAGCATGCTCAGTTGTTCACAGCATCCATTCCAGCACCATCATTGCTATGAAACGGCCACACACCTTGAAGACAATTTGAAGCCCTGAGAAAGCTACAGCTATGGCCATGTCCATGTATCTTTCAGAGAGAGTATCTCAAACCGCTGGCCACCACTAATCTGTTATGAGGCAGGATGTGATGTTTTGTCCCATGACTCTGCAGCAGTTCTTTAGGTTAGATGGTTGGCAGTCTCCCAGGTGACATTGACCCAGATATTGCAATGACCGGAGAGTTGTTGGAACAGCGCAAACTGGAGTTGGCCTCAGGACCAAGCAGAATTCCTGACAGAGGTGACTCCCCAATAATGGAATTTTTTGAAGGGCAATTTGTCTATACCTGGAACACTTTAAAAAGAGACCATTATAGTCAGATAATTCAAAAGATTCTGACTCACTTCAGCTTAATTGCTATCCAGGAAACGTTAAAGTACTAATAGTCTACCATAAATTCTGAATAACTACAGTAATTGCCAGAATCACCATTGAGTGCCACAGCTAATCCTCCCCTGACTCATTGCATAGCTCTCCCTTCTGCACTTACCCCTTTCTGTTCCCTCCCACAACAGCAGTAAGGTCTCTTAGTCCTCAATTTCCACCCTATCATCCTCCGTATCCAAATGATCGTTAGTCACCATTTTTGCCACCTCCAGTGGGAAGCCACCCTCACACATATTCTTCTCCCCACTCTTGTCAGCATTTCGTAGAGACCGTTACCTGGTCTACTTCTCCTCCACTCCCAATATCACCCCACGTTCCAACGGCACCTTCCCACTTGTAATATCTGGCCATTTACTTCCTCACTCCTCAATTTCCAAGACCCCAGTCACACCTTCCAGGTGAAGCAGCACTTTACCTGCTCTGGACTCAATCTAACCTACTGCACTTTGCTGCTCACAATGGGGTCTCCTCTACACTGGGGAAATGAAATGGACTGGGTGTCAGCTTTGTGGAACACCTACGTTCTTTCTGCAAAAGGCACCCTGAGCTTCAAGTTGCCTGCCACTTCAACACATCTGAAAATGTGTTGCTGGAAAAGCGCAGCAGGTCAGGCAGCATCCAAGGAACAGGAGATTCGATGTTTCGGGCATAAGCCCTTCTTCAGGAGAAGAAACATCGAATCTCCTGTTCCTTGGTTGCTGCCTGACCTGCTGCGCTTTTCCAGCAACACATTTTCAGCTCTGATCTCCAGCATCTGCAGACTTCACTTTCTCCTCGAAGACTTCAACACATCTCCCTGGCCAACATCCCTGTCTCGGGTTGCTACATTTTTACCTGCTCATTGTCTCCATTATCAGCTTTTTCTTTCCCCAGGCTTGCCAGTATCCATCCCTCTGTCTTCCTATTTCCACCTATCTGCTCACTTCTTCCCCAAACCCCCCACCCCGCTAACCAACAACCCCGACTTTCAGCATATGTACCAACCTTTCCTAGTTACTACCAGTTCTGAAAAAGAGTCACTGGACTCAAGACATTACCTCTGCTTTCTCCCCACAGATGCTGCCTGACCTGTGGAGTTTCTCCAGCAGTTTGATTCTGTTCCTGCCCTGACACTACCCTAATCTGAATTGACACTCCACTCCACCAGTCTGACCTCCCCCAGACACAGCATCCCCTCCTCCCTCACCAGTCCGCCACCCCTCCCCCAGAACTGATACTCTTTCCCCTCTATCCCCACTGACTTGATAGGCCTGGATCTGACAACCCTCTTAACCCACCCTCAGCACTCAATTACCAGGTACCCAGGCATCCTCCCCACCTGTCACCCCCCTCCTCATCCACCTGTCATATGAGCAACCTCACCCAATTGTCTCACTGCCCCTTACCTGGCACCATGACGTTACATTTACCTGACTTGCTTACCTTTTCCCTCGAAC
Source organism: Hemiscyllium ocellatum (assembly GCF_020745735.1). Taxonomy (NCBI): domain Eukaryota; kingdom Metazoa; phylum Chordata; class Chondrichthyes; order Orectolobiformes; family Hemiscylliidae; genus Hemiscyllium; species Hemiscyllium ocellatum. The sequence continues at coordinate 43,164,238 of NC_083426.1, forward strand.
TGTCTGAGTGTCTGGCTATGACACTGGACATTAAATCACAGAGTCCCACACATTGACTGCTGCAGAAGGGGGAATGGTTTCCACTAAGGCTTTACTCATCGCTGAATACATGGATTCCTGATGGGTTTGTAGCAGGAGGTCGCTGCCCAGGACTCTGTAGTGCATAATTTATCCAAAGGAAAATGGATCACTTTTTTATCCGACGAGGGGCAGAAAATAGGATTTTTGATCTGATCAGAAATCTGGAATATTTGTTTGTAAGTAGTCTTATGTGCGGATAACCGTGTTATTGTTTCACCAACCTTTGTCATATTTTTAGTATGTTACAACAAATTGAAGGATGCAACAATAGCATTTTAAAAAATGGTTTAAACTACCCTATTCCAAGTAACTAATTGTTTGTGAGGAAAACGCATAAAATTCAATATTTACACATGTACACATTGTAGGGATAAAGTTAAAAATCACACGACACCAGGTTATAGTCCAACAGGTTCATTTGGAAATACTAGCTTTGGGAGTAAAACTAGTGATTCCAAATAAAGCTGTTCGACTATAACCTAGTGTTGTGTGATTTTTAACTATATCCACCCCATTCCAACACCAGCTCCTTCACACCATGTTAAGGATAGTTATAATAATGGGCTATTTCCTTTCAAAGAAATCACAGTTGTGTTAAAAAAAAACAGTAAATTCATGGAAAGAAAGTTTTCTTTCTCAGTCAGCCTGCTTTATATCACTTGCAAATCTTTCATTATGTAATATCTCCCTCAGGCAATGAATAAACCTGATCCTTCTGCTGCTCTCTGGCATCAGGTGTCCAAAATACTTCTCTTCTTTTTTATTCGGTTCTCGAATTTCTAATCGTCCCCCGGCATCCACAGCCTTCTGGAGGGAGGGAGTTTATCCCAAACTTTATATAATTTCACTCATGTTTTAAATTTGAAGACTATCTCCTGTTAGCAGGTTTGGGGCTGGAGGGGATATTAAATTTCCCAGGTGGCCTAAACTACCTGCAATTTTACTTGGAGCAGACAAGGCCTAGAGTGGAAATTGATGGTGTAGCTGACAATGGAGGAAGTTAACTAAGATTCGAAAGATCACTTGGGCCAATGGGCTGAGGAGAGGCAGGTGAAATTTAATTTGAATAAATGTGAGGTGTTGTATTTTGGTAACACAACAAGGGCGGGACTTATACAAGACTGGTGGGTTTGAGTTATAAACAGGCTGGATAAATTGGGACTTTTTTCACTGGAGAGTAGAAGGTTGAGGGGTGACCTTACGTAGAGGTTTGTAAAATCATGAGGGGCATAGATAAAGTGAATAGCCAAGGTCTTTTCGCGAGGGTGGGGGAATTCAAAACTAGGCAGCATATTTTTAGTGTGAGAGAAAGATGTAAAAGGGACTTGAGGGGCAACATTTTCTACACAGAGCAGGGCACACACGTGGAATGAACTGCCAGAGGAAGTGATGGATGCAAGTACAATTACAACATTTAAAGCATTTAAACATTTGGATAGGTACAGGAATAGAAAAGGTTTACAGGGATATGGGCCAAATGCCAACAAATGGGGCTAGTTTAGTTTGGGATTATGGTCAGTATGGATGAATTGGGCTGAAGGGTCTGTTTCTGTGCTGTATGACTCTATCACACCATCTTCACTGCAGTTGGGGCCTTTAAGAGGCCAATGAACAACCTTTTTAAGGGCTCCTTCCTTCCTGACCTCAACCTTGAAGCTGGCAGGAGGAGTTTAATGGCAGGGGGTAAACCACAACCCTGTCCTGTGACTGGGGAGGAAGGGCTGGACGACCCACTTTGAACTGTCCCTTTTCCACATCGGGCACCCTTCCACAAGATCTGCTCCCCCAGAAATGCTCCTTTCCACCCTGACCTCTCATCAAGACCCCCAACTCCCATTCCAATTCCCTCCCCGATGTCTCCTTGGTACGTAACCGGTTCTGGGACTTGGAATCTGACCATTACTTGTGGTCCTAGTCCTAGCCACTACTGGGACTGCAGAGTCTGACCAGACAATCAGACCGGGTGACAGCTGAGCAGAGATTTCTAGCTGAGTGAGGTGCTACCTCAATATAAATAGCCGTGAGGTTTCCATGATACTCCCAGAAAATCTCACTCCTTGTTCTGGATTCCTTCAGGAGAGGAATCCTTAATATCCATATCAAATCCTTTTAATAATTTACAAATCATAGTTAGATCAGCCCTCAGTCTTCCACATTTAGGATTACAAGCCAACTTTATGCAAGCTGCCCTCATATTTGAGCACTCAAGCCTTTGGTTAGTGGATCTGTGCTGCAAACACTCTCAAAGGCCAGCCCATCTTTCTAGCCACGTGCTGCCCAAGAGACAGCTGTACTTTGTGGCACATACTGAGGCAGCAATTGTCAAGGATGTAGAGCAAATATAATGAGGCATAAACATTAGATACATTTATGTTCAAAAATCTACACAATGGAGCCACCCATCGCAATCTTTCACCTCCCAGGAAAGAAACTGCTCATTAAATCACTTTTTATCTTTTGCACACCCAAAAAAATTTTATCAATTTAAACTCAGCTACTGACACAATAAACATGTGCATCTCTTTCCTGTTACAATAACGGATGCTCAGAATTCCAACATGATCTATTCCTCGAGCTGTTATCAGAGAGATCAATGTTTTCTGTGCTGTGCATGATCTTGACAAAACTGACAACAGCAGTAACATGAAAACCATCTGTGGCCAGTCCGAGATTTTTTACACCGTAGCTGACTTTAAAGGAAATGGTTGATAATGTTAACTTTATATTGTACTGGCTAACTTGGCCAGGTTTCTCAAAGTTCTGCAAAGAGAGAGAGAGAGAGAGAGAGAGCACTTCTTGGAAACAGATGATCTAAACTCAAAGCACTTCTGAGGAGAATAATTATAGTCATTAAACCTTTTCCAACTGAACTCCAACTAGAATAATCTGAGGAGGCATTGGGGAAACATCCATCACATTTGTCTGGAAATAGATTGTGTTCCGTGTGTAAGCACTGACCTTTTGTTAAAGCCCCTGAGCTACTTATGATGTTGCTTGTTGCTTCATAAACAATGAACAAAGACCAAACACATTACCTTTTGTCATGTTCATGCCTTGTTAACAGCACCATCTTGAAGCATCAGCAGACCCCTAAGGTATTAACACATCTCTCTTCCAGATGTTCATTAATCCATTCTGTCCTCACCTCTAATGTCAAATTTCCAGCCATATTGTTAATTCTTGTTTCGCTTTATTTAGAGTTGAGGTTTGTTTCATAACCTTTTGATTTATAAGAACATAAAACCGTGACACCCAGTTGGCCCTTCCTTCTCCCTGACCCAACTGCAGCCGTTCAGCTTCTATAAGCTCATCTAGTCCTCTCTCTTTCTCCAGGAGTGCACTTTAATTACCCCATGAACCTATTAGTATTGTGACCTTCCCTGTTAATTTATTCCACAGGTCTACCATTCCATGATCATCAAGTTAAGCCATTGTGTGTGAGGCACTTTGTAATCTCTGAAGAATTAGCCATATAACAGCCAGCTGCTTCCCTTCTGCATTTTGATTAGAAATGCTTCCCCTCACACTCTTTCATATTTTCTCATCAGCAGCAATATTTCATTAGTGCTTCAACAAAATGCAGTGAATGGTGGTCAGTTAACTAAGACAAATTACATGTGTAAAAGCGTTCTTAGTCACTTGCAGATTCCAGGCTCAATTGAGAGGAAATTCAGCAAATCTTCCCCATTCTGACCACACTTCTGTGCAGGAATTTCCCCCTGGGCTTGAGGGCCCCACTATCACACTCACAGGTGTTTTCCATGCCCAGGCTGTGCTAAGAAGAGTCATTCTAATTGTCTACAAGTTGACCGTTTAAAAAAAAATTTGCTCATAAGATGTAGGCTTTGCAGACAAGACCAGTATTTATTGCCTATCCCTAACTGGCCAGTTAAGAGTCAACCACGTTGCTGGTGGGTCTGGAGTCACATGTAGGCCAAACTGAGTACGAGTGGCAGATTTTCTTCCTTTAGAGACATTGAGGAATAAGGTGGGTTTTTACATCAATTGACAGTGGTCACATCATCACCATTAGATGAGCTTTTAAATTCCAGATTGTTATTGGATTCATTTTCACCAAGTGTCATGGTGGGATGCAAAACCCCAACCCTGGGGTTCTGGATAACTACTCCAACAATAATATCATTACGCTAAAGGTGCACTGTCCAATGGAAAATGGGGTCAGAGCATCAATGCTGGAAGGTCACTAGGAGACTCCAGCCTGGAAACATCAGCAGGATTTCTTTCCAGATAAGTGAGTGAATGGTTGAGCATTTATTGTAATTTGTACTCTATCATCACCAACATGAACAACACAGTAAAATACAATGAAATGCTTCTATTGTCTTCTCAGTCTGGAATTATTTTGAATATTTTAAGAATAAGAATAATAAAAAGATATGGCTGAAAGAGAGTCCATCTTCATTCCACTGCCTCGGCCATGGTTTCTGAGACGGCTGACCATTAACACTTGTACTGCCACCCCTCCGGTGAGGGACAGGATGCTGGAGAAACACCGAGGTAGGTCTGGCAGCATCTGTGGGGACTGAAACAGAGTTAACATTTTAAATCCAATACGACAGCTTCAGAACCTGAAGAGAGGAGGAAATGAGACAAACTTCACACTGTTGGAAAAAAAGCAGCAAGGACAATTGGAACAAAAGTGAAGGTCAAGGAAAGGTGACGTAACAAGAGATCAAAGTTGTCGTGGGACAAAAGGCAAAGTAAGTGGTAATTGTTGTACAGAAATAACAAAGCATCAATCCCCAGTGGTGTTAATAGCAGAATAAAGCTCAGCTTTGACTGAAAGTAAAAGCATGGATATAAGATACAAACACTGGGGAAATACATATTAAAATAGAGTTTGTGAGGAATAGAATCATAGAATCCTTACAGTGTGAAAGCAGGCCATGTAGCCCATGGAGGCGAAAGTGAGAACTGCAGATGCTGGAAATCAGAGTCGAGAGTGTGGTGCTGAAAAAGCACAGCAGGTCAGACAGCATCCGAGGAGCAGGAGAGTCGATGTTTCAGGTGAAAGCCCTTCATCAGGAATTGAGTTCACACTGAACCTCCAAAGAGCATCTCAAGCAGACCCATTGCTGAGGCAGCAGTGCTAACCACTGAGCCACCATGCCACTCTTCAATGGTTCAACTCCGGGTTGAGAACACTGCAAAGCAATCATCAATAAACGAGATGCAGTTCTTCCAGGTTGTGTTGGACTTCACTGGAACACTTCAGAAGGCCAGGGACAGAACTATTTGAATGACAGCAAGATGGTGTATTGACAATAGCAAATGACTGGAATTTGAAGCTACATTTGTGGACTGACCTGAAGTTTCCACAAAATGGTTTATGTTTGGTCTCCCAGGGATTGGAGAATTCAATGAGCCAGTAGTCTATCTCCAGAAATTGCAGGGGAAACAGCCATGAGGGGAAGCTGAGATGTTGGTGATGATAAGGGAGTAGACCCGGATGTCATGAAGGGAACAGTCCTCCCCTCATGAGAGGGGAGGGGTAACCTGTTTGATGGTGGCATCATGCTGTAGACAATGGAAATGTCAGAGAATAATCTTTTGAATACAGAGGCTGGTGGCTGGAAAGTGACTTGTTCTTGGAGAGAAGGAAAGGGAGGAGGGCAAATGTACATGAAGTAGGTTGGACAAACTTGATGGTCCTAGCTCTTACACTGGTCAGGGCAATACTCAGTTCAGAGAAAGGAAGACATGTTGGAAGGTAACATAATTGGAACAGATGTGATGGAGATGAAGACATTAGGAAAAAGGAATATTACAAGACATTGAAGTGTGGTTGAGGGAGCTGTCAGGGTCAATGAATTGGTAATGAATATTAGCAGATAAACTATCTCTGGAAATACAGACAAAGAAGTCAAGAAACGGAAGGGAAGAATCAGAGACAGACTGGTGAAGGTGAGGGAATGATGGTAATTGGAGGCAAAATTGATTAATATTTCCATTTCTGGGCAAGAACAGGAGGTAGATTGATGTCTGTATTGGTGCTATCAGCAAGTGATTTTAAGAAGGACGGCCCAAGTACGACTGGAGCAAGGAATTTCCGTAAACCCCACAAGAAGACAGGCATAACTAAGGTTCATGTGGATACCTAAAGCCACACCATTTATTTGGAGGAAGTGAGATAAGTGAAAGGACAAATGAAGAATGAACCCTGTCAGGCAGAGGAGGCCCAGTTGTGGATGGGATCCTTATGTCTCCATTTAAATAAGCAGAGAGCCCTCAAAACCTTTCGAGTTGGGATTGGAGAGGTAGATTAGATTAGATTAGACTTACAGTGTGGAAACAGGCCCTTCGGCCCAACAAGTCCACACTGACCCGCCGAAGCGAAACCCACCCATACCCTTACATTACCCCTTACCTAACACTACGGGCAATTTAGCATGGCCAATTCACCTGACCCGCACATCTTTGGACTGTGGGAGGAAACCGGAGCACCCGGAGGAAACCCACGCAGACACGGGGAGAACGTGCAAACTCCACACAGTCAGTCGCCTGAGTCGGGAATTGAACCCGGGTCTTCAGGCGCTGTGAGGCAGCAGTGCTAACCACTGTGCCACCGTGCCGCCCATCAATGGATGAACATCCATTGTGAGGTTGAGGCAGTTAGCACCAGGAAATGGAAATTGTTCAAATGGTATACGGCATCAGATGAATCATGAATGTAAGTGCCAAGAGACCGGACAAGGGGAGAAAGAAATAGAGCCAAGCCAGAAAGAAGTAAGTTCAGTGAGGCAGGAAACGACTGGAATGGTGGGTCTGCCAGGGTGGTCCACTTTTGTGGATTTTGGGAAGAAGGTAAAAACAGACTGTTTTTCCTGCCCAAATCCCACACAATGTCAGCATCAGCCTTGTCAACAGGTTTGATAACAAACTTAGAGTTAGACCTGAGAGAACAGAGTGCAGCAAGTTCAAAGGGCAACAGGTTACAGTAGGTGAGGGGAGAGAGAAATGAAGGTAACTGCTATCATGTCGACAGTTCTCGATGAAGAGATCAAGCATGGGTAGGAGGCTAGAGGAAGGGGTTCAGGTTGAGGAACCAGGGTGAAATGTCCATGGAGAGGGGACACGACTTCTGCCCAAATAAATCAGCACAGATGTGAAGACAATGGAAGAGAAGTTCAATGTTGTGCCTCAGCTAAAATTAATTGATGTGGGGGCATAAGAGGATAAAACAAAGTCCTTTTCTTAGCACAAATCATGAAGCAACAGAGAATGTAAGGTCAGAGGCTATGATGACTATGTGACGTAAGATGGAATTGCAAAATGAATGGGACGAGACTGAAGGTGAAGGAAGGAAAGATCTGGAAGGGTTTTGTTACCTCTAGGTTGCCGGAGCTTGAATCTCAATGGAAAGATCAATAGCAAGTAAGAAGCCCTCCTGATGAAGGGCTTATGCCCGAAATGTTGAATTGCCTGTTCCTTGGATGCTGCCTGACCTGCTGCGCTTTAACCAGCAACACATTTTCAGCAAGTAAGAAGCCAAAGGCTAATGCGGTCAATGAGGGTTGAAAGAGTTAATGTCTGAGAGTGTGAATAACACCCCCCACTGTGATAATGTGAGAGAGAGATTTTAGAATGGAATCAGTTTTACATTTGTAAAGGAGGATCTTTATCAAATGGGCCAATGGTCCAAGGAGTGGCAAATCAAGTTTAGTTTAGATACTTTAGGCCACTTTTGGGATACTGTGTTCAATTCTGGTCTCCTTGCTATAGAAAGAATGTTGTGAAACTTGAAAGGGGTCAGAAAAGATTTACAAGGATGTTGCCATGGTTGGAGGCTTTGAGGTATAAATAAAGGCTGCATAGGCTGGGGCTGTTTTCCCTGGAGCATCGGAGGTTGAGGGGTAACCTTATATAGGTTTATAAAATCATGAGGGGCATGGATAGAGTAAATAGATAAAATCTTTCCCCTACATCGAGGGAGTCCAGAACTGGAGGGCAATGGTTTAGGGTGAGAGGGGAAAGATTTAAAAGAAACCTAAGAGGCAACTTTTTCATTCAAAGGGTGGTGTGTGTATGGAATGAGGTGCCAGAGGAAGTGGTGGAGACTGGTACAATTACAACATTTAAAAGGCATCTGGATGGGTGTACGAAAAGAAAGGGTTTAGAGGGATGTGGGTCAAATGCTAGCAAATGACACTAGATTAGGTGAGGAAATCTGGTCGGCATGGACGAGTTGGATGGAAGGGTCTGTTTCCGTGCTGTACATCTCTATGACTCTAAAGCTATATATAGTTTCTTAAGATGTTCTAAACTGCTTATTGCAAAATCTAATCAAAGACCTGGTAGCTAGCTAGATTAACTAAACATTCAATGTGGTGAGCAATGGTGGTTGCTGCCATAGAACATGGTGCCAGCTGTGAAGGATGCAAAAAACTTCGAAAAGCAAATTTAAGGATTAAATGAAAAGCATGTTGGACCCACAAAAAAAAATGTGGTGCTAAAACTACTGATTTGGGAAGAGACTGGGATGAGGGAATGGAGATACTTTTAAATTAATGTATTTTCAATGGTGTTGCATGGATTAAAAAATACATATCTAGCCTAACAGAGAGAAAGAATCACAACTGAAGTCAGCAAGAGGCTAAGCAGCATGGGAAATCTTTCAATACTAGTGTACTGAACACAACAAGTAAATTATTGAGAAAGCGTAGTAAAGACACAAATCCTACGTTTATGCTATCAGTGAGGTAGGTACTGAACGAAAATGAGGATGTCACAGATGGGAAAATGAAAAGTGTGCACCAATGTGTTGGAGCCCTTAATATGAGAGTGAAGGAAAGAGCCACAGGGTGAGATGTTCCAACTTATAACCTAGATGTAAGACTGACTTTGCAGATTTGCTAGCAGGCATACAACTCACATTCTATTTCCAGTGACGGCTGAAAAGCCATATTGAGAATGCGGCCTAGAGTTAGGCTAAAGCAGTTAAGAGTAAGCACCTAAATATTAACAGTACACCACTTTACCTGACAGCTCACAATGCTGTGCCTGGTTGAAAAATGTTAGGGTTGATCGAGAAAGGAATGTTGGTCAAAGCACTCGTGTTGTGAGCTTGCCCTTTACAAATCGTAAAAATGAAATGAAATGGCTTTTATCGTAACTTTTTTATCAGAGGTGATATTTATTAGGGATGGTTGGCCTGCTATTGATTTATTGCCTGCACGTTTGGAGTGAGTCTCAACAGCAATTTGGAAATGACAAATGTTTTTCTTGTCCCAGGTGTGTGTGAGTGGAAATGCATCCGACCAAAAAACTACGTCATTCTTTGCTTCACTCAGAAAACAATCCTGGTTCAGACAGATGTAATCCTTAGCAGTTCTGTTCATTATAAAGCTAAGCTTCAAAATGTTCAGTAAGACATCCACTCCACCCCTATCCTACCCTTATTCTCACTGAGGTTTCAGATAACTTGTTCGACAGCTTAGATTTTCAAACTGTTGATGCATGCTTGAAAGTGTTTGTACTATAATTAGGTCAAATAAAACAAAGAAATGCAGAGGCTGGTAATATGAAACAAGAACTAAAATTGCTGGAGAAACTCAACAAGTCTGGCAGTATGGGCAGAGAGAAATTGGAGTCAATGTTTTATGGGCAGCACGGTGGATCAGTTAGCACTGCTGTCTCACAGCGCCAGGGACCCAGGTTCGATTCTCAGCCTTGGGTGATTGTGTGGAGTTTGCACATTCTCCACGTGTCTGCGTGGGTTTCCTCCGGGTGCTCTGGTTTCGTCCCACAATCCAAAGATGTGCAGGTTAGTTAGATTGGCCATGCTAAATTGCCCATAGTGTTGGGTACATTAGTCAGAGGGAAATGGCTCTGGGTGGGTTACTCTTCAAGGGGTCAGTGTAGACTTGTTGGGCTGAAGGGTCTGTTTCCACACTATAGAGAATCTAATCTAATCTAATGTCATCAAAGTGATATTTTTTCAGAATTAGCAGTACCTAGAAGATAGTATGTACACTGAAGACAGAGTGTGGGGGGAGGGAGGGGGAGGAGTGAGCAATTAGGTAGCAATGGAGCCCATATAGAGAGAATGACAGGCAAAGAAACAAAGGGATGGATGATAAGGAGCAAGAAACATAGGTTGGCTGTGCTGAAAGCATCCCATCTAATGAAAAGGCCTCGGATGTGAGGGTTACTAAAGGACACGAAAGAAGGTGCTCAGGCCCCAAAATGACTAAACTTGATTTTGAGTCCTGAAGGCTTCCTGGTCTCCAAGTGGAAAATGAGATGGTGTTCTTCCAGCTTGCAATGAGCATTGCTGCAGCATTGTAGAAAGCCTAAGACAGAAATATTGTCTTCAGCATATATACCAACCTTTTCCTAGCAGCTACTAGTTCTAAAGAAGGGTCACTGGACTTGAAACATTAACTCTGCTTCTCTCTCGACAGATGCTGCCAGACCTGATGAGTTTCCTGAGCTGTGTTTGTTTTTGTATACTGTAATTAGACTGGGACTGATCAGAGGCTTCTCTTCCTTTCCAGCCTCTTGAACTCCAACCTCAGCCTGAGCTAGAATCCCATTCCCCTATCCCCAAACACTCTGCTTACTCACAATCCCTGTCCTTGTCAACATTCAGCAAGTCCCTGTCATTCAAGACAATGAATTCAAACTTGTTCCTCTTGGTCATGGCTTCATTCCTGATTTGGCCCTTACTTATCTCTGCACCTTTCTTCAGCTTGACATCCAATGTTCTTTTGCCCACCATTCATTGACTTTTCCACAAAACCCCTTCCATGTCAATCCTCCAACAGTTAGAGATCTTGCATCACCTTGTTAGGCTCTCTCCAGTTCCCTCCTTTGATTTCTCCACATTCTTTTAATGGTCTTTGTGAACGTGTTTGTGTCCACCATTTCAAATACTTACTCTTGCTTTGTATTTGTTCTATCAAACAGCACCTTTTCCTCTTGTTGCTCCCCTTGAAGTGCATTCTCCTGTTGTCACTTTCCATTGTATTATCAGGAGTTACATCTCGTGTGATATGCTAATGAGACACTAATTATCATCAAAGGAAATGATGTCAAGTCCCCTGATCTTGCTCTATCATGTAGCCTTGTGGCATGATGAAGCCACAGTAAGATGTATTCACCATCAGATATGTCTCTTAAATAAAGTCAATGTTTTCCTTGCCTCAGCAGACCATGTAAATATTTTCAGCAATGAGTCCAAGAATATTCAAAATGTCAGGCATGGCAGATGGAAAACAACTTCTCAGGTTGAGTAAGAAAGACAGTGAAGGTGGAGACATGGCTCACACCATGTCCCAGAAATGGATCAAGACTTTTGGTGGTAGTAAAGGGGAGTGGGGTCAATGAACAGGAAAGGAAATTTGTCACTCCTCAGCTAAGGTTTGAACCTCACTCCGCACCAAAAAAAAAGCAATGAGTTATAACAATATTTGAGCAGCTGGATTATGGAAACAGATGGGGTTTGTAGTCAATAACTAAAACAAATCAAGGCAGCACATTGACTAATGAGACTAATACACAGTGAGACCTCTCCAAGGCTTCTGTTTACCAGACAGTAAAATAAAATAGCTTCAATTTAATAAGCTGCTAATGGGCCTCATACACAGTGCTCCTCCATGGTAGGTAGTGCAGTTGCCATGGTGACCATGCTCAAACCAAAGCAATTAGGTTTCCTATTAAACAGTAAAGTATTTCCATCATCTATCTGCCTAGCTGCTCAAACAAGGAATCAAACATTACACATTGAATGGCCATTAAAACATTTGCCATGTTGACATTTTTAAAAGGGGTGACGAATTAGCTGTTTCAGTCACTAAGTGACTAAAGCAGTACCTAGCGAGAAGTATTTTGTCACTCACATATCAGTCAGTCAGACATAACTTGTTATAAGACAACAGTGAGTGGCAAACTTGCATTTATTTAGCACCCATAATGTCATAAAATGGGTCAATTCACTGGACAATAACATCATCAAACTAAATTTATTAAAGATTTGCAGAAGGAGAAAGGGTAGATAACTAAAATATCGGATGTAGAGGTAATGTCATGTCTTTAGGGAGGAGAGTGAGGCAGAAGCTCAGATAAAGAATGACTGCCAATGGTGGACTAGTTAAAATAGAACACACATGTGGCCAGAATTGGAGGTGTGCAGGGATCCCAGAGGGTTGTTCGGTTGAAGGCAGCCACAAACCTGGCAGCATGTGAGGCCATCTCTATGACTCTGTGACTAAATGATTCCTGCTTGCTTTGTATTACCACTGACATTGTCACTGGCAAATAGAACCATTGTGTAATAGTACAGCTCAGAAACAGACCCTTCGGTTCAACTCGTCCATACCAATCAGATATCCTATACCAATCTAGTCCCACCTGCCAGCACCTGGCCCATATTCCTCCAAACCCTTCCTATTCATATACCCATCCAGATGCCTTTTAAACGTTATAATTGTACCAGCCTCCACTTCTGGCAGTTCATACCACCTTCTGAGTGAAAATGTTGCCCCTTAGGTCTCTTTTATATCTTTCCCCTCTCAACCTAAACCTATGTCCTCTAGTTCTGGACTCCCCCACCGCAGGGAAAAGACTTTGTC